>NC_037286.2:20952543-23352543 GCF_000002775.5 Populus trichocarpa | reverse complement strand
ATTGACGGTACACATGTGTGTGCATGTGTTTCTTTTGAAAATCACATTTCATTTATCGGCCTAAAAAGTGTGCCGACCTAGAATGTTATGGCTGCTTTGACATGCAATTCATATTTGTTTGGGCAGGTTGGGAAGGTAGTGCACATGATACACGAATTTTTCTCAAGGCAATTGACAATCCACGTATAAAATTTCCTAAGCCACCAGAAGGTAGTAATACGTGTTTGTGTGTGTCTGTATATATGATAAGTAATGTTACTTTGTTTTTTTGTTTTTGCAATTTTCAATTTAAAACAATTATATGTTTTTCCAGGGAAATACTACTTGGTTGATTCAGGATATCCTAATGAATATGGATTTTTAGGTCCATATAGAGGTCAGAGATATCATTTGCAAGAATTTAGGAGGTGAGGACAACCATAAACTCGTGAAGAAATTTTCAACCGTATGCACTCTTCATTACGTTGTGTGATAGAACGTACATTTGGAGTTTGGAAAAAAAGATGGCGAATCCTACAGAATATGCCATCCTTTAATTACAAGACACAAGTTAGAATTGTTGTCGCATCCATGGCAATTCATAATTACATTAGAAGAACTTCAATGCAAGATGTGGCATTTATGGAGTTCGATCGCCATCCTGATTTTGTGCCCGATGATTTTCTAACTGATGTGGCTCCATATTCACAAAGCCAAGGACACCAAAGGCCTTCGCGAATGGATTACGTACGTGATGGGATTGCTGCAAGTTTAATGACACAATTATAAATTATTGTTCTAATATGTTTAGGTCTATTTGCAAAAATCTATTGGTTGTAATGTTATTTTTATGTAACTGTTCATTAGTATTATGAATTAAGTCCTTTTAGGTAATTATACAATAAAATGAAATTGAACCATAATTTTTAACCAAACACATTAAACAACTTTTTCTTCAACCTCAATTTCAATCATAGTTTTAACCAAACACCTATTTTTTTAAACCAACTTCAACTAAAAGTACTTTTTATAAAACAATTTTTTTCAAACCACAACCACAACAGCTACCGCAATACCAAACACATTCTTAAACACCTAATTACCCTTGAAGTCCAAACTCTTGTACCTTCAGTCTAAGTGTATTTTCTTTACTGCGCTATTGATTTGTCGTGATTGTTGGGTTTAAATTGAGATAATTTAATATTTTAATAAATAAAAAATAATTTTAAAAAAATTTGTTCACATGCCTTTTGATTTTTCAAATCAGCCCTTCAACTTCTCTTTTCTTTCAATTTAATCCATATTCTTTTCATTATTATTTGTCTTATTTGAAATAATTCAAGAAATTAAAATTTTGTTTCAATTTTTTCATTTTTCAAACTTGGTCTCTATTTTTTTAATTTCTATTCATGTAATTTGAGATGATTTTTAGAATTGAATATTTTTTTTACAATTTTATCATTCTTTATTTTTTTTACCTATCAAATTCTATCCTCATTCTTTTTATTGGTATTTTGTTTTTCTTTAGCAAATTTTTTAAATTGATATTTTTTCTTGATTTCATCTTTCAACATTAAATTAGTTGGAATTTAAGCTTCTTGGTTAAACCCGTGTATTCTCACAGATTTCAAGTTTGAGAAATTAACTTAGTTTTGAGAGATTTTCCCTTGTTTTCACTGAATTATTTTTTTATCATTTAAGCTGATGTTTTTTCAATTTCATCTTTCAAAGTTTATTTCATTGGAGGTTGGTCTTTGTTTTTTTTTTTATTTGCTTTCTACATCCTTTATTTTATTCTAGGGTCTTTTTATTTGTTTTTCTTTATTTTTTTAAAAATAATAAAATTCATTCTTGAATTAAATAGAATCAATTGATTGAATATAGGCATGAGATGCTCACTTCATTATGTTTTGTTCATTTTGCTTTTCCAAGTCGTTGCTCTAGCAGTCTATATGGTTTCTTACAGTGTCATCGTGTAGCCTTTTGTTGTGGGGTTTGAATGGTCTCGGTGAACTCTTGTGATGGTGAGCAATATCCACGGTGGAGTGACGATGAGTCTCCAGCAGACTTTTTTTTTTCTCCTTCCAGGTATGATATTGACGTTTCATTTTTTGTAGTTAATTATTGCCAAATATTTTTTTTTGTGGTTCATCTATTGTCGTTGCCTACCTTTTAAATCAGATTATTGGATTACCTGATACTATTGCATCCAATCAAGTTAATGACTCGGGAAACGAGTTTTCTTACTTCTTTAAAAACATTATTATTGCTTAAGCATCTTTTTTTCTGTTAAAAAAATTAGACTAATCCGCGTTGTAGCGTAGGCCACCAATCTAGTTCATACCAAACTCGAAACCTGACTTTATCCTTTTAAGTTTTACCCGAGCCTGATTAGAACTCAAGTTATCCATAAAATTCACTAACTATCCAGGTCAGTATCCAATGTGTTTGGGTGAAATTGTCATCCCTAATTAAAAGTAACCATGAAGAGGCTAAGTTATATTAAAAAAAAATCATTATAAGGATTAAATTGTGATTTTAATAAGATGTAAGGACCAAAAAATCTTATAAGGACCAATTTATAAATAAAAATAGAGACTAGATATTTTTTAAATTACAAGGACTGAAATGAAACCTTTTCAAATACTCCATTATATTATTAAATTTTTTACAAATGTAATAAATAATCTCATTGCATTACATTAAATTAGTTATTTTTTACATTGTATATTTGATTATATTGTATTACATTACATTATATCATACCAATCATAGTATAAGTTTAGTTTTAACCAAAATTATTAATTTCAACCCAGATTATTGGTTGAGTTGGTTGACCTCAATCAATCAAAACAACAAGGTATCAACTTAAAAAAAAAGTTATCACGATATTATTTTTTAAAAAAATTAAAAAAGATATCAACTGGATTTTGAAAGTGTCAATTGAATTATAAATTAAATCGAATTAATTTTTATTTGTTTTAAAAAAATTCAGCTCAACGAGCTAAGTTTTAATTCAACTTGTAGTCAAGTTTAATAATAATAATATTAACACATTTTTCTTAAATGCCCTAGCTCCGGCACTGCAAGAGACAAATCTCCTGGACAAAGCTTTGATATTGTTCTACAAGCTTGTTTAATAACATAATAATGATTATTTTTTAAAAATACATCAAAATAAACATGATCGTGAATAAGATGGAAGCTTTTGCCGGTAATGATTCAGGCTATGTTTCCATGTCTGTGGGCCGGAAAAGGTGTTGCTTTCTTTAAACACAGCCTAACGAAAATAAATGAATAAAGATGGTCAATCATGCTGCATTTACACTGTAACCATGAACGAAGCCAACATAATCATTATGTGATATTTGTTCCTTCCACTTTATCGGTATGTTTATCCAATAATACACTCTCCTTTATTGATTGGACAACTACACTAAATGCAGTAAATTTTGTTTGAAACTTGCAAGCTGTGCTCCAGCAAGGCCTTTGACATGACTTTCAAGTAGCCTCAATTCTGTGCGTTTTTCTTTTTTTCCTTTTTAAATATCACTTCTCGTAAGAATATTACAATTAATTAAAATTTATTAAGTTGTGTGCTGTTTTCAAGCTTAGAAAATAATTAAAATAATTGCTATTAAGAAAAAAAAACTACTAAATTGTTTGAAATCGTTAGCCATCATCCTCCTCTCTACGATCTCTAGCTAGCTAGGGCAACGTCTGCTTCTGTGCTTTCCTTACCCATTATTGCGTCTCCCTTCTGGTTGCCATTACTCCATCAATATGGATGCAAGCTGGAAATTTAAAATCCTCTCCAGTTTCATTAAACCTAAAGCTTAGGTTTTCATACTCAAGGCATAGAGGGCCATATATCGCGTAGGGCAGTATTCGGACTGCAGTTTTTTCTTTCCAACTCCTAATTCACTATTAATGCAGAGTTGTTGCCTCGTCTCTCTGTGCCCCACGTAAGGTTTGTTTGTCCTTGAACAAAATCTCGTGGGACAAGCTAATCTTCAAAAACATGATTAATCAAATCCACCGAGAAAAAAGTCTTTGCCTGTCATTAACCCAATATCATTATCAATGGAAGTTTTAATCTAAATGAGCAAGATATACATTATCAAAATCTAGTAGCGTTTGGTTTAATTTGGGCAGTTCTGCTTCCAAAGTGGCCAGTTTATGATGAAGAAAGTGATAGCCAACTTCGAATCTTCACAATGCTTAGTCCCAGAATTAGATTAAAAGACAAATAAATAATATCAATATTATCACACAAAAGCATAGATATTAATGAGATAAATAAAGATTAAATTCCTTTGACTGTGTCCAGGTAATTAAGTTTAACAGCCCCATCAACTTCATAGATTGAGCAGAATGACCCCTTAATAGGGTTTCGTTTTCAAAAAACAAAAAGGAAGTCAAAAAACAAATAGGGTTTAATATTAACACTAGTATTTAATTAGATTCAGTACTGAAATGGTCACGAACGTATGAAAACTACAATTATATTTCCAAGCACATTGCATCAATGTAGAGTTTGGTGTAAAAACCATTCAAAAACCCTAAGGCAGATTCTTCAAAAACATGATGTAATGGAAAGATTGGTAAAATGGTCAATCAGGCTTGTGGAGTTTGACATTCATTACTTTCTTAGGATATTGTGATCCAAGCTTAAGAACTATAAAAACTACTGATTAAAGGTAAGGGATTGACTCAAGGAAAGGAAAAGGTTCTTCATCGAGAGGAGCCTATAATACAAAAGAATATATACTCATTAGCAAGCTTGTGTTGGATGTCAATGGTTTGAAGATTTGCACCGCAATTCGACAAAGAAGCTGTAGAGGAAGTTCTGACCAATATCGATAAGGTAAAGGAAGTTTGTGTTGGAGGTAGCTGCTACACTACTTCACTTGAAGGCTTGGGACAAAATTAAGACTTTGACAGATATTATTACAGATCAACAAAGACGGGAAAATCTGTATGGAGAATCATAATCTGTTTGTATGGTATCCCGCTGACTCTAATAATCGACAATTTGACTACAAAAGTTTTGCCTCTAATGGTCAAACAGAAGTTGCGAACAAGTTTATTTTAAAGGGAGTCAAAACTAAAATACTCGAAAAAAATATTGGTCTGATGATCTCCTTGGAGTCCTCTGTGGACATGTATAACCATAGCAAAATATGTGATAGGTAAAACTCTTTAGGCTTTGACTTATGGGACCGAAGCTATTAATATTGTAGTTAATTCGTATAGGGTGTTTTTTAAAAGTGTTTTTTACTTGAAAATATATTATATAATTTATTTTTTTAATTTTTTACAGTAGTGCATCAAACCAATCGGGAATAAATACAAAAAAAATCAATTTAATTATTTTTGAAGCTAAATGTTTTTTTTTTAAAATGTACTTAAATGTAGTTTCAAACACAAAATAAGTCGGTCTTCCAAGCTCAAACATACTTTTACTCAAACAAGGCAAATAACGAGCAATTGGGTCTCAATCTAGATACATTAATGTTGTTATGAAACTCGTTCAACCTATTAGTTTGATCTAGAAACTCTCCAACTCATGTCGGGTTTAATTAGTTTAAAACCAGATATGCAGTTGATCTAGGCAAACTCCGATAACTCAACACGTCAAATTTTTTTTTATCTAAAATTAATAGCAATTTGAAATATATATATTTTTAAAAATAATTAGCCTTTCTAACTTTTAGCCTGAGTCTTGAGTCAAGTCATAGATAAAGCGGGGTTTTATAACTATGTTTACAATAGACACTAACAGATTTAATAATTTTACTGATGGAAATTTCTGTTGGTATGTTTAAAAAAATTAATCCTACATATTTAATTGAAATTGAACAACAAATTTGAAAACAAATAACTAAAATTAAACAAAATAATGCAAAAATTATTTCGATAACAACTAAAATTCAACACATTTATTAATTCATAAAATTATTATGAACATAAAATCAAACAAAAATAATGAATAAAAAAGCAAAAATAATGCAAAAAAAAAAAAAACACAGAAAAGGAAGAAAAATGAATGAAAAATTCTTACTTTAATGTTCAGCTGATAATTAAAAAAAAAGAAAAAAGAAAAGAGATTGTTAATAAACCAACAAAAAGAAAAATAAGAAGAAAAATAAAAAAAAGACAACAGACCTTAGGATGAGAAGAGAAGAAAAAGAAAGAAGAAGATGAAGCTTTTTGTATGATCAGGTCTTTTAATTTAGTTTTACCAACAGAATTATTGATGGTGATTTTGTTTGTAAAGTCAAATGGAAATTTTTAACTTGCATGAAAATTTTCAAAAAGCCCTCCAAATATTACCAATGACTTTTCATTTCGTCGATAGTGTCATTGGGAAAAAAGTGAGCAGTCAAAATAACATTAATTATCAGTGTATTGAAAAGTGAACAATTTTTATAGTCACTGGAATGTACCTGTAAGACATATCATGTCGGTATACCCATATGTAATGAACACCATGAACAGTGCTAGAGAGAAAGGGAACAATTTCTATAGCCATTAAAATATACCGACGGACACATTCCGTTAGTATACTTGTATATAATGTACAATCCGTCAGTACTTTTATCAATGTAAAACAGTGTTTGATGCCAAATTATATTAGTATTTTCTATCTATCCATCTTGCAAATACTTAAATTCACAACTACACACACAGCTCAATAACATCAATTCACATCACAATAATAAAATAAATATTTTCTTGTCATTCAATAATAAATTAACATCATTGTCATTACATTAAAGTGAATTTTATTCATAAATATTACATTATAGTTTATGGCATTATACGTTCATGTTGTGTAAATTAATTAGAAATGTTTTATTCTTCGTCAATTGACTTGTCCTCATCTCCATCATAATCTTCTACATTGATTTCATCACTATCATCTTCATCGACTTGTGTATATCTGTTGGAGCTCAAAATATCATTTAACTCAGCTTCAACATCAATAAAAATATTATCGGTGATGCAAAAATTTTAATTTTATTTTAAGTCATTAGATGGAACAACTCGATATGAATCAACTAAGTTACCAAGTTGAAAGATATCATCTCTCACAATTAATATATTGTTGCCATCCTAACAACCTTGACATGACTCCTGGATTTGGTTTTAACTATGGATAACCAATCAACTATTGAACGATTCTTTTTAAATAAAAGAGTGTATGTGTAATAAACTTGATGGCATTGCTTAGAATAAACAAAGACATAATCGACGTTGTGGAGTCTAGCCTTTGAATTAATTTTGACCAAACTATGATGAGGATTTACTCTGATTTCTCTGTCAATGGTGTCATACCAATAACATTTGAATAAAAATACTCTATTATGCTAACTATGATATTGCAATTCAATGACCTTTTCCAACTTCCTATAGTAAACAAATACAATTTTATAAATTTTAAAACAAATTCTAACATGTACAAATCATAAATCCATACAACAAATTTGTATGAGAAAAAACTATAAAACAAGTAAATACCTAAAAAAATACATATACTACAAAAATATTAAAAAAAATCTTAACATTTTAAAATTAAGTTCAAATAAAAAAAATATAGATTTGTTTACTTAAAGTGGAGAATCCTCAATAAAATTTTAATCAGAGCATAGATGCTGACAAACTAAATGTTATGATGACCGAATTTGTTGCGGAAGGTTAAATTGTGTTGAGATTAGGGGGGAGGAAGTGACTGTTTGTTGCAGAAAAAAATGCACAAGGAGGAAGAAGAAGAAATGGGGGAGAGGGAGAGGAGGTTTGATTGTCAAGTCATAAATTAGATATTATCGACAGCATTATCGGTGAAATTATTTTGTCAACTCTCCGCTAATCATTTTGTCAATAAAAATGTCATGTCAATATACGATTTGTCTTTTTTGAATCCCATTGTAATACTCTCTGTCCCTCGGAATATACCAAGAAAATTTTTTCATTAGCATATTTATGGACGTACTTTATCATCGGTTTAATTTCGTCTGTTATGTTGTCTGTAAAAGTTACATGCCATCGTATTGTTTGGCTTTTTTTTTTCATTCCTTATTTTTCCACTGCAATTCCCTCCATATATACCGAGGGAATTGTTTTGTCATTGTTTATCGATGGAAACAAGGATGAAAATTTTTGTCAATTAAGACCATCGCAATATACCGACAAAAAAATTTAATCAGTGTTTCCATTTATATTTGTCAATTTTTTTTTAGTGAGAAAGAAAGGTCAATCTTCTTATGTTAATTGTTGAGTGAACGAACTAATCAAAACAAGATGTCAATTATTCGGTACTTATGGGAGCTATTAGATAGATGACTTGGCCAACACCAAATATAATTTATTTGGTGCCAATTGAGCCCACTTGAAAGGTGTTCTGGTTAACCCTAGACTTCAATGGTGCAATCCTCACCGAAAATAATCTTGTAAACACACCAATGTTTGGACTTATACTCAGTTTAAAAGCTCAAACTAATTGGTAAAAATCCTAACCAATTTATTACAAAAATTATTTGAGATTGAAAATCAATGTTTTTGTGACCACTCAATTTTTTTTTATTGAACAATTTCATTTAGTTAAAATTTTCTCTTATAAGTTTTCAATAGGTAAAAATCTTAATCATATAAAATTGGTCAACTTTCTCAAGAATTAGGTGCAAAACAATATATTTGATAGAGATGGATGAAGGATCTACATTGTACACAACATGAATAGTAGAAGCACTTGATCCAACAAATTAGTAGTGATGGGATATTTTAACCAAATTGATTAAGGATCCATTTGAAACCCGGGTTGCACCTACGATGCACCCTCTTTTTCTAGTGAAAAGCATTATTTTGATCTTTTCATTGCAAACCAAGGTTAGATCACAAGTGCACCTTCAAAACCATACAAACAATACTATATAAGTAAAGTTACATCTTTTGTCACTAACATGATAAACATTGGAGTATCGTTTTTCACCTTTGTAAATTATATTTTTCTGTTATGTATACGCACAATGTATTTTCAGTGTCACAATATATATATACTAGATAATTGTTTATCCTACGTTGCGGGTCAGATTAAATTTTTTCTAGACATAAAAAAATCAAGGTGTCGTTAATGTGTTTTTTAGTAGAAAAAAATTAAACCTATATAAGGATTGACTTGATGCGACTTTGTCAATTTGGCAAGTCCAAAGACAATCCAGATAAGCGAGAAAAATATAGTTTAACTATAAAAAAAAATAAAGACGACATCTTTTTTAAAGTATTGAAATGACAATATATTAGATCGACTCGGATCAAATCAAGTTAACTTGGCAAATCTGCTACCTAGGTCATGAGAACTTGATAACACTATAGAAAAAATAAAAAAAAATATTCAACTCAATTCTCAATCAACCCAATGTTAAAAATAAAATCAAATCAAAAAATAAAAAAACAATGACCCGAGTTGACCCAGGTGAGGAAACTATAGAACTCCATAGAAAAAAAAAATTTAAGTTCAATTCTTGAAAAATGAAATTAAAACAAAATTCAATTAAAAAAGAAAAAAACTCGAGTCAACCTAGCTAACTCGCAAAACTCGTGACTTGGGTCATGAGAGCATGATAACCTTATAAAAAGAAAATCAAGAAATAATTATGATTATGAAGTCTAATTCCCTATCAACCTAATGTTAAAAGATGAAGTTTAGAAAAAAAAAAAAACAAGAAAAAACACCTAAGTCAACACGGCTAACCCGTAAAACTCGCAACAAAGATAATAAGACTGAGATAACTCCATAGAAATTAAATTGAAATAAATTATGAAGTCTAATATCTATTAAACTTAATGTTGGAGGATAAAATTGAAAAACAAATTGAAATCTAAAAAAAAAGTTCTCATAATTTTTTATTTTTAGGACCAAATTGTAAAATTCCTTAGCATTTTATTGTTCACTACTATAATGAAATAACAAGGCCTTTCAGAGAGAGAGAGAGAGAGAGAGTGTGTGTGTGTATTAGGGTTCCATTGTAGAAAATCTATTGTTTACCTAGAAGTAAAGTCAAGTTGATTATTGCCTTCCTCCACGGAAAATGTGTACTTTGTATCGCCCAAAGGTTATATAGACAAAACCCGGATCAAATCAATAAGAACAAAAAATGTTTTGGACTTTGATAGGGTAAGCAACCCTTAAACAAAAAAAAAAGAAAGATGGAAGGCCATCTTCTCTATATATTTTTACATCTCATTCTTTATTGGACCTATGAACTTTTTAAAAAATATTGTAATGAAAGCAACATAAGAGTTTATCACTAAGTATATGACTAAATAGAACTAAAACCTATCATTAAGATATCCTTAGATGAGGAATAAGGTTAAGCGGAGCAAAAAGGTTTTTTCATGTGATGGAAAATAAAAACAATTCACTCCAAACAAGGTTTGTGAATAAGTGATTGTTTGATAATATTCAAAGAATGCCCATCTTTTTGCTAAACATGGTGTATTGAATTTATAATTCATTAGATATTTTTTGTGAATGCCAACTAATATTATAAGTAAATTGATCTTCGCTCTTCAATCATTTAATAACCATAGTCACTCTTTGATAAATAATTATCATAGGTCAGACTTAATAAAATTTTATCAATTTTTTTTTCATTAAAATGGATAATTGAACCAAGAATCTTCTTTCTTTATCATCAATCAAATAATTTATAAGTAAACATCTTTTTTAAAATATAAGACTTTTTTAAAATATAAGAAGCACAAAATCTCTCTAAAACACAAACCTCAATTTCTCTTACTTGTTTTTAGCCCTTTCTTCGAGGGGTTATTGTATAACAAGTGTATAATATCTATTAAAATGTCTATGAATTTTATAAGCAACTTAATGAATTAATTTTAAGATATAAGGTTTTCTTATCATATCAGGATGCTAGCTCAACTATATAACATCTATATTGAAAATTTAATTATTATATATATGTAATTAGTTTGATCTTTTGTAGAAATCACTTTAAATAACAAACTTTGTTTATCATAAAAGATTTGTTATTCCCTCCTTGCATCCCCTTAATTGTTATTTGAACAGTTACCATCTTAATTATTATTTGAACAGTTAAAAGTTATGTGTTGGTCCAAGTAGAGATGGCATTTCTCTCCCACACGTCGATGGAGTTTCAAAAAAATCCAAACGTATACATATAAAAAAGGAAAAGGAAAAGCTTTGGCTAAAAAAGAATAATAATAAAAAAAAAACACACACACACACATAGAAGTTGCTGCCTGCCAATGGAACTTTCAACGATCATTGGTCAAAGTAAAATATTGAAAGCACAAAGGTATGCCAAATGCTACAATACTGCAAGTTTTGCCCGCTTTACAACCATAAATTGAGGTTGAAGATGGAAAAGCTTCGCTCTGGATAAAACAGCCTGACAAAAGTCAAAAGGAACGGTTTAAAGCTCTCTCTCTCTCTCTCAACAGGAACACCATCATAAAGCATATCATTGAATATGGCTCCTTAATCATTCAACAATATAGCCAATGATACTGTTATCATCGTCAAAGCATGGGGCTACCTAGTTCTGTGCCCCTTTCATGACTTATAATTAGTTGTTGATTTGGCCTCTCATCTCAGCTTTTTTGGATGGTGTAGTGTTTTAGAAGACAGTAGCTCAAGTCCAAAAGCAAATCAAATACTTTCTCAGGGAAAACAAAATGCCCTCTGTGCCTGTTGTGTCACACATCCGACACAACTATACCGCACAGATATTCCTTTCTTATCTGCCTTTCCCAGCCTGGCATGAAACCCCGTTAGGTTGGAAAGGAGATCCATGCAACTATACGCCCATGCTAGCTAGCTAGATCTTCTTTCTGTTCTTATTTACTTCCTCTTGTTTAGCCTCTTCATCTTTTTAAGAACAAGTTTTTTTTATCATCAATTGATCAGACTCAGCAAATTCTTGAGGATCTGAGACCTTTTTCTAGCAAAAATAGTTGAAATTAAGAAGTAATCCATTGACTATGAGAAGCATATGAACAAATTAACGACTGGATCGAGTTGAAATTTATATAGTTTCGATGACACTCGTAAATTTCAACTTAAGAGATCTCCTCGGTGATCATCCATGACCTTAATTTCTCAAGATTTTAGCAATAAATTATTAATCTTTAACCAAAATAAAAGGGCACCCACAAGATTATATATGTGACCTAAAGCACTCATCAGATCATGCATAATGCTAAAAAAAAAGAACAATATCACCACCACCACCATCACCATCACCATCACCATATCATATATATATATGAATCAAATATATAGATGGGAACATACATATACCAAGTTATATAATTATATAGAGTTTCTCTCTTGCTATACATTAATTTCTAGTAAGAAAAAAAGAACCCTTCCCAGTTCCCACCTCAAAACAAACACCAAAAAAAGATAAGAGAAAAAAGGGTAAGGCTAAGGATGATGACACAACAAACACGGTAACAAACCTCTCACTGAGGACAAGCAGTATTAATGGTGCACGAAAACAGTCAAAATAAAGATGACAAATTCATAATAACTTCACCGTTGCAATTCTCTAACTATCATCTTCAACAACAGGCTCTCATGGCAGTGCAAGTTTTCTGTGCTTCATCATGATCAACTTAATTAATTACCTGTTCGATATAGGGTTTGGACCGCTAGGAACTTCATGAGCCTGAGCTCCAAACTTCTTACGCGTGGATTTTGATGATGGTGGTGATGATGAAGAAGAAGAAGTGCGCGTGCCTTGCGTATGTTTTGGATGCAAGTTCATGGTAGTAGAGGCTGGTTCTGAGGATTCTAATAGAAGCCTTTTGATGGAAATTGATGCAACCGTGTTTGTTGGGTTTATTGGCTTGCTAGGGCTAGTGAGTAAAATAAAAACGAAAAGAAGTGCAAGGAAGAGAAAGAAATGGTGTGATCTTTTGAAGGTTTCACTGATTGTTGACTGTGATTTTGGTGTTGCCATGCAAGTAATAGAAAAAAGAAACCACCCCCCAAGAGCCCACAAGGGTTCAATATCCATGAACCAGCACCAAGGCTAGCTGAAGAATTAGGAGAGAAAGAAAGGGAGAGGAGGAGAAGCTTCAGCAAAAGTGAATGGAAAGGAGGATTTGAAATTCGATACACATTTGTTGAGGAACCAAGGACCAACTTAACATTAAAGATGCTGCTAGCTACGAGTCTGTGCATTTACCAATAAACCCTTTTCGTGGATATGAATAATTTTTAGCTTAACCCTAGCTTCACAAAGGGATATATGATATATCATATAGTTTTTGAAATCCCACTAGTGTTTTTAGCATGACCAAAACGCCCTTCCAGGTTATAATTAAGACTGGGAAAGGCTGTTGCTAAATATAGGCAACTATTCTGCAATTAATATCAGCCCAACCGTCTCATTTATTGATATTCTTCTGGGGTGTATTTGATTAAATATCATGTAATAAAAAGAAAAAATCGTGTTTGTTGGGAAAAAAAATATTAAAACATAAAAATAAACTTGTTCTTAGAACAATTTTAAAGTTGATTTTGCTAGTAATTGTCGATGGAATTACAGGGATTGGTGCATTGAGTAAGGGTGATATAGTCTTATCCTAATTAAGACATTAATGCACTAAATTTAGTGATGGAGAACAAATATTAAAGAATCTTGAAAGGTAAAGCCAGCACAAAAATAGAAAGAAAGAGAAGTGGTGGAAGGAGGGGTGGTGGCTTTTCTCACTTGGCCGGTTCCCCAAGAAATATTTCTTTGACTTGGAGAGAGAAAACCCTAAAGGAAAATTATTTATTGTGATCTTCTTATTTCATCACTTTTTTTCCACCAAGAATTGGACTGTCCCCCTTTATTTGGCGCGTAGATGTTACTCTCAAATCATATAATTGTATATATATATATATATATTCAGTGAAATCGATGGATTAATGCAATAATCGGTTTCTAATTCACACTTCAACCTGAAATAAATAGATTAATGTAATAAAAAAAATATTAAAAAACTATTTTAACTCAATAATTTAAACTGTTAGGTGAAATTTTAATATATAATTTATATTATTCTCTCACACCCCTTCAAGTGAAAATTCTTTAGGCTTAAAACCTGCATACAGCCATAGTACTACATTGTGTTTAATTTTTATTAAATAAATAGAGATGATGAAATTCAAACTTGTGACCGCTATTGGTTATCAAGGCTCTAATACCATGTAAAAAAAATTATCCCAACCCAATAACTTAAGCTGATAGGTGAGGTTTCAAGATATGATTTATATTATTCTCTAACAAAAAATATTGAAATATTTGATATATCAATGTATATTACAATGTTTCTTGATCATATCCTTTAGGTTGTTTTTGTTTATTAATATAGATTTTAGGTGATTATTTTTGTTCGAATTATGCATCATATAAATAATTTTAATAATGTTTGGCAAAAGTATCCCTTAGAACACAAAACAATTATATATATATTTGTGAAGGGTTCGGAACCGGATAAATTTTGAGAATATCATGTACAACGCCTATGAACGGCGTTAATTGTTTTTTTAACTTAAGGGGTGTTTTTTAATATTCATTTAAAACGATATTTTTATTAATTATATTAAATTATCATGTGTTCCCCATGTGACCTTTAATTTTAATAAAAATAATTGATAGTGGGGTATATATATAATGGAAACAAATTAAAAAAGTATGATTGAAAAATCATGTAATGTATAAGAATATTTGATGTACTATATGTTTGTATTTTGAGTAAAGACGTACGTTATCTTTTTTTGAAAAGACATTATCCTTTTTAAAAAGAAAAAAATAGAAATTTTACTATAAAATAAATTATTATTCTTGTACAACATTTAGAGAAATTAAAACAATATACACTTGTGGTTGCTAATATGATGGCTACTGGAGGTCCTGTGGTAAAAGTTTGGAACTAAGAGGTTTGCTTCTCTATCGTCTTAGGTTCGAGCCTTGTGGTTGCTAATATGATAGCAACTGAAGGTTTACATGGTCGTTAACTTTAGTGCTCGTGGTATTAGTCGAGGTGCACGCAAACTGACCCGAACACCCACGTTAATAAAAAAAAAACAGTATACACTTGACAACACCAAAAATGCTTAATTATGATTAAAAAAAAATTATGAAATTCTCAAATCTGGATTGCCTATATATAAAAATTGGTTGTATCCTATGCACATAAATGATTTTAAGTACCAATAAATTAAAGAGATGCTCTTTAATTTATTATTAATCTTCTAATTACCCAGCTAGAGATAATCAACAAACCTTTATTAAAAAAAAGAAAATGAGAAAAACCGCAAATACTCAAACAAAATAAATTTAAATGCGAGAAATAGATTTACAAACAAAAAAAATAAAAAAAAAATAACATAAACTAATCTCGTGAAACTGCATCGCCTAGCCCTTTGGTTGAAGTCAAAAAGAGTGAGAATATTTTATATGCTGGGAATGATTTGTTCAAGGAGCCCGACTGCGTTACGGATTGATCGAATTAAATACATAACTGTGTTGGTAGAGAGGTTGCTGTTGACGGGAGGCGTCCACGGCAGCTAAATACATAACTGTGTTGTAAGAAAAACTAGATTTCTAGGGTTTTTTTTTTAGAGAGAAGGGAATTGTACAGTAGTCATGAGAATTCCTCTCAGCTCTCGATCAAAGATAATAATAACGTCACGAGGATATTGAAACCATTTGTGACTTAACCTGGCCAAGTTCAGTGCTGACATTTCCAGGGTTTTTCTCTTTTATTTTTTGGAACACAATGTGTGATCATGGAGCTCAAGATCATCAGCCAAGGAGAGTAAGAGGAAGAGCTGCCTGGAAGGAGAGTGGGTCTAAATTTGGCAGCGCCTTCGAAAAACAGTCGTCGGAGGAGGCGTAATTGTTTTTGTTTTCAGGAAACAAAAATAGGGAAAGGGGCAAACGGAAAGCAAAGCATCGAATTCTGTTCCAAGTGAACACACTGCTGCTTCACTCATGCTTTGATAGTTCATAGTGAAAGGCCGATCGAGAAATGTGTCTCCCATAATGGGCGATGCATGGGTCCCTTCTGCCTCGGTAACTTTCAGGAGAGGAGACGGACGGTGCGTTTAAGGCCAATTTTGTGACTAGCTTTCATCGATCACCCACCAAGCTTTACAATGGAGTACGATTGAGTGAATCATTATCGTTCTATATGCTAAAACGTGTAAGCATCCCCTCAACGATCTTTTTTTTTTTTTTTTTATTGACACTTTGTATTTTTTTTTCTTTTAAATAATTCTAATGTGTTTGTGTTTGGATTATTTCTATATATTAGGTTTTGGTCAACATTAGTGATAATAATTTCTTGTTTATATAATTAAGTAATGATCAGAAGGCTTTCCATTGACATTTGTCTCATAATAACATTTTGTCTTCCTTAAAATTCGTTGAAATCTATGCCATTAATATAGAAGTAATTAGTGTGCCATACTTTCTCCTTGTAATTATTAACTACTTTTTTCTCACGAAAAACCAACGTGACCATTTTCAGCATCGTCCCTCATGAAGTCAATCCAATCTTTTGTACATTGTTTATATATATAACACATAGAAGTAGAAGAGTACTTCATATATATAGCCATAATTTCACCGAAATTTAAGCTATGGTTTGTGATAATTAAGATCATTACCTCACATCATTAGGAGATGAGAGTTTTTTGTTGCTTAATTATATGACACCAAAGATATCTCTTTCATTACGAGATATTTTTTAAAAGACAAAACTCATTGGAAGCCATGTGGGACGATACCTCGTGGTGGGCCTACCATGTTGCGGATATGGACACACATCATTAATTGGTGTCGTCTGTGGAAACGAGTCATGTGTTATATCCAAACCCCTCGTCTAGGGTCTCTGATAAAGCCATTATCCCACATCGGTTAGGAGACGTGAATCTTGATTGCTTATATGGCACCAAGAACACATCTCTCATTGTGAGGTACCTTTTAAGGGATAAAAATCATTGTAAATCATGTGGGACAATACCTCATGGTGGGCCTATCATATTATGGATATGAACACACATCATCAGTTCGGTTATTCTTTTAAGATAAAATAAGTGAAAATAGCCAAAATAAACAAAAATCCACTTTAAAATAACAAAAACTCACTTTAAAATATTTATAAAAATAAATTATTTTATGATTTTGTTTTTATTTTTCTAACTAAATATATTTTTGTAATACGTGATCGAGAAATGAAAGCCATCAAGCTATTTAATTACGGTAATCAACTTGCTAATTAATCTCGAGTCTTAAGAACAATGAACAATTTTTTTTTTTACTGGTTATTTGACGTGATCATTTTCTATTTACATCTGTGCGTGATGATAATCAGAGGTGCAGTGTAGTGCTTAGCTAGAAATTAATATGTAAAATAAAGCATTTAATTAGCTAGCACGAGGCACCAACTATCAAGTGATTTGACCTTGTTGAGGTTAACTTTCTACCTGCCAATCTTGTCAGACTAATCAAAGCCAAAAGTCATGGTTTTTGCTTCTCAAGAAATTAATGAAAAGGGATGACAACCCAATAATACTCGTTGCTTTAATTAATTATATATAATTGAAAGGAAAATGAATTCTATATTAATTTGTTGTTGGTGGTCGACAAAACCAGCTTCATCACCAATATTGTGCTCTAATTGGGTACTCTTCAAAGCCAGAAATCACAACATTACATAACTAGTTATTTATAACATTCAATGAATTAAAAAAAAAACTTATCTTTTTGTGTTTTCCATTTTAAATAAATATAAATTCATTTAAAAATTATCTCATAAGTATATTTATTTTTATATTTATCTTCGTCGTCGAACGAAACATGTTTTTTTAATTATTATTATTAGTATATCTATTTTTTTATCCTAGAACATAAACAATTATTAATCCAATAAATTCCCTAATGCTCCATGTATTGGTTTGATGGAGATTCATTACTATAGTCAATAAAAATAAAAGAATTATTTTTTTATGTTTTTATCTTTAATTATTCCTCTAATTAAATATATATTTAAAATACTGATCAAGTGCAATCTCAAGTAGTATTCATCCAATAAATTTTACAACACTCCCATGTGGTGGTTCCACGACATTTTGCTAACATAGTCAATGGAGACTACCCTACAAAAACTCAATTTAATTACTCCTTGTATATTGTCGTCAAACCCCAAAAAAAAAAAAAGAATAAGGAATGATTTCACCGTCCTAAAGCAAGACAAGAGCTCTATAAATAAATAAATAAGTTCATCTTTTCTTGTATTAGGTAAGCTGTGAGTTAGCAGCACAATCTCCACCATAATATATTGTGGGCCAAATTTGTCAACAAATTGACGTGAGCTCTCAATCTGTATAGTTAGGTTTCGTCAAGCTAATTTGGTGAGCAAGCCTCCTCATGCTCCTAGTTAATTACTTCTTAATTGCTAGGGGTGCGTGGAGAAGAAACTTGCATGCTCCCCTAGTTTTAACTTCTTGATTAAGATGATATGGTGATCATAATCCGATAGTCCCAATTTCTTGATTGAGGCAATTGTCTTCTTAATTTGTCGATTATTGA
Organism: Populus trichocarpa; assembly: GCF_000002775.5. Classification (NCBI taxonomy): domain Eukaryota; kingdom Viridiplantae; phylum Streptophyta; class Magnoliopsida; order Malpighiales; family Salicaceae; genus Populus; species Populus trichocarpa. The sequence goes on along the minus strand of NC_037286.2, from coordinate 23,333,929 downwards.
GAAAGAAAAAGTGTTTAGACCTTATTCGTATTCTTTATATATCATTGTTATTAAACTTAGTTCAGCTCAATAGATTAACTTAATGATTCGTTCTTGGATTAGATTTTAAAATTATAATATTTGATTTGGTTAGATATTGTTGATCATGAGATTATGATAATTAAGATCAAACACAAAAAGAATGATAGAATTTTAAATAATCTGTATATTATGAGTATTTAGTCTTAACCTAAATACAAATAAAGTATATATAGATTAAACTGAAAGTATTATTATATCCTTAATAAATAATACTATATAAATATTATTTAACAACACACTCTATTTATATATATTTGTTAAATAAGTTTCCTTTACAAATTGATTCTCATTAAGAAGAACAAACTAAATCACTCGAATTCTATTCATAGATTTACTCAATAAAATATTAACTCGAGCTCTATTATTAGGTAAACAAACCGAGCTTAATTAATCACAATTTTGAAACTTAATTATTTTCATGAACAAGCTCGAATAATTTACTATTCAATTCGAAATGCGGGTGAACATAAGATATTTTATATAAAAAAAATCTTTTGAAAAATATATTATTTAAAAACAAGATATTATTATATAGTGAGTAGAAAGTAATTACATAACACACATAAAATGAAGTACAGTGTGAATTTGACATTCAAATTAGAATATAGCACTGAGATAATAGAATTAATTTTTAAAAAAATGATATTAAAAATATTTATATCTATGAACAAGTTGGATTGAAAAAGGCAATTATCCAAGCTTAATTACTATTTTAGAGCTTGATATAATTGTCAAGCTACAATAAACATTGTTTCCAATAATTGGTAGTATTTGAAAATGGGTGTTGAAACTGTGTTTTTTAAAATTTTAATTATATTTTAAAAAATAATTTTTTTTATATTTCAATATCGTTTTGATGGGTTGATATCAAAATTAATTTTTTAAAAATAAAAAAATACTATTTTAATACGTTTCCAAACAAAAAAACATTCTATAAACCACAATCGTTACCATAACTTCTAGCATCCCTCTCGAACCATATAGTTAGTGCTGCTAACAATCAAGTATGAACACTAAGATTTTCATCACGAGAAAGGGTCAAGAATTCATTCTTTGTTCTAGCTAGGGCATCAACCTTGCAGGTATATTTCAACCATGAAATTAAAATGATCGAGCTGGTACTGTTCGCGTTGGAGAAGAAAAGCTGGGAATTTCAAGTTTTTGTCAAGGAATCACTTTGCAAAGCATATAATTATTGCTTTTGATCTCTCTACATATTCTTTTTCCCACTTTCATGGCTGGTAATATAAAGTAGTCAAGCTGGTATAAAAAATATCTTGCTGAGAGGAGGCATATAGCATATTAATTTTTTAAAACCATTTATTGCAAGGCCCCACTTGAAGCTAAATCAATTTATGGAATCGATAAAGCGTAGAAATGTTTTCAATTTTGGACCTTCAAATTATCCTCCTCCACGTTTAATTTCTAGGTTACCCTAATGGCTCCATTTTCCCATTTTGGCCTTGGCAAAGAAAAAAACACAACCCCAGGGGTATCTCAGTTCGTTTAAGTCTTGAATTTGCTACTTAATAGTTACGGTTTAAATCTTTTCAAGAATTATTAAAGGTTTATCTAATTATTTATTATAGGATTATGAAAATTAGTTAAAGTATTTACAGATTGATTTGAAATTATTATAAAAACACAATCATTTAACTTAGTCTAAAATTAAGATTATATATTTATCAGTATAATTCTAAAATAATATTTCTTTAATTTTTTTATTAAAATTATGTTAATTTAAATAAAAAAAAATTTAAAATTTTTTTTGAAATTAACTGAACTGAATCTAATTCAAACTTGACCAAATTAACCTCTAAACTAATTTCAAATAAAACCCGAATCAAATTATATTTTGGATATACGAGTTACGTGATTAGCTTGTTGGGTTAGCCTGTTTGGTATTACAATAATAATTATTTTTTTAAAGTGTTTTTTATTTGTAGGTATATCAAAATAATTTTTATTATTATTTTAAATTTATTTTTAATATAATATATCAAAATAATATAAAAAATTAAAAAAATTATTTTTGCCAAAGTAAAACAGGTCCAGTTTGAGTTAGCTGTACCCAGCAGCGCAGACCAGTTTGTAGGGTCACTTGTAAGATTAGTAATGGCTGACATCAACAAGTGTCAGCCCAGTAACCCTACTATCTACCTGATTTTTCATCAAATCTTTGCTTCTGTTACTGTTTCGGATATTCAGCTTCACTGTGTTATCCTCAAATCAAATCCTCAACTAGCAGTCGATCCGTACATCTTTGAAACTCATGCTGTGTAACCCAGCAAATTTTGCTTTATTTTTTCATATAAAATAATTGAAAATTCAATGGGGTTTAACAAACAATTTATTTTCAAGAAATTTATTTGTTTTTCCTTGCCTACCAGGCCAATCGATTACTATCAACTGCCTCCTCATAAACAAGATTGGAAGATATCCATATTTGTGAAATTTGTTTCTATGAAAATCATTTTTTCTTTTGATTTTTGCATGATTATGCTGTTCATTGAGAAGGGTGAAGCATCAAGGCTGTTTTCTTCTTAACAGTTGCTTTTTTTAGAGTGTGGTTACGATTGTGTTTTTAAAGTGTTTTTTACTCAGAAATATATTAAAATAATATTTTTTTAAAAAAATTAATTTTGATATCAGCACATCAAAATGATTTAAAAACACCAAAAAAATTTTAATGTAAAAAAAAATTTAAAATTTTTTCAAAAACGCTTTTAAAACGCAAAAACAAACAGGTTTTCCCCGCTCCAAGCATAGCTGAAATAATATTATTGAAATACATGATAGAGGATTAGAATTTAAACTCTCTAGTCCAAGCTACAAATCTTTAAATTTTAAATCTTAAATGAGCCCAACTTTTGCAATTGCAAATTAAAAAAATAAATTATAATTTTTTTTATTAGAGCGGCTAACGACGCCGTTATATAACGAAGCCTTAATATCTGAACTTATTTGACCAAGTCAATTTAGAATCATAAGAGTATTTTATTTCATTTGCATTCAAGATTAATACAATAAAGGAGTATAACATTTCATACTACATGAAATTGTTGAACTCTTTAAGTCTTTTGTTCGACCAAGCTAATGAACCATGGAAGTTGTTGTTCATGTATTTTCAAGATTGGAACAATAAAAGAAGCACAAGATCCCATTACAATTAAATATCTTGTAATTGATTGTGGATCTTCCCGGTCAAGAAACCAATAAATTCAAACATCTACATGAAATTGCTTGTCTTACGTTGATATGATTTGTCATGGTATAATCTAGGAAAAGACATGCCAGTGATTCATTTTTCAATACAGAATACTAATATTTTGCCTCCGATTTACTATTGTATGTTGATTGATTTATACACTGTTGTAGAGCATGTAGCTATGCAAAGGACGGCTAAAATGCAAAAGCAAAATCAAGAGATTATGCAAGATGTGTCTTCTAAGATGCTTTGAAAACATTTTTCAATCATTTCATTTCCTGATTGGCTTTTGGATAGGTATGAATTATAGTGATTACTTTGGACAAGACAAGAATGTGATTTCTAATTATCATTTGAAAGGTAATGCTATGAAAAAGGTAAAAAACGAGTTTTAGGCTTGTGGGCTCGGTTTGTGCGGTGCATGTGATATAGTTTTTTTAATCATAAATTTAAAAATATTTAGTTAATCAATATACATCATAGGTTACACGAAGAGTGTATGAGTTCTGTGACATGAAGGATATATAGAACACTAATCATATTCAGTTTTTAAAAAAAAAATTAAAAAAATAAAAACACTTTGGGAACTATCCATATGCATTCTTACAATAATTCAAGCAACTTAGTTGAAGAAAACAAGTGACCCAGTACTTGTTTTGAACAAGACAGAATAAAGAAAGATTTCCCACTCAGGAGCCGCACAAAAGAGGGGTTAAAATTATAGCATAAACTTGCATGGGCGCCTAATAATTGAATCCATCAAAGGTCTTTCCTCCATTTCCCTATCTCGATAAAGTCATGATTAATTATCCATATCAAATCACTACAGTTCCATCTGCCCGGCAACTCTTTCCCGGAGGGTTCCTCTCACTGCTGCGCAAAAATACAATAAAGAAAGAAAAGGCAACATGACCTTCGTGGCCCTCCCATTCCACACACACACACACACACACACAAAAGAAATAATATCTAGCATCCTTCATAATTGTCCAATGATAGCATGTAAAAAGAAAATACTAAATTTGTATGGTGAAAATATGCCATATGTGCGTATCCTATACTCATTACAAAGTGCCTTAAAATAGTTTTCTTTCTTTCTTTTGGTTTTTGGACAGGGATGCATCATCAGCCCTCTAAGTATGACTTTATGTTTGTTGTATTTGTGTTTTTTCTGCCTGTCTTGTCCACTTCAGGTCATTGATGAGACATACTACCACGCCCATACAGAGGACAACCTTGGAGGAACCTCAAAAGAAAGAAAGGAAGGAAGAAAAAACAAGGAGGAAGAAGAAAAGTTGGCATAAATCTCAGAAAATTTAGACATATAGAGCATGCAATTAGGGCATGCAATTCAAATAGGCAGCTCCGAAGTGGTAGACCTTGCTTTATAAAAAGGTGTGGACACCATGTATTGATTAATGTATAATAAGAAGTTTCTTACTAAAAGAGATAATCATGTAAAGATGGTAGGGCACAAGTATAATCTTCTGAAATGTACTTTTGCTTTTGAAATCTTTTGAAAAGAATTACTACCTACGTGCTTGTCACTTTCTCAATGTTTTGTGTGCCCACCATTTTCTCCATAGACATTGAAAACTAAATTATACATGCAAAACAAACATGCACAGCTCCAGGCACAATATACTGATACAATCAACCTGAGAGTGATGGCTCAATGTTTAAGAAGATGTCCTCCCTCTTCAGCCCCACTCGAGGCCAAACCTCTAACCTGATTATAATAAGCAAAATATTCATGAATCCCTCCTACACTTTCTGTTTTGAAAATACATATATTTACTCAAAAACATATTTATTTTTATGTTTTCGTGTCTGCCCATTCAACCAAACACGTTTATATCTTTTATGTATATGTTTCTTCTATCCTAGGACACTACAACCTATGTGAACAACCTGGTTTTAATTGAATCGGAAAGATGAACTTGGTCTTGGTGTGAAAAGACTGCCTCAAAGGATCCATCTAGCCATTAAACCAAGCTACTACAAATACAGAAATATCCAACCATTCACCATCACCATCTTAAGATAGCCGATGCATGTCATGTTTGCATGAAGGGAAGAATAAAGAATTTTCAGGCTGTTGCAATCTTAATTCGAACCACTATATAAGAGGGGCATTTTCCTTTGCAAATTTGGTTCTGGCCAAATACAATCTACCCCTCAATTGGACCACCCAGGCCCCTAAATGCCTAAGCTTCAGCAGCCATCTCACACGCCCATGTCCCCGCAGATGACTAGAATTTCAATATTATTGCATGGGGGAGGTTTGTCCCTGGAGCTTGACAATCGAACATGTTCTTTGTGACTGGGAAATCCAAGACCTCATGTGTGAACAAATATTATCAAAAACGCAATGCAAATAATGCTCCCTCTTCTCGAATGTGGGAAGGCACGTGGACCGAACCCAGTGCAGATTGCAGACCACCCCTTCCCCCACTCGATCAATTAAGTAAATGAAAAGAGAAGGAAAAGAAAGGACTCTGGGTTCAGCACTCCCTCCACTTGAGTTCAGAGGTTACGTAACTACAGAAAAAGGAAAGCAACGGGCATAAAAAAGGTACTAGTGTACAAGTACCTGTTGTTGTGACATGCACATCCTTCACAAAGGGACAGGTGCAGACATCCCATGCTTCCATGACTTGCATTTTCTAAATAATTATCATGAACTTGAAATGATACCCTTTGACCAGATGAAAGCCAGTTCTTTAAATGAAACTGGTGAAGATTCTGAGATTTATTAAGAAACGATTTAATAGAGGCCTCAAGTGGCCAAGCAAAAATTCCAAGGTTCTAATGACACGTCACTGTGATACTGATCTTCCAACAGCGACTGCTATATCCAAAAAATAATAATCCTAATGATAAAAGATGAGATGCAAAATTGTAATTAAAACAGAAAATGTACCATTAAAATCTCACTTCCATCGCAGGGACTGCCTAATTCCAGTGTAAATGAGTCCTAATGACCTCCCAATCAACGTAACCAGGAAGAATGAAATAGCATTGCTGACTTTGTCAATAACAGCTCTGACCAGTGGCATCATAATGTCAGATAACTCAAGGTATAGACTGAAGTAGTATCTCCTGCAAAATAACAGTTCCAGAATAGACTTTGAGAGCACATCGAAGATTGTTAAAACATACAAGCATGGATTAATCACAGAATTGGAATAAGTGCTAATAACATCGACTTCCTACTGCTAGACTGGGAAGCAGGATGTTCCTGCTGCCCATCATGTACGTGTTCAAGGTCTTAGTTAGCCAGGCATCACTGAAATTGCAATGAGCTAATAACATCGACTTCCTATGACCCCATAAATCTCCTACTGCTTGGTCTTCACAATAATATTTTTCCCTTATGCAGAATGCAGAAAATAGGTGTTTAAGTGCATGCTACTGTAAGACACCATGTCACATGATAAGTGCTAATGGTAGTACAGTAGCGGGTTGATTAGGAAGGAATCATCTGCCTAAAAGGAACCCAGGTGATTCTCCCAACTAGACCAAATCCATTATTAAAACACCCCATCAGAATTGAAACTGAAAACCTAGCAAGACTGCAAAAGAAGAAACAAACACAGAAAATGGTTAAGGGCATGATACATTGTGCAAAACTGTAAGAGATAAAAGACAGCAGGGTTGGTCCACTCTCTTTGTCAAGGAGATTCACGGGATGAATGTGATTAATCTGAGGCTATTTTTCACAATATGCCAGTACATCTTAAATGCAGATTGAGTGAAATCTCAGAATACACTTAGGTGCTTTGAGTTGATGAGTTGCACTAGCACATCGACTCACATTTTCACACCTTTACTAGCTATATCCTAATTCAGCAATAGCCAATAAACTTTCTCAACAAGCACTTCAATTTATCACTTGCAGGGTTACCTCAAAACTTTCCCAGAAGCATCAGTTTCTATCTAACAATAACAGTTTCATCCATTCCATCATCCATTCTACCGATCAAGGTTGTTAAAATGGCGAGTTGACTTGCAAATTAAGATTTTACAAGTCAATATATACTTATTGGCAAAATCACTTAAAAAATCAAAAAATGATAAAATCATACCGAAATCATGTAATATCATGCAACATCGATAAAATAGGGTAAATTCACAATTTTACAACTGATTTTATGATTTTACAATAATTCCAAATTTCAAATTCTAAATTCTTATTGTCCTCATTGCATATCCTTGTGTTTACTCACTAACACACGAGCCCCACAAGCGCTTGTATCCATGAATTCTTTCTTTAATCAATAGTGCAAGGATGAAGGAAACATGGTCCTGCGTAAACCCTTCTTGACAAATACAAAATTGTCTATTATGGGGCAAGACTTTGAAAAAAATTATTGTATAGGGATATCTTTACGGACATGAGTGATAGACTATACTCTGAAGTCTGATCCATCATGTGCTTATACCTAAATACCGAAGTCTTTTCAACAAGTTTACAGCATTGTGATTTCTCTATAGAAAATCTCATAACTTGTCAAAGATATGATCTAACAAGGAATCAGACTTCAAGATTAGAAAGAAAAAAAGGTCTTACTTTGACTTGTTTGATTCATTTGTTTTAGTTTATACAAGCCTACAATTCCTTATTGATCCACTTGTTGAGATTCATGGTGTGTAATAAACAATATCTTAAACTTATGAAAGAATAACAATAATTAAAAGAAAGCATAACAATATCAAAGAGTAATGTAATATTCATCAAAGCAAAAGACATCAGATAAGCTAAAATTATCACTACAGATGGTTATGCATTTGGAGAGAGCATTGGAAAGGGTGTTAGCCAACATAGGAGCATAGTTGTGAAGACATAGTTGTTTTCAAAGTTTTTCCTTTGACGTAGAGTCTTACCAACAACTTTCAACTTTTTTTCTTGGAATCTTGCATGGTAGGATTTTATCATGCAAGAACAAGTGCACCACATCTTTATTGATGGAATTGCTTATTGTTTGTATGAAACATGTATGAAATAAAAAATACTTACGATTTTACGATCCGAGTTTACAAAAAGTCAAAAAGCGTTTTTGACAACCTTGCTACCAATACACGGCAAATCTCATTCGCTATGGTTTGCTTGGTGTGCTAGTAAAAGTCTTGCATTTGCAATCATGAGGGCACAAACTCAACTCTTGAAAGCAGGCATTTTGTGCAACAACATAAAACAATAACGCTTTCTGAATTTCATCTCAAGACCACATTTCATTGGGATTGGGACCATAACTTGGTAATGGCTTCCACATTCCCAATATAATCAACTCGCATGACAATGAGTTACCCTAGTTATCATCCCTAGTTCAACAACCTTCATGTTCTAACCCCATGAAAACATCTGATGCAGCCTAGGGATTTAGCTTTGGTTTGAGGCAAATATTTGAGCTCCAAGGTCTAATTATGTGGGGTATAGCCAATTCTTTGTGGGAGTTAGTTAAAGTTTTCCAGAATGCTAAACCGACTCCCAGAAAGAATGGACTAAAGCCTATATCCCACATAATTAGAGCTCGGAGCTCCAATATTTCTCTCAAGCCAAACCTTGAGGGTAGAATATTTGTCTCCTATTGTTCCTTGCTTTAATATTTTCCCAAAGTCAAAGCCAAATCCCTAGGCTGCATCAACATCATATACATGTTAAAGTGTCAAATCAGTGATATCGTCCAGGGAGTGAACTTGGGAGGTATAGAAAACAAAACAGAAACAAGCACCTTCTAAATCTACCATAGAAGGGCATGCTTATGCTATATGCAGGCAAGTGTATGTGCGCTTGTCAAGGTGGGTGGAGGGGGGGTTTGGAAAGCATAAAGACATACCACCCTGTCAAGGCCCTCAGTTCCTTTGTCCGCTTTACAGGCATAGAGAAGTGGCTTATGGCACTAAAACATGAAGATTGCATCATTATGGATTTTCTCAGAGTAAGCTTCTTCCACCAAGGATGCTTTTCAATCTGATTCTCACAGGGTTCTTCAATGAATTTTAATTGAAGAGTACACAGGTCAAATCGGTCCTCATACATTGATACAACTGCCTCCACATTTTGATACAGCCACTGATTCAGAGCTACCTGTTAACAATATTCTTTAGCGAAAATTCTGCATATTCAGTGGCAGCTTATATTAAATAATCAGATAGAATTTCATTTTTTACTTCTTGGAAGAACTAAAACAACACAAAAGAAGAGAAAGAACAAAAGAGGAAAAGGTATAGAAATTGCAATATCTTTTCAAGTATTCAAAGGTGACATCCCTGACCGGCAACTGAAACAAAAGCATAAGCCAATGACAGAATAGACAAGAAAGTTAACTGAATCAGAAAAACAAGATACCAAAATTTTATGACAAGCATGCAGTTAGCCCTGTATCAGGGACAGGGAGTGTGTAGGGGGGGGGGGGAGATTTTTTATAAAAAAAAAAAACATGACAGCTATTCCAGTTAATGAACCAGCTGTGCACTAATCATACTCTCAAGCTAACCCAAAAAAACTAAATATACCTCATTGCGTAATCTCTGGAGTGCTCGGGTTGACATATTACACATAAACATATCCAGGCTGTTCATTTCATTCGACAAACTACCATCAACAGAAATAATCTCCAAATAAACACTAGCAATCCCATCCGCTAAAGTTATCACCAAATCTTCCAATATGGAATCTCCATGCAAAATAAACAATCTACAATCATAACAGCAACTCTTCCTGCCAAACACAGATAAGAGTAAAGTAAAGCAAATATCTCCCCATGCATAAATGAAGATAGTTATACAGTGATCCAACAAATAGAGGTAAAACTAATTTGAAATCCCAGACAGGAAGTGCCAAAGGAATCTGCCAGAACGCCATATGAAATGTAAATGTGATGCGGTTTGTAATTAATTAAGATTCACAAGCTTCTGTGAGAAGCTGATAATGATATGTCCTATCTTAGTAACACTGCCATTCGATAAGAAAATATATGTGATCCATGAACTTCAGGCAATTACATCAGAAATGCATATGTTGATTTTCCAATTACCTCTATGCTCAGGCAACCTCTCCCAACAATAAAAACAGCACACTGGAAGGAGATTTTGAAACCGCATCCTTTTCCTTTTAACTAATCAGTACACAATTTGCTGGGTCCACTGATACTGTGTATCAGTGCAGAGAAAACTCATAGAACACACCACCTCTGTAGCATTTGTCAGCGGGAGCTTATTTTAGGGGGTTTTTTAACTCATTTTTTACACTTCATGACAATTTTAGGCTAACATGTAATAGGAGTTTAAAGAAAACAGGATATTTTGTTAGAGCAATAAACGAAATTTAGAAACAATGCTTTATCCTGGCCCTCGGAAATTATAGAAACAACTATTAATCAAGGTGACAACAGTACATTCATTTGAAACTGAATACTATATGTTAAATATGGTTCTCAAGGATGAATCAAGTAAATATACATTAGGAGAGTTGATCAACACCATGGCTTTCAATTCTTTCTCAATCAGCCAACTTTAACAGAAGCTCTAGAAATGCACCAATGGATATTTAGCCAAACAGTACTCTCGTCTTTGCAAAGAAAGGGAGAGGAAAGTAATCATCAAAGAATCCTTCTGGATAAGATACATAAATTTGCTGTTTTTCCAGACTGGAAAAAAGAAAATTATGTTCCTTTCTTTATTTTTATTTTTAGAATAGTAACAAGATATCATGATTCTTAGTACTAAAACTGAAAATGGCAGAAAAATGTTATAACTGTCCCAATTAATTGCACTCAACTCAAATTCTAAAGGATTCAAAATCAAGTTTTGTGGAAGAATAAGATGAAAATTCTACAGTAGTTTAGAAGAGGAGAAGAAACAAGGCAAGAAAATCCTTGCAGGTTTTACCTGAGAGAACCAAATCTAAGAAAGTATAATAATTCTGCATAAAGATCCTCTTTGCCCGACTTTCTTATATTCTGTAAAACAATATCATCTCCTTTCAATTTCTCAATCATCAAAGAAACAAGCTCCTGAAAAAAGAGGAGTTATATCAGCAAGATAGGTGAAAAAAACTTAAAGACAATACTTCAAGTTTATCCAATCTACCTTGTCAGACTTCTTGTTTTCTAGCTGAAGCTCCTCTACCAGCCAAGCCATGCATACGGGGTGACAGGATTTTTGAATAATTTCAGGAAAGATTGCCAACCAATCATCCATGCTAACAGCCTCACTATCAGCAAATACGTTCTTTACCTGAAACCAAATTTATGAAACCCTAAATCATCAAAATGCAAAAATTATACAACAAATTAAAATCAGAGTTAGGTCTCCATACAGCAAGAGGTTGCAGATTCATTTAACAAAGTATGTTAACAAAATTTGTTTTTAATCATGCTGCGATGTAGTTTGCAGATAACTCCCAACCTCTCTATAGTAGTATCTGAATAACATCCTTAATTTGAACAACTTCCATACCTCAAACATGTTCGAATTAACCTAAGATTTGCAAGTTAGATACAAAAAATTCAAAAAAATCACAACAAAGAGTTAAGCAAAATCGTTATAAATAGGTCATTCCAGAAATGCCAGAGTGGCTTGCAACTACGAGGCTATGGTTTGAGTCTTGGGAGAAACCACTTCATCAAATGATGCTATGGGATGGGGTATCTCCAAACTTTTTTCTCTTACAATCCTGGTAAGTGGGATAATGACTTTAAAAGAAAAATAGGTTCCCGGATGTTCAATCAGTAAAACAAATAGAGATTTTCACAAACCATTACTTTTAACTGGCAAGTAAAAGTTATACTAAGTTCATAAGTAAAGTAACTTTAGAATACCTAATGTAAAATGCCACACAATCTTCTTTTTTGTGGAAAATATGATTGATCACCTATCTTGCAATTAAAAATTGCCATTATATCAAACTTTTTTTCTTGTTTTTCTTCCCCCGATAATGCCTTTTGAACCAGCTTAATCCTTCATCTAGCTAAATGAAAAGCAATGATTTACTCAAAGATAACAAATTAAGCGAAAGCAATTCCTTTATCAGCTAATGGACAGTTATAGAATGAAGAGACAGTTGTGGCAGTGCCTGCCTCTTCCTCGAGCCACTGAAAAGAAGTCCACAGTAATCGCAACTTTGGGCTGTCGGATATAGCAAACAAACTTAAAGGTCGCTTGGCATGTTGTTGCTCAAATTGAAGGAATTTGTTTCCCAAGTTGCTCCTGCGTTCTATAGCATCTAGAGAATCCAAAAGTTTTTCCTTCACTGCATCCCAAGCATGCTTTAAATTAACATGGTCATCTTTCTTCCTATAACTGCAAACAGAGAAAATATTTTCACTAGCTAAAAGAACTAAAGCATACATAAATAAGCGCATTGCAATCTTTTCTTCGCTAATTAGAAAAGCAAAACAGCTTGTTACTATGCAGAGTAAAACATCTTTCAAAATTGAAATCCCCATTCTGCTTACCCTTACCTACCAGAAGACGTAGAGCCTTCAACAACCACATTGTCCTCCATAAAATTCTTCTGATGAGTGTTATTGGAGTTGTGTTGGGGAATTACTCCAGCCATATATGTAAGAAATATACTAGCCATCAGAAGTAACTGATCGCTGACAGAAACCCAGCCAGACACCATTGCACCATTAGGGTCCACCAACGATCCCAGGCAACAGCACTTGACGGAATCCTTCCTAGTAACAGGGCTTGCTTTGAAACTTAATAACCCATCAAAGCATGTTTTCAGCGTAGAGACCTGGACAACTTTACAGTTTCGGTGGGAATACTTTCTACAAACACAAGTAAGAGAACATTAACAAACGACTCACAAATAATCTCATTTTTACTTTAAAAAGAAAAAAAAAGGCACATTGGAACACAATTGCAGCCCACATTCTCAGTCAAAATCATTCGAAATCCATGAAAATACGCAGAAAACAGGGAAATAAAATCACAAATACAAATAGTATTTTGTGATCTCCTCGGAAACCAATTCTGCACAAAACAAGTTTACTGCCAAAATTGCAGCCCTAGGTAAAACCCTAAAAAGTCAAATTTGATGCTACTTCTTAACATTGGCTGCCTATCAGCTTCTCGAATCCAAAAATATTAAAAATACAGGGTGCAATAGCAGCAGCCCACATTCTCAATCAAAATCATTGAAAATGCATGAAAATACTCTGAAAACAGGGAAACAAAATCACAAATACTAATAGTATTTCCACCTTATCACCCTTGGCAAAACCCTAAAAAGTCAAATTCGATGCTTCTTGCGTATCATCTCCTCCAAGTTTCAAAAAAATCCAAAAATATTTAGAGAAAAAAAAAGACTGAGACAATACTGAATGAATACCTTTGTGAGTGCAAATTGTTGGGGGTAAAAGAGGGCGTCGTCTCCTTGACACGGCTTCTCCTCCACATATGCAAATTGCTAAATGAAGGTGAGGAAGAAACTACATACTCTGCCATTGCTACTCCTCGATCAACAACGCATGGCGTCCATGTAGTATTCCAAATTTTCTGCACTAAAGATTAAATCCAACCAAAGATGATCGATTTTATATCATGACGACAGCGTATATTACTCTACCTGCAGAGGAAAGGAAAAGTTTTGATTATTTTATTATTATTACTATTATTTTAAGATGATGAAAATGAAAGGTTTTGGATTGGAATTGTATGAACCTCGCTGTTGTTAACTAGTAGCCAGCCACTGGCTCCTGCCTGTTTCTTTTTCTTTATTCTTTTCATTTTTTTATTTTTCCTCCTCGTAATTTATTTTTTCTTAATCGGATATTCTTTAATTTATTTAAAAGGTGAAATTAATTCCGTTCGGAATTTGTTAATGTTCTTTTAATAAATACGCTTAGTAGAGTCGAACTTCCTGCTCATGATCTAATCTAATGTACATGTGGTTGACTCGAATTTATTGGGTTTTTTTTAAGAAAATATCGTGTTAGATAGAAAAATTTTAAAAATACAGCTATGTTGTTTTTTATAAAAGTTGATCAAAGTATTGTTTGGGTGTGGGTTTTAGGTAAATTCTCTATTCGATTTCAAAAGTAAACTTGATTTAAGCTATATCTCGAATTAACGAGTTATTTTTAATGAAAATATTGTGTTAAATAAAGAAATTGTAAAATAAAATTATATTGTTTTGGATAAAAATTAAAAAGAAAAAAATTTGATCAAGGATTATTTAGGTCATATATTGATGTTCATGATCATGATTTTAAAAGCAAACTTGATTTAAATTATATCATAAATTAATGAATTATTTAATTAACTTTGTTAAACTAAGTTTAATAACTATAAAAAAAATCTTTTAACAAAGTTATTTTTTAAATAATTCAACAAATGTAAAAAATGCTCTTTCCCAATTTTTTAATCAAGGATATCCATTCATTTTCAAAAGTGTTTCACCCATATATCCATATAAAACGTAATTTTCATTTACAATAGATGACATTATTTTTTAAATAATTTAAAGGATTTTTAAAAATAAATGTGATATAGGTTGTGATCGTGAAATCAAAATAGTATGGGGATACAAGTGACAAAAAAAAAACAATCTGGATGTGAAATTGCTATTATTCTAATATGGAAAACAATATAGAAAAACTATTTGCATTTAAAACCAGGAAGAGCATTTGCAATGTAATATGTTTGTGATTTTTTAAAATAATTACGTGCATTCATGGTCATGGATGGTTCATGCAAGTTAGTTTGCTTGGATTTTAATTAATTACTATTTTTCTTTGATCCATAAATTATTTCTCAACCACTTAGCTAATGAACAAATGTTACGTCACAAAAACATAAAGGGTATAGCTTAACTGGTCAGATCTTAAATTTGCTCCCTAGAGGTTACTAGTTCGAGTCTTACAAACCTCAGGACAATTAAATGTTTATATGGTCGTTAACTTCAGGGCTCGTGGAATTAGTCGAGATACGCACAAGCTGGTCCAGACACCCACGTTAATAAAAAAAATATTATATCACAAAAACACCAACTTTTAAAAACTTTCCATTAACTATTTGTATTTTTAACACCACACAATAACTAAAAGCGAATGATATGATTTGTTGTAAATAAAAATCTTAAAGAATCACTAATATTTGAGTCTTAAATCCTTTAAGACTTAAATTAATAACCAGTCAGTTTTTTTTCAAAGAGATGATGAAACTCAAAAATAGATGGTCAACACAAGCAAAATAAATGGAAGATTATAATTTCTTTCAAAAAAACTATTTTAGCCCCTCATTTTTTTAACTTAATAGGTGACCAATCTCTTATGTTTATTCAAATTCAATTTTGGTATCAAAATTTATTTTCATCATTTTTCAATCATTTTTTTTGTGCAAGGAGAGAGAGAGCTAGTCTGATTATGATATAAAGGAAAAAAGCTCGCCACTAACATTTATTTCGACCACCAAAATGGTTAAAATTCGTATCAAAAAGTTTTATAAGGTAGAGAGAGTCCTATGGTGGTTGTTTTAAGTCTCAATATAGTCTAAAAAACTAGATCTAAGTCAAGGACGAAGTATTTCACTTAGTTTGTTTTGTGGCTCATACTGTTTTTTTGGTTTATTAGGTTGATAGTTTGGTTTTTTAATGTATTAAGGTGCTTGTACGGTGTTATTGAGTTTAAATGAGTTGAAAAATGTTTTTTTCAAGAAAAAAAACCCATAACCTTGGTTTTTTTCACCAACCACGGTGGTGGCTAAAATATGAGCTAGCAAATGAAACATCATCTACCGAGGGCGTTTGTTTCTCGGAAAGTAGTTTCTGGAAAATCATTTTCCAAACTTTCATGTGTTTGTTTGTCATAGGAAAGTTAGTCAATGGAAAACACTTTCTAGTCAAAGAAAAATTTGGTTTGGTTTCCAGGAAAGTGTTTTCCTTTTATTTTGGGCGGAAAACACTTTCTGAAAGTTGTGAAAAATTTAGAAATGTCATATTTTTTGCCGATTATATCAAATTTGGTCCTCAAACTTTTGATTGCTATATATATATTTTTTTTGTTTTGAATATTTTTTTTTCAATTTCATCCCTTATAATTTAATTTTTATATTAACTTTGGTCCTCATTTTTATTTTGCTTTTCCCTTATCATTTTTTAATTGAAATTTTTTATCTATCAAATTTGATTCTCATTCTTTTGATTGTTACTTATTTTATTTGAAATAATCTATGAAATGTTAATTATTATTATTTTAATTTCTTCATCTTTCAATTTTTTTTATTTTTTGTTTGATCTCTATTATTTTGATTATTATTTATTTTATTTGAGATAATTTATGAAATTATATTTTTTTTCAATTTCATTCTCATTCAACTTTTTAATTTGTAAGATTTATTCTTCATTATTTTAATAAACTTGAAAAAAATAAAACATTAATAAGTTATTTTCCAGCTCATTTTCCATGACATAACCAAACACTGGAAAGTGTTTTCCAACTTATTTTTCATTACACTACCAAACATCGAAAAATACTTTCCCGGAATTCACTTTCCCCAGAATTCACTTTCCAAAAGGAAACTACTTTCCAGCAAACAAACTTTGATGTGTTAAGCTACATCAATTAGGCTATTGTTTTTTTTTTATGATACTTTTTTTTGTCTTTTTTTTTAATGTAATTTTCCCTTTGTTATCGATGAGCTAATTTTTGTATTTAATTTAAAACTAAAAAAAAAGCATTTTCACCTATTGTTATTAATGATATGTTTTTACTATCTTAATCTCATGTCCTTGTCATGTTTTTTTTTTATAAAAACTGTTTCGTACAAAGAAATTGATAGGTACTTTATTGTCATGTAAATTTATTGAATGAAAAATAATATTTGGAAAGATAATTATTGAATTTAATGGCATGAATGACTTGCATCACAAGTTTGGTTGGTTCACTCGAATTCACATGGTATTAAAAAAACCAGATGTTGTTTTTACCAGTTTCATCATTAAACATTTAGTTAATTGAATATCTAGCTTCATAGTTTATATTTTTTAAGATTATTCCTACAAGTTTTGTATGTCAACTCATATTGATCCAGGTAGATTCAGTGTATTTCTATCCCAGTATTGAATAAAAATATTGTTCACTGCTTAATTGATTTTAAATTCATTGTTAAAATCTATTTTTTTTCTTAAAAAAAAGTGTTAACAACACCTATATTTTTTTTATCACACTTAAAGAAAAATATTTACTCTAATCTATGACGTAGTGCATGCTAATGAGCTATTCATAACTATAGAGAGATATTTGAAATATTTTAATTTTTTTCGTCTAGTTTTCACTTGGCAAAAACTATTATAATATTTTATATATAAAATTAAAACTATAAAACCTATTTCTATCATATAGGAATTAAAAAATAGGAAATCTATTAATTTCAAACATTAAAACTAGGAAAGCTATTAGGAGAATAAAAATAGAAAATAATGAAATATTTGAACCGGAAAGGAAGAAAAAAAATAATCAAGGAAATTTTTTTTATTTTTTCATGAAACTCATGCACCAATCTCCATTGATTATAAGGAACCCGTTCTCAAGTTCAGCTTGTTCATAGAGCAAAACCTTCTTGTTTGAAAATTTTCAATTATTAAAACATCCAATGTAATGTTTTTCAAGTGTGACCTCCTCGACTAGAAAACCAATAACTTTTTAAAATGCAAGCCACTCAATTATGAGTCCCTAACATCTTTGAACAAACCGCTCCATTATGGTTGCCACCACTAAAATTTCTAATAACACCGCACATCAACTAATCATCAGAAAATCATTAGGCTTTTATACCGAATAACATGACTTCAATACAAACATAGTCGAGAGCCCATGACAATGGTGTTTGCTATAATTAAAAATCCTAGAATACCAAAAACACCATAACAATAAGTAGACACCTAAAATATCTAATTTTTACTCTTTAAAATCTCATTTGCCAAAATATTACTACAACCTTTTTATAGGAAAAAAAAATAGAAAATCCACTAACATCAAATAGAAAAAATATTCCCTTTTGGATGAAAAAGAAAAGAAAAGATGAATAATATTTAACATGGAAATAAAAATAGACAAAAATTCTACACTAAAAAAAAACTAAAAATATATTTATTTTTTTCAAATCAAAACTCATCTATAATCATGAAAAAGACTATTGTTCATAAAATTCTTTTTTTAAAAATATCAATTCTTAAGGAAGATAGGATATTTTTCATATTCATACACCACATTACCTGTATACTAAAACGCGTGGGATTTTCATTGTACGTTTATCACTGTGCAAAAATTTGTTTTTTTTTTTAGTTTGGTCTTCAAACTTTGTTTTTTGACCGATCAAGTCCTATTTAAGGAGCAATTGATTTCAAATTCTTATGAAAGGATGAAATTAGAAGAGGGAGGACCGAAATGAAAGACACGACAAACATAGGTGATGTACCATAAGTTTCGAAAACATTAACTTTGGTTCTCCAACTTAAACAATTACACAAATTATACAATTGCAGTTCCTCAAAATTGTTCTAATTCTATTTTGGTACATAAATTTTATTTTTGTTATTTTTGGTCTTTGATTGAGAGAGGAGAAAGAGTGGGGGTCGTTGGATTCCAACGGTGGAAAGAAAAACTTGATATTAGCACCGATTTAGGCCATCAAAATGAAAGATTTTCGTGTCAAATTGTTCCATTTGATGCATGGAATTTATATTAGGTGTTTTTTTTTTATCTTAAAATTTTGTGAAAAAACAAATCTGACCTTGGGTTGATTTTTTATTTTGGGTTGTGTTTGGTTTTTAGAGAGATGTTTAGGGTTTTTTGAGGTCATAAATGAGTTTATTATGGTTTCTAGGGTGTTTTGGGTCAAACAACGGGTTGCAAAACATGTTTTTGGGTCAAAAGAGTGTAAACCCTAATTTTCCAGCCATTACAATGATCAAAATCTGGACAAAACAGGTGACACGTCATTTGCCTCGACAGGCGACGCGTCAGCTGTTACTAGCATGACTCTCAAATCCAAGATGCTTAAGCCTGACATGATTGCCATAAAAATATAACTTTAAAGAATACAATTGAAAGGACATAAAGTGTCGTGACAAGTTCAAAAACTAAAAGAAAAAAAAAAGGATAAAACCTCGTCTCTTTTATTTTGTTCAGATGACCTCTTTTAAATAATATTGATTTTTTTGTTATGCATTTAATTTTCGAAGATATTTTTCTGGTTCGTCTATGGTTTTGTTTTTATCTTTTATATAAATAAATTATGTTTTTAACAATAAAAAATATTTATTTTCATATGATATTTTTAAACAGCCTTACATGTTATTCCTTTTTTCTTTTTATTTTATTCAATTAATTTAATGTTCTATTTTTCAAGATTAAATATCTTAATCTACATCTGTCTCTTTGTTTTTCAAGTTGTGTTTTTAGGTGTCATTAATGATTTATTTATTAGCGCACATAACTCTTAGTTTATTTGATTACATGTGTGTATATACTTTTTGATTTGTTATATTTTTTTAATTATAAAAATACATTAAAAAATCAAAAACTTGCACATATATTTTTTTTAAAAAAATAAAAATATTTAACCTACAACGGAGCGTGGACAAGTAGCTAATAAAACCTTAACAATGTAAAATAAGCCCGTGGATCACTTTCAAGTTTCAACCCATATAGTTTTTTTATTGACACCTTATTTTGAATATAAAACTTTAAAAATGCTTAACAAAAAAATCAAATAAAAATCAATAAAATTAAAATACAAAAATAACTTAGATCCATGTTGCTTTTTATTATACGATCTTGTATTTTTTACTCTTTTAGACAAGAGAATTCACTAGACTTTCATTTTTTTTTAACATATTTTGCTAGTATTGAAAAAATTACTCAGCAAATAATAATAATTTTTTTATTCATTTTACATGTTATTAATTTATATTCATAAACTTATCAAAACAAGTAGATTCATAAAGGATATAATATTGGGAATTTATTTTATCTTAGATTTCTACTCGAACCAACCCGAACCTCATAAGATCTAAAAACTTCCTATTCACCCGGATTAATATCTACTGGGTTCGGGTGAATATATAACGCCAAGGCCACTACTTTGCCACCAGGTCCTCCCAGTTGGGCTTGGGCCTACATACGGTGCCGAATGGATCATCGTTTCATTTGACCCATATACAAGCCCCCCTCTCAAAAACCCTAGCAACCTCTCCATTCTGCTGGCTGAACCCTAAACTCAAAAGAAAACAAGCAGCTCCTCTTCCAGGTATTTCTCCATAACTCTCAACGCTTGCTCTTCTCTTTCTCTACCTTCATCCAGGTCTGAAGATATTTCTTTCTCGGTCCTGCATCTTATGCTATAATTTCAGGGTATCAGACCTATAGCTATCAAACATGGTGAAGAAGAGCAAAAGTAAGCAAAACCCTTTTCTCTAATCTCAATATCCGCACAAAAGATTTTATTTGTCTTGATTTTTTTTCTTGTGCTATGTTTTTCTGTAGAGAGTAAGAGTAAGAGGGTGTCGTTGAAACAGAAGTATAAGGTTATAAGGAAAGTGAAGGAGCATCACAAAAAGAAGGCCAAAGAAGCTAAGAAGTCTGGCTTGGATAAAAAACGCAAGGTTGAGAAGGACCCTGGTATTCCTAATGAATGGCCTTTCAAGGAACAGGAGCTAAAAGCTCTTGAAGCTCGCAGGGCTCGTGCTATTGAGGAGTTGGAGCAAAAAAAAGCTGCCCGCAAAGAGAGGGTATTGTTTCCATTGTCTTCATATTTGTTTAGTACTTTTTTTTTGCTGGTCTGGTGAATTCACATAGATGGTCTTTTAGTTTAGTCAACAAAGCGGTTTGCATCTGTAAAGATTTAGATAAATAAGCTGCTGCAGTCAGCTTCTTTGATGGGTTCGCTTGGCAAAGTTTCTACTGTTTGCAGTTCCAAAACCAGCTCTGAACATGCATACGTAGCCTTTTTTACTTTTCCAATTGCTTTAGGATCGAGCTAGGCAGAATGGTTTGGTTCAGAATCGATTATAAGAGACAATTTTAAATAGGATTGTTCATTTTCCAGGTTGCTATCTTTTTAAATAGGACTTGCAATTTTGTCTTGTACCTTTCATCCATTGCTAGGAACACATCTTCATATGTATTTTCAGGCTCAAAAGAGGAAGCTGGGGCTGTTAGAGAATGATGGCACTATGGATTCGGCAAAAGAACAAAATACTGGAGACCAAAATGGTGGTGTAGAATTCAAAGGAATCACGAGAAACCGAGGTAAAGAAGAATCCAAGTTAACATGTGTAATTTTTGCTGTGCTTTTATTTTGACATTTATTCTCGTGCAGAAAATTCTGATAGGGCATTCTACAAGGAGCTGGTTAAAGTTGTTGAAGCATCGGATGTCATCCTGGAGGTCCTAGATGCACGGGATCCTCTTGGTACACGATGTGTTGATATGGAAAAGATGGTGATGAAATCGGGTTATGATAAGCACCTAGTGTTGCTTCTAAACAAAATTGGTAATTTCTCTCATTTTATTACAGTTTTGCTTGCTCCTTGAATATATTAACAATGCGACGTGGCAGGTGGAATGCTCCATTTTCCCTAAACTTTTGCAGTTCCACTGGTTACTTATCTTTATTGATTCTTCTATTCTAGATCTTGTCCCTCGTGAAGCTGTTGAGAAATGGCTTAAGTATCTTAGAGAAGAATTCCCGGCAGTTGCATTTAAGTGCAATACGCAAGAGCAGAGATCAAACTTAGGGTGGAAATCTTCCTCAAAATCAGCCAAAACGAGCAATCTTCTACAAACAAGTGATTGTCTTGGAGCTGAAACTCTTATTAAATTGCTGAAAAATTACTCAAGAAGCCATGAGGTATGTTAGGGCAACTTTCTTTTTTAAGAGGGTGCTGAGGTTGAAGTTTAAGGAGTGCCTAGATATCTGCATAATATTTGGTTTTTCACTCATTTGAGCAGTGATTTATTTACAGTTTGTTTGGGAAAAAAATGTGATAGGAGGGAGGGGAGGGGATGGGAAATTTTTTATTTAATATATGCTACAGTTTTAAGTTGGGTGTTGAAGCCTGTAAAATCTTGTTCTGGCAAGTAGTAATCCCAGCTATACCTTGGATTTTTCAGATCAAGAAATCTATCACAGTTGGTGTAATTGGCCTGCCCAATGTTGGCAAGAGTAGTCTAATTAACAGCTTGAAGAGATCCCATGTTGTCAATGTTGGCTCTACTCCAGGATTAACTAGATCAATGCAAGAAGTTCAGCTAGACAAGAATGTTAAATTGTTGGACTGTCCTGGTGTTGTTATGCTTAAATCTGTGGAGAGTGATGCATCTGTAGCTCTTCGAAACTGCAAAAGGATAGAGAAGTTGGACGATCCAGTTGGTCCAGGTAAATGATCCTTTCTTTCCTGTTAATATTTCAACAGTGTTGCCTTTGTCTTGGACCAGCTGCTTTATTGCTTATTTTATTTTATTTTTATTTTTTAATGAATGTTTACTTTGATGGAATAATGGATCTCGCAAGTCTGGTTAAACATGGCAGTTGTATTTCTGTAACAAAAAGAGGACAAGGTAGATGAGCAAGCTGGAGTTAGGGGTTAAGAGGAGCTATATTAGCATTTTCAATCTTACTGATATGCTTATTTTGAAGGATTATTTTTCCTTGGAATGTTCCAGTCTTGCAGATACCATTTTGTTGCTGTATGCTTGCCTTTCTGAAAGGATCATGCTACTGTGATTTATTATAATTATTTACTGGCTAGAAAGCAATGCATGTTCATTATAGATGACCGTCTAGCAAATAGCTTTTGATTTTCTTTGAATTTGAAATTTAATGTTGAGAGCTGTGTCCTTTTTCTCCTGTGGAAGATAAATGCAAGCATCCTGGCATTTCTTTGCTGCTTGTAGAGAATGTCTCATTGTGACTCTATTCCCTGGAAATGATTTTTAAACATGTGAAAAATGACTATAAATTTAAGTGATTTGAGCACTAAAGTTTGTACGAGTTTATATCAGACTGCATTTAGTCAGAAACCTTCATGTTAGGAATATAATTAGCATACTGATGCATGTTACCTTTCTGTGGACAATGCAGT
The DNA here is from genome assembly GCF_000002775.5 of Populus trichocarpa. NCBI lineage: Eukaryota > Viridiplantae > Streptophyta > Magnoliopsida > Malpighiales > Salicaceae > Populus > Populus trichocarpa. Next base: position 23,310,539 of record NC_037286.2, on the reverse strand, counting down.
GAAAGAAATTCTCAAGCTGTGCCCAGATAGACTGTTGGTAACGCTATACAAGATCCCTAGCTTTGATTCAGTTGATGACTTTCTACAAAAGGTGGCCACTGTAAGGGGTAGACTCAAAAAGGGTGGTATTGTGGATGTTGATGCTGCTGCTAGAATTGTTCTGCATGACTGGAATGAAGGTACGCATTTTTAATGAAATTTTACAATCTCTACAAACAAAGACATACCTCAAAGACATTGCATATGTAAAAGAAAGAAATTCCTACTTAGGTATATATTTAATATTTTACAGGTAAGATACCATATTACACAATGCCCCCAGCCAGGAATCAAGGGGAGCCTTCAGAGGCAAAGATTGTTTCAGAGTTAGGGAAGGAATTTAACATTGATGAAGTTTACAATGGTGAATCCTCATTCATTGGAAGCCTCAAGTCTGCTGACGATTACAATCCTGTAGAAGTTCCTCCTAGTTGCCCTCTCAATTTTGATGAAAAGCTGATTGAGGTTTGTGTCTTTTTATTGGTCTCAGCATTTGAGAAGTGTTAACATTCTTAGGCTATGAAGCGAGCCAGTTTTGCTCTTTAAACTTTTTCATTGCAAATGGTTTCTGATGACTGCATTGTTGTTTTTGTGACTGGTTTATTCATCTCTTGATGTTTCACATGAAGCCTTCCCCAAAGAAAGAATTTATATAACCATTGCTTTTGGCTTTACTGTATAAACCTTATATTTTACAAGTTCAATATCCATATGGAGGGGAAAGCTGCAGTTTCCCATGTGAAAACTGCTTATAGTAAACTTACTATTACTATGCTCTTCCTATAATTCAATGTTGATAAAAGATTTATTTCTCGAGACATCTAATTCTTCTATCTCAATTTTTTTTAGTTTCTTTCAATATTTTCTTCTGATTACATTTTGTCACACACATCAGGGAGATGGAGATGAAGTTCAACCATCAACTAAAGGTGATGAAAGCTCCAAAGAACTGGTTAACAATGATGACGAGCCAATGGAGTCTGAAGATGACAATGCTAACAAGACTAAGGCAAAAACTGAAATTAGCAGGCAAAATGAGAAGCTCTATTCAGCAGAAGGTATACTGAATACAAAGATGAAAAGAGCAGAGAAGAAAAGGAGGAAAAAAGCGGCTAAAGTGGATACAATGGATGGTGATTATGACTTTAAAGTGGATTATAAGAAAGGTTCGGCCATGAATGTTGAAGACAGGAGTGGTAAGATGGATGATGATAGTCCAATTCCTGCTGAGGTGCCTATGTCTGGTATTCAATGTGATGATGAGTAATGATTTAGCCTTTTTGGGGGGGGACCGTGGAAATACAAACTCTTTCTGATTCCAGCAAATTGGAAATTTTGTTAAACAACAGAGCGAGATTAATTTATTTCATATGTGCTTGTACCATGCCTCGATATCATGAATTCCTTTTTGGTGGGTGGGGGCGGGTAAATTAGAAGAAAACACAAAATTCATTCTCCACAGATAAATTCCATGCTTTTTACCTCTACTACATCTTGATGTAGCATCGAAATTATCCAAAAAAAAAAAAAGAGATCTAAGCATTGTGTCGATGCTCAATTAGCTAACCAAACAGTGCTAGTGTTCGAACATTACAATAGCACAGTCAAGTGCAAAAAGCTGAATCAACCACATCTGATTGTGAAGCCTTGAAAATGAAAAATCTAATTGTTAAAAATTGAAGATGAGACACTGAATTGTGAATTTTGATGTGGCTTAAGAACTTTAAATCGTGTTCTCTTCGTTCCTCTTGAGGCCTGACGAACTTGAACCTCCCAGTCTAGACAAAAAATTCTTGATGGCACCGAAAAAAAGATCCGCTAAAGGCACCATCACACCCGGACCATCTCTAAAACCACCTTCCTGCTGCCATGCCAGATGCAACACCCAAAAGGCTGCCTATAATTCTGCCTTTCACAGCCGCACCTCCAATCTTGAATAAAAATGAGCAACTGTGCTCTTCATTTTATCATTTAATTAAAATATGCATGAAAGGAGTAAATCATGATTGCACCTGTGGCAAAAAAAAATCAAAAGATTATAGACTCAACTACTTTATCAAATAGGATATTGAGTTTATAAACTTGTAAGTATTACATTCAAAGTGTCGAATTATTAAAACACAGCTTCATTCGGGAGCTTGATGTTTGACAACGCAATCATCAGAGCATGCAAGATTTCCTAATTCCTAAACGACAACAACTGGTCACTAGATCTTATGGTGATGGTGGTAATGATTCTTGGAAGCATTGCAGTCCATTTGAACAGGTTCTGTAGTACTAAACGTTTAGCAACTAACTAATTAGCAACATGTATGCCATGCTGAGAGACAACCCATTAATCGCATGGAAATGTATTAACACTCAACACACATAGAACACAGAGATAGATGCTCAGTCATCACTTGACACCCCTAAAACAGGGCCCTTGGTGGCAGGATTTGAATCTGTCTTGACAGCGTTGGCTGTAGATGGTGAAGGTGTTTGGCTAACACCTTGGTTGACCGATGTTGTTTCTACTGTAGTAGGCTTGGGAATGATTCCTTGCCCTTCCATGGCTTCGCGAGCTGCTTGCTCTTTGGCTTTTTTAGCCCTTCCCAACACATCTTCCTGCACATGATCAAATGGTTTACAGATACATGCACCAAAAAATTGGAAGGATAGAGCAATAAAGCTAAAAATGTAAGGAGCAAATGACCATGACTGGTTCGAAGACTAGAACCTCTACTAAGGTCGAAAATACTAGCTGTAAGATGTATATACACCATTCTAGGTTACATGGAAATAATTTCAACTACTTGAATGAACTAAATAACGCACAGCCACTCATACAAAAGACAGCCTGCGAAAGTTAATCCCAGCCCATATAATCTACATTGCCTTGAAAACAATTTAGCAAAAGGGAAAACATATAAATCAAGAACAAGAAAAAGATCTTGCAGCTATGCTATAGTATAGAAATAAAAGGAAGATACTCACAACTCAAGTACACTTGGCAAAAAATCATTTTAATAAGTTTAGGATAGGTGAGTTTCTTCTTATAAGACAATGTACTCTAACCTATATGTTAAAAAATAAAATCAATATCAAATGCACACAAATCATGCCTAAATCCTCTTTCTATAGCAATTGATCTATTTGAAAAAAAAATTAAAAATCTTTGAATGTTATTACGTTGGTAAAAATATGATCTTGATAAAAAAAAACAAGTCTTTTTCTGTCAATGTTTAACTTCTATTTTCAAACACTTTGAGATATTGCTAACGGGTATGGATAGAACACCATATCCCAGGTGCGAAATATATATATATATATATATATATCTTCTTTAACTGTAAAATTAGTAAGAGAATCCGAACATGTATTATATACAAGCTATTTTAAGAGCAAAATAACTTCAAAATCATCAATCCTTAAGTATACTCATATTTGTGCAATCAAACCTTCATAGTACAAGAATATATATTCTTATTATCACTACACTTAAACACTTTTTTGTCCTATATGTGTTATCTAGTGAGATATTGAGATACCAAGATTTTCAATTGTAACACCCATTCTATCAAGAATGCAAATTCACAATAAAAAAAAATCACATTTGTAAGCCTTTAAGATCTAGAAAAAAAAAAAACTATTGACATTGGTGAGGTGTTTTCACCAAGAGAAAATCTTGAAGAGGACATATCTTTAAGTGGGAGAAAAATCTTGAAGAGGGAACATCTTTAAATGGTGTAAAATTTTTGATGTGAATTCATCAAGTGGTTATTGTTACTATACAACTTGGACAAGTAAAAGAATACAATGCTCAAGTCCGATTTAGTACTTGAGGTGTGGATATAGACTTGCCGAACGATGTTAAGAATCGAGTTTGCAAATTCTCCGTCTTACCTATTTATTTTAAACACTTTAATTATATTGTTGATTATTGTGTTTATTTGATTTAATTTGTATTATTTGTTAATATTAGTGATACACCTTATTCACCTTTTTTTTAGGTGTTATACTTAATCCTAGAACAACACCTTCTTAGATTTCTTCATTGATGTCTTTATGAAATTCTTCATGCTTGTTGATATAATCTTTGTATAAAACATGTTTAACACTTATTCTCAAGAAAGCATATTATTAGTCCAATTTTCATTTTATTGTTATCATTAAAACATATAAAAACATAAATATGTAACCTAAAATTCAACACGTAATGCCACTATAATTAAAAAGCTAAGAGAAAGTTTTTAAAGAATATCTGCTATGACAGTTCTTGAATCTGAATACAGGTGGAACACAATTAAACATCCTCCACCCTGAACACAACAGCACGAATTTGCTCAAAGAACCATCCATTAATAAAAGAAGGAATGTAAAAAGGAAGTACTCTTTGACTATAAATAAATTTAATATAGACTGATAACAATACATGTAGTTTACTACCTGGAAGTCCTGTATTTGCTTTTGTTGCTCTGCTTGGAGCCTGCCAATTGTACTTAAAAACTCCCCAACTGCAGATTCAACACGCTCATTAAGTGCTTCTGCTACAGCCTTTCCCAAGAAAAATGCATCCAGAACACTCCTGCTATCACTGTCACCTGCAAAATCAAGTATCTCAATTGTTTAGCAACAATGAAGCAACATCACATGATGCTACAGTTATCACACTTCCTATTTCCAATATTTCATGATCTTGTAGGCCCGAAATTCATTAAGTGGTTTACACTTCACAATTCTCCAAAATTCCGTAATTCATAAAACCCAACAATCTCTCTTTACATCATTCATTATCAAAGATTCAAAGAACTTCTAAGAGTTTAAGCATCAAATATAAATGCTTCTTAATTACTACAGTAACTGCTTGTAGGAAATGTTTGCTAATAATCAATTTTTTCCACAACAGATGCGCAACGCTAAGGAGCCAATCACAATTCCAACAAATAAAAGATCAAGGGCAACATCTTCAGCAAAGTATTTGAAATCATAATGAAACTTGGCCACTAGATTATACATCCTCTTCAGCATTGACAAGTCTCGTGATAAAATCACACAATACATTCACATCCATACACAATCACTAAAAAAACTGCTGCACTTACGAGCCTAAGTAGCACAAAACTTGACATTCTAAAGTCATTGTTCACATTAGTTACAACGAAAGTCCCTTTATGTTTCAAGAAACTCTCTACGAAATCCTTAAACCACAACTGACCCTTTGTCAAAAAAATATTTTGGAGGACTGCTTTCTTTCCAAATTGATTTGCGTAATCGGATTTATACACAGGCATTCTGAAACCATTTGTTTCACATGATTAACAACAAATACAAACAACTATTCCGCTTGCAATATTTTAACATGGGCACAGCAGTAGTAAACACTATCTGGAAAGTGTTTGACCAGCAATTTTTTTTATCTTATCAGATTCAAAATAAGATAAAAACCCAAATTGATATTCACAAAATCCAAACAATAAGGAGCAAATAAAGAGATTTCTCTCAAATCACCACCAAATAATATAATATCTATCAATACATAGACCAAAAATAAAGAGAAAAAGAACTCTATGTACCAGAAGCAGAACCAGGGCCACCAGGTCCACTGCTGCTACTGCATCGTACATTGATTTTATGACAGCCTCTCAAAGCTGTTTCAAACCTCAGACCCAGATGGGTTTTAAGCTTTATATGCGATGATGATGATGATGAAGAACGTGAGATAAGAGGAGGATTAACAAAGCTAAGCTCTTGCTTGGTTTGGATTTTAGATTGAAGATTGTAGAAGCAATGAGATGGTGGGGAAGCTGAGGCAGAAGCAGAAATCCCACTCATGGCTAACGTTTAGCTAGTGTTGCTCTCACACAGTATCTGCCTCCGACCGTCTCTCGGTTTCACCCTGTTTCTACTTGGTTAATGTTGTAAGAAGGAAATGTTAGGACTTGGGATAATTAAATTTGTAGGATTATCCGATTTCGTTGGATTTGGGCCTAGCTTGGGTCATTAGTATTTTATGCCCGTTTGTTTACTAAAAAAAAAAAAATTTTTTTTTGCGAAGTGATGTTTTTTAAAAATAAATTTATGAAAAGTGAATAAATTTTTTAAGTTTAGTAGTATTATGAAAAATAAATTAAAAAATATTTTCCAGTATTTGGTTATGTCATGAAAAATAAACTAAAAAATAAATTGTTAATATTTTTTTTCAAGTTTATTAAAATAATAAGAAACAAATCTTACAAATTAAAAAGTTGAATGAGAATAAAATTGAAAAAAAAAAATTTATAAATTATATCAAATAAAATAAATAAAAATAAAAATAATAAAGATCAAATCTAACAGATAAAAAAATTAAAAGATGATGAAATTAAAAATAAATTACAATTTCATAAATTATTTCAAATAAAATAAATAACAATTAAAACAATGAAGACCAGATCTGATAAATAAAAACTTTTAACTAAGAAAATGATAAGAGAAAAGCAAACAAAAATAATAAAAATGAGGACCAGTGTTGATATAAAAATCAAATTAAATCAAATTCTTAACGATAAAATTGAAAGAAAAAAGATTCAAAACAAAATATATAACAATCAAAAGTTTGAGAACCAAATTTGATATAATCAACAAATAACATGACATTTATAAATTTTTCATAACTTTTGTGTTTTCCGCCCAAAATAAAAGGAAAACACTTTTCTGAAAATCAAGCCAAATTTTTTTTATACTGAAAAGTGTTTTCCGTTAACCAACTTTTCTAATGACAAACAAATACATGAAAGTTTGAAAATTGTTTTTCAGGAAACTATTTTTCATGAAACAAATAGGGCCTTAATTGTTTGCTTCGGTTTTTCATCCACCCGATATTTCGCATTTTAATAGCGATTATTTATTAAAGTATTTTTTATTTAAAAATATATTAAAATAATATATTTTTATTTTTAAAAATTTATTTTTGATATCAGAATATTAAATTGATAAAAAAATACTAAATTTTTTTATTTAAAATAAAATTTAAAAAAATATAGTTGGACCGTAAAAACAAACACTACCTTAATAAAAACCCAACTTTGTTTGGTTTCATTTTTATTTTATCTTTTATGTTTTTTTTAATAGAAAACTTGATTTTTTTTTTGTTTTCATTAAAACAAAAAATGACAATAAGGTGTTAAAACGTTCGAAAAAAATGGTTTTCAAAAGCTTTCAACACTAGTTTAGGAGTTAAGTCGTGAATAAATTGGGATCAATTTCGAAATGCACGAGGTATGACAAGAATTGTAAATCTAGTTTTAAGGGTTGGAGTAATAACCTCTTTGGTATTGTGCATGGTTGTGTTTTTCAAATAAAAATGTTTTAAATTATTTTTTTATATTCTTATAATTATTTTAATGTATTGATGCTAAAATAAATTTAAAAATAAAAATATTTTAAAAAAACCTCCATCACAATATCAAACACTACTATACACTAAATTCAAGGTGTCTAAAAATTAAGTTAAAATGGAGTTCAAAATGCATATGGCAATTGAATACGGAGTATCCAAAAATTGGGTTGGGATTGGATTTAAATCGGGTTTAAACATAAAATGCTTGTAGTTGAGCAAACACTATGTTCAAGGCATCTCGAATTAAGAACGACATGGTCGAGTGTTTGTGAATGTAGTAATATTTGTTTTTTAAAATGTTTTTTTGTTTAGAAATACATCAAAATAATATTTTTTAAAAATTATTTTTAATATCAGCACATCAAAACAATCCAAAAATATATATAAACAAAATAAGCAAAAAAATTAAAAAGAAAAAAGAAAAACACAATTCCAAACAACCTAGAATGCCCATACCATTTTTATCTTTAAGTATTGGCATATAGATGATATTGACATCCCTTAATATTCTAAAAAATAACTCTCTTCCTAAGCCATTTAATGCCACCAATATTGTTCTTATTTCAAGAGTAGCAACCCTAATTCGTGTATTGATGGATTATTGGGTTGACTTGCTGAGCAAGATTTAATTACACTATTATAACTAAATGAAAAAAAAAACTATATGGAAATTAAAGAAAGTTTGTACTGGAATATCGATCCTGTTCTAACTCGGATTGTACTTTATACGTATAAATCCAATTTTCCATTCACAAAACACGTGTTCTACCTAATTTTTTAACAAGTCACTAGCTATTTTTAAGGTATTATTTAGTTATTGTTTTTTGAATAAAAAAAATAAAGACAAAACAGATAAAAATTTATTTGATTGAAAAGATAAAGATTAAAATAAATATGTCTTTAAAATAATTTTGAAACCATGTATTTTTAAAATAGAGAGTATAAAAAGATATGTCTTTTTATCCATGTTCAAGGATCATAATGGGTATCAATAGTTAATTTTTTGATATCCTTATCTACTCATTATCAATCGAGTAAGAAATTTAAATATTCATAAACTCTTCATTGGGTTATGGGTATCTATTATCTATTATTATTTATTGATCAATAAAAATAAAATAATTAGTGTATGTGTATATGTGCGCGCGCACACGTGTATTTTATATCAATATTAAGGTATGTATATATATTATATTGTATTAAAAAAATAAATATTCTACAAATATATCTATATAATATAAATAGATAGTTCGAGTTAGGTTCGGTCGGGTTTGTAATATTCATACCCTACTCATTATCCATTAGGTCCAAAAAATTTATCTATTCAGGTCAGGTCAGTATCTACCGTATTTGAATTTAAATTATTATCGCTATCTATGTCTCAATTTGAAAGTTGACTAATATTTTTGATAAATTAAAAATAAAAACAAATACTTTTGAAGTATTAATATGGTTGCATATGAAGAAAACTCCGATGGTTTTTTTTTTTTTGGAAGAAAGCAAAAATAGAATGAGTTTTTTTAAAAAACTTATAAGATAGATCTGCCATGATTTCCGTCGGAGGATTTGAGATTTGGGGAAAATATTGTTTATTTTTTGAAACAGGTTGCATGGAATTAATTTCTAGTGGGTTTATTATAGTTTATTTGTGTATATTATAGATTTTTATGGAGGTGTTTGGTATCATAGCTGATAAACCCCAGGTGGGTTGATCTAAGATATTTAGGATTTAAATTCTAACTTGAACTGAATTTTTAATTGAATTAAATTAAATATTAATTTAATAAAATTTGTTAACTCCATCCAAAATTTATAAAGACAATATTATTGTTTTATTTTTTTTTAAAAATCATTTTAATAAAAATAACTCACATGGTGATCAAACTATTTTTGGAGGATGGTATATTTACAGTGTAGTCCTTATAATTTTAGTTTGTATAATCTAGTCCTTATAACGGAAAATGAAAAAAATACCTCAACATATTTTCTAATTTATTATTTTTAAAAAATATTTTAATGCAAATATATTCCATTTCCTGATTTTCAATAAAAAAATTTCGAAATTAAATGAAAAATAGAGATGAATTTTCTTCTCTTCTAGAAGAGAAGAAAAACTCTTCGTAAACGACCTTGGTACCGAGGAGAAGAAAAACTCTTCTAGAAGAGAAGAAAAACTCTTCGTAAAATATCAAAATCAAATAAAAAAAAATTCAAAACCAAACTTCGTGGCGTTTTCCGAAAATAATAAAAAAATCAGAGGGTGGTTTTACCGGTAAATAAATAAACAAAACAAAAGCTACGGTACGCTGCCTGCCTACCTTGAAGCTTTCTTCACCTCCAAGCGATAACGAAATCCTCCCTATTTCCTCTCTCGTCTTCGAAAATTCATCTCCGCTTCTACTGCTACGAAACCTAGCTTCTCTCCCAGGGTTAGAGCTTATTTTTGCAGTAGATGGGGCAACAATCGTTGATCTATAGCTTCGTGGCTCGAGGCACGGTGATTTTGGCTGATTACACCGATTTCTCTGGTAACTTCGCGGGCATAGCCGCTCAGTGTCTCCAGAAACTTCCTGCAACTAACAACAAGTTCACTTACAGCTGCGATGGCCACACCTTCAACTACCTCGTCGATAACGGCTTCAGTATCTCCCTCCTTCCCTCCCTCCCTCCCGTTGATTAATTAATTGATTTACCGCTCTTTATGATCTGATCCATACGTTTTGCTGTGATCTTTTTATGCCTCTGCGATTTTTCTAGATGATATTTGCTATTTATTTCATACAGTTATAGATGATGGCTACGAAAGGAAACATATGAGAAAAAAGAAATATTTAATTTACTAAACTAGAATTTTCTTAGCTTTTAATGATGATGTATATAGTGATTATTGATGTTTTATGAGTGTATAATATATCTTTTTATTTTATTTTAAGCTTTAGAATTGTAGAAATGGATGTACATAAGTGATGGATTCAATTAATAGCGATTAAAAGTTTCCAAACTAACGGTGGCATCTCGGAACTTTTGCAGCTTACTGTGTAGTTGCAGTGGAGTCTGTGGGGCGACAGATTCCGATTGCCTATCTCGAGAGAATCAAGGAGGATTTTACCAACAGATATGGTGGGGGGAAAGCTGCAATAGCGGTTGCTAATAGTCTGAAGAAGGAATTTGGGTAATTTTTCTTGTCATTTGTTTATTGGATGCAGTATCATGCTTGTAAAAAAAAAATGAATAAGAAGAAGCAGTGTCTCCTTCACAATGACGAAAATAACACGACAAACACAATAATTACAAGAACATAAAATTTTCAAAATAAAGGATTACTAAGAAACTCTAATTGTAATTTTATTAATGAATGTTTCTTTTCAGATACTTAAATAAACTTAAATGAACAAGGAAATCAAAAAATTAGAAAAAATAATAAGAAATTCTAAACTATATAAAAAACAAATACTAAATCAACTAGGAAAATATAACAAATTTATAACAGTAACTTCTAGATTTTATTGAAAGTCTCTCGGGTTGTTATAAAATTTTAACCCTGAGTATATAAGATATGTGATTATACTGTGCTTTTTGAAAATTTTTGAATTTTTTTAGCTTTAAATTATTATTTTTGGTTTTTGAATTGTTTTGACATGTTAATTTCAAAAATATATTTTTAAAAATAAAAAAAATAAATTATTTTAATCCATTTCCAAACAAAAAACACTTTGAAAAACAATTTTTACTATAATTCCAAACATACTCTAAATAGAGCCTGCAAAATTTTTTAACAAAATTTTAGCCCCATTCAACGATAATTGGATAAAAAATTAAACCTGTTAACATAAAAAAAATCTCCTGCATCACTATGCTATAAATCTATTTGTTGTCACAAAGCTGTCCTTTTTGACTTAGGCCGAAGTTGAAGGAGCAGATGCAGTTTTGTATGGACCATCCAGAGGAAGTCAGCAAGCTTGCCAAAGTGAAAGCTCAGGTTTCTGAAGTGAAAGGAGTTATGATGGAAAACATAGAGAAGGTAAGGCATTGTTAATTCTTTTTTTTATAACCACCAAAAGGGATTACGGAAGTTTCTATTTTTTTGTTTGGGGATTATGGTTTTACAGGGAAGATTCTGGTTTTATATTAGTGCAGATCATAAAAAATAAGAACAGAGTTGTGGAGCTATAGTGTTGATTAATTAAGTTCATTTCATATTGTATGGTCTTTTCATTTTTAGTTTAATTTGTTTTTACTGGGAAGATTCTAGTTACATGTTAGTATAGATCATAATAATTAAAAACTGAGACATGGAGCTATGTTTAAGAGATTGAAGTTCATTTCTGCAGGTTCTTGATCGGGGAGAGAAAATTGAACTTCTGGTAGACAAAACAGAAAACCTTCGCTCTCAGGTAAGCGAGTAGATTTATCTGTTCTTATTTTCCCCACAAAGCAAAATTGACCATCCCCTTAAGCATTGACTGGCATTAACATTTCAACACGCAAACAGAATCCATATTACAAAAAACATAAACATCGTTTGGTGGCTACTAGTCCTTTCATTCATTGCTAGCAAACTTACCCAGAATCAAAGGATCTCCATGCTAGGCTAGGCTTGGTTTTGCATTTGTGTTTGTTATACATAATTATGGTTTATAAATTGTATTTGATCATTGCTATTGCCTTGTTTTTGTTGACCAATGAACGTATCCTTTGTTGTGTTGTCCCAGGCACAAGTTTTCAGGCAGCAAGGGGGCCAGATAAAGAGGAAAATGTGGTGGCAGAACATGAAAATAAAGCTGATAGTGCTGGCGATCTTGATTGTCCTGATTCTCATCATAGTATTGTCTATTTGTGGTGGCTTCAAATGCTGAAGATGATCTACCTTCACTTTTTTGGGGGTTACACGTACCAGGTTCTGCTATATAGTTTTTGGCTTCAAATGACTGTATCATACGACAGTGCCTGTATAGTTTTTTCTTTTTGAATTATTTACAATTTCTTGACGTGTGCGGCCATTCCTTGTTATTCATTTACTACTCGATATGTTCTTGGTTAAATACAATGAATTTGATTACCTCAAGAAGTGGAAAGTGGCAAATTGGAGAGGGCATCTTACCCATATTTCCCATCTTTTTGGAGTGCTCTGAAATTTTCATGCTTTGAAAGACGTTCAAAACATGGGGGTTTCAAATTTTCCTGATTATTCAGTGTACGCAGACCTGTTTACATTCAAAATAATTATTTTCAAAGATCTTGTTTAGGGATCACATCTGAATATGCAAGGAACATAAACGGAAAATAATTAAATCCAAAATCAACTAAAAATTCACCAATGTTTTCTCATTTATTTTGTCTATTTTAGTGAGAAACCAGAAAAACTCACTTTATATGCCATAAAATTTACATGGCTAGTGAATATAGCTGTTATAAACGCCATCGCGGGTAACTTGAAACCTAGCCTAAACCAGGTTTTATTTTGGACTAGATTTTTTAAAACAAATTGAGTTAATTTATCTAACTCGTGGGTTAACCAGGTTAAATTGAGATAAAGAAAATTGTTAGGGACACAATCAAGAATCTAATACAATTTGGGGGCATAGCTGAGGCATGTCGAAATATCTTTGTGATACACTTCAATGCATTAGCCAAGAACATCATTATGAATATTTTTGAGGTTGCTTTTGTCAGAATTGCAAGAGTATTCAATACATTCAAAAAGAGGTTCCGTTCCCGCCTCACAAATTCTACGCCCTTCTGAAACAATAGTGAAATCGCCAAAAAAAAAGCGCCTAATGTTCATGGTTGTCAAGCACAGTGAGAAGAAAAACAAAAATCTTTCATTGATTGACTGATCTTAACGTTATCTATCAGCCTGACCTTCCCTAACCAGGCAGCGTCACAAAACACCACAGGACTATTGATCTCTTCCAATTACTCCAAACTTTTGGTCTACAATGGCAATAGGAACTCACAGGTTGATTTCAATGTTATCTATCAGCCTGACCCTCCCAAACCAGGCAGCAATACAGAACACCACAGGACTACTGATCTCCTCTACTGCCTGCAAGCTTTCTTGGTCCACAATCTGATAGAAAGAAACAATGCAATTAGAACGTAACGATTTGGATCGGATCGATATAACTAATAGTACAAGAAAACTCAGATTCAAATCAAGTCGAAACAATCTAACGTTCATGCATTTTATTCCACTTTGTATTTAAACAGACAGTCAGTGTCACTGTATTATCATCAGTTTCAGAAATACCTGCTACTGTAGTTAAGAGAATAGAAGAAAAAAAATGTTCTGTTTTCGGATACATCAGAATAAAGTTCAAATTGCAGAGTTAGGGAACACAAACACTGCACCCCTCACCTCAGCGTAATCAATTCTTCCTCCAGCTTCACTAACTGCTTGGATAACTGAGTCTCTTAATTCTCTACAATTTATGTGGCCATTATCTGCTGATGATTTAGCACCCAGCAATGACCTGCTTATGGACAAAGCCTGCGCAAAGCATAAAAGCATGTCTACTCTTTAAAAACTTCTGCGCAAAAAATATGATTGAGCCATTTCAGCTAATATGCATATGCAGAAGTAAAACATCTACTCTTAAAAGTACATGTTGAAGTATCTGAAGCTAACTATTTTTCTTTTTTAATCTACTTACTAAGCAGCAAAAGGCCAGTGAGAGTTTTCTCCAGCAAAATGCAAATTTATTTGTGAACGCTGATCATCTATAATCGGAAGTTAGTGAAAGGGATTTTAACAATCAAAAGTATGCGACAGAGTTCTTGATGCTGACAATTCTTTTCTTAACAAACCAAGGGATAGAGGTAATTTAAGTTTCCTCATGCTGAAAGTAGGACTGCATGCAATAAGCAAATCTACTTCTATCGAAATTGAAAATCAAAAGTTCCAAGGATCATTTGAAGAACCTTTCTCCTCTCTTCTGCAGAGAGGTGTACATTGCGAGAACTCATTGCAAGGCCATCATTATCGCGCAATATCTCTGTACCTATTATTCTTATGGAAAAATCAAGATCACGAACCTGCAGGAAGTCAACCAAAAAATACACCATTTAATGAAACTGTCATTAAAAACAACAACGCTGGGTTAACCTTCCAAATTAAGAAACCAAACCAGGTGTTTCATAAGTATTATAAGGTGAATACTGAAAAAACAGATCAACTTGGAAACCAAACCAAGTCACTAATGCTAATGTGGTTCTGAATACTAATATCTGTCAAAGGAGTAAGAAGAAATGGTTTGATCCTCTTATTTTTCTTTCTTGAACCGAGAGATCCATGAACTGGGATCCTAATTCAAGTTGAGATAGAACCATAAAATCATTTTTACAAAGCATGATGACATTGACATGTGTTGTTTTGTTCTACCATCCAGTTACAAGATACACATGAAGCATTGAGTTGATGCAAGATTGCATAACACATCCGAAACTTTCTCTATTATAAATCCTAACAGCGAACAATAGAATCTCCTGCATTAAGAAAAGGCCATTGTCCCACTCAAATGGGGTCCGTGAGAGAGAGAACATCATCATCCTGTGCTAAAGCACATGAAATATTTGAAAAGACTATTGAGAAACGCACAAGTACTTGAGACAAAATTTCACAATCTTTGTCAGCAACAAGCAAATTTTTCTTGCAAACTAATATTTTCAATCGATTCACCAAAGTTTTCTTCTTTTCTGAGAAACTTGAAGGATTCCTATTTCTTATTCAATCAAAAGAAAGCCAATGGACAAAAAAAGGAAAAGTCTTACCATTCTTTGAACAATTCTCCACTGCTGGTAATCCTTCTTACCGAAAACAGCAACATCAGGCTCGACGATATTAAACAATTTAGTGACAACAGTAGCAACCCCTCTAAAGAACACAGGCCTACTCTTCCCACACAAACCGTTTTCCAATTTCTCCACTCTCACCCATGTTTCATGCCCCATCCCCGACTCCTCCAAACATGACACCACCTCCCCTTTACCCTCTAAATTCTTGCAAGCACCCTTATCATTCTTATTTCTTTTCGTGTCATTTTCGTAGTCATAAAGATTATGGGGGTGGAAAACAACATCAACACCACCAGGAACAGACATGAGCTTGCTAATATCACCATGGAAGTCAGATGGGTATGTGGAAAGATCCTCAGAGGGAGCGAACTGACCTGGGTTCACATAGATTGAGACGACAGTGAGGTTGGTGAGCTTTAGAGCTTCTTTGACGAGTGATATGTGGCCTTGATGAAGGTAACCCATTGTGGGCACAAGGCCAATGCTCTTGCCTTGAGATCTCATAGTTCTTGACCATTTCCTCATCTGCTCTTTGTCTGTTATTATCAAAGGCTCTTTCTTTGACGCTTCCATTCGGACAAACTATCAGGGATTGTAAATATTTCAGCGGTGGAGATTTAGATAGAAAGACTTGAAGGGATGAGTTTTGGCAACTGGCATGGCTATGTCAGAGGAATATTGGTATTAAGGTTTGCAACCTGCAAGTGGCGGTTTGGTTCTTTCTGTTGATCTATAGTCTATTTTTTTAGTTAAAAGAAAGTGTCTTTCCAAAGCCTCATGGTGTTTGGTGGTTTGCGGTGTGCAAAAGGTCCATGCTTTTTAGCATTTGATAGATCAAATTGTTTAGCTCCCTCCACCCATGCTAACATCCTCTGTATCCAGTCCAGTTAACTACATAACATGGGAGTTAAAAAATTGATCCAACAATAACACTTGTATTATTAACATGAATATTATAAATGATAATGAATTAAAAAATTAAAAAAATGATAATGAATTAAAAAATTAAAAAATAAATATTACACGTCAGGTGATATGTTGAAATTTTTAAAACCCAATCAACCTAAACTAATCTGCATATCTTATACTTATTTTATTTTTATATTTAATAGCACACGTGAATTTAATATTTATTTTTGTTTTATTTAAAAATATTTCTATTTAAAAGTTATTGTTAATGAGTTTTCTATTAAGTTTATTTAATATAATAAAAAATAATTTGTTTCTTGGTTGAAGGGAAAGAGGAGACAACTGTAATTTAATGGTGGTATATCAAATGAAAATTAGATTTAATTTTAATAGTATCATGACGCCATAATTAATATCATAAATCAGTTTCTAAATATAGATCCGTAAAAATTAGCAATACAAACCTAACTCGTTGATATTCGTAGTATTCACTAAAAAAAAAATTAGCCTAGTCTAATTATATCCGGAATTCACTCATGTCCAAAATTTTTTTTAAAATAATTTGGATATATAATTTATAAAATATAAAAATTAGGTTAAATATAATCTTGTACCCAAAACCAGGCCAACCACATCCATCAATGCCCCTTCTACATAATCCTATTAATGAATATTGTCAAATGCTAACTCCTCCAATGGTCCACACCACACAACTCATTACTAGTACTTAGAGCGTGTTTAGTAGTGTAGTTGCGGGTGCTTTTCAAATAACTTTTCGTGTCAAAATGCATGTCAATGATGTTTTTTCATTTTTAAAAAATTATTTTTGACATCAGCACATCAAAACGATCCAAAACATACAAATCATATTAAATTTTAGTAAAAAAAAAATAATTTTTTTAAAAACATAGCTGCAGCCGCGTCCCAAACGTTCCCTTAGTGGCGTGATTATTATCTTAGAGTAAGCCTAATAAAGTCAAACAAAGTTGACTAACAAAAACAAGTATAGTTTGGGCTGAAATTTTAGAAGGATGTTTTACAAGCCAAATTCCCTAAGAAGTCATCGTAATCGTGCTAGCGAGAGCCAACATCAAATCATGCCCAAATCAAGTTTAGAAATTGCTATTGGAATTTTCTTTTATTTTCCATAGCTATTTTACTTTTCTTATTTTTACTTTAGATATTCTAATGTTGGTTTTTTTTTCCCTATAAAGATCTAGGTCTACGATTAGTATTGGCTAAATCTGTGGCTCGTGCTCCGCAAGCTGACTAATTATTTTTTATATAAAAAATAATATTAAAAAAAACAACACGAGTCTCAAGTCTCAAGTCTCGAGTCATTAATTCAATTAATAATTTAAATAAAAAAATACAACAATAGCAAATAAATTGATAAAAAAAAATTACAATGGAAAAAAAATAAAAAAATAACAATTGACATGAGCCCTTCTGAATTATTAAACAACTCAATGTTTACGAGTGAAACTATAAAAAATAATTTTTTATAAAAAAAATAGTTAATTATGGTTAACTCGTAAACTTTGCTACCATAGACATAAGATTGAGATAATTTCACGAAAAGAAAAGCAGAAAAAATAAATTTAAATGCCAATTTCTAATAAATCAAATGAGAATGTGATAATTCTATAGAAAATAGAATGAAAAAGTTGAATCTCAATTTCTAACAAATAAAATATTGAAAGATAAAAATTTAAAAAATATTAAAAAGATTGAAAAAACTTGATTCAAGCCCGCTCAGGTCAAAATGCAAAATCTCAGGCCCAGTCGTGATACCAGGAATAACCACGTTTGAAAGCAAACTAAATAAAATCATAAAGTTAATTATCGAATAACCTAATGTTGAAGGATAAAAATGAAAAAAAAAAACATAAAATAATCAAGTCAACTTAAGTTAACTCGCTAACTTAGTGATAAAAAATCATAAAAATACAAAAGTCAACCCTTGCTAACTTTGAAACCGGTGACTTTGATCATAAACTCGAGACTGAACCTATATAATGCAATCTATAAAAAATAACAAAGAAAAACTCTAAAAAAAGAATTAAAAAAAATATCAGCTTAAAAGAACCAACAAAACATTGGCGAATCTCCTAAATATGATCTAATCTCTAAAACTCGTAACTCGTGAAGTCTTTGACCCAGTTTCAATTGAGAAGCTTAATTCCCAACCAATTTAATTGTGAAGAATAAAATTATAAAAAAACATCAATTTTAAAATATTTCCAAAGCAAAAAAGATTAAAAAAAATAGGGGTCAAATTTGATAAGAAAAAACCCTAAAGATGATCAAATTGTAAAAATAAATAATGTAAAAAATTATCTCAAACAAAACAAATAATAATAATAAAAAGATCAAATTTGAAAGAATAAAATATAAGAGGGGGTGAAATTGAAAAACATTTATAATTTTATAAATGATTCAAAATAAAAAATAGTAAAAAAAAATATAAGGACCAAATATGAAAAAAAAAAATTTGAAGGAGTTGGTTTAAATTTAGAGGTTCTTACATGGAGTTCATGAGAAGAGAGAGAAAAAAAAATAGTTGTTAATATCAAACTAGAGGTGTGTTTGGTGCGCACACTGTCCTATTATAGAAGGGGCGCCAAGACCTTTTAAACGATGCCATAAAAGACGGTGCTGATGACCGGTAACCCGAAAAACACCTCTTAGCAAGTGCGGTGCATGGGCCTTCCACTCGATGGTTTGCATATGCCAATATGTTTTTTTAATAACATTTATTATATGATCAAATACAACAATACCTCTAAGTAAACTTTGTATTGAAAATAAAATTAATGTAAAAGGAAAAAAAATCATTTTAGGAGAGTTATGTTGATTTTGTTTTTAAAAACAATAAAATAATTTTACTATTTAAAAAAAATTAAAAAAACCATAACGCTCGTGATTGAAAAGCATTCTAGTTTTTTATTCCATGGATAATTTCACTGTAAAAAATAAAACTACCAACCTAATCCTATACAAAGTGTTAAAAACAATTATATCACGGTGAAATGACCACCTCACTCCTTATATCTAGTTTAATGTTTGATGGGTTATTAGCAATTCCATCAAATTACTGTTCTAATTTCTCCAGGAGTAAAGTAAAACCTTTTTCTAAAAATATATTTTAAATTAATTTAATTTAATTTAACAGAACTGTTTAATTTATTTTTCAAAACAGAGTGCAAATCAATGTAAAATACTCGAATCTTTCTTTCCCGGGCTTATTAATTAGGAGTGCAAATATTTTAGCCATCCTCAAATACAAATAAATAGTTTTGATTGACAAATTTAATCCTTGACTCTTACCGACCGTGCATTGTGGCTGCCCGTAGGGGTGTTTAAAAAAACCGACCAACCGATTAAATCGAAAAAACCGAGAAAAAATTAACCGAAAAAACCGAACCGATAGAAAAAACCGAATAAACCGATTAAAAAATAAAAAAAACCACCCGGTCCGGTTCGGTTCCGGTTTAAAAAGGCTTAAACCGATTAAACCGGACCAAACCGAACCGGTTTAATTCAATCTCAAAAAAAGTATAAAAGGAAACTAAACCTAAATAATAAATACCCTAACCTAACCCTACATTTCCAACCCCTCACCTTTCCAGCCGCCCCCCTTTCCTTTCCCTTTCCTTTTCCCCACTTTCCATTCCAGCTACCCCACCTATCCCTCCCTCCCCGCTCTCCCCCCCCTCTTCCCTTTCCCTTTTCCCCATTTTCATTCCAGCCACCCCACCTATCCCTCCCTCCCCGCTCCCCCCCCCTTCCCCTTCCCCTTCCCTTTGCTCCCTTTCCAGTCACCCCACCCACCCCACCCCTCCCTCTCTCTCTCTCCTCTGTGCACAAGGAAGGCTTAAAGCAACTCATTTTCTCTCATATTGTTGCCTTTCTACTCTCTGCTTTACTTTATGGCAGAAAACTTGGATAAAATCCTTGTTTCTGGTTTTATTAACATGCAGTTGTGCTAGCAAGGTCCCGGTAATTTGCGCCTTTGCAGGATGTTATTGGAATCTTTGTTAACATGTAGTTGTGCTTGCTTGGATAGATCTAGTGATTGTGATTCAGCTAAAAGAGATCTTTCAGATCTTAACCGAAGGGCTTGGATTCAAAGTTTTCAACAACGATTTTTTTGAATGTGATTCGGCCAAGTTTGTCTAGTGATTGTGATTCGGCCAAGTTTTCTCTTATTTAATTGGTTTCGGTTTTTCTGGTTTCTAAGGCTAAAAAACCGACCCGAACCGAACAAAACCGGTTCGGTTTGAACCGGTTCTCGGTTCGGTTCGGGTTATATTAACAAGGAATAGTATTTTCCGGTTCGGTTGATTTTTTATGTTAAAACCGGACCGTGAACACCCCTAGCTGCCCGTTGAGAATCTGGATGAAAAAAACAATATAAACTAAGAAGCAGCCTCTGTCGATCAAATGTTCAAACTCAAATAAAACCAAAACGCCGCCGCCGCCGCCTCCTCCTCGATCAAGAAGTTGAGAAATTGGTTTTGCCCATGTATCTAAACCGTTCACATCTTTTATTAATTACTTAAAAATAATATTTGGTTACCGATTTGAAATAAAAAGACAAAGATCGTGAAGACATATATTTTAAAAATACATTTCAGGAACAATTTTATATTTATTTTTTCAACCAAACACCTTTTTTTTCTTTTTTTTTTATCCTACATTTAAAAAAAAAACTACCTAAATATACAAAATTAACAAGTCAACGGGTCCCTAAATGAAGAGATTTCTTCAAAGATTGGAAGCCTTTTGGATCTAGATGGGGCCCATTCACTCATCAATTTCTCTAGCCCTTTCACAAAATCATCATCCTCATCAAGATTAAAGCCCAGCATATCCGTTAACTCATCGGGGGTCTCCCTTGATTTCACTTCCATCAACAATTCCTCGGCCCGTGATCTTGACTTAACGTCACCGGAACCGGGAAGTCTT
The DNA here is from genome assembly GCF_000002775.5 of Populus trichocarpa. NCBI lineage: Eukaryota > Viridiplantae > Streptophyta > Magnoliopsida > Malpighiales > Salicaceae > Populus > Populus trichocarpa. Next base: position 23,289,466 of record NC_037286.2, on the reverse strand, counting down.
CCCTGTGAGACATCGAGGAGAACAGAACGAGCCTCGTCGTATCGAGCTTGCTTGATCAAGCAGAGTGCTAAGTTACAGGCCTTGTTAGCATCTGGGTCAATCATCTGGGCTTTCTGATACACTACCTCGGCTGCTATGAAGTTCGGCTTTTGCATATAGGCCCATCCTAAGTTTCCCTGCGCACATAGAAAACATCACTGAGCATCTATCTGTGAAGACAATAGCGTTGTTTTTATAAAATATTTTTTTAAAATAAAATATATATTTTTTATTTTTTAAATTTATTTTTTACATCCGTATATTAAAACGATTCAAGAACAACAAATAATAATAATAATTTAAAATAAGAAATTTTTTTTGCCACAGCAAAAACAAACACACACTGTAAAAAAAACTTAGTGGTATCATTTGTTTTTGCTTTTGAAATTATGTATAAGTACATTTCAAAAATATATTTGCTTACACAAGTATTGAATTAATGTTTTTTTAGTTTTTTTTAATAATTTTAATATACTAGTATTAAAAATAAATAAAAAATAAAAAAGAGTTTTGATACGGTTTTAAAGGAAAAAATACATTTGAAAAGCAACAAAGATTAATAAAAAATACTTGATTTATTTTATATTAAAACCAAACAACATATCAAAGATTAATAAAAAAAATCCATTATATAATTAAATAATAACAAGTTGAAAACTAATTGAGTTGAAAAAACCTGTATAATCGAGAGCTAAATGAAAGCTGGGAACCTATAAAATGTAAAGCCCAATAATAAATAAATAATATAACAGACACCATACCAGCAACCTGGAGGTCTCTTGCTTGACAGAAACTTGGAACTTCTTTCCATGGGAGCGTGCAGTTTTTGTGGGTTTGCCATTGAATACCTCTCCTTGGTATATTAGTCTTAGCTTCCTTTTTATCAACTCTATCTGCTCCTCTACTTTCCCACATTTCTGCAAAGAAAATTATATATATTCAGATTAACCACTTTATTTTTCTTAATGAAACTACATTGTTTTGAAAAGTACAAATTTCACTTGAGTTTTGACAAGTCAACCAGATCAGCTAGTTACCAAGTTTAACCAAGTAAACCGATCAGATTTAATATCTATGTTAAAGAGTATTTGAAAATATTAAAGAGTCATCTCAAACCAATAGTTTAAGCTGTTAGGTGAGGTCCCAAGATATGATTTATATTATTCTCTAACACACTCCTTCAAGTGAAAGTCTTTTGGGCTTGAAACTTGCACAGTCTCACATTACTTTGTGCCTAATTTTTATCAAATAAATAAGGATGGTGAGATTCGAACTCGTGACCACTTGGTCATCAAGACTTTGACACTATGTCAAAGAACCATCTCAACTTAATAGTTTAAACTGCTAGGTGAGGTCCCAAGATATGATTTATATTATTCTCTAACAGAAAGTGTGATAATTGTTGTTTTTCAAAGTACTTTTCAATTAGAAATATATCAAAATAATTTTTTTAATATTATTTTTGCTATTATCGCTTAAAAATATTCAAAAACATTAAAAAAATAATAATTTTAAACAGAAAAAAATTAAATTTTAATCAATTTCTATTTAGGCCACCCTCGCAAACGGGTCTTAGTCTAAACTTAATCTCATTTCTTTACTATAAAAAAGCAATGAATTCTATAAGAAAAATACTCGAAAAAATAAATTATAAATTTGCAAGTGGGTAATTTTTCGTGCCAATTAATATCTTACATGATGATTGAACTTAGGACATGGCATGAAATTAAAAGTATAGCGAATCGCATTTGAAGGGTACCTTATACAAGTCAATAAGAACGTTATCAAGTGATTCCTGGGCTTGCTTTGAGCAACGGCCTCTGAAAGACTTGACAGCTTCAATGGCTTCTTCAGTTCTGTCTATTTGCTTCATGACAACTGCCATGTCCTTCAGAGCACTATCCACTTTGTCTCCTGCATTTATCGCCTTCCAGAACCAAACTATGGCTGCTTCTGGGTCTTTTTGTACCAGCTGAAATATACACATATTAATGTATCAATATGCTGTTTTTTAAAATGTTTTTGAAAACAATTTTTTTTTAATTAATGTGTTATTTTACTTCTAGTATTGTCGAGAGAAAAAACACACTCTAATTCCTTCTAGTATAAATGTTTTACTTTTCAATTAACTTAATCCAATAATTAAAATCTTTAAATGGTATACGGATTCCACAAAATAATCAATTTAAATATGAAATTAAACCACTAATTCGTTATTTTTTATCTACTTTAATTAACAAAAAAGGAGTGAACACTTAATTAACACTGTTAATCTCAATTAATTAGATTGCTCTCAAATTAAATTTGAAGGAGAAGCAAGGGAGATTAACCTATGATCATGAAACAAAACACCTCCAAATTAAGAACAAAACATCAAGAGCTTGATTATCATGAAGAGTTTTCATAATTTCATCTATATAGTGATAAATTTTATGGTGTTCACGCTGGAATTACTAAATATTTACGATGTAAACAAAAATTTTCTGGTAGATATCTTACGACTAATTGTCTGTACCGTTTGATTAATTTTAGTTTGAAATTTTGTGGTTTTATACATGTGAGAAGAAGGTCTAGAATTACAATCAAAAGAGTTGTAGTGTTGAAGTTAATTACTTGTGATAATTAAGACTTGATTAGCTAATTACCCATTTATTACCTCTTAATGATTATCATAATTATCATTGGATTAATGGGTAATTAATGGAAAAAGAACAGGTAGCTAGTCAACCATAACAGTGCAAAATGCTTATCACGAATATATTTATATATATAATTGCATAGCAAATCACTGGAACAATTTAATAAGCTAATGTTTTGAATCTAGCTAGCTAGGGTTCCAAGCTGGGTAGATGGACTCGAGCTCATGGGTTGTAAAGAGCTTCATCGATCTGCATGGATGTATGAGGGAAAGAACAGTATGAATATGGGAAGGTGGGAATTAACAGACCTGAGCATGCTTGGCTTTAACATAAGGGCCATCACCAGCAGGAACCTTGTGAATAACATGGAACAGATCCTTCTCTTTTTTACCACCATTAGCACTGCACTTTCTTGAGCTTCCTGCTGCTGCTGCTTCCATGTCCTATCTTTCACTCCTTCACACGCTACTCAACTACACGCACTTCGATCATATGACAATATTAGAGAACCGGAGGTCGGTTTCCTTCTCTAGAGATCGAGCAGACTGTCACATAGAAAGTGGGTCCGAATTTATATGTACGAGAAAGGAGGTCTGGAATGAATGTAGACGTGTTTATGGAGGTATACTGATCAACTTAATTTGTCAGACAAAATATTTTTACATTGATATATCACGTGTCGTTTTGTGGTTCATTGCTTGCTATCCTCTCTCTCTCTCTCTCTCCCCCTCTCCCCTCCTCATCTTATTTGACAGACAAGCTCATGATTTAGAGAACTGTGTTTTAAATTTAACTAAAAGAGATATTGTTTAATGAAATTCAGTTAATTTGATAGAGTTTTAAGTGATACGTAAACCCCTGAATAAAATACATGAAATTAATAAATAAAAAAACTATTATATTAAATAAGTAAATTGAGTGCTGGAATTAAAAATGTGGTTTTGAATTTTGGGAATTTGACATAAATGTGATTTTAGTTTAGAAAATAAAAGTATGAAATAGTAGAAAAATAAAAGTAAATAAAAATAAAATGGAAGAGATAAAAGGGAAAAGCGATGTTCTGGGATAAAGTTTAATGAAATTTAATGTGGTCAGCTTAAACTTGGTATAAAAAATATGTCTGAATCTAGAAAATATAACCCGACGAACATAAAAGGTACAATGTGAACCCGTAATCCAAAAAATTTATAAACTAGTGATTATTATGGAGATTTTTTTTATATAAATATGAGATGAAAATACTTAGAAAAGTAATTTGGAATCTTTAAACAAATTAATGTATGGTTCTATGCACAACTAATTTTGACCGCCGATATAAGTTTGCGTACAATCGCGCGGTTTTAACCTGTTAATGGATGAAATTTGAGGAACAAATCTATTATAAGTTTGGATATAAGTCCCTAATGAATTAGTTTGTAAATACTGTGATTTAAGTAAGTAAAATAATATATAAATTCAGATTTTGGTGGAAAAATTAACCGCTTGCTGGCTAGTTTCATGCTATAAAAAATAACTCTCAATGTGACTATTAGATCAAGTTATAATTTTACAAGTAATCTCCTGACATGTCATTATAACCTGTGTTAAAATTTTAAGTTAATTGGAGTCTAAAAGACCTCATAATAGTGTTGGAGTTAGGGTAAAATAACATATAGACAGTAAGTAAGGGTAAAATTGGAGTTTAACTTGAAACTCTTCTCTTGCCCTTTAAAAACTGATGTGCAACTATGAAGGGAGGGAGAGAGACTAAGAGTCTTCATCTTTTTTTTTTCTTTTTAATTTCTTCTTTTTCTCTCTTGAGAGATGGTGTGAGGGGATGTTAAAGAAAGATTAAAAGGAGATGAGACATGCATGAAGGCTGAAAAAAAAGACCTTATTTTTTTATTCTGCCAATTGAATAGAATCATAAATGGAATCGGATTCTATTTAAGAAAAAAAAAAGATAAAGAGAGAGAGAAGATTGGAGGAGGAAAGAGAAATTGAAAACATTGATTTGCAAAGGAAAGGTAAGCATCCATCTTGGTTGGTAATGCATCTTTAAACCCCAACACTCTTATTAATTTAAGTAGTTAGTATGTTAGTGTAGAATTTCAAATTTTTACCTAATTAGGGTTCTTGAATGATTTTGGAGGGAATTACAAATTACTTGTGAAATCATGTAAATAGGCTAGAATAACTTAAGAATTATGTGAAATCACTTGTTATTGAAGTAAGAAGCTTGTTGAATTAGGCAAAAGCGCCAACCAAGTAAGAAAAAATAGAAGGATGAATTTAAGTGGGTTCAATCTTTATAATTATGTATAATTATGTATTGTAGCATAATTCATATAATTATTGAAATGAAATTAAATATTGAAACTGAATATGATTGAATGATGTATGTATTTTGATGAAGGAATGTTGTCATCACATAGTTATAATGTTAAATTTTAATATGATTGGGTTGTCATTTATGAGATATACAATTAGTGATAAGTTAAAGGAAATTGAGACAAATTATATATAAAAAAAACTTGATTTTTATTAAGTCAAGGGTCGGCCATGCTGAGATGAAAATGTGAAGTTGTAGAGTCAAGTGAAATGTTTTCCTATTCATATGTGTTTAGCAATGCATTGATGTTGTTCAATGAATTTAAGTATTTTATATAGTCATAGTTGAATCTTTATTATATTTTGAGTTAGGATTTTATGATGAATGGATGAGATAAATAAATTATGGTTATGTTTGGTTTGTGAAATGTATAATGAATGTTGATGATGTGTTATGATTTTGACCTAAATGAGTATTGTCACAACTTGAATCTCGAGTCTATGACGGACAACGCAGGAGCGGTGTCAAAAGGACACCTCACCTACGCTAAGTCTTAGAACGGACATATCAAAAGAACAAGTTATTTAAAAATACATGGCATTTTATAATCTTTAAAAATATTATATTATTCAAAACAAATGAAACAAAATGATAGTTCAAAATTTTTCATCAGTAATTAAAACAAAACAATAATCCATAATATTCATTACATTGTCAAAATCCAAACTTAATTAAAACAAGGTAATGGTGGAGCGTCTGAGATATCGAATAAAAACTAAAAGGAAAGTCTCATGAAATAAGCAGGACATATCGACCAAAACTGAAGAAACAAGAACACTCAACAAAGTCCACTTGCTAACAGAAACTAAGAACCTGAAATAATATTAAAAATGAGGGGTGAGTTTAACCAACTCAATAAGAGAATAATATTTAATGTACATTTTAAAGATATTAATGATTTGCAAGATGATATATATATATATTAAGCATATTATCATAAAGTAGTTGAATACATGTTAAAGATTAGATAACACCAAAGGTGACCAGATAACACCTGAAGGTGACTAGATGACACCCGAAGGTGATCACCGTGAGAGAATTAGTCACCACAAGCTGATGTCTCTCTCACCAACTAGGTATACAAAATATTATGTGCACATATGCTAATTACTCTCTGTTAGTATGGTCTTACTGACAAGTCCTATATCAAGGCATAATAGATATTCATAGAATTATCAAAGCAATGTATATCATATTGAATAGAATTTAGTTTAACAGAATATGAGTGCAAATTCAAGAATAGATGAGTATTTAAAAAATAAAACAACATATATAAATATTCAAGAAATTAACTAGTCATACTCATCATATAATCAACATACATATTATATGTATGTATATTACATGCATATTAAAGATTATCTCACTCACTCAAAAAATATAAAACTAAAAGGAATATCATATGAAAGACCCGAAAATCCCATTGAAGATCGTCAGGAGAACCTACAATAAATATATGAAATATACTAAAAAAAACAACCTAAAACAACACAATTTAAGGATTTCAATGCATACAAGAAAACCAAGTTTAGTCTCCTAGGTTTAGGGACTAAAATGATAATTTTCCAAAACAGGGATCAAAATTGCAGGACCAAACTGTAAATACATAACCATACTGAAATTTCACCCATAAACCATCCTCAATTCTGTCCAAAATGAACTAGGGACCAAATTGTAATTTTTTTAAATTCCAGGGACTAAAATGTAAATTCCCAAGACTGGGGACCAAACTAAAAATATTCTAAATTAGTTATCAAACTGAGATTCATCATCCTTAACCTCATATTAACACTACCTAGAATCTCAAAATACATTTAGGGGTCAAATTATAATTTCTCCAAAGTTTAGGGACTAAACTGTAAATTTCATAAATCAAGGACCAAATAAAATTTTTCATGTTCAACCTCAAGACCATTCTGTCCAGATTTTCCAACAAAGTTGAAATAAATTTCTTAACCTATAAAAATCAATTTAAATAAATAAACTCACAGATCCTTATTTTTAACAACACACCCAAAATCAATTACTTAATCTTAAACTCCTAATAATCATGAATCAATCTTAACAGCATAAACTTTAAATTCTTATAAACTCTAATCTTTCTTTAATCTTTTCATAAGAAAATCATAATTAAAAGTAATTATGATCTCTTCTTAACCCATAAAAATCAATTTAAATAAATAAACTCACAAATTCTTATTTCTAACAACACACCCAAAATCAATCACTTAATCTTAAACTCCTGATAATCATGAATCAATCTTAACAACATAAACCTAAAATTCTTATAAACTCTAATCTCTTCTTTAATCCTTTCATAAGCAAATCATAATTAAAAGTAATTAACCTGAGAGAGAACCACTTACTTGCTATTTCCACCTTTCTTGAACCCAAAAAACTCAAGATCAAAAACTAAAATCCTTGGTTTGATGAGAGGAGGGTCACGGCGGCCATAAAAATTAGAAGAGAGAAAAAAATTCTCTTGCAACTTTTTCTTATATACCTAGGTTAACATAGGTTGGGTTTGGGCTGACTCGGGCTTGAATTTTGATAAAAAATTTAGGTCTTACAATTATTGTGAGAAATATTGAGAAATTGTATTGTTTAATTCAATGAAATTGTGTATGGATTATTGACAAATCAAATTAATGGATAGTAAAATAAATGAAAATGGTGTGGATTTTTTATGGAATTGAAAAGTATAAGAAGTAGATGATATACATATAAGGTCGGCCATTTTGAGGAACTTGAATTGATTTTTAATTTGATACATATTAAATGGAATTTAAGTAGAGAGAATGGTTTTTTTTTTTACAATTTCATCTTATGAGTAAGTTGAATAAATAAAGTATGATTAGATGGAATGAAATTATAAATGAATAATAGTTAATGAATTAGTGGTGTGAAGAATTATGAAAGTAAGATACAGTAGCATGTTAATCTTATTAAGAAGCTATGGTTAAATTGGAGGTTGTGTTTAATGGTGCTATAAAATATATGGAATGAAAATGTTTGCTTTGAATGATGAAGAGATAAATGAAAATACCTGGTTGCATGTCAAAACCTTAAGCTAGAAAACTGGATAGTTTCATCACCTAAGTTCCAGACGAGTTTAGGACTTAAAAATGATAGAATTTGAAATACATTTCTTCACAAAAATTATATCTAGGGATGTTAGCTTTTAAAAATAATTAACTTTGCTTAATTTGGAGTATTAAAACTCCAGATGTGGATTAAGACCTGAGGAAGGTTGGACTGAACCTTACTAGATATATTTAAAATATTGCTATAACGGGTAGTTTTTGGTGCATTAATGGTAGAACTGAGTTTTATTCCCTTCATAAAAGTTGTAGCTTCATATCTTAGCTTTCATAAGAGACAATCCACTCCTAAAAGCAAATTATATAACTTTAGTTATGATTAAATTATTAAACAGTGTTCTTGAGTGATTAAGTTAATCGGCTAGAATTAGTTAACTTCTAATTTGTTTAAAATTGTTCTTGATGTAAGACATAAATGATGGAAGTTATAAGAATGAAATTTGAGTGTATTAGTGTATACGTATGTGTGGATCATAAGAAGTTTCTCTTGTTAATTAAGTCAAGAATGTGGAGTGAATGAGAAGTTGAAATGGAATTTTCAATTTAGATTGAATGGGTATAAAAGAGGTCGTGGTATCATAAAGGCATTAAAAAATCACGATTAAAGCTCAAACAATATGTAGGTGCTCCCACCTCATTTGAAATTAAATATCATTTAAGTATTTTATTTTTGAGTTATTATGTATTGCTGATGTGATGTAAAAAGTGAAGGAAATAATAATAGTATGAATTTGATAACTACAATGATTAACAATCAAATGAGTTAGTCGGAGTTATGATACTCCTAAAAGATAGTTAGATTGATTGGCAATCAAGTGGGTTAGCTGAATTTATGGTATCTGTAAAGGATAACTAGATTGATTGGCAACCAATTGGGCTGGAAGGAGTTATGGCACCCATATGGGATAGCTAGATTGATTTAAAACCAAGTAGGTTCATCGAAGTTATGGCATTTGTAAGGGATAGTCGGATTAATTTTCCAACCAATTAGGTTAACCTGAGTTATTGCATCCATAAAAAATAGCCGGGTTGATTGGCAACTAAATGGGTTAGCCGGAGTTATGACATCTATAAAGAATAGCTTTATTTATTGGCAACCAGATGAGTTAGCTGAAGATATAAACATTCATGTGGGATGGTTGAAATTAAGTGGACTTCAATTATGCTTGTAATTATTAAATTGTTGGATAAAAGTGATAGGTTGTATAAGAATAAGAATAAAAAAAAACTTTGGTTAGTTTATTGTATATGTTTTAATACTTGTAATGGTATTCAGACATTTATGATATTGATTACTTTGGTTAGATAAAAGCAGGGGATCATTAATAGATTATCTTTTTATAGATGAAAGTAATGTCCATGTGTATATAATTATCTAATGAGTTAGTAAATAACTGATTTTGTATGTTGTGACATGTATATTAAGTAATGTTATTTGGAGGTATATATAAATTTTAATTGTAGTATTTAACTGTCATTTATTATTTTAATTGTCTTGTATGTTAATTTTATCATTTAATATGAAATTGTATAGAATGTTAGAAGATTGATTATGATTAAGTGTTAATGAAGTAGTTGTGTGGTTGCCATAAAGCCATGTTAGAATAAGATCTAGGATGATCAGATCATAAATACATCTTTGTGTGTGTGTGTGTGTGTGTGTGATTTACAAGTTGAGGAAATATGGGAATGATCTATTTAAGAGGAAACCTTGCTGAAATTTTGGTAGAGATATTGATGATCTTAAAAGAGGATAAATATGTCACCTAGGTTTAAATTAAGATAGGGATTTTTTAAAAGAATGAACATAGTTGCTGAAGTCAATGAATTATTCATGAATGCTGAGAGGATTAAATGAATTGAAGAATCTATAATTAGATTAGAGTACTATCCATAGGTATTATTGGATTATTGCATCTAAAGTTAAAGTCGACAACACTAAGTGAGCATAAAGTGAATTGCAAAACATTGGATATGAAAGATATTAAGCCTTTGTTATTAACGGTGAATCAAGGGTTGATGTAAAACTACAAATGCATAGCTGATTGTCAAATTAGAAAAATGTAAATTGATTATTTAGAATTTAAATGTGGTTATTGGATAGAGAAATTATGATAATTCCCTCAAATCAATTGAATTTTTAAGGATTTTAAAATAAGAAAATTATCCTTACTCAAGATAATAGGTTAAAAATAAGGCTTATGTGTTAAATAATTAGTTACTCTCTTGGTTCTAGCAATCTGATCCATTCTCCTTACTCAAGATGGTCGATGCGTGGTACCTGTAAAAGGTCCTACTTGGTGGACTTGGGGATTCTCTTATGCTTAAGTATCTTTTTGAGAGAAAAAACAATGATATTTTAGAGAAAAAAACTCTGAAAATAAATACACAATAAAAAATAAAGATCGTGTACCTAACAATTTTGAAGGATTCATAGGGTTTTTATAACCTATAAATCTTATTTTTTTTTATGAAGATGAGGAGTTAGAATGTCATCTTACATGGATAGCTTTAAGGATGAATAAATATTATTTTCACTCTATTAATGAAGAAAAAATATTTTTTACACGTCATTAATAAAAAAATATATACCATTAGAGATGCACTATAAATTATTTTAAAGATTCTTATATACCTAAAAATACAGAGATAAGTATCGATTGACCTTGTTAATATTTTATGTTAATGATTTCTAAAAAAAAAAAAAAACAAGTGGGACAATAATTGATCTTTCTCCTGAATACTTGACGTAATTTCAGGTCGATTCATTTAAAAAGTGAACCTGGACGACAAGGCTGTCAGGTTCATTAAATTTTGATGCACCCACCACAGCGTTGGACACATTTGTGAGATTTGTCTCCATTTTTGTAAGAGAGCAGGACAATAATTGATGCTACTGTGGAAGAAATAAAACTCTCATAACTTAAGAGTTTTTTATATTATTTAAAAAATAATCATTGATAATTACTCTACACGATAAAGTTAGATACAAGGAAGAAGAGTTAAAAATCTTATTTGTGAATTTAGGTGGGAATCATGAAATCCATTATATTTTTTTGTTGTATTTTTGTATTTATTTTTTAAAACTATATTAATAGAGTAATTATTGGTCATAATAAAAAAAAACATAAATTCTCTCAACTATTATTGGTCAATTTTTATTAATTCCATGCATCTTTTAAAAGAAAAAAGAACACATGTTAAATATTATTGATTCCAATTCAAGAAGAGAGAAAAGTTAATAAAAAAATAAAATTTTTAAAAACTATAATTCTTTTTTTTTCAATTATTTATTAATTTATCTATCATGCAATATAATTTATGTTTGAGATATTTACTCACACTGAAAAAAGTTTTAGATTTTATACAAAGATGTAAAAAAAAACATAGATTTTATTCTTGAGGGATTTCTTTATTGATTTTTAACTTATTTTTATTTTCACAAATTCATTAGTTGATATTATAATGATTATTTGGATCATGTAAATTGAAAGATGATTTAACAAGGATATATATATAACATTTCTCTAATCATTTTAATTTTCTTAAATAAGGCAACAAAATTTCACAAAATCAAATTAAAAATTAAAAAAAAAATGAAAATACATTTTTTAAATTTGATCTCACCAATGAAAACCAATACATGTCCCTTTCTTTGAAAATTAATTAAAATTGACTTGAACATGGATAGAGGAACTTCTATCCTCCAACAAACCAAACCTAACAAGGATGATCTTGTGAAAAATCCATATCATAAATTAGTCTTTTATATCATAATCTTGATTAATTATTGAGGAGAGATTCAAATCAAAGACTTTTGCCCCTGCAATCCTTGTTTTTTATATGATTGAGAGCAATGTTGATTTCAAATTAAACATCCTTGAGTAATTAGGGTTATTAAAATAATAAAATACTGTTTAATAAATTAATATTTTTTATATAATTGTTATCATTCATCAATCCATTAATTCTCTCCCCTCTTCATGGTAGGATCAGCCTCCCCTTTTCCTTGGTGAATAATGCTATAAAAAAAAACAATTTATCCAGAGTTTTATACAATTCATCAATCCATTAGTTTTCTTTGAATTTGGCTTTTTACTTTTGATCTCTTCCCTTTATTGTAACTACTTTTTTAATGAGGGGTTAACTGTATTAAATATTTAGTCTAGGGTTATTTAAGAAAATTAACAAAGATTAGTTGAGGAGGGGGATTCACTGTTCCCCTCCTCACTTTTTTTTTGTTTAGATTTACCTTTTTTATTATTTATAAGTTTATCATTCAATATTATATTTGTTTATCCCATCTTATGATTTGACTCGTGAATTTGAAAAGTTAACTTAATTTATTTTATGTATTTTTTAAGTTAATTTTTTTTTAATTCAATCCTTCAACATTTGGTTGATTTGGAATTAGACTTCATAATTTTCTTTTGTTTTGCTTTCTATAAGATTATCCCGAACTCATTGTCTTGGTCACAGGTTTGGCAAGTTAACCCGAATTTATTCAAGTTATTTTTTGTTTTTTTTTAATTGATATTTTTTAATTTTATTTTTCAACACTGGATTGATTGGGAATTGAACTTCATAATTTGTTTCAATTTGCTTTCTATGAGGTTATCCCGGTAATATGACTTAGGTTGCAACTTTGATAGATTAATTGTATTGACTCGAGTTGTTTTGTTTTTTATCTTTTTTTTTTCAATTTTATCCTTCAACATTAGTTTGATTGATAATTGAGTTTTATAATTTGTCTCGATTTGTTTTCCATGAGATTATCCATATCTCATAATTCGGGTCGTGGATTTACAGGTTGACTTGGGCCGATCCAATATGTTTTTGTCTTAATTTTTTTTTTTAAAAAAAGATGTTGCCTTAAATCTTTTTAATCAAACTACATTTTTAACAGTTATCTGGGTTATCTTTTAACCCGTCAAGTTGATCAGTTCACATCATATCAATTCCCATATATTTTTTTCTACTAAAAAATATATTAATAACACTTAAATATTTTTTATATTAATAACATTTAAATATTTTTTATATTAAAAATAAATAATCTGACCCGCGAACAACCATCATTATTTATTTTTAATAGAACAATTTTAAAATAGCTAAATAGTTTAACCCTACTTTAAATAGGCTCGAAGCATAACCAAAACTGCCAATATTCTTCCGAGAATCTAAATATAACTAAGAAATTGCAGACTGTCATTCCTGTCTGCTGCAAGGGCTGCAGGCAGTGGAATCGCAACAAACAACATGAGCACAGCACAACATGTCTCCATGGTTACTTCACTTCGAAGGTCTTTTTGCACGGCCATTCTTATGAGCAAAGTGAAAAGTTATCTTGCACGGCACCCCAGCCCGTAACCTAAAAAGATAATGAGTTGCTTAGCTAGGTCATCTTCCATCCAAGTTTTTTAAAAAAAGAGTTAAAAAACTGCCCCGGGCTAGTCACAAGTCACACAGATTTGGATATGGACATGAAGAGGAGTAAAAAGGCTTGGAAAGGAATAAAGAAATATAATAAGATAATATGAACAGGGTAACCACAAGGGCAAAATAATTACAGCATTATAATAAAACTCCTCTTGCTCATGGCTAAATGCAAAAACCAAACGGACAACCTCGCCCAAATCATATGATAGAGAAAATTCAAAACAACTGCCTGAGATCGCAAGCCACATTTCACGCCATTAACACAAGTATTGGGATTAAAATCCAGCCCACTGGCCTAGGCAAGCATTTCGCTGAAGCAAAAGGAGAGAACACCATTCTCTTTTTAAGCTTGGTTGCCGTTGCCGTTGCTGTTGCCATTGCCACCTCCGCCGCCCCTTGAGTGATTGGCCATCCTTCCACGACCTTGGCCATAGCCTCTGCCCCCTCCACCTCTGCCTCTTTCATATCCAGTTCCTATAACAATCATGTCATCAGTACAAAGGCATCTGAAGCACGTCTAAAGTTAGACTGCAGGAATTAATTCCACCATCAAAGTGGAAGATTCACATTTAGCATTAACTAGTGTCAATCAAATGCCTAAAACATTATGCTAGTATAAACACATTTGATGCCAGCTTGAGGCAGACAAAAAAACAAGCAAAATTTTAAAAAATAAAATTGCAGACAAGGGTATTGATGTAATTTCGAGATTTGCTAGAAAATCTGGAAAATTGTCTGGATCCAGGCTTTATTTCTGTTTAGTCTTTCAATATTTGCATTACTGTTTATGAATAAAATTCTAGTAACTTTCCTTTTGATATTGCGACTTGATCTTCCCACGTGACTCCTAAAAACCCTAGGCATGAAGCTTAGGTTTCTCTACCTCTAGGTGTCCTAGAAATCATATTAGTGTCTCTAATAGTTTCTACAATTTCTTGCAACTTAAATCCTATTTTCCAACCATCAGACAACCTCCATTGAATTCCTAAACATCCACATGTTCAAGCCCCATCAATCTATAGATATTGACCATCAAAAGATCTACTCAAACCCTAAAAGTACCATTCACACCACTATTCATAGCCCTAAACAGTCCTGCAACTCAGTTCCAGAACAGCTTCCTAAGCTGTGCTGCATCACAACTCCTAGAATTCACAGCCAGTGTCAACATGAACGATTAGCATGGGTATTCTGTAAAAGAAGTAACTTACCACGATAACCCCAATTCCTGCCCCGACCCCCACCACGGCCCTGATTTGAGTAACCACCATTATCTATTGGAGAAAGTGTGAATTCAAGGTTATGATCTGCACTCACGGACAAGTAAGAGAAAATAAAAGCCATCACCATCAATAACTCGATGTTCATAACTAATACCTTGATAGTTTCCCTGATAGTTCCCGTGATAATTTCCCCGATAGCTTCCTTGGTAGTAGTTACCCTGATTGTTTCCGTATCCATATCCACCCCGGCCCCAGTTCCGTCCTCTCCCTCTACCACGTCCTCGGCCATATGAATCACCTCGGCCATACGAATCACCTCGGCCATATGAATCACCTCGGCCATACGAATCACCTCGGCCATATGAATCTAAAGTTTATAATTCATGTTAGTCTAAAACAGACACTTCAACATTGACAATAGTCCATTTGTTTTCAATTTACCTTCAGGAACAGCATTGTAGGAACCACGTGCTTGTCTAGGTTGCTGCTGCTGCTGCTGCTGCTGCTGGTGGTGCTGCTGCTGATCTTGCTGCTTTGGTTGTTTCATGGAGTGTGGAACTTGGTACCTGGTAACAAAAGATATCCATTTATACAAAGGGCTACAACAGTCCAGTAGAAAAATCAATATATGTGCACAGTATGCATCAGTTCATACATGCTACTACTGAGATATCCTATAGGCAGGTCATGGACCCTTAACTGACTAAAAACATTTCTTTGATTGGTCTCCCTGAAAATAGCATATTGAGGCAGAACTTTGAAATCCCCTTGAAAATTAGAAATGAAGAAAAATATTTTGCGTGGTTTTTTCTGGTCCATTGTAGTAGCTTCCCTAATCTCACTATATTTATAATTTGAAAGCATTGCAAAAGCCTCTGACTTTGATTGGTTGGATTTTCAGTTTTGAAAGAATTGAAAGAAAACAAGTTGTGAGGTACAAGACATAGTGTGTTTGTTGGAGTGGAAAGCCTAATTTTGAGTGAAACACGAGCGACATGAGGAACAATTTTTTATATCACTAACATGATGGACTAATGAACTTACCCAGGAGACATTTTGTTTAGCTCCCTAAAAGATAAGGTGATCGTAATCATTGAGACCTGGCGCGTCTGTTCCACACTGTTACAGGTTTTTGCCACCACTGAAGCATCAAGTACACTCAAGCCAGGAACTGGATAGTATAAAACTGATTCAAAAAACTTACGGTACAAGGCCCTCTTCTAATGGTTCCCAAACATCAGTTATGCTCACTGAGCTGATGGTAGTATCTTGGTGCAAACGAGGATTTCTCCGCTGAGTTAGTATTAACAAGGCGAATTAGTTCTGCATGTTTCTTTACAGGGAGAGGGGAGCAGGGAAAAGTATTGGTGACTCAAAAATATCAGTCTGAAAGGCATACCCACCTTTATACCTTCTGCAACAGATACTGTCTTGCTGATTGCCTGTCCCATGGCTTTCAAGACAATCTCCTTAACATGTTTCTCCTGGTAAAATATCACAAACAACCATCATACAGAAGTCAACAACATACCCTAATAACGATGCAATGAAAATAATTGGACCAAATTGTTATATTTATGGACGCATAGTACCTGAATGAAGAAAATAAAGACAAGTGCAGTGCAAGAACAAATCCCAGAAAAGGCCAATAAATTATACCAAAAACAAAAGAAAAGGACAAAGCCAAATCGTTATAACGAAAGTTATCAAATCATTTTCAACTCATGACTATTGCACTTTTCTATTTAAGGAACCAATTTGTTTAGCATTTTTCACTTGCAAATGATCAAGACAATGCCTATAATCGCTAGGTAACATTAGCATCAATTAGCCAAAAGTACCAATTTAGTACTAAAAGCATCAATATTTGAGCAAAATGAACCCACTCCGAGTTCTTAGAACTCTATCAAACATGTTATTGCGTATGATTGCAACTTATCATCAGGTCAGAAGATAACTAAATCCACAGCAGAAAATGCTCGGTGCTGCAAAAAAACACACAACCATGCCCATTAAAGAGAAAACCAGAATGCACAAAAATCAAAACCCTCTTCAATGCTTGCTCAACTGGGGTTTCAACAAAATGATAATCATAAGAACCAACCTAAGAAAACACAAAAAGATTAGAAAGAAAACAGAAGGAAACAAGCAATAAAAATACTAAAAACCCTACACAGATACAGCATGCCCCAAAACCTAGAAACCCCATTAAACCAAATCAAGTAACAGCAACGAAATCATTATTATTACGACTAATCACAGCAGTCCATGTATAATTTTTTTTTAAAAAATTAAAAACAAAAGAGGGAGGAGGAGGAGGTGGTACCTGGAGAAGAGAAGTGCCATAGCTGATATAGTTACGGAGGGGGCCACCGGAAGTGATACGGATCTCATTCTCGTTTATGGGAGACTCGGGCTTTGGCTTTTCGACTCGGGTGTATCTATCCATGGCTTGTCTTGTTCAGATTATACTAGTGCTCTAGTGGTGGTGGTGGCAGTAGTAGAGAGAGAAACCCTTTAAAACCCTAGGCAATTAGCAGAAAATGTTGCGTTTCTTACTGCTCTAATTCAACTCTACACCCAAAATAATATAATATAATATAGGGGAATCCTCTTGAAAAGCCCCTGATTTACATACATAATTTAGGCCCCCCATGTATTTTGTATCTCAATTAAGTCCCTGAAATATCGATAGATGTTCAATCGAATCCTTCTATTAGTTTATATTAATATAATGGTTAAATAAAACATGTAATTTATATTTATACCATCACGAAATAAGACAGATTATATAAATAAATGTAAGAATATTGTTTTTTTATATATAATTTGGTGATTTTTGCATGATCTTATAGAATTTAAATTATTTACTAAACAATTTTGTTGACTAAAGACGATCGAAGAATCTAATTGAGTATTCATTGCTACATTTGGTCCTAATTGAGATGAAAACTAGATTTGGGATCTAATTAAAATTAATTCTAAATGTTATAGACTTTTATGACATTTTCCCTATAAAAGTAAGTAGCTCAACTTGGTTTTATATTTAATATATAGTACCAATATATCTATTTGTTTTTAATTTATCTCTTAGTAATAGAGTCGTTATTTAATCTATTATTTTATTAAATATTCTTATTTAAATTGATAAAAAAAATACTTTTACATGAGAAATCCAAATTCAAATGTAACCTAATTTATTATAAAATAACTATGAAAAATATTTGAATTTCAACACCATAAGGAGATTTATTTTCAGTTTTAATTTTTCTTTATAAATTAAATGGATTTTAGTGTCTGGAGTCATTTGCATAAAAGATTTAATGAGGAGATAAATTAGAGAATAATTTAAGATATAAGGTTAGATTTATGAAAACAATCTAAGTATAAAATATAATAATTAGTCGAGATAATAATTCCTCTATTAATTTAAATTAAAATTAAAAGGAGAGTGAATGTAATATAATTTAATGTTACTGTGCTGTATTACTGTTGACTAAAGGTAGGGGTATGGTAAAAACCTCGAGGCCGGTTCTATTTACTACGTTGCCATCGGATCTTGCAGTTGCGGGAGATTGGGTTGCGTAGATCTTCCATTTGCGTAGCCCTGAAGCAGATGACGGGATGCTTTTTCTTTCTTTCTTTATTTATTTATTTTTTTATTATTACACGGGATGCTTTAACAGAGAAAGAAATACTGTAGTCATGACTAGTTTACCATAACAAAAGCTAAATAGTTTGGGGATATTATTATAGATTAAAAAATATTTTATTATGGATTATATAATAATTTCATTTTTAATTTCTTATCTTTTCACGCGAGATTTTTCTTTGGCTTTATTTTTCTTCTCCAACAAGTAGGTGGTGTCTGCGCTGTTAAAAAGATGGTTATAAGTAGGTGGCGTCTAAGCAGGTTCCCGGCTGGGCAAAGCAGCAGGCGTGCACGCTTGCTACATGAATGGGTTAATAGAATTTGCAAAAGCAGGGGAAAGAAGACTTGCCTGGGCGTGCTGCTGGAGACGAAAACGGGAGGTGATGGTCTCTTGGGCGATCAATGCTTCCCTCTCCCTGTTTCTATTCTTCCTTCTTTTTTTTCCTCTGATCTTTCTTCTCTCTGGTCTCTCTCTGTCTGTCCCTTGTATTCGTCCCCTGCGCTCCCCTTTTGTTCTCTCTGTCTTTTCCTTTTTTTTTGTCCCGTCTTTCTCTCTCTCTCTACTAGTCTCGTTGTTGCTAGTGCTGAGGAGGGATGACTGCAACCGTGGTCGAGGAGAAACAGCTGCTTTTGCTCACGATGGCTGCTGCTCAAGCTACTGAAGTCTATGCTGTCACTACTGAGAAGAGAAAGTCGTTGCTGGCAGTGCAGGGTGTAGCTAATGCCGGTGGTTGATGCTTTAGGCGAGGAGGAAAGGGAAGAAGGGTTCCCTCTGTTGCTTCTGGCTTGAACTTGCTCACGGTTGCTAGAGTTCTGAACGACGATGCTGCTATGGCTGGTGCATGCTCACGGTGCATAGAGGAACTGTGACTGTTTGGTGATGGCTGCGTGTTGGTGCAGGACGCAGAGAAGACACAGCGCTTGTATTGATCCTTTTCTTTTTTGGGTGAATGAGAGGAAGAGCAATGTCTATGGCCTGAATGATGTGGGGTGGCTCAGAGATGGTATTGGCTACACTATTGTGCCAAGGGGTTGCTGGAACCTTGTCGAAAAAATGGCGTCCCTTGTCTTGTGTGGGGTAAGTCTGGTAAGGGAAGGAGAAAATGAGGTTGTGCCTCAAAAAAGGGAGAAGTGAGGCGTACGGGGGCGAGTCACGATCTGTGACAGGGAGCCTTGTTCTCCTTTGGCAACAGGAAAAAAAAAATGAACGTGAGGAGTTCTATAGCATATGAAAAACTGAATTTCAAATAAATTTATATTTTTAAAAAAATTAAATTTGATTAAGAATCAAATTTTTTTTAAAAAAATAATTATCATTATCTTGATAATAAAGAGAGGATGATAAAAATACATTTAGTCCCTAATTTTCCCACAAGTTGACAAATCACATTTTTCATTAAAATAAATTCATGATGTTTTAATTTCAAATTTTAATCCTCTTAAAATTAAATTAAAAGTAAATGGATCAAAATTCCAGTTAGTTTTTAGAACAATTATAAGTGAACTCTCATATTCTAAAAAAAAAAGACACATTGGTCTAGCATAGTTGTCAGACCCAGACGCTTGGGTCAAAAATAAAATTAAAACATATTAAAAAATAACAGTGCAAAAGCGAATCTATATCTATATTTTGAAATTTTAAGGATCAATTAATTGGTTTAATTGAACAAGAGAAGAAGAGAATAAGTTACAATTAACGCTCTCAAGCTCACTTTTTGCTCTTTAAGCATAGTTATCAGACTCGACCCAGCCCGACAGTTCAACCCGGGACTCGGGTGACCCAACAGAACTTGGTAGAGACCTTTTTTTTTTTTAAATGTGTTTTTCCTCCTAGCTAGAGACCCCTCTTTTTTTATACTTCTCAGTTGGTTACTAACTCACATCAAAGTCCACTATATAAATACTAGAAAAATATTTTATTTTTACAATGTGAGATTTGAAACCCATTAATATATATATATATATATATATATATATTCATAAGAAAAAAATTGTGTTTCTTCAATGTGGGATAAAAAATATTTTTGATTTAAATATTTCAACTTAATAGGATAAGATAATATATTTTCAATGTAGAATAAAAAAACTTTTTGAAATAATCTTTTAGCTTATATTCATATGAATTGTTTCTTAATTTTTTTCATATGAAATATTAAAACCTCAAATTCTTTTTTTAATTTCCCGAGTTGACCCAAGTAGCTTGGGTCTGGCAACCCCATGTTAGTGTACCGTGGACCAAGACACAATTCATTGTAGACTTGCACAGTGAATTTTCCAAGCTCTAAAGGCTTGGGACGAGGCTAATGCTATCTTTTCACATAAAGTTAAATTTTTATTTTGTGCTCTGGCTAAAAATATTGAAGCTCTGGTTGCGGGGGTATTTCAGTATTTTTCATAGGCTCATTGGTCATTAAACGTTTCAGCGAGGGTATGGTAGTCTTTTCATGATTATATACATAGTAAAAATATTATTCTACTCCCAAGGTTAACAAAATTAAGACCTGTTGCCTAGAGATTTTTTGACATTTCACAAACTGTTAAATGGTTAAAATACATTTTTAGCCTTAGAAAAGACAAAAAATAAGCTTTGCACGCGGGGGTATTTTTGTTTTTCTACACTATTTTTTGTGTAATTTTCTATAATCATGGGGGGTATTTTGATATTGTTTTATTATTTTGAAATTCAAAAAGTTGTGTTAAACGTTTACTTGGGTCTAGCAAACAAGCAAAACCTAAATTACTTGGGTACTAAACCTAAGTAACGCGGGTGTGGCATGGGTGCTAGATCTAAAAAAAATAGGTCTAACATGACTACCGGACCCAAGACGTTTGGGTTTTGCAAGGCTGGCAAACCCAAAAATTTTGATATTGTTTTATTATTTTGAAATTAAAAAAGCTGCGTTGGACCCATATTTACTTGGGTTTAGCAAACAAACAAGACTCAAATTACTTAAGTGTCAGACCTAAGTAATGTGGGTCTGACATGTTTGCAAACATGGATCTGACATGGATGTCAGACACAAGAAAAATAGGTATGACAAAAGTGCCAGACCCAAGAAAAATGAATCTGGCATGGGTGCCAAACCCATGATGCTTGGGTCTGACATGGTTGTCAGACACTCTTAATATATTTTTTACATAAAAAAAATGATATTGACCCGATGAAAGCATGGGCCAATATACTAATTGACCGTGTATTTGTTATGGCTTTGAAATACTGTAGTTATTAATAGTTATTCTTCATCGCTTAATTGACGACATCAACAAAAACCTAAAACCCCTCGTGATCACCTCCTCGTGTATTACTATTCATTTGAATAGTATAAACTTTTTTTCTCTTGTAAGCTAAAATATTTGAACATGGGGCCGAAGGTAAGATGGTAATTTCACCAGTATCGTATGTGTGTGACGCGATAATCTTTTTTCTAGATTAAGATTTTAGGTGAAGGGTTGAAAGAATAAAGTATTCTTGTTTCTTATATATATATATATAAAGATTTGGTGTCGCTACATGGTATTTTGGCCACTAAAAACTCTAATTGATCTTAAAATCTATGTAAGGAGACTGATTGTGTATAAGAAGAACGTATCACCTCTAATACACCTTACCTGAAGTAAGGTATATTGTTTATTTGTCCATTTTCTAAGATATTGTTGTGTTTTCTACCCGTTGGTCTGTCAATTGGTTAAAGTTGATCTACCATAGTAGAGTAAATTATGGCTTTATGGGTCAAGCCTAACTATTTTATAGTCAAAACAAAAACAAAAATTCTTTTTTTAATTTCTGAAATATGCCTTACGTATAAGTTCATAACCCCATATATTTAAAAGAAACAAAATAAATTTTTTGATGGTTTTAATAAAATGGTTATTAAATGCAAAAAAAAAAACTATATTTTTTTGTGATTTTTTTAGTATGCTAAATTATGTAAATATGATTTATTTTTTAGAGACTTGACCGTATGCAATTTAAAATATTTAATTGTATTTTTGAAAAAAAAAGATTATTTTTTTGTTGTTTTGAAATAATAATAATAATAATAATAAAATTAATTTATTTAATATCTAAAAAATACCTTGTGTAGATCATCATTACAAAAATTAAATACGAGAGGGTAAAAATATATTTGGAACTCAAAAATAATTACAAAATGGTTCTTTGGAAGAATCAGAAATTAAATTGAAAAATTAAGATTTTTTTTGGCAAAACAAGAAAAATCAGTAAAATAAAACTGTCAAAAAATCATTAAGAACATGTTTGTTAAACACGTTGTAAAGATGAAAAAAAAAACATTTTTTCTTTGGGAAATTTTGCACAACTCTTAAGGTTCAGAATGGGCTCAGCCCAAAACCCACGGGGCGGGCTTCTTGATAGGAGACCAGTACGAATGGGCTAAAAACAAATGTCCCAACCTTCCGTTTTTTTTTTTTTTCTTCTTTCCATGCAAAAGGGATCTAAAACCCAAACCCATAAACAAAAGACGGGGAAGCTTTTTACATTTCAAGGATCAAAACCAAACATTGCATGAATTTTTCCTAGCACCTCGCTTTTTCCAGGACCCCAAAACATGCCTAAGATTCTTTTTTTAAAAAAAAAACCATGGGACAGCAAAACAAAAGAACCAAAAATCCTTGCACCTGTCGAATCTTCATCAACAAAAAACATGTTCATGGCCAGGTCGAAAGTACTATGCATAACTTAGAGCACTGTAGAAAAATCATGCATGATAGACGTCATTGAAGATTTCCAAGCATGGTTCAAGCATCATTTTGTAACAAGGGTTACAAAGCAAGGTAGTTATCATCTTATGTCAAAGAAACGCTTAAGCAAGATAAAAAATGCAGCCCAAAACATGGCTTATGTAACAAACAAAGAACGCAGAATTACCTTAACTCCTGCAATCAGCATACATAAAAGACTTAGTCCCCCAACTCTCTCTAACATTGGATGTAGCCGACTCCAGAGAGATCAGAAACAAGAATGGTAGGACCAACGAGCTTGAAGCTTCAAATGGCAAAAAAAAAAAAGAGGCAATGCTTCTTGACTTCTCACGGTTGGTGAGAGCCTGCGCTGCTATGTTCGGCTAGAAAAGGTCACGATGGCTGGACTAATTAGAACCAAGATGGAGCTGTGCCATGAAGGACGATTGAGATTCTACAATAGAGGTCACGGTGCAGCTGCTGTGTTTGGCTTGAGATGCTGGTGCTCACGGTGCAACTGCTGAAACTTGCTGTTGGAGGATCTGAGATGCTGTTGATGGCTCAAAGCTGCACTGCTAGTGGAGATGGAACGTTGGAAGCTCATGGTTCTTGTGGAGGAAGAGTCACTGGAGCAGAGTGGCAGGAACGCTGCTGGATCTGGAGAGGCCGCGCTGCTGTCATTCAGCTTCAAGAGGGGCTGGACCGTCGGTGGGAGGTTGGCAGCTGTGGGTGGCTGTTTTACTCTGGTCTCTTTGGTTTTTGAGGATGCAGTGGTGTTTATGGAGGCTGTACAGTGGGAGCTTTGATTTGGCTGAAAACAAAGTTGAGTTTTCAGGTTAAATGGTCATTGTCATGGCTGGAAGGCTTCGGGTTGTTGAGTGGGTTGTGATGATTTGAGGGTTATTTCTGGGTTTGTTTCGTGCTGACAGTCTTGGGTTCATGACAGTGTTCATCTCCCTCTCCAGCTAGTTGGGGTCAAGGTTTTTGAACTATTTTATTATAGGACAAAGGAGAAGTATTTAGATCCTATGGGCTGGGTTAATTTAAACCATTGATATTTAGAAATATATCCTGGCCATTGATTGAATTTAAGAACAAATGCTTTTCTAGTTCTGTTGCTAGTAAGTGCTGTCTTGACAGATTGAGCAGTGTTGGCTAGAGTTTTTGGGAGATAATCTGCAGGGCTTTCAGAGCAACAAGATAATTTGCATTTTAGTGAAGTACAAGTCAGAAGGTACAAGGTGGTGTGAAGTTTGTTTTGGTAATTAAGTGGAGACGATGAAGAATCAATTTTTTTTTAATTAAGTATTTAAATAAGTTAATTAAACCTATTAAAAATTTAATTAAGTTTATAAACTTAATTAATTCTTTTAATTTTAGTTAAATATGGATTTCAATCTTAATTTTCTTTCTATTAAATCTTTCTTCATCCTATCTTATCACAATATCTCAATCTAACTATTCTTTTAGCTTTTAACATAATATAACTCAAAAGCTTATCTTTTCATGCCTTGAAAATATTTTTGAATTTTAAATTTTAAATTTTTTATATTTTTAAATAAAAGGAAAAAGAGTATTTTTTATATAACAATTTTAGAGTTTCAAAATTGGATTATGACAACTAGGATCCATTTGTCATTATCAATTTTGCTAAGAAGAAAATCTTTTTAATATTTTTATTACATATTCGAATGATTTAACTACAAGCATAATTAATTGAATTGTATATATTGCTAGGGCTTTTTTACTTTTCCTATTTTTAAACAACAAAATGATGTATTTACCCATTGGATTAAATTTTTTTGAAGTGATGGTTAAGTGTTTTGGTCATTTTATATATATATTTTTTTGTTATTAGCAGTTTTGGTAAGGGGTGATTTGGTCATTTTCTTGATAAAAATATATTATTTATGGAAAAAGTTGGTTGGTGCATGAGGCTTCAAGTGTTCATAAATGAGAAACAGTTGGGCTCCGGTGGACTTTCCTCCCTTTCTCTCTCTTCTTTTTGGAAAACTTCAAGGGTGTCCTACCATTTGTTTTTTATATTTAATTTTTTTTTATTCTTTTGATTTTTATTTGTTTTGTTGTTTATCTTTTGTTGATTTTTTTCTTCAATTTCATCCCTCAACATTTAATTTAATTTGATTTTTATATAAAACTTGGTCCTCATTTTTTTTATTGTTATTTGCTTTTTTTTTTTATCATTTTCATAATTGATTTTTTCTTTTAATTTCATCTATAAACATTTGATTTTAGTTTTTATATCCAATCCGATCCCCAATTTTTTATCTTTTATTTTATTTTATTTTATCCCTCGATATTTTATTAATTTATAATTTCTTTTTGTTGTTTTTAAGAATTTACCTTCTATGGGATTAGTCTAGAACTCATGACCAGGGATACCGGTTCGGAGGTTAACATGATTTCACTTTAGTTTTTTTTTTTGTCCTGTTTTAGAAACAATTTTTTTCTAATTTTATATTTTAGCATTTAATTGGGGGTTGGTTTTGAAGCTTTTTTTTTACCTTTCTTTTCCATGGGTTTAGCGGTTTAGCTCGGGTTCATTCAAATCTTCTCTTTTTCATTGTTTTTTTTTTAATTGTATTTTTTTTTTGTTTTTGACCTTCAATGTTCTTTTTATTGATATTTTTAATCCTTTTTTCATTACTTTTTATTTTTTTTAATTTTATCCTTTTATCTCCTTGGATTTATTTTTATAAAGAAAATAATATTATTTAATTAGATATATCATAGGTAGGACAGAAGACTGGATGCGTGTGGTACAAGGGCATAGAATTAGGTACACCATCTTTTTTTTTCTTTTTGACTCATTTATCAATCCCACACACTCGAGACCTTTCTCGTAGCAAATCCACCTCACGTCTAAACTGTTTTTTATTTTAAAAAAATATCGAATAACTATTTTTAATATATTTTTTTATAATTTTTACAATACAATTTTTTTTTTTGAAAAAAACATTATTTTAATTACAAAATATTTTTATAAAAATAATTTGCACCACGTCACTAAATTAACATCCCACACATAATGCACTACCTACCTTACCTAAGCATTTTTTGTGGTCTTCATTTCCTCCATTGAAGCTCCTTTTCAACTCGTATTCTTGCTCTAAAGACACCATCACTAGACTTCCTCACTTTATGCCACGCATTTATCTCACGCCAACAACTCTATAATTAAGTGGAACAAGACATAAGCTGATCACATTTCAGATCATATTACATTGATATTTTACAAGGAATTGATCGACTAATATCTCAAAGGAAAGACAACGAAAGAAGGAAAGAAAAACAATCTAGCTGTGATACAAAGCCTAATCGAACAAGTTGATTCAATTCAATTGCCATGGAGAATGACCATCGATCCTTGGGCTTTTTTTCTTCATAGCTCTAGCACGACAACTGTCCAATATCAGAATACCATTTGGAAGTGTTAGTAAATTTGAGGGGGGGGTGTCAAGAAGGGATAGACTAGAGGGAGATGTTCTTACACTCGGAGTCTGTTGTGATCCAATTTCCTTTCCTGTCATGAACAGGAGTGGAACTCAGTGAAAGCATGTTGAGGTCCATATTCTTGGAAGAAGCCTTTGAAATGCCTGAGTAGGCAGAGGAAGTGGTTGAGCACCTTTCAACATCCCATCTAAAACTGATTTTGGGAGACTCGATGCTGAGTTCTTCATCATCTGGTACTGATTTAAGGGTTGCTCGGCTTCTAAGCTGTAGAACCTGAAATATCACAGAAAGAGATCATTTAAACAAGCTGGTATTGGCAGCTCGATTTTACAGTCTTGAGAGCAGTATTGTAAAATCCGTATCATGCAGCACTACCTGCTTAAACGCTTGTTTTAATATGGCCAGAGAATGATACTGCATGCACTTAATGAACTCAAACGTCCAAACATGCCGAGAGGAGAAATTTTAAATTTTCCGGTTCAGGGAGAAGATTAATGACTCAAATATGTTAAAAAATTTACCTTCCGGCCGATATACTTTCCTGCTTTCTCCGATTTTGCAGTGGCAGCCCATCTCAATAGTTCCTTCATTCTCGATATGGCTTTGGCTTTATCTCCTTTAACCTTGTCTTTCTTCTCCAACGTGCTACATTTTTCATTTGTGCTGGCTGAGGACGACAATGTCGTGTCACTTACTGGTAAAACTTTATTACCAGCGTGAGCAGCTGGATCCACTTTGTTACTCGTGACTTGTCCTCGTGCAGCAGTCTCTTCTTGCTTCATCTTCCTAGAGCGTATGCAATGCTGCTGTCTAGTACTATTGTAGCTATTAATCCTTTTCAGATCAAGTGTGCTGTAGAAGCAAGCTTTTGCAACATCTTTTCTGCATAAAAATGCAAATGGCCAGGAATATTTGAAACCAAATCTATCACTTTCTCTGACCCTTTCTGATCTTCGATGATTCCCACTATCCTTCAACAAAATTATCTCTCTCCCTTTAGCTGCATACAACGAAATTTGTAAGGAAAAGAGCTATGCATATTTAATAAACAGATACTAATGTGCAAAATGTTTAAGAACTAGGTACTATATATGTACTGATAGTATTTCTCACCATTACTGTTGTTTTTTGTGGCAGGGATGGATGTATGTTCTCTTGCTTGTTCATGTGTTACCCTGAAGAGCTTGTGGAATGTCTGCTACATTCATTCAAGAGTGAACATAAGCTTTGATGATGTGAACTCTACACATCTCATTATATGATATTAATGTCAAGTTCAACAAAGCTAACCTGCATGTTGTGCTTGATATTTTTTATACCCTTACTTATATAGGAACATGCCTCTGTGTGTGCTTGAGTGAGCTGAAGATTCCTGTCTGCAATAAAATAAGCCTTTTTGAGAAGATGAAGACAAAGAAATTAGGGAAATGGATCTAAAAGAGATAGTGAGACAACTAAGCAGTGAGTGGTGGAAGGTTGGCATGTGATTCCCCGTAACATGGAAACTGTTTATAAAGATGATCATGTGGTGGGTGTTAAGGAAAGATTTGAGTTAATGAAGAACCATGTTTAGCCACGTGGCATTTCTCTTGCCGGACACTTGTAGATCTGCATTTCATCGATCAAGGTGGACCCTTTGATTGGCACCACTATTCAATAGGTCAAATATGTGACTGCTTATAATATCGATCTAGGGTTTGGCTAGAGTTAAGTTAATGAAAAAAACTCATTTTTTATATTAAAAAAACTTTGTCCGAGTGTTAACCTGCTATGATTAGAGGCTGCTAGCTGCAAAAATCTGCTGAAGTAGTAATTTTAAGACTTATCTCTTGATTGTTATTGTGTTTTAAAAGGCATCGGTCGAAACTTGATTTTTTTTATTTATTTAAAATAATTTTTTTATATTTTTTATATTTTTAAATCGTTTTAATATGCTGATATTAAAAATAATTTTTTAAAAATAAAAAACTTATTATTTTAATATTTTTTTAACCAAAAAATATTTTAAAAAACAACTACTACCTTCCTCCCTAGAAAATCATAATTGATTTCAACAAGTTAAGTTGGGAAAAGAATAGCTTTGTATGTTTTGACACATTGAAGAAAGCAAGAGAATATGCTTGGTGCAATCTAGTGGCGTTAATGGGTTTAAGTCAATCATTTTGCCACGAGGACTAGTCAATTGTTCATGATAATTAATAATTAATTAAGAATCGGTGATGCATTGAATATTTTAGATGCCGAACATCTCTACTCTCCTCTTCAGTGAACAAAGACTAATTATTCTGCCACTCAATGCTAGCTCAAGATGCATAAAAAAATGGCTGCAATTATACATTTTAAGGAGGAACAGAGTTTACATGACGATAAGACCATGTGTGACTTGGGAGAGCAGAGTGCAAGGCTTTTTAGCTTGAACAGCAAAGACTGGAAAAAATAAAACACAAATATCCAGCAAAGTATGTTGCTAGCTAGAACTCCTCGCTCGAGCCAGCAAAGACATATTGGGCCAGCTTTACCAACACCATTTCGACTAAACAAAGAGTTTATCATATTATTAATTGACTCTTTGTTATACAAATACTGATACACAGAGGAGCATGTGAAGAGGAAGATGCTCTCATTAATTGTTAAGAAATGAGAAATTCTGCAGTAACGTAGTGTCTCGATATGTTTAAGATAATAATAAAACGAAACCCTAACTACCATGAACACACTGGCCATATATGCTGGGCAAGCATGGAGCCGAGCAAGACACATGCTCCGATAGTTCTTATTTAAGATGTCCACTGGTTGTTTTGTCCTGTCGACAGTGTTAGAGCTTTCTCATACATTTCCTTCTGACCCACCGGCAATGATGGGAACCCAGGTGACTGACGTGTAACCCCTCCCTTCCACTGTATTTGATGATGACGTGTCGTTATCCCGGCGGTTTAATATCTGTGTCCCAGAGAGAATGGAGGAAGCTGTCCCCGTCAAGGGAATAAGGCCAAGATAGTGAAGGGTGGGTGGTCTCTGATAAATTTCTCGAGGCCACTGTTTCCTACTTCCGACTCCATTTTTGGATGCTATTGTAGCCCTCGCACGTCCGTATGGCGTGATTCTTTTCTCTTGTGGAGTGCTTATCGACAGTATCTTCATCGGTTTCGTTTGTTTGTGCTGTGCATCACAAAAAAACAATTTTTTTTTTTGTTTTTTATGCGATGCACTGTACAAACAAACAAGCTCTTCCATCGGTATAACCTTGCCATCGTTTTATCCTTTATATCCTTTATGACTAAAATATCCTTTTTTTATGTCAGGTCTGCTGTCTTCAAGTATTTTCAATGTAAAAAGATTTCCATTCATTGCTAATTTTCTCCTAATAAAAAATTAAATTATATCGAGGTTGATTAATTTGATATAATCAGTTTAATTTGATATAATCAGTTTAATTTATTAAATTTAAATATAACTTGAACGATAAATAAAAATATAATTCAACTAAAAAAATTAAGATAACATCTTTTTTATTAAATATGTGATGACAATTTGCTCGATTAACCATGTTAGTCAAGATTAACATTTCAAATTCATGACCCGAGACATATAATCATGATAACCCCATATAAGATACATCAAAATAAATTATAAAGTTCAATTCCAAATTAACTCGATGATGAAGGATAATTTTTTTTAAAATAATTAAAAAAAATTAAGTAGAGTCAACACGAGTTAATTAACTTGCTAAAGTACTCACGAACCAAGTCATGAGACCATGATAACCCCATAAATATAATCTAAACAAATTATAAAGCCTAATTTTTAATAAACTTAATGTTGAGTGATGAAATTGAAAAAAAAAAGTTCAATTAAAAAAGACACAAAAAAATAACCCGAGTCAACTTAGATTAACCCGTCAAACTCATGACCTAGATCATGATATCGAGATAACCTCATACAAAGTAAACAAAAAAAATAGCCTTAGTCAACTCGGGTTAACTTGATAACCAACGATCTGGATCCTGAGATTAAGATAACATTATAGAAAACAAATTAAAACAAATCATGAAGTCCAATTCTCAATCAATCTATTATTGAATAATGAAATTGAAAAAAAAAATAATCTAAAAAATAAACATAATAAAACGATCTGATTCAAACCAAGTTAACATGTAAAACCTATAATCCAGATTCCAGGTCATGATACCAGGATAACCTCGTAGAATGCAAACCAAAATAAATTATAAAATTTAATTTCTAATCAAATCAATATTGAAGAATAAAATCAAGAAAATACTAATTAAAAAAATGGAAAAAAAATCAAGTAAACTGTGTTAACATGCCAAACCCACAACACGAGCCATGAGACTGATATAACTACATAGAAAGTAAATCATAATACATTATGAAGTCTAATTTTTAATAAATCAAATGTTTAAGGATGAAATAAAAATAAAAAACATAAATTAGAAAAAAAAAATTATTGCAATAAATAGTGTTTTGTGATGTGATGAATAGTAAAAACACCACCTCACAAACCATAAAATTCAATTTTCAATAAATCAAATGTTGAAAAAATAAATAAAAATAAAAACATAAATTAAAAAAACAAAGGCAAAAAAAATATTCTTACAATAAATACTATTTTGTGAGGTGGTGCAAAGTAAAACCACCACCTCTTTTAATTTTTCTTTCTATTACAACAACAACAACAATAATATATAATATATTTGGTCTCAAACTTATTTACTAAAAGAAATAGATGGTTACACAATTGTTAGGTAACATTTAGTATTGTCTCGAAACATAAGAAATAGAGATAAGAAGATGAAACATAAGATGAAAATAGAGTTGTGTTTGGTAATAGTGTATAAGATAAAGTAAATATTTTTGTATTTTGCTTAATTGATGAGTTATAAAACATAACAAAATATAAAAAAAAAATTATGTTATACTTTTAATATGTATATATTACTATCAAACTTGAAATAAATTATTAATTATTTTTATTTTTAATATAAAGTTAGAAGAAATATTATTTAACTAATAAATTGTAATATTTTACTTTGGTTAATCCATTTTTTCATTGATATAAATGAAGAAAAATTTACAATCTACTTTAAATGGTTAATTTTCTTCAATATTTATATGATGAAATGATAAAGAAAATTTTAGAAAACAAATATATAAATAAGAAAAATAAGAAAAAATATTGTTAAAAAATAGGAAAAGCAAGGTTCTTGGTTCAATATATTGATATTTGTTTTACTCTTCTACTTCTACATCATTTCAAGCCTTGTCTATAGGATGGGTGCTAAGAATGTTGTCTCCCTCGTGCGCAAAGGCAAACTGATTATGAAAGACAATTTTTTTTTAAAAAAATCATCTTTGAAAGTCTCGTTTTTCAAAGAAATAAAAAAAAAGTAAAATAAAAGCTAAAACCAACTTAAACTCCATTTAGAACATTAATTATTATTTAGATGAAACTCGAAAATATAAACCCTAGTAATATCTTTAAGAATAAATTTTCTAAATCATTTTAAAATTTATTTAGAAGTATGATAAATGTTACTTTTCAAAATAAATTTTGCTCGAAAATATATTAAAATAATATCTATCTATCTATTTAAATTTTGCTCGAAGTATAATAGATGTTGCTTTTTAAAATAAATTTTGTTTGAAAATATATTAAAATAATATCTATCTATCTATTTATTTTTTTGATATCAGTACATTACACTACCAGAAATTCGCTAAATACTAACGGATTTACCGACGGAATATGTCTGTCGGTAATTTAAGGTTGAAATTACCGACAGACACTTTTCCGTTTGTACTTCAGTCGGTAACTACCGACGGACCATTTTCTGTCCGTAATTCAGTCGGTAACTACCGACGGAAAATTTTCGTCGGTAGTTACCGACTGAATTACGGACGGAAAAGTTTCCGAATTAAAAAAAAGGGCGGGTCGCTGACGTGGAGGTTTTGGCGGGTTATTTTTTTCCGACGAAATCACCGACGGATTCAAAACGACAGCCCGTACAGTGACGTGACCGGTTCGCCGTTTAAATTGCCAACGGACTCACCGAGGGATTTGAAATGGCAGATTCGTACGGTGACGTGTCTATGTTTCTGTCAGAATCACCGACGTAATCACCGACGGAGTTTCCGTTGGTGAAACCGTCGGAAAACGTTAATATATGTCAGCTTTGCTGACCCTCTCCTCCCCTATTTCTCCTTCTTCTTTCTAATCCCAACTCTCCCCATCTGCAAACAACCAGCCCCCCCTCCCCACCAAAAAAAAATCTTCCTCATATCAGCACAACAAGTTATATTTCTTGAAGTTTTGTGGTCACAGCATCCGTGTTCTGATTTACCGACGGATTTTATCAATTTTTGTAAGTAATTCTATCTTTTTAAATTTTAACATTTAATTAAATGTTAATTTTATTGTTTTTTTAGTATATGTATTTTGTTAGTAGATGTACATGTTTTATTGTTATTTCTCAAACAAACTTGTAGTATATGAATGTATAATTTTATATCTGTTATGGTTTGTTTTAGATTTTGTAAGATTGTATTTGTTTGTAAATTGTTAAAACTTTATGGAACTACCGAATTACATATGCTATTTTGAAATAATTAATAGCTTGCTTAATGGGTCCGTTTAAAGTTTTATCAATGGTATTGTTGAGTGGTAATTTCTGTAAATTTATATATTTTAATTCGTATGGACGTTATAAATGATAATGAATATTTAATATTTATAAGAAGTTGTGATTGGTTTGTTGGATAATCTCGAGGTAAAGTAATATTTTTGCAAGTTTATTTACTTAACTTAGTTAATTAATACATGATGTCATCATAATTTTATAGAGGTTCAATATAAGTCATGGATGATCGTTCATGGATGTATCGAGATTCACCCCAAGGATTGCGGAGGATGGATTATTGTAACGGGGTTCAAGGTTTTATTAATTTCACAACATCTATTCCCAGAAATTTTACTGGAGGCGATATTAGGTGTCCATGCAGGAAGTGTGAAAATAAAAAGTATCTGTATCCAGATGTTGTAATGATGCATCTTCTACACAAAAGGTTTATGGAGAATTACCAGTGTTGGTATGCACATGGAGAAGTATTTGGTAGTAAGAGGAGAATGGAAGAAACGGTGGTTGGGTCTACTTCTAGTGCTAGCAACGTGCATGAAGCGGCAAATGACAACACTAATCCTTACAGAAATATGGTTATGGATGCAATGAGAATGAATCAAGGTAATGGCAGTCAATGTCCAATCGTAGAAGAAGAACCTAATACAGATGCAGCTAGGTTTTTTGATTTGTTGAAAGATTCTGACGAACCATTATGGAATGGCTGCACGAACCACAGTAAATTATCGGCCGTAGCACAGGTGTTCACCATCAAGTCAGATCACGGGTTGAGTGAGGACGGGTATGACAAGATTATTGAATGGGCAAGAAGCATTTTACCTGAAGGGAACAGGCTGAAAGAGAACTTCTATGCTGCGAAGTCCATGATGAAACCCCTCGGTTTAGGATACCAAAAAATTGACATGTCCCCTAACTTCTGCATGTTATACTACCTTGAAAATGCTGAGATGACCGAGCGCATGACATGCGGGCATTCCCGTTACAAACCTAGAACTGGCAGGGGAAAGACTCTAGTGGCATATAAAAAACTTAGATACTTCCCGATCACACATGGACTGCAGAGGTTATTCATGTCACCAAGAACTGCTGAGCACATGACATGGCACCAAGCACACCATGTGGTTGATGGAGTGATGGTTCATCCTTCTGACGGCGAAGCGTGGAAACGATTTAACAGTGTTCATCCTCACTTTTCAGCTGAATCAAGGAATGTGCGTCTTGGGTTGTGTACAGACGGATTCAACCCATTTAAGTCATTTGCTGCTCCTTATTCTTGTTGGCCGGTCATACTCACAGTTTATAACTTGCCACCGGGAATGTGTATGAGGCCGGAGTTCATATTTTTATCTACTGTCATACCCGGTCCAAGAAGCCCAGGGCGGAATATAGATGTTTGTCTTCGACCCTTGATTGATGAGTTAGCGCAGTTGTGGTCCTCCGGAACTCTGACTTATGATATATCGAGGAAACAAAATTTTCTTATGAGGGCGGCTTTGATGTGGACTATCAATGATTTTCCAGCTTATGGAATGCTTTCTGGTTGGAGCACGCATGGAAAACTCGCATGTCCATACTGCATGGAAAACAACAAGGCATTCACGTTAGCAAATGGAGGTAAAGCTTCTTTTTTTTACTGTCACCGTCGCTTCTTGCCACTTCATCACAGGTATAGAAAGAACAGAAAAGATTTCTTTGTTGGCAGAGTTGAAAAAGATGTTGCATCCCCGCGTCTTTCTAGTGAAGAATTGCATGATGTTGTCTCAGAGTACGGTGACATTGTGTTTGGCCTTCAATCAGGTAAGAAAAAGTTTCCTGATTTTGGTTTGACCCATAATTGGGTAAAGCGAAGTATCTTTTCGGAGCTTCCTTATTGGAAGACCAATCTGCTCCGCCATAACCTTGACGTCATGCACATCGAAAAGAACATGTTTGAGAATATTTTTAACACCGTCATGGATGTGAAGGGGAAGACAAAGGACAACATCAAGGCTAGATTGGATATAGCTTTATACTGTAACCATAAAAATATGGAGTTGGTTTATGATGAGTCACGAGTCGCAAAACCAAGAGCAAGCTTCGTGTTAGAGAAAAACGCACAACTGCTAGTCTACAAATGGCTTAAGAGTCTGCGTTTTCCGGATGGACATGCATCGAACATATCAAGGCTGGTTAATATAGAGGACTGCAGATTGTATGGAATGAAGAGTCATAACTGCCACGTGTTTATACAAACACTCATCCCATTAGCTTTTCGTGATTTGTTGCCAAAGGGAATATGGGATGCACTCACGGAGATCAGTCATTTCTTCAGAGATATATGCTCCAGCAAGTTGAATGTTGATCACATTGAGAGGCTTCAAACGAATATCGTCGAGACACTATGTAAACTTGAGATGATATTCCTACCATCATTTTTTGACTCAATAGAGCATCTCCCTATACATCTACCGTTCGAGGCAAAAGCTGGAGGTCCGGTCCAATATAGATGGATGTACCCATTCGAACGGTTAGATATTACAGTTGCAATGTAATTCATATATAAAAGTATTTTATATGTTTTTCTTAATTGAAAATACTTGATTAATATTTCAATGCAGGTACTTGTTTAATCTCAAGAAAAAAGTTAAGAACAAGGCGCATGTTGAGGCTTCGATATGTGAGGCCTATATTGTTGAGGAGATCTCAAAATTTATCTCGTACTATTTCGAACCTCATCTGAGAAAGAGAATCAATCGCGTTCCACGGTATGATGATGGCGGTGAAGTGTCTTCCAGTGGGAACTTGTCAATATTCTCCAATACTGGACGACCCACACCTAAAAATGTCGTAAGAGGAAGATATTTGTCGGAAATAGAGTTCAAACAAGCACACAACTATGTTCTATTTAACTGTGATGAGCATGAGACATTTTATTCAGTAAGTTTATACTAATTAAACTTTGTTAGTAATATACTGTTAATTATATATTGTAATATCATACACTCATTATCACTTGCAGGCAACATCGTTAATATTTGCTCTCCAATAACTCACAGCTGACCGAATCCCAGATCTTTCAATTACAAGATGAGCAGTTTGCCACGTGATTCAGAACACATGTAAGCACTATCACAAACTCATTCTAACTTGCAAAATTACTGTACGTATGCATGTCATTACGAGATTCTCGTTCATTTACTGTTTATTGATGTACATTACATACAAGGTTTATCAAATGGGAAGGAGTGCACCTGAGTCATTGTCTTCACTAAGCCTGGGGCCTGAAAGAAATGTAAGTGCTACAACGGGTATTTTGTCAATGGATATGTTTTCCATACTGAAAGAATACGGGCAAGGAAGAAAGACATACAACAGCGGTGTTTGTGTTAAGGGATCCACTAGTAGTGAGTTAGAAGTTGACCACTATGGTAGATTAGAAGAGGTCGTCGAACTGCAATATCATAACGAGCAGAATATAGTATTTTTATTCAAATGCTATTGGTATGACACGACTGACAGAGGAATCAGAGTTGATCCGCACTATGGTCTGGTCGAAATCAACTCAAAAGCTAGACTCCGCAACATAAACGATGTCTTTGTTTTCGCAAAGCAATGTCAACAAGTTTATTACACATACACCCCTTCATTTAGAAAGGATCGATCAAGAGTGGATTGGTTGTCCGTTTTAAAAACGAAACCCCGGGGTCGTGTCGAGGTTGTTCAGGATGAGAACGAAGACACAAGTGTGCGAGATGAAGTCTTTCAAGGTTAGTGAGGTGGTTGAACCATATCGAGTTGCTCCTTCGATTGAATTGGAAGAAAATTCAAATTTTCGTGTTTTCGATGATAGTCTTGTTGATGTTGACGCAGAGGAGTTGAATTTTGTTTTGAGCTCTAGCGGACAAGCAAATGTCGATGAAGAAGATGATATTCATATTGAAGATTGCAATGAAGGTGATGACAATTCAATTGATGAC
Source organism: Populus trichocarpa (assembly GCF_000002775.5). NCBI lineage: Eukaryota > Viridiplantae > Streptophyta > Magnoliopsida > Malpighiales > Salicaceae > Populus > Populus trichocarpa. The sequence continues at coordinate 23,252,218 of NC_037286.2, read as the reverse complement.
GAAGAAGAAGAAAATTCTGACTAACTACCAAAATGAAGCCCTATGTAAAACCCTTTTTTTCATGTAATTTAGATTATGGATGATATATTTTGAAACACAAAATATTTATTACTTGAAATAATTAGTTGAAATGCCACAATTACTGAAATAATTACTTGAAATAATTATTGATCATGGATGATATATTTTGTGACATGAAATAATTACTTGAAATGCCACCACATCACTGACGACCACACCGACGGACTTAATTCCGTTGGCATTTCACAGAGAGTTCGAAAATAATTACTTGAAATGCCACCACATCACCGACGGCCACACCGACGGACTTAATTCCATCAGCATTTCACAGAGAGTTCAAAAATAATTACTTGAAATGCCACCACATCACCGACGGCCACACCGACGGACTTAATTCCATCGGCATTTCACAGAGAGTTCGAAAATAATTACTTGAAATGCCACCACATCACCGACGGCCACACCGACGTACGTAAGTCCGTCGGCATTTCACAGAGAGTTTGAAAATAATTACTGGTAATGCCACCACATCACCGACGGCCACACCGACGGACGTAAGTCCGTCGGCATTTCACAGAGAGTTTGAAAATAATTACTGGTAATGCCACCACATCACCGACGGCCACACCGACGGACGTAAGTCCGTCGGCATTTCACAGAGAGTTCGAAAATAAGTACTGGTAATGCCACCACATCACCGACGGCCACACCAACGAATATATAGCCGTCGGTACGTTGTCAATTTTACCGACACAATTCCCGACGGACTGCGCGAATATCAAAGGGTTGTGCATTAAATGCATCTCTGACCGCGTCAGATTGCCGACGGATTTACCGACGAACTGCGAAAAATATGGAGGGCCATTAAAAAATTTGGTGCGAAATTCAAAATTTACCGACGGTTTTTAACACCTCACCGACGGAATAAATTAAAATAATAATTAATTTTATAGACGTCGGTGAATCCGTCGGTAAAATTGGCATTTAACCTCCCCCGACCGCCTCTTCAGTTAATTTTCTCTTCTCCTCAGTTTTTCACCATTCTTTTCCTCTCCGTTCTTCAGGCGATCTCAAGCTTTTTTTATCGTGAATCTCCATCAGTTTAAAAGGTTAGTGTTTCCTCTATTTCATTTTACTTTAATGGTTTTTGTTTTGCTATTTTTTTGGTTATTTTTTTTGTTTTGGTGTATTTTTTGTAATGTAGATAAAGTCTATAGTTTTTTTTGCATAATTCATTGCTAAAGTCTATAGTTTTTTTTTTTGAATTTATTGAATATTTTTTATTGTTGTATTGGCATAATTATTATTAGTTAATTTGTTGAATATTTATTGTTAATGTTGAATTTACCATAGAATTAGTAATTGAATATGTTGGAATAATTATTAATTTTACTTTATTATTGCATGATTTGTGTTTAATTGTTTCCATTTATTTTGATTGTTATTCTAGAGTTTTTTTTTTAATTTATTGTTTTGTTGTATTGGCATAATTATTGAATAATTTGTTGAATTGTAATTCTTAATGTTGAATTTACCTTAGAATTAGTAATTGAATATGTTGGAATAATTATTAGTTTTACTCTATTATTGCATGCTTTGTGTTTAATTTTTTCCATTTATTTTGATTGTTATTCTAGAGTTTTTTTTTTAATTTATTGTTTCGTTGTATTGGCATAATTATTGAATAATTACTTGAATTGTAATTCTTAATGTTGAATTTACCTTAGGATTAATAATTGAATATGTTGGAATAATTAGTATATATTGGGTAAATTGATTGTGGCTATTGTTAATATGTGCAGGTTTGTGGATTTGGGTAGTATCCGGTATAGGGGAGGTGCTGTCGAAATTTTTTTTACATTTGAATTTAATTATATAATTATTTGTATCAAATTGTGTAGATGCGTAGAACGAAAACCAGAGCTGGTCGCTCAAGTACGGTCGCAGCTAGTTCGTCTAGCAGCGAGGATGATATTTCCTTAGGTGCCTCTCAAGAAGAGGCACCTACACCACCTGCGCCGTCAACCGATGTTGCCTCTTCCAGCGGTACTTCACAGCGCAGAGGTGGCGTGCCTTCGCAGCGGAATTATTTACCCGCAAGTACGAGGTACAGTGGAAGGACGACCTTTCAATGTAAGTTTGTTAAGGTTTTAGTTTTTTTTTTTAAATTACAACATAATTTATGAAGTAATCACTATTGAATTTATTTCATTTATTTTCAGGTTCACAAACATTGAAGCCGCCCGAGTAATATCATCGGCGTTTAAATCGTCGATGGAGATTTCATTGTTTCAATGGAGTCAGATATCCAAGCATCCTGAATGGATGCTTCAAATCAATGCATGGTTTAACAGGTTTGAGGTTGGTATTAATTTATAATTTTCAGCTTATTAATATAATTGTAAATAAATTATTATTTTTATTTAAACTTGTTTATTTATACACAGCACAAATTCTGCTGGGACAGTGAGCATAACACTGTTGTGAGGAGGGTGTGGGAAAATCACACGGCAACTAGGTAAGATCGAAAACAATACAAGATTTTTTTTAGACAAAAATTTATGTTTCGAAATGTAATTTTTGGTTGCGTGAAGTAGGTTGTGTGATTTTTGGTATGAAGCACAAAAAAATGCAAAAAAAACCGCGAGGGATAGGGGTTTCCAAGGCTGGAATGATGTTGCGGTTTGGAGGGATTTCAAACCGATATACATCCCGGAAGATATATGGCCGCACTATCTTGAGCACGTGACGTCTGAGCGGTTCACACGACGCTCACAGTCCGGTGCTGGCAACCGGAATCGGCCAATTCATGGCGGGGTGACAACGCACACTGGCGGCTCCGTTCCGTTTGCTGCACATGCGAAACGGATGGTAAGATTAATTTAAATGAAATATATCGTTAAATTTAGTTGTTGTTAATAAGTTAACTCAGTTTAACATGACTAGATCTCTTTTTAGGTCTAAACATATCCCAATAGCTCATAAAAGCATTTGTTATGCCATTCACATAGTCCGTCTGTATCAAATTTTCATTTAGTTATGTTAGATCCTCACTCGAATACTTAAAAGGTTCAATTTTTACAAGCTCGACTACATGAACTATGCATGTAGTTTTTGGTTTTTAATTACTGAAATAAATTTATGTTGTACAGTGAGCTAGTTGCTATTATAAATATAATTTGTGTTAGAAAATGTTAGATGATGCCTTGGCAAATGCTATTATATTTTGAAGAAGTTATTACCATGCTGATAAATTAATGATTAATTTCGGTCTCAACATTTTTAGTAAAATATCTCCATAGTATTTTGCAAGAGCATCACGGCATAATTACACTGCCTGAATGCTCTGTGTGTGTGTGTGTGTGTGTGTGTGAGAGAAATAAACCAAACCAGCATGAATATCGATCATTCTTTCTGGCATAGTTGTAAGATTTAATTCAGAGCAGTTTTTTTTTTAAAAAATAAAAAATATTATTTTAATAAAAATATTTATTAAAAAAAAACTCGAACAAAGTTTACAAATATTCTTTTCAGATAGGGAAAACATGGTTGAAAAGCCATCTTTAGAGCCCGTTTGATTTTACATTTTAAAAATGTTTTAAAAAAGATTAATTTTTTTTTTGTGTTTTCAGAATGTTTTAAAGTATTAATTTAAAAAAATAAAAAAAATATTATTTCAATATATTTTTAATCAAAAAATATTTTTAAAAACACCCGTTATCATAATATCAATCATGCTCGTGAAAGTTGAAAGGAGAAGATTGTCATCTAATGATGCACGTTGGGTAGATGATCGATCCAGTGGAAGTGAATCCTAACATCTTTAATTATGCTAAAATATAGTAGTGGAATCAAATCAAACAAACCCAACATAATTAAGAACTTAAAAAACAAGCATGCCCTCCTCCCTCACTAGTTTTTCCACCCACACCATAAGAAACTCAGAATCCAAAAGAAGCCATTAATTAAAGTGAAATTTATATCAAATTAATTACAGAAGAGTTTTTGTAATTATCCCTTCTTCTTTTTATTGTACTTATGTTTTCCTGCTCAATCTATTTCCCGTATGATCGTGTCGGCTAATTAGTTGGAGCAAGCTTAATTTAATATCAATTTTTTTTATTTTTTATTTTTTATTTACAGATATAGACTGATATATCGGCAATGAAGCAATTAGGAGTGATTATTTTTGGTTCGGTTCGGTTTTTATCAAAAACAAATAACCAAACTAAATTTTTTAAAAAAAATAAACCGAAACCGGTTCAATCCGACCGGTTTCAGTTCGGTTCGGTTTGGTTTTTTGGACAAAAACCAGTTTTTTCCGGTTTGTCTCAGTTTTTTTTCGGTTTTTTTCCAGTTTGGATTCTGTTCGGTTTTTTCAGTTTCAGATTTATAAAACTGAAACCGAACCAACCAGTTTTTTCAAAGTTTTAATCGGTTTAATCGGTTTTTTTCTCGGTTCGGGTTTTTCGGTTATTTTTTTCTGGTTTTCTCGATTTAATCGGTTTTTCGGTTTTTTTGCTCATCCCTATAAACAATAACTAAGAGCTTCCAATAATTGAGAAGGAAAAATTGCAGCATGGTTATGGAGATCAAGCTAGAAAACAAGAACTAAAGATCAACTAACAAGAATGTAAACTTCTTTATTGAATTGAAAACAGGTTCTACAAACAAAATTGAAAAAGAATTGTTCGTTCGTAGAGAAATCCAGGAGGAAAGATTACACAATATGCTAGACAGCCTCCTCTGCTAATTTGTTCCCTTCTTATTCCTTATTCACAAATATCGGCAACTTCATCCCTTTTGGATTGAATTCAATTCAACTGTCTGTACTTACAGAGATCAACTTTCCAATAATTAAGAAAAAAATTATTCAATAATATAGGCTTGAGTTTAATTTCCCAATCAAAATGTGATAAGTTGGATTATTTTTCATCAGTATTCGATCATGTACTTGTGTGAACCGTGTCTTGAATTTGATGTTATTGGTTATATGGCATCAAATACATTGAGTTTGTATTTGATATTATAGTGCAAAGTATTTTTTCTACTTGAAAAATAATCGAAGTTTATATTTGTTAGAGAATAATACAAATCATATTTTAAAACCTTACCTAACAGCTTAAACTATTGAGTTGAGATGGTTCTTTGATATGATATCAGAACCTAGATAACCAAGCAGTCACGAGTTCGAATCACCATCCTCATTTATTTGATAAAAATTAAGCACAAGATAATATGAGTCTGTGCAAGTTTCAAGACCAAAGGGCTTTCACTTGAGAGGGTGTGTTAGAGAATAATACAAATCATATCCTGAGACCTCTCACTTAACAGTTTAAGCTATTGGGTTGAGATGATTCTTTGATAATATTAAAATAATTTTTAATTTTTTTTAATTTTTAACATCAGTGCATCAAAATCATAAAAAAGACACTGAAAAACATTAATTTAATATTTTTTTCATGTCAAACTCAAGTTCAACCATTATGCCAAACAATCTCATTCAAAGTACTATCATTTCTGTTTGTTTCTAGAGTTGAGTAGTGTTTTTTTTTTAAAGATTTTTTTTACTTTGAATTAATTTTTTTTATGTTTTAGAATTGTTTTGATATATAGATATGAAAACTAAAAAAAAATTATTTTAACACATTTATAATCAAAAAAATACTTTAAAAAACAACCACTACCAAATATCATACCCTACCAAAATCATATTAATTTTATATAAGAGATTTAACAAACAAGCATTGACAAATCATGCCTAGCACTCAAGTTAATAATTAAAGATATAGAGTCACAAATCGTACTATTTTTTATAAGATCATCAAAACTCTCATAAAATAATAAATTGAAAAGGCATGCTTATGAAAAAAAATATACATTTACTCCATCAAGCGTGTCTCATCAATAAATTTATATATATATATATATATATTTTGCTTTCAGCGAATATTATTGTACCTTTTGATTTACAAAACCCAAATGATCACGATCACATTTGCTAATTAGTTTGTTATAAAAAATAATCAATTTTTTTATTTTTATTTTTAAAAATTCAATATAATATTTTATTAATCTTGATCACGTACAAGTGATGATATAAAAACATGATACATGTTATGAAAACACATAATTTGTTTTTATAAAAAAAATGAATGGAAGAACAAAAACCTGGATAGAATGGTATATTTTTAATCAAAAAGTAGTCTATGATACTCAAATAAATAAATAAAAGTTTAGAAGTTAAATTCTATTTAATTATTATTTGAAAAATAAAAAATAATAAATTTAATATATATATATATATATATATATATATATATATATATATAATTAAGATAATTATAAAATAGATCTTTTCATGAAAAAAAAAACCTAATTGACTAATATTTTGTCTGTAGTTGCCAGAAACAAGAAGACTAACAGGAGAAAAAGACAATAAACCATCATAAGCTTGATTGGGCAAATGGAAACAAACAAGCAACAGTACATTTGTTTGCCCTAAAAACCAAAAACAGTGCATCTTGTAATAATCATAAGCATCCATGATCCACCTCAATTTGGTCTTAAAATAATTAAGTCTGGTCCACTTCCTTTCTCAGAATTGCAGCCATGATCCTGATCGATTTGGTATTATAATAATTAGGATCCACTCCCTTTCTCAGACGTTCTTACGCATTAATCATCATATGAAGGAACTCATGGAGCCGTCTTGATCATTTTTGCAACAACTCCCTTCGACAATCATTGTTCCTGCAATCCAATCAGGTCTCCTTCTCTTTTTCTTTCCTTCTCGTCGAGAATCTAGCACCAGACACAGAACATTGATCCATGCCACTTTCTGGCTGTGTCAATCCCCCATTACTCAGTAAGATCAACACACAACTCATGACATTGTCTAGGACTCGAATCATCGGTTAACTCGTGAGATACACATGTTTAGTTTTAAAATTTAGCCTAGCTCATAACCCGATCTAAAACTTTGGATTGCGGGTTAACTCACAAGTCATTAGCTTAATATGGGTTAATTTATTTATTTTGTTAAAACAATGTTATTTTCAATAAAAATTAAAAAAAAAACAGAACAATATTGTTTTAAAAAAATAAAAAAATTTAATTAGATTTCACTTTGAGTTTTAATTGGATTATCTGGATAACAAGTTTAACCCGTTTAGTTAATCGAATTTGATTGGATCAACCGGTGGATAATTTTAAAAGAAATTGAGCCCAATCTAGGTTTTCAGTTGGTGGATCAACCCATTAATTAGGGGTTTCATAACTACAGTACCCAAACCTATATACATGTTTTTGTATGTTTATGTATGCGTGGACAGTGACAGACATCTCTAGCAACTTGATTACCGTACTGCTTTAGCAATCGAGCTACCGTTGACTCTTCTTTTCTCTTGTCATGGGCATTCAAAAAAGTTGATTCCTTCAAGATGCTCTTACCAAAAGCGAGGGAGGGAGACAGCCAGTCCACACCAATCACAAGTTCTTATCCAAGCTACAAGCTTCAAGATCATAGCATTTATGTGTAAGTAAAAAAATTTGAAAAATCGATTAAATTAAGAAAATTAAAAAAATAATTGAAAAAATTAAATCATAAAAAAAAATCGATTAAAACGATTAGAATATGTTAAAAAATATTCGATGCGGTTCGGTTTCGGTTTTATAAGCATGTATTAGATAATAATATAAATCATATTCTAGGAACATCACCTAACAGTTTAAGATATTGGGTTGAGATAGTTCTTTGACACGGTATCAGAGCCTTGATGATCAAGTGGTCACGAGTTCGAATCTCACCACCCCTATTTATTTGATAAAAATCAAGCATAAGGTAATATGAGTATGTGCAAGTTTCAAGCCCAAAGGGCTTTCACTTGAGGGGGTGTGTTAGAGAATAATATAAATCATATCCTGGGACCTGACCTAATAGCTTAAGCTATTGGGTTGAAATGGTTCTTGACAGCCTGAAACTGGAAAACCAACGAACCCAACCAAACCGAAAAATAAAAAAACCAAACCGAAACTAAGCCCATTAGAAAGTCCAAAAAACCCAAAAAAAATAATATAGTTTTTGGTTTTTAATATTAATAACCGAACCGAACCGCACTGCACCAAAATTGATCTGAATAGAACCAAAACCGATTAGTTGGATTTTGGTTTTTAATATAAAATAACCAAACCCAAACTGATCGGTTTGAACCGGTTTCGGTTTTATTTTGTGTATTTTATAAAATTTTAATTTGATTTTTTTTACAAGTAAAAACCAAACCAAACTGATAATAATCACATCTCATAGCATCAACAAGGAGTGTTAATGTTAATGTTATGCTGTTTACTTTACAGTAAAAACATCACGTTTGCTTCCCAGAAGCAGAGGGTATCCTATACTGTTCTGTTTTTCCTGCTGGAAATCCCACTTTGAAAGCTTATGGTGCTTTCCAAGTTTTATAAAGTCTACAGTATGAGTGGAAAAGTCTCAAAGATTTGGAAAAAATAATTATCATTGATTGTTCGATAGCTAATCCAAGAGGAAAGGAAGGGTTTTATTTGGAATTAATCAGTGAATGCGTAGAAGAAGCAGACGCAAAAGTCAATCCAGCATGCAGCCTCGCATGATGTGCTGGTAGCAGTGTAGCCATCTCATGTAACAGTTTTGGAGGCTGTTGGATATCGTTTTATTTTTTAAAATTTATTTTTTATATAAACATTTTAAAAATTCAAAAATATAAAAAATAATTAATTTGAAGTTAAGAAAAAAATAAAAAAAATTAATTTCTTTTCAATTTCTTTTCTGAAATACAAAAACAAATGAACTTTTAAATATGAAAATAATAATTAGACCAAGTATTCTTCTTACAGCTAGATCCAATCTCCTGATTCCTATTGAAAAGAAAAAGAATTTCATAGGGTTAGGAAAATTCTATTGATTGTAGCTTTCTCTAGATCTCCAGGGAAAAAATTTGGTTATAATTTTCCTTGCGATGGTCTGTGACGAGGAGATACTTGTGATATTTTGGCTTAGGACGCAAGAAAATACATATGGTACACATTTCTTTTTCGACCTATTCATTTGTTTTATTTTAAATTATTGATGGTTTAATCTGAATATAAGATCTATCTTTTTTATGATGATAAAACGGAGTCCTTGCTATAAACTATAAAACGCTATTCAAATAATGATATCGAGATAAGCTATTTTTTAATTAAATTCTTTAATTTAATGATTTTTTATGAGTCCGTGATGCTAACAAGTCCAAAATAGATATCAAGTATCCATTTTAGATTATGATAATTTTTGTTTTTTACGTTTCAAAAGTGCATTTCATATAAGAAAACATTAAATTAATTTTTTATATATTTTTTTTAATAATTTTTGAAAATCACTTTTAAAAAATACCATACAATACAACACCAAATACAATTTTAATGTTAGACCCATAAATAAATGGACCTCTCTTGGCCAAGTCTGTATCATATACATAATTATGACTGAGTGTCATAATCATGCAGCAGTACTATTTTGTTTGTAAAGGAAATGATGGAGCGTGAAGTTGCAAATATTGAGACAGGGAGGGAACAGAGTGTTTTGTAATTAAAGAAAGAGATAAAATGAAAAAGGTCAATACTGCATGAAACATTATTTATATTAATATATTAAAATCATAAAAAATATTAAAAAGATATTAATTTATACACTTAGATCATGGATTTAAAACAAGATCAATCCTAAAATAAATTGTTTTGTTTTTTTAATTAAAACATTATTATTTTTAATGAATTTGTTTTTAAATTGACCGAATCAGGTATAAGGGTCTCTTTGTTTTTACGTTTTAAAAGTATTTTAAAAAAATAGAATTTTTTTTATTTTTTAGCTTTAAATTAATATTTGTTGGTATCTTCAGATCATTTTGATTATATGCTCATGTCAAAAATAATTTTTTTAAAAATAAAAAAAATATTATTTTGATGCATTACCAAGCGAAAAAAACACTTTAAAAAGTAACCGCTACCACACTCCTAAACACCCCTAATAAAAATTTGAAATAAATGTTAATCTAAATAAGGTTTCAAATTGAAAAATTTCAGAACAATTTATCTGGGCCAGATAGAATTTAAAAATATAATTTATGTGGTGTATCATGGTCTTGATATAAAGTTTGAAATAAAACTCAACCATATTATAAAGTCCACAAATTAATATGTCAATGTACACGCATGTCCCTCCTCTTCTCTACGACATGTACAGCAGAGGCCAGAAAATAAATGTTGCAGGGAATCAGGAATCAAAGCAGAGTCTTTGTGGTGGCAAAGAACCCCAAAAGTCTATGGGTTTTAATGGACACGTATGTTCCTCTTCTCCGTGACACTTCACCTTTTTTAACTTCGTTGTTGCTGCCAGCAAACAGACAATAATGTAACACTGTCAATCAATATCAATATCAATGAACATACAACAATATCCTGCAAAGAGTTATATTATCGTTTTTTTGTGTGCTAGTGGGCTGAGGAGGTAAGTTTGTAACAGTGAGAATGTTTTTTTTTTTTTAAATATATTAAAATAATATTATTTTATTTTTTAAAATTTATTTTAGATATTTTCATATCAAAACCATCAAAAAAACATAAAAAATTCATTTAAAAATTATTTTAAACATCTACCATCATATTTTTATTTTTTTTAGCTGCTTGTAATGGTATATTTAAAGGGATGGAGCCCCCATTTGGGATTGCGGCCGAATAATTGGTTAAAATTTGATTTATTTATTTTTAATTTATTTTTAATATATTTTCGGTTTGTTTTGATGTACTAATATAAAAAAAAATATAAAAAATTTATTTAAATTAAAATTATTTTAAAAAATAACAATTATTATACTCTATAGCACTGATATTTGTATTTGGGTGCGAGATTTGGTGAGTTTCAGTTATTTGGTGATGTTTTTATAGGCTTCGACACTCTTAAAATCACATGTGTTTTGATGTCAGAATGGAACAGAGTAAGCAAATTTTATGGTTAGGTGGGCTGTGACTAGCATTTGGCGAGGATAGTTTCCACCCTTCTAAGGGGCGGTGTATCGAGAGGTTTCCGGTGGATGGAGGAGGAAAATGGTAGCAAAAATGCATGGATGGAATCTATTAATACCATGTATAATTGCATCATTGATTTTTATAGTTGTATAAAAATTATTTTTTTTAGAAAAAAGACTATCTGTAATATCTTAAAAATACAAAACAAATTATTCGAAAGTTTATTTTAAATATGTATATTTATCATGTGATTTTTCTATAAGTTTAAATAAATAAAAAAGTAATAGAAATGTGTCGAGGAGGCACTAAAATGAGACAATTTCATGAAACAAAGCAAAATTTGACCGAATGTATTAATGTACTATATAATAAGCAATTAATGAAGGGGGACTTGCTCTAGGTTGTGTGATGTAGTGAGAAGTGAACACGTGTACTTTTTCATATTTTACTACCGTCGGCTCAATCGTGCCTAGCAAGACAACCTCGTCTCAACAATAAACACATATAATTATATAGTTCTTGTCATCTTGGTTCCACCAATATTTTGAAAAGATGGTTATGTAGATGAGTATCCAATATAAAATTAAGGAATATCATTAGTGACATGCATCGACATGGGCCGTACACACTAATATATAGATTACATATTTCCAAAGTTTGGAAGTTACGATGATTTTTTTAAAAAAAATATATTAAAATAATAATAATATTATTATTATATAAGATTTATTTTTAATATTACTATATTAAAATAATTCAAAAATATTTAAAAAATTCAAAAATTAGCAAGACATAGATTGAACAACTACCTTCATGTCAAAACTCTTACGATGTATTTATTATTAATTAATTTTCCACATTTTTTGAATTATTTCTAACTATAAAAAATCTAATATAATATCCTACCAAGTTATTAAATCCAAACCAGTTCATGACTATTTATTTTTACGTTTTAAAAATATTTTTAAAAAAATTAATATTTTTTTAGTATTTTTAGATTATTTTGATGCGCTGATATCAAAAATATTTTTAAAAAATAAAAAAAAATTATTTTGATACATTTTGGAGTGAAAAAGCAAACTCTCAAATATATATTTAATTCAAAATTTAAATCAGAGTAATTCTTAACTTGATTTAAAATCTGGATAACGAGTTCATCTAAAATAATATTATTCGAAGATATTTTTTAAAAAAAATTAAAAAAACATTGTTACAAAATAACTCACGGAAAGCCAAGCAACGTTTAATATCGCTATTACTAACTCCCACGATACACTTGCTATTCACTAATTTGCAACGTTTTTTGAATTATTTTTCAATGATAAAAAAACGCAATGAAGTGTCGGTGCGTCCAAGGTCCATGCACATGTGCCAAATGGGGAAGGGAGCTGCTGTTTGACTTGTTTAAAAGGTTGTGTACACCTACCAAAAAAATCTATTTATACCATTCACACAGATGAGAGAAAATGGGATCATTATACCTTCCAAAACATATGCTCATCAATTCGAGTTTCTAGTTATTTTTTAAAATGTTTTTTTATTAAAATAATATATTTTTTTTATTTTTTAAAATCAATATATTAAAATAATTCAAAATATTAATTTTTAATAAAAAAATTAAATTTTTATGAAATATACCGCGTTCCTAAAAGGTGTAGCCAAAACTTCGTATATTAAAATGAAGAATTCATGAAAAATATTGCAGCACTCTTCACATAGTGCATAGAAAAATTGAGGTTTATTATTATTTTTTAAAATAAATCTCAAAATAATACAGATCAAAGTTCCAGAAAAAAGAAAATTTAAGACTTTTATTATCTGTGAGACCTGATTTGATAAATTAGGATTTCAAATCATACTCAAATCAAATTTTTATTTAAATTAAACAAGATATTAACCTAATAAAATTTATTCTATTTAGTTAGAGATTTAATGGTTTATTGTACCTAATCAAATTTGATTAGATTAGTGGTAAAAAAAAAATATATATATAAAAATATTATTTTAATAAAAATAATTAATTTAGATTAATCTAATAATTTATAAATTAACCTGAAAATATGATGAAATAATTTTTTTTTAAGGTTAGTATTCAAAAAGCACTAGTGCATGGGAAAGAAACTAAAAACTTACAGTATTTACTTGTAACGTACAAAAAGCACGCAGTCTCATCATTTTGAGGCCATCCTCAAGTGTCGAGGGCCCCTTCGCACTTCACTAATAGCAGGAGCAAACAGAACACAAAACCTTCAACGGCAGAATCATAGCTGGATGCTCCTCCTCCTCCTCCTCCTCCTCCACTTTCCTTCTTTCGACCCTTTCCCTCTCCCTTTCTTCTCTTTCAAAAAGGCAAGCAGAGAGACACCACAAAATGTCAACCTCCACCTCCACCTCCACCTCCATCACAATATTATTATTCTTCCTCTTATCCTACGCACCCGCCCTCCACTTCTCCTCCACCTCTTCTCCTCATAACCGTAGGATCTTGCACCAACCATTCTTCCCTGAAGGCTCCATTCCTCCCACCGAACCTCCATCTTCCTCCCCACCTTCCCCGCCATCTTCAACAACTCCCCAAATCCCATTTTCCACTTCTACCCCTAACCCACCCCCCTTTTTCCCTTCCTACCCTTCTCCTCCACCCCCTCCTTCTCCTACCACATTTGCATCTTTCCCTGCCAACATCTCCTCTCTTATCCTCCCCCAGTCTTCCAAGCCCAAACCCACTTCCCAAAAACCCCTCCTCGTCGCCATCTCTGCAGTCATCTCAGCTCTCATTGTCTTGTCCATTACTATTATCGTTTACTACGCTCGTCGCCGGAGAAACCGCAGTAACTTCTCCGATGACAAGACTTACACTGGATCCAATATCAGCAACAGAAATGCAGATACGAGAGTAATTGGGACTAGTAATAACAGCTATAAACTATCAATTACTTCAACTAGTTCCAACTTTCTCTACATGGACACTTTAGTAAATTCAACGAGGCTAGACGAAAGCTCCGATGGGTCGGACCGTCGGAAACTGGAGTCTCCGGAGCTCCGGCCGCTTCCACCACTCAACAAGGAGAATTCCACGCTGAAGTATGGAAATGGAGAAGTTGGGTATATTAGTAGTACTACTACTAATAGTAGGGATGGGCGTGAGGAGGAGGAGGAGGAGGAGTTTTACTCACCGCGAGGATCTTTAGGCGGTAGAGACAGCCCCAGCGGGACAGGATCCGGGTCTAGAAGAGTGTTTGCTGCTGGTGTAGGTTTTGATGAAAAAAGTAGTGATTCTTCGAGCTCGTATTCGTCTTCCACTTCAGCTTCTCCTTCTCGGTCCCAGTCTCTCAGTATATCACCGCCACTAAGTTTGAGTTCCACACCAAAATCACATACTCTACTTGCTGCTCAATCACAGCCGCCGCCACCACCAATGATGGATGTTGATAATGAGAGGAAATCTCCTTCTTCGGCTTCATCTCCAGATGTTTCGCCTAGAAATGTGCTGTCTTCGGCTTCTACTTCTCCTAGAGTATCGCATCGAAACAATGTGCTTATGCGGTCTCCATCTTTATCTCCAGCTAGAATATTGAATAACAATTTGTCCCAAAATACACCGTCCAGTTCACCATCTTCAGTTTCTTCTTCACCTGGTAGAGCACTGAACGATTCAGCTCCATTTAACGCGCAGTCTCCGTCCTTGTCCTCTGTTTCTACATCACCTGGCAATGGAGTTTTGGAGAAGACCCCGCCCCTCATAATATCATTTGGTTTGGATCAAACTGCTCAGTCTCCTTCACTGTCTATTGCTTCTACTTCACCAGAAAGAGGTCTCGAGAAGAGCCCACCTCCATCTCCAATAGTTTCAAATGTTTTGGGTCGAATTCAGATGATGTTTCCTTCATTGTCAGCATCCAAGAGCTCATTTTCATCTACCAGAATTTCGTATGTTTCGGATCATGATAAGATGTCTCCTACATTATTATCTTCAGCTTCTTCTTCGCCAGATAGAAAGAGCCCAGATGCATCACCAAGAATGACTTCTAGTGTTTTAGGTCTAAATGCAAGAATTAGTAATGTTTTGGAGCAGCCTACGTCAGGTCCACCACCACCACCTCCTCCTCCTCCTCTTCCTCCTCTATCAATACTGCAACCACAAAGACAATGGGAAGCTCCCAGTGTTGATGCATCATCCACACCAACAGACCAACCAATTTCAAAGCCCCCAGCGCTTATACCGCCCTCAAGGCCTTTTGTATTACAAAGCACAACCAATGTGTCGCCAATTGAGTTGCCACCTAGTTCTAAAACAGTTCAGGATGCCGAGGAAACTCCTAAACCAAAGCTAAAGCCCTTGCACTGGGACAAAGTTAGAGCAAGCTCTGATCGCGAAATGGTGTGGGATCATCTCAAGTCTAGCTCTTTTAAGTAAGACGCTTAACCCTCTGTTACTTATTTTCTTGTGTTTTTTTTTTTTTTTTTAAAGTTCTAACTAAATAGATGATCTATCATCGTGGGACTTTTTATCTTAGAAAAAAAATATTACAACAATGTAAATATTTAAAAAATGAAAAAAAAATCTAAGATTACAGTCATAGAGAAAATAAAATTAATAAATTCAGTAAATTTAATAATAAAATTAATAAATAATACATCAACAACAAATATAGCGAAAAAAAATAATTCAATGTAAAAAATAAATGCATATTAATATTATGAAAATATATCTTTATAATTTTCTTAAAATGTCTCAGTCAACTTATTTGTTAAAAAGTAAAAATTAAATTAGAATGAGATTATTACATGGAAAAAAAAATAAATCACAATTCCAACAAACAAAATGATGAATGATAAAATTAAAAAGAAAACAATCTAAAAAACAAAAAGAAATTGGCTCGAGTATGTCTGTGCTATGACATACTTGAATTCTAAAAACTACATCCTTTGAAGGAACCAAACATGAAATTTTTTTATTATCCGGCTTTAGCAAAAATCAAACCAAATCTATAACCTAGTCGTGAGATTGGGATAACTTCGTGGAAAGCAAACTAAATAGAATCATAAAGCTCAATTCTCAAACCAGCCTAACATTGAAGGGCCAAATTAAAAAAAAAAAACTAAAAAGCAATGAAAAAAAACTGAGTCAAACCTGGTGAACCTATTGTCAATGACCCGAGACATAATATCGGGATAACTCTATAAAAAGAAAATGCAAAAAAACAAAGAATATCAATTTTCATCAAACCCAATGATGATGGATGAAATTAAAAATAAAATTAAAAATGATCGAAACCAATCCAGTCCAACCTTCAAAACTTGTGACATGAATCATGCGGTCGGAACACAGCATAAAAAGCAAACAAAAAAAATAACAATGTAAAATTCCTAACCAACCAAAATAGTTAGGGGTAAATTTGAAAAAAACAAATTCAAAAAAGAAAGGATAAAAAAGAAAAAAAAATATAGATTTGAAAAGAATGAGAACCAAGTTTGACATAAAAAAATCATAAGGAATGAAATTGAAAAACAATTTCAATTAAGAAAAGGATAAGAAAAACTAAAAATAACAATAAAAAAATAAGGACTAAATTTGATATAAAAATAAAATGTTAGGGGATAGAATTGAAAAAAATAATTCAATAAAGGACTCAATATCAAATACATTACAATTAAAAGAATGAGGATCGAATTTGATATAAAAATCAAATGTTAATTCAATAAATGACTCAAGACCAAATACTTTGTAATTAAAAGAACAAGGATCTAATTTGAATGAACAAACAAATAACTAGACTTTATTTTTTTGCAATGACTAGCATGTTTTTCTAAGAGGGGGGAGAGGAAAGAGGGAGGGAAGAAAAAACATGTTGATGAAGCTTAATCGCCGATCTTTTTATTGCACGTGTCTCACCACCGTAATGGGGGTGGTGAGGCGCATCGGATGTCGTACCTAGCGGCGGTGTTCAGAGTTGTTTTGGTGCAGCACGCGCCACCCGAAAGGCATGGGCGACGTCCACTTGCTGGAGCGTGCTAGGCACACACCAACCACTTTTTAATTAAAATATTATTTTATATATAAATATTATTAAAAGACCTAATCACCCCTAAACCCCATATAAGAATAACAAAAAAGCCATAACAAAATAACTAAAGTGTTCTTGCATTCAAAGCCAAAAAAGATTATTTTTAGGGACATCTAAGTAATTTTACCCCACAAAAAATTCAAAAAACCCGAAAAGCTCCTTGACCCAAGGAAAAACATTTTTTTTCCTTTTGGGTGATTAAGTAATTATATTGTGGATAAACTATGTTAAAATATTGATTAACCCCCTCTTTTCCTATAATGACTAATAGGTTCAATAAAAAATACCTTCCTACCCCTAAATTCAAGCTTTGTGAGTTTGCCGACTAAGGGTAAACTAGTAATTTTCCTATGTGAATCCACGGTGAAATATGAGTGTGTGCACATTAAATATACGAGCTCTTTTAGTTTTTTTTGTTTTTGTATAACATGTATTATATTCTCTCTTCTCCTGTATGAATTGGTTGGTTGAATTGGGTGTTTTGCAGATTGAACGAAGAAATGATTGAAACACTGTTTGTTGTCAAAACACCAAAACCAAAGGCAACTACTCCTAATTCAGTTAGTCCAACAACTAGCCGAGAGAACAGGGTACTTGATCCCAAAAAGGCACAGAACATTGCAATTTTGCTCAGGGCACTCAATGTGACAATTGAGGAAGTCTGTGAAGGCCTTTTAGAAGGTAAATGTCCATTGATATGGCAGACATGCTCCAACAGTCTGCTTATTGTTGTGCTGCTTATTGGTTTATTTCATTTATCCGGGTTCTATCTGGGAATGGATTCTTGGTTCATCTCCTTTGTTGCAAGAAAATAACCTTTCTAGGCTGTTTTTCATAACATATCTGATAGTTCGGATGAACCAGTATTTTATTGCTGAAGTCTCCTTTGCCTTGCTTAACTTAGTAAAAGATATTCAATTGTTTCTGGCCTCCGGAAGTACAAAGCATTGAATTTTGCTCCTGAAAGTCTATTTACAAATGAAACTCGGGTTAAATTTAGTTGACAATGGTAGATAATAGAGTATTGAGAGCTACAACCTAGAGCCTGGGCATAAATACTGGTGGAGATGCTTATCCCTGCTTATAGATTTTTTCATTTTGTGGTTCTAATTCAGTAAATGCCTCATTTGGTCATTTTGTGCTGGATATGTTTCTTCCATCCTCCACTACTGCTTCTGTTGGAGCTCTTCTTTTTGTCTCTTTTATTTGTATCATGAGCATGCAGTGACATTTCCATTTTCTGAATTACTGTTCCAGCAACTAAAGTAAGTCCCGCTTGTTATGCAGGTAATGTTGATACTCTTGGAACCGAACTTCTAGAAAGTTTATTGAAGATGGCGCCTACCAAAGAAGAGGAGCGCAAACTGAAAGAATACAAAGAGGATTCTCCAACGAAGCTTGGCCATGCTGAGAAATTTCTGAAGGCAGTGCTTGATGTACCCTTTGCATTTAAACGAGTGGATGCAATGCTTTACGTAGCCAATTTTGAGTCCGAGGTTGAGTACCTCAAGAAGTCCTTTGAAACTCTAGAGGTAAATAAAGTAGTCTAATCCTTTTCCTTCGATATTTTTGTTGCTTCTTTTTGCTTGTGGTATAATTGTAGTCATCAAGCCTACAATTTATGCGCTTGGAAATTCATCAGAACTTACAAACATTTAGTATCCATATGGCTCTTCACTTCTCAAGATAGTCTGATTGAACTTATGGTGGATGATTGTCGAATGACCTAAAGTTGCTACCTTGTCAGCTATCCAATAGAAAATTCTGTGCACTCCTTCACAAAGCAACCACCAGTCCCAGTGCTTCTTTCTTTACTCTAAATTATTCCCTGCGATTTCTTGTCATTATTGTTTGGTGAAGCTGGTCGTATGGTGTTGGTGGATCTGAGATGTCACAGGCCGCATCTCATTGATTTTTCCTTTTTACAGGCAGCCTGTGAAGAGCTGAGAAATAGCAGGATGTTTTTTAAACTTTTAGAAGCCGTGCTCAAGACAGGGAACCGCATGAATGTTGGCACTAACCGGGGTGATGCCCATGCCTTCAAGCTTGACACGCTCCTTAAGCTTGTTGATGTCAAGGGTGCAGATGGAAAGACCACACTCTTGCATTTTGTTGTGCAGGAAATTATAAGAACGGAAGGTGCTCGTCTTTCTAGTACCAACCAAACTCCAAACTCCATTTCCAGTGAAGATGCCAAGTGGAGGAGGCTTGGCCTGCAAGTTGTTTCTGGTCTTAGTTTAGAGCTCACCCATGTGAAGAAAGCAGCTGCTATGGATTCTGATGTGCTTAGCAGTGATGTCTCCAAGCTTTCTAGAGGCACTGAGAATATCAGTGAGGTGGTGCGATTAATTGAAAAACTGGGGATGGTGGAAAGCAATCAGAAATTTTCAGAGTCAATGACAATGTTCATGAAAATGGCTGAGGAGGAGATTATAAGGATTCAAGCCCAAGAAAGTGTTGCTTTATCGCTAGTAAAGGAGATCACAGAGTACTTCCATGGTAATTCAGCCAAGGAAGAGGCTCACCCTTTCAGAATCTTCATGGTGGTGAGAGACTTTCTTAGTGTCCTTGATCGTGTCTGCAAAGAAGTTGGCATGATAAATGAGCGAACAATTGTTAGTTCTGCCCTTAAATTTCCAGTTCCAGTAAATCCAATGCTTCCGGTTCCTGTAAATCCAACGCTGCCACAGGTTTTTTCTGGATCCAATGCAAGCAAACAGTATAATTCCTTTGATGACGAGAGTGAATCACCTTAATATTTGTGGCTCCGGTTCTATCAGGGTAAACTTATTGTTGCATTTAGCCAGAAAATGCCTATGGTAGGTGAACTGGGCTGGTTGGGGTCATCATGGACCGGAAGCTGCCTTGCCTGATTTCTGTAATTTATTTCTCTTCTGTGTATAAATCCATGACAAAGATTTTGTAACTTGCTTGTCATATAGATAGTATACGAGGAGGTTTTCTTTGGGTGCAACAAGGCAATATGCTGACTCGCAGTCAACAATGGCAATATCATGTAAGCTTGTTAGAAAACTTCAATTATAGGAAAGCTGCTGAGTTTATACAAGTCATGACCACAAAATATATTCCTGTTACATAGAAGAAGCTCTACTGTACTGTATAACATTGTCTGTTTTAGTAATTTTGACCTCATTATACTTCATGTCAAATGTTCGGCAGAAGCATCATATTTACTTCAAATCTCATGCAAGCATAGTAATGAAACTTGGCCAGGCCAATTACCGGTTGAGTTATAGGTTGGCCGGGTTCCAAATAATATTATTTTTATTTTTTAAAAATGAAATAATGTTATTTTGATTATTTAAAAAAAAATCAATCAAATATTATTAAATTATTTATCAATTCGAATTTGTAATTAAATTATATTGAGTTAATTTCTAAATAATATTTTTTAAGCCCAATCTAGGTCTCGAGTCTACCTCTGGTTAATGACTGTGCATACAGGACTAACTAGGACAACCTCCAAAAAGCTTGAGAATGAATATAGTTAACAGCCTTACCCTCTTATGTAGCTTTTGTACTTAGTTTTTTTTTATAAAAAAAAATCTTAATGGAATTCTAAATTCAGTTGAAAGTAGAAAATGAGCTGCTATGTTTAGAAGTTAGAGCCAGATTTCCATGCAATTACTATCACATTTTCTTTTCCCTTGCAAATAAGTAACAGTTAAAGCAACATTAAATCAGGCAGGGGAAGCATTTCTTATTTTCCAGTAATGTACTGAAATACAGGCGGGTAAATTTCAAACCAGGAGTTCATATCCTCGTGACAGGAATACTATATTTATCAGGAAATCTTTACAAATAGCAAACTTGACTAATCTTTATATCAAGTGAGATTGATTGCCCCTCCAATGCGTGGAACTGGACACCTGCCAAATACTTGGCAATTTATTGTCTTGAATTTGTAATATATATTCCTATTTGCTTTTGCCTTGGTTGGATTCCAAGGACTCCGCATCCATCCGCTTTAAAACACGGCGTGCTTCTTCCTCAGTTGCAGGAACCACTTTCCGGATCCTAAATCCATTATTCATGGCCTTTGCCTCTCGACGCACAGTGAAAGTGAAGTAAAATGTATTGGATACCTGTTTGAAATATGACAAATGCAAATGGAAACATACAAATCAAAAGGATAGGTAATGTGTAAGGAAAGTTTCACGTGTCAATTAAGTATCAAATTCATACTTTAAGAGTTTTAGCCAGGGGCCGTTTTTAAGGAGTAGCAATTACTCTGAAAGGAATATGGACACCTACCTCACTGGACCTCAACTCAGGCCTGGTAACATGGGCAACAACTTCAATGTTGATCAGTGGTTTTTCTGAGTCTTCATGTTCTGTGTAAAGAACACAAGATTTGATACGCAGGAAGTCTCCAACATCAACCTGTTCATCAAACATAATTTCTTGATGTAAACTATGACTTAAAATTGACTGCATGGACTATGGAGATGGCAGTTTGCATATGCAGCTTCTGTAGTTGATATATACCTATGAATTCTCTCTCTCTCTTTGAGACTTACCACACACGCACAAACTCAATCACAACCCATGCAAAGAAATCACCATCTGCATTTTAAATTTCAAATACTGTGTAGAAAATTGGGTGTTTCAAATTCAAGACAAATATATGAACAAATCAGGCCTTAGCTTCACATATAGCAAAAATTGACACTCAGTCAGTAATGTAAGGAAATGATACTGGAGGGGTTTGGAGCAGTTGCTTATATTTCATGAGAGAGAAGCAAAAAGCTTATAACTGGTGAAAGAAAAGATGCTGGCACTCACAGGTCTTAAGAAATCAACATGATCAACTTCAAGAAAGTAAGGAACCAATCCAGCAAAGGCATAAGCAGTTGAGAAAGCCAACTCAAAAGCCCGATGCATCAAGAAACCTCCAAAGATGCGACCATGGATGTTCCTTTGCTGTGGCTGGCAAATCAAAGAGTTTTCAAGGTGTGTATCCCTTAGAAGAATGCTGTCTCTATCTGCTAAGGCTGGCATGTCACAGAATATTCGTCCCTCAGCCAACAATGCTTCAAGTCTATTTACCTCCCCATTCTCAAATTCCTTCTTTTCTTCTACCTTCTTCTTCTTTCTCAGCTTGCTCCTTGCTTCAGCTTCTTCAAAAAGTAACTTTTCTTGTTCAGTTTCAGGTGACAGCCGATTCACTGGAGCAGCTTTCCCAGTCTTAGAGTCACGGGCTACAAATATGAAGTTGGCTGTCAAAGCTACTGAGTCTGAAGTGTCAGAGGTCTCTGCAAAACAACTGAGAAAATATAAAGAGCACAAAAACAAGACGTTTTATTGGATTGTCAAGAACACATTCAATAAGCCAGATTTTAAAACTTCCAGGTAGTTTGAGATAATAAAATGTAATTGGCATCCTGATTGAATTTCTTCCTTCACTTCTTCAAAACATATGCTGAAGTATTCTGATTGAATGATCACACAAAACATATTATCGCTACAAGATTCTTACTAATAGTATAACTAGAGGGCTTAACACTCAACCAACTTGAGAAAACTCCATCAGGATCAATTCTAACTTTACCCCTTTTTTCTCTGCCAGTCAAGGAATACGAGGGCTTGGCACCCACTTGAAAACACTCTATCAGCCTCAGTTCTGCCTATTATTCTCTCTCTCTCTAAAAGTCAAGGAACATTACATCTTCAATCTAAAGCTAGTTCCAGAGTAGATTACCTTTAGTAGACTGAAGGACCTCCAGTTGAATGTCAATTGATGACCGCCCAACCCATATGGCAGAACCAACTATTTTAAGATCGATATCAACACTAATTGGCTTCTTTAGGACAATCTTATCAACAGAAGCAGTGACCAGCAGCAGTGGCCTTGTTGTGTTATCATCATCGCAACAGTGCTAATACACCAATAAACATCCAATCACAAAATGAAATGAAGATTTAGTGCGTGGTTCACTACGATGAAAATTTCATCTAAATTACATGAACTAGCAATACATTTCAAAATATTAAAGCATTGTAGGAAACAAGTTCCTTTTCTTTTCCCATAACTGAAATTATTAGGTTTGAAAGTTTACTCAACTAACAAATGCAATCATCCAAAAATATAATGTACAGATGGGGATTCCACATCAAATTTCTTTGCTCGTCAAAAACTATGATATAGAAGATTAATGCATCTACAGAAAATCAACAAACCAAGCATATGATACAGTCTATTATCCATTTTCCCCGTGTCCTAGCCAAAAACCAATTTACACACAACATTGCTAACTCTAAAATTATCAAAAAGATTATGCATAATTTTGCTTTGCAGACAAATCAAATTATGGTCTATAGGTAGAGAAAAAGGTTGGAACTTTCACTACCGCCTAATCCACCTACAAGACCAACAAAAAGGGATATCTACAAAACGCTCCAAACCCATGATACATTACACCAATGAAACTCAAAATTCATCAAATAACATAGCAAGCAACAATTCAACAGCAGTGCTATTATTCCAGAAAAATTCAGAAAACCCAGTTCAGAAAATTAACTTTGAAGCACAACCCAGATATTATTTTTTATTGTTATTATAAAAAAGAAAGGAAGAATGGGAGTACCTTTACAGAGATGGTACCAGCCAAAGCATCAAGATCCTCAAGCAATTTACCAATCCTGACCTCATTCCAAGGATCCCTATACTGCTCTCTTAGGATATGATCAGCAGAGAAACTATACAAGATACTAGTACGGCTCTGTTTTGGAGTTTTTGTCAACAATTCACTCTGTGGAGGTGCATCTTTAGGAGGGTCGAGAAGTCTTTCAAAGGTCTTGGACCTTGTTTCCCACAGAGCATTGGTTACTGGTGAATGATACATCCCTGGCCATAAAGCTATGGGCTTCCGTGTTTGGCCGTTGACACCAGTAAGGGAATTGGTGTCGTTGTCGAAGGGGTTGGCAAATGTGGAGACTACAGGGATGGTTCTTGGAGAGGAGGAATTGTATTCCATTTCTTCCTTTCTTTCCTTCTAAATTTTGAGAATTGGATTCCTCAAATGGGTTCTTTGATTCATAGATCAAAGATTAAAGACCAAAGGGCTTTGCTTTTGGTGTTAGTTTGGTGAAAAACTACACGGTCTCTTCCTCCACTAATTATGTAACATTTAATCGGTCTAATATTTTTATTTTTCATGAAAATAATTATATATACAGATATTTTTAATGTATTTTTTTAGTTTAAAAAATTTAATTACAAATAAAACAATTTATTAATACATATAATCTAATAAACTGAGAATTATATAGACTAATAAATAAATAATTAATTAATTAATTATTAACGATACCTAAAAATAAAATTTAAAAAACTGATACAAATATAAATTAAAATATTTAATCTCGCAAGACGATACATTTACCCAATCATGTTTGCTAATATTATTTATTAAGATAATTTTTTATTTAATTAAACGATAATAAAAATAGACTAATATATTAAATTGATTGAATAAAAGAAAAGAAAAACAAGAATAATATGCAAAACTATACATATTAGAAATATCACCTGAAAATAAATATTTTTTATTTTAAAAAATATAGTTCATATATACAAAAGATAAAAAAATATATATATCATAAATGAATTAGAAAAATCTCTTCGAAAATTAAATGTATAACAAAAAAATCATCATCATTTAAAAGAGAATTCCTAAACAAAATAAAAGAGAGAATGAGTATTAATGTAAAAATAATAAAGTTTTTAAAATAAAAAAAGCATTAATTGAAATAAAAAAAAATAGGAAAAAAAAGGTCATGCGTTGTTGGGTCTGACCAGCCCATCTAGCCCATTCATTAGGGCCCACATGCGGGCCTACCAGGGCATGCCAACGCGACTGGGGCCCCTTTTTAACTGCACAAGAAACGGATGACATTTCGTCCGCTTTATTTTTTAAAAAAAAATCAAACGACGTGTCGTTTATTTTGCCTAAATTTCAACCACTGTGGTGACCAGAAAATTGGGCTCAAGGTTCTATTGATCTAGACTCAAAACACCTTAGAAATCATAATAAACTTATCCATGGACTTGAAAAAACCACCCCAAAAACCAAACTCAACCCAAAACCAAAAATTTACCCTAACTCATATATGTGTTTTTCATGAACTGTCAAGGAATAAAAACATCTAATATGAACTCCCATCGTCAAATGAATAATTTGACATAAATATCATTTAATTTGATGGTCTAAATTGGTGTTAATGGCATTTCTCTCTCTATCACCAAAATCTGACGATCTTTCTCTCTCCTCTCTAAATCAGGGATAAAAAATAACAAAAATAAATTTTTATATCAAAATAGAATTGGAAAAATGTTGAGGAGCTGCAATTGTATAATTTACTTGATTGTTTAAGTTGGAGGAGTAAAATGCATCTTTTTTAAAACTTATGACTCGCCACTCATGTTTGTTGTATTTTTTATTTCGGTCCCCTATCTTCCAACCTCACTCTTTCATAAGAATTTGAAATCAATTGCTTTTTAATTAAGATTAAATCACCAAAAAAAATTTGAGGATCAAATTAAAAAAAATGAAATTTTACATAGTCCATCCATAATAAAATGTGAAAAGATGAATAGTAGAGGCAATGCACAATGAAAACATCACCCCATTTAAATTATAGTAATAAATGGGGGAATTGAATTTAATAATGGGTTATTTTCATTTTATATTTTATCAATTTCTTTTAAAAAAATATAATTTTTTTATTAAATTTTATTCATTTACAAGTTTTTTTTTTTTTTTTGTCTAGCTTAGCGAATATAAAGAGAAGATTTCTTTATGTTTTACGAATCCAATTCCCTTTAAAAATAAATAGTTTTTCAATTAATTTCTAAAAATACCTTTTTTCACGGTATTTATTTTATATAAAAATTTGATTGGAAGACAAATTTACTTTAAAAAAGAGAACAAAACTATAATAAATATTTTTTTATATATAAAATAATACAAAGCCAAGTTCATCAAAATATTTTACTAAAGATTAAACAAGAGAATTCATTTATGAACAAAGATTCTTCTAAAACAATTTCAACAACAAGATCTTCCAAAAAAAAAAAAAGTTATAGCAATCTCAAATCGATTGGACTATCAATTAAATATCAATTATTAATTGGACTATCAATTATTTTAAATGTTTATTTAAAATATATATTTAAGGAATTAATTTATTAATTAAATGCTTTTTTAAAAAAAATTGTCCTACTACAACATCAATGATTAAGGAATATTTCGAAAGAAAAAAGAGAGCAAATGATAGTGTTGACCTCCAAAATAATAATAATTAATGGACCTAACACAACGATTGAATGGTTGTGTAGCTTATCATGTTGAAGCTCACCGTTTTGTGGATGGTTGAAGGATTGTTATCCGACCAATGTTAACTCGTCGAAGGATGGATTACACAAACATTTGACCAAGTCCTGAACGATCAGATGATTGTTATTTGGTGATCTGTTAACTGGTTTCAAGTTTGGGTTAATTTTTAAATTGAATCAGGTAGAAATTAATTTGATATAATCTGGTTAATTTGACAGGTTAATTCTGATCAAAATCTGATTTGATATAGATTTTTTTTAAAAATAATATTATTTTAAATTCAATCAAATTAATTTATTTAATCCTTGAATTAAGTTATGGATGGTGCTAGATTTAATAGCTTTATTTAAAAGTCCAATAATAGAAAACACACCAATGATCTGGCTTACCGAGTGCATATTAACGAAAAGCTAAGGCTTGTCTTATTTTCACTGTAATTCACTCTCTAATAAATGGATTGAAATATTGAATTTTTTAAAATTTTAAATTTGCTTCTCAAACTTTTTCTATGCACAAATCAGCTTTATTGAGTCCAAAATAGCATCCAATGACATCTTTTTTAAGAGATCATTGAAAGATAAAAAACCAAAGTGGAAAATATAAGAAAAATAAATAGCGACTTTAAATTTTATACAAAAAGTTTTTTGGTTTACAGGTGATTGATTCTTTTAGTTTTTAAAAATTCAATTTCGGTATTAAAATTCATTTTCCTCAATCCTTTTTCATAAGAGGAGAGAGAAGATCGTTGAATTCTGGCGAATATAAAAAAAGTGGTGATTGACGACGATTATAACCACTAAAATAATTGAAATTGATGTTAATGAGTCTCATTTCATAAGAGGAGTTTTACTTAGATGTTTTTTTATCCTTATCCTTGCCTTGCCTGAGGACGCAAATATGACCGCAGGAATGTTTTTGGATTTAGGTTGGTTTTTTATTTTTGAGCTATTTTTTGAAGTCATAGATAAGTCTATAAATGTGTTTAGGGTGTTTTCTAAGTGTTTGGAGTAAAAAGATGAGTTTTTATATAAAAAAATAAACAATTTTTTTTTCCGATGACATCTAGTCGTTGGATTCTACACAAAACAGATGATGCGTCTTCTGCTGTCTTATTTAAAAAAAAAAGTCATTCACCCCACTAAAAAAAAAATTTAGGCTTAGGAGCACGGGCTGGATTGATTTTTTTGGCCTAGTGTGCTTGAGCTTCTTTTTTTTTTTTTTTTTTAAGTTTTGTTGTTTTATATTTGAGTTAAAAAATTTGATAAAAGTAATCGTTGAATAAGTAGAGTATAAGAATCGAGTCGCAAGTTTAATAGGTTTATTCACGACATTCGAGCTGATATTTGTTTTTTTTAATACTTTTTTGTTTCTCAATTTAAAAAAATATAATTTCACCATTTGTTATTAATGGTCTATTTTTTTTTTTTTAATTTAACTCAAAACTAAAAAAAAATTACAATTTAACCTTTTGTTATCAATGATCTACTTTTGTTATCTCAGCTACAAGTGTCTATCATAATTTTTTCCTTTTAAAATAATGTTTAATGCAAAAATATTCTCATGCTTTTTAATCATTGGATAATAAAATGAAAAATAATCTCTACTATAAAAAATTTATTGAATCCGATGACATGCATAACTTGCATCACTAGTTTACTTAGTTGACTTGAGTTCATTTAATATTTTTTAGTCAAATATTATTTTTCATTATTTTTATTCTTTAACATTGAGTTGATTGTGTATTTGAACTTTCAACTTTGTGTTTTTTTTTAAATAATTATCCCCATGCTCTTACATGTCAGCCCAGGTACAATGTATTTAAATTTTAATATTAAATAAAAATATTATTCGATTTAAAATTAAAATCTATAATTTCTTTTAAAACACGTTCAGTGCTTTGATTTTTTCTTGTTGCATTTAAAATATTTTTTTAGAATATTTTTTGCTGCAACTACCAATTGAATGCTAATTGACTAAACGATGATAAACTGAATGCCCGTTATCTTTCCAACCAATCGCCCATGATTTAGCCGACCGAATGCTTAAGGTTGTTTTATTTAACTAACTGTTGGGAGCTCGAACTGATATCTTCGGGGATCACTTCCAACCTCCGCAGCTTTAGGCAATGGGGTGCTGAAGTAGAAGGAGATTCAAGGAGAGGAGCAATGGCAGCGTTTCTGAGCAACAAGTCCTGTCTCGATTTCGTATCCTAATGAAATGCCCTTTCTAAACCTAACTAATTATGACATAGCAATAGCAGATATGTCTGATATAAAGGCTCAGTCATTCTCAAGAGCCCTGAGCCTCGAATTCATAGTTATCTAACTCGGTTAATCAATTCAGTCCGAGGTTAAGTTAACTTAGTAAAACTTGAATGATCAACCTATGTGAAGAAACTTGATCAATGATTTTAAAATTTTTATCTAAAATGATGTTTCAATTCTTTTTTCCCAGCTCAAGACTGGGTCTCTCGAACCAGTTATCATAACCATGCTCGAATCTCTCACACGACACAAGAATTCCACAGCCGGTTTGCGCTAAGGACTTGGTACTGAGAGTTGGCAGTGTACATTTAATAGGGTTTTGCTGTATTGAAGGATATATCAATGAATCGAAGACTCGAAGTCTATATCCATCAGGGGTCGCTATGAGATGAAATACTTCCTTAACACATTGGAAAACGCACCTCAGGTGGTATTTTGCAGCTTAGAACACCTTTTCATCTGTGATTATCAGGAGTTATATCGATCAGTGGTTGCTATGTGATGAAATACTTCCTTAACACGTTGTAAAACGCACCTCAGGTGGCATTTTGCAGTTTAGAACACCTTTTCATCTCTGATCATCTGGAGTTCAGGAATGCATGGTAAAGCAAGGTGAAAATGCTACAGGTTGACAAGTGTTCCAAGCTGTTGAACATGGTGCCATCCCATCTGTTACAGAGTTTATAAAATCTCTGAAAACTTTATTGGCAGCTCATTGTGATTAACTGATTCATTCCTTTGAATTTGAAGAGCTAGATAAAATATTTACTTCCGGGGCGTGAACGTAACTGGCAACATAATACCATGTTTTCCACCAGAGCAAAGTTTCACTTGCACTTCTAACATTCATGATTGAAAAGAGGGATCTAAAGAAGCAGAACGCCAACTGTGAATAGTGAGAATCTAAACAAGGCATGCAGAACTGTGATCCCGGGTTCACTATCGCAACGGGTTTCATATTCTGAGGGAAGGATGAGTTCCTCACAGAGAACTGTTTACCAACTCGGTTACTGCAATTATGCGTGTTTAAGAGTGATTGTCACCATCTAACTAAATGCAGAACTCAACATAATATTTCAAATGCTATGAGCACAGCTAACATGACTCTGAGAAAGAAAAGGACGCATATTTAATACACAAGATAGTAATTCCAAGAACAATTATCGAGTTATTACATCTTCCACGGGCTGTGGAAAAACCTGTGATGAGAAATCCTATACTCAACCCATGAAAGTAAAGGATACTCTTAAAACAAAATTGCGATATTGAGAACTATTTTAATGATACAGCAATGAAATGGAGCTGGATAGATATGTTGATGGCCAGAATGTGACTTCTTAATTGGAAGAGAAAAGGCCATTACTTAGTTAAGATCCCACAAAAGTGGAACACCTCGTGATGATTATGAGATGATCATGTTTTCAGCACTTCTGCACAAAGTGGCCATTCGGAGACTCAAACTGGCAAACCCAAGGTATTACCCATTACTAAGGATGCGATTGGTTGGTATCCCAAGATAAAATAGACAAAAACATATTTAGTTGGAGAGACCAAGATTGTCTCTAACATGGTTTGGGAGTGAATTTTTTCAAAACAAATAGGAAGTACAAGAGACATGTCTCCACTGTATTCATCTATATAACCAAACACTACCACGCAATAGAGTGCAATAATAATAATAATAATAATAATAATAAAGCACATATGTCAATATTAGAATTTATTAAAACAGACAAAACAAAAGATAATTACATATAAAATAATGCAAGAAGTATTACCCTATCTACCTCGTACCTTTCTAATAATTTTCCCTTCCTTCTCGAGAAACAATAAGTTCCTCCATATAATCAGCGCCACTAGCATCTGAAGGCATCAGAATCTCATCCTCAGTGGTAAAATGGTATTGCTCCCCAATTGCCCTTAGAAGCTGATATACTTCGAACATAGTGGGCCTCTCTTTGGGCGTTGGCAATACACAATTGCATGCAACTTTAAGGAACTGGAAAATCTCATTATCAACACCCTTCCCCGCCAAAGATTTGTCTACAGCATCTTTAAGTTGAGAATTGCTTGAAAGCTGTGTGATCCATTCAACCAGACTCCCCTTGAAGCTTTCAGGAGCTTTAGCCACATGGGTAGGTGTCTCCCCTGTCACCAGCTCAAGCAGCACAGTTCCAAAGCTGTAGACATCCCCTTTTGGAGTGGCCACCAAAGTTCTTGCATACTCTGGAGCAACATAACCCAAATCCCCAAATTCTCCGTTCACAAATGTACTCATATGTGTATCAATTGGATTCATTAGCCTGGCCAGTCCAAAATCAGAAATTTTCGGCTCAAAATCAGCGTCCAACAAGATGCACTTGGAACTTATGTTTCGGTGGATGATGCGAGGGTTACAGTAATGATGGAGCCATGCAAATCCTTTTGCTGCCCTTATACCAATTTTGAGTCTCAGAGGCCATTCCATTGGCTTCCTGCTTTCATCTGCAATATGTATGTGATCATAGAGAGTGCCATTTGGCATATGCTTATAAACCAGAAACCGTTCCTTATTAGCCACGCAGTAACCTAAAAGAGGAACCAAATTAGAATGTTTCACACTCCCCAGAGTAGCCATCTCAGATACAAATTCTTTTTCCGAGTGCTCAGAATCCTGCAATCTCTTAACCATAAGAGGAGTCCCATCCTCTAGCACTGCTTTGTACACAGCCCCTGTTCTTCCTGTCCCGATGATATTCTCTTTGTGGAAGTTATTGGTAGCCTTCAAGAGATCACTCAATTTCATTTTAGAAACTGATTTCTCAAACAGGGAAACCTGGAATCACAAAATCTTCTTAATCAACACATAGCAAGTCCACAAGTATGCCAAGAAGGAATATAGGGATGGTCATTGCATTTTTCAAAATAGAACACAGGATCTCAACTGACTTGAAGAAAAATAAAATAAAAATAAAAAGAATGAAAGAAAAGTATGTTAGAACAACTTGCCTTGATGCCTTTTACTCCCTTTAAGCCCTTAGCCCATTTATTCCCCTCGGGATCATCATCCTTCTTCAGCTTCCTCATCATAGACATTCTACGGTAATAAAAGAACATACCGATTGCCACACCTATTGCTGCAATGGTAACCCCGCCAACTGCTGCCCCAGCAATAATTCCAGTGTTGGTTTTCTTTGAAATGGACGGGCAAGAGCTAAAAGGCTTCCCACAGAGTTCTGGATTGTTTGCAAAATTTTCTTCGGTCAAGATATCGGAATTGAAAAAACTTGGGATTGGCCCGGACAAAAGATTATTAGCTACACTAAAAGTTTTCAAGCGCTCTAGAAACCCAATTTGTCCAGGAATCTGGCCTGTCAACTTGTTGTGGTCGAGCTTAAGGATATTCAGAAAGGAACAGTTTGCAAGACCTGATGGAATTTCCCCCGAGAAATTGTTGGAAGAGAGGTCGAGAGACGTGGCAAAACCAACTATTTTAGAGATATTTTGTGGAATTGATCCAAAGAGCTCGTTGCTAGAGAGATCTATGCCCGTCATGGAGGTGCAATTTGTAAGACCAAGAGGGAACCTGCCCTTGAGACCCATATCCGGAAGTCGGATGTTCAAGACCCTATTCTCATTAGGATGCCAACATTCCACCCCCAGAAAGGTACAGATGAATCCTTCGGTAGCGTTCTCAAAGTTCCATGAAGAGTTCAAGTAACTACGAGTGTCTATAAGAGAATCTTTTATGCTCTTCAAGCAAGCAATATCAGTGTCGGTGCCATAGCTCAGACTACAGCTAAGCAATAACCAAAGGCAACTAACAACAACTACCTTAAAAACTCGACTGATCAACATCGTTTCAACGAAGATTTCCTCAAATTCTTGTCAAAAAGAGAATGATAAAAAACCCCAAATAGCTATAAGTTGCATATATCAGAGCTCCAAACTAACTGTATCCACAAAGTCCTAGCTTCCATAACAGTAATACCTAAAACAAAGTCAAGATCAATGCAAGGAAGAAGCAAAAATTCAGAGTCCACCCCACATAAAAAAAATCAGCTTCCATAACAACAGATAGAGATATCAACAGCAGCAGCAGTAGCAACAAGAAGTAAAGCAGAGAAACTGAAAACCAACAGTGACCCAGATGGGTTGACTTGGATATATATGTCGGTAAAAACAATAAAAGACGCACCTGATGATAAAGATATTCACGACCCCTCAACCCCAGAAGAGATCAAAGAAAACACTTCTTCAAGCTTGAGAATTTTTTGCATGGCAGAAATATTGAAGCAGCGGTTTTTCCACGGAGAAAAAGAAGAAAAGGACAGTGACAATCAATCAGGTCTGTAAATATATGACAGGATTATTAGAAGAGAGCAAGCAGGAAATGAATACGGATGGCTAAACGCGAAAGCAATGAATTTTAAGGCGTGTGAAACTGAGAAATGGAGGGGATTGTGAACTCGTTTTCTTGGGTCAACCAAGGACGGCCATTTTTTCCAAGCTTAATCCATGTAATTGCGAGTACAAGGACTCGGCGTTTTCAGTTTCTTTGACTTGATTACTTGATTTCTTTTTCCTCCTATTTAATATTGTATTTTTTATAAGCATTATTTAATGTAATTTCCTTTGCCATTGGATTCCTGCCAGTTTTTTTTTTTCTCCTCTTATTAAATCCGATCCAATTAGGTCGATAAATTTAGTAATTTGTTAACTCAGAATATGGCTTAAATTAAATTTATTTTTGAACTGAGTCCAGGTATTTTTTAAATTATTTAAAATAATATTATTTTAATTTTAAAAAAACATTAATTCATTAAAAAAATCAATAAAACAAGGTCAACTCGTCAACCTAAGTTTTAAGTTGTATGGTATTTTATTACCATGCTAACGAGGCTTTCTGTTTGGTAATATAATGAGATTGTGGTTGAAAATGATTGCTATAACCATGCCATAAAAATTTATTTTCCTAAATTCATCAATATTGCAACCATGCCATTAAAATTATCTTTAAAAAAATAATTTTAATTAATGTTCAAACTTATTTAATAATATCTTTAATCGCTGGTAAAAAAAAATAATTGCTGCAACAGCATCGTGAGACACAAAATTGAAGTTGGAACCATCAACGGTCCGATTTTGGCCACGTGATAAATAATGCCCTGCAATGATCTTATATTTGTTCTTGCCATTTTCAAATTACTCCTCATGAAATAGTATAATTGAACTAGTTGAATAAACCTATTTGTGCTGGTAGAAAGCTCTTTCTTTCACATGGTTGGGTTTGAGGAACTTGTTAGTCATAAAGATATAATTGCATAAAATAAAATAATACAAATAAAAATGTATCTAGTTAAAAGACAAAAACAAATTTATATTTTAAACATTCATGTAGTAAAAATTTGTATTTTCAAAGTATAAAACACAGGGGTGATCGTTTTCGGTTCGGTTCGGTTTTTATATAAAAAAACAACCAAACTGAAATATATTTTTTTTAAAAAAACCGAAACCGGTTCAAACCGACAAGGTTTGTTTTTTTCAGAACAAAAACCAGTTCAAACTGATTTGGCTCGGTTTTTTCCGGTTTGACTCGATTTTTTCGGTTTGGCTCAGTTTTTTCAATTTGGATTCGGTTCGGTTTAGTTTTTCGGTTTCAGGCTTATAAAACCGAACCGGTCGGTTTTTTCAAAATTCTAATCGGTTTAATCGGTTTTTTTCACGGTTTAGTTTTTCGATTATTTTTTTTCTGATTTTTTCTGTTTAATCAATTTTTTAATTTTTTAACTTACCCGTAATAAAACATAAAAAAAACATGACACGTCTTTGTTAGTCGTGGATAATAACTAGATGTTATAAGGTAATCCATTGAAAAAAAGAATAGAGGAAAAATAGAAACAAAAAAGATACACTCCCTTCTTTCCTCCTCCACAAATAAGATGATAAATAAGATGGGACGAATACGTGTGTTTTTGTTGTGTGCGCGTGAAGTTTTCGTAAAAGTTCAATTGGTGTTTGAGAAAATTTTCAATAATTTATTTTAGTGCCTAATTTCTATTTTATGGCATTTATTTATTTATTTATTGTTTCTTATAATATCTTCACTATTAATAAAATATTGGTCTAGCGATTAAGATGCTATATTTCTATAAAAAAAAACACAAGTTAAATCCTTAGGAAATATATTTATTGGGAGGGACATCCACAAACTCTGAACGGAACTAGTCTCACCCTTTAAAAAAATGTGAGGATACCCGGGTAAGAAAAAAAAAATAATATCTTCACTTGAATTTTTTTTTCAATTAAGATCATGCTTTAAGATTTTAATTTTAATGAAAATATAGGTAAACTTGGTCAATTTTTATTCAAATAAATTAAAAAAATAAATGAGTGATAAATAGACAATTGGTAACGTATGATGATTTCACAACTCGTTATTGTTTTGTTTTGTTTAGTTTTATTCGGTGTATAAACACAATCTTAAAGGGATTTGATTAGAGAATTAATTTCACCCATCAACTCCTAAAAAAAAACGCGTATATTTTCTCATATGATTTTTAACTTCTCTATTGAATAATTTTATGTTACTAATTAATTTTTATTCTTTAAAAAAAAGACAATAACTACCCGTAGTTGTGCACGAGCGTGTGGAATAGTGGTTAATTGTGCTTTTAAATTTTTTAGTTTTAAATTATTTTTTGGTGTTTTTTGGATTGTTTTTTTATGTATTGATGTCAAAAATATTTTTTTAAAATAAAAATATATTATTTTAATATATTTTTAAATAAAAAATATTTTTAAAAATAATTTTTATCACATTCATAAAAATAAAATGAAAAGTATGTAAATTGAGAGGTTTAAATTGAACATAATATTCAAGGTTTTTAGATTAAAAAAACTCATAAAACACCGAGGTTTTTCAATGAAAAAAAAAAAAACTAAAAAGATAGGCACTACATTAAAAAGTAAAAAAAAAAAAAATACAAAGAAAAGTAATGGAGAAAGCTAGAGAAAACAATAAAACTATGAAAGAAAATTGCATAAAAAAATACAGCAGAAACATGTAATGAAAGATATAGATTACACGAAACAAAAAGCAATAGGTTGTGAATAAAAATAAATTGTAAAAAATAGAGTTTGATAGAAATAACTTGAAATTTACAGATAATGGCCAAACAAGCTTGGATAAAAAACTAAACTAATTAATAATATGGTTTTTGCTATAATATTATTTTCCTAAATAACGATCTACAATTTAAACCCCAGTAAAAATGCCTAATTCCATGGAATATGATGCCAAAATACTTTCCAAACTGTAAAGTTTGTCATGGCTTTCTACAAATTGGTCCTTGTTGTCCTTCCAAGTGTTGAATTTAGTCCTATCCATCAAGCCTTTTGAAATTTTTTAGACCCTATTTGTTTTTACGTTTCAAAAACGTTTTAGAAAAAAATTAAAATTTTTTTAATTTTTTTATTTTAAATTAATATTTTTTTAACATTTTTAGATTATTTTGATACACAAATTTTAAAAATAATTTTTTTAAAAAAATATTTTTTTAATATATTTTTAAATAAAATTTTTTTAAAAAAATAACTACAACCATAATTTTAAATATACTATAAAGCCCAATCAACCATCAACCATGCTCAATTGAAAAATATTTATTTATTTCGGGCATCAACATTTAATTAGTTTATTTGTGTTGATAACAAAACTTTATTTAACAAAATATCCTCACTCTGTAATGTTGGTCCACGACTTTTTTTTTTAATTAAAAAAATTAAAGAATAGATTATCCAAACGGAGGAGCACTCTCCACTGTACGCTCACAGTAAAAACTTAAAATTAAATAACTAGCACAGTAAAAAAAAGAAAAAGGTGAGAGTATGGTTGGTAAAATTGGCCGGGACAGGTTAATTAAAAAACATACAGTCTAGAATTTAGGCAGTGTTAGATAATAGGGTTGAAATTATATTTTTTTTAACTGTTAATATTAAAAATATTTTTTTTAAAATAAAAAATATTATTTTAATGTATTTCAAAAAAAAAAAATACTTTAAACCATAATCATAAACACTATACTTAATCTACATCCAAAAATATATTAACTAACTATAACCTAGTTGATTAAATTTAATTTTTAGTGATTTATTTTACTTGATTAAATTTGACTATGTGAATAATAAGGAAATTATTTTAATTTACATAAATTAATCCAATAATTTATAAGTTAACTCTATAATCTAGGTTTTTATCCGAGACATGCCATGATATAGTTACTCAACATTGTTTTTGAAAATTTTAATTTTTAATTAATTTTTTAAATATTTTTAAATCATATTAATATATATATTTTTTAAAAAAATTAAAAAAATAATTTTTACCCAACTCTAAATATGTCTTTTTCCCGACATCGAGTTTGACAGCATTGTGTCCACTAGACGTGAAGACAAAGCACACATAGTAGTGCAAATAGCAAAAAAGGGAGTGGACAAGAAAAAGCGAAGGCTGCGACATCACACACTGCCTTTTTCCTGCCCCCTCCTCTCTTAACTTTCCTCTCTTTCATTTCTATTCTAGGGATTGAAGGGTTAGCAGCCAAAGCTAGCCTAGCCGTACCCACACCCAAAACAATCCAATCCAATCCAATCCAATCCGCCATGGATTGATTGCTTCGCTGCTCGATTTCACCCAGGCAAGTAACTCACTATTTCAACTCGTATCTCTCTCATCTCTCTAGATTGTTAGATACAATACTATTTCTAGATCGCCTTTGTTTATTTGCACCAAAATTAGCTCTGGAATTTCTCGAATTTCTACCCTTTCAGGTCAGATGTGCTTATACTTGGAAGACGATTGACTGTTACTCTATCAGGGTTTGAAGTTTCTGTTTGTTTTTCTGATGGTAAAGGCTTTTTTTCTTCAGGTTTCCAGGCGCCTTGTTAGTCTAATTTTGCACCATCTCTTACTTGTGGGTCGATTTCAGTGTGCAGCAGAATCAGCGGTAAGCCCTCTTGCTTGTCTGATATATTTTGAGCTGGCGTTTGCTTTCGCTTACTGTTACTATACTGGGTTTCAAGTCTTAAACATTTCGGAGGTTTAACTTAATGCTGTTTAGAGTTTCGAGATATCTGGTGGTGTGTGTAGACATTTGTGTACTGAATTTAACTTAATCACACGCTAGACTACTGACCGAGGTGTTAAACTTCTGTTGTGGAGTTGTTTGGCATTCAAGCTCATGAAAAATGAAATTGTGGGCAACATTTTCTTACTTCAATTTGATATGTAATTGTAAGACCTTTACAATTTGTGCTAGACCATTAAAGCTCTGAAAAAAGTGATCCAAATATGGATTTTCCCTAATGTTTCAGGGTATGTCCGACCAAAGACTTTACTGGATCTTCGCGTGTACTGTCAATTCTGGTTAGGAAGAGATGTGTCATAGAGATTGTAATGTTATTTTCGTGTGTCATCATTTTAGGTTACACAAATTACTTTATGAACCTGGATTGGCCTGTAATTGTTTATATAATGTGTTAAAAAGTAATATAAAATCTTAGCACGGCATTATATTTCTTTCTAACAAAGCTTTTTGTGGGGTTGTTGTTACTTTCTATTCACTTGGATTTGTAGTCTCTAATGAAATTGACACCGAGTTAGCATGGCGGATCATTCAAAGGATTTTTGGTTTATCTCATTCAATAAATTCCTTGTAGTTCAAAGAGAATAAGAAATGAGGCTTAGCAAAGCGCCTTAGATGGTTCCATCTACTATCGGTGCTTTAATGATTTTAAATTGTTAGTTTCAAA
This sequence comes from Populus trichocarpa, assembly GCF_000002775.5. NCBI lineage: Eukaryota > Viridiplantae > Streptophyta > Magnoliopsida > Malpighiales > Salicaceae > Populus > Populus trichocarpa. The sequence goes on along the minus strand of NC_037286.2, from coordinate 23,213,674 downwards.
TTAGTTTATAATAGTTTTGGAAAGCTATCTGTTTAAGTTTGTGGGCCTGTTCCTGCACAATGCCTCCAACCTCAAATTCAAATCAGCATTTGTTTAAGTTCTTTGATAATGATTTTTGTGCTGCCATCCTTCCGTTCCCTGGTCAAATAAAATGTCTTGAAAAATGATAATAGAAGAAAAAACTCCTTTGACAACAACTATATGCTCTGTTTGAGTCCGGTTCCCCTCTAGTGCATCAGAAGCAATGGTTGGAATGATGTATTCTATCTTATTCTCTGTTTTTACTTCCTCAGATTGTTTGAGTCTGTGGATGGGGGCAGCTTTGTTCCAAATCTGCTGTGTAAGGGGGGCTTACATGTTATGACTATCATACATACACTTACCCAGTGCATAATATAGCAAACCTGAAAGTCAGTGTGTTGGCATTGGTTGTGTATGGAAGGTAGTTCTGATGCCAGTGTCCAGTTTACAGTGATTCATGAATTTAGCCATGGCATTTGTTGTACATGTTGTTTATTTCACATGACCGAGTAGGCATGTAACACCCTAGAGTAGAACTTAATACCCAAAACTTGCAGAATTCTGACATCAAATTTCATAGTTTGGTCTTCAAAGATGTTAGAAAGAAATGTTGCTACTGTTTTAGTATGATGACTGATGAGCAACTTTATGTAAGTGCCTGGCCTGTCATTTCGTGTGACCCTTGATATATGTATTTCTTTTTCTCCAGTTTATTGTTTCCTTGTAGTTTGATTGGTTGTTTCTTCGGGCATTGCATTGATCTGTTCTGTTTATCAGAAAGCCATCTGCATCATCTAATGTGTATGATAGTTGTCAATATACATCCTTTTTCCGAAAAAAATATCATAAATAACCTTTCTTTTGTTTTCTAACATCATTTCTCTCATTTTCCTCCTCAGCTTTCTGCTATGGAAGATACTGAACCAGTTGCAACACTCATGGACTCTACAACGTCTAGGATACAGCAACTTCAGAAAGCATTTGCTGAACTTGAAAGTCACCGGGCTGTAACACTCAACCTGAAATGGAAAGAACTTGAGGAACATTTCCATGGGCTTGAAAGATCTTTGAAGAGGCGGTTTCATGAGTTGGAAGATCAAGAAAAGCAGTATGAAACCAAAACTAGGAGAGCCAGGGAAATATTAGAGAAGCGGGAAGCTGCTGTTATGGCCAAGGAACAAGCTTCATTGGAGAAGCTCCAAGAGAAACAAGATGCTGCTGTCTTTGCCATTGCGAATGCTCTACAGAAGCACAGGAAAGTATCATCTGCAGAACCTGCTGCTGTGCCTTATGATGGCCAATGTGAGTCACCAACTATTGATGACCAACCACCTGATGCCATGACTGCTGAAAGTAACTTAGGAGAAATAATAGATCCTTCTGAAAATGGAAATTTGGAGTATCCACAGTTAGTCAAACTATGTGAACAGATGGACTCAGAAGGACTGCACAAATTTATATCTGATAACCGTAAGAACCTAGCTGTCCTCAAGGAGGAAATCCCACTTGCTTTGAAGGCTGCAGTAAACCCAGCCCAGTTGGTGTTGGACTCTCTCGAAGATTTCTACCCCAAGGAAGTGGCAAATGTTGATGGAAAGAAAGATTCAACCTTATTGGGTCTCCGCCGAACCTGTATCATGTTGATGGAATGCCTTAGCATTTTGCTAATGTATACAGATCTCGTTTCTGTATCTGCCTTAATTTCAGAAGATGTTAAAGATCAGGCAAAGGCAATTGCTGAAGAGTGGAAGCCAAAATTGGACTCTTTGGATGTGGATGCTAACAACGGGAACTCCTTGGAGGCACATGCCTTTTTGCAACTTCTGGCCACATTTGGGATTGCTTCTGATTTTGATGTGGAAGAAATATCCAGGCTAATACCAATGGTTTCTCGTCGTCGCCAAGCAGCAGAACTATGTCGATTTCTTGGGCTATCAGAGAGAATGCCAGGTTTGTTGAAATCCTGCTGCACTTTAATCATTGTAGCAGGAAGCATATCAAGGTTTAAGTTTGAAAATGTAGATGATGCACAGAAATTGTGGCACGTCGTGTTAAAAACCTTATTACTGAAGAGAATATGAGATCTTCCCTTACAGAGAAAATATGAAACTGCCGTGTTAGATTAGAATTGTGATGATTCAATGACTTCACTTTGGTATTATTAACCTAAGCATCTAAATTTTCCTTTTTTGGATTCTTATATAAAGCAACCTTGCATGGATCTTCTTGGCCTTTGCTCAATTGTTAAGCTCATGCCTTGGACAAATAATTTTTTTGCAAACTACAAGGAGTATAGAAGCAATTTGTTTCCTTTGTTTTGTCAATTCTTCTACTTCTTATTGCTCATTGACATCCTGTCATTTTAACTTTTCCTACACATCAATTCTTCAGGTGTAATTGAAGTACTGGTGAATAGTGGAAGGCAAATCGATGCAGTAAACTTGGCTTTTGCTTTTGACTTGATGGAACTGTTCTCACCAGTACCTCTACTGAAATCATACTTGAAGGAGGCGAGAAAAGTGGCTTCATCAGGCAAGCCTGGAAGTGCATCTCCCACCACTGTGCAGGTGCGTGTTCTGTCTCAGCTACATTAATTGAATTGGCCTTTCCTCTCTACAATTATCTCTTGGCAATTTGATGTGTGCTGTTGTGTATTTTAAGTAAATTGTTGTTTCCTTTATAATTTGTTGTCTGATAATTCCAACTTATTGCTATATGATCGGTATAGATTGCTAATGCTAAGGCCTTTCCGCACCCAAATGAATTATAACAAATCTTATGCTTACTATACATGAAAAATGGGCTTTATAGTTGGATGTCAGAAAAGGATAGATGATTTTGTTATGCATACATGTTGAAGAACAATTGCCATTGAAACCTTATCTTGGCTTTTGTTGTAAAACCACATTCATGCAACATCCCTTCTGAGCACTTTGGAGTTTTCTTTTAAGGATTTTTCTATCGCTTCAGAATGATGTCAATGAACGAGAGCTGACTGCCCTCAAGGCTGTGATCAAATGCATTGAAGAGCATAAACTTGAGGAGCAGTATCCCGTGGATCCCCTCCAAAAGCGCCTTCATCAGCTAGAGAAGGCCAAGGCAGACAAGAAGAGGGCAAATGAAGTTGCCAAGCCTCAACCCAAGAGACCTCGTGCCAGCGGTGTCGGATGTGGGCCCCGCGTCACTAACAATGCTCCTGAGAAGATTTTCTATCCTAGAGTACCTGATAGGTACCCACAGTACGTGTATGACAGACCATATATTTACTCTGGACCCGCTGACAACCATGTTCCCCCACTCATGAGTTCTGCGACTTACAACTTCTCTCCCAGTCATGGCAACTACTTTGGAAATGGCTACCAGTATCAGACCCCGTATCTTCACTAGTTAGTAAAGATGGCGAAAAGGTGACCTTGATCCTCATTTTAACTGCTAGCCTTAACCCTTCAGCTCGTTGATGTTGTATGAATGAATTTAGTATCTAAAAAAACCCAAAAAAAAAAACCCCTGCTCTGTTAATTTGCTGTACTAGAGATAATTTGATCCTCTAATATATGCACTCTGTTTTCTGTGTATTTTCTGTTTACAATTTTCTGTCTTGTTTTGTTCTCTCCAGCTCTTTTTTTTTACGAAAAAATTCATTTGAACACTTCAATTTGGGGATGACTAAGGTGTGCATGAAGTGGAGCAATCTGGGAGACAAATGAGTAAAAAAGGGATAGAGCGATGAGCTCCATTGTATAACTTCAATGGAGAAAAAGCAGCGACCAGCTGTTGCTTCTGCTAGCTAATATCGTGAATGACAAGCCCATCTAGATTCCAGCCCCCCGCTTCACTCTTCAACTGGAGGGAAGCTTACTCCCCTCTCTCAGCTCCCTTCTTTCTCTAACTCACCGAGCTCCTGGGATCTAACCCGGATAATAGTTCATGTCACTAAGAAAAGTGTGTTTGTTTTTTATTTAAATAATGTTTTTAAAGATTTTTATTTTATTTTTTGTTTTAAATTATTATTTTTTAATGATTTTATATCAATTTTATACATTGATGTTAAATGAATTTTTAAAAATATAAATATTTTAAAAAACACTTTTCCATAACAATTTAATTGGATCAAAGTCCACTTGAAAAAAAAACTTTGCCCAAACCAATTTTGGATCAACAAATCACTATTAGTTACCAACATGATTAAGGTTGAAAATGTGTTTAGAACATGTTTGGGAAAGTAGTTGTAAACCGCGTTTCTAAAAATTTTAATTTTAATTTTATTTTTGTTAAAATTTAATATGACTTATACGTTTTGGATCGTTTTGATGTGCTGATATCAAAAATAATTTTTTTTAAATAAAAAAAATCATTGACATGCATTTCGGCAAAAAAGATTATTTGAAAAGCAACCGTTACCACACTGCTAAGCACCCTCTAGTATTATGGTAGTTGACTAGTGGTTATGATTTAAAATAATTTTTATTTAAAAATATATTAAAATAATATTTTTTATTTTTAAAAATATTTTTAATATTAATATTAAAATTTTTTAAAATTTAAAAAAACAAATTCTACCGCATTTCCAAAGAAACTCTTATCTCATACAAGGGTACACTATAAAAACCCAATCAAGATTTAAGAACATGGTTCGTTGTGTCGATTTGTTCATTGTCAAGTCCAGCCCATCAACCACAGCCCATTTCAGAATCTCAAGTCGTAGCACCGGTCCTTTATCCTTGTTGGCCCAATCCATTGGCAATCGCCCTTATCTCATCTCTCTTCCTCTGTCCTCTCATGGCGATCATGGAGTCTCTTTCCATTTTACTATCTTCTTCTCCACCCATCCAAAACAACCCTAAAACCCTAAAACCTGCTACCAACTCCAAAGCCAATTCTCATCTAAGCAAATTTACTTTTTCCAAAGAGTCTTCTCTCCAAAATCCTCTCTCACTTGTGTCAAATAAGACCACTTTCTCTTTCACTACCATTCAGCTCTTCACTTCTCTTCCTTGCCTAGCTTCTGAAACTCTAACCTCCCAAACTGAGCAAGTCTCAGACAAAATAAACTTGGAATCAATCTTGGTCTCCATTGATGACTTCTTCAACAAAAACCCATTTTTTGTTGCTGGCTGTACATTCATTTGGCTTGTTGTTATACCTCTTACTGAAGAGTACTTGAGAAAGTACAAGTTTGTCTCTGCCATTGATGCATTTAGGAAACTACGGGATAACCCGGATGCCCAGCTTTTGGATATTCGGGACAGGAGGAGCGTGGTCGCGCTGGGGTCTCCCAATTTGAAGATGTTCGATAAGAGTGTGGTTCAGGTTGAGTTCCCTGAGGGAGATGAAGGCGGGTTTGTGAAGAATGTCTTGAAGAATTTTCAAGACCCAGCAAATACCAGCTTGTGTATTTTGGACAAGTAAGTGCTATAATCAATGCCATGGTAGTTCTTTAACTTGAACTTGAATTTTGCTGCTTTATGTAGATACAATGGCAAGATTGGTGTAGCATTAAATTCTGCTTTGCGTCTTTATTATTCTACTCTTCGGAATGTCGACTGAATTATAGAGCTAAGCACTGGAGTTTCTGATTTAGTCTCTTTTTTCTTTTGCATAAAGCATGTCTTTAATGTGTCATTTGTTTCCGCTTCTTGCGTGTAAGGTAGTTTTGATGGTGATTCAATGAGAGTGGCTGAGTTGCTGTTCAAGAACGGATTCAAAGAGGCTTATGCAATCAGGGGCGGTGTCAGGGGCAAAAAGGGCTGGTTGGTATGGTTCTTTTGTTATTTTTTCCTCTAATGTTTTCTTATATTTTAGCTTTGAATGCTTACATCATAGTTTCTGCTCATAGAGCTCTGTTTTCATTTAGATTTAGATGATTTTATATTTGTTACCTGTTAACCCGTAATTATCGATTTCTTGTAGCCTATGAAACATTACCTAGGATTGACATTGGGGTCACTGTATCTTTATCTCCCTACAATTGGAGAGACTGGCTTGGATTACATGCATCTGCATGGCATTTACAAGCTTTCAGCTCTTCGAGACAGCACTCGGAAAATACCTAAGATACAAGAGTTTTTTGCTTATTGAATTTATTGCATCAATTTCCAGCCAATTCAATAGTAGTCTGTGAGCATGAAAAGGAAACAATTGTTATTTTGCTGAGGATTTATTGTCCGGACAACAATTAGGTGTTTGAATTTTACATATTATTGTTGGAATCCTACTTGGAAAACTTGAGAACCACATAAAAGGTTGCCCCTGTGAGGTGAACAAAAGAGAGTTGACACTTGACAGAGAGCAATTTTATCACTTGGTATATAGGTTTGACAAACCTGTCCTTTGATGACATTTTTCTGGCAAACCTGATACTTGATTCCAGTTTATTGTTTCCCTCAGAGTGAAGCCTTAAAGATTTCTCATTTAATTTAGTGCACAAAGGCATATGGTGCGTGTATTAAGGCCTTCTTTTTCTTTGTATGAGCAGATGTGAATGTTTGTTCTGTGCATGTATTTCTTTAGTAGTCCTTATTTATGTGGAAGAAGATGAAGAGAAGGATGGAGAAATCTGCCTTTGGAAATTGCTTGTTCTTCTATTCATAGATTTGTGTTGGTTTATATAGGAAATACAGGAAACCCTTTTGCCACCTTCTGTACATATGAAGCCTAAGAAGAAGAAAAAGAAGGCTAAAGTTTCACAACTTGGAGTTAATGGAGGAGTTGCTCAGCAAAATGATGGTGAGGATGGCATACCCTCTTCTACTAGTTTCCCTCTGGAAGGAAGCCAAAGTGTGGACAACGGGCATATAAACAAGCCCATGACATCCACACCTCATGTGGAAATCGATTTCAGATCTCCTTACCCTAAGGTAAGACACCCTCCCTCCCTCCCTCCCTCCCTCCCTCACCCACACACACATACACACATGTGCAAACACACGTGGAAATTGATTTCAGGTTATCTAACCCTTATGTACGATTGCATAAGAACATGAGATGAGCATCACAACCCTGTTTAAAGTGAAAAATTAGCATCCGTAAATCATGTTTTGGAGCCAGTGGTTTGTAAGCATAAATGGTGATTTTCTAGCTGGAGTCCTGACTTGATACATTACATGGTATGACTGTAGTTGGAGTGAGAATTGGAGAAAAATAACAAAATTTTATCAGAATTTGGCTTTGAAAATGAAATAAAATAAAAAAGTAAAGGAGGAAGTATCTGATATTCCTGTTGCCAATTTTCACACTAGTTCCAATATCCAAACAGACCTAATACAAATATGATCTTACAAAATAGCAGGGAATTCAAATGTCTAAATAGGGTGTTTCCTTTCTATAGTTTTAAATGAGTAGCACTCAAGGCAAATATAGTATACTAGTAAAACAGCAATTCAGCAACCCATGTCTCACTCCAGTTTGATCACATTTTGAACCTCGTAAAAGTGTATTTAAATCTCATGAATTCTGATGTGGTGCCCATATCCACAGTGACACAGTTGTCAATTGTCCTTTCAAAAAGGGTGAAAGAAACAGGTGGAGAATGCCTGCAAATGTTGCCAAGAAGCAACACAACCATCAGGCAACTTCTTTTGCGTTTAGAAGCAATACTCTTTCTAGTGATCACTAATGTTTCTTTTTAATTTTTTTTATGCAGTACCCAGATTTGAAACCTCCATCTTCCCCAACGCCGTCAAAGCCATGAGATTGATGCAGCAAGTTCGTTGCTTTGAACTGCCTCCTCCTTTTAGGCTGGAACTCATTTTAGATCTATGAGGGCAACTCTTTGTTTCTGGTATTGTTATCAATGCATTTAATTTTTTTTTCTCAATTTTGGCAGCCATTGATTCTGTACTCTGTAAAAGCATGAGGAGACCATTTCCCCCCTCTTCAGTGACAAGTCAACATTTCATTATGCACTCCATCGTCTCGCACCAAGAAATTTTATCACTTTGATAGTGTCATATTGATACAACAATGGGATTTGAATTTTGATTCCAATATCTCCTTTTCTTATGTTATTGTTAATGTGCTATGATCCCTCATGTATTTGATATGATTATAGGACCTCTGTGTTACTGTTTGTCCAATGGCATAGGTTTGAAATATCAGTAGTATGTATTAGAGTGGGAGGTTGAACCACATTCTCCCCCACTGCTTCCTCTGTATACTTCCATGGCAGCTTCAGAAATTGTCTCGAGTCATTACCAATGATATGGGTTGTAAAAAGCATCATATTGCCATTTTTGGTTCTTTCACCGGGTAATATTTCTCGTGCACAACATGCAAACAAAAATGATTGACATTGATTTACCTGTTGATCTAGTGACGTAGGCTTTTTTTTTGAGTTAGTCCTCGGATGAGTATGACAGCTAACCTCTTGATAAAGCTAGGGGATCACAAGTTCTCGATTGTTAGCAGGTGCTAGGATCACTTCACCACCCTTGTTGGTGCAGCCATCGCCGTGGCCACCACCTTCCTTCCCATCATGGTAAAAAAGTAGTTTATGGTTTTTAAATTAAAAAATATTTATTTTAATTTTATAGGTATTTTGTTGAAATGAATGAAATCGAAATGAAAATGAAGAGTGAGAATGTGATCGAAAATTAAACGTTAATTCCATTTCTATAGAGGGATGATAATAAAAATAAAGAAGGTAAATGTTTTTTCTTAAAAAATGATATATTATTTTTATTTATTGTGTATCAAGTATTTCTATCACCATCATCGTCGGTGGCGATGAATTTTTTATTTATTTATTTCATCTATACTTCTTAATTGTAAATTACAATGTCCATTTTATCTATGCTTTTTTTATCCATTATTTTTTATTGGAAAAAACAAGACACATGTGAAAAAATACAAAAATAATTAAGTTCATTTTTTTTTATAAGAATTAATCAATCAGATTCTATTTTTCCATAAAACATTATTTAATTTCCTAAGATCTTTGTTTTGCATCTCATAAAATTGATGTGATAGACCAAACTATATAAAAAAAACATAAAACTGTGAAAAAAATAAAAAATAAAAAAGTTCATTTTTTTATAAGAATTAATCAATTAGATTCTATTTTCCCATAAAACATTGTTTAATTTCCTAAGATCTTTGTTTTGAATCTCATGAACTTGACGTGAGAGACCAAATTATATATATATATATATATATATATATATATATATATAAAACATAAAACCCTCGTGTCTTTATATATATACAGCGTAGATTTTTCACTGCATCTATAGACATAATTTATTGAGCATTGCTATATTGAAATTATTTATTTGCCCTTGAGTGAAGAAAAAAAAAGCTTTGGGGGTGGGGATGCTTTGGTCTATTTCATTAGTTAATTGATTATTAAAAGATTGTTTAAGAATATCTAGGTTCTGTTTTTGTATAGTAAAAATATTTTTTTATTTTCAGAGCTAACAAAATTTAGATCTGCTGACCAAAATGTTTTTTGACTTTTCATAAATTTTTAAACAATAAAAATACTTTTTTATTTTCAGGGTCAAAAAATTATTAGGCTATTGGTCAAGAGTTTTTTTGGTTTTTCCATTATTCATATATAGTTAAAGTATGATTTCGGCATTAGAAAAGATCAAAAATCAAGTTTGTATTTGAGAGTATTTTTGTACTTGTACATGGTTTTTTGGGTAATTATCAAGGTCATGGAGGTGTTTTACTATTTTAACGTTAACTTTTTAATAAAAACAATTGTTGGCGCATGAGTGACGTCCGTGCCATTCAAGCGGCGCGTGTGATACCACTTGGTGGCCAAACTTGACTTTTTGCCATTTTTTTCGATACACCACCATGTCTTCTTCCATATGATATAGCGTAACGACGTTTGATGTCCGGATTGTCATCGGTGGTCATTCATTTTCCCCTCCTTCTTTTCTCTTTCTTGCCAAGTAAAATATATGATTGTCCTTTTTTTTTGGTTTTTTTAATTTCGGTCCTCATTCTTTTAATTTTTTATTTATTTTTATTTTTTATAGAAGTTTTATTTTCAATTTAGTCCTTCAATTACAATTTCTGATATGCTTTATTTTTCATTCCAGTCCTTATTCTTTTGATTTTTTTTCATGGCTCTTTTGTTAAAAGCTTTTTTAGCTTTCAATTTCATCATTCAATCAAAGTTTTTACTGTTTTATTTTTTTCAATTTAACCCTCATTCTTTTGATTTTTTTTTCTTTTGTTAAAACTATTATCAATTAAATTTAACCCTTAATTGAAAATTCTTGTTTGTTCTTTCATTAATTTTCTTAGATCGTTTTGTGTGATTTTTTCCTCGTGGTTTCATCTTTTAATATTTTATTTGTTAGGGATTCGATTTCGTGCGATCTTATCATTTTGCATTAGTTTTTTTTAATATTAGTTTTGTGGTTTTCTTCAATTTTGTTTCTATGAATTTATCTTGGTCTCATGATATAAGTCATGGGTTTTGCATGTCTTTTTAGAATATAAGTGTTTTTCAAAATTGTTTTGTTTGTGTTTGATTTTTCAAGATATTATTCTAAGTCATTTATATTTTTTTTTGTTTTATACAAATGAACTTTGTTTTTCAAAATAAAAAATATTATTTTTTTAAATAATATTTCTGATATGTTTAGCCTTAAGTAATATTTTTTTAGGGTGTGAGTTTATTCATTCAGTTTCATTTGCGTTTATCTTTTAGGTCACAAGTTTTTTACGGTGTGAATTTATCTTTTATTAATTTAAATAAATAAGTTCAGTAAACACATTCCGGTGAATGTTCCATTTTGTGTGATTAAATATCTTGATCTGTATTTATCTCTTAATTTCTCCGATCTCTTTTTTTGTTATTGTTAACGATTTTTTTTGTTTTATTTAAATAGATGGTTATCGATTTATTTAATTAGATGATTGTATAGGCTTTGAATCATTTTCATGTAAAAATACACATCGAAATAGCTTGCATACTAAAAATTTTTTTGGAAAAAAATTTTATAACTTGCAGTAGAGCACGGGTTGAATAGCTAACGAGTGTGTGTGTATTTGAATATCACATTAGTACTTAACAATCTTGTTGATCAAAACTTCCAAAAAAATCTAAATGATAATTCATTAATTTGTTGAAGACCTAATCGAGATTGCCCCAATACATTAGGGACTTTGTTGAGGTGTGCCCAAGATATTTCCTCCATCCAAAAAATAAAAGGAAGAAAAAGAAATTCAGCAATCTCCTTGGCCTTACCATGTCAACAAGTTTTGCAACTGCGGATAGGATAAGGTCACAAACGAAATCCCTTCAATGGAAATCGAACAGGTTTGACGCCTCACCGACAACAACCACAACTTTGTAAGCAATCGACACTCTTTTAGCGTAGTCAGAAAATCAGACTCCTTCCTTCCCTTCGTTACTTACATAACTGTACGCTCTATTCTCCAAGCTCTTTAAACACAGGAAGAAGAAGGGGCCATCAGATGGCTACTGCTGCTTCTCCAATGGCCAGCCAGCTCAAGAGCAGCTTTGCCTCATCTTTAGCAAGGAGGCTTGTCATTCCCACAGCCATATCTGGAGCTCCATTTAGAGTTTCACCCAGCAAGAGAAGCTTCACTGTCAAAGCCATTCAATCAGAAAAGGTGACAAATTCTGTTTTTCTTGCCTGCCTGCCTTTCTTGTTGACCATGTCTAGCGTACCGTTGTTGTTTAGACAAGCTCACAAGAAATCATGATAAATATTTCCCTTGTTCAAATCTTGCAGCCAACATACCAAGTGGTACAACCAATCAATGGCGATCCCTTCATTGGAAGCCTTGAGACTCCCATCACATCAAGCCCACTGATTGCATGGTACTTGTCAAATCTGCCCGCCTACAGGACAGCAGTCAGCCCACTTCTCCGAGGAATCGAGGTTGGACTGGCCCATGGCTTCCTCCTGGTAGGACCATTTGTCAAGGCTGGTCCACTGAGGAACACAGAGTATGCAGGTGCAGCTGGATCTTTGGCTGCAGGTGGTCTAGTTGCGATACTAAGCATTTGCTTGACCATGTATGGAGTCGCATCATTCACTGAAGGAGAGCCATCCACTGCCCCGGGTCTAACCTTGACCGGAAGGAAGAAGGAGCCTGACCAGTTGCAAACTTCGGATGGATGGGCCAAGTTCAGTGGAGGATTCTTCTTTGGTGGAATTTCTGGTGTCATCTGGGCATATTTCCTTCTCTATGTCATTAACCTTCCTTACTATGTTAAGTAGAGAAAAACCGACCTTTTGCTCCGTTTGTTGTTACTTCTCTCTGTCAATGTAAATTTATTTACTCGGGATCTTATTCATTTGCAAAAATATATTCCATATTTGTACGTGAATCTCTGTTTTAAAACCCGGCCTGCCGGTGGGTTGATCGGGACCCCGTAGATCCTGAGCTTTGGCTGCGTTGGTTTCAATAAAAATAAAGAAAAAATTGACTTAATTTTATCCAGTAAAAAATCAGGGTTGATTGATCGATTAGGGAAAAACCTGGTAGGACCATTTTTATTGTTCTTGCCGGCATCTCACTGGGCCTTTATGGGAAGCAAGTGTAGGAACTTCGGCTTACTCAAACTTTACAGAACAGCTCTCTAACAACAATATATTCATGACTGTATATCATATTTCCAATTCCAATTTTATGCCAGGTTTACACCAGAGGCCATAAAATGGCAGTTTGTTAAAGGAATGGTAGGCTGGTTTTCCGAAGTGATGCTGCTGAAAGTTTCAGTTCCCTCGCCGGGAGGTGGGGAGGCACTTCTGCTGGACATGGTAGCATTGCTGTGCCGGGGACGATCACATCGGGCTATGCATACTATTTGATAATTTCGTGGACATGTTTTTGCATGGGTATTTTCTTGGTGAAGACTGTGAAGCGAACTCTGTTGTCTGAGGTTACGAGTTATGGCTCAAGCAAGCATTGCTATATATCTCTTGCGCTGCATTGCTTTGACGCAGTTCTCACTGATGTTTTGCCTCAGCCCCAAGACTGCTTCCATTCTTGCGGTCATTTCCCTTACAAAATTCGAATCATCCAACTGCTCCACCGTTGTGAATGGTGGCGGTTGAAAGTTAAAGCATCTCACCAATCTAGCGAAGCGGATACTGAGCGCAAACAAAACGTATGTTTATTAAACACAACTTGATAGTGCAATTCGGTGATTTGCAGATCTAGAACCCGTTTCAAATTGATTTTCATTTTAAATCGGTTTCGAAGTTGATTTCTTCGAGCAATTAACTATTAATATAAAAATATGTTTAAGAATGTGGTGTGGTCGGACATGATAGTTTTTCTCATGGACAACTTATTTAATGGTAGTGTTTTGTCCATTAAAAACATGATTTATATGTTTTTTCTTATTTATTTTTGTATAAATCCTAAAAAAAATATTATTACACTTCTAAACATATACTAATATGTTGTTTGGAGTCATTTGGAATTAAATTTTAAATAATGTTTGACGAGCATTGCTATATTACCCGAAACCAGCAATACAATTTAGCAGTCCCGAGCCACTGGAGTATTGGAATTTATTACCCAAAACTACAAAAACCTTGTCTCACACTGGCATGGCTGGCTCACCCAGAAAATGAGAAGACGAAACGTCTGATAAGTACTAGGTACCGATGAACCATTCCAGTTCCATGTTATCTCCTGTTGCAGGGTGCTCAGCTTTGCCGCCAAACTCAGGTACAAAGCCCAAAAACACTCCAAACAGAAGAAGACACTTCATCTCTCTTCTACAAAATTGCAAACACAATAGCGAAATCCCACCAATCCATGCTAAAATCATAAGGAACCACCATCACCAAGACCCCTTTGTTGTGTTCGAGCTGCTTCGTGTTTGCTCCAATCTAAACTCCATTGGTTACGCGTCCAAGATCTTCTCTCACACTCAAAACCCAAACGTCTATCTTTACACTGCTTTAATTGATGGGCTGGTGTTATCTTGCTATTACACTGACGGGATTCATTTATATTATCAAATGATCAATTCATCACTTGTGCCCGATAGCTATGCGGTCACTTCGGTTTTAAAAGCTTGTGGGTGCCACTTGGCTTTGAAAGAAGGTAGAGAGGTTCATTCCCAGGTCTTGAAACTGGGTTTAAGTTCAAATAGATCGATAAGAATTAAACTAATTGAACTTTATGGGAAATGCGGAGCTTTTGAAGATGCAAGGCGGGTTTTCGATGAAATGCCTGAAAGAGATGTTGTTGCGTCGACTGTCATGATAAACTATTACTTTGATCATGGGTTGGTTCATGACGCCACTAGTGTGTTTAGTTTGATCAGGATTAAGGATACGGTTTGTTGGACTGCGATGATTGATGGGCTGGTTAGGAATGGAGAGAGCAATAGAGCTCTAGAGGTGTTTAGAAATATGCAAAGGGAGGATGTCATGCCTAATGAAGTTACTATCGTTTGTGTTTTATCTGCTTGTTCGGAATTGGGTGCTTTGCAGCTTGGAAGATGGGTGCGCTCTTATATGGACAAGCATCGCATTGAGCTCAACCATTTTGTTGGGGGTGCTTTAATCAATATGTATTCCAGGTGCGGTGATATAGATGAGGCGCAAAGGGTTTTTGAACAAATGAAGGAGAAAAATGTCATCACTTATAATTCTATGATAATGGGGTTTGCGCTGCACGGGAAGAGCGTTGAAGCCGTTGAGTTGTTTAGGGGATTGATAAAGCAAGGTTTTACCCCAAGTAGTGTCACTTTTGTTGGTGTGTTGAATGCTTGTAGTCATGGGGGTTTGGCTGAGTTGGGATTCGAAATCTTCCACTCTATGGCTAAAGATTATGGGATTGAACCACAAATTGAGCATTATGGGTGTATGGTTGATCTTCTTGGTCGCCTAGGTCGGCTTGAAGAGGCATACAGTTTTATTAGAATGATGAAAGTAGCACCTGATCATGTCATGCTAGGAGCTTTATTAAGTGCTTGTAAGATTCACGGAAACCTGGAATTAGCAGAACGGGTTGCAAAAAGTTTGGTGGCTTGCAAAAATGCAGATTCTGGAACTTATATTTTGCTATCAAATGCGTACTCTTCATCAGGGAAATGGAAAGAGGCTGCTGAAGTAAGAACAAATATGAGGGAGGAGGGAATAGAAAAGGAACCAGGGTGTAGTTCCATTGAAGTGAACAATGAAATTCACGAGTTCCTTCTGGGAGACCTCAGACACCCCCAAAAGGAAAAGATCTACAAAAAGTTGGAGGAGTTGAACCAAATATTAAGATTAGAAGGATATACTCCAGCAACAGAGGTCGTGCTGCATGATATTGAGAAATCAGAAAAAGAATGGGCTTTAGCAATACATAGTGAGAGGCTTGCTATCTGTTATGGACTAATCTCAACCAAACCATTGACTACATTAAGAGTTGTGAAAAATTTGAGGGTATGCAATGACTGTCACTTAACGATCAAGCTCATTTCAAATATTACAAGGAGAAAAATAGTGGTGAGGGATCGCAATAGATTTCACCATTTTGAAAATGGAGTTTGTTCTTGTGGGGACTATTGGTGAGATGAAGATTATAAAGGTCTATAAATGATGTTATTATGCATTGTAACTTTTTCATTCTTCTCCTCCTCCTCCGGAAAGGAAAAAAAAAAGAATTCTTGTCCTAAAATGTTAGTTTATTTGGTTAATGATTACTATAATTCCTGAGAATGAGAAAGGGTGATGCAGGTTCGAGTTTTATTCTGAACTTTCAGCCATGCCTCCTGGTTTCTTGTGTAGGATTGCTCATAACTAGACTTTTTGGATTACCAGAGTTTTCTCCTTATTTGGATGTGCCATTTGTAAAAATATTTGGTTTGTGTTAGTCAAGAACATGTTCGCCGTCGTAATGTTGTTCAATGTAGGATTTGAGTTTGGAAAACGATGAGTACATGTTCCTTTGGAACAGTGAACTTTGAAAATTATAAATGCAAGTGGTGATAATGAAATGATCACAGATTCTACTAATGTGAAGCCTGATTCAGAAATGGACAGCAAAATGATACAAAAAGTTCAATAGGAAGGGAAATATGTATGGCTCAAGGTGGATAGATGACTGATTTATATGATGGAAGAGATTTAATTGAGCATGAGCGAGGTGGAAATGTGGTACCATATACTGGAAGTCTGGAATGGGGTCTGAATCTGAAGAAGCTGCTATGGTATACTATGATGTGCACGCCATTCAGTCAGGCTTAATTATCATCCGTGTGGTAATCTCCATCGTTTAGGTCCTGATGGTTCTGTTATTAGTTGCTGATTTCTTTGTGAGAAGGAAGGTTTTCGTGTAAATAACAAGAAGATAAAAAGGCTCGAGGTAAGGAAGCCAAAGCAATAATTATGGTGACGAAGGGAAGTCTGAGAGGTTATCACGAAACATGAAACATAGCACAGTCATCCTTCGGGGATACCTGCTGCGAGCTTCGCTGAGGTACAGTTCAGACACAACCACAGGTTAGTACACATAATTTTCCCATCTGCAGACGAATGGGTTATGACAAAACTTGAAACACAGCACCGTCATCCTTTGGGGATACCTGCCGGCTTGCTTCGCCGAGGTGTCCAGGCATACTGTAGACTAATTGCATTTCATCCAAATAAATATCATGGTTATTTGCCGTATTTTCCTTGAAAATCAATGTCCTTCTTGATTTATATAAACATTCAATGAATGCCAAACCCTGAAGTGGTTCGCATGATTCAGATTTTCAAATCTTGATTAAAAACCTAAATACAGAGAGGTTTGAAGTGTCGTTTTGTAGCTTGAGAAAGGCTTCATGCTTTCATGGATGAATGAAAGAGAGAACACAGATGAAGCGGCTTTAATTGGGTATCCTATAAGGTAATGTCTCTTGGTGATTAAGAAAAGTACAAGAAAATCTGAGTGCTTATCTGCAGAACTTCACCGTGCGAACCAGCAAATGGCAGAGTGGAAACAGCAGCTAGAATTGGTTTTGAAAGATGTGCTGCGATTGTTGTAGCTTTTGTGTTTCGGTGCAAAAAATATAATAAAATGTTTAATAATATATTAAATTGTGCTTTTTATTATGTTATTCCCTAAAAAAATAAAGTTTGAAACACCGTTTTTAAAAAGTAACTTTTACATGTTTCTGTAAAATTCTATTTGTTTTTTCGTTTTAAAAATATTTTTAAAAATATTTAATTTTTTTTATTTTAAAATAATTTTTTTTGTGTTTTCAGATCATTTTAATGCGTTGATATCAAAAATAATTTTTAAAAAATAAAAAAAATTATTTTGATGCATTTCCAAATAAAAAACACTTTAAAAAGCAACCACAACCACACAACTACTATATATATATATATATATATATATATTTTACTGCACATAAACCTCAGCCATAATTTTTACTAAATACGTATTTAAATCTAACTAATCATATCTAATTATATATTTTTTTTAATTTTTTTTAAATTACAATTATAAAATTATCTAGAAAACAAACAATCGCACCCGTAGAAGGGCACAAAACCTCCTTACGCAAAGTGTCCGAAACATAATTGAGAATGCGAAAGAAGCTGAAGCCGAGTATGGTGAGCAATCACGCTGTTGATCCTAGTGAGCTGTTTCTTCAGTTCTCAGCCAACTTTTCAAATACCTGATCATCTGTCACTAATAAGTCTTCTGAACATCCATAATCAGGAGAAGTGTATATAGTTGTTCTAACTTATTACTACAGTAACTCTAAAGATTGATACGTGCCGAAGCCTGATTGGTGATGAGATCGAAACATTTTCCTTTCCTTTTAGTCAAATACGATCACAACTTTTGGCCCAGTTGGGTTGGCTCCATGTCAGCATTACTGATCGAGACTTTAGGTTGCAAGGTGGGGATTAAAAAGTCAACATTGTGACTGTGATGCCTGTCGTTGTGGATCATCCAAGTCAACCATACAATGATCTTACAAGACTGAGGGAATTACATAAGGACAGGTGTACGAGACCGTTTTACATTAATATTTTTTTATTTTTAATTTTTTTTTTTTATATCTGTATAACAAAACAATTTAACACACACGTAAAAAAAATAATTCAAAAAATAAAATAAAATTTTTTTAAAATATTTTCCAACCACGTGAACAAATAAAGTTAAGTTGATTGTACTGGTCCCACTGCTTTAAATGTAACTTCATGTACCCCAGCTAACTTGTAGGCTCTACTAGTATATACGAGAGATTTTTTTTTTTTTTGTGTTTTAAAAATAATTGAAATTTTTTATTTTTTTATTTTTTATTTTAAATTAATACTTTTTATGTTTTCAATTATTTTAATATACTGATGTTAAAAATATTTTTTTAAAATAAAAAAAAAATTATTTTAATATATTTTCAAGTAACAAATATTTTAAGAAGTAACTATTACCAAATTCTCAAACACCATTTCAAATATTTATATATAAAAAAGTCAACAATATGACTCTTTTATGTAATTTTTCGGTTTGAAAATGTTTATAGATTGTGATGACTATAGTTTTTAGACCCAGCCTGGATTTCGGGTTTTGACCGGGTCGTCGGGTCGTCCAAGTCAATTTTTTTTTTTTAAAAAATCAAAACGATGTTATTTTAGTAAAAAACAAAAAACAAAAGTAAACAGGTTGCAACCGGGTCTTGCCGGGTCAACCCACCGAGTCAGCCGGGTCACACCAAGTTTTTCTTTCTCCAGTTTTTTTTCAACCCAGCCCGATTCCAGTCCTGAGTTGGCCAGGTTCCGGGTTGACCCGCCGGGCCAGACTGGATTTTAAAACTATGGTGATGACTATCATCATTGTGGATCATCCATGTCAATTATTCAATGACGTTACAAGTTGAGGGAATTACAATGAAAAGAGTATTTTTTTATATTATAGTATTAGTGATTATTTTTTTAAAACAAATTTTTTACTTGAAAATATATTGAAATAATAAATTTTTTTATTTTTTAAAATTAATTTTAATATCAGCATAACAAATTAATCTAAAGACACAAAGAACACTAATTCGATGAATATAAACTTAATTTATTTCAAAAACATTTTCCAACCGTAAAAATAAACGAAATGTAAAATCTTGATTCAATTTATTTTGCTTGAGATGACACCAATATTACATCATTATTAAACTTGGTTAGGTCTACCAAATCATCCTAAAACTTGATTTAGGTTGAGTTTCTTTCTAACTAGAGTGTATGTGTTAAATTCAAATGAATATCTATTTAGATTCGAGTGGACCGGTTGAGTTAACTTCAAGAAATTTATATTTAAAATGATGTTTTATTTTATAAAAAAAATTAAAATAATATTATTCAGGGATTTACTTGTACCTTAAATCGCAAGCATGCCCAGTGTTTCGCATTTATTTTCTTTATTAGGTTCTGAAAGGAAGGAATTAGTTCGAATTTTGGCTGCATGCGGAAACAAATCATCCTTCACCCTACCTAACCCACATGACACATGTAACTTGCTAGATCAACAAACAGGCAATCCAGTCATTTTGAATTTACAAACGCCATCATCAATCTCCAGCGCAAGATCAAGACAGATCCTTTTAATTGTTTTGTCGTGTGTGCTTCCAGGCGGACTCCTCGTATCCGTATCCACTTCTCGTACACGTTTAAACCTTTGAAAAAACCTCACATAAAGAAAACTGAAAAGGAAAGAAAAAAGCTGAGAAAAAGCAAGGCATCTCTCCCTCTTTCTCCTCGAAGAAAACAAACTCATACCCCACAAGCAAAGTTCAACACAAGAAAAGGAAAGGAAATTTCATTCTCAACCATAAAGAGCAGTGAAGCAGAGCTCCATTAGGAACATAAAGTTACAAGCTGCATCAAGGATTATTAAGCAATGGATGAGTTACTCATTTCCTTCATGATCATCTCTGTCTTTCTTGCTTTCATATATTAATCTTGAACTCATATTTCTCTTCTCGGTTTTCTAAGCTCTTTCATGATATTAATCTATCTTTCTATAACCCGTTTTTTGTCTTGTTTTGCTAGATGTAGCCCATGTCCAAAAGACTCGTATCACAGCGAAAACACCAGTCCAGGAGTAGCCTCTTCAACAACCAGCGTGCATGTGACGGCCCTTGATGGCATAGTGAACGTCAACTCTCTTTTTACAGTCGCTGTCTTTGTTGGTCTCTCCCTTACAACCCCAAATCAACGCAGCCTCGAAAACCGCATCTCCTGCGATGCAGGCATTGACATGGCCAAGAATCTACTAGTCTTCGAGGTTGTGTCCTTCAGTTTCTTCCTCTTCTCTTCTCTGGTTGCACAAGGCCTGAAACTGGCTATCAATTTGTTGAACAGTAAAGACGTGGATGACGCTTTTAGAGCACGCATTAATTTGAAGGTTTTGAGGTTCGGGATGATGGGATCGGCTATAGGGTCGGTCATGGGTTGTGTGTTTTTGATGCTGTCAATGGTTAATGTGATTCAGATTCGGCTGGGGCTGTTGTCTTGTGGGAGTAAGAGTACTGTCCATGCTGTGACTGCTCTGGTTCTTTTAGTCTCTTCTGCTCTCTTGGTCTATATTTCTACTGCTTTTTATGCTTTTCTCCACTGATAGATTGTTTAGCTTTATGAAAGTCGTATCAAGTTGTCAACTTCTAAGACACAAAGAGTGTATGTTTTTGGTTGATGATAATTTCTCCATTTTTAGCACTTGCTTTGCCATGCTATGGATTCTTTGATGAATAGCTTTTGGGTTAATAATAATTTTTTAACATGATATCGAAGATATAGTGACTGAGTGATTAAGAAAATTAAGTATAAAATAGGATGAATTTGTAAAAGTTTTTAGCTATTAGAAAGTAATATAAAAGTATTATATTTGAGGCTTCATTTGGATTGAGATAGTTATGGTTAACTAGATTTGATAATTTATTTAATCTTTTCGAGAATATGAAATCTAAACCCTATACCATAAGAGAGGTGTGGTACTAGTTAGACTAATGGTTTGCCCACTTTTGAACTGATTTTCGTCTATGTCACAGCTATACTCCCTTCATCTATTCAATCTTTCTATTGCTTTTCAAATGGATAATGTGGAAAATTCAGTGCCTGCTGAATGGCCTGTCTTGTAGTCTCTGCAGGTATGTTGATTTCGCCAGTATGAGGACAGAGAAGCAACCCTTGCTGCCGGCAAGATGAGTTAGATGACAGTTATATTTCTCAAAGATTTGTGTTGATATTGCTTCTGTTGCTTATCTATATATATTCCAAGAACCTTGTTATTGTTTGATTGCGACGATCCTGGCAGCTTCCAGGAACTAGCAAGGCCTTATATATGGGCATGCAATGTCTTCAAATCCTTTTCTTCTCTGTTTATTTCAGAAACAAAATCCAGGGAGTGATCAGGAAAGAATCGCATTGTATGAAAAACCGAGTGTGTGATGGCACCTGCTGCTAAGTCATGTGAGAAACTTCGAGCCCTGACTTGTATGTATTTCTTTCTATAGACTAGCGGTGTTCCAAATTCCCTTGCAAGGGAAGGGATGATTATTTGTCTTACCCTTCGTTTCTGCAACTCAACTCTTCCTTAACTTCGTTGTCTATGATGACTTGCGATGTGGGCTATGAATGCTTATCTAAATTCAGCATCCTAGCTTGTTTCAACCTTAGATATTGAAAGAAAAACAAAATCGTATCTTCTGTTCTTGAACATTGCCATCACCATGTTTCCTTATAGAATCGGGTCTGCAGAATGAGTTTGGAAAAATTTCATTCTGATCGAACAATTAGATTAAGAATTATGTCCGTTTTCTTCAGAAAGCTCCCTTGACATATCCAGATTATTTTTAGACTTAAAACTTGTCTATATACATGCATGTTGGGGTGTTGGAGTTCAATATTAACTAGGATATAGGTTCATAGGAATAAAGAGAAAGTGTTAGCTGCCATGTATTTTTAGAGCAAAACCAATGGGAGTTTTGTTCAACAATTGGTATCAGATCCTATAGTTGAAAAGGAGGACCAATACCAATAGGTTGCGAAGAAGAAAAGACACACGCGAATTAGCAGCAGTGTCTTTGGAAAATCTCCCAAAAAAAACAAATGCAGCTGCAAGAAGAAGAAAAAACGCACGCGAAGCAGCAACGTCTTTGATAGCACAAGTCGTAGCAACATCTACGTTGTGAAGGAAACGATCCAGCAACGATCAGAATTTTTTCAGCTAGCAGGGACAGCATCTCCCTTGGACAAATAAGACCTCAGCAGCTGTTTGAAGAAGAAACACCAATTAGCAGCAGTTGTCCAGCAGCACGTGATTGGAGCAGTACATTAATATTGTTGTAGCTTGAAGATTTCACGCCAGCAGCAGCCCGTAGCAAATCACAATAGCAGACGCAGCGCTAGTGAGTAGATCATAGGCAATTATTTTTTGATTCCAACAACAAATGAAGCAGCTTGTAGCAGTCCTCCCAACAGCATCCAACACCTGTAGTAGCAGCAGATCCTTCACTTAACAGCTGGCTTTCATCACAATAGTAGATCATCAGACAAAGCACTTAATACAGTAGCTTGTTTTTGCAGCAGCAAATATGAGAGATCTTCAAATTGTTGGAGGGATCAAAAAGCTTAACAATCAGAATTACAGCACATGGTCAACATGCATGATGCCAGAAAAGACAACGACAGTGAAGACACACATCCAGCCGAAGAAATGAATGAAGATTTATGCAAGTGGAAGATTAAAACCGGTAAAGCAATGTTTGCCTTGAAAACCATGATCGAAGAGGATATGTTGGAGCACATCTAGAATGCTACTACGCCAAAAGAAGTATGGAACACCCTTGCTTGTCTCTTCTTAAAGAAGAATGATGCCAAATTGCAACTTCTGGAGAGCGACTTGTTCTTGATGACACGAGACATGATGATTCTTCGGTAATTTAATAAGATGAAATCAACATGTTGTGAGATTTTCAAATTAGAACGTGAAACAACTATTGGTGAAACAAGGATAAAAAGAATAACCATCCATGGTTTGAAACCTGAATATCAGAGTTTTGTTATTGTAGTACAAAGATGACCTACTCAACGAGTTTGAAAATTTTCTTGCAAGTCAAGAAAATATGGCAAAGCAAATGGCAGGAGTCTCGTTGAAGAGTGAAGAGGAAACACTCTACACCAACAATGATAGAAGTAAGCAGTAGTGTACTCGCAAAGATATAAACCACAGTTGACACACTAATGGTGAATTTAATAAGGATAGTGATAAGAAGAAGAATTATCAAAAGGAAGCTTTCATTAAGGGGAGCTTCAAAGAATTATGGCAATAACAAAAGATTTGAAGACATATTTTATAGTTGTGGAAAAAGCATAGTTTTAAAATCCAGCTCGGCGGGTCAACCCGGGACCAGGGGCCAGAACCAGGCTGGGTTTATGAAAAAATAAGGGAAGTCAAAAACCTGGCTGACCCGATCAAAAACCCGATTGTAACCCGTTGACTATTTATCTTTTTTTAATCAAAATGATGTCGTTTTGATTTATAAAAAAAAAAAGGGTTGTCCCGGTAAAAACTCGTGACCCAAGCCTTGAGTCAGGTCAACCACCGAGCTGGATTTGAAAACACTGCGAAAAAGTGGTCGCATGAAGAAAAACTATTGGTTTAAGAGAAGCCAACAGAAAACAATGTTGCTATTTCAAGTTCAGAAAAGCTGGTTGAAGATGAATTGGATGCTGAGGCATCATTTGCCATAAAAAAAGGGAAAGAATTAGCATTGATAACGATAGTTGAAGATCAAATCAATTTAAGAGTGATTGATTTTTTACTCTAGGTGTTCTCATCACATGACATGTGATAATTAAAGGCTATAACATCTGACATAGTATAAAGAAAATCGTGTGATGGTGACAGTTAACAACTCAAGATTACCAATAACTCATTTTGATAAGACAACAATCATGCATCATTATAACTCTGATTAGATACATCTTCAAGATGTTAATCATGTCTTAGGTATGAAGGAATGCTTGGTGTCCATAGCACAATTAATATTAACAGACAATTATGTCTTGTTTGGTCCACATAATGTTAAAGTATATTAGAATTGTGATTTTGACCAAGATTGTGACCATAATCTTGATCATGATGAGGAGTCATATCAACAAAAATTCTCTTCTATTAATCTTTGGGAAAAGAAGGTCATATTACAAGTTCAAAGTTTAAAAAGTTGTATGCTTCCATATAAAGAAAAAGATGTGGAAGAAAAGCTTATTGATTTTGATGATTTTGATAAACCTGAAGTAGTTAAAGCATCGATCACAAGGATGTCTGTATGTAATGAAAGTGTCTCATTGGGTTATATAGAAGAAAGTAGTAATGGGTCTGATCCTGATGAAGAAGATAATTCTGAATCTTCAATGTTTTTAAAGAACTTTTCAAACAATATATAAGAATAAAAGTTGGATGCAAAGCTAGAACAATCATCTATAAAGATGAATGTTGTTATTCCAGCTAAATATTTTGTTCAAAAGAGTTATCCTTCTAGGAGAAGAGTTTCAGCAGTTAGAGACTTTACTCCACTTTATGGATCCAATGCTCTATCTCTTAACTAGGAAGAAATCGTTGTGCAGAAGAAGTGTTTTGGTCAAGAGAAAGAAAATTTAATGGCTAATGATGTTAAGGGTAAAAGCTCCAAGAGAAAGATTTTAGATCTTTATGGTGTCACTCTTATTGAAGAGGCAGAACTAAAAGATTCAGCTGATAATATTGGAGGTAAGCTACAAGAAATTAAAGATGTGTAAGCCTAAAAGTCAATCTCAATTGGAAAAGCTACGAATCTAGTTGAAGGATTGGAAACACAAACATTGTTTGGAAAAATCCAATTGATGTTGAGCACAATGGTGAAACTACCTTTGTCAATGTCAAAGAAATCCATGTTTGGTAATGATAGAATACGAAGGACATCAACACTGCTAAGACGTCATGAAGAAAAGAAAAAGATGGAAGAATGATAACAATTGATATTGAGATGGAATGTTAGAGTTCAATATCAACTAGGATTTAGATTCATAGGAATTTAGAGTTTGCAAGAGTTCTAAGATTATTAGAATTCTACAATACTAGATTATTATCTATTATTATAGTTAGGAGTTAGCTAGTTGATTAGTTTCCGTCTTAGTTAGATAAGAATAAAAATCTTAGTCTAAGTAGAACTTGTAAGACTATATATAGATATCTTAAACATTCATATTATGAATATGAATAAGAAAGCATAAGAAAATAATAAAGAAAAAAGTGTTAGTTATTGTGTTTATTCTTTTAAAGCAAAATCAATGTGAGTTTTGTTCGCCACCCTTTTGGTAGCGTGCTATCCTAAAACAACTAGTTAATTTACATATTCTCAGTTCAAAGGATATCTTATTTTGTGATTTTCTTTTCTCTAATTATTTTGATGCACAACATTAATAGTTCATCTTAATTTTACAATCAATAAATACCTCATTAATTTTGTTGGAGAGAAAATTGTGGTACAAAGTTGTTAAAGTGTTTTTAGCGTTTGATTATTGTCCATGTATTTGAATTTATTTTAAGTTCAAGTTTATGTCTTTTCAAACACACAAATTTATGTCTTTTATCTATGTTTTTTTCAAACAAATATTTTTGTTTTTTTTTTATATTTATCTCTTTTATCTTGAAATAATTTTTTATTTATATTTTAAGTTTTCAAATAAATTAACAAGTTTATGTCTTTTTGTGTCCTAAAAAAGACAAACCCATATAATCTTGCGTCTTAAAAAAAAAAAGCTAGCACAAGAAGTTTCTTTCACTTGGAGGTTGTGGCAATGGGTTCTTCCTTTACGCCTATGGCTTGCCCGGTGGTACTCTGCGAGGGCCTGTAGAGGAGGCAGCAAGGTTTTCACAAAATAATTCGTAAAGTTCAAACAATAGAGCAATGGTTTCCTAAAATCCATTTGGATGAGGGAAGAACAGCATAAACTACAAGTGGCATGGTTTAAAGCGATCAGCCTGTCAAGGACTTGCATTGGCAGGGATATGCATGGAGAGATTGCATCAGATTCTCCCTCAGTCTCTTGGCAAGAGTACTGAAAAAAGAATCAAGATCTTTTTCAGGATTTTTGAGTTCACATTTGACTCTGCTCCATAGATGTGTCTCAAATGGTAAAAGTAGGTGGGATATCGGTCTCATGGTGAGAAAAATTAGAAAAGGCCAGACTGATAACAGAGAAAGATCAGAAAGCCGGCCAATTTCATTGATTTTTCATGAAATAGAGGATAATTCAGCTCAACCTACAGGTTCAGGCCACATTGTAGAAGAAAGGTAACAGCATCTCCAAGACATTGTTACAGAGACAAGCCAACTAGAATATCAAACAAGGCCAGCA
Organism: Populus trichocarpa; assembly: GCF_000002775.5. NCBI lineage: Eukaryota > Viridiplantae > Streptophyta > Magnoliopsida > Malpighiales > Salicaceae > Populus > Populus trichocarpa. The sequence continues at coordinate 23,187,323 of NC_037286.2, read as the reverse complement.
GAAGCTACCTGATCTTCGATTCGGTTTCTCTTACACCTTGAACAATGTTTCTTGGTAGGTGATGGAGAGCTCCTCCATATCTCTCAAACCCATAACAAGCTGTTCTTGATAAGCTGCAGATCGCTTTCGATCTTGTTGCAGCTCAGCAGTCAATTCTCGAATCTTTACATCTTTCTCCAGGTTTTATATACACAAGAAATGGCCAAAACCCCATGGCCGTAACTTTTTGGCTATGGGAAGAATTGGCCTCTGTGAAGTAATTCAGAAAGACATGCATGCCTGAGTTGAACTTTTGATTCTTTTCGTGCTATCTCGAAATTGTTCATGGCTATGAAATGCATGCTTCAGATTTGAGAGAATAACCATCTCAATCAAATTTTAAATTTCTCGTTAGCTGGTTATTGGAACTAGAAAAGCAAAATGAGGCTTCAACAAAATGACCTAAACAAAGACAACTAATTGCCATAAAAACCACAATTTAGCTCCTCCCTCCTCTACAACACGTAGTTGTAAAATCTTGACTAATAGGATTATCCTTAATCGGTCAAATCTTGAATTAATTTTTTAATAATTATAAGTTTGAATTTTTTAAAAATTTACTAGAAATTTATATAATTATTAATTTTAAAATTTGTAAAATTAGTAAAAAAATAACAAGCTAACCCGAACATCCATATTAATAAAAAAAAATTCTTAACCAACTTGATAGGCTGACTCAAAATCTTAAATAATTAGATTAAAGAAAATAAAAAGAAAAAGAAATCTGACTGATATAATTAAAAACTTAGTTTAATTTATGATCCTATCACGACCATGCTAAAACTAGTCCTTCACTAATTGATTTATTTTAATGAAAAGATATTATTTATTTTAGGATTAAATTTTTTAATTCATGACTCGAAGTTTGGCTAAGGTTCACCTGGGTTTTAAAACCGGGATGTGTTGGTCCGGTTTCTCAATCATACCCTTGGATAGAAAAATTAATGAAGTATAACTTTTCATTTGTTATTATTCTTTAATCTCTCAGTCAATTAATTTTGTTAAAATTAATGGACGCGTGGTAATTTTAATATCAATGGAACACATACACTACTACTGATTTCACAAGAAGATCGCTTGGCTACTCTCAATTTGGATGCCTCAACTCCGCTCTCTCTCTTTCGATTCTCAGTAAGTTGCCTCTCTTTCTCTCCTCTACCCAACTGCCCAATTTCGACCCATCGATCGATGGAGCTTACCATTAATGCCGGATATCAAATGAGTTTTATCTTTTCAAAAGATTTTTAGTCTTTTTTTTTAATAAGAGATTATTGCTGCTGTTTTAATTAATTATCGTTGCAGTGGATGTCGAAGAAGAAGAAGAAGCTGGAATTGTAGAACCTTGTGTTGGTATGGAGTTTGAATCTGAAGATGCTGCCAGGAAGTTCTACTCAGAGTATGCTAGACGGCTAGGATTTGTTGTGCGTGTTATGCAGCGTCGTCGTTCTGGGATTGATGGGAGAACTCTTGCTCGTCGTCTTGGATGTAACAAACAGGGTTTTTCTCCAAATAATAGGACTATAGTTGGTCCTGGTCCGGACAAGAAGCCAAGGCCCAGTGCGCGAGAAGGTTGCAAAGCAACCATCTTGGTTAAAATGGACAAGTCTGGTAAATGGGTCGTTACTAGATTTGAAAAGGATCATAATCATCCTTTGGTTGTTACTGCTTCTGGGTTCTCTTCATCGGTTAGTATCTCTACCATACCTTGTTTGATTGTTCATAATTTGTGTTTTCAACAGTCATTAAGTTTGTTTATATATTAGAAATATGTTCTTGTTTGTATCCCTTGTAGTGTGCTAAATGCGAATACATGAATTACTCTTTATAGCGGTGCTAAATGGGAATACATGAATTGCATATATGTAATTAATAACTCTAGTTGTTTCCGGAATTTTCTTTGAAATCCCAATCGCTGCTAGAGTATGTACATTTCTATTGCTTCAATTACGGATCTCGCTGTGGAGACAGCTCTTGCTTTCTCTATTTAGCTGCTCCTAAGAGTGTTTAGTGGGGAGGGTTAGGTTTTGGCTTACATGTATATAATGATTATCCCCGTCATGTAGTGGTTCCGTGATTTGCATTTTTCTATCGTTCTTAATGCTTAAAGAAACCGGAAAACTACTCGCGTGTGTAAAAAGACTCCTTTTCTTTCTGAATCAAGTACTGTTAAAAGTTTTGACTGGTATATGGTGGCCTTAGGCTTACCATCATCTCAGTATGACAGGATGTTCTATTTGCAGTCCTTGCTCCAAAAGGCCGTGTTGTTGTATTGCATTTTACTCTTAGCCATGCCATTAACTATATCTAAAACTCTTATTTGCTGTTCTTACATCCGTTAATTATCACTCACTTTGTTGGATGCAGCTCTTAATTGTACTACACCCACTGCCTTTATTGAGTGTTTCAGGCTTTCAGCAGCTGTATGCATTAATCTATGCTCTGTGTTTTCGTGAAATTAAATCATTGCATCAGGATAAATGAAAGCTAGACGATTTGCAGAGTTTTTAACCATTTTTGCTTTATGAGTGCGATCATTGCTGGGATGTCTCTAGTTGGCCACCACATTTGTAGTATGGGTGGACAGTCTATTGATCCTTCACTGGTGGCTCCTTGTGTTGGCAGAACTAGCAATCACAAAACATTTATGTAGAGTTTCACATTCTTACTGTGATTTGATTCAGTTTCCTTAGCAAATTGTTTGCTTTTTTCGAGCATGTAGGGTGACAAGGATAAGAAAATTGAAGAGCTTACGAAAGAGTTGGAGCATCAGGACCATTTATGCGCAACTTATCGTGAAAAACTAGTCAGTTTTATGAATAGCATTGAGGAGCAAACAGAAGAACTGGCTTCAAAAATTCAACTTATTGTTGACAACGTCAGGAAAGTTGAATCAGAAGTGCAAAACTTTTCCCGCCGTAGATAGTCCTGGCGTTTAACGTTAGTATTTACTTCTGGTCATGAAAGCTTTTGATCATTCAGAAAATGCCACAGAATCACTTTATTTTGCTCAAGATGTTTTAGGATTCGGCCTTGTAGCATTATTCATTATATGCAATGTAAAGCACACTGTCTAAGGCATATCCACTCACACAATCGCATGTATGCTGGTTATGATATCTAAATTCTCTCTTTCTCTGTCAGCTGGTAGATAACAAAATGAAGCTAGGCCCTCAAGCCATGCTTTGGAATTCGTGGCTATTGCCATTATGCCTGCCCAGAGCTGAAATGTACACTTCTGGACACAGCTCTATGTTGGTGCTCAAAATAACCTTAATTGATGAACCAGCATGAATTGATTGTTGGGATTCTTCCAGTTGTATAGTAATCTTCTCCAGCAAACTCTTAGAGATATGTTGGCTAAGCCGTCTCATGATTTCTGTAATGTTTGTGTGATAACTTAACACTATAGGTGCTTAGGATCAATGCTGGAATAGTGATGAGCCATGTCATGGTTAGCGGCACAGAAGAAACGATCATTATTTTCTACGGTCCTGGAGGCAAAAAAGAATATGTTTTACCTGCTTTTATGGTCAAATAATGTACTTCTTTCGGTTATATACTAGCTGCAATGCATCTCAGGTTCAACCACACAGCAACTTTCTTCAATGCACTGCAGGGGAAGGAATGAGAATATTGTCAGTTATTTTTTATTAGAGTGTTTTTTATTTAAAAATATATTAAAATAATATTTTTTTATTTTTAAAAAATTATTTTTGATATTAATATGTTTTGATATAAAAATATTAAAAAAAATCTAATTTTAATAAAAAAATAAAAAAAATTCAAATAAAAAAAGATTTAATCCATGCCAAATGCACTAGAACTTGGTGGTGATTTTAAAAAGAAACGTTATTTATTTTTTCTGTGAGTTGGGCTAGGGCAAGTGAAATTAAAATTGAAGGTGGCAGTGGCCCTAAGAAGCCCAGCCCGCTAGATAAAAAGACAAAAGGAGGTGATCGATCGCATACACCAGCGGTGCATCATGTTGGAGCTGCCTCTTCAACACTCTGCCATCCTAGGGTTTCTACTGCTTCTGCTGGTAAGCTCATCACCGCCTTCATTTTCATCCCTTTTTTTCTTAAAAAAAAAAGTTATTTACAAACCTTTTCCGTTTGGTTACCGAGAAAAGAAAGAGGGAATTTTCTAGATTAGAAAATTAGCTAGAATGTAACCATAGGTTATTTCACTGTGTTTTCAATATATATATTGACTTAAGACATATATTGTTTAGCCTTTGCCTTTAAAATGAAAGCTGAGTATAGGAGGGATTGTTCTATACTAAGTATTGTGTTTCTTTTACTTCTTTTTTTCTTCTCTTTTTTCAGCTGAAAGGCTGAATTTTATAAATTATTTATCCTCCAAAATAATTTAGTAATTGGAGTGATTTTATTTTGGTTTCATCTGTATGTAGTTGATGGATGGATGGATGGATAGATTTGTCTAAATTTGAAGAGTACAATGGACAGCACTTCTAAGCAAGCATTTGATTTGGACGAAACCGAAAGTTGTTTTGTTGTTGAAAATTATGATGAAAATGAGTTTGTGGACGATGAACTTTCAGAAAATATTGAATTATGCATGGACGAGGTTGACAAGATTATAGAACAGTCTAGTGAAACTTTAGGTTCAATAAATGATGCTATGGAACCCTGCATTGGCATGGAGTTCAAGTCAAGAGATGATGCACGAGAATTTTATATTGCTTATGGAAGGCGGACAGGATTTACTGTGCGTATCCATCATAACCGGCGTTCTCGAATAAATAATATGGTCATTGGTCAGGATTTTGTTTGTTCGAAAGAAGGATTTCGTGAAAAGAAATATGTATACAGGAAAGATAGAGTTCTTCGTCCACCACCTGTAACCCGTGAAGGCTGTCAAGCAATGTTAAGACTTGCTTTAAAAGATGGGATTACGTGGGTTGTTACCAAATTCATTGCAGAGCACAATCATGCATTGATGTCTCCTAGTAAAGTACCATGGCGAGGATCTGCAAAAAGTTTGGTCAGTGAGGTATGTTTTCTCTAAAGGCACTTTCCATACAGCATTCTTCTGCCTGCTTTCGCCTGTGACACCATACCACCATATCTCCAGTTTTTCTTAACCTCAATGTTTGCTTGAATATATTCTGTATTCAACCACAGTATTGAAGACACACCCCTAAGTTAGAACCTCACTAGCTCTGTCATTGCAAGTGCAAAGACCTCATAAGATGTTTAGACTATAGAGTAAAGCTGTATACAACATTTATATGATTGAACTATTTGTTGTAATTTGTCACAAGCAATTCGATTCAGTGCTACAGTCCTAAAATTATGTGCTTCAGTGGTAATTAAGCTTATAAAGTTGATGTCCAGTCTTTCAGCAGACTAACTTAGAGTAGTCTCAGCTTGGTGTTTGAGCTTTTTAGGCACAGTCAATCAGGGGGGCATGTGTTTGATAAGAACTGGATGTTGTAGTGGATGCATACTGTTGTTGTAACTATTGTGTAAATACCTAGGTTAGAAGATGAATTTTGAGCAAAGATTGGTGAACATTCATCGTTCTCCTTTTATCATAACCTTCAGTGCTAGGAAGATGAGTTATTGCCTAAGCATATGAACCACTGAAGGCAAATATTTCCCTTGCTTATTTAGCATTTTTCTCTAGCCTATTTGACTTGTTTCCTGTTTAAAAGATATTTTGTTTCCCAGGATGAAAAGGATCGAAGAATTCGAGAACTGACTATTGAGCTAAACAATGAGAAGCAACGATGTAAACGTAGGTGTGCCGCTTACCAGGAACAATTACGCATGGTGTTGTCATATGTTGAGGAACATACTATTCATTTGTCAAATAAAGTTCAGGATATTGTTAACAATGTGAAAGAACTTGAAAATGATATGGAGGATTCGGATTGCAAATATGTCTAGAATAAACAGTTTGCCCATTCTTTTCCTTGTTGCTTTTTTACCAGTACGTTTACTCAAATTTAACTTGGATCATTAAGAATACCATGCACTTTGATTTTGAACCTTGACAAACCGCTAAACCGAGTCTATTTCGAGAGTAGTTATTATCTTTTGATAATTGACAGTTCCTCTGTGTGGACTGCCATTCCTAGAATATCCAAGGGCCAAGGCTACCACTGGTCCATGCAACTAACAGGCGAAGACTCCCTCTGTTACGGTAGCTAGCACATTTTTTTTTATATAGCAGGACAACAAAATCACTGAATCCATCATGATGTGCAAGTGTAGGTAACTCTGCAAGCCAGACGAGAGTGTTAACCGTTCTGACCAATGCTTCTTGGCTACAAGGTTTTGACATACCGGAGAAGATGCCACGGTGGTGATGGATGCTTTTGGAGGCTCGAAAAGAATTTTGGTTACAGAGGTAATAATTGTAAGAATACTGGAAGATCAGTAAATGCTTTGGAGTAAAACATCCTGAAATCTGTTTCAATCTAACAGCAGGAAATGTGTAAGAGGCAAACATTAGCTCGAAATTGCTGGACTCAAATCATAAAAGCTACAACATAATGTTCGCACAAATTTCTAAACCAGAAAGAAAAAAATGACACCCATCAAATATTGCTAGCTTACTGTTTGTTTTTCCAATATAATTTATTTTTTAAAGTGCATTTTAAATTACTTTTTATTTGAAAAGCTATTAAATAGATTTTTTTTTGTTTTTGAATGATTTTTGTGTGTTTATATTAAAAACGAATCTAAAAAAAACAAATATCAATTTAATATATTTTTAATTAAAAAGTATTTTTGAAAAACGCTATGAACTATAATACTACAAACATGATATTTTTCATGTATGAACTAGAACTAATAATTCTCTCCTTTTATTGTATCTCTCTCTCCTTTTTTTTGGTGTGTTTGGAAGTGCGGTTGAACCGCGTTTCAAAAAAATTTTGAATTTTTTTTGTTTCAAATTATTTATTTGTATTTTTGAATTATTTTGATGTGTTGATGTCAAAAATAAATTTTTTAAAAAAATAATAAAATTATTTTAATATATTTTCAAGTTAAGTTAAGTATCAATAATTGTAATTGCAAGAAAGCATAGTAAACTTATGGTTTGGAATGATGACCACTAGAATAAATCAGTCATCTCTTATCTCTTCTTTTTCTATAAATGAGAAAGATGCATGGGAAACATGCGATGAACCTATGGACTATAATTTTATCAGTATTTTCTAACAATTTTTAGGGTGGGCCGAAGCTCATTTTAATGATGATCCAGACCCTAAAAAATCTTTAAAACCTTTTCCAGCCCAAGCTCATGAGCACCTGCGGGCTCAATCATCAAGTCTGAGCCTAGGCACGCGCCTGGATCTTGTGCGTTCAAGCCCTACACCTAAGCTTAGGGCAGGCTTGCCTATGGCCCATACACCATGCCTAGGCCTAAATACCAGGCTCACACCTAGCATTTCTGGAGTCCAGGCAACGCCCTTATATATTTCACATTAATATTTATATTAGAAATATTTATCCTTGTTAATTACATGTGTAAATAATATTTATCTTATATTAATACTAGAAGGATAAAATAACTCTTCACCCCTTTTTTTCAAGTAAAGAGACAAGATTTATAAGATATAAATAATAAAGGATTCACAATTACTATTCTTAAACAAGAAAAAATAATTTTATTATTAAAATTTAGTGTTTTTTTACATATTTATTATATTTTTTCTATAAAAATAAGTCTTCAAATTTACCAAATAAAACTTTATATATATATATATATAGTTATCAAGATTCTTGCGTTAAAAGATCATCTTTCTTCGCTACACAGAGTAGATTTAATTGACCCATAATTAATATAACAACAACAACAATAAAAAAAAAAACAAAACCTTATTCTGAATTATCTGGATTTTGAAACCCTTACCTTGTCTGATATCTACTGCATCTTCCCCCGATGTCAGTGCCTTTTTCGAGTCTAGAGATATTTGAGGCAGGTGAGCCTCATTCTTCAGGCTCTCCATTAGCTTCAACTGAGAACTTGTCAAACTCTTCCAAATAAGGTGGACGTTTTTCTATCTCATCCGTTTCTGTGTCAGAGACAGTCATAAAAATGTCTGATAGATCTTCAAATCTGATGGTCATCCAGACCACGACAATCTTCAGAGCCTTCCTCTCTTTCCTATCAATGATTTCTTTCAACTTTTCTGAATTCTTCAATAGCTGCTTGGAATGCTCCTAGATTCTGCACCATCAATGCCAGTCTCAGGGGTTTCTTTGGCAGCTCCAGTACTTCTATTTCCAACTTTTCCTTCAGCCCGTGCTTGAAGCAACTCAAGGTCCTGTTGGAGTGCTGGTATGTACCTCTTGACAGCCCTTAGACCATCTCTGCATTTTGACATATCCAAAGCTGCATATAGGGCTCAAGAGGAGAGAAAAAATTAGCATAGGGAAGGCAAGATGTGAGGTCTTTTAAGCTCTGCTGGGGTGTGTGCCTTTGCGTGGTTTCTACATGAAGACCTGATGAAATGACAATGGATATTCATCCAAGCACAGTTTCATAATCTTTCATTAAAGCCTTAGAAAATAAAATGAAAAGGCAAAACAACCTTCTTTATGGAGAGAGTGGCCCTAGGTGACATAATCTCTGCTGGTGCCTGGGAGTAGTTCTTCCCTCTGTACATGATTATTGTGCTCTCTTCATGGATATCTAGCACATTCCCTCTATTAATTCTATCGCGCCATACATTGAAGGCAGATCACAAGAGCTTGCTCTAAACAGACTGTTTTGGTAGCCATCTGAATATTATTACAACTCCCATATTTCTTACTTTTTTCTTAATTTAATTAAGAACAACCACATGAAAAAAAGGCAACAAAATTATTCTAGCAGTATTGTTCATCTATAGCAAGAATTCTTGCTGGTTCTCTTCTTTAGGGTTCATTTTCTTTTTTTAAAATAAAATTCTACTAATTCTATCATGAAATTGAACCTATATTTTCAATCATATTGGAGAGATGAATATAATCTTATTCTGTAAAAAAATTTAATAATTTAACATCAACAAAAGAAAGAACATCACATAAAAACAAACAAAAATAAAAAGGGTATACATACTCCATATGGAAAACCCAATGAAGAGACACATATAGTGTATATTCTTTCAAATAAAATCATACAAGAGGTAACAGTTGTGTCCTGCAAATTAAAGGGTCTCCTATATAATAATAATAATAATGATAATAACACATTCTATGAATATTAATATCAACTTGAACCTAGGGCAGCAAATCCACCTCCTTTCATCATTTGCTTGAACTCCCTGAAGTTAACCATGCCATCTCCATCCACATCCACCTTTTTTATCATTCTCTTGCAATCCTCTAAAGTTCTTCCCTGTTTTAGCCCCAAGGATGACAAAACTGACTTCAACTCCTCCACTGTGATAAAACCATCTCCATTTTGATCGAACACGTTGAATGCTTCTCTCATGTCCTCCTCCTCGTCCCTCTCGTCCATTATCGTTTGATACAATGCCCCGAACTCTTCAATGTCTACGTAACCATCTCCATTGACATCTATCTTCTCAATCATTTGGATCAAATCCTTATCGGGTATATAGATACCCAAGTTTTTTAGCGAGTCACTTAGTTCCTTCTTTGTGATCTGCCCATCTCCATTCTTATCAAACATTTGAAATACCCGACGTAGCTCTGCCGGATCCATATTTTCTCGATACAGACACCTAAAACCTTGAGCAACAACAGATGGGAAATCCCTTTTGTTTTCCAATCCTAGCTAGCTAGCTAGCTAGCTGGAGAGAATTACTTCAAAGAAAAATCAAGAGAAGAGACAAAAAGAAAAAAGACAGGACTAAAAGAGAGGTGATGAGATCTTAAGCAATTGGTGTAGGGTTCATAAATTAAACAAAGGAAAATTTAACGTTAGAGAAATTAAGGAGACAAACAGAAACGTAGAGTGGTTACATAGAATGAATGAGAAAGCAAGAGGGGTCTAAAAAACAGGAGAAACTCTCCTCTACCATCGTTGGATCATTGCTTGTTTGATAAGTTCGAGCTATTTTTGTTGCTTTCTATGATTTTGTATATAGAAGTTGTTGATTACCTTCTAAATAGCAAAGTTGTGTGGTGGCATTACTATTATTGGGGTAGACCTGGTTTCTTGTCTTAGGTTATTAATAGTGTAAAAAACCTAGTCTGTTGTCTTAGGTTATTAATAGTGTAATAAAATTGAGGTTAGGTAATAGCTAGCTTGTTTCTAGAGGTTAGGTAATAGAAAGCTTGTTTTTAGACTATATTCAGCAGGTATTGTAATAATAATTGTTTTTAAAAAATTATTTTTGATATTAATATATTAAAATAATTAGAAATATATATAAAAAATTAATTTTAAATATTTTTTTTTCAAAATTTAACCGGCTTCTATTTGAAAGCAAAACCAATCAATAGCTTAGTATCGTGATCGGGAGTGTAGTTGTACCTGCATTTTTCAAGTAAAAAGCATCATTTTATTTGACAACATGGGTGCACCCGCAGCCATAATTTTGAAATCTAGCCGGCCTGGCGGGTTACCCGGGAATAGAACCGGACCGGATTAAAAAAAATAGGAGAAAAAAAACCCGATATAACCTGGCAGGTTGACTGGCGATCCGGTTGACCCGGTAATACCCGGTCAAAAATCTGGTTACAACCCATTGACTTTTGTTTTTTAACTAAAACGACGTCGTTTTGATTTCAAAAAAAATAATTGACCCGAGCGATCCGGTCAAAACCCGGAACCTGAGCCTTGAACCGGACCGGATCTAAAAACTATGTCCACAGCACTCGCACTAACATATAAGGTTTTTTAGTTTAAGACGGTTGACAGTTTTAGGTTGTGTTTTGTTGGGGTTAAAAATTGAAGATTCAACTTTCAAGTGTTAAGAGAAGAATAAAGTATCGAGTATGTTTGGTAGATATTAAAATATGTGTGTGTGTGTAGCTTAATAAATTTTAAATCAATATTTAAATTAAATATAATAAAAAAATATATAAAATGCTTACATATAGATATGATAGTTAAATATGGCAATGAGTGTCTATGGATAAATTTTTTATTATATATTATCTATTTTGTAAAAACATTATATATTAATGTTTTATCTATTGAGTTTGAGTTTCAGATAATTATTTAGATAAAATATTATTTAATATTTAATATAATATATATGTACACGCCCGTATTATATTAATATTGAAGTATTTATATATTATATTAAATTTAAAAATATAAATTTTTTACAAATATATTTATATGGTACTAATATATACATTGTAGGTAGGATTTAGATTGAATTTTAAATTGTATTTGAAAATATTATATTTTATTCAATAATATAATTGTTAAAAAAAAAATCATATTCAAATTGTTTCGAATAGATAATCATTAACTTGGGTTAAATTGTCTTTGTATATCACAATTGATAGAGAGGAGTCAAGACAAGACTGTCATTAGAGTTGCTAGTGTAGAAAGCATAAGCTATGAGTGCAACAAAGCTTTGAGGATTACAAGTAAACAATGTCCATCTAAGAAAATACCCCCCCGGCGCATAGTTTTGAAATCCGATCCTAGCGAGTCGATCCGTGACCCGGCTGACTCGAGACTGGAACCGGACTGGGTTGAAAAAGATATAGGGAAAGAAAAAACATGGTGTGACCCGGTTAACTCGACAAGATCTGGTCAACGACCCGATTGCAATTCGTTGGCTTTTTTTTTACTACATCGTTTTAATTTTAAAAAAAAATTGACCCGAACAATCTGGTCAAAACCCAGAACCCGGGCCTTGAACCAGGCCGGGTCTGAAAAATATGCCTTAAAGGCCTGCTATTTTATGCCAAAGCCTTACTCTGTTAATGATACCATCAAGAAACAGTTAAACACAATTAGTTTCTAATTAGCCATTGTACTCACGTGATGTTGTGGAGCTTTTTTAAAATCTATTTTTATTTATTTTTGTGATCATTAGAATAGATAATATTAGTAAAAATATAATGATTTGAATTTTGAAGAAAAGTATATTTTTAGTCAAAATCTCATTTTCTCATTCAAGTATGTCTTTTTTATTTTGACAAAAACATATCTTGTGTATAATTAGCAACATGATTTTTTTTAATAAAAAAGAAATTAAAATAAATATTGATAAGAAATTTAATGGTTTAAATTGCGGAGGAAAATATGTATCTTTTTAATCAAAACTCTCATCCTTATTCATGAATTGTATTTTTGACAAAAACATATCTTCTTCTTTGTTAGAAGCTAGTCTTTTGAAAATGAAAACTTATCATAATTTTAATAGCAAGTTTCAATCAAGGAAACAAAAAAACCATGTCTCGATAATTCTTGAATTTCTTATGACAAATAAAATTAATTTGATAAAATTATATATAAAAAATTAAAATAAATATTTAATTCTTATTAAATATTCATGTGTAATTTTTTTAATATGCATATTATGTTCATATATAATTATTAATAAAATAATTATTAATATTATCATAATAAACTTATTTAAAAATCATCTCAATACTTTTATTTGATGGGTCTAAGGAATCAAGTCTAGGTGTACATGAGCTTCAAAGAACAACCTATGAGCGCAGGTTTGCAAGATCATGCTTGCACACCTAATCTTTCAAAAAAGACCATATGATGCTGAGCCTGAAAGCCCAGGCCTCTGGGATTTTTTTTAATAAACAGACAATATATTATCTATTAAAACATAAAAAAATTAAAGTTTACAGCACTTATCTACTAAAACATAAAAAAAATTAAAGTTTATGGCACCCAAAACACAGATTTAGTGTGTGTTTAGTATTGCGGTAACAGTTATGGTTGTGGTTTGAAAAAAAATTGTTTTATAAAAAATACTTTTAATTGAAGTTGGTTTGAAAAAATAGGTGTTTGGTTAAAACTGTGGTTAAAATTGAGATTGAAAAAATTAGTTTAATGTGTTTGGTTAAGAATGCTTTTGAAATTGAGGTTATAAAATAATTTAAAAATATATATTAATATTGATGGTTTTAAATTTAAATATTGTAGAATTAATTACTCCTATTACATCATAAAATAAATAATACTATATATAAAATATTTTTTATTATTCTATTAAACAATTTATAATTTTATTATGTATAAAATTCATCCGATAAGAACTACAGTTTTCATACGTGTAATAAAATTAGATAAAATATTATCAGATATAAAATTAATATTACAGTGCGAGTAAATTTAATTCACTTTACACTAAATTTTCAAAAAAAAATATTGTTAATATCATAGCACGAGTGAATGTAATTTAATCTAAAGTAGTTTTTTTAAAAAAAAATATTAAAAAAATTTACACCTTAAAAAAAAAAAAAAAAAAAACTTGTTCACGTGAACAGTGCAAGAGAATTGCACTGTTTTTTAAGTGAACAGTGCAACTTTCTGCACTGTTCACAGGAACAGTGTAATTAGCATATACTGTTCATGCTAATTGCACTGTTCAGTACAGTGCAATTAGCATGCACAGTAAACACAAAGCAGCAAAATGCTGCTTTTTCTTTTCTGCGTGACAAACGCAAAAAACACGTGGAGCCCATACACAGTAAACTGTGTATTTTTTGTTACCAAACGGCTGCAGACTGCGTTTTAATTAAAACACAGCCGCAGCCGCGTAAACAAACTAACCCTAAACCCATCTTCACCTAAACAATCCAAAAAAAACATAATAAAAACCTCAATATTCCTATTTTCACCATCAAAACATCCTCTATTTAGCTTTAAAAAAAACTAAATCAATTAAATAAAAATTTATTGACCAGAAAAGAATCACCTTTATCAAGCTATCCTGTTCACAACAAATTTATTAATATTAAAATTGATCTTTTTAAGTCCTTTAGCAAATTAGATAAGTTTAAAACATAGTTAAACAAACAAAAAGAAAAGGAAAAGAAAAGCTCTCTTGTATACTTAAGAATCTTATGCAACATTCATTCTATGTATGTGCATGATGCATTGTTTTATATATGTGTGTGTGTGATACTACATCTACATTCTGCACAATTATAGGTAAATCCAATTAAGCATATTTCTACTGGGTAGAGTTTTGAGCCCAAAGTAAAATCTATATTATGGTATGCAAGGTTGTTAAAATCACAAGTTGACTCTTAAAATCTTATGATTTTACGAGTCAACATGTATATAACATGTCAAATCGGGTTAAAACTCGAAATCGGTCAAAATCGGTCAAACTCGGTTAAAATCGATAAAATCGGATCGATTTTACGAGTTTGACCGAGTTTGACCGATTTCGAGTTTTAACCCGTAAAAGTTAAAAAATTTACTGTCTCCCTGTCTGAGTCCCCTAACACTCCACTACATAGTCTCCACTCCTCAGTCTCCCCTTTCCTCGTTGCCCAAGTCTCAAATTTTCAATCCTAGCAGACTGGCACCAGCATTAGAAGATCTTGGGTATGAGAAAGCCTTATACTGTATTTTAGGCCGGGAAGGCATGATCGGAGGATCGAAACCATGGGAAGACAGAGATAGATGATGAGAAATCAAATGAGTAAAATAAAAGATAGGAATACTTATATAGAGAGAAATATTGTGTTTTAGACTAACCATTTGTTAACTACAAAGAGAGACGACAAAGACTCAGAGAGAACTTGAAATACATGTCTTGCTTGGTGGGATATTTGGATATTATTTCTAGGACTTGTTACTAACATAAAAAAGGTGGAAGGTGAGCTGGCATAAGATTAAATTGATGTCATTTTGTACATTTTGTTCTCGTTGTCACGGGTTCACTGTATTGGTCTTTGTTAATTTTTTTTTAAAGTTGGTGATATAACTTAGAATGTTGTATCATCTCACCAGTTGTCTGCAGTGTGTTTCAAGACCTGTTTTCTAGAAAATGTTCTGAAACTCTATCAATAAAACATAGTTGTTCAATCTTATTTTTTTTCTTTTCGCATTTTTAAGTTATTTAAACCATGTATGAATTTTTAGTTGAATTATGTATTTTAAGGTGTTTGGACATTTGTATTGTTTATTTCACTTTTATTTTAATTGTGTTATATTATTATTTACTACTTGACTGAAATTGTCAATATATAATCAGTTAAAATATTTTTCTTGCGATTTTACGATTCGAGTTTACGATCCGAGTTTATATTGTATATTTCGTGTCGTGTCAAAAAAGCGTTTTTAACAACCTTGATGGTATGTGTCATAATTTTAGTGTTTTTCTTCTTCTTTTTATGCTATGATTTTCCTCTCAGATCTAGAACTTAGATTCATCTTATTAAAAGATATTTGAGTTATATAATTTTTATTCCAAAGATCTTACTTAAAATTGTATCTAAATCAAGGTAGCGTTGTTTGAATCTTGAGAATCATATTGCAAATATCCATGTCTGCTATTAATTATGCTTTTACATGCTTATAGATTTAAACTTGTATGAACTCTAGGTTTTACTTGCAAAACATTCTTATGTTTAGCATGTTTGTTATAATAAACTAAATATCATTGTTGAATATATATATATATACCTTTTATTTACAATTTTAAGGTTTTATTCTTCTTATATTAGACTTTGTTTAGTTTAGAAAAATTAATAATATAGATTAATTGTGAAAAAGATTTTTAGCATCTTTAAAATTTAAATTATTATTTAACTTTCTTTTAAGTTAATGTATTCTAGTGTACAAATTTAATTTTAATTATATATGTTTTAATCTATAATCTTTTGGTTTATTATATTTTTTTTTTTGTTTAATTTTAGAAGGTAGCTATATATTTTTATTTTAAAGTTATAGTTTATCTTCTAAAACTATTTTTCATGTTATTTTGATGTTTTAATGTATGTCATATATTTTATTGATTTATATTTTCCAATATGTCAATCATTGATTTGTTTATAAAAGTTTACACTATCTTAATACTCTATAAGATTGACGTCAAACTTACCAGGTCAGTTTTGTTCATGCAAATCCCTGTGTAAATATACGACTGAAACTACTAAAATCCCAACGAGTACCGAAAACCCAAGATAAAAAAGAATATATAATAATAATAATAATAATAAATAAATAGAATGTGTAATAGATGGGATGACCTCCATAGATAAACAAAGAGGACGTTCTTCCTATTCATACCTAAAACATTCTTAATTACCTTTCTTTTCTGTGTGATAAAATTAAGATTTCCAATAAGTAAACTGGCAATTTATGGTTCTTGGACATCCCAAACTGATTCTCACAAAACGATCAACCTTTCCAAAAATCCACACGCAAGTTCATCCAATTTGTACTGCCATAACTTGAAGATATTATTGGCAACTGGGATTTACCATTGTATCTTCACCAACTTAAAAATACAGGCAACCTAGGAACCTGCAACAGCACAAGCAACCAAGATGGAAACTTCCTAGACTGGATTGTGCTAAGTGACTTTGGTGCTCGCCCGAGGTAAGCCTTAATAAGGAGATAATCCCACAAATTTGAAATTTACAATTTTTCTTTTACCCTCAACTGCATAGGAAATATGCTCATGGTTAAACCCATCCAGTGTTCTCTCCAAGAGAAACCCCGGCATGTGCATGCTTGAAGTTACTTGATGTGGATTCCCATGATTTACAACTCCATGTTGTCTAGGACTTCTTTGGCAGCACACACCATAGCATAAAAAACGTTGGCCCATCTTCAAAGAAGTGCACGCAACCAGAATTTCCAATGCTAAACTAAGAATTATGATATCTCAAACTTTTTATGAATCTTGAACTTCTCAGTTAATGTCAAAACACCACTTAGAAGTTAGAATCTCAAGTAATTCCATAACCCTTTCAATGGATAAAAATCATAAAAAATTCTAAAATTTACTTTAGTTGATTAAGATAAACTTTAGAAGCAGCAATCAAGTCTTAAGAAATAATTCAATACATGCTAGTTTCTCTTTGAAAATTTCGGTCATTTAACTCAGTATGGAGCACTTCTCTTGAATACAACCTACTTTACCTTCATTTGCTGACTATTCTAACGGACACCTCATAATCCAACACTACAAGTAAAAGTCTCACTCCAAAGTAGGAATTTCTATCAAGTTGCTCTTTAAAGATATAAAAAACTCAAGAGTCCCAAGCTCTGCAACTGTATAAGATGGAACCTCGTTAGAAAACCATTTCCAGAGCTTCTATGGCATTTCTAAACCAAAATGTCATTTCAAGTTTTAAGGTTATTGTAAAAGAAACCTGATTAAACAGACACACAGGGCCCTTCAATAAATCTACTTCCAACCAATATGCTAAATGAACAAAGTTGAACCAATTTATAATCCAGATGACAGGTGATTCTAAATTTTCCTACCTCTTTCTCTACTTCAAGGTAACTCGGTAAGTTTATAAACCCAACCAGCGTTGCTCATCAACATTTTCGATAAATATCAATGCCTAGAACTTACAACTGAGTTTTTTCATATCCGCAACAACAAATAACATTCACCGGATATCCTTTACTATCCAACAGTTTCTTAGCAATCAAAAGAAAACACAAGCCTTAACTGAATCAGAACAGCAGAAATAAATTCAAAAGACGCCCAATTGAAGGGAAATATTGCAAATATCCAACTGAATCAAAACAAGAATTCATTTCAATTGTGCACATTATTCAACATTTAATCCCAAGCAAGAAGCTGTCAAGCCCCACTAAATTATCATTATTCATCATTTAATCCCAAACAAACAAGCTGTGAAGCCCCACTAAATCAGCATTATTCTAATTATGGAATATCCCAAGGCTTAGGCTCAGGGACAGCAACAACCATACCTTGGAGATCCTTGGTAAGCACAACCTGACAACCCAACCTTGAATGCTTGTTCAAAACCCTAGCTCTCGAATTCCTCTTCAGCACATATTCCTCGTCATAAGATCTCGGGGGCAGCTTCTCGAGCCACTCCTGGGCGATGTTGACCTCGCATTCAGCGGAGCAAGCCTCGATCTCCTCCAGGCGATGCGAGGCTGGGTCGATTAGGCCGTTATTTGTTAGGGCTTTGAGGAGAGTATGACCTGAAAGACCCACGATCTCTCGCTTCTGGCCGTCCGGATCGATCGCTGAGAGCTTCACGATTCTATCGGCGACTTTGGCGGCGGAGGTGGTGGTGGCGGAGGAGCGGGTGAGGATGGATTTGGTGAAGGGAGAGAGAGAAGGAATGCGGTTGATTTGAGAGGAGAGTCTGTGTAGAGATGATGTTGCCATTTCTCTGTGCTATTCTTCTCTTTTAAAAAGTGGGTATACTGTATTTATTATATTGGAGACTCTCCAAACAGCCTCATGCCTTTCACTCCAGTGAATTGCACGGTTGGTTTTTTCGATGCGGATCAAGTCACCAGTCACCTTCCTCACTATCATGCCTTTTGCCTAGCCTTCCGAGTTAACTCGATAAACCATCCACCTTGTTACTCATTTGACTCATTCAAAACCATAATGAAACTCGATTTAACTTTTTTTAAAATAAAAAAATATATATATCACCATTTTAACTTTGGTCGTGTAAACTAAGTATATTGGCTAGTGTTTTATCACCAGTTTGGTCAATTTACACAAAATACAATTATTAAAAAAATATTAAAAATACGAAGAATTGTTTAATAGTATTATTAAATTTAATCGAGTGAATTATTTTTAAAATCTTCCGATTGAACTCTTTATCTTACTCAAGTTTTTAATTAAACCGTGTGAGAGTTAGCTAGACTTAAATTGATCGATTTTATATGTTCAAATACAACCTGATGATCGATAAAATCATGATTTAGTTTTAAAAAAAACTTCAAGATGATAATTTTTTTAAAAAATATTGAGATAATAACAGATTCGATTAACTTCGCCCCTCCACGACCCGGGTCATGGACTCTATTAGTTTAATAACTTTTTTATAATTTTTTTATTTAATTATATGATAAAAATATATGCTCATAAAATTGAGCAACAACCTAAAAATAGACACTTATTTGAGACAATTATCCCTAAAAAGCAAACAAAAATCAATAATGCAGTCTATTTCCCAGCCAATCCAATATTAAATGATGAAATAAAAATGAATAAATTAAAAATAATTAAAAGACCAAAAACAAAAAAAAGCATATCCTATCGGTGGGTAAACTCGTCAAACCTGTGAATCGGATAAACCGGGCTAGTACGTCAAACCATTGAATTGGGTTATGAACTCCATTGGGATTATAATTTTGTTTTTGTTTTTCGAATCTATTTTTTATTTAACTATATGATAACAAAAATAGATGATTGTGAAATCAAACACCAACTCAATACCGAGATGTTTTTTTTAGATCACGATAATCTCATAAAAGGGGCAACAAAACTAATTATGAAACTGAATTCTCAATTAACCCAATATCTAGGGATGAAAAAAAAAACTAATTTAAAAAAGGTAAACTTGTCAAACCCGTAAACCAAGTTAACCAGACAAACATGTATATAGGTCCGTGGACTTTATAAAGTTTAATAATATAACTTTTTTCTGAAATTTTTTTTTTAACTATATGAGAAAAAAAAATAGACGATAAAAAAATCAGGTTCAATTAAAAAAAAAAGACACCACACCATACTCGTAAACCAGGGCAACCTGGGTTATTCTGGCAAACTCACAAACCATGCTAACCTTATATAAAAGGAAAATAAAACAAAATAAATTATGAAGCCAAATTTTCAATCATCTCAATATTAAAAGATGAAATCGACAAAAACAAATTTGAAAAAAAAATCATAACAAAAATTCAAAAACATAAAGAAAAAAGAAAGAAAGCAAAACACTGTGAATTACTATTGTCATTCACGATGCAATATGCGTTGATGAACAATAGTTTCCTCACATCTTTTATTTTTTGTTACTTTATAAAGTTTAATAACATGACTTTTCTCTAAAATTATTTTTTAACTATATGAGAAAAAAATAGACTATAAAAAAAATCAAGTTCAATTAAAAAATATAAAAAAGACAACCCACCAAACTCGTAAACTGGGGCAACCTGGGTTACCTTGATAAACTCGTAAACCATACTAACCTCATATAAAGAAAAAATAAAAATAAGTAAATTACAGAGCTAAATTCCTAACACTCTCAATTTTAAAAGATGAGATCAATAAAAATAGATATGAAAAAAAAAATTATAACAAAAAAACAAAGGAAAACATTGTGGATTATATAATCCACAGTGCAATGGGTGTTGGGTGAACAATGGTTTCCCCCACATTCTTTAATTTTTGTTACATCATAAAGTTTAATAACATGAATTTTCTCTAAACCTATTTTTTTAACAATATGAGAAAAAAATAGACTATAAAAAAGCTAAATTTAATTAAAAAAAAAAACCCATCACATCCATAAACTGAGGTAACCTGGGTTACTTCGACAAACTCGCAAACCACGCTAACTTTATAAAAAGACAAGAAAAAAATTAAAAAGCTAAATTCTCAACCATCTCAATATTAAAAAATAAAATCAACAAAAATAATTTTAAAAAAAATCATAACAAAAAAAAATCATGTGTAAAATGTTTTTCAATAGTGTAATTATTGTCTTACCCCTTGGTCATTTTCTCTTTTATCTTTGTTTCGGGGGTAGGATGGTCTTTTCACAGGACGTGAATATCTTTTGGGAATTGAGTAGGGTTATTTTAGTAATTGTGTTTGTAAATGCACAATAAAATAATGAATTTAACCCTTAATTAAAATAATTCAATGCTTTCTACACGTGAGTGATTTTGTATTTTCATGTTTGGTCAAACAACGTAATTATGACATTACCCATGCCATTTCAAATTTTTAGCCTTGCATTCAAGGGCTTTGTGGTAATTTTTTCATGGTAAAAAACATAACAAAAATTCAAAAACAAGAAAAGGAAAAGGAAAAAAGAAAGCAAAACACTCTGGATTATGAAATCCACAGTGTAATGGGTGTTGGATGAACAATAGTTTCCCCCACATCCTTTAATTTTTGTTACCTCATAAAATTTAATAACATGGTTTTTCTTTAAAACTATTTATTTTAACAATATGAAAAAAATAGACTATAAAAAAACCAAGTTCAGTTAAAAAAAACTCATCACATTCATAAAACTAGGACAACCTGGGTTACTTCGACAAACCTGCAAACCATACTAACCTTATAAAAAGAAAAAAATTACAAAAATAAATTCTCAACTATCTCAATATTAAAAAATAAAATCAACAAAAATAATTTCGAAAAAAATCATAATAAAAAAAACTATATGTAAAATAAATATATAGAAACACTATAGCAATCCACAATGTTTTGTGAGAAAAGTTAATAGTGTTTTCCCCACTTCATTTAGCTTTTCTTATAATTATATTTAGGTACATAATATTTATTTTTTAAGTGTTATTTTATTGTTGCATGTTTTCATCAATTTTTTTCCTCGAATAAAAATTCCAAACCCCAATTTTGTAGGTAAGACACGTTATTCTCCTTTATTTTATTATATATAAAAAACAATAGCGATTATATTTAATTATATATTATAAACTATTTTTAACTAAAATTTAAGATTTCATATTTTTGCTAAAAGATAATATGTTAAAAACTAGCGGTTTGATTTGTTCAATATTCGCCTTCTTCTATTCAATAATTGAGTTTTAGTTTTGATTTAGTCCTTTTTTTAATTTATTTTTAAAAAATAAATTAAAAATAAAAATATTAACTCTAAGAAAAAAAAAAAAAAACCCGAACCCAAATATTTAGGCTTTAAGCCAAGCCCAACAAACTAAAATTGAAGTGAAGAAACCGATTGGACGACCATCCACCTCAACATAAGAATCCATGTCGCACGTATCTTGTGGCCATGTTGTTATCTCAATACTCGATAATATTCACTTCCAAGCAACACATTTGGCCCCATTATTTCCATAGAACTAGCCTTGTACTTATGGCTGCGTACCGCTACTAAAAATATATTTTATTTGAGAAAAATATTAAATTAATATTATTTTTAGTTTTTTTTTTATTTTGATATCACGATGTTAAAAAATAAAAGAAATAATATGAAAAAAAATATTTTAATATTTTTTCAAGTGAAATTTTTTTAAAAAAAACATATTGCACTCCTATATCAAATAATCTACCATTTAAACCACCATTCTTTTTTGTTATATAATTTATTTATCCTTGTTGATTTTTATATTTTTCTGAAGTATATTATAGCAAACATTATACATTAAATATTTTCCAACTTAGCAAGGAAAATTTGAAATTGCAAGGGTTTCATTGGTTTTGTACCAAAAAAAAAATCAGTATATTCTGAAAAATCTTATGGCTAAAAGTAATAATCGATTACTATAGGTCATATGAAATATGTACTAGGTTTAGGTTAGTATATGGTCCACATATCTATAGAAGATTATGGTCAGCATAAACCGGGTTCAAAAAAATCATTAAGAGTGATATAAGGGATTGGTGGGTTTTCGATACATGATTTTGGAAGCAAAAGACTTTATGAAACAAGAAAAAAGAGCCATGATCATGTTAAATAGTTTTTATTACTGAGTTTTTTCATGAATGTAAAGAGGTGATAAATTCAAATTTAAAGGATCAAAAAACCCTTCAAAAAGCTTAAATCCTTTCCTAAAAAAAATCCAAAAACACCCCTATAAGCTCAGACTGTTACACATGAGCCCAACTTTTACCGAGGTGCATAGGCTCAAGAATGATAGCCCACCATCTGGGCATGCACCTGGTATCCCCATGGGCTTGGGCTACCATGCCCGAGCCTAGCATGCTTGGATCCTAGCATCTCGTTTAGATTTATTTTTTATTTTTAATAGGCTCGAGCAAGGCATTCCCTTAAGAGTTTTTTCAGAACCCCACGTGAATCTCTCAATATTTTATAATGATCCAATATATATTGTTTTGAGTAGAATACAATTCAAAATGTCACAAGAATGAAATTACACTTTAACTTCTCTCTTCTATAAAATAACAAAATTCATATGTTATAAATGCACTATGAATATTTCCAACTCAAGGTTCATAATCTCTTCATTCTGAACACTTTTAGCATATATATTTTCAGAGTCTATCTCTCTAAATTATCATTGCACTTTCTCTCTCTACAAAGTAACTGACTTAAACATTTGAAAGTCCTCATATTCATTAAATGAGACTTTTTGCAAGTACCAGTTACCAGTCACCAGTCACCTTGATTTACCAGACACCACTAATTATCAACCACCTAAACTTTTCATATCAAGTCATTAGATACCTCATTAGATACCTTATATAGGAAGAACGAATCAGATTGCTTGAACTAAGATATTAATTGATTACCCAACACGTCAGCCTTATTTCTAACCATCTTGGATTTTGAGATTCATCAATTGGCACCGTTTGTGAGGAACTGATAAAAAAACCATTAGTTTTTAAAGCTTGTTTTTAATATTTTCAAGTCATTTCATGACACACAATCAAGATATACTTGGGTAAAGACGCAAGACAAATCTACATGTTACCACGAACACTTCTACCCAACCGAAACTTAAACAACTCACCAGTCAAGTGCAACTTCTCATTCGGGCTATATTGGCAACTCAAGGGCAAAATCAGACATTGTCATCCTAACAAGTCTTAACACACTCAACAACACATAATGTCTTAGTGTCACGGTCATCGGCTGCACCAGACACCCGTAGATAATTACACTATTCAGAGGAGACTAAACAGAATGACATTCTTGAGAGTCCCGAGTGAAACTCAATTTAACTCTTCTTTTAAGAAATAAAATGTCATCATTTTAACATAATGATTTTAAAATATAGATTAACCCGAGTCAACTCGGATTAATTCATATAACCTATGATCTGAGCCTTGAGTCGGGTCATGAGTTGGGTCAGGTTTCATAGCTATGGTTTTTTTTACCCTATTTTTTTTTATCTTTTTATATTGCAAAGGAAACTTATATTGCCTATTAATAATTAAGTATCAAACCTTTTAATTTTATCAAATTTACCAAAAACACTGAGTATCATACAATGTTACCCCTTAATCTATTTACTGTTAGTGATTGTTAAATATTTTATGTAATTTGCACATGTTTGTTAAGCGTTTTTTTTTTTTAAAAAAAGGTTAAGATAAACTCTAATTTACCATAACAAGTAATTTTAATGTTAGATCACTGTAAATTAATAAAAGTTAATGAGGTGGAGGAGGAGAAAAAAGAAAGAAAACTTTACCATAACACTTGTGCACTTGACGCCACTCCCTCCTTTTATACAAGAAAGTATTATCATTTTAGTTTAAATTATATTCAGGTACATAATATTTATTTATTTATTTAAGTGTTATAGTGTTGTTGCGTGTTTTCATCAATTTTTTTTTTGTTGAATAAAAATTCCAAACCCTAATTTTGTAGGTAAGACACGTCATTCTCTTTTATTTTATTGTATATATAAAACAAGAGCGATTTTATTTAATTATATTACACATCAAAATAATTAGTAAATATTAAAAAAATCAATTTAATATTTTTTTTCTTTCAAATCAAGTATATTTCAATAACTTGAGTATTATGGATCTGTAGGGCCTAGCAATATACATTTCTACAAACAAACGAAGTTGGTAAAGCAAAACATGATACGTTTGTCGAACCAACATGACAAGAATACAATTATTCATGGAGACATGCTTAGGAATAAATCCTCTACCATTAATAGTAACGAAATTATTGTTTATTATTACATGTGAAGACAAAATCATAATCATACTTCATGCCCAACCTTCACATGCCATGTCTCGCCCTTCCTTTCCCTATTCATAGATTACTTTCAACTTGATCAAGTCAAAGGTTATATTATTATTATTATTATTCTTTTTTGTTGTCTTTTTTTTACCGATGGGAGTGAAGTTAATAAATCATTATAAAATAGCATCCAAACAGTGATCCGGCGGCAGAATTTTTTTGTCAAGTTGTTATCTTATTTACTATTATGTTTATCGTATTTTGTTGTAAGTTAGATTATTTTTTTAAATTTAAAAAAAATATTAAAAGTACCAAAAAATTTGACAGTATTATTAAATTCAATCAAATGGTTCGATTTTAAAACTTACCAGCCAGGTTTCATGTCTAACTCGAGTTTCGAATTAAACCGCGTGAGATCTAATTCAAAGTGAATCATTCAATTTAATGAGTTCAAAGAAAACTTGGATGACAAGTAAAAATATGATATAATATTGAAAAAAAATTAAGACGATAATTTTTTTAATATTGAGACGATGCTAGATTTAATCGACCTCGGTCACCCTGTGACCTGGGTAATGGATTTCAATGGTTTTAATAACTTTGTTTTTTTATTAAAAGATATTTTTATTTAATTTTATAGTAAAATTAGATACTTGTAAAATTGAGCATCAACCCTAAAAAAGATGTTTATTTGAGATCTTGATAACCCTATACAAAGTAGAAAAAAATAAACCATGAATTTTATTTTTCAACCAATTCAATATTGAAGAAGAATGAAATAAAAAAACAATTAGAAAAATTAAAGGACCAAAAACTAAAAAACAAACATATCAGGTTTGATGGCTAAACCCGTCAATCGGGTAACTCAGGTCAACACGTTAAACCCGCAAACTGTGTAATGAACTCGATTGGGATTAATAACTTTTTTTTTGTAAACTATTTTTTATTTAACTATATGATAACAAAAATAGACGATTGCAAAATCAAGCATCAAATCAATATTGAAACTTTTTTTAAGACTATGATAATCTTATAGAAAAAAAAAACAAATTATGAAACTCAATTCTCAATCAGTCCAATATTGAATGATAAAATCGAAACAAATATTTTTTTTTAAGCTAAACTCGTCAACAGGCCCTTGAACTTTCAAAATTTTAATAATTTTTTTTTTCTAAAACTATTTTTTTAAATATATGATAAAGAGAAAAATAAACAATTAAATAATCGAGTTCAATTAGTAAAAAGTAAAACCACTACGTACTAAACTCGTGAACCGGAACAACCAATGTTACCTCACCAAACTCGCAAACGAGTCATTGACTCCATAAAGTTTAATAACCCAATTTATTTAAATCATTTTTTATTTAACTAAACTTTTTAAAAAATAGATCATACCGCAATCCTAAGATATTTTTCTGATACCAACCCAACGTTGGGATGTTTTATTGATACCACGACAATTATATAAAAAACAAATTAAAATAATTTATCAACTCTAAATCTCTATAAACACATCATATAAGGACTAAATTAAGAAAAAACAAAGGAAAAAAGGGCTTAAAATGAAAAATATTTGTCAATTGCTGTTATAATCCATAATACTAATGGGTGTGGGAAAACAATATTTTCCTCGTACCTTTTAGTTTTATACTTAATAAAACCTTGTTTATCTTACAAGTTCATCCATGTTTATTGAGTTTGATGTGGAGAACATTTTTTTATTGAACTAATTTTTTTAAAAAATAATCTAAAACAATGTTATTATATTGAAAAAATAAATTGAATTTACTTGTGTAAAATCGAGATTTAAAAAAAAATTATGATGTTTACCCAAAGCAATTTTTTTGAATGAGTTCAAAGAAAACTTAGATGACAAGTAAAAACATGACATAATTTTGAAAAAAACATTAAGACAATATTTTTTTAATATTAAGATGATTCTAGATTTGATCGACCTCGGTCACCCTATGACCTGAGTAATGGATTTTAATGGGTTTAATAACTTTTTTTTTTATTAAAAGATATTTTTATTTAATTTTATGGTAAAATTAGATACTTGCAAAATTGAACATTAACCCTAAAAAAGATGTTTATTTGAGATCTTAATAACCCTATACAAAGTAGAAAAAAATAAACCATGAATTTTATTTTTCAACCAATCCAATATTGAAGAAGAATAAAATAAAAAAACAATTAGAAAAATTAAAGGACCAAAAACTAAAAAACAAACATATCAGATTTGATGGCTAAACCTGTAAATCGGGTAACTTAGGTCAACACGTTAAACCCGCAAACTGTGTAATGGACTTGATTGGGATTAATAACTTTTTTTTTTGTAAACTTTTTTTTATTTAACTATATGATAACAAAAATAGACGATTGCAAAATCAAGCATCAAATCAATATTGAGACTTTTTTTAAGGCTATGATAACCTTATAGAAAAAAAAAACAAATTATGAAACTCAATTCTCAATCAACCCAATATCGAAGGATGAAATGAAAACAAATATTTTTTTTAAAGTTAAACTCGCTGAACTCGTCAATAGGCTCATGAACTTTCAAAATTTTAATAATATTTTTTTTCTAAAACTATTTTTTTAAATATATGATAAAGAGAAAAATAAACAATTAAATAATCGAGTTCAATTAGTAAAAAGTAAAACCACTACTAAACTCGTGAACTAGAACAACCAATGTTACCTCACAAAACTCGCAAACCGAGTCATTGACACCACAAAGTTTAATAACCTAATTTATTTAAATTATTTTTTATTTAACTAAACTTTTAAAAAAATAGGCCATACCGCAATCCTAAGATATTTTTCTGATACCAACCCAATGTTGAGATGTTTTATTGATACCGCGGCAATCATATAAAAAACAAATTAAAATAATTTATCAACTCTAAATCCCTATAAACACATCATATAAGGACTAAATTAAAAAAAAAAACAAAGGAAAAAAGGGCTTAAAATGAAATTGTTTTGTCAATTAATGTTATAATCTATAATACTAATGAGTATAGGGAAACAATATTTTCCTCGTACCTTTTAGTTTTATACTTAATAAAACCTTGTTTGTCTTGCAAGTTCATCCATGCTTATTGAGTTTGATGTGGACAAGATTTTTTAATTGAACTAATTTTTTTTAAAATAATCTAAAACAATGTTATTATATTGAAAAATAAATTGAATTGACTTGTGTAAAACGAGATTTTTTTAAAAAATTATAATGTTTACCCAAAGCAATTTTTTTCACCACTTGTTAAATCATGTTCTCTACATGTACTTAGGGATGATAATTTAATTCAAAATAGATGTGTATCAACCTAATTCGAATGAATGAATATTTTTTATATAATTATTTTACTTGATAGGTAATGGGTAGGGCATGATTATTGTTAAACACAACCCAAAACATACCTGAAATATATATTTATATTATATTGATATATTTGTAAAACATCCAGATTTGTTTTAATACAATATGATATATACATATTTCAATATTAATATAAGATATATATGTATAATTTTTATAATTTTTTCATTTAATATATATATATATATATATATATTATTTTTTAATACAATATTATTATTTTTAGCTTCAAATTAATTTTTTGGGTGTTTTTGGATCATTTTGATGTATTGATGTCAAAAATAATTTTTTAAAAATAATAAACAAATTATTTTGATATATTTTCAAGTAAAAAGTACTTTGAAAAACAATCTTCACCCTACTCCCAAATAGACCCTAAACACCCACTCTTCGATCCACGTCCCAAATGTGTTCCGATGACACATGACAATTTTCTATTGGTTGAGGGGAACAAATAGGAAATTGGTTTATCATGTAAATCTACCAATCTTTTTATCTCGAAACCTAAAATTTAGACCGGCCTGAGATCTGACTGACCTAAAACCTAAATCTATTTGGGCTAAAAAAATAAAAAAAAATATAATTGTTTCGATTAAAAACATAAGTTAACCCAGTTGATTCATGACTTGATCTGGTTAAAACACAACCTTTAATATGTTGGTTTTTATTTTTATTTTTTATTTTATCAAAACAATGCTATTTTGATTTTTAAATTCTTTTTTGGAGTTGACCTCCTAACACTAGTGTTATCCGGAGTCAATTTCTAGGTTAGATTTTACAACCATGGTATAACCTAGACCTTAGGTTGGATTGACTACATCTTGGGTCTTATAAAACAATGTTTATTTTTACAATGATATTGTATTTTTGAAAAAAATATTTTTTATATTGTTAAATTATTTTAATATGCTAATAATAAAAATAAATTTTAAAAAATAAAAATATATATTATTTTAATATATTAAAAAAAACTTTAAAAAAACAATAACTTTCACATTACCAAACAGTACCTAATCAATGCCAATAATTGATCATCCTCCTAATCATTGCTGGATGCAAGCTGGCACCGCTGTCTTGTTCTTCTCCTCCGACTACTTCTCCAAGTTCCTCCATTCCTCCACCATTCTCTCTCCAAAACAAATCCTTAAACCCTAACCCTAATTCACATTCCCCAAACTGTAAATAACCATTAAATTAAATTCATGCTCTAACCACAGGAAGAAAAATAAAATGCTTCGTTTAATTTGTTACCTTTCATTTCTTGTAATATCAATCACAACCGTCTATTCCGATCAGGAAAAATCGATATACGATGTCTTAAAAGCGCACGGGCTCCCCATAGGGTTGCTACCGAAGGGAGTGAAGGAATTCAAGATCGATGAAACGGGGCGTTTCGAGGTACACTTGGATCAGGCTTGCAATGCGAAGTTTGAGAGTGAATTGCATTACGATATGAATGTTACGGGCAGTTTGAGTTACGGGCAGATCGGAGCTTTATCGGGGATTTCGTCGCAGGAGTTGTTTCTGTGGTTTCCTGTTAAAGGGATTCGAGTTGATGTGCCGAGTTCAGGTCTTATTTATTTCGATGTTGGTGTTGTTTTTAAGCAATTTTCACTTTCCTTGTTTGAGATGCCCAGAGATTGTGTTGCTGTTCGTAATGAGGAAATTGTAGCTCTTCGGCATCGAAAGTTTATTGCTGATACTGTTGCCAAGGTTTAGTTTCATTGCTTTTAATTGTTATTAATTTGATTTTCTAAGATTAGCTGAGTTGATTTGGTTACGATAAGATTTAATCAAATTTTTTTGGTGTTTTGAGCTTCATTTTTTCATGGAAATTCAGCAAAGTTGAACGGAATAGTGTGGATTACAAATTCATTTTTTCTTGAATGGAATTATTTTTTAAGGGCTGAGAGGGATCTTTACGTTGATTTGATGTGATGTTTTTGACAATTGTGTTTTTGGTCTAATGTTTTGTAATTTTCATGCAGAGTCAACCTGGGAAGGTAGGATATGAACTTGAACAGGAGAATTTTGGGAGGGATTTCCTGTAGCGTGCGGCTAAGGTTACTTGTGGGTTATCCATTTCATCTTGTAAATTTCATCAGCAGAGAATCTGTTTAGCAGGTCTGATGCTTCCATCCAGTGTGTTTGCTTGGGTTCTTTTATTATGGAGAGTAGTGGAGAGCAGAGAATTTCTCATGTGGCATGGACGCTGTTTGGATTTGATGGAGTCGAAAGGGGAAATTAATTTGAGGAGGCAGCGGTATGATGAAAATTGGCGTCCTGCCTACAGAAGATAAGGGAGACAGGAGTAATTCGGTTGAGGTGATTTCAGGTGATACATTCGATATAAGTTCAATTTATATGTTAATTTGTTGTACTATGAATACAAAATATGTGTGCTATCCATATCGGGTCACTTTTTGTGGTGTAAGTTTCTTAGATTGATGAGAGTTATATACTTTCATGATATTAAAGTTCGGGAATAAAAGGCTTAAGCTTCATCATACGATGAGAGTTATTTCAGCTTCATTATACGTTTCCATTTACAATTGTTATGGAGTTTTTACTACTTCACAGTTCTTCTCAGCTTGGTTTTTTTAAATTTCTCTCTGTATTTTCTTGGGATTCCATCCTACAGTCTTGCCTTTAGCTGATGGTTAATCCATCAATTAACTGGTAATCTCCATTTTCTTTAACTGGCTTGTATTCATGTTGTTATGCTCAGGTGTAAATCTCGAGAGTCACTACTGTCAAAGAATTTGAGCTGAGGATTTGACTCCATTATTTATGAAAATAGAATCCTGCAACAAGATATATCTTCCCTACTCCTAGGCTTTTTTCAGGGTTTGGGTGGTTGGCTAGGCAAAATGAGCTGAGCTTTTAGTTTCGGGTTTTAGAATTTGGTTCAGGAATTATGAATTTATGATATTCAACTGTACTATATTTCCATGTACCGCTAAGTCTAGCGAGACTTGTATGACAGGTAAAGTTTCAGGTGTCACTTCTATACTTACTCATCCTCCATGACCCTTTACTTACCTGTTCCCTGATAATCTGTCCTTCTCTCATCATGAAAGGGCTGACCTCTGACATGATTACAAACTGTTAACCTATCTTCTGTTTAGAAACATTAGCCCTTTTCCTTTCTTTAAGCCAAGAGACTAGTTCGAAATTTAGAATGTTCTGATTCAAGGGTGACTGCTTTTTAGGTTGGAGAATCTAGCCTGTTTTAGAAGCATACAAAAACTTCGGATCATAGAAACAGTCTGATTAGGACCTTGAGTTTCTTGATAATCATATTCAATCAGCATAAGCTGGCCTTACTTACCACACGGGAAGTGATGGTCTGCCCTATGTTGGTTCACGACCCCAAATTGCACAATGCAAATTAGTCTATACCCTTGGTTATCTATGCGTCAAGTAAACGTACAGCCTTATTGCCACGAAATTCTTCTCGGCCGGTGATCTGGCATCAATAACCTAGAGGACCTATGGAGTTGCTGCTATGTTTGCACAGAAGGAGATTTGCGGTTGAGGTAGTAAATAAAACTAGACTGCCTATATTTTTTTTTTCTCTTTACTTATTTAGGTGGATGTTTAATCTTAACATTCTTATATGCTACAATTTTTGTGAAAAAGCGTTGTGTTTGAACCAGATAGACCAGGATCTAGTTTCTCTCAGTTTTGATTGCCTGGCAATTTGTCCGACATGGTTTCTGGACACTGCCTTGCATATTCTTGAACAGCTATTCATTTGTTTTATCATGTGCTTCATCGATGTCATAAAATTATTGTATAGAACATAGTCCTGTCACTTGGAGGCATAGACAGGACAATATGGGATAAACTCGGTTGCCTACCTTTGGCTTGTTCTGTGCATGGTTAAAAGACACTGATATGGCTGCGGTCCTGCTTTTCCATGTTTGATCTGCATTTCAAGACTGATATGCGTATTTGATCCCTAAACATCCCACATGCAGTGCTAGCTACATGTTGTTTTGACCAGCATGCATGTGGCAGTGGTCCTGCTTTTCCATGTTTGATCTGCTTTTCAAGCCTGATATGCGCACCCTGCAAGCTGTGTCCTGTATGACAAGATTTGTTTGAACTCTGTGTGCTATGAGAAAATACCATGACCCACCCTCTCTAATGGGAATCATGCCAATGGTTCTTACAATTATTTAAGTGCCCTGTGTCGCACTACAATTATTGGCCAAGATGGTCCTGTTCTTTGTTTCTTGTGCTCGTTCCATCACTATGATCAAAAGGTGAAATGTGCTTGTGGACTGACTGTATTAACTATATTTGTTTCTATTTATTAATTATGAATTTGAGACGAATGAAATGGCATGGTAAGTGCATGTAACTTGAGAGGCAAGTATTCAAAGTTAGAATATTATCCATCCTTGACTTCGTCTAATGATGAGTTGTTAGCTTCTGTTTTTTTATTATTATTCTTAGAACAATAATTAAGATTTGTATTCATGTTTTGTGTATTACTCAATTCTACATTACTGTAATCATTGATGCGTTTTTCCTCAATAAATTTCACACGCCACGACTCCACAATAACATTATAATTAACATCTAGCGATTTTACCAGTTTACTTCCTGTGCTATGTTGCGTGAAAGAAGAATAATTTTTTTAATGAGTCAAATTTAAAAGTCCTCAATTGAGTCTTTATCAAGTTTGAATTTTTAATTAAATAATGTGGAAATTATTTTAATATAATAGATTTCAAGATAAATTAAAAAATAATATAAAAAATAAAGACTAGATGTCTAAGTTTAAAGTTAATTTGAACAATAGTTAAAAAAGGATTGACTTACAAAAATTGAAGCTCACAACTTCTTTTTTTTTACATTTAGACAAAGTATTAGATTGATTTTAATTAATTTAGTTAACTTGTTAAACTCGTAATTTGGGTTGTGAGTCTAATGAGTTTAATTCTATTTTCTTATTTTAATTATATGATAAAAAAAATAAAGAGTAATTCAAATTTAATTTAACCCAATATTAAAAAATAAAACTGAAAAAAATAAAAAGATTCATAAAAAATCCATTGCTTAAGGTTTTTTTTTTTAAAAAAAAGGTCAAGCCAAGTGTGCGGACCAGAGCAGTTCAACATATTAGAGCTTTAAAAAAAGTCACTACCACTGAACTTTTCTCGTTGAATGTAACCGTCAACACCAAGTTAGACTATTTTGTATTGCAACAACCAATATTTTTTTTTTATATATATAGTTTTTAGACAACTTTCTCTCTTTTCTCTTTAACTTAATAATTGAAAAATGAATAAAATAAACTTTTGAATCAAAATAAAAATTATTATGAATTTGGAGTGAGCCATGCATTTTCTCTATATTTTAATTTGAAGATTAATTTCATATAATTAGAATGTAAAAATTACAATTAAAAAAATTAATTAATTTTTTAAAAAAAAAACTAGATAGAAGGTTCCAGTGGCCCTCTTATACTTTTTTTAAGTTTTTGTTAACAAGTTTTTGGATAGAGAACTATATAATAAATTAACATAGTTTTGAAACCTAACTCAGCCTAGCGGGTCGATCCGGGATCCGGCCGAACCGGGACTGGAATCGGGCCGGGTTTAAGAAAAAATAAAGAAAGTCAAAACCCGGGGTGATCCAGTTGACCCGGCGGCTTGACTCGGCGACCCAGCAAGACCCGGTTGTAACCCGTTGACTTTTTTTTTTACTAAAACGACGTTTTTTTTATTTTTTAAAAAAATTAAAATTGATTTAAACGACCTAATCAAAACCTGATGATCCGGTTAACACCTGAAACCTCAGCTTGGACCGAGTTTAAAAACTCTGCGAATTAGACACCCTATACTCTAAAGTTACTGTTGCTTGGACTTCTTTCCATCCCGTGCTTTATATGAATACGTTTTAGTCCTTTTCTTTTCATGTATTCTATTACTAACACGACAAACTACTAATAATATTTTTTTCTAAAATTTAATTGAGAATTATGACATTAACCATCCTTGTCAAGATGGCAAGATATGCTTTAAGTTCGCAACTTTTTGAAAAATAAAATAAAATTGTTAGCATATTTACGAACTCGGTTTAAACGCCACCCATCTTCTTACAATGTTTAAGAACCTGTTTTTCTTCTTCTTATCCAACAGTGTCTGACTTTCTATTTAATTTTGAATTGTGTTTTGACACATTGAAGAAACTGTGAAAAATTGATGAAAATCTTTGCAGCCGGGTCCTGAGCTTCCAGTTTAGCATGGCTAAACGAAGGAAGAGGGTGTGTTTTTTTTTCCATGTCAAAAGGTGTTTTTTAAAATTTTTGAGTTTTTTTTTATGTTTTTTTTATTGTTTTTATATGTTAATATAAAAAAAATTAAAAATTTATTTTAATGTATTTCTAAACAAATAATACTCTGAAAAACAACTCTCAAACACCACCTAAATGAGCTACAATTGCACAAAGAAAAAATAAATGCATGGATTAGAACATAATAATTTAACTCGATTTAACTTAGAAAACTTGTGATTTTAAATTTGACATGAGTTTGGTTTTAAGTTGGATCAAAAAATCCCGATAAAACCCTAATTAATCCAACAAAATTTAAATTAAAAAAATAAAAATATATATTATTTAAATAAAAATTATTGATCAATAATCGAATCCAATAATCCAATGATTTAGATACGATCTAAGAGTTAGAGTTACGATCTTTCTGTTTAAAAAATTGTTTGGCATGTTGAAACTTATTTTTAGATTTAAACTTGTTGATACACCTGTCACGTTAATACATAAATATAATTTGTTTTCCGTTACTTTTCCTTTTCTACTAACTTAACTTGAGTCCGTGTCCAGGATATTGGGATTTTTAGTTAATGCGGGGAATTAGTCTTTGGGATTGTCTCTGCTACATTTCTGGGTCGTTTGTTGGGTCCGAGGTTCAATTGTGTTTTAAACTAGTGGGACGGGACTCTGTTATTTTTTTTCATTAAGGATTCTTTCGAAACTAATCAATATCAAACTATATTTAGCATGCTTCAAGATTGTCCTGTTTCCATATTTTATTTTGCTTCATTGAATTTTCTAATGTCTCACATGGAGTTTGTCTTGTATAGCACTTCTTAAATTACCAATGATTTATTTATTAAAGATAAACCTGGTCAACACCTATGCTCTCTTTTTTTCCATGAAATGTTTTTACTATGATTTTTTTTTTTTGGATTCGAGAAAACCTTACCCTCTGAAAATCGCACTTTGAGGGTCTAGGTAAGCGAGTAAAACCCCAGCTGTCTCAGACTCTTACAAAACATGCACGCCCTTTTTTTTTCCATGAAATGTTTTTACTATAATTGTTCATGCTATATTGATTTTTTTTTTTACCAATTTAGTTTGTAATTTCAGTTTCAAAACTTGTTTAGAGAATGATTAAACTTTGTTCAAAGTATCAAAGGAGTTAAAACGATCCAAAAAGATATAAAAAATAATTTGAAGCTAAAAATAAAATTAATTTCTTTTAAAAGCACAGTTAGACTGCAATACCAAATAAGTTTTTAGATTGATTCAGGTTGACATACCTAATCCACGACCCGAGCTTTGGATCAGGTTGATCCCGAATTAAGTCTTAGGTCTTGTAACTATCATCCAAAAGAGGATAGGATTCAACAATATGATATAAAAAATGGACTAGAATTTAACAAATATAATAAATCATGTTGATGCATTTTCGTTAACCAAGACTCATTTATGGATCAACCAATAGGTAATTAGGTTTCACAGCGAAGAGCTAAATGCATCATTGCATCGTGTGCCATCTATGGGCAATTGGCGTGTCAATAATTACAGGGGTGATAAGAAGGACAATCCATAATTACAAGACCAGGTGATTAAAGCAAGGAACCTTGATGCTAATTAATCAGACAATATCAGAGACATGGTTGATCCAATAGGGGATTGTATTATACAATAGAGAAGCAAATGGACTAACTCTATGAGGAATAGAGATGTCGAACAACAATGCAGCATTTAAAGCAGGCCGAGGTCGATCAATGGCAGTATGTCACATGTAATATAATGCACACTTGCCAAATATATGGGCGGGCATTGGGGAGAAATACTGAGAAGGAAATACTGTAGAATGGAATAGCTGCAAACTCACTGGATACTGCTATAGCAATAATAGGGGAAGGAAGAATTTTGACCTTTTTTTTTTGTACTCAAATTTTGTTTTCTCGTTTCTTAGTGTTGATGGGATTAATGAGAATTAACATCGGCGGCCCCTGCGGCAGGAAAGGGCACCGGCATTTGAAGTAATGTCCCCGACCATCGATGAGGACTTTGCCCCTAAGCTTGAGGCCCTGGCATAGCTGGCTGCAGCTCCGGCTCCTGATGCAGTGAAGTAGGCTCCATTTAGCAGCAGGTCTCCCTCTGATCTCCAATTCCAATGCTTCCATACTCCAGCATTCGTCTCCACCCTTTTTGTCACCTGCCAATATCAATTTTCCCATGATTGTTATAATCTAGTCATCGCATGAATAATGTGATTATCATTATCACGAGCTAAATCCACCAACCCGGAGTCTAGCCTGTTTATTTTTTTTACCAAAACAATGTGGTTTCAAACTTTTTTTTTTTTTTTTAAAGTTAAATTTAAATTACTTGAGTCAACTTATCTAACCTACGACCCGGACCTTAGGCCTCGGGAGTCTTATAACTATGATCACAAGAAGTAATATTTATTTACGGTACCTCTTTGGCAAAAGCGTTGGCAGGGGCAAGATATCTGTTGCCCTGGCTGTTAATGGTGGGATCAGCACTTCCTCCAATGGCATACATTTCCCAGTGGGTGTAGTCATTGTTCACTACATGGAAATACCCATGCCTGCACCTGCAAGGTTTATGAATTGGCCTCGTTGATTAAAATTATTCTGTAAATCCTACGAGAAAACCGTGCAAGGGCTACGATGGTCATCTTATATCAGTTACCTTGGCATCCTCTGGATAAGACCCTCACCAAAATGGTTGTAGGCAATGGTCACTTGCATCTGCTTATCTCTTTGGTAGGAGTCACTATGGCCCAATAGCATAACCTGTTAATCATTTTCGAAGAGAAATTTAGGCATCCTGTAGAGTCACAAGATCAAATAAACCATGCAATAAAAAACATTGATGGATTGGAAATTTAACTGACCTCGTTATGGTGAGTGAAATAGTTGTTCGAAATGGTAATGGCTGTTGACCCTATTATAGCATCAATGAGGCCATCAGCGCAGTTTGAAAGAGAATTGTGATCAATCCAAATGTGGCTTGATCCAAAAATGGAAATACCATCTCCGTCAGCTATTGTTCTCCACCCATAATGGCTAGGCGAGCTACGAACCATTGCGTTCCCTGTAGGCTTACAATCATGTACGTGGAGACCATGAATTATGACATTTGTGATAAACTGGATGGTGATGCAAGCCCCATTGGCAATGTGAACATTGGTTCCACGAGCATCGATGGTCTTGAAGCTGTTCATGATGAGCTCTTGCTTGAGGGTAATCACCATGTCCCTCTTGAACACAATCCACAAAGGCTCGTCTTGAATGACAGCATGGCGTAGTGTCCCTGGTTTTGGGTTAACAGGATCATCATCGCCAGGGTTACTAACAACATAGAATCTTCCATCGCGACCACCTACGGCATTGCGTCCAAAACCAATGCCACAGTTAGCAAGGCGCTTTCTGTGGAGTTGCCAATGGGGATCACATCGCCAACAATCATCAATAGGATTGCCAGTTACGCATGAGAAAAATCCCAATTTCCTCCTTTCTGTGCTGTTGCGTATGCTCCTGGTAAAATCAGAAATCACATTTATGAAACCGCTATTACCATCCTATAATCAATCAATCAAATTGTTCCTTTCTTTTTTCAATCAATTGACATGTGGGTTACTAATATACCGAGTAACTAGCAGTGACCAGGCCCTGGTGACTGTTTACGAAAATGCAAACAGTCATGTAT
The DNA here is from genome assembly GCF_000002775.5 of Populus trichocarpa. Lineage (NCBI taxonomy): Eukaryota > Viridiplantae > Streptophyta > Magnoliopsida > Malpighiales > Salicaceae > Populus > Populus trichocarpa. The sequence continues at coordinate 23,149,138 of NC_037286.2, read as the reverse complement.
ACTTACTGTAACAACATTAATGTGTTCAAAGTCACAAAACCAACGTAGTGTCAAAATTTAATCAGTCACTTGGAAGTTAACTCTTGCTGTCACACTTCAACATGTAGGCCATGTGATGGGAAATGTATACGGAGCATACGGAAAAGTTTGTGATTTTCTCTCCCTCATTGTGCTGTGTAAGAAATAAATGCAAAATTGGGGAACCTAATTCCTGTCGGGTACCTACTGTGTCGGTGGACAGTAAAAATGTGGTCATTTATTGAGTTCGTGGTGGCCCTATTGAATAAAGGGAGCAGCTGCTGGAACTACAAAAAGACTCGGATAAAAACATATGGTATGAAACCAGATCTGTGCTATGTGCTTTGTATCTACTGCCAGGCTGGACAATGGGAGCAAAATTTAAGTTGTCTTCCCCCACCTGGTTTTCTTACAAGGCTGGGAAATTATTACAGTCGAGTAAACCGTGAGTTTTGCCCTAATTGGAAAGATTTATGAATTTATAATGGTGTGAAAGAATACAAACAGCATTCTATCTCTGAAGTTTGACAGAGAACTTGAGTGACATTGATTTTAGAATTTAGTGGCAGGTAGCACTGGAAGTGGAATCCAAATATCCAATATATAAATAATGCGAAGTAGCACTCACAATTTGATTCAAGAAACTAGCTTATTAGTAAAATCAGAGGACTCAATACAAAAGATATGCACTCTATCATCAAAAGGGATTGATGTGCTAGATATCCTGCAATCTAGTACAGCAAAAGGCAGTGTGCTAAATGGCATCTTCTATAGATTTTTTTTTTATCATATAGAATATAAAACAGCTTGGGTTTTTTTTAAAAAAATAAAAACCAACACGGCGAGTTGCGAGTTTAATGCACACTCGAACTCAAAAAATTTAGAAGACCACTTTATTATCCGGAGATAAGAATCACATTACGTAGTCACTTGATATAGGCACATAAAGCTAGTGTACTTGCGAATGAGATTTGGATAGGTAAAGAAGAGGCAGGAAATAAATTAAGGGCGTGATGCTCGGATCTGATCAGGACATAGGCATGTGCATAAACTGGCAGCAAGATTAAAAGGTGGAAAGATTGCAACAGTAGAGAACATGGTGGTTGATTAATCATCAAGCCATAAATGGTATGTATATTCTTTAAAAATAATTTAGAGCCTCTTGTAGTTATAATAAAGAACCAAAAACGCATAGCCAGCAAGCTATAATTAGCATAGATGAAGCCAAACAAGTTGCCAATACAAGGTTGGATTCAATATATTGTTTTTTTTTTAGAAATATATTAAAATAATTTTTTTATTTTTAAAATTTATTTTAATATCAACATGTTAAAATAATAATAAAAAACACTAAAAAAATTAATTTTAAAAAAACAAATATTTTTTAAAAATGTTTTTAATGTTGATTTGATTGGATCAATAAAACCCTGAAAATATTAACTGATTCAATGCCTTTTTATATTTAACCTGAGATTTAGCTTGGGTTAGGCTTTGAGTTCCAAGTTTTCTGTATCAACCCATTAGTTTAACAAATATGATGGAGCCTATAATGACTACTTATTCATTGACTCTTTTGTGTTTGACTGGAATTTCAACACCAGTGGGTGAAAATGACATCCGCATGTGTTCTCTTTAAATATGCACAGTCATGTGATCTCTTTCTAGCTCTCTAATAAGAATTATTCAATGAAATCACGAGATTTATGGAAATGGAATGCCATGTTCCCAATAAATTAATAGCTTAGCAGGCTTTAGATTGGCTCGTAATAATTCTCATAGAAGAGGGGATCGAATAAAAAAGAACAGAGAAACACACACTCACTCGTCAACCATTGCCGCAACTTCCTCCGGATCCTCCATAGTATGCTCGTTCCATGCATCATCATACCTGGAAAAAAAAAAAAATAAGACTGAATTTTAATTCAAAATATATATTTTTCACTTCTTAGTTACTAATTAATTTAACGAGAGATTCTACGGTGCTAAAAATATAAATACTTATAATACAGAAAAGATATGTTAAAAAATAAAAACAAAATGATTTTTAAGAATAAGATATTATTATCATGTTTTATGAATTCAAATATAATTTATTTTTTAATATTTATCTCTTCTATATAGTTACAGCTTGATCAATGGATTTCGTAGTAAATTTACATTACATGACCGTGAATGAGGTCATTTTCGTAAATTGAAAAAATCCAATGAGCAATAAATTATGCAGCGAACTTAATTAGTTTCTCGAGAATTGGGAAAAGAAGGCGTGCGATTCCAACAAATCTAAGTAATATAACAAAATCAACGAACGGTCCAGATTGATTTTCACGAAACGATCTCAATGGTTTAAATTTATGGAAGTCAGATAAATTCAGCGCGAAATTCATCCAACGGCCCAAGTTCCACCATTTTCAACGTGGATCCTGATGAAATTTTAACCGCTCTGTCAACTCACCAGTCCGCCATTGACGAGTTCTTTGAGCTCAACAACTCTTGCGTTTCCTTCAACCTGATAGAATAAATAAACAAATCATAAATCTGCATTGATTAACGAATTAACCCTACACCACTCACATTTTTCTTCTTAATTAATTCAATGCACAAGACAGATAAGCAAAGAGGAAATTCTCATCTATGGAGAACAATTTGGAGCTAGAAATGAAGAACTAAGGAGAATTCTATTGCTTTAAGCAAGCGATCGATCAACCTTTGAGAAAACATGCACCTCTGTTTTCCATTAATCACTACTACTAGAACGAATTCTCATCAAAATTTACCTCAATTTTTGCTCGTCTTTCTCCTCCGCAGCGTTTACACTGATAAGCACAACCAGAACCAGCATTGTCCGTACACAAAAGCTTCTCAGCGAAACCTCCATTGTTGAATCAAAATACACAAACGCGGACTCTCTCTCTCTCTGTCTCTATAGCTTTCCTCCTCCTACTGTCTACTGATGAGGAAGAATAAATGAAGACAGGGAAGAAGTGCAGCTCAGCCCCTTTTTTATAGCAAAAAATTCAAGCGTAAAATCACTCTAGCCTAACTTCATTTAACCATCTATTTTAACTCTAGTTAAGTCAATTAACCTTCTAATATTAACCACCCCCACATCTATAACCGCTATTAACTGATTCCATATTTTCTCTCACTGTATTCCGTGTTGCAAAACAGAGAGAGTGGGAGAGCTTTTAAGGCTCACAGTAGGGTGATTACTGTGTAAATAGTTGTTTTTTTAATTATTTTTTTGTTTAAAAATATATTAAAATAATATTTTTTTTATTTTAAAAAAGTTATTTTTAATATTATATATCAAAATAATATAAAAATAATTAATTTTAAATAAATTGTTTTTAAAAAAATCATGTAATGCGCCCTCCTCGTCTCTTGTCGGTCGGTCTGTCACGTGCCTGACCACCTTCCTATCTGACACATCAGCTAGCATTCACCGGGGATCACCGTGGCCATGTCAGCATATTTATTTCGATATGCTGGAATTTGGGACTAGCTCTTGACGGTGAGTTATTATACTTGCTGTTGCTGTTTGCCACGTGGGAGGTCTTCTTTGGAATCGGTTTCGTACGAATTTGTCCGTGGATTGTAATAGGGACCTCGTTGACAGCTGTCCTACTCAAGAGTACGGTAAAATGACTCGTCTTCATAATTATTAAATGGCTCGGCGGGTTGAATCATCAAACTCACGGGTTTCGTTAGAATCTAACCAGGTCAAAAGCAATAATATTTTTTTAAAGAATAAAATAATGTATTTTATATATATATATATATATATATATATCGTAATTCAAGCCTTACACAGGGTCGGATCCCAAACTAAGTTTAACAAACTCTTATAGGTTCTTGGTTCTTGTTGTTTGTGTCCGTATGCAAATATTTGCTCATACTCTTGTAAAACCAAGCCCGACCTGTGCATGCTGACATAGGAAATTTGGAGCATGATTTGAGCTAAAACTTTAATTAAACTAGCTAAATGGTTGATTTGGTTAATCAGATTTCACCAGTTTAATATTAAAAAAAATAATAATAAAAATAATTAATATGGATTAACAATGATTTAGGTATATTTTAAATTTAATTCTCGAATTAAATTTAATAACTATAATAACATTTTTAGAGATAAATTTGACAATAACTTGGAAAAACTTTGAGATTAATATTGTACCAAGATTCTGTATCTTATATTCTAGTTTAATCATTTATAAGTGAATGTTCACTACTATAATTTTCATAAGAAGTTACGGAGTTTCCTACAGAATGCTAACAAATTTCTAATGAGGATTTAATTTAGTGTAATTCATTTTTTTCTTATTTCTTCTGGAATTCATAATTAAAATTAAAATCAATTTTTTTCTACAAAAAACAAGATATATTTATTATTTGATTTTTTAATGAAAATTCTGATGAGATTTAAAAAAATCAGTGAAATATTTTGCCAAAGTGTGGGTACGTATATTGAAGTAATTCAATCTGTTTCATTTTTACTGACTTGGGTAGATATGAACATAGTTGTTGTATCCTTACAAATCAAAGAGAAACCAACTACTTAGTGGTTGTCCTAACATAATGGACCTCGTAACTAAACTTTCAACTGAAAAAAAAAATTACTATGAAATTATTTAAATGTTATATAGTTGGTCTCAATGTCAAATGTGGTAGGCCTCCAAACCTCGTTACAAAAATAAAAGTAACAGAGGAGTTTGAAGACTGTTGAAGTAAAAAGCAAAAAAATAATAATAATAATAATAATAATCAAATAGGACTGAAGATGTTATGGATCTTGATGACCTTCAAAATAGAGGTGGGTAAAAAAATAAAAAAACTGATTAAATCAAGAAAATTAAAAATAAATAACTGAAAAAACCAAACCGTAAAAAAAAACCGATTAAAATTTTGAAAAAATCGACCAGTTCGGTTCGCTTTCGGTTTTAGAAGCCTGAAACTGAAAAAACCAATCCGAACTGAACCCAAACCGAAAAAAATCGAGTCAAATCAGAAAAACCGATCCAAACCAGTTTGAACCAGTTTTTGTCCAAAAAACTGAACCGAACCAAAACCGGTCAGTTTTTTAACCGGTTTCGGTTCGGTTTTGTATTTTTTTTTAAAAAAAAAATTAATTCAGTTATTTTTTTTTAATAAAACCAAACCAAACAAAAAATAATCACTCCTATTTTAAAATAGGATCAAGGTAGGCTTGAAATAAATGATGACGCCAACTTGCCAAAAATAGAAGAAGAAGAGAGATTTAAGGATGTTCTCGAAGAAAGCTCTGCTAAATTAGTAAAATGATTAAAATAAGCATGAAGGAAATATTTGTTTTTTAATAGCTTTTCGTCATAAAGTTTGGGATTTCTTTATTGATGAATAACTAGAATCTTATGCTTTCAATTAACCAAGTAAGGAGTTCAATGTTTAACTTATTTTAGTATCATAAACACATTATTATTAAGTTTTTAAACTAACTTGATTTCGTTTCAATTAGAATTTTACTTGATTCATTGTCATTAGCTTGGTTGTTAAAAATACATTTTTGACATGACACGAAAAATATAAAATAAACTCGGATCGTAAAAACGAATCGTAAAATCATAAAATCATAAGGAATTTTAAAATACATTAAAAACATAAAAAAATCATGCTTCAAATAAAAATTCATACAAAGTTTGACAATGTTGTTACTTTTTTCTAGAGCAATTACTTTATAGGCAGTATACATGTGCAGTCGTGTTACCCGATTCATTGTCATTAATGCTTGTTAAAATTAATTTCTCAACAAAACAAAAGGTCTGATTTTTAACATGATTTTGCATTGAGTTGACCTTTCATACAATTATTTTTTTTAACTTGATTTCAAATCTAATTTTTAATTAAAAAATCTCTCAATTTTTAACTAGATTAGGTATTGGGTGGTTACCCGAGCTAATGTTCGAGTTTAAATTGCTTGCCATAGTTCATGCTTGAGATATTGATTATGCTTTGTTTTTGCCATGTATACTATCTCTTTAATCATTAACTCTGCGCTTCCTAGAGCATTTATCTCTAACACTTCATTTCTTCTGCGTCCATGTATTTTTTTTTTAGTTTAACGTGAGTATCCGGACCAGTTTGTGCGCATCTCGACTAATCCTTAAATCTCTCTTCTTTTTTTTTTTTGGCAAGTTGGCGTCATCATTTATTTCAACTAATCCTTAAATCTCTCTTCTTCTTCTTTTTTTGGCAAGTTGGCGTCATCATTTATTTCAAGCCTACCTTGATCGTATTTTAAATTGATCAAGGTTTTATGGTCCCAAGCTTTTATTACTGGATGATCACCTAGATGGTTGTCCATGTACTTTTTTTTAACTTATAGAGAAGTTTGAACATGATTTTTATATTAGTTTTTTTTTTAGTTTCATCTTAAAGCTTTTATTTCTTAACTTTTATTATTGCTCCGACTACTGTCAAAGTCTCAAAGTCTGTTGGCTTTACTAGTGAAGCATGACATCTTATAAAATTTATATATATAAAAAATAAAAATTAAAAGATTAAGTTTGATAAAAATATAATACAAAATATTAAGTTTTAATTCATGATCAAAAAAATATAAAAAAGATAATACAAGGTTAATTATATCTTGATAAGTCAAATTTATTTTTTGTTTCAATAAAAAAAAAAGTGTTGCATCTTCTTTAACCTTTTTGAACTCCAACTAACATGAAATTATAAAAGAAAAATTGGAAAAATATGTTTAGAAACTTCTAGTAAAAATTATTTTTGATATCAGTACATCAAATTAAATGATATAAAATACAAAAAAAATAATTTTTAACAAATTTATTTTTTAAAATAATCATAAAACACAATTTTAACTATAAAAACAAACCGCTCCTAAATATCCCAGGTTACAGGGTAATGCTACCATTTATATACAGTCATGATTAGCCCTTAGTTTTTAAAAACGTGATAATTTTGAAAAACTCATGCTTTCACTAAAATAAAAATAAACTTAAATGTATTTCATATAATTTTAATCTTGAATTCATCAAAGCTATTATTTTGTATCACAACTGAATTTGAGTAGAAAAAAGTTTCAATCCGAAATCTGGCTTGGATTAAATAAAAATCAAATCATTTTATTATTATTTTTTTCTTTTTAGTTTAACATGGGTGTCCGGACCAGTTTGCGCGGACCTCGACTAATTCCACGGGCTCTAAAGTTAACGACTATGTAAGCCTCCAGTGGCCATCATATGAGCAACCATAGAGCTCGAATATGAGACCACAAAGAAAACAAATTTTTTAATTTCAAGTTTTTACCATTGGACCATCATCTAGATGGTTATTATTTTTCCTCCTCTTCTTCTTAGCAACCCGTGTGATTAGACATCCAATGTACAGTGCCCATGACATGTTATGGACTTATGGGTCTACATTTGTCTTTCCCAGTTACATGGTACGTTCGTGGATTCAAACGGTTCAGTTCGATAGCGTATCCTACATGCTATCCAATTATTATTAAGTAAACAAGCAAGCAAGCTGGTTCGAGCAAATGCCTTGTCATCCAACAATATTTCGTGAGGTTTGAGTCTGGATCTCTCTCTCTATCTCTAATTTTTTATTTTTTTGTTTAAAATTAATTTTTTTATATTTTTAAATTGTTTTGAAATGAAAAATAATTTTTTATAAGTAAAAAAAATATTATTTTAATATATTTTCACTTTAAAAATAATTTTTAATACAGTTATAAACACCTGATATCATAGATCATAGTCTAGCTAAGCCCGGAATATAGAAAGAATTTTCACCCCCTTCCTTTTGCTGGTCAAAATTGGGGGAGACAACGATTACCTGGCTCCAGTCACCGCTTGTGTTCATAATCATGAGAATTTTTGCCCTTGATTACTGTAATAATAGCCGTATTTTGTTCAAAAAAGTAATGATGGCTATACATTAAGGAGTGATTACCTCAACTTTTCTTTTACTACATTGTTGAAATTTAAGCGTATTAATCATTCATAGATCATAATGTAAACGCAAATTATCCCCTTTTAGACTGAAAAAGATCACCTCTTTTCACATTTTTAAGTCCCCAAGTCTGGTCCAATGAATTAATTCGGTGATCTAGGAACTGACCTTATTGAATTTCATGTCAAGTTGGATAATTAAAATTTTACCTAGTTAAATTAATAAAATTTAGTTTAATTTAAAAAAATCAGAAAAATGTAATTTATTTTTTTTTAAAAATTAAAATAATATCATTTTAAATTCATTCATGAAATGCTTTATAACTGCTATAAAAGCAAACCCAACAAGCTACAAGCAAAGCCGGTGGTCACCCCTCCTTTTTTCTGTTTTGCCTTTCTTCACTGAGAATGTTAGTCTATCAAACGTCAACGATGATTGCAAGATTTAAATGGAACCCCACATATACCCAATCTCTTGAAATGCAAGCCAGGATAATTAGATTGTCCCAACAAAGGTCTGATCTTTTGCTTGACCGCCTTTTTTCCCTCTTTTTTGGTAAATTTGCTTGCCCACCTTTTACTCACTTTGACGTGCTTGTATCTCTGTGTCATTGTTTGCTAATAAATATAGCAAAAAATATTAGAAAATAATATAAATTATATCTTAAAATTTTATCTAATAGTTTAAATTATTGGGTTGAAATAGTTCTTTGATATAATATCAAAGTTTTGATAATCAAGCGGTTACAAGCAATCACGAGTTTAAATTTCACCTTTCCGATTTATTTGATAAAAATTAAGCATAAAATGATATAAAACTATGTAAATTTTAAGTCCAAAAAGTTTTTATTTAAGAATTTATTCAGAAAATCTTTTCCGCCGCACGACTCATAGAAAGTGAGAAGAGAGTGTGTTAGGAGGTGAGAATGATCTTTAGAAAATATATTAGAAAATAATATAAATTATATTATGAAATCCTATTGAGTTGTGATAGTTTTTTAATAATAGTTTTTTAATAATAAAAAAAAAATTCCAATCCTATAAATTATAAAAGCAATGTATGCCGGTTTTGCTGTCGGAAATTAAGCTGGCTGGTTTCACTCTTAAGTTGCTTCTACGTAAGCTTGATCATGAATTAGTCGGCTTCCTTGATCACCGAGGAATTCAGATACAATTCTGGAGCTTGTCTTGTACTCACACGGCGCCGTTGACCTCAAGTTCTTGTTTCAATTCTGGAGCTTGGTGAAAAAGACTCATGGACTTTTAACTCTACTACTGTTGTGTTAATTTAATTAGCTTTCATGATGACTGGCATTAGAAATTCTGTTCTAAGTTGTGACTTATCTGTTCTGTCGACTTGTCGTGATGTGGCGGTGCGAGAGGACCAGCTTTATACACGGTTTTGTACTGCGTTGAAATTTGCTTTTATAATTTTTATAATTTTTTTTAGATTTAAATTATTTTTTATATATTTTTCTATCATGATATTTTAATTTTAAAAAATAAAAAATATTTCAATATATTTTCAAGTTAAAAATATTTTAAAAAACAACATCTATCAAACAAACACTTAATATTAATTTGTTAAAGTGATAGATTCTATTTTTCAAAAAAATATTTACCGGTAAAAAATCAAATTAATATTTTTTTAATTTTTTAATAGTTTTAATATAATAATATCAAAAATAAAAATATTATTTTAATACAATTTTAATTAAAAAGTAACATGCACCATATTGGTACTATAATAGATTTTGCAATTATAGTTTTAAAAATAGGTTTAATTAAGAAAAATATTTTGAATTGTTGTATTTTTTTTTAAAATTTTTGTGAGATGGATTTTTACATGAAAAATAAATGAAAAATATTATTTTAAATTCTATAAAACTAAAATTTAAAAAACAATTATACATGAAATTCATATAAAAATGCAGGAACTATTTAATTGCTATATATATATTTTTTTTGTCTTTACAGTTGGGTAAACGTTTTGGTTGAAATTGTAAAGCCACCATGGAAAAAACAGTATCCACTATAGAAAAAAAAAATTAATAAATTAGATTAAGCTGACCAAACTTTCATGGATATGACATGTTTGAAATATAGTCCACCGTTTAATTCAATTCAAAGTTCATAGGAACTTAATTAGTTTAATTTATTTGGTTAAAAAATATTTTTCAAACTAAGGTTATAAAATAATTAAAAAATATATATTAATATTGATAGTTTTTCATTGAAATATTATCGATTTAACTATTGCTATTACATCATGAAATAAATAATACTTTATATAAAATATTTTTTATTCTTCTATTAAACTATCTATAATTTTATCACATACAAAATCCATCCGACAAAAACTATATTTTTTATTATTTTATAAGCATTAAATTTAATAAATATTATTATTATTATAAAACATGATATATTTAAACATCACGCTTTTAAAATACAACAATTTTAAATATTGTATTTTATAAACATTTTTTAAAACACAATAACTTAAAAATATCTATTTTGAAAGTGCGAAATCAATTATAATGGAAGATATTTTTTTTATCCCATCATTGAGAGCTAGCCGAAACTTGCAAAAAAAAAAAAAAAAACTCAGCATAAAGATTTGATATTATTTTTCTTCCCTGCCTCTATTACTTTTAGATGGGTTCTATCAATAGCTTAGGAGGTTGTGACCAAGAGGAGCAACTAGCAAAAAGGAGGAGGTCGGCGTACAGGAGCTGCTGAAGGAGATTCTGTCACGGCTTGGACAGATCAGGTTTGGTTGAAGGTGGAGTTGGTTCTGCTATTACATATGTAGTGGCTGTTGTTGCTAACCACGGTGAAGAGGGGAGGAGTTGTTGGCTGTTGGCCGGAGGATGAGAGCCTTTTGTGTTGTTGGTGGTGAGGGGTTGCTTGCCGTGAGTTGAAGGGAAGGCTTGGTGTTGACAGTGGATATGTTCTCCACTGTTCACTTTGCAAAAGTGAACAGTGGAGAGTGAAACGTAAAAATATAGAACGCTGGATGAGAAGTATGAAAAAATTGCTTCGCCAAAACCTGAGGTTGAACCTCATTTTTAGTGGTCCCATGAACCAAACCGCAGCTTCATTTTTTAACCAAACACCATATTATCTGTGTTTGAACAAAAATATAGTAGCTACCGCAAAGACAAACGGGTCAGCCTGATCTAAATCGGGATCATGCCCAAATGAGTTCCAAACGATATTGCTTTGAATTTTTTATTTTATTTTTCTAGTTACATTTATTTTCTGGTTTTGTTTCAAGATTTTATTTTATTTAAATTTTAATTAGTTAGTTCAGTGTAGTTGTTATTTAAACAGTTGTGTATTATTAAAAATTTAAAAATTATTGATATTTAAAACTTATCAAAGAGACTATGTTTGTACAAAAAAAGACAACTATACGGGTACATGAATGTCTGTACAAAAATATCGTTTGAAGCATCAATACGTCTTGTAAAAATATGTTGCCGGAGGTTTCAAGTTAACGCTTCCGACCAACTTCACTTATAAAATTGAATAGCTCAAGAAATTGATTAATTTGGACAAGATTAGCTGGGTTTGGTCCGACGAGGTTACCTACAGCCGGTCTGCTGTTTATTGTGTGTTCTTGATTACGACAGCGAGCAAAAAAGATCGCCTGCCTGTTCCCCGCTAGTTAGGGGCGCTAGAGCTAACACGAAATGCTAATCCCACCATGTTTCCTAAATCTCTAAATTGTACGTGCGAGTGTTTTTTTTCTTTTTTTTTTCTTTTTATGTATGTATTATAGGTTAATTAATTTTAAGTATCTTGTGATGTCTTATGCTTAGCAATTGACATGGAATATTATTTGTGGATAATATCGATAAAATATAGTAAAATAAGCTTTTAAACAAAACTATGCATATTTTATATATATATATATATATATATATATATATATATATATATATAATTGTTAAAATGAGCTGAAATTTTATAAACATGTTGTAAAGGTTTTGTTCTCTCTAGAGTACATCGGCTAGCTCCTTCCGAGACCAAAAACATGCTAAAATTAAGTTTAGAAGATATTTTTTGAGATTTTTCTTTATTTTTCTCTATTTATTTTTGGATTCCTTTCCTATTTAGGTTTTAAAATTTTACTAGGTTTGAATTTCATTAACTAACTAGGCCACTTAAATAATTTGTAAATTAAATATTTCATAAAAGTTTTTGTGAATTATTAAATTTCAGAATGTATATTAATTAGGGCTATGATCTTAAAATTGAGAAGTCCTATTTTTTTTTCGTATATTATTTAATAAAACAAAAGCTAATTGTGGGATCCGATAGTTTAAGATTCAAAAACCAGTTTTAATTTATTGAGAAGCTATATTTTAGAAGTTGTTTGGAATGCAGTGCAAATAACGGTCTTAAAAAATTCAAAAATTGTTTTTTTTAAAAAAGAAAAATTTTTTTTATATATTTTGGATCATTTTGATGTACTGATCTAAAAAATAATTTTTTTTAAAAAAAAATCATTTTGATGTATTTAAGCACGAAAAATATTTTGAAAAGCAACAACTAATTTTTTGATTTTTGGTGGCATTTTATTCATATTATTTGTGCCTAAATCCCTTTTAATCAACCATTTTTGTTTCTAAGCATTGTCACAACCACAACCATGTCTATTGTCATAGAAGCTATAGAGCCGCCATTACATTTCAGTTTCTAAGCCAGAAGACACTACAACATCTTCTTCCTCCCTAATCCCTAACCATTATTTAAGAATAATATATTGATTTCCAATTTTCAAAAAATTATTAAATAATCTCATTAATTATAACTCTTTGATATTATTTCTTGTTTATGTTTTCTATATTTGTTTTTATAGTTTTAGAAACATAAACAAATTTTAGATTTATGTTATAAACTAACCACCACCTACCAACATAACTTGTGAAAACTTTATGTTGTTTTCAAAAAAATTGGCAAGTAGTTGTTGCTTTTTAAAACAAAACAAACAAATTGATGTTCTATGTTTTTCTTTTAAATTTTTAAAAATAAAAACGGATGATAGAAAATCACAAGAGAAATCAAACAGTTAACTGATATTTTTTTTTAGATTAACGTGAGTGTTTAGATCAGATTATATGTATTTCGACTAATCTCATGGATTCTAAAGTTAACGATCATATAAGTCTCTAGTGGCCCTAAAGTTTATGAGACTTGAATTGGTGACCTTTAAAAAGCAAACTCAAAACCTAATTAGTTAAGGTAAACTCCTCAAAATTAATTAGCTAAGTTAGTTAGCTGGAATTTTCTTTCTAAGTATATCAATACACCAACATCCATCTAGCAATATGTTATTATAATTTGCAGATTCCGGCCAATTATTTTTTATTAAAACAGTTTTGTTTTTTTTTTTAATTTTTTTGAAGGTAACTTAATATACTAAATTTGATTCCACAAAAAATGAGAATCTCGTATCTTTATCTTTAAAACTTTGATAGCATACAGGGGAAGTCATGTTAAACCAATTAATTATTGAATTAAAATCTTTCCTTGTCCAAATTTAAAACCTAACCTGAATTAAATTTTTAATAATAAATTTTAAAAGTTAACTCAGAACATATTTAATAATTATACTGATAGATGATGTTGGTTGGTATTGTAATTTGTGCTGATAGGTTTTGGCAATGATAGTGATCGGAAGCTTATCTCCACCAACTCATGGCCAAATTAGTCGCTTCTCCGTGCGTATACACAGTGAGCACAGTACCAAGCACAGTACTTTATCATTCTAGAATCAATGCCCATAAATCATACGTTAATTTTTCCTCCCTCCTTCCGTAATAATATTAAAATCAACTAGTTGGAATTTAAGTTTATTTTTTAAAAATCATCCGTTTCAGTTTTATAGATATCAAGAACACTAGAAATTTAAATAATCATTAACTTCAGAGTTTATAAAATTAGTCGAAATACGTGCAGATTAACCCGAACAACTATATTAATAAAAAAAAAATTCATCCTTACAAAGATTGATGGAGTTCACATTAAATGAACAAATTAATGAGTTAAAGTGCTGTTGGGAGAGAGATGAAAAGGGGGAGATAACACCTTACTAAGCCAGCCATTGGAAAGAAGAGAATGACCTGTAAATATGTTCTTGAAACCTTTTTGTCAAAGAGTATACATTTTATTTAAGTTTTTATTATTATTATTATTATTATTTTATGAGCATCACAAAAAGTTTTTTGTCCCGTTGTTCATTCCTATCAAAGAAAACCAAAAAAAAAGGGAACGGCGAAGATGATCATGACTTAAACAACTCAAAATTCAAGATAAACCCAATAAAAAACTGTGTTTTTCTTTCCCAGCCAAATGGTGTTTCATGTTCTTCCTTGCAGCAGTTGGAATTGACCTAGGGCAGAAGGTTTATAAGACTTCCTTGTGTCGTTAGGTTCATCAAATCATCATAGTTATAGAGTAATTGTTTTACTAACGCCAACCTAACTTAACTGCTATAAGCACCAAACACTTTGCATGATACGAACATATTGCTCTTGTGAAGCATTTTGTAACCCTAATGTCATGGTTGATAACTAGCCAAGTAGTAGTTTGATTTAAATTTATTCCTTGCGATAGGGAGTGAAACCAAACGCTATGCCCTGTGATCCTTTCCTTGGTGCCAAGTGTTGGAGTAATGGGTTGTTGGGACATCAAAAAAATATTAATACTAGTTTGTTTATGTACGTATTTTAAAAATGTTTTAAAAAAATTAAATTTTTATTTTATTTTTTTCTTTGCTTCATATTATTTTTTTGTATTTTCAAATCGTTTTAATGTACTGATATCAAAAATAATTTTTAAAAAATAAAAACAATATTATTTTAATGTATTTCTGAGTAAACAATACTTTGAAAATCAACGGCAACTATATTCTCAAACACCCCCTAAATAAATTAACTTAGAGGTGGAAGAATTTTTTTATAAAAAAATATTTATTTGTTTCACAAAAAAGGAACACCTTTTATGATACAACCAAATATCTAATTCTTTTTTTTAAAAAAAATAAGTACAAAAAGAGATTGGAAATAGAAAAGGTTATGTTCTATGTAATAAAAGAATTTATTAACTCGTAGAATTAAAACAACTCCTTGTAATAATATGATTGCTAAGAAAAAAACATAATCATTCGTTTTTAGTTAAATTGAGAATTACCACTTTAGTTTCATTGAAATCGAATAAGACTTTAGATATAGGGAGAGAATAATTGTGAATAGTAAGAGAAGAAAATGGAAAAAAAGTATCACAATTTAATATTAAACACTACCACAATCTTTAGATTTACCGACGGAATTTTCCGTCGGTATTTGCACTATCATTCTGTTGGTAATTAATTTACCAACAAAATCACCGACGGAAATGCTCTGTCGTGAATCTTGCGTCGGTAATTTTTTGTCAGACGGTAAGTCCGTTGGTAATAAAAAAATATTATTACCGATAGATTTACTAACGGAAAACGCGAGCAAAAAAAAAATTACCCGCTTCATTCCGTCAGTATTTCCCTCAGCAAATGCCATATGTAATTCCTTCGGTAATTATTTAAAAATATATATAAAAAATCTATCTTACAAAACTAGATAATAATTAAATTAATATAAATCAACACTCTATAATACTCAAAATGCTTGGAAAAAAGAAGAATAAAATCAACTCAAACAAATTTGCAACAAATAAATTCAACTAAAAAAATTCATATGAAAAAAATTTAAAAATCCTATAAATAAATCAACTAAAAATTGATCTCATATGAAAAAAAAATCCTACAACAACATTCATACAATTATTATGAACAAAAACAATTAAAAACAAAATAAAAAAAAATATAGTGAAAAAAACACGAAAAAAAAGAAAAAAAATATTACCTTAATGTAGTTGCAAGTGAAGCTAAGAAGAAAAAAAAAATTCATAAAGTATACCAATTAAAAAAAAATCAAAAGAAAAAAGAAGAAAGGAGAAGAAGACATACCTGAGCATGGAGGAGAAGAGAAGGAGTTGAGGAGAGAAGAGAAGAAAAAAAATAGTTATTGATGTTTTTTACATACGGGGGAGAAGAAGAAGAAGAAGAAAAAAAGAGACGGGTCTATTGTGAAATTAGGGATTCTAGACTTTTTAATGAGGTGTTTTACCGACGGATAATTAAATATTAATGCTTTTAATCATTCCATCGGTGATTCCATTTGTAATATTTAATTTAAATTTTTAATTTAATCTAAAATTTTCAAAAATCATCACATCATCATTTTTTTTGCTTTGTTTTAATTATTTTGTTTCCCACTGCAATTCTCTCGGTATATACCGAGGGAATATTGCCGTTGGTAAAATCCGTCGGTATATTTCCGACGGAAATATTCCCTCAATATTTTCGTTTGTATCTATCAATTTTTTGTTAGTAAACCTATTATTTTGGTAATAATTAAGTTTATAAGGAAAAGATAACAATTTAATAATTTTAATATGTAAAAGGGATTAAAATTCATGTATTAGTTAATTAAGTCAACAGTTAAGTTTATAGGGAAAAAGTATTACTGTTTTAGTTAATTAAGTTAAGAAGTTAATAATTTTAATATGGAAAAGGTATTAAAACAGGCATCAAAGTTTCTATTTTGTTTAATTAATTTAACAATTAAGTTTATATGTAGAAATTTTTAAAATTCCTGTTATAATTGTTAAGTTAATTAAAAAAACTAAGGATATTTTAATTTAATCAAATGTTTTCAAACAGAATTGATATATATATATATATATATATATATATATATATATAGAGAGAGAGAGAGAGAGAGAGAGAGAGAGAGAGAGAGAGAGAGAGACGCGAATTATAAAATTATGGATAACAAAACAAGCAACTTGATGAGACGGCCTTTTAAGCTGAGCCCATTGAATTTTTCAGCCCGGCCCTACCATGCCTGACTAACTTCATTTTCATATTATTGGAATTGAATTTTCTTCAACGGTTTATCTTTTTGTCGAAATAAATGGTGATTATTTACCATATATATATATATATATATATATATATATATATCATAGAAAGCATTAAATATCAGAATAGCTCCTTTTTACTAAAAATCTACGCGCGAGCATATCATATATATTCGCCAAAAATACAAGCAGGGATAAAAATAGAAATTAACGAATTTTATTTATATAAAAAACTCAACCAAAGACAGTTTTTTATAAATTTTTGGCATCGTAAAGTTTTCTTTCTTAATTAAGAAATAAAATGATAAAAAAATAAAGCATGAATTTAAGTACCAAGCATTAGGCTTAGACTATGAATCAAATAAAATGCTCAATTAATAAATTCAATTCTTCTTTTTTCCATTTTTTTATATGCCTAAACTTATTCAGGTTTAAGAATCTTTTCATATTCAATATTATATACATATTAAAGAATGATATATTAATCATGATAAAAATAATATGGGGGGAAAATAACAGAGAGAAAGGTTTTTCTTTTGGATACCCTAGTTTTTAATTTGATTTCTTTTTAAAAGAGGATGGATAGAAGAAAAATAAAAATGAAGGGTCTAGTGTTTGCCACTTGGTCATGCATGTAAAGCTAGGGAAAAGAAACATGCGTGTCTACAAACGTGGGGATTTTTTTTTAGCGCAATTTTTGTTTGTAAAATTATTGATAATTTCTTTTTATTGATCGACTTAACGATAAAATTATGTATTATCGATGAAAAGTAAGCCGATGGATATTGTTCGTTGGTGATTTAGTCGGTAAAAAAAATACCAACAAACTCTGAATCAAAAATCAACAAAATATTTCCGTCGGTAAAACTGTGAAATCAAATCTTGTAGTAGAAGTAGTAAGTATTTTTTATCAATCTTTATTTCAATAAATTTTAAGTATTCAAGTAATTAATATGTACTAATAGTTATTTTAATTATATATCCATTTTAAAGAGAGAAGTACACAAAAAAAAATCATATCAAATATTTCATTTAAACTTAATTTTTTTTTTACATTCTGAACACGCTTCTAGACATCATCCACATATAAGCAATCACTTTTAAAAGTTAAACTATGAAGAGAGTTCATCAACTCGAGATTTATCAATAAACATATTTGCGCGTGGATTGAAAATATAAAGAGGTAAGATTCAAATTATAAACATTCTTGCACCGTGAAATGATCACTCCATGTCCTTGATTATAAACTTGAAAATAATTTTAATTTTTATTTCTCATAATTCTATTTCTTCTTTATCTACCTCTCACCTATAAAAATAATCATGATAATTGTTCCTTCAATACTCTAAAGTTAATAATTCAACCTTTAGGCCATTGGAGATCTTTTATTGTACAAGAAGACATGTAATTTTGTAAAACACCCCCTCCCTCCCTCCCTCCCTCAAATCAAGACTATTCTCTTACCATATTTTTCTTCATAAATGGAGAGACAAATCAAGTTTCTGATCTTTATCGTTCCTGATCTCCATATTGTGATTGTCAATCGCCATTGAAAGATGGTGGTTGGGACCGCCTCCATTGAAACCAGGGCATCTTATGCTCCTTTGCCAATTCAACAAACTCTGCTCATCTTCTTGGTCATATTGGTGATGATCATACCTATCGCTTGAACAACTCCCGCCATAAAACAGCACCCCACTGTCAAACCTGGCTGCACCACTGGATCCAAGACGGTCAGAGAACTGATCATGAGTAGGATGACAGTGGAGGTTGGCTGCATGAGCAGTACTTGTGTACATTGAAGGGTGCAACAGGCCTAAATGATGACTTGGGGAAAAAATCACTGGAAATGTTGGTGGTGGGGATGGTGCATATTCAGATACTCTTCTTGTCTTCCTTGCTGCATTTCTCTCCTTCTTGTGAGCATTTTGGTGGCCTCCTAAGGCTTGAGAACTGTAGAACTTTCGTGAACAGAATAAACAAGGAAATACCCTTGCTGCGGTGTCTTCTTCTGCATGGATCGGAGAAACCTTTTCTCCAGGTTCCATGTCTGCTAGGAGATAAAATGCTTGAAAAGAATGGCAGAAGTAGAGAAACAGGATGGAGTACCCAAATGTGCTGACTTGGTGTTTGATACTCTGATATGATAACAGTAGAAAAGAGAGTTCAGAAGAGTTGGAAAATGTGAAGAGTCTCTCTGTAACAATATTAAATAGGGGTCTTGACACAAGGTGCTGTATGGGCTTGGGAACAGAAGAGATAAGAGAGAGAGAGAGAGAGAGAGAGAGAAGCTTCTGCGTTGCTAAGGTGAAGAGTGAAGACAGTTATCGGTGGAAAGCAAAGCTTGGATTGGGAAGTGGAACCTCTGTTTCTGACAAATATCAGTTTCATCTTGTAGGAGTACGAAGTTTCTTGTCATAACTGAAGCCCATTGATTTATGCTTCGCCTCTGTTTGGCCTCATGCATTGTGGTCTCCCACTCTCCCTCATTATTTAAAAAACAAATTAATTTTTTTTAAAAAAAATATTTTATATTATTTTGATATACTAATATCAAAAATAAATTTTAAAAAATAAAATATTTATTTTAATATATTTTCAAGAAAAAAAACATTTTAGAAAATAATTTCTACTACAGTGTCAATTATATTCTTAGATTATGTTTGTTTTTACGATCCAATCATATTTTTAAAAAAATTTAAATTTTTTTCAAGTTATTTTTTTAGTGTGTTTTTAATGGTTTTAATGTGATGATATCAAAAATATTTTTTAAAAAATATATATTATTTTAATAAATTTCCAAGCAAAAATAATTTTAAAAAACAATACTGTAATCTGATTATATTTTTAATCCACTTTGTTTAGTTTTATAAATTCTATGATATTCAAGTTATAATTATATAAATAATTTAATAAAAAAGACTGGACATTATAAAAAAAATTCGATCCATCTCTCATGAATTTCGAATTTCAACACTCCTTATCACGTAAAAGCTACAGGACGATTGGAATTGTGTTTTTTATATTTCAAACAACGTTTTATTAAATTAAAAAAATATTTATTTATATTTTTAATATTTGGATACGTCAATAAATAAAAAATATTATTTTAAAAAAATTACCCTCCAATAAGGAGCTTTCAATAAAGAGAGATGCTATTTTTATCAAAAATTTGAAGTGAGCAAGAGAGGTGAACAGAGAGAGGGAAATCAGATTTGTCAGAGAAGCTAAGCTTAGACGATCAGGTTTGTGATCTTCAATGGCCAATGTGGAAGGATTGGGTGCTTGAAAGCCAAAACCAGTCCCCACATGGTCTGAAGCACAGTAAGTGGTTGTGTCAGCTCTCTCTGCCCCTATGTCTGTGCAAACCGCTGTTTTTTCTGCCGCCTTCCTCTGCCTTCTATAAATAGTTATGGGGCACAGCCACCAGTCCTGCGTTCTCCACCGCCAAATCCATGCCATTTGTCACTTCTTCGCCCATTCCTATCATGCACTGAAGCCTCTTTGTCATGCCCCGACCAGAGACAACCCAATGCTTGCCCCCAATGCATGGGTTGGCTTTCGCACACGTGGCAACCATTAAAAGCTTCGATTTAAGATCATTACAAAAAAAAACAAAAAACTAAAAGGTTCGGTGATTACATGTAATACTGTGAATTCAGATACTGTATTAATCCTTTTTCTCCGCACTGTACCGAACAACTACTTTACCAGCAGGGGTAGAGTTGTTTATTTTTTCTAGGGTATGAAAATGTTATTTGTTAATTGATGAGGAATAATTTGGTCATTTAATATTTTTATATACAGCAAAATTACTTTATTACCATTAAAAACTAAAACATAAGCTTTTTATCCAGTCTTTTATGTATATTTAATTTTATTTACACAGTTAAAAGGATAATGATACATTTAAATGCTCAAAAGTATTGACGTTGCGGAGAGGTTTTTTTTATCTTTACATATGTTTTGTACAATTAAATAACATGTCTGACCTGACTTCAAAAAAATCTAATCCTGTCTTGGGAGGGCATTTCATCTTTGCTGCATGGTTTTTTTTTATAATATTAAGATGTTCTTAGGGGCTTTTTAGTAATTAAATTAATAAAATATTAATAAATCAATATAAAAGGTTGTTGTATGCTACGCACGTATCAACGCATCATCATCCCCTGTTATAAACTGAGGTGTGTGGGGTGTTTCGATGGTCAAAACCTACTGACTGTCATTTCATTCGACGTATCAGGTGGCGACACAACTATTGAAATGACGTGTTTAGTCTGGTAAACAACGGTTCAGAGGTGATGAAAGTTTTTCTTCCTCCCTTTCTTTTCTCTCTTGTGCTTTGGTAGTTGCGTCAAGCCTTTAAAAATTCAGTTATGTCCTCTTGTTTATATTTGTTTTAAAGTTGGTTCTTTTTTGTTTTGATTTTTATTTGCTTTGATTTTAGTGATTCTTGAATTTTCTTTTTTGTTTTAATTTCATTCCCCTGCATTTATTTCATTTAATTTTTGTATTTAATTTGGTTCTCATTTTTTTTATTGTTATTTTTTATTCTTTGTATTAATTTTTTTTATTTTGTCATTTAGAATTTCATTTAATTTTGTTTGGTTTTTAATTTTGGTCCTCGTCTTTTTTATTGCTTTTTTTTTATCATTTTATTTATTTATTTTGTTTTTCAATTTAATCCCTAATTATTATTATTTTCAATTATTTTTTGTGTAGGATTTAGTCATCATTGTTTTCATTTTTTGACTTCTTTTTATTTTTTATGATTGAGAATTTTGCTTCATTATTTTTTTGCATTTGTCTTCTACAATTATGACCTGGTCCACTAGTTTTGATGATTAACCCGATTTAAGTTCGGTATTTTTTTAATCCCTTTTAAAAATTGATTTTTTTTATTTTCATAATTTAACATTAACTTATTGGGCCTTAAACTTCGTGGTTTGTTATGCTTTTTTTTATGAGGTTATCCATATCTCATATCTTGGGTTGTAGGTTATTAAAGTTAAGCTGGGTTGACTTGGTTTTTTTTTTTTTTTGTTTCATCATCCTATTTTTTTCTCACTTTTGAGCGGACTTTTCTGACTTTTTGAGAGTAAAACGGGTTGCCTCGATTTTTTTTATCTTTGCTAGATCTACCTTTTTAAAAATGAATTGTTTTTAATTGGATTAAATTAATTTATTTTATTTTTTAATATTAAATTAACTTGGCATTTCCTCGGTTTTTTTGGTGCTCTTTGTTGAGTCTTGCTCTTTAAAAAAAATGTAATTAAATTAATTTATCTCACTCTTTAGCATTAAATTGGTCTGGTATTGCCTCGGGTTTTTTGGTGATTTTTATTAGATTTGTTTTAATTAAGTTTCTTATAAGTTTCACCCAGATTCGCTTGATTCCCCCTCCTCTTTTCTAGTTTTTTTTTTATTTTTAATCCTAGACGTTTTTTTTTCCACTTATGGGATTCTCCACTTTTTTGTAATCCTAAAGTTTTTTTTTTTTTTTTTAGCTTTGTTCAATTTAGTTTTTTTTTTTTTTTTTTGAGAAATTTTGCTTTTAAATTAAATATAAACATTAAGGTTTTTTTTATGTTTTGTTTCAATTACTTTTAAAACTTAATTCAACCTAGCCCTGGGTTTCTGGATCACTAGTCAGTCTATTAGGTCAAGCATTTAAAACATCAAATGATATATTTTAATTTTGATTTTTTTTTTCAAATTTAATCCTTATTTAATTTTTATTTTTATTATTGACTGATTTTTATTTTTTATTTGTATTTTTCTGACTTAAAATTTTTTAATTTTACTCTTCAATTCAATATTTAACAATATTTAAAATTTTAGCTCTCAATGTTTTAATTTTTAATTTTTTTTATCAAATTTATCATCATTAGATCCAGTTTGGTGATATTTATTATTCATTAATTTTTTTTTAATTTTATCTTTTATCATTAAATTATTATTTTCAATTCTCTGTTATTATTTTTTTAAAATAAACTATCGTTTTTTTACACTTAAAAAAAATCAACTCAGCCCATTGCGGAGAACGGGCAAACTATCTAGTTTTGGTCAAGCAGAAATTAGCATATTGATCGCACACGATCTAGGGTCAACCAAGGCCCAAAATATAGATTGCAAGTTCGTAAAACAGGTATATACCCCGGTTAGTACTCGGTGGGCACACCACTACCGAGGAAAATCTGATCATGCTATACAACCTAGATGAGTACACCGCCACAAATAGCAAATGGATCCGGCTGAGATTCAGGCGCAACCAAAGCATTTACGGCAGTACGAAAAACTTGATGGTGCTGGTGAGGGCTCGGGCTCGGGCTCGGGCTTTTTTAGAGGGAGATGCTTAAAGAATGCTTTTACTGCTCCAGTGGCACCATCCTCATTCTCCATGGCCTTAGCGAGATCCACGGCACGCTCCTTGACCTAAAATGTTAAAAGTTCATCAGGTAAATTCTCGGCCCAGAATTTGTTGCAAATAATACAAGTTTATTTTAGTTCTAGATGATACTGATTATCATTTCGTAGCCACTGGAATCAATGTGGAGGCAAGTCCCAACATATTTTTGAGAAGCTTACTGTTTGCTTTTCACCTGAAAATAACTATAAATGTTTTTAAACTCATTGGTTCTCTCTCCAAATAAATGCACATCGAATCTTTAGCTCCTTAGTGCCAGCACCCACAAACTGTAGCATTCGGCCAAAACTAGAAAGATCACTGCTGGTTTATGGTTTTAGAAATCTATAATAATGAACTACTGAGTTTTAATTCCAGGTTAGATGATCTAAACAGAATATATAGTCTAGCTGACTGCTAGGAGATAAGCCCAAGTTCGAACTCTCTTAATGTCCTTCATATAGGACGTCGTGCCAGAAAGGAAAAGGAGCAGACTGCATGTGGATTGTAGATTTTGACATTATTTTCTTTTTATCCTCAGCTAATATATATCGAGTGATTTGACATTAACTTGGGATCTAGCATGAAGATAATTGCATCAACCTTGAGTGATTTGACATTACCTTGGGATCTAGCATGAAGTTTATT
This sequence comes from Populus trichocarpa, assembly GCF_000002775.5. Lineage (NCBI taxonomy): Eukaryota > Viridiplantae > Streptophyta > Magnoliopsida > Malpighiales > Salicaceae > Populus > Populus trichocarpa. The sequence goes on along the minus strand of NC_037286.2, from coordinate 23,125,144 downwards.
GCATCAATTAGCTTGGTACGGGAGAACTCATCAACAGGTATGGGCGGAGGACCTACTCCTCTCGCATGCACCCGCTCACCCCAGAAAGGTTGGTCGCCAAAGAAAGGCACGATGGTTGTAGGGCACTACATCACAGAAGAAGGATAAAGAAAAAAGATGGGCAGGACATCACACGAAAATATATGATACAAACAAGCTGCAGCTATTACCGCAGCTTTAAGACCAGCAGCTGTTGTTCCAGCACCTCCATGATGAACCTGACAGTAAAGTGCAAACTAATAACAATGGGACACCAAGATCGAAAAGAAAACACAAAAATTGAAGAACAAATAATATACTCAATCAACATCATCATCAATTACTCAAACTTTTCCACTTCCAAATCTTTCATGTTTTATGGATTTTGATAAAGTGACAGTTGTTTCTCAAGCATTATATCCAACTGACAAAGCTATAAAATTAAGCCTTACCACTGCCTTGCATTGCAAGAATAGCCAATCATGAGGGCAGTTATCCAGTAAGTATATAAAGTCCTTCGGTTCTGCCACTAAAGAGGAACCAAAATAAGCTAAATAGATGGCATGCAAGACCCTGAAGATGCATATACCGTGCACAGAATACAACAGGAAAAGGAAATAGCAAGAATTTTTAGTGAACATACAAAAGTTTAAAGGGGGAACCAGAAACTTACAGTTACCCAGGCCACCCCAGCCTTTATTAATGATGCCCCTCTGCCCAGTTTGTTCCACCGCTTCAACAATTGTTTGGGTCATTTTTTCTGGTTCTTCCACAGGCTGACATGAATACAGAGAATGTGAGGAGAAAGAAATCATGTAAAAAGATACAGAGAATTGAGAGAATAATCGTGGGGGCGGGGGGGTTGGTTTCAACTAGTGAAATCCTTTTATATAGTCAACCTTCTTGGTATCAATTCAAGACTCAATTATTGGCACTGACTTCGATGCAGACCGAATACACATACAATTTACATTTCAAGCCACATACTAGTCCACACATAATGGAAACCTAAGTACGGACAAACTATTGCGCATAAGGTCATTTAATTAAAAACCCTGGGAGGAAACAGCACATTTCAAGTCCTATAACAACAATATGTACTACTTCTATCGCATGAGACGCCCAACAGATTACATCAAATGGGATTATCTGACCAGGAAAAGGTTTCTCCATTCGTGATCTTTATTGAACTGCAGTTGCCTAAACTTGCATATTCACTTCAAACAAACCAAATATAAATGAAAAGGTATAATCTTAACCAGCAAACACATAGGTACTCTTTCGTGTTCAAGAATCTCTATCATACCCCTGACAAAACAGCATAAAAGGAATATATAACAATTATGTTCAAGATTCCATAATGCCCACGTCAGAACATACATTTACAATTCTAAAGTAAGCTTCAATCAATTACAGACCTTATATTTCCTTTAAATAACCAAACAAAAAATCAAAGAAAGAAAGAGGAAATGAACTCACAAGGCTACCAAATCCAATATAAATAGGTTTCTGACCAGCCTCAAGCCATTTCAAAAGTGATTCCGGAGGTTCATAATTTGATGCTAGATCAAGAAAGCAGAAGCCAACCACATCAATATTAGCCCCCCAATCTGCACACCAAGAAAAAAAAAAAAAAAACTAGGATTAGCATCCTTCCAATAAAAGTCATGCCTGCTCGAATACCAGGTTGTTTCATATAAAAGGGATGAGAGATAAGCAGAGAATTTGTACATAATATGAATAAACCATCTGTAAACATCATGAATCATTGCTGATAAAAGCTTGTTTGTCATCACTTACGAATATTAACAAACTAACTCAAACTTGACCACAAACTCATTCAGTAAAGGAACCAAGCTAGGATAAGACTAAGCTCTACTGATTTATATTAGCAAGGAGGATCAGAAATGAACTATATGGTCACTATCAGGCTCATTTTACAGATCGCTGTTTGAACTTTGATTTATCTTATTTATATCCATTACACCCCTTTGAGTCAAAACCAGAACAGGGAAAAACTCACCACTGCAGAAGGAACCATCCTCAAAACATTCTATGATTTGTTATATTAGGTAGCTGCATTTGCAAGTCTTCTATTTTAGAGTTCACGTACTCCTAACTATTTAATAAGCCTGTACAAGTTTGAGTTTAGCAATTAAATTATAGATTATTTCAAATAGAACGAACTTGGGTCAGCTCTTGGAAACTCAAGTGGAGATTGGTTCAAGCTCAAACTTGATAAAAAGTTTACCAAACCAAGTGCGAGCTGCCCAAAGCTTGACTCTGTTCACAGCCTTACCAAGAAAAAAGGGTACCTTAAAGCTTGGATAATAGAACACGTTTTTTGTTTCAAAAATTTATAAAAGGCAAAGCATTTAGTGATGAAAAAAAAGATCATTACAAGAAATATGTTCAAGCTTATCAAGACACTGGAAGTTCCAAGCATAGTGAAGAAAGTAGAAGCTAGCTAGCCATAAGCACTCTAGTTCAATTACCTAAGGGGATAGAATTAACTGCAACAAACAAAACATTTTAAGGTTCCAGTGCTGTCAATTAATCATCCTTTTGTCTAGAACAATAACCCTGATTGTGTAATATTAAGAAAGACATACAAGTGGACATGGTAGAAAACAGTTTATGGTCTACTAAAGGGATAAGAAGAGAGAGATATTCAAGCCACAAGCCTTAATTCAACAGGATAAAGGAGAGGAAGAAGACTCCTAGTAGAAGTTGGTTTGAGTTTTTACCACTGTTTAGTTCCAGCAGAGCTGTATCAGAATTGAAGGGTTGCTGAAATTTCAATAGGAGTCTAATATATTTTCCTATTCAGATGCTGAAATCCTTGTGTTTTCATATATAGGAATTCATGTCCTATTAGGATTAGGAGTCACTCAAGCATTATAAATATGCTTGTAGTATTTTGATTTCTAGCAGAGAAATTTTTTATTGAATAAATTGCAGCTTTTTCTAATATGGCTTTCAGTCTAGGAGTGAGTCCACTAGAAGATTTTTAGGGAGAAATGTTTTTATTGAATAAATTTAGTGAGGGTAGAAGTTTTTTCTTTTTTTCCTCAATTTCTTTACTATCTATTCTGTTTTTCAATTCCTAAAAGTCCTAAAACTTCATATTCTACAAAACTAAACTAAACAGTCAGCTACAAACATTCTCCTAGAGTTGCCCTGCATCAGGACAACCACCCAATATGAAGAGGATAACATTATGAATGATAGCTGTAATTACTTAGTATTGCAGAAGAACAGCACAAGCTGGTAAGCTATAATATAAGATTTTGACATTCTCACAGTATGCAGCACCTTTTGGTTTAGGGACAAGGTGAGGACTCCATAAGTATCCATGTGGGACATCAGAGTCGGATCCCTGTGAACCACTGAGATACGTGACAGGTCGTAGCTTCAACTTTTTTTTCCTAAGATCATTTATCATGTCCCGTATTCCAAGCCAAATCAACGAATCAACTATTTGATATGAAAGCTACAGAAATTGAACATGGACAGAGTAAGTCAGAAATAACCAAGATATTCTAAAGAAATCAAAGCTACAACAAGAACCAAAAGGGAAAAAATTCAATGGCTCACTCGATATCCAGCTGGTTGCTTGACACGGGACAAGGGATGTGGAAATTCACTAGTTGGCCTGGCAAGAGAAGATAAAAAATTGCTTAAAACAGTTTAGGATTTACCCATCAAATGATGTATAGAAGTAAACACTGATAGAAACAGGGAGAAAAAGAAAATCTGATGAACAGTAACAATGAAGCTACATTCAACTCAGCAAGATTCCATTACCCAGGGGAGACTTACGTCCACGGCATGGTGAAAAATATATGAAGCGGAACTTTTAGTGCCTCTGCCACATGAGTATGCCCTAAAGAAACATTTTAAGGGTAAGTTGTATAATATCAAACACGAAAATATAAGGACAGGTTGAAAATCTCCATGCAAGAAACAGCCAGGTATGTTCGCATACTAAAGAAAAACAACATGGTACAATCTGGATAATTTGGTGAGAGCAGACACACAAGAGGGAGATGGAGAGGGGGAAGAGAAAACGACGCAAAACAATAAAGAATAGTAATATAAAGGCTAAAACTTGAAGAAAACTGAGAGGGGGGGATGCACATCCAAGGAATTTACAAATAATTACTACAGGAGGAACAAGAGCAAGAGGATTGCAGATTATCTTTCCCATAAAACAAAAATGAGCAAACAGAGAAATATAAGTCATTTACAAATATAAAAAAAACTTCCTTTCCTCAACCCCAATTCAAATGGGGTTCGCATACTAAAGAAAAACAACATGGTACAATGTGGATAATTTGGTGAGAGCAGACACACGAGGGAGATGAAGAGAGGGAAGAGAAACGACGCAAAACAATAAAGAATAGTAATGTAATGGCTAAAACTTGAAGAAAACTGAGAGGGGGGATGCACATCCAAGGAATTTACAAATAATTACTACAGGAGGAACAAGAGCAAGAGGATTGCAGATTGTCTTTCCCATAAAACAAAAATGAGCAAACTGAGAGAAATATAAGGCATCTACAAATATAAAAAAAAGCTTCCTTTCCTCAACCCCACTTCAAAAGAAAAGGGAGAACAATGCCAAATGAGGGAGCTATCAATATCTTGATCTTCATGCATTAGGAAAGGACTTCTCAAAAAAAAAAAGGAAAGGAAAGCAATTTTAGACATTCAAGTTAAATGCCAGATATGAAACTGAAAATCACTACCAAAGAACAACTTCTTTAAAATCATTAAAAAGAACTCAAAATTATCATAGAAGCAACATTTCAAACATCTACAAGGAAGACGACCAGCATTCCGTGGAAAAATCTATTAGGTGAGACAGTCATTCGAGATGTTGCAGAGAATTATCTATGAAGAAGTACAATAAAGCTACAAAAAGTCACCCTCCAAGTAGTGTTTGTAGCGGGATAGGTACTTCAAAGTTGAGAAAAATTGGATTTAAAGTTAATTAAAGTCTGGGCGTCTTGTAAACTGGGATTGAAAGGAATAAGTTTCCTTGGGCACTTGCAGACTACAAATTAGACTGGCAACAACATAGTTTGGCGTTTAAGAACTCTTGAATGGTTTAATTTGATGGTAAAGGCTAGGGAGTTATGTTGGTTTTTACAGTTTAAGAATGGAGAAAATTTGAGGTTGAATAAACAAAGGAAGGAAAATGGAGTAATTTATCCTGAGGTACAGTGACAGCAACATTTGGAAATCATGATCCCATTTGACAAAAGAACAAGTACAACTAGGGTTTCATGTTGAACGGTTGATTATTGTAAGGAAAAATTGCGGACATGCTGGAAACTCAGCAGATAATTAAGAAAAAAGGTAATGCAAGAACATTACAGCAGATTACAACTGAAGCACAAAACATATGGCAGATTCAAAGTAAGAAGTCTTACCATATGCTGGAGGATTGGCAATGATGGCATCTGCCTTAAAAGGGATGCCTGAATCAATATCAGGTTCCTTGCAGGCAGGTAGCAATGAGTATATAATTTCTTTTATTTGATTTCGTTGAACGGATATCTCAGAAGGCCCTGATGGCAAGAAGCCTTTATTTTTTACCATGTCTGCTCATTAAAGCCAAATAAAAAACAATGAAAGTTACTGAAGGAGCTTATAATCTGAATTTGAAAAAATCCAATAAAGCATAAACTCTAGTAAATCAGACTCGCATATCAACAAAGTTATTTTTCGGACAATTACAGTCTCAAATATATTTTAAGAAATTCTTAACAGAGGCTTGTGCTCAAAGCAACTTACTGGGGCTAGAAAGCTGTCTAGTAAAAAAAAAAGATATTTCAGATAAATCCCCAAGATTCTCCAGTCAAACTCTCGCAACAAAAAATTTGTCTGCACTCTTTCATAATATATACAGATATGAATACAAGAACAAAAGCATGCATTATCTGTTGCCAGTGGTACTGGGTTACTACTATTGTTTTAGTATAACTTAAACTTTTTTGTCCATGCTGATTAATTCACAAGTAGAATTCTATAACTTCGGCAAAAGATTAAACAAATTTCGATTTGTTATAGTGAATCAGCAGTGCATATTTGCCCCAAAAGTACCATCGACAGGCTGCAACGTGATTAATGCAAACCATTTTGCAAGAACTCTATTGATGACATAAGAAATACGGAACCATTTCAAAAGACTAAAATATAAAGATTAGAGAGAGAGAGAGAGGACCAATAAATTTTAAAAGAAAGTGGCATTTCTTGATACATACAACCAGCAAGAACTTTAGGATCTCCACCTAAAGGAAAAAACTCCAACCCAGCTGTCTCGACAAATTCTTTGAAATTTGAATGAGTTGCTAGTCTAACACGATGGCCATAATCCTGCGCAAAAAGTGCTCGTTAGTGAACCAATATTTGCAAATGAAAAGTCCTAAAAATATATTCTGCAACAATTCAGCCTTATATATACAAACTCTTTCATTGTAAATAATCATGGTGTTAACAAAGAAAATGTAACTTCAGATTTTCTTGTTTATATAACAAAACAAGAAGCAAGCTTTTTCTACAACTAATACTTAAGAAAGCACACAACGAGGCACAGTAAATAAGTAAGACAATTAGAAAGGTAAGCCAAAAATGATGAGGGTGACAAACTGCAGCAACAGAGTGGCCAACGGTGAATTGTATCATCCTTCATATTTTATTCAAAGCTTCTGCCGAACAAATAGCAAACATCTTACACATGATTAAATTTGAAGATCAAACATTCAAACACATGTTCATGGATAGAGCTCAGAATGAAAAGCTGAAAATAGAAAAAAAACATCACAACTAACCTGTAGACGTTTACCAATTGCAATAAACGGTTGCACATCTCCTCGTGTGCCAACAATAAGCATTACTATTTGCAGTGGTGGTATATATTGAAGGTCCGTTGCATCAAGAGGCTCATCATCAACTACTGTATTATATACATCATCATATCCAACACCAGGAGCTTGGGGTTCTACATCCCCTGGAACCTCAAATTCTACAGTTCCATCATGTTTGACACTAGCTATTCTTCTCAACAATTTACGCTGCATAGTTTTAAAAAATCAAATAAAAACACTAAGCAAAGCTCCATCATCTTCAACAACCTAAACACCGCAGTTTTAGGAAATAAAATCCTAAACCAACTAGGAAAAACTAATCACTCTCCAAAAATTTAAGTTATAAGGAAGAAATTTAACTAAAATTATATACACATCTAGTAATAGTACCAGTTAAAGTTCGAATCCGGTGCCTCAAAGCTTGCTAAATACACTAGCGATATGTAGAATATTTATCGTAATTAGGAAAATGAAGAGCTCAAGCAGAGTCAAGATCAATACCTTCTGCCGAACAGGAATCTTGTCATTGCAAATTTGCGCAGCCTCCTCAGGAAGTATATTTTGATGTCTTTGCCCCTTCGTTTTGGTTTTGGATCTTTCTAGCTTGGAGAGCTGACTCGGAGTTGGTTCCGTCGTAGTATCGCCCCCTCTGATTCCTAACAAAGAAATCTATAAGCTCATAAAACCAACAGCTTTTTTCACATAATGCTCAACAATGTTAACGGAATCAGAAACGAACACAGTTAAAACAAACCGATTAAACTCGGATTACTGTTACTAACTGAAGCAACACCAGCTGCCTCTCTGCTCTCCGATTCATCACCGACGCCGATTTCGCCTTCGATTCTCACAGACGAAAAGGAAGAAGAAGACGAGCTCCGTCGCCGTGACTCCGCCATCGCCGCAACAGACTCCAGCGAGCTCTGCTTGTTCTGATCCAGATCTGACGGTAGTTTCTAACGTGAGAGTTCAGTGCGAGAGAGAGTGTTTGGATTCCGAGAAAAAAGCACGTTAGGACTTAGGAGGGAATTTTTTTCCTTTTCTTTTTCTTTTGAGCGGGGAGGAATCCTAGAATGCTCGAGGAGGGAAGGAGAGAGTGGAGTGGGTGATGTGTCGAGGAGAGGTTAGGGGGTGACACGTATGCATTTTTTACCTGCCAGCATGCTTTTGATATCTGTTAATTACGATTTTTTCTGTTGGAAAGAGGGGATGACGTGGAATGGTATACGATTCTGTTATTTGTCTTTACTTGCTTATGTTTTTGCTGGAGTTTTACGGGAACTTAGCAAGAAAAAAAAACCTAAAAAATATTTAGGAATCTTGTATATTTAGCTATTATTTGGTTTTTTGTTTTAAACGGGGTTGGGTAAATTTAAAAAAAAATTATTTTATATATATATATTTTTTATTTTTTTAATGTGCTGGTATTAAAAATAATTTTTTAAAAATAAAAAAATATTATTTTGAAGTATTTTCAAGCAAAAAAACACTTTAAAAAATAATCGTTACCTTACTCTCAAACACCCCCTTGATCAATTTGGAGTGTAGCTCAACTGGTTAGGCCCTAGGTTTGCTTCTAGAGGTCACTGGTTCAAGTCTCACAACCTCAGAGCCACTGGAGGCTTACATGATCGTTAACTTCAGGGCTCGTGGGATTAGTCGAGGTGCGCGCAAGCTGACCCAGACACCAACGTTAATAATAAAAAAAAGAGTTGTGGACAACATTTGAGACTTGTGTGTATAATATTTGTGAGTCAATAAAGAAACACAAATACTAGTTTCTTCAATTATTAACTTCTTATCTAAAAAAACCACAATTCAAATAATTAATTTTTCAATCTCAAAACACAATTCATATAAACAACACATAACATCTTCAATCATAATTAATAAAATTATACCAACCATTAATATAACATAATATTTTATTAAAAAATAATTAACTACACATCTATTTATAATTCTCATAACATGTTATTATATATAATAATAGTCATAAATCATGAAAGGGCCTATAGCACTCGTGGAGGGGTATAGAGCACCACAACAAATCATCCAACTCAAAGATGGGTTTGTAACATTCATGTAGAGGTAAAGAGGACCAATATCACCCAAGCTCGTAGATAGACTCAGGACACTTATGAAAATACTTGCACTACCACCCCAACTAGTTCAACTCGAGACAGGTCTGTGTAGGTGTCAACACCAATATCACCCTAACTTATGGACGGTCCTGATATGTTTGTGGATTGGCCACCATCCCCAACACTTTCATAATAAGCAATCTCATCTTACGTTAATACCGCTTCAAGACGGTCAACCTCCTCGACCTCTTAAAGTCCACCACAACACAAATTAAGTATAGTGTTGACCGCAATACGTTCTATCTTATCGACGTCTTCACGAATAGTTGTTGTTGCTTTTTGAGCTCCTCGTACTAAGTAATGAATCTATATACATACATTAAAAAAGTAAATAGTACTCATTATATATAATAACATTAAAAATATTCAATAAATGTTGTATGTAAAACAATATTGCATATCAATCAATTATGTCTCAAATATCGGGGGATATAATACATCAGATTGTGTGGATGCCTCAGATAACGTGACTAGGTAGGTGTAATAAAATGACATGTAATGGTCAGATACCATCTCATGTAGGTATCTACATCAATCATCGAATATCGCTCCTAAAAAACACAATTTTTCATAGCATCCCAAAGATTTAAGTAGGATGCATGAAACCAATTCCCCTTACGCTTACTCTGACAACTAATATTATGCAGCTTGTCATTAATATAAACATAATCTGGTATATTCTGAGATAGTACAAACTATCACATTATCCAATCTAGGTAATACATCTCAACAATGTCGAAATAGTGCAATGAGACTCGTGCTAGCCAAAGGTCAGATCCTTTGCGACATATAGGCGAAGTTTAAAGTACCAAGCTAAATAATTGACGTTCAAATAACAAAAAAAATATAATACATTTGTAACTCATACCTAATGTGGTTTTCATGCATTCAACTCATCCCGGTAGAACTCGTTTTATATATATATATACACCCCAACTCTTTAGACATCCAATATGAATATGCTCGAGCTATATTAATAAACATTGACAATCTTAAGTTGGTATTTAAAATCCTATAAATTTTAACAATAAATGTTTTTTAAATAATCATACCTAGAGAAATAGTAGACACCCAAAAATTTATCTTCTCTTTTCTAGACATGTTTTACATAGTTGCCGGTATGGATATGCAAACATGACCCACTAACTATAATTGGAAATGACATAAAAGTCCTCAAGCTGTGTTAGAAAGAACATTGGTATTGCATTACCTACAATACTCGTGAAAATAAGATATGTAATACGATGTCTGATCATACATAACCAACTAGTCCTCCATCGCATCTACTAGGGGTCTTAAAATTTATGTCCAACCATGTTAATTTGATGTAGTAACCTATATGAGACTGGTTGTAGGCACCCCTCCTAATAGACGATCACATAAAACATCTTTATCAACTAACTATCAATGTCCTATCATAAAAGCTCTATATATTAGAAGGTTAGTCAATATGGTTACATCCTACAGTGTGGTTGTCATCTCACCACCACGTAGATGGAAGGTGTGTGGGTCTCGTGATTCCATCACTCAACCAAAGTTGCAATTAATATATGGTTAAGATGTATGCCATATAGCTGATTGATCTCATAAAAAATTTACCTCGTTAACAGATAGGTGAACGTGCTCGTGCAACTCTATTAATGTATACCATCAGGGTGTTACAAGATCACTATACTGAAAATCAAGCAATTTAGTTAATTCAAACAATTATTTAAAAATATTGTTAATCTAGAGATCTAACCTCTTCGCTCTAAATATTATTGGAACGATGTTGATCCTGTATATATGAACCAACCTATCATTAGGACTTGTCTCAACAACTAAGTGGTAATGTTTGTCTACATTCCTATAAGCAATAGAACCTTCTCTAGTCAAAACCATGCCTCATTCGAAGTTCTATATCAAAAAATTATTAGCCATTATAATACAATTGAACATCTATATAGTTGAATTAAAAGCAATAATTGATGTTTACATAATTTATAACAAATACAACAATTAACTTATGTTATTTAGTTTCAAATTTTCCTATTATGACCTCTTTAACCGCATATACCATATTTATCCAGTGAGTGTCCGTTTCTAGCATCCATCTTGTTACGTAGATGAGTGGATTTTCTTCGACCCTTATCTGCTCACCATTTAGTTGGACATCCATTTACATCCAGACCGGTATATGCAGGTCACAATGGCATATTAAGCAATGATTGAAAATGAGAACTATATGCATTTTTGTACTACAAGTTGGAGTAGGAATAATCAACAAATTTCACATAATCCATGTTTTAGGAGCAAGAGGTGACATATATTGATCAACAAACTCAACTAACTGAGCATCCCTATTTTCCCCATATTTTTTATCTTTCTCTTTAACCTTAACTCTATCAATGTGATGGTCATTTTTGTCATCACTTGGTTCAGATTCTCCATGGTGATATGGAGCAAATATCATACCTAACTTGATGTGAACCTCGTGATGACGCAACCCACAATCAAGATTGAGATCTAATTCCGGAAAGCCGAAATAGGCCTGATAGAAGTGTGACACAATAAAAATCTACCTCAAGGCACCAACACTATTGGAATGAAGTAGAATGACGCCATGAAGCCAGTTAATCTTCGATAAGTCAGATTCAACTCGTTCAAGAACTGAAGAATGCAAGAATCACTCTCATACGTTAAAATTAAAAAATTCAAAAGTAATATTCATCAATGACTACCAAAATTTTGGTTACATGTGTTTAAATAATTCTTAAAAATTAACCCTAATGGATCTACCCTTGTGGGTTGAACTGACCCACATATAAAACTGACTCAAAAACTCTAAACTGAAAAGTCATATCCTGATCCAAATAAGCCTTGGATCCTAACTGAAAACAAAGTATTAATTAAGCTCAAACAAGCCTTGAGTTGTAACTAACAAAAATAAAAATAAAGTCCATAATATTAAATCCTATAAACAAAACATGGATTTATGGCTTATTTATAGCCTTCCATGCAACCCATTAATCCTATAAACGAAAGGAAAAGGTAGTCACCCATTTTGTTTCCAAATTGTAGTAGGATTCTTTTGTTTTCTTTGTTGTCCTCACCTTATGGCCCAAATAATGTTGGATTGGGCCCTTCTTGCACATAGATAAGATGTATTAGGGCCTCCTCTTGATACTCTAATGGACCCTTCAAATTTAACTTGGTTGAAACTATAACACCCTACCCCACTAGCAAGATATTGTTCGTTTTAGCCCGCGGGCCTCATGAATTTGTTCTTGGCAACCACGCATGGCTCCAAAACACGTCTTACTAGTCAAGGTGAACATGCTCATATAAGGCCCTCCCCCAAGTCCTCACCTGTCGATGTGGTATATTATAATCCACCCCCTTAAAGGAGCCCGACGACCTCGTCGGCACCATCGGACAGCCAATGAGCCGAGCTCTGATACCAAATGTAACACCTCACCCCACTAGCAAGATATTATCTGCTTTGGCCCACGATCCTCACGGATTTGTTCTTGGCAGCCATGTATGGCTCCAAAACACATCTTACTAGTCAAGGTAAGCATACTCATATAAGGCCCTCCCCCAAGTCCTCACCCGCTGATGTGGGATATTACAGAAACCTTCAAAACCAATGCATTAAATGCCTCTTTTAATGTCTTTGACTTGGACCGAGTCATTGAACCATTTGGAACATGTAATGGGTCTTTGCTGGTGTTTCTAGGCTAGTCCACATCATCTCCTCTCTCCTTGAAAGGATTCGACCTCGAATCAAAACATCTGTCAAACAAAGTAAGATTAACAATATTAAAGGTAGCACTAACACCATACTCACCTGGAAGATCAATTTTATATGCGTTGTCATTGATCCTTTCTAAAACCTAAAATAGACCATCACCACAAGGCTGTAACTTTGATTTTCTTCGGTTAGGAAATCGTTACTTACGCATGTGCACCCAAACCCAATCACCGGGTTGGAAAACAACCTATTTACGCCTCTTATTTGCTTTAGAAGCGTACAATCTGTTCTTTTTCTCTATTTGCAGTTGAAATCTTTCATGGAGTTGTCTCACCATCTTTGCCTTCTTTTCACCATCTAACCCTTTCTTCAAAAGGTAAAGGAATTAAATCCATAGAAGTTAGTGGATTAAACCCATAAACAATTTTAAAAGGAGAAAAGTCAGTGATCAAATGCACAATTATATTATAAGCAAACTCAATAAAAAGCCAACATTTTTCCTAACTTTTTAGATTTTTGTGAATAACAACACGTAAAAGTTGGGATAAAGTTCTATTCACTACCTCAGTTTATCCATCTATTTAAGGATGACATGTTGTTAAAAATAAGAGTTTAGTTCCCAACTTTCCCCATAAAGTCTTCTAAAAGTAGCTAAGAAACTTAATATCGTAATCTGACACTATACTCCTAGGAATGCCATGCAAATGTACAATCTCTCTAAAGAACAAGTCTGCGATATGAGATGCATCATCTATTTTATGGCATGCAATTAAATGTGTCATTTTAAAAAACTTATCAACCACAACAAAAATAGAGTCTCTACCTTTCTTTGACCTAGGTAAATCTAAAACAAAGTCCATAGAGATATCCACCTAAGGTTCAGTAGGCACAAACAATGGTGTATACAATCCATGCAATTGTACTCTAGATTTTACCTTTCTACAAGCAATGCATTATTCATAGAATCGTTGCACATCCTTTTTCATCTTTGACCAATAGAATTGCTCATGCAATACATCTAAGCTTTTCACAACCCCAAAGTAACCAGTTAAACCACCCCTATGTGTTTCACAAACAAATAATTCACGCAAAGAACTAGCAGGAACACCATTTATTCTCTTTGAATAAGTAACCATTCATCAAATAAAACTTACTAAAAGCTGAATGTCCATATATATTATAAATCTTGGCAAAGTCAGAATCATTATCATACAATTCCTTTACATATTCAAAGACTAACAATCTAGTATTCATGGTGTTTAGAAGAACATACATGCACCAAAGTACATTAGCTACTATGTTCACTTTACCTTGCTTGTACTTGATTATGTAAGGAAAAGTTTCAATGAATTCAACTCATTTTGCATGTCTCCTATTCAACTTACCTTATCCTTTTAGATGCTTCAAAGACTCATGATCTGAATGGATTACAAACTCATTTAGCCACAAGTAATGCTGCAATGTCTCAAGTGCTCTTACCAGCACATGGAGTTCTTTGTCGTAAGTGGGATAGTTCAAGGTCGCTCCACTTAACTTCTCATTGAAATACATAATAGGTCTCCGGTCCTTCATAAAAACAACACATATTCCTATTCCAGATCCATCACATTCTATTTCAAATGCTTTCATAAAGTAAAGTAAAGCCAAAACAGGTGCAAAGCATAATTTCTCTTTCAAAAAAACAAAAGCCAATTCTTGTTCCTCCTCCATTTAAACCCAATTGACTTTTTAACAACTTCATTCAAGGGTACAACCATTGTACTGAAATCTTTCATAAAACGCCTATAAAAATTAGCTAACCCATGAAAACTCCTTACCTCACTTATCGATTTGGGTGCATGTCAATGGCCTTAACCTTCTCTTCATCCATCTCGATACCCTATGTAGTTACAACATAACCAAAAAATACAATCTTCTCCATACAAAAGGTACACCTTTTAAGATTAACATATAATTTCTCACTACGCAACACACTAAGTACATTACGCAAATGATCAAGATGCTCAGTTAAGTTCTTGCTATAGATCAAAATGTCATCAAAATACACAACCACAAACTTACCTATGAATGTACGCAACACATGATTCATTAAAGATCTAAACGTACTATGTGCATTTGTAAGTCCAAATGGCATTACTAACCATTCATACAAACCATGTTTCATCTTAAATGTTGTTTTCCATTCATCACATTATTTCATCCTAACTGATTGTACCTACTTTTCAAGTTAATTTTATAGAAAATACAGAATCCATGTAACTCATCTAACATGTCATCAAGCTTAGGAATAGGATGTCTATACTTTACCGTTATGTTATTGATGGCTCGACAATCAACACACATCATTCATGTTCCATCCTTCTTAGGCACAAGTATCATAGGTATAACACATGGGCTTATACTCTCACGAATGTACCTATTTTTCATCAACTCATCAACTTGCCTATGAAGCTCCTTCATCTCCTCAGGATTGCTTCTATAGGCTGGTCGATTAGGAATTGAAGCTCCAAGTACGAAATCAATCTAATGTTCTATCCCCCTCAATGGTGGTAATCCGCTATGAATATCATCGGGGAACAAATTATCAAACTCATGCAACAAATAAATAGCAACACTAGGTACAATATGATCAAGATTGTTAGTATTATAGTAAGCTTTTTTGTACACAAGTAAAATCATTGGCTTGTTAGTGAAAAATACAGATCTGACCTCACCTCATCATCTCTAGCGTGAAAATTGGGTTGTTTTTTTAATTTTTCCACACAATTCTCATCACCCTTCCTGACTTTCTTCACTCCTCTTGTCTTACCTCCACTCTCGACCAGATTTGGGTGTTTTTGAATAGTGGTTGAATGATCTGATTTGTTTGGAGTGTTGGCCAAATATTTGTTTGTAAACGGATGGGTGGCCGAATGGGTTGTAGTGGTGTTTTAGGTTCTGGCCAAATATGATGGTCTTCTCTCCCCTTGTTCCTCATCTTGATTTTCTCTCCCCATAGCCTCATGCTCACTTTTTAGCTTTATTTGATCATCATACACCTGTTTGGGTATAAGAGATATAAGAGTGATGGTTTTACCATCTCTTACAATGGTATACTTATTTTTAACTCCATCATGGATTGTCTTCCTATCATATTGTCACGGTCTCCCCAATAAGATGTGATTTGCTTGCATTGGTATCATATCGCACAAAACTTCATTAACATACTTCCCAATAAAAAATGGATCCGTAACCTGTTTAGTCACTTTCATTTCACCACTGTCATTCAGCCATTGTAATCTATATGGTTTAGCATGCTTGACAACACACAAATTCAGTTTACTAACAAGGGTGGTACTATAAAAATTAACACAACTTCCACTATCTATAATTAAACTACACACCTTAGTTTGTACATAGCAACGTGTACGAAAGATGTTCTCCTTTTATTGATTAGTTTTATCTTTCTTGATTTGAACCTAGAGTGTTCGCCTTATAACCAAAGACTCCTCAACCGGTAATGCTAACTCATCCTCATCATTATCCTTTAATGGTGACATGCCTTCACAATCAGATTTGTCACTTTCAGATTCGATATCACCATTATCTCTAATCATTACGATTCTTTTGTTTGGACACTCCAAAATATAATGTCCATGTCTTTGACATTTGAAACATTTAACATCATGAGTACGTTTAGGTTGAGTTTTAAATTTACCTTTGGCACTAGTAGGGACATCAACTTTAGCCTTTGGTGGTTCAGCTTTGGAAGGAACAAAGGACCTCGACTGAACAATACCCTCTCTCCTTAGATTCAACTTCCAAGATGATGAAGAACCCGAATTAAACGCTGGCCGAATATATCTCTTCTTAAGTTGTCTCTCCACCTTCATAGCCACATGAACCATATCCTCTAGCTCCATATAGTGTTGTAGCTCAACAATATTGGCAATGTCCCAATTTAACCCATTAAAAAATCTAGTCATAATGGCTTCTCTATCCTCAACAACATTGGCCCGAACCATTATTATCTCCATCTCTTTATGATATTCATCTACTGACTTATAACATTGATTCAAACCTTGTAGCTTCATATATAAGTCTATGTAATAGTGGTTTGACACAAATCATCTCCTTATCAAGACTTTCATCTCCCTTCAAGTCTGAACGAATCGCCCCTCATTCATCCTCCTCCTCCTGATTACAATATGATCCCATCAAATCAATGCATACTCCGTAAACTTTATGACCATTAATATCACTTTTTTTTTCCAGAATAGCCATGACAATAAAAAATCCAATTACAACAAGAGAACAACAAGCAGTTGTTTTTATTTTATTTTATTTTTCTCCTTTTCATATATGGTTCTTTTAGGTCTGTTTTTTTTTCTTCCTGTTTCTGGTGGCTGATGGCTCTAAGGTGATTGTGGAAGCTGTTGTGTTAGGCCAAAGTCAGTTACAAAGAGGCAGAAGGTCATGACTTGTTAGATCTCCGGTGAGGACGGTGCTACTACACGAGGAGAGGGAAGAACAACTGCTGGGTCTGTGGGGGGGGAAGGCTCTGTGTTGTCTGATCGAAGAAGATGAGGGAAAGACGACTGGTTTAAGAGGTTATGGTAATGACAGGGATGGCTGGAGAAGAGATGGGGGCAGCGTGTGGCCTCTTGTGGGTTAGGAGATTGGAGTGGGGGTAAAGATGAAAATGGTTGTGGTTGGCTAGGAGAGGGAGGGTTTGGTGAGGCTAGGATAAATGGAAATTGGGGTAAACCAAAGAGGGGGAAAGAGGAATGTGAGCGGTGCTTAGTGAAGAAGGTTAAGGGGCTATCTGGTTTTGGCCTAAAGGGAAGGGGGCACTAGTTTTGGAAGAGAAGGGAGTCTGAGAGAGGAGAGTGAGGGAGTGCAGCGGTGAGGCCAAAAATCAAAAGCCAAGGGGGGCGGCACCCTCTAGAACATATTGGTTTTTTTAGGGTTTTTTATGGTTACCTAATTTTCTGCCCAAAATTGTCCCCTCGTTATAGGTGTTGTGACCTTTATTTATAGGTAAAAATATTGTCAGGTCCTCAAACTTGGTCCCTCAACTTTCTTTCTTTTTGCAAATTTTTATTTCTCTTATTTTTTTGTATTTTGAATTTTTTTGAAAATGAGCAATATCAACGTCAACTCAATGAGAAAAATCAATGATTTTAAAAAACGACCCGTTAAAAGTCGAACGCGTTCAAAAGACCTTTGAAAAATTAAATTCTTTTGAGACGACGCTGAAAATGCTAAAAAAGATACAAATATATCAAGAACATATTTTTTTGGGTTTTTGCTGTTTTTTGATATTTTTTTCCCAACAACATTGGGTCAAAAATTAGGTAGCAAAAACGGTGGTGAGGCGTGTTTTCACATCCAGAAGTCGGCGGAGCTCCGACAAAAAGTTTTTCCCTCCCTCCCCCTCCTAGAAAAATGTGTTGGCCATTGCAAAAAAAAAAAAAAACAAAAAAGTCTTGCTATTTTTTTGTCCCAATTCTTTTGATTATAATGTATTTGGTCTTGAATCATTTATTGAATTAATTTTTTTAATTTCATCCATTGACACTTGATTTTTATATTAGATTTGATTCTCATTCTTTTAATTATAATTAGTCTTGAATTCTTTATTAAATTAATTTGTCTTTCAATTTCATTCATTAACATTTGATTTTTATATCAAATATGATACTTATTTTTTTTTCATTGTTATTTTTAGTTGTTCTTATCATTTTCTTAATTGGAATTGTTTTTCAATTTCATCCATTATGATTTGGTTTTATTTTCTTTTTTGTGTCAAATTTGGTTCCCTTTCTTTTTCAAATCTACATTTTTTAAATAACTTTTTTTTAAAAAAAATTTAAGTTTATCCCTAGTTAATTTAGTTGGTTGAGAACTTTGCATTATTATTTTTTTGGGTTTTCCTTTTATGATGTGATTTGGCCTCGTAGTTTGTGTCAAAAGTTTTGAAGGTTTAATTGGGTTGGCTTCGATCATTTTCAATTATTTTTTGTCCTTCAACATTTAATTTCATTTGATTTTTTATCTAATTTTGGTTTTATTCTTTCAATTATTTTTTCAATCTTTTTTGTAGTTTTTTTTTCAATCTAGCCCCTAATTATTTTCTTTTATTTTGTTTTTATACCATATTTGGTATGCATTGTTTGGATTTTAAATTGTTTTATGGTTAAATATTTTACTTTATTATTTTTTCATGGTTGCCTTTCAACAGGGCAATCCTTTATTGAAAATTGATTTTTCTTTTTTAAATTCATCATTTGATATTTGGTTATTAAACCCTTACCTTCATTGTTTGTTGCACTTTCCTTTTTTTTGAGTTATCCTGATTTCATATCTCAGGTGATAGGTTAGTCAAGTTAACCATGGCTGCCTTATATATTTTTTTTCTCAGTTTTTTTTTATGAAATTGATTTTTTTTTTTACAATTTCATACTTTGGTATAAAATTATTGGCTCTTAAGCTATGCGATTTTTTCACTTTTCTTTATATTGAGTTATCCCAGATGCGTGTTAGTCAAGTTAACTCGGGTTAGCTAGTATTTTCTTACTCGATGTTTTTTATTGAACTTTGGTTTTTTTTGCTAGGTCCTTCTTTTGGAAGTATATATATTTTTTATCTCGATCTCGTATTGCGAGTGGCAGGTTAGTCGAGTTAACCGAGGCTGACTCATTTAGTTTCCTCAAATTTTTTATGACTTTAATTTTTTTTTCAATTTTATCATTTTACATTAAATCATTTGCGCTTGAGCTTTGTCATTTTTCCACTTCTTTTTCTATTTTGTTATTTCAAGAGCGGGTTAGTCAAGCTAACTTGGGGCAGCTTGCATTTTCTTTCGCAATGTTTTTTTTAACTTAGGTCTTTTTTGTTAGGTCCTTCTTTTGGAAGTTTATTTTTATTTTTATTCCGATCTCATGTCATGGATGACGGGTTAATATAGCTAAACCAGACTGACTCGTATTTTTTTTCTCAATTTTTTATGATTTTTTTTTTCAATTTTATCATTCAACATTAAATTATTTGCCCTTGAGTTTCGTTATTTTTTTACTTTTCTTTCTGTTTGGTTATTCCGAAAGTGGGATGGTAAATTTAACCCGAGTTGGCTTGGAGTTTTTTTGACTTTTTTTTTTATTGAACTTTGTTTTTTTTACTAGGTCATTCTTTTGAAATTCTTTTTGTTTTTATCTCGATCTCATATTATAGGTTGTGAGTTTGTCAAGTTACCTCAAATTGACTTGGGTTTTTTCTTAATTTTATTTTTTTATTTTTATATTTGACATTGGATTATTAGGCCTTGAACTTTATAATTTTTTTTTGCTTTTTTTTCTAAGGGTTCTTTCCGTCTCATATCCCGGGTTGCGTTTTAGTTAATTTCACCTGGGTTATCTCTGATTATTATCAGCTAAATATTATTTTAGTGTTTGAAAAATTTAGTCCAACCTGAAATATAGCATAAACATTGTAATATGCGTGTTTGGGATGGAAATAAATAAATCTAATTTGTTTAGGACAAAATTGATAATAAGTTAAAACATCAGTGACGAAAATGAGCTTATACACACAAAAAAAAATTATTTGGTTTTCAAGAAAAAAGAGAACTTGTGATGGATGCAAAAGAAAGAAATAATAATAAAAATAATAAGAGAGGAAGGAGGATGAAGCAGGCGAGGACTGAGTATTGATACGTAGAATTTTCCGAATCGATTTGGAATTAACTGTGCGATGGGGGAATTTGTGGAGCTGGAAGCTCAGGACGGCGTGAGAATGCCTTGGAACGTGTTGCCGGGCACCAAGCAAGAATCAAGCAACTGTGTGGTACCTGTGTCCGTCATTTACACTCCGATCAAGCCCTTCCCAAACATGCCCGTTCTCCCATATTCTCCACTACGTTGCCGAAACTGTCGCTCCGTCCTCAATCCATTCTGCACCGTCGATTTCTTTGCCAAGCTTTGGATCTGCCCCTTCTGCTTTCAACGGAACCAGTTTCCCCCTCACTATACCGCCATCTCTGACGACAACCTCCCTGCCGAGCTTTTCTCTCAGTATACGACCATCGAGTACGAGGAACCTCAGATGATCTCATCCTCCTCTCCATCATGTTCGTGGTGGACACTTGCATGATCAAGGAGGAGATGGCCTTCCTCAAGTCTGCCCTGTCCCAGGCCATCGAACTCCTCCCTGATAACTCCTTGGTGGGCCTCATTACCTTTGGTACTCTTGTCCACGTTCACGAGCTTGGCTTTGGTGAAACCCCTAAGACCTTCGTTTTCAAGGGCTCCAAGGACGTCTCCAAGGACCAGCTTCTCGAGCAGATGGGCTTCTTTCTCAAGAAGCCCAAGCCCCCCACTAGTGTCATTGCCGGCGCCAAGGATGGCCTCTCTTCCGATAGCATTTCCCGCTTCCTCTTGCCTGCCTCCCAATGCGAATTTACACTCAATTCTGTAATTTCTCATTTCCCTTTTTCTTCTTACTTCATTCATTTTATGATAAGTACAATGTAACTTTTTTTCATCGAGTTGTTTAATTAATCAGCCAAATTTACTAAATGAATAAAAAAAAAGGTCCTGGAGGAGCTGCAGAAAGATCCTTGGCCGGTCCCACCCCATCAGCGGGCTAGCAGGTGCACCGGCACTGCACTCAGTGTGGCTGCTTGTTTGTTAGGAGCTTGTGTTCCTGATTCTGGTGCTAGAATTATGGCTTTCATTGGTGGTCCATCCACTGAAGGACTTGGTTCTGTAAGGACTTCGTTTTCTTTGATTTGCTGTTTATTTTAAGTATTATTTAACTCACTATGCTTGTTGGTTCTAATTCTAAACTGGACTCTGCTTGCTTACATGAATCCTACATGACTAAGCTGCATCTAAACTCGTGTTTCTAAGTTCTAACTCTTACAGCATAATCAATCACCAAGATGCTGACCGCTTCCATGTTTACTCATAGTCAGTCATCCCATTTGCACTGAATTGTTTCTACATCATCTCTTGTCACTTTTATGTGTATACTCATGTAATGACTTTTCTTATACAGTATCCTTTATTTCTTTTTATTTTTATGTTTTTTTTACTGGAATTTTTTTTCCCGTGTTTCTTCTAGATTGTGTCAAAGAATCTCTCCGAACCAATTCGTTCTCACAAGGACATCGATAAGGACTCTGCTAATCATTATCATAAAGCTGTCAAGTTCTACGAGAGACTTGCTAAGCAGCTTGTACATCAAGGTCATGTGCTCAATCTGTTTGCTTGTGCCCTAGACCAGGTAATATCCAACTCTTACAACAAGCACATACTGACCAGCATGCAGTGTGTGTTTAACTTTGAGTACCCAGTATCTATATGTGTATTGATGGAATAAAAGGGGAAATTTAATGAAATTTTACATTCCGTCTGATGCTATATGTATATCTTTTTTTTTAAAAAAAAAATTTCCTTTTGCAAATATCTTGACAAAGGGCACTCCCATAGTAAAGGTCAAACTTCTAATTTGCCTGTTCACTGAAACTTGGGTTTTGTAGTTTTAGAAATATTTTGTGATTGGAGATGCTGCAGAGCTCTATTGCATGCCAAAAAAAAATTAATTTCATTAATGGGGCTATGCTCTTTTTTGTGTCAAATACATATATAATTCTTGAATACTACAATTGCTCCATGTTTGACTGCTTTTTCGTTGGACATCTATTTACTGAGCCTTTTGCTATCCATCTTTTTTGGTCTGACTTTTCTGGATAACTTGGTAATGATTAGCTTTCTTTGTGTCTCTCTCGTTGGGTCTCTAATGGTTTTTGTTCTATACATCTGGGACACAGAAGTCAATAAGATGTTAAGTATTTTGTCAGTCCTACCTACATTTAATACGCTGCTTTCCTATTTTTAAATATGTATTCATCATAAACTGCTGTTATAGTTACTTTCAGCATGTTTGAAACTCTTTGAATTCAATTCAATTTAGAGGTTTTAATGAAATCTCATGTTTGAAACCATTTTGAGTGTCAAGAATTGAATTTCATCTCAAAAAATGGTACAAAGTAAATCAAAAGTCAGCCCCTCTGAATTACATTTCCAATGAGAAGAATTTTAATATTAAAAATAGCTTTCCCAAAATACCCTTCTCGTTTTTTTAGAGACATTTGAAGAAATAAGATGAAGGTGATGAAGGTAATATAGAAAACAAAATGAATTGAATTCTATCTCTTACAAGCATGTGAATTCAACTTATTTATCAATTGAGGTCAATTTGAACACTATAATTGAATTAATTTACAATAGAGAATTGGTTCCAAACAACCTGATTCTTGAATGCTTAATATGAGTTGAAAATCAAGAGGTGCTTCTTTTGCTTGACTTTCTTCCTAGGTGGGGGTTGCTGAACTTAAAGTTGCAATTGAAAGAACTGGTGGGCTTGTCGTGCTTGCAGAAAGCTTTGGCCATTTAGTCTTTAAGGATTCTCTGAGACGCGTTCTCCAGTTGGGTGATTATGATCTTGGACTATCATCAAAGTAAGATTTATTCAATCTCCTTTTATGTTGGTCTATGAAGTTTCCCATTATCCTTTTGAGTTTTTTTATACCCCGCAATGGTCCTGTCACGTGCCAAACTTTCAACTTTACTGAAAAGAAATTATCAATCTATTCATTGTGAGTATTGCCATCAATCTATTCCCATCAATCTATTTATAAGTGATAAACCGAGGTAGCTGTGAATATAACATACTGTAGCAACGTAATTTGTAGTGGTAGCAATAGTATGGACATTAATAAACTGCAAAAACTCAAGTAACTCACATTCAAAGATGTACAATTCTTCTATATATATATATATATATATTTTTTTTAATATTGCTTTTCCTTGGGTTTGTTTTTGGACATAGGATGTAGATCTGGAAGCAAAAATGAAGATAGACCTCAAAATCAATTAGGGGTTTCTTAAATTCTTCAGGGGATATATAATTTTTCTAACAGTATGAAGCAATAGATATTTTTTAGGTTGTAGCATTGCTCTCCATAAAAAACATAGATGTGTACTGTGAAACAAGTGTTGATATTGGTCTCACTTGGTTTGAATTTTGTTATAGTTCTTACGGCATTGGTGTCACTTGATGGTTTTGAATTTGTTTTTCTTAGTTTGTAGCTTAGATAGACCTGTATTATGGAGCAATTTTTTATTGCTTGTGCTTGGTGGTTTACACTTTATTATATTGCTTTATCAAATACAGCAGCTGATACCATTGTTGTTTCCCCAATACAATTTTGTACTTCCTCATAAAACATGTTATATTTCTTAGTTCATGGATGCCTTGAACCTCATGTGATTTGTTCAAAAGTTCCCTTATTTGTTTCCTTATATGTGATATAATTGTATTTTTTTTTTACCTGGACTAGAACTATATTAAGAAATTATTTTTTCACACATGCAATATAGTGGTATATTTGAGGTAAACTGCTCGAAGGATATCAGAGTTCAAGGCATTATTGGTCCTTGTGCATCGCTTGAAAAGGTATGATCCAATGGATTTTTTAATGGTTTTCTTTTTCTTCTTGGCTTTCTTCAATGTAAATTTACTTGTCCATGACTTTGTGCAGAAAGGTCCTTTGTGCTCTGACACAGTTGTAGGCCAGGGAACTACAAGTGCATGGAAGATGTGTGGCCTGGACAAAGCTACAACTTTATGTCTAATATTTGAAATTGCAAAGAAGGACAGCACAGATACTACTGTTCAACCCTCAAGCTATCAATTCTACTTCCAATTGCTGACTTAGTATGCCAAGCTTATGCTTTTTTGAGTGGTTAGTTTCCTGTTATTTTTTTCTTGGAAAAGATGGATGGGTCTCTGACTTATTAATAAAAATTTGCTACAGCTATCAGCATAGTGGTGGTCAAATGAGGCTTCGCGTAACAACCCTCTCAAGAAGATGGGTTGCTGGACTTGGAAGTGCTCAGGCAAGCTCTGCTGTGCTCTTGTATGTGATGCATTATTGTTCCATTTGTTTTTCTTGGATTGGCTAATCCTATTAGAGCTTAAACAAACATGGATGTTCGTCATCGAATAAAACACGATCTCATTATTAATCAGGACTCATTTAGGAAATAAAGTAACTAATATATTTATAGGTGTATGACTAGAAAGTCTACGTAGCCAGGAGTTTTAGTCACCGATCTAAGGGGCATCATGTACTTAATATCATTACCCTGCACATTATTACAAACTTTTTAATATTTTTCATTTATGTTCATGTTGCTTTATTAAGAGAATATCAATTGTATTTATGAAAAATCTGGTCCAATAGAACTGGGATATATTTGGGAGAAAAATAGAAGTGAAGACATCATGTAACGAACTTATTTAATATGCCACACCTGTCTTGTTTCTTGCATGATGAGTAGTCATATATCAAATCCATGAATAGCAGAAAAAAAAGTTGCCCTAATGAAAATATGACCTTCTAAGCTACTCTCACCATGCCATACCCATTCCTCTGTTGCAGGAAAAAAACCCGCATTAATCTGACATGGGGGCATGGGTTTTTCTAATCTGTCTTTGAATATTGTAGCTATTTTTTTTTTCATATTTGTTATCAGGAGCTTGAAATTTCTCATACGAGTGTAGTGAATTCCAGTGATGCTCTCATTTTATATATAAGCAACAAAGTGCCACCTAGACTTGATGTAGTGATGAAAGGTGATATCATGGCAGCATAGGAGATCGGGGTGTTGACAGGCAGTATGTCGTGCAGAATAAAATACTGTCAAGCTTCTCAACCTTTTGTCCCTAATTTTATAGTTTATTAAAAATATATCCTGTGATCTTCCAGAACAACTTGGGCTTTGCAATGATGCATGTCAATATTGTGTGTGAAAAGACATAATAGGAGGATAGATAGACTTTGCACATATTAATTTAGTTACTAAAAGTTTGGTGAGGTAATATGCATATTGACCACACACGCACACAGATCTATCTGTTGGTGCTTGGAATCGTATTCAATATTTGGTTTACTGTTTGCACTTTCCACAAATTAATAAAATAGAAAATG
Organism: Populus trichocarpa; assembly: GCF_000002775.5. Classification (NCBI taxonomy): domain Eukaryota; kingdom Viridiplantae; phylum Streptophyta; class Magnoliopsida; order Malpighiales; family Salicaceae; genus Populus; species Populus trichocarpa. The sequence continues at coordinate 23,099,338 of NC_037286.2, read as the reverse complement.
GTGGTCAGATCATTCTTTCATCTTATGCAGGGTATGGATCAATTTTTCTTCCTTCTTTTTCTTCTTTTGGGTGCTAGTGAATTTTTATTTGTAATTCTCAATCTATTTTAATATGCTTTAGGACTTGATTGCTGGATTCGACCAAGAAGCAGCTGCTGTAGCTATGGCACGCCTAGTGTCTTTCAAAATGGAAAATGAGGTAACCATCAAATCTTCGATGGCTTTTGTAAATTCTTGGATATGGAATAGTGAGGGTTATCAATGAGATTTATTCTGAGAAGCTCTCCGTTGTGCTGAAAGACACGCACCACCACATTTACAAACAAACAGTGAGTAATCAATTGAGTCCAGTAACCCCTCTTTATTTTAGAAAGTACCTCTAATTGATGGTTTGCGAAGATAAGAATGAGTATCTAGGAACAAGCCACTTTTCAGTTTTAGGGAATTTTCAAACAGATTTTTGGGGTTTTTTTCCCCTTGAAGAAGTAATTTTAAGGAACTCCCTGACTTATTAGATTCAAAAGGAAAAAATATTTTTATGGAAGACCTAGAAACATTTTTATATTTTGATTTTCAAGATAAAAAATCTTGCCCTTTCTAAGCTAGTGGATAACCAAGAGAAACACATTGTCATGCTTGAGGTTCAAATTTTAAATTTTGAGCGATTGTATGTGTCAGTGCTGGCATTGCAAAGACATCCAAAAATTCATAATTTGAATATGAATATGAAGGTTTTGCATGAAAAAGTGCTTCATATGGACTCTGACCACATTATAAAAGGGGTGGGTCCGCGATTGACACTATAAGTTGCTGTAGCCCCCCCCCCCCCCCTCAAAAAAAGAAAATGAAGTAAGGAGGTAAATTGACTTCAAATCTTTAACATTCACAATATGTCAATGCTTTCTCTCCACAGCCCCATTTTTGTTGTGGAGTGACACACTGTTTTGGAAGAACCTTCAAACTTTGAAAATCAGGGGCTCTTTTTCCATGAAATTGTTTTGCTGTTGCTTTATTGCTAGCATAGTTTGAGGGGTGATGAAACAGTTGTCTAGAAAATACTGATATATGCCCAAGTTATTACAGATTTGGAAAAACGGTCTCTTTGTTAAGTAGGCTTGTGTTACTTTAGTAGAATAGTAATAGGTATTTGGCATTTTAACCATTCTGTTATTGCGTTGTTTGATGATACCTGTCAAGAAGGTTGAGTTTGACCCCATAAGATGGCTAGACAAAGCTTTGATACATCTATGTGCTCGATTTGGAGACTATCAGAAGGGTAGTTCATCTTCTTTCAGCCTATCTTCACGGCTTTCAATATTTCCTCAATTTATGTTTCATTTACGACGTTCTCAGTTTGTCCAGGTAATATAATGAATTCGAGATTTATTTGTTAAGCACTTATTCTTAAAAAAAATTAATCAGTTAGGTCCTTTGAAATCCTTATATGCTCCAGTTAATGTTATTCTACAGGTCTTCAACAACAGCCCAGATGAGACAGCATACTTTAGAGTTATACTGAATCGTGAAAATGTTGCCAATTCAGTTGTGATGATACAGCCTTCATTGATTTCTTATTCGTTTCATTCAGGACCGGAACCAGCACTTCTTGATGTTGCTGCCATTGCAGCTGATAGAATTCTGCTTCTAGACTCTTATTTCACTATTGTCATTTTTGATGGGGCAACAATTGCTCAATGGCGGAAAGCTGGATATCATAATCAACCTGAACATCAGGTACTCTGTTCTGTTAAGATGACATGATACTATTGTCATTTTTGATGGGGCAACAATTGCTCAATGGCGGAAAGCTGGATATCATAATCAACCTGAACATCAGGTACTCTGTTCTGTTAAGATGACATGATATGAGCCATATGAAAAAAACATGCCTTTTAATTTATAGGCCGCCTCCATTCCTGAAACTGACATATAATCAAGGACATTCTTAATAGTGAGAGATTCTAAATCCTTGACTTAATTGACATGGTTGCTAACTTCAGAAAATGAACTTCACTCCCATGACATCAGCATGGTGATCACTATTTTGACCAGTTCACTGTGATATGGTATACACTTGCTTGGTCTCCCAAAGTATACAAAGTGATAAATGTTTAGTAGCCGTTTCTTGTTCTCTTTTTTTCTTATTTATTGCAGTTCTATCTCATTATATCACATTGTGTTCTGAGCTTAGTTTTTCAATCTTAGCTCTATGTTAGAGGTGCAGAGAATCACCATTAAGTTACAAAAATTGTTCTTGATGACAAATCATGTTAATATACAATCCAACAAGTAGGTGGCATCAGATATTACCCGCAGATTATCTCACAATATATACTCCCATAAAATATCTTCAGATGTCATATTTTTTTTTCCAGTCAGTGGTTGCATTTTGGTTTACGGTGAAAGAGGCACGTGGTTTTGGAACCTAGTGGCAGTGGTGATGCTGCCTCCATCATCTCTCTTTTATTGCCCCGCTTCCTCTTTTTATGATATCATTTTTGTCCTTGCAGGCATTTGCCCAGCTGCTGCAAGCTCCTCGAGATGACACAGATGAAATAATCAAGGAAAGGTTTCCAGTTCCTCGCTTGGTCATTTGTGATCAGCATGGTTCACAGGTGCTCTCTTATTTATGAAACTTCTGAATTGAAAATAAGCATTCAATTATGGATAACATGAGTTTGCTTTTTTTTTTTCTTTTGATAAGCAGCTCGGGTTTGCTCTTATTCATTGTTCCTCTTTCTTAAAAGATTGACCTCTGACTTTTACCCCTACTTGTTGATTGTGACTGGAAGTTTAAGTTTGCACCACAATTTACATATTGTAGTACCAGTGTTGTTAACATGAACCATAGGCACTGGGCAGAAGGCTTTGCGGCTAAACACTTTCAAGTTAGCAAGGCACTTCACCAGCTACCAAGGCATACAAGGCTCTTTTCCAAGAGCCTACACAAGGGATAAGTGTGTGCCTAGGTGAACAAGATGCTATCATCATTATCATCTGTCTCTTTATTGTTATTTATAAAGTGATGTGCCGTGAATGATTTGAAAATCGGCAACAATGAATCTGACGAAAATAGATGAAGGATAGGTCTGGTTGGTTGTCTTTCTTTTGATGTTTAGGCTGGATTATAGTGATTTTAAGGTAAATAAGATGGAGGATGGACTAGAATGATACTTTGATAAGTCGATTTGGACGCCACAAAGATCAATCTAGGATTTCGACGCCACACTCTTTGTGATTGAAGAGTGATAAGTCAAGTAGGATTTTTCACAAAATCAATTTGGAAGAACAACTCTTAATTCTTTGAATTAAGTTTCAAATCTTGGTCAAAGTGTTTATTACATATTTTGATACTATATTTATAATTGGAACATCCCTTCATAGTTAGGAAAATTCAACATGACAGAAGTAGCCTAAAAATTAGACTTTGACAAAGTAACTAGACAAATTTAACTAGCACACGTTTTCTGACCTTAATTGAAACATAAACAGACCAAATTTAAAACAGCTACAAATTCTTGCACAAAAGTCCAATGCAATCATGGTTAGACAATCTAGAAAGATCACGTTCTGAACTTGAAATCCACCTAGATTGGTCTTGTCTTCACATGCAATGGATGACTTCAAAATCGGGTTCAAATTTATCTACTATTCTGACCGTAAACAGCATCAATTTCTTCACTTATTTGCATTATCAATCCAAACTCAAGTAGCCCAACATCAAAAGAACCATTAAGGGCTTTTCCCATGTCCAAGTTTCAATTGTAGGCAAATAAGAACCTTTGAACCAATTCCAAATAGATTGCTAGCTTTTAACTCCGAAGCAGCTTCAATCATTCCAATTTGACTCATCAAGACCCTTTGCAGTTGTTTCGCTCTCGCTCTTGTTATTGGGCCATCTGAATCTTCTTGTAGATTAGGTTTAACTTTACAAGATGGATTGTAAGTTGCGTCTAAACTAAATTAAAGGTGAGGGCCTTTACTCTTTCTTCTGTAGATATGTTATCCCTTCCTTCCGGCTATGGTATGGGGGAAGGGAAGTGAGATCTACCAATTTCTTTTTAGATGAGTGGCCGCACTATGATCATTCAGGAGACATGGTCCCACGCGCTACACAAAAGAATGAATTGTTATGCGGTCAGAAAACTCAAACGCATTCACTCATAGGACAATCCTTTCAGACAGTAGTTGACTAATCTTTTCTTTGGCGGCAGACATCTCCTGGCATCTCCATCACTCTTTTCATAGTTGCCCACATTGTTAACTGTCATGCTTTCGTTGTCACCTATTTTGTTCTCCAAGGATTGGGACAACAACAGAAAGAGGTGAGTTTCCGCTGATACAGTACCCCTCTACGAGTTATTCTTAGTGGAAGGACGTGCATTCTAGAGTAAAAGGAGATGCCCAGGGGATGTCTGCCGCCAAAGAAAAGATTAGTCAACTATTGTCTGAAAGGATTGTCCTATATGTGAATGCGTTTGAGTTTTTTGACCACATAACAATTCATTCTTTTGTGTAGCGCGTGGGACCATGTCTCCCGAATGATCATAGTGCGGCCACTCATCTAAAAAAAAATTGGTAGATCTCACTTCCTTTCCCCCATACCATAGCCGGAAGGAAGGGATAGCATATCTACAGAAGAAAGAGTAAAGGCCCTCACCTTTAATTTAGTTTAGACGCAGCTTACAATCCATCTTGTAAAGCTAAACCTAATCTACAAGAAGATTCAGATGGCCCAATAACAAGAGCGAGAGCGAAACAACTGCAAAGGGCCTTGACGAGTCAAATTGGAATGATTGAAGCTGCTTCGGAGTTAAAAGCTAGCAATCTATTTGGAATTGGTTCAAAGGTTCTTATTTGCTTACAATTGAAACTTGGACATGAGAAAAGCCCTTAATGGTTCTTTTGATGTTGGGCTACTTGAGTTTGGATTGATAATGCAAATAAATGAAGAAATTGATGCTGTTTACGGTCAGAATAGTAGATAAATTTGAACCCGATTTTGAAGTCATCCATTGCATGTGAAGACAAGACTAATCTAGGTGGATTTCAAGTTCGGAACGTGATCTTTCTAGATTGTCCAACCATGATTGCATTGGACTTTTGTGCAAGAAGTTCTAGTCGTTTTAAATTTGGTATGTTTATGTTTCAATTAAGGTCAGAAAACGTGTGCTAGTTAAATTTGTCTAGATACTTTGTCAAAGTCTAATTTTTGGGTTTGACTTCTGTCATGTTGAATTTTCTTAACTATGGAGGGATGTTCCAATTATAAATATAGTATCAGAATATGTAATAAACACTTTGGCCAATATTTGAAACTTAATTCAAAGAATTAAGAGTTGTTCTTTCAAATTGATTTTGTGAATAATCTTACCTGACTTATCACTCTTCAATCACAAAGAGTGTGGTGTCGAAATCCTAGATTGATCTTTGTGGTGTCCAGATTGACTTATCAAAGTATCATTATAGTCTATCCTCCATCTTATTTACCTTAAAATCACTATAATCCAGCCTAAACACCAAAAGAAAGACAACCAACTAGACCTATCCTTCATCCATTTTCGTTGGATTCATTGTTGTTGATTTTCGAATCATTTACGGCACATCATTTGGTATCAGTTGCGATCTAAGGCAGGAGCAAAAAGGCTTGCTGGAATTGAGGTTGATAAACTTAATTATGGCTGGAGATAAAGAAGATTTGCCAAGAGGGTTAAGTTTGGCACAGGTTATGGGCTTACAACTATCTCATGCTGAGATTCGGGATGAAATGACTGGAATTCGTGAACAGTTGAATACTCTTATGCAAATGATGCAAAGAAATAATTTGCAACCCCAACAGAGGCAAGCACTAAGGGTGCCACGAAATGATATTATAGAAGCTGACGAAGATCCAAATGGGGATGATGAGGCTGACGATAGGGGCAGACCAAGAAGGCAGAATTATAATCCTCTTAATGGTCTCAAACTTAAGATTCCACTGTTTAGAGGAAGTAGTTCACCCGAGGAATACTTTGAGTGGATTCAGAAGGTTAAAAAGGTGTTTGAATGGTATGAATATTCTAAAGAAAGGAAGTGCAAGGTGGCAGCACTTGAGTTTACGGATTATGCTCTTTTATGGTGGGAAAACTTAAAGATTCAGAGGAGAAGGGATGGAGAAGAGGAGATTACAATGTGGGCAACTATGAAAAGAGTGATGGAGAAGAGATTTGTTCCTAATTACTATAAACAGGAGCTATACATAGACTTCAGACTTTGCGACAAGGATCTTTGAGCGTGGAAGAGTATGTGAAAGAGTTTGAGTTTCTGCTGATTCGATGTGAATTGATGGAACCCCAAGAGCAAACAATAGCTAGATTTCTTGGAGGGTTGAGGAAGGATATAGCTAATGTTGTTGAATTACAGCCGTACATCTTTCTTGAGGAAGTTATAAAGCTTGCAACTCGAGTAGAGAGGCAGCAGAAACGAGGTGTCCGAACTGGTGTTACTACGTTAAGCACGACAAGGGTTGTTTCTACGCCTACACGAACATGGAGCACACCTAAACGAGATGAGAAGGTGGAGTTTAGTAAGGGGAATACCAGTTCTGATTCTTTGAAGGGAAAGGAGAAAGTGACAGAACCTCAACATCCTAGGAGGTCTCGGGACATCAAGTGCTTAGGACATGGGCACATTGCTTCGGAATGTCCAAATAAAAGGGTGATGATTTTGCATGGGGATCATGGAGAGCTGATCAGTGGAGATGAGGTTGAAACTGAAGATGAAGATGAGGTACAAGTGGCTGAACAAGAAAAGGATTTCGAACCAGTGAAGGGAGATTTGTTGGTTGTGCAACGGGTTCTGAATGCACAAATTGACATTAGTGATGAGCAACGCGAGAACATCTTTCATACTCGATGTCAGATTCAAGATAAGGTGTGTGAGATGGTCATTGATAATGGAAGTTGCACTAATGTTGCGTCAACAACCTTGGTGGAGAAATTGGGTTTAACTACCATTCCACATCCCAGGCCGTATAGTTTGCGATGGCTGAATAAGAATGGGGAGATTCGGGTGACAAAGCAAGTCCGTGTACCCTTTTCCATTAAAACCTATCATGACGAGGTTTTGTGTGACGTTACGCCGATGTCAGCTAGCCATTTGTTGTTGGGTCATCCATGGCAGTTTGATAAGGATGTGACCTACAATGGACGAAAGAACACTTATTATTTTATGATGAATGGAAAGAAGGTGAACTTGTTACCATTGAGTTCTCAACAGGTTAGAGAGGATCAGTTACGAAGCCAACAAAAGGAGGTGAAATCACGTAAGGGGCTGTTGTTAACCAAAAAAGAAGACATCAAACAGGCATTAGCTTCGGTGGGGGTTGTTTTCATGATTTGGGCAAAACAATTACTACAAGTAGAAGGATTGGACTTGCCAAGACAGATTAAGGAATTACTTGAAGAAGTTAAAGATGTGTTTCCAGATGAATTACCTAAAGGGTTACCAACTATCCGTGGAATTAAGCATCAAATTGATTTGGTGCCGGGAGCTTCACTTCCTAATAGACTAGCATTAGAGGAAGCAAAAGAGATTCAAAGGCAGGTTGGTGAGCTCCTAGAGAAGGGCTATGTGCGAGAATCACTTAGTCTATGTTCTGTACCTACTTTGCTTGTACCGAAGAAAGATGGTATCATGAGGATGTGTATGGACAGCTGCGCTATCAACAAAATAACAGTTAAGTATTGATTTCCTATACCTAGACTTGATGATTTACTTGATGAGTTGCATGGTGCTGCATTGTTTTCTAAAGTCGATTTAATGAGTGGTTGTCACCAAATTAGAATGAAAGAGGAAGATGAATGGAAAACAGCATTTAAAACTAAATAGGGGTTATATGAATGGATGGTAATGTCGTTTGGGTTATCTAATGCGCCTGGTACATTTACGAGGCTTATGAATCATGTTTTGAGAAAGTATATTGGGTTGTTTGTTGTAGTATATTTTGACGATATCCTGGTGCATAACAAGACCTTTGATGATCATGTGAAGCATCTTAGAGTTGTGTTTGAAACTTTGCGAGATTTTAAGTTGTATGGGAAACTCACAAAGTGTTACTTCTATAAAGAAAGTGTCGTGTTTCTTGGATATATTATCTCTAGCAGAGGAGTTAAGGTTGATGAGGAGAAAATTGAGGCAATTCGGGACTGGCCAAAACCTGCTAGTATCGCTGATGTGAGGAGTTTCCATGGTTTAGCTTCTTTCTACAGGTGATGTGTGAAAGACTTCAGCTCTATTGTTGCTTCTATGACAGAATGATGTGCATCATGGGAATTATGATGTGAAAAGTGTGTCTAGGCACACACTTATCCTCTTGCATCATTTGAATTTTCCCAACTTTGAAGAGATGTTTCAATTATGATGTGTATTATGGGAATTATAATCCATCTCGTAAAGCTAAATCTAATATGCAAGAGGATTTAGATGGTCTAATTCTCTTTAAACACTTTCAAGCTACCAAGGCACTTCACCAGCTACCAAGGCACACAAGGCTCTTTTCCAAGAGCCTACACAAGGGATAAGTGTGTGCCTAGGTGAACAAGATGCTATCATCACTATCATCTGTCTCTTTATTGTTATTTATAAAGGCTACTGTGTTTATGTCATCGTTTTTGTTCGGCCCATAACAGTTTCCTGAAGCAAGCTGAAAAGGGAGAAACATTTGAAGAGAGAGATGTTTGCCAGTCTTATGCTTTACATGGATAATGTTTCTATCCTTCTCAGAATGGGATAGTGGTAGATTCATTGTTTGAACAATTTTCTTATCATTTAATAGTTTTATGTTATTGATAATACTTTTTGCCTGTTAGTAAACAGAATTTTCAAACCTATGTAGAATTTGAGCAGAACCTTTATCAACAACATTTGAGAGGCCATTTGAGCTAATAGGCTAATTAAATTGTCATTGTTATGACTGTTGTTTCTCCTTCTCCTATTTTCTAGAAGAGCTTTCTTCCGTTGTCTTACAAATAGTATTATTACACATTTTACATGTTGAAAGTACATGCATATGCTTGCTTTTTGCACCTTGTGGCTAGGCTCTAGGGCTTTTAGTACCATGTGCTTCTTGTGCATGTAGGCAACACTTTGTAGAAGCTGACAACTAACCCTTCAAAGCAAATACATCTGCTTAATGTCAGTTCTCTGAACTGTTTTGAACAGAGGTTTTGCCGTTTCCTATTATCCTCAGCTGAATAAAGACAGGTTTGCTGCATATGCTTTGCTATGCATCCAAACTGAAACTATTTCTTCAAGTGTCATATGTCTTGGATGATTGGCCGAATGTCCTGGTATTAGATGCATGGATATCGGCCCTGTTGTAATCACATTATTTAATACATGTGTTTAATTTGATACTGTGTGTCAGCTAACATTGTTATTCGATGCAGGCCCGTTTTCTTCTGGCAAAATTGAACCCTTCTGCTTCATACAACTCCGATTCTCCTCTTCCCGGTGGAGATGTCTTGTTTATCGATGACGCGAGCTTTGAGGCCTTCTTGGATCATCTTCAAAGACTAGTAGTTCAATGAGACCATTTTTACTAGCAATCTTGTAAAATTTATCACCTCAGAGTTCTGTACAGTTGTTCTAGGATTTTTATAGGCTACGTAATTTTCTGATTTTACTTTCTTGCAAAAATCTTGTCACAACTTGATTTGCTAAAACAGCAAATTCAGGTTCATTTTGACAAATAGACAGTGCAATGATAATTCATTTAGTTACACTAAAAGTGGCATTCTAAAGCTGGTTTGTGCATCGCAAGACTGATCTACCTCCTCTCTGATCTGGTAAAAGGTGTTCAGTCATACCGAATTAATGGTATCAGAGAAACTCCCCTATCCATGGCTAGACCTAGAGTGTGAACATATGTTTATCTCCTACTACACAACACGTCTTCAGCCCTAGCTTCCCTGTTATATTTTCTCTAGGAAAACAAAGGCCTAACAGGGAGCTTAATCGGGAACCTCAACAACACCAACATCTGCGCATACAGTTCACTTCTAATAGAAATCAGATGCTTCATGAGTGAAGGTCAAGAGTTGCATTCGAGAAGGTAGTGTTGCATTGTAATTTCTTATCTGCGTTAAAGGGAAGTAGTGCATGAAATGATGATCGTTTTTTGTAACATGAAATTCCTACTGACATGGACGGCCTGGTGGCTGGTGCTTTGTCAAACTCATTCTCCGGCATTGTTTGTGTCGCAAGAGTCCCTCAGATTGGTGATGCAATCGCCATTATTTGGAATATCCCTTGAAACCAAATTAACTAACACATAATCTCATGTTTTGCCGTAGTCAGTATCAGCACCACCTCCTCTTCCCAGGAGAAACAGAAATCTTAGCTCTGCAAATTATACCATGCCGCCTGAATCCAGCAATCCCTCTGTCGACTTTTGATCCCTACTCGACATGTTCATCATCATCATCCAAAGCCGGCCACCATCTACCTCCATCCAACCGCTCCGCATGTTCTACTCAGTCCTCCAAGTCGTCCTACTGGCAACCTTGGAGTAACACCAACAGATGAGGCACCTTTATCCTCTCAGGAAGGAAGAGCATCGATACGCCATCCAGACACTCCGCCACTGTCTCCATTTCCACTTCTCTTTCCCCATTCATCTTTAAGATGCAAGAGTGGAGTTCTTGCTTTTCCTTTTCCTTTAAATCGAAGAATGCCCCTGATGCAATACATGCTACCAGCATTAATAACATTAATCCTACAAGCCCAGCTCCCAATTATTCTGCCTCCTCCTCCTCCTCTTCTCTGCCATCAGACAGGACGAACTTAGAGAAGGAGACGCATAACGTTAATGCTTTCACTTAGTGTCATCTCCAATTTCAAGTCCCAGGTTTGATATTTGATTTGTTGATCCGGATTGACTGTTAAATTTATTCCAGATTTTTTTTTATTATTTTTTTTTACTTTGATAAGTTTTTAAAAATTATATTTTTAAATTGTTTTATAATAAATTTCTTAATAGAATATGGATCTAGGATTTTATAAGTTGTGAATTTTTTAAGATTTGACCATGTTTAGAATGTTTGTCTGGATTTACTTTGTTTTTACAGATGTTTTTAATTTTACTCCTTGGATATTTTTTTAATCTTTAAAATTTGATTCTTGTTATTTTAATTGATATTTATTTTATTTGGGATTATTTTTTTCATTAAATTGCATCCTCGGGTTTTTTCTATCAAATTTTATCCGCATTCTTTTTGTTACTTGAATAGTTTTTTTATTAATATTTTTGTACCAATCTTATCTTTCGAAATTAAATTGTTGAAAATTATGCTTCTTAATTGAATCTGGGTAAAAAATTTCAAGGGATGTGATTTTAGAAATTAGAGCAGGATTAAGAGGTTTGTCGTTTGCCCTGTTTTTTTTTCTTTTTTTTAATTGATGTTTTCTTATTTTTATCCTCTTTTTTAAAATTTTATCTTGTTATTTTTTTGGTTTAATTCTCTTTTTATAATTTTTGTTTTCTTATTGTTTTTCGGTTTGATTCTATTGGATTAGCCTTCAATAAATTTTTTTTTATTTCACACCCTATCAATTTTTAATCTATAAATAATATATCGTATTACAAATGATTTTTAATTCCACACTTTATAATTTTTTTAATCTTTTAAGTTTGATCTTAATTCTTTTAATTGTAATTTTTTTGGGACAATTTTTTTTTTTAGATTTCATCATTATTGGGTTTTTACCTATCATATTTTAGCCGCACTTTTTTTTTTCTTTTGCAATTTATTTTATTAATAGTTTTTTTTAACGATTCCATTCTTAATAATTAAATTGGATGACATTTAAGTTTCTTGATTGAACTCAAGTCTATGATTTAACAAGTTGTAAGTTTTTTATATTAAACTAGGTTTAGGAAATTCCCCTAGGTTTGTGTAGTTTTTTCTCTCTTTTTTTAAGTTGATGTTTTCTTCTTTTTTAAAAAAAATTGGTTCTTTTTTTTTCTTAAATTAGATTGGATTGTTTGATATTTTGAATAAGTTTATGTATGATTTTTTTTATTGTTTTTTTGTTAGTTTTTTTTCATATTATTTAAATTTCTATTTTTACGAATGACTTGGGATTTCAATTTTTCTTTACCTATCACATTTTTACATTTAAAAAAATTATTTAGCCTACAACAACGACGTGAGTAACATGTCCGGTAGTTAGTACTTGGCTAGCAATGCTAGCCAAATGTAAATGCTAATATATGGGATTGGGATTTTTGCACGCAATATGCATGGCATGATCATCACCACCATGTTATTTTTGGTTCACCCAACATGACTCAACTAGGTTTTTTTCCTTCTTCTTGAACCTTTTTTGACAAATTATTCAATACATAAACAGTGGATATTTTTTTTAGTTCCAAAGAATCAGATGTGGTGTCGCACGTCATCACGTACACAAAATTTTATATGCTTTACTAACAAACTCTTAATAAAAATACACTTTTATGAAGGGTGGACACCACAATTCTAGTCAATGATCGCAATGCAAAGATACTCCACGTTCTATGAAAATAAAATGCCTCATTTCTCGACCAATAGTTATTTCTCGTTAATGTGTCACTAACATTCACCAACCCTTCAACTAATAATAATGTCAAACACTACAATGATCATTAATATTTTCACTAATTAATTGTAACACCACTTATCACATTCAAGGTGAGTTAATGGGATCAAAGTCTATAAATATATAAACAGCACAAGCTTCTCAAGTTACGAAACTCGCTCAATTTTCTCTTACATTACACTCCCTTTCTATTTTCCTTACACTATCTCCCGCATATAATTATTAACTTAAGTATCGAATAGTCCCTCGTGGAACGAGATTTACTTTTTAAGAAATACTCAAGCCCATACAAAAGCCCAAACATAAAGCCTAGCTCATTTATCCTGACTCAGTTTCGCAGACCATGAAAAATCCAATTTAGATGTGAAGTTTTTTTCCACCTTCATCAATTATAAATTGCATGTTATATATATAAATTAAATAATTAAGAACACCAATCTACTCTATAAATCGAGAATAAATAAAGGACATTTTTTTTCTTGTTTTATTTATTTGTTGTTTTTCATTCATTCATTGTTTGTCCAAGACAAAATAAAAATGTAAAAACAAAGAATCTAAAAAGAAATCATGAAAAAGCTAAGTTTTTTTTTTAAAAAAAAATTGGTGAATCTTCATGAGATTTTTAGGACTTTAAAGAATTTTTTGAAAAATTGGGGGTAAAGGACTCGAAAATGAGTTATGCAAAGGGTCTTGCGTTTGTTACTGATTTAGTTTTCGTTCTAAGAAAATGAAAGCTATGATTTTCATTATTAAATTTTGTTCAGTTATATGTTGGTTTTCCAACATTCACATTTAATAATTGTCTTTTTTTTTGTTTTAATTGAATTATATTTATTTCAACAAACTCTTTTAATTATTTTTTGTCAAAGTAATTTTTCTATTAATATTTTCTATTACCTTTTAGTTTTCTTATTTTCCACCTAATTAAACCTAGGAATAAATTAAACAAATTTAAATTGATAGAGATACCTTATCAGAGAATTTGTTCTAGTACAAAGATGGTAACAATTATTATAATTACAATATAGTTAAAATATATGGCGAAATCACTGTAGCTTTCCTCACATGTTAATATGGATTGCTACATTACTTTTTTTTTTTGGTTTTTTCCCTTTTTTTAAAAAAAAAATTGTCATTGTTGATTTTTTTTTTTTAATATTGAGCTGATTAAGAATTTAGTCTTGTAATTTTTTTCTTTAAAATACTGTGAATTGTTTTAGTGTTTCTCTACATATATTTTTTTTTGTTATGATTGTTTTCAAAATTGTTTGTCGATTTTATTTTTTTAATATTGAGCTGGTTGAAAATTATAGTTGTAGTTTTTCTCACAAAACACTGTGGATTGCTACAGCTTACAGTGTTTCCCCACATGGTTTTTTTTATTGTTTTTTTTATGATTTTTTCAAAATTATACGTATCGATTTTATTTTCTTAATATTGAGCTGATTGAGAATTTAACTTTCTAATTATTATTTTTAAAATATCGTGGATTGCTACAGTGTTTCCCCACATGGTTTGTTTTAATTTTTTTTTCCCAAAATTATCTTTATCGATTTTAATTTTTTAATATTGAGCTGGTTAAAAATTTAGCTTTGTAATTTTTTTTCTTTAAAACACTATGAATTGCTACAGTGTTTCTTTACATAATTTTTTTGTTATGATTTTTTTCAAAATTGTTTGTCGATTTTATTTTTTTAATATTGAGCTGGTTGAGAATTATAACTATAGCTTTCCTCACAAAACACTGTTGATTGCTACAGTGTTTCTCCACATGGTTTTTTTTTTGTTTTTTTATGATTTTTTCAAAATTGTATTTGTCGATTTTATTTTTTTAATATTGAGCTGGTTAAGAATTTAGCTTTCTAATTTTTTTCTTTAAAGTATTGTGGATTGCTACAGTGTTTTCCTACATGGTTTTTTTTTGTTTTTGTTTTTTTTTTATGATTTTTTCCAAAATTATCTTTGTCTATTTTATTTTTTAATATTGAGCTGGTTGAGAATTACAATTACAATATGTGGGGAAATCACTCTAGCTTTCCTCATAAATTATTGTGAATTGATACAGTGTTTTCCTTACAAGGCTTTTTTTTCCCCATTTTTTTATGTTTTTTTCTAAAATTATCTTTGTCGATTTTAATTTTTTAATATTGAGTTAGCTGAGAATTACAATTATAAGTAATACAAGTAAGGCTAAATCATGTGGGGAAAGCGCTATAGCTTTCCTCACAAAACACTGAGAATTGCTACAATGTTTTTCCACATTGTGTTTTTCTCTTTTTTTGTGTTTTCTTTTTTGTTTTGATTTTTTTCAAAATTATCTGTCAATTTTATTTTTTTAATATTGAGCTGGTTAGAATTTAGCTTTGTAATTTTTTTCTTTAAAACACTGTAGATTGTTATATGGTTTCCCCACATGATTTTTTTTTTGTTTTTTTGTTTTTTTTTTGTTATGATTTTTTCCAAAATTATCTTTGTCGATTTTTTTTTAATATTAAGTTGGTTGAAAATTACAATTACAATAAAACTAAATCATGTGGGGAAAATATTGTAGCTTTCCTCACAAAACACCGTGGATTGCTACAGTGTCGCTCCACATGGTTTTTTTTTCTTATGATTTTTTTTAAAATTGTCTTTGTCGATTTTATTTTTTTAATATTGAGCTGGTTGAGAATTACAATTACAAGTAAGGCTAAATTATACAGGGAAGCACTATAGCTTTCCTTGCAAAACATAGTGGATTGCTATAGTGTTTCCAACATGGTTTTTTTTTTCTATTTTTTTGTGTTTTTTTTGTTATGAGTTTTTCAAAATTATTTTTGTCGATTTTATTTTTTTAATATTGAGCTGGTTGAAAATTTATCTTTGTAATTTTTTTCTTTAAAACACTGTGGGTTGTTGCGATGTTTCCCTACATGTTTTTTTTGTTTTTTTTATTATGATTTTTTCCAAAATTATCTGTCAATTTTTTTTTAATATTAAGTTAGTTAAGAATTACAATTACAATAAAGCTAAATCATGTGGAGAAATCAATATAGCTTTCCTCACAAAATATTGTGGATTGCTACAGTGTTTCCCTACATGATTTTTTTTTTTGTCATGATTTTTTCTAAAATTATCTTTGTTGATTTTACTGGGAAAAACATTGTAGCTTTCCTCACAAAACACTGTGGATTGCTACAGTGTTTCCCTTCATATTTTTTTTTTCAAAATTAACTTTGTCAATTTATTTTTTTTAATATTGAGCTGGTAAATAATTTAGCTTTGTAATTTTTTTTTATTAACAGAAAAACTAAATCACGTGGAAAAAACACTGTATCTTTCCTCGCAAAATATTATGGATTGATACAAATCATTCTATTCAATCTCTAAGTTTTTGATCATCAACACAATTTTTTTTCCGTCATGAAATATTAACTTCATCACCTTCAGTTTCTATTACTTATCTAGCATTAATTCACAATTATAATACTATCAAATTAATCTGTTTTATTTTAATAAGCCCACAAACATGCCATCTAGTTAACCCTAAAGAAAGTTGTAAAAAGTCAATATAGATCCACCTTGCCTGGTTAATTTGGTCAACTCTCAGCTTTTATTTATTTATTTTTAATTAGAGCTCATGACAGATCCCAAGTCGATCTGGTGCAAAGCTCGTTTCCAACAATACCCATTAATTATTATTTACTTATTTTAATTCCATTAGCATTTAAGCACCATTTCTCCACACTAAACGCTTGAACAAGTGAACCTGGGAACTAGACATACGCAAGACAACAGACGCTTGACCATTTGGAAATCACCTAAAGACTCAATCCGCACAGTTTTTACAACAATCAAATAACTTTTGACTTCACTGATCAAAAGCTTCAAACTTGGGCATCCCAATCACTGTACAAATGCTTCGAGTATAACTGGAGAAGTATTAGGAAGCGGATAATTTGATGCCCTCAGCATTTAAAAAGGAAAATAGATCGACGCATCATCAACTCCAGAAATTACTATGGCCAATTATTATAACCACCATTACAACTGCTCTGAGAATTGCCGGGGTGGAGAAGCATTAGGGAATGGATAATGCTACGCCCACAGCATATAAACATGAAAATATTGATGCATAACTCAACTCCACAAATGACAGTCACGGATTATTACCAAACATTGACACTCTTTAGAATTTATGTTGCATTGGAACAACGAGTTTGTGGAGAATTCACCTTGCATCATAGACAAATTGCACACATCAACTATCCTACCACATAGCTCTAGCTACCTCGGTAAGTAGTAAATGAAAAGGGGGAAAACAGAAGGGGAACATGAAAATGTTCCCGGTTCTGCGACTCTTTGATTTCAAACACAATAGAAACACAGGGAAAGAACCCAGAAGGACAGTATTTACCTGTGTTAAAACTTATTCTGTATATTCCTGGGTTCACAACATCAACAATGTTCATCAGTTGACCACTTCGCCCATCAGCATCTGTGGTTGAAGACCCTTGAAATACCCAACCACCTACATCTGGCTCACCAAACAATGGACGAGGTTGAGTTCCCTTCCATATTTCTAGGCATACCTCAACACCGGCAGCTGGAGAGCCTCGAGAAACATCCAAGACATGGGTTGTAATTGGTGGACGAGTGCGAGTTGAAATTTGAGATGCCTTTCCAGATGAAGACTCGCTAGTTGTGGTTAAATGCCCGCTAATGATACTCACACGATCTTCTAGAGTTCACAAGCAAATAATCAGTAATTCAAACAGTCATAAACACATAATAGATGGACACACAACATGTTCCAGGGAGAGACTCAGGACTAAATTGCAATCAAAAGCCAGAAATTACAAGAAAGACTTTATTTTTTTTTGTTTCTAAAACCTGTTTCTAAGAAAGGTCATGTATTATTACAAACATTTTCAACCTAATACAAAAACACTTCAAAACTTGGGATAGTTGTCCCAGGGACTTGTCTACATCGACAAAGACCTAAAATTTTATTGTTCCATTTATCGTTCAAAGACCTAAAATCTTTATTTAATTGCATGGAGAGGTAGAAATAAAATAAACATGTAACCAAAGTATAATAGATAACTCAGTTGATGGGAGAATATTAAAATTGGGGATAACATATTGGGACTGTAAAGAAGGGATTCACAGGAAAATTAGCATTGCACATGCAGAGACTGTTAAGAAAGGTATTACATGAAAAGGGTGAGAAGGCAAGTATTGGGATGCAAGCAGTAAAGAAGCTCAGGAACCCATGGTGTTTCCAGGAAAGAAAAAAAGAAGGCTCCAAATAAATAAAACCAACAATAAAGATAGCAAAAATACAACCACCTTCTGCTTTCTTTACAGAAACTGTGGCATGTTCATTGCCTTTTGAAGTAGATTTTATTTTACTTGAAAAGAGCTTCGCAAGACGTAGTTCTGTAACTTTCATCTGTTCCTGGGCTGCGATCTCAAACTCAACTATGGGCCTGTTTGGATATCGTTTCTGCATAGAGCAAAATAAGAATCACACGTATTGGAATGCGAATCTCAAATGTTAAAGTGCAAGAGGTCAGAAAAGGGGCTAAATAACAGGCCAAGAGGGATCAAATGTGAAAGTGCAAGGAACAAATTATGCATATGCAGCGGGAGAGAAGTTGTATAGCATGGTAGCAGAAGAGCACAGCTCGTGTGGTGGTAGTTTTATGAGATCGGTATGGAGTAAATACAAAAACACCAGCTCCAACAATACCCCCATAAACAAGTCATGTATTTTGTGTTTGGTTTAGTTGCGAGCAAAATTTTTCTTAAAAACAATCTACGGAGAGGTGGATTTTTTGAATAATTCACCAGTAACATAACTAAACTTGAAAAATTTGACATATATATATATATATATGTAAAGCAAAATAAAGGGTACCTTCAAGTCAGCAAGTATTTCAGCAGTGGAGCGTCCAGATGCACAAATAAGAAAAATAAATCCAAACTTGTGTCTATATCGAGCATTCCAGTCAGATAGTTCCTGCAACACACACACACACACACACACACGAGCGCGCACGTTAATGATAATTAGCACGAGAGTAGTAAGTTGTAGCAGAAGAAGAGAAGAGAAGAGAAGAGAAAGCAGCATGTGGTACCTGTAAGGTGGAAGTGGTACCAGTAGCTAAAGCAGTAGATTGCTCTCCCTTACTCCACCTACAGGGAAGGAAACACCATTAATCAAACTATTAGTTTTGTATTTGTTTGATAGGAATCTGTAATTAGTAGAATATCAATATTAGTTAATTAAATTAAAGAGAGAAAAAAAACACTCAACTGAGCAGCAGCAGCAATGTGATCGGGAGAAGGGGACTGACCAATCTGAGGATGAGCAGAGAATGCTTCCAACCAACCATTCACATCAACCTATTAATTAATTAAATCCATTGATTAATTAAATTAATAATTCCTTTGATTTCCCCAAATACTCCAATTCGATTCGATTCGATAATTGAAAAAACAAAACCCTAGGAAGAAGAAGCTAACGAGGCTAGATGGATAGGAGAGTTAGATAGGGAGGGAGGGAGGCACCTTGTTGAACCAGATGTCTCTGGCAGCAGAGACGGCTTCTTGGACAGAAGCAAAAGGAGAAGCCTTCACCATTTCTTTTGCGAATTGGGTGCTTCCACAGCATGCCAAATACTCCTCCTCTTCATACCTTTCCATTTCCGCTCTCTCTCTCTCTCTCTCTCTCTCTCTCTCTTATTTTACTGTATCTGCGACTGTGATTCACTCTGTCCTTCCCCCCCTACCATGAATTAGGAATTAGGATAGAATCGATCGATCCATAGTCGAGGGCATAGTTGTCAATTTACATCCTCACTGACATATAAAAAAATCATTGCATTAAAATAATAATGGAAAGCATCCGTCACAGTCAGCAATCCAATAATAAATATCCATTGTTTACATGGATGATTGTTTTTTTTTTGTTTTTTATCTATAAAAAAAATTTATAAAAATAAAATATAAAACTAAAATTAGTTTTAACCCACCCGTTTTTATTTGATTCGATTATTTTATATTAAAAATCAAAACTCAACCCACTATTTTTAATTCAGTTTCATTCAGTTATTTTATATTAAAAATTAAAAATTATATTGTTTTTTGGTCTTTTTTTTCACTTTTTAATAGGTTTTATGATAGGTTTGGTTTCGATTCAGTTTAGTTTTTTGGGTTCAGTTATTTTATATTTTTTTAACTAAACTGGTTCGGTTCGGTTGAGGTTTTTTTATTTCAAATTTATAAAACCGAAACCGAACCAAATATTTTTTTAAATATTCTAATCAGTTTAATTAGTTTTTTTTCGTGATTCGGTTTTTTTAATTTTTTTTATTTTCTTGATTTAATTATTTTTTCAGCTTTTTAGTCACCCCACCCATATATTTTGTACTCAATTTTAAAAATTGTTCGTGCAAAAATAAATCACATAGTTGTGAAAGATGGAATGGATTAGAAAGGAAGGAATATTATTTTCGTTGTGTTATTCTTTTATAAACTGGGAAACTAAAAAAATGTCGGTGCATATTATCACTTTAATTTTTTTTTTAATTTTTTAGGAAATAAACCAAATTCAATCATATCAGGGAAAATTTTATAGTACTTTTAGTTTTAGGAGTGATAACTTATTAGTTATTTCCTAAATTCATATTAAAAAAATATATATAAAAAAAAAACTTTTAATTCACCAAAAATAATAAAAATATCTCCACTTAGAATTTTTCTCTTCTAATTATATTTATTTTTTAAACTCATATTTCGTACTTCCTAAACTCATATTAAAAAAAAAGACAAACACAAAAAAAAAAAACTTTTAATTCATTAAAAATAATAAAAATATTTCCACTTAGAATTTTTTTCTTCTAATTATATTTATTTTTTAAAAAATAATCTAAAAAATAATTAATAAAATAACACTAATTATTCCTTCAGTAAAAAAATTCCTTATCAAGTAAGCATCACTATTTTGCTCTCCTAATTTTATTTTATTTTTGGAGGATGATCAGGAAGCCGACCTAGATAAACTTGATGAAGAATTCTCAGTATGGACGAACAAGCCTTTTCTCTATTCAGAAATTTTATCTCTGTGCGAGACTCCCATTCTAAGATTCTCTCAAGCCCTTCTCATTTCTATCTCCCTAATTTTTTTCTTTCAATCCTAATTTACATAGTTATGGTTGTGTCACTAATTAAGTTTATTAATGGTACGATGCCGTTTCTTTTTCAAAGTGTGATCTGCTAAAACCTAGATATCTCTTCATGTGTATGATTGTTCAGTTAATTATAAATGCAACTTGTTTCCTGAATGCTTGGAGACTATCCTGGAGTTGGTCTTGACATGTTATACTTGAAAAGGTTATGTTTAGAGATCCAGACCACCATGACTTGTAGTACAAAGAGTTCACTGCTACTTGCTCTGAATCCTATTGGCCATATAAACCAAAGTTCACTCTGTTAATATTTGCTGTTTATTTCTTTCTCACTTTCTTGGATTTAGCAATTCGGCTCAAAACTACAAGAGATTTGGGCAACATTCACCACACAAAAATAAGTCTCTTCTTATGTGGGTATTGCAGAAGCCCGACCTTTTCTCTTTCAGGAACCAAACATTTGGAGGTGATCAAAGTCTACGTGGAAAGTGCGGATTTCCATGGGGGCAAGCTCCACCACTAGCTTGGCAGGATCAACAGGTCCTCCCCGCACCACCTTGGGTTCTTCTCCGGTGGAGCCTTCGACTTTCCACACCAGCCTCTTCTTTTCCATGTCAGTTCGTTCTTGATTGGCAGATAAGCTCAATTCTGTGACTTCAACTATCTGAAAAAACGAAAAAAGAACATGACTTTGGCTGTTAAGATGCTTACTGCTCTTAAAAGAACCTGTCCATCCATGAAAGGACTAAACAGTGCCTACTGCTTTTACCTTCTTCTTTGGAAATAGCATTTTCAATTCCACGCTTGCCATTACTGAATAATCCTTGTCCTCACCGGTCTTCTCACACATCATGCCCACCAAAAACAAGAATTAGATTGCTCAGCATTGTTGTAATGCAGCATAAGAATAAAAACAAGGGTTAAGAGTAAAACTAAAAGCAAATGATAATTCATTCTAACAGAAGTAACACAAACAGCAAGTAGATAGTGGACAAATAGAAAAAGGTTGCAACAGGTTGTTCCAAACACAGCCAGAGTTAGTTTCATTCTAAAGAAGGCAGTAAGTATATAAAGGCTTAAGAGAGATAAGAGAGGAGCTACAACCTCATAAAGGTGAGCCAACCGAAGGAGCACTTTCCCGTTTTCAAGTTCCTATAAAGAAAGGCAAAAAATCTTTATTTCTCACACACTTGTAAGTAGAGATCAAATTCATATGCACTGTCTCGGATTTCTTCAACACCCAGGATAAGGTTTATTAAAAAGCAATGAAGTGAATGCATCCTTTTATCCTCCAAGGGCATAACAAATAGCTTGTTTGGAGAAATTTTCAAGAGGAATTTTTTCTTGCTTACCTGCAGAGTTATGACAGCAACGTTATTGGGTAACGAGTAAGATGGATCAATTCCTGAAAAAGTTGGTAGCGGGAAATTCATCTCGGTACTTCCATCCTGCAAAACAGAAAATTGATCACCAAAGCAATACAGCCTCAAGTAACAATGTCAACATCAGAACTTTATTTTTTAACCTGCTCCGTGAAGGCTAACAGAACTGGGGAATATATCTCTTGGCCAAATGTTCGACGCCACCTGGCACCTTCTCCTAGTTGATCAATTCTGAGAAAGAACTTTCCTTGGATCTGAAAAAGAAATGTCACATCAAGACGGCATCTGTATCTCAATTTTCCAAAACCCCCTGATAAAGACCAAAACCAGACTTGTGAATATGTGCGCATAACAGATGCTTACAGTTAAACCTTCACATCTATCCAAGACACAGACTGTCTCATTCAACACTTCACCAACACCTCTTGCATCGTCATGAAGCAACCTCCTATAAATGGATGTCATTAGAGATCGTTGCAACACAAGTAAACCTGACTGGAAAGAGGAAAATTGTTAAATGTAGTGAGAAGTAATTAATTCAGACAAACCTATGAAGCATCAGCTCTATTTGACCATCCACTAAGCTAGATCCTCCCACTGAGCGGTCCACCAACAAGGAGAGCTCCGTGCTGTTGTCTTGAATATAAATTCCAAGATTTACCTGTAAAATTAGAAGTACATAAAGGAAAAGCCAAAAAAATGTCCAAAAAATTAACAAAACGAAAAAATAAAAAACGAGTTTAAAACAAATAACAGTGGGATAGATGTTAAGAAGGGATTCATTCTTTTGAAAGTAGGCCCGCTCCACCTAAATATGTCCTTTTTAGGCAAGTAAGCCATCTTAGCAGAGTAGGTAGAAAGAAAATGGCTTGACCAGTTTAACCAGATCAGTTAGTCCGGGCTTTAACATGCATTAGTTTTTGGAAACAAAATTGCCTCAATCCTAGATGAACTGTTCAAAAAAAACAAAATTCTGTGAAGAGCTTTAAGATGCTAGGTAGCCCGCAGAAACTTGGTCTCTGCAGCTTCCCAGACAGGCAGCACCTAATTGTCACGAAGCAAATAACAAGATGAACTGTCAACAAGTTAAGTCAGTGCTATCAGAAATTATAGATCAAGTCAACCACCAACTCTTTTTTTTTTGTCTAACAAAAGAATGTGGAACCCACCAGAATATGGAACAATAAATACCATACTGAAAGTTGAATGACAAATTTCACAAAGAAGAAATTGTTGGGTATCCGCAAGTACATGCACTTCAGATTTTAAATGATGCTCGTAGACAATTTCAGGATTACTTGCTAATTGAAGTTTATAAAACTGCTTCTCAATGTTCTAAGCAAACAGTATACTTTTAACCAGCAAAACTTCCACATTGCCAGATTAAGAATATGGAGAGAACACGCATCTTCCAAGATTTAACAACTAGACTGGCGAATGGACTCCAGCAGGATATGAGAAAGAAAAAAAATGTAGAGAGAGATCGTGACTTGAGATGCTTTACAGAAGAAACATACAGGGTAATAATTTCCAGCAATTGGTTGATTCACTTGGAGCTCCCAGTCTGTCCTTGAGTCTCGCACCTGAAAAAATATGGAAGAATAAGACATAAATACCACATATGTACATAACAAAGTTAACATGAAAATGAGCACCCTCAAGCCAAGCTGCTCTCATACACATTCTTCTCTTCCAAATATCTGTACTAAAATTCTCGTACAAAATAATAAACACGGAGGAAAACCGAATAAGAATTGCTGTTTGTAAGATGACTTGAATGTTATATAGGATTGCAAGCAGTAACAAGCAAGTGTACCCGTTTAATGAAGTCACGTCCATTAGAGTCTGTGTAGAACGTTCTATTGCTCTTTATTGTGGTTGTGATTTGGGTTGTGATTTCTTTCCCTGTTCCATCATCTACAGGTATAGGCCCAATCTGAAGATATGTACATGAATATCATCAAATCAAGACGCATTCTTTCAGTGATAAAATAACCCTAACCTAAAGGAATTTGCACTCTTATAACAAAATTGTTGCAAAAGGGTAACTAACAGTGAATTCAACTTCAGCATGCTCCTTTCCTTTGTAGACCCTGGTAACCTGTGCACGGATATGGCATTGTGTCACTGAAAGTAAAAGAGACAAAATTCTTTGTTTTTTTTTTCCAAAACAAAAACCCAAGACTCTTGTTTTTCATCTAGTTAATTTTATAATAAAATCAAATAAGGTATTCAAAATATTCAGATCGAGAACTCACTGCCTACTGCAATTTCCTAATTTTATTTTGATACACTAAATTTAAAGCTCCATCTGAACTTGAAGTCTTCTCTCAGATGAAGTGGTGAAAATCAACCAAAAAGTACACTGGTGAAAGCACCCAATAGCAATATTTACAATTTGTAGGAGAAGTGATGGCAAGAGAAAAAGATGAATGTTTAAACAAGTTCAGCCAGCCCTAGTTCCACTGAAAGACTACCTAATCACAAATAGACTTTATGGCTGAAGTTGCGCAGCTCTTTCTTAATCTTCACACCATCTCCAAGCACTTGATTTATGCTTTATCAAGGCCTTATTTTACTTAGTCAATGCTAAATGTAACTTCATTTTTAATATGAAAAATTAATGTTGTTAGTGATAGAAACAAGAAGGTTTTGTGATAGAAGTTGGTGCATTAGTAGGAGATTTTTTGATAAGTTAACCACCTGCGATATCCATGAATTAAGCTGTTGGTGTACTTCATCCAGTAGTGGACCCCGCATAACAGTCAAAGGAACCTGGAACCAAAAAAAGGTCATTTTCCTTCAATTGTTTGATATTTCATGACTGCATGAGTTTATGATCTAAGAATTAAATGAACACAATTACCTGGTATTGGGGTTTTATTGGTAATGTACTGTTTGGTCGAAAAACATATGCCCCAGAGGCCTTCAGCATGTAAAATGAATATCACCCAGGTAAAGTTACAAAATACTTTCTGAAGTAAACTGAAAACTAGAGCAAGTACTGTAAAATGCAGTAAGTGGTTCACAAGTATAAGAAGTCAAGTTTGGATGCTTGGACATTTGCCTACCTGTGGATCTTTATCAGTGCCATCATTTCCAGTATAATAACTGTATGATTGTCCAGCAGTGGAGGTAACCTTCAGTAATAAAAAAAAAATATAGAACTATTAGCAGCATTAAGAGTCTACCGTTTGAAGACCTTCATATAGTAGCGCAAAGAGTTATTCAAAGAAACAGACAACCAAAAAGTAAAAGAATAAATATATTATGACTGCAGGATTAAACACAAATCAAGTTAGTTGACATCAGAAAACAATATACCAAGCTTCTGCTATTCAAATAATGAGTGAGTTTCCCTTCATCTGCAGAATAAAGTAGCTTCAAACTTCCTTGGCCAACTTCTATGGTTTCATTTGTACTTTCATTTGATGTCTGTACCAATGAGATAGTTGACCTAGGGCCTTCAACAAAGTGACATTACAAAATAGAAATCCGTCAGTAACTTGGAAACACTGTCCTAGTCATTCATTTCCCGGTGACATATTATTATAAGTGAAGATA
This sequence comes from Populus trichocarpa, assembly GCF_000002775.5. Classification (NCBI taxonomy): domain Eukaryota; kingdom Viridiplantae; phylum Streptophyta; class Magnoliopsida; order Malpighiales; family Salicaceae; genus Populus; species Populus trichocarpa. The sequence goes on along the minus strand of NC_037286.2, from coordinate 23,073,597 downwards.
ATATTGCAACCTGTCTGTTTTGCTCCAGAAACGATGTAGGTGTTGAAACCAAGGGGTGGTAGGGATGCTGAAAATGCAAGCCAATACTTAAGTGCCTCACGTGGGAATTTACCCAAATATGCTTTTACATATTTCCTTCTTATATGTGGTGTTGCATTTGATATAGGTAGAAGCTGAGATTCAATTTCTCCCCCACTAGAATCTCGAACCACAACTTTTTCAGTGGAAACCTGTGGCAAGTATGAGCTGAAGTTAGTTACACTCAGGAAACCATCAAATTTATCTTTAATGACTGCTGAAGGTCACTTTTATAAATTGTTTTCCGTTACAATTGCACAAAAAGACAACAGCTCATTGGATGAAATAGCCGCTCTCCTTCATTTAGCAATAGAAACCATCCGAGAGGCTCCTAGAGTAAAAATGCTCGATAGAAAAGATGAGAGCAAAGATTTAAAAACTCACTGGAATTCGTATGACTTCCTCTCTTTTCCATCCTAGAGGATTGTAAACAACCACCAGCTGTGAGAGAGGGAAGAACCCAAGATGGTGAGTGAATAAACCATCTCTAATCTTCAAAGTCAAATCATGCACAAGGGGAAAAACCTCTTACCAAGCTTTTCCCATCAGACAAGTCAGCTTCTGAAGGAGGACAGTAACTTATATTAAGAAGTGGACACTGCCAACAAAATTCACAGAACAGATTTCAGCAAACTTTTCCATTCAATGTCAACAGAAAGGACGATCTAGTATAAAGTCGCTTAAGATGCAAAAATATCACTATGAACAATAAACCAGGTTATTCTCAGAGCATGCAAGGAAAGGGGTGAGGAAAGCAGGAAAATAATGGAGCATTCTCAATAATATTTCATTTCTGGCAACTTTTTTAGATACTATTTATCACAAAGACACACAAACAGACAGATTATTTTTAATTTATCACATGGTCAAATCAATTAGGGTTCCTTTTCTTGTTTTTCCCCTCATTCTCTATTCAATTAAAGTTCTTTTACTATTTTTAAACTTAGCAATTTATGTAAATGTAAATTAGTTAAAAAAACAATTATTTCAATACTATTTCTTAATTAATAAAAAAATTAAACAACTTGAATAATCCACGTGCATGTATATTTTTAAAGAGCAGGCAGTTGTAATTTCAAATCTTCACTCTTCCAAGGCTTACACTGCCTACCAAACTAACCCTTTAGAACCATACACGCATCAACAAGTCTTCAAACCATTTACGTTCATGATAATATCCAGCACAAAAACTTAATCTCCCCAGGGGTAACTTTTTGAATAGTTGCAATACACCAAAGAAATAGCGCGATCAAACAGATATTACTTGCTGAAAATTGATGACAGTGTTCCCTTGTCTGATATTTGAAGTTGACTCTGCCAAAGAAGCAAGTGAAGAGGCAACCAATTTCTCAGCCTGCAGAGAAAAATAAGTGAAATGTATCAGAAAAGTGATAGATTTAATCCAAACATGCCTAGAATTTTGTTGGACACCAAACTGATAAGCACCTCCTTATAGCCAATTGACAGTCGCAGAGCATAATCAGCGGCAACATGCTGCCTTTCTGTACCACTAACTGCATCATGATGTTGTGCAATTGCCAAAGCATCAGCAAGAGCATCAGTGTTTGGCCCTGAAGAATTTCTGCCTTTAAAGAATTCTAGCTGCCTTGCAGCCTAGTTATAGAGCAATAATGTTAGCAATGGAAATGAGAGCATAACAGGATATTTAGTGAAGAAATAAAGGGCCAAGATCTTACAAGATAGTATCCACTCATCAATCTGACATAGCCTTTGAAGGCTGGCCTGCTTGTAAAATAACCAGTCCAATATGCATTTGGATGATCCGCGTATCTGGAAAGCGGTTATAATCTTTCAGCAAGGTTAGCAAAATATGTATGAGTAGGATATCAGCATTACGACATAAAACTCACGGGAAAAAATCTTCTGTTTTGAGAAGCCATTCTTCATCTGCTGCATGTTTCAAATCGGTATAAATGGATGGGGTTGAATATAGAGCATTTACCCGACCATCCTGAGAGCTTTTCAATCAATACACTAGCACGGAATCTACACATTTTCTTTTTATTTGACCTTCTTATGGCTGTAGGAACTAGGAAGTACCTGATTCACATAACGAATGAACTTGTCCATCTGCCTGAACCATGAATTTGCATACTGATAGCGAAAATCCGTCCCCATCAGCCACATTATATGATTTGTCCTGGTTACATTAGCCTAAAGTGGGGAAAGAAGAAGAGATGATATGTTTGTTAATTGCCATTAATTGTATCTCAGAATGGACAATTAATGGCTCTTTGATTCTAATACTTAGACTCTAATCAGCCTTTAATCCCATCTAGGGCAATTAAAATACAACAGATAAAAATCCAAAATCCAGCATAGAGCAAACATTTGGAGAGAATAAATAGCCTTTTTTTATATCACACCTGAGCTAAAGCAGCAGCAACAAAGGCATTGACTCTCTCTTGAACGTTATAGTCAAACAGGAGAACATCGTCCTTCAAGACAAAAGCTATGTGTTGATAGGAATTTCAAAAAAAAAAAAAAATCCTATCATTCTTTAAATATAGGTACCTGAATAGGAGGGGACACATCATTTATTTCAAATGTGAATCCATCAGGAGGGTCATAATGCCTAGGAAATATACCGGTAAATATCTGCACGTGGAATTGATAATGCAAAGAAATTTTAAAAAAAAATGGTTCAAATATCACACCTATGTAATTATACCTCAATAAAGCTAGCAGTGATCAATAAATGGTAACAAATCACAATTCTGATATAAAAATTGAAAAAGGCAAAAGAAATATACAGATTTAATATGCCAACCTGTGAAGTTGAACCAAGGGACTTGGAACCCTGCCAGACAACCTCAAGATTCTTCTCCTTCAATCGCTTAGCTCTATCTTGGTAATCGATTCGAGCAAAAAAAAGAGAGTCGAATCCTAACTGCAAACTAAAACAAATACTTGAGCAAGCGGATCCCAGAGCTATGCTGACAAAAAGAGAACGACACGCCATGTTTGCGATGAATGATAAGTAACATGGTTCGAGACTCCAACATGTACATACACACAACTTTGGCTAGGTTACATAGTTCTTGATGGTATGCACAGTCGATCGCATATAGAAAATTGTAAGAGATAATGCTGAAAGTAATAAACAAAAAATAGTAAAGAAGTTCAAAGGGTAATCAGATATACCTCAGCACCAAGCAAATAGGCTTGAACAGCAGAATGTCCAAAAGGGTCAATCTGCCAACCAACTCTTGGAAGCTGACCAAATTCATCTTTGATATATTTGTGGCCTAAAGTTGTCTGATCAATCAAATCAATATAATGCGGGGTTGCCTCATCATGCATACACATGCCCCCATTTCTTGTTCCCAAAAAACAAGAAGATAATAAACCCATCATCAGTTAAGTCTACAGAGAGTGAACTTCATCATTAACTAGTACTTCGATAGCAGCTAGAAAGAAAACAAAAGGGAAAAAAAGAAAAGAGTGAAAGTTAATTGAAAAGTGGAAGGGGAAGTACATGAATTCAAGTTGACCAGAGTTGACAAGGTCCTTGACTTTAATCTTCATTGCTTCACTTTGCTGTCTCCACCATCTCTGGAAGAATGCCTGGCCAAATTGAGCCCCAAACAAGCAATTGATCATGACCAAGAAATATCAAAGAAAATAGAAAGTAGACTAGTAGTTGAAAAATGAGAAGAAGGGCACCTACCATCTCTACATAGATGAACTTGCGATTCTTATCCTCGAACAAAGAAGACATTACAGAGTCTATCACATTCTGCACACACGCTCCCTATACACACACGCACATAAAGATTCGTCATCAACAGTTCAATACAAGAAAGGAAAAGAGAAGGTAGGAGAAAAAGAAGCATACCCGGATAGAATTGTTACCGCCAAAATAGTACTGATCAACAGTCTTCAACCACCCAACATCATCGTGAGAGTGGGGTACCAAATGAACGTTAATCTTGCCAGGAACGATGCTCCCTGTGGTGTTGTAAGCTATGTACTTGGATTCCACGGACAACCAAAGCCCCCCCTGCAAATAGATTGTTAAACACCACAACAACATCCCCGCCGCCGCCATTGCTGCTACTTCTTTTTACACCCTTTGCTCTACAATTCAGAAGGACAATGATGAAGAAATCATGGGAAAAGTAGTACTGATCATGCTATCTTTGTTTTAGCTAAGTCTCAGTGATGGGTTTTGTACTGCTCTTCTTCTTCTTCTTCTTGTGGGCAAAAGTCTTGAACCAATCTAATGATGAAGTCTCGCTTATTTGGAAAGCAAGACAGCTCCTTTTCTTGTAATTATTAACTCTGTTGTGTCTGGAGAGGCGTGCACACCGCGATTGCTGCTTCTTTTCTTACAATTTTTTTCTTCTTTGAAAGTGATATGATGAGAAAATGGATTAAGTAGTTAAAAAAAAAAAAAGGGGAAAGGTAATCACATCAAAGAAAAACAAAGAAAGATATATAATTGTTAAACTTGGCTCGGCTTAGCAATTAATCAAGAAACCTGGAATTGAATGCTGAAATCGGATTAGGTTTTTAGTTGAATTACATGAAACATTAGCTTAGCCGAAGCCGGTTAACCTAGGCTTTTAATTTTGTTTAGATTTGTTTCAAAAAAAATATTTATCTCAACAAAAATATTAATTTTATATTTTTTTAAGTATTTTCTGGTAATTTTAATTATTGTTGTTAAAAATAAATAAAAAATTATTTTAATATATTTTCTTTAAAAATACTTTTATAACATAGTTTAAACATGCATTTAATAACTCAATTGTTCACTTCAAACTTTGCCTAAACTCATTCAGGTTAATATTTTATATAAAAAAATACTATCATTCAAGTTAATCTATCTAGCAACCAGGATATTTACTAAGTGAGGCGATGTTTAAAATTATGTTAAAAATTATTTTTAAAAGTATTTTTTATTTAAAAATATATTAAAATAATTAAAAATTAAAATCTTTCAAAAATACAATTTAACTGCAGATGCCAAAACTTCCTTTGGTAACAGGTCCGCCAACTATGGCAAAATATGCATCATAGTTTTTAAATCCGGCTCGGTGGCCGGCCAGTTCAAGGCCTTGATTTCGAGTTTTGACTGGGTTACCGAATGAGTCAAGTTAATTCTTATTTAAAAAAATTCAAAACAGCTTCGTTTAGTAAAACAAAAAAAAATTAAAAGTCAACGGGTTGCGGGTTTTTAACCTAGTTTTGCCGGGTCAACCCGCCGGGTCAGCCGGGTTACACCAGGTCATAACTTTTTCTATTTTTTCATTAATCCGGCCCGATTTCAATTCTGAATTAGTTGGATTTCAGATCAATCTGTTAAATCGGGTCGAGTTTCATAACTATGAGAAGCATATTATTATTGTTTTGGATAAGTTGTTTTTTAAAAAAAAAGAAAAAAAGAAAAAGTTTGGCTAGGATCCTACGTGTTGCTTGGATAAGTTATCTACTTAGCTTGACTGCTGTTTTTTATTAGTAGTAGTATTAATTAATGTTATTGTTTTAGATTTTTAAATAAAAAAACAAGAGGATAAGATTGTAAAATCATTTGTCCTATTTACCTAATTTCCAATGAGATTCTCGTTTCCAGATATTGATGTAAGTGATACATATACATACATACATACATGTATGTATGTATGCATGCCTACAACTATGGCTATTTATTGTTTCATTTTAGTTTCACTTGTGAAATTTTTCTAAGTTGCCCTTCAAGCATAGGCACCAACTGTGAGGGTATTTCTTGAGGTGGATTATGTGAATCATACAATACAAGGATTGGTGTTGAAAAGAAAAAACAAAGGGAAAATAAAAAACAAAAAATGTTAGTTGTGAGATGGCAAAAAAAAAAACCTTACTTTATTCAGGTCGGGTTATTTTAAAGTATTTGATTACGTCTAAAATAGTTTTTACGAAAAAAATTTGAGAAACTTAAACAAAAAAAAAAGGTTGTTTAGAACTAATTTTCTATTATAATTAAATTTAATTATAGGATTTGATTCGAATTTAAATGATAAATAAATAAAATTTAAATATTTTTAAAAAATAAAAATCATTTAATTTTACTTACAATATTGCTCTCATCTCATTTCTTCAAAAGTCTTAAAAATAAAAAGAGAGAGGCTAGATTAGTATTTAAAAAAATTAATTTTAATATTAAATTTTTTATCATTCAAATTGTAAATTAGATGGTTTGATTTATGATTTATTTTTATAGTATTTTTAGAAATTGAATCAAATTTAAAATTTAATTATTAACCCTCGATAAACATGAGATGAGATTTTATTTTGAGCTAAAATCTTGTTATTGAATTCAATTCAAAAAATTCCGAACACGTTATATACCAACGATACTAAAGTTAAAACTAAATAAATAAAGAAAAAACCACATTAATACTCATAAAAAATATAAGAATATTTCTGGTTTATCTGTCACCCTGATTTTTATCTGGAAGCTTGAGCACCATATCACGATATTAAATATGAGGTATTTAAAAGTGTAGTAATAGTTGTGATTTAAAATATATTTTTAAAAAATATATAATATATTAAAATAATATTTTTTTAATATTAACGCATCAAAAAAATTTAAAAATACATAAAAAAAACTTTAATTTTTAAAACCTCATTCCTCGAAATAACTAAATAATGGATTGAGGATGAGACAGGTAGTAAATGACAAGTTTAGCAACATAGTATTTATTTAATATCAGTATAAAATAATGTTTTCAGCAGGAGCCAGTTGTGTCCCTTGCTACTCTTGGGCCGTAGGCTTAGCATCCAATGTTCAGGCCCAAACCGAACGCACAGCCAGTGGATTCAAGATTAATACTGGGCTCCCTATTGGGCCCATGATTCTCCTGGTCCATCATCATATCTTAGCACAAGACACGAGGCAAGGAGCACTGAGAATACTAGCGAAGAGCTTGGTCCAGGTCAGTATTTTCATTTGGTTCAGCTCCAAAGGCTTACTCGGCCCAACTAGCCAGCCTTTAAAAATAGCCCAGTTGACCCATTTACAAATTAATCCTTATTGAAAAAAAATCATCAAACATTTGGTCAATTCAACTCAATTTCAACAAATGGTAAATTTGCTTACAATTCAGTCCAATTAGCAAACTGTGATGAGTAGGGGGGTATAATAGAAGAAATATTTTCCATGGTGACCAATTCAACAAATTAACACAAAAACAAGGACTGATGGATCAAAACCAATAAAATCAATCAAGCACCAGAGGGAGAGTGGGGAAAACGCCTTTCCTTCCTTATCTTCATAAGACAGACACTCCGTCAAGACAGAGACAGGGTTAAAGTCAAAAGCTTTATAAAACCCTAGCTAGCTAACCAAGCTCTCTCCCATTTCCATGGAAGATAGTTTCAGTGCCCGAGTGGAGAAAGCCTTCGGTTCCCTCTCTTCTTCAACAGTACAAACCCAGCAACCCTCTTCCTCCTCCTCCTCTATAAGCTCTCTATGGCGTCTCACTGACGAAGAAATCGAGCGAAACCAATGGATTCGAGACCGCAAGGAGGACAGCCCTGAAATCGAAACCCAACCCCAACCGTACTTTAATCCAGAAAGACCCCACGATATGGATTTCAAGTCTGATGAGATCGAAAGAGACCTTGATGATCTAGACGACGGCGAGGAGGAGTCACGCGCCTCGAAACTTAAACCCGAAGATTATAACGATGAAGAATGGGACATCAAGAAATCTATTGGCCTGGATTGTACTCTTGATTATGAGGTATTCATTAATTAATTGTTCCTTAATTATGTCTTTCCTCTTTGTTGATTATCATGTTATTTTGCCGCTGCTGCTCTTTTTTCTTGTGATTAATTAATCTGATTTCTTGAGCTAGAACGCACACATACATTGTATAATAATCTATGTCAAGAAGGTAATCTAAGCTTTGGTCCCGACATAAGTGCTACTGTGGGTATCTCTAAGCCCAGTAGAATTATAGCAAAAAAAATGTAAGATGATGGTTTAGTGGGATTTACTTATGTGTGATTGACGATGATTATCAATAGGGAATATGTTTTTATTCTCATGGATATGATTTGCGATGACTTACGGATAGAATTATGATTTCTTTTGGCAGGAAGAGGAAGATCATTATGACAAAGTAGCTGTTGGCAGGGAAAAGGCTGGAGATGAACGCCTTTATGTGACAGCAATGGAAGATTATGGTATAGATATTGATTCTGGAAATGAGATTCCTAGTTCATTTGAGGATGTTGCTAGGGATCCGCGTGCTAATCACCTTGCTGCAAAAATTAGGCTAAAGGAAGATGCAGAAGCAGCTAAAAAGATGGATTCTTTGAGGGTTACCGTAAAGGAAAATACTAGTGTATCTGATGATGGTAATCTGAAATCCATTTTGAAGAGGAAGAAGGATTTTCAATTGGATTCCAAGACGATCGAGAATGATTTGGATTCTAAGTTACGAAAGCGTGTCCGGTTTGACCCGGAATGCAAAGACGGTAATGATGAAGAGTATGATGGAGTTGAAGACACGCAGATGGAAACTACTGATTCAACAGAAGAAACCATAGTGTATCATTTTTCTCCAGATTATCCTTCTGGAATTCCGGATCACATGCGAAATCCTTCGAAATATACACACTATACTTTTGATTCATCAACTGATGTAGATGAAGAATCAAACCGAGGAGCGTATATGGACTTCCTCAAGATGCTGCAGCGAGCAAAGAATGCAGAATTACATCCAGATGACGATCCTGTTGATCTTTCAAAACCATTCACCTTCATACCAAAAAAGAAAACTGGTGCTGTTACATTGACTGATAACTGCATTGATTCTAAACAAAACTGGGATGATGCCAGTGAAGACTTCAAGCTTAGGAGAGGGGTGCCTCTTAGGATTGCAGCCGGCGATGACCTTGATACTGAAACCTGTGCCATGGAGGAAGATAAACCAGAAACAGCAGCTGATAGGACTAGTTCCCAGAGACCAGACCGTCAGTATAGGACAAAGGCCAAGTTGGAGACATGAGTTAACTTGAACCATTCTGGCATTTGCTTGAACATGATAGCTTCCATATTATTGTAACCTAACGTTTCTTCTTATGGTTCCAACTCAAGTACCTGTATACTAAATGCTTCTGACTCAAGTATCTGTATACTAATATCGTGCTGGATTCTAGCCCATATTTTGTTTTAGAATTGATGCTGGCAAAATACATACTATTGGTGTCTATAGTTGAGTATTACTTCATGGGCAAGTTTTCAGCTCTGCTGAGGATTGGCCAAAGAAGAATACTACCACCACTAATCATTGCAGCTGTTTGTCAAGAAACCATCGAGATACTTCCATTGCTAGCCACTTTGGGGATTGGGCTACTCCCTACTTAAAATTGACTATACAATACAGCGACTGTACATTTTGCCCGTCGCATAATGATAACAGAGTTTTATCTGAACAGTTCATCAGGAAATTCATCCAAAGCCTGACATACACGCAGTGAATGACCGGCACAACTTGGCTTGAACAAGATACTAAAATCAAAGGGGCCACTCCTTTAAGGCATTGCAACGACCACATTAAAAGTCTTTGGAGATATTTTTAAAAAAATAATTTTTGTTTAAAAATAAATTAAAATAATTTTTTTGTTTAAAAAAAACTTATTTTTAACATTTATACATTAAAACAATCTAAAAATACTAAAAAACAATTATTTGAAACAGGAAAAAAAATTCAAAATTCAATGAAATGCAAGATAAACTGCAGCCGCAAACAGTACCTAAAAATTATATGCAAAACAACTGTGGCAAAACTTTATACAAGGGCATTGTGGAAACAGTGAAAATTTCACATATATAATTCCAAAACATTCATAAAAGCACTAAAATGTAAATTTCTTCTCTGTTCATTACCGCGAGTTACAACGTTTACACATGGCTGTGACTTTTGACAACTCAGGATTTTAGTTGAAAATGAATCTCACTAAAAAAAGGTGGTAATAGGGCTTGCAGGCTGCATCAGATAATGTTTTTCACAAGGCAGCAGTGTGATATACCCTATATTAACCGATTGTCAATGTACACATCCCTAGTGCAAGGCAAAATTCCCCGGCAAGAATGTCAAAAGAGCAGGACGGTCAGTTTGGATGAACAAAAGCAGCTTGACCAACTCTGACTAGAACAAGCGCTTCCTACAATCTGCTGCACCACAGTAGCACGGCATCTGTTTTATTTTTCCACTGGGGCCAGAGACGCTATCCAGGGCATAGCCATAGTCATAAGTAAGTTCCTGAAAGAAAACAACAGAACTGGTAAGTTCATGTGGAATGCAAGTTACAATCCTAAACAAATGCCAAAGATTCATACAGTTAAGCGAATGTCATGAACAGAACTTCTTAGCCCTTAAACTATAAGGATAAAAATCACCAACGACATCCAGGGGACAAACTGACCTGAAGATGTCTTTTGGAGTCAACCTTTTTATTACAGAGAAAAATACAAATGACTTCATCCAGATGCAACCATGAGGACCAAGACAATCAATAGTTATAGCCTATCAAGTAGTTCCATCTGTGACGATTAAACACCACGAATCCTTTCAAAGATAGGCATTCATCCAACACATAATGCAACAAAGGTTTTTGGGATTGATTTTTCAAAACCATATTGTTCTTGGGATTTGAAATACAGTTTCAAATAGGACAAACAACTGATAAAATATTTTCCGACAACTCTACCACAACCCCAGACATACTCAAAATAAAGGGAAGAAGCTCCTATTTTCTGTCCACGGTCACACAGGATGTTATGGAAGTGTGCTTTTTGTCCCATTTCCAGTCACAACCATCCTCCGCCCAGGTTTTAAAATTGTCTTCTGAAATCAGTTGCATGCCCAAAATGATTGAATTCTGGTTTTATGTTTTCCAGCCAGGCAATTTTGGGAATGAGAAACAGTTTTCCTCCCATTCCAGGTGGCCTACTACTGATATCCATACACATACAGTACCTATTATTCTCAGCTTGAGTTGAACAGATTAAAAAAAATTGAGCATGTCCACAGCACCCAACAGAGCCAGAGAAATAGTGAATAACCTGCATAGGAGGTATGTTATCCGCTGCAAACAGCATCACCCGAGCAAGTTTGACATCGTGATGCGAGCTCAGGACACATTGCACAAAGAGATTGGGCTCACAACTATGATTGATGAACCTGGCAATATTTCCAGTGGAACCTGCATCAATACAAAACTCTGGAACACTTTCAGACTTCTGATCATCTCCATCAAAGCTGTTAATTGCTGACACTGATACATCTCCTAGTCGCCTCTGTTCAAAAGAACAAAAGCAAAAGAAAACATCAGCAGAACACATTTGGTATGGAAATATAAACAACAAAAAAAACCAATAAACACATGATAAATAATCGGCAAACAATAAAGCTAAAGTATGTCAAAAATGATGAATAAACTTTATTTCACAAGAAATTCCAATGACATGCAAGTACTTAGTAAATTAATATGTGCTAAACACATGACCAAACTAAAATGATGATTAATTTCTAATGCTATTAGCTATTATACTTGAATGTAATTAGCATTATTTCAAAAGAAAATAAAATTGCCCAGTGGCCAAATATTCTAAGACTGCTCAATTAAAAAGGAGAAACAAGCTTAGAGATAACATTGCCAATTTAGGGAGGTACTCAACTTCCAAGTAGAAATTCAGCTAACTTCCATTTACTAGAGATCAAATGTTGACTGTATAACTACAGGGTGCCACTGTCATCGTGTTGCACCAAACAACTAGGATGCAGAATACAAATAAACATAAAAGAAAAGGGAATGATTTCCAGTCTTAGAGTATATCTAGGAGTTTGTTATGGTACCTCTCTTCCACCAAGCCCCCTCATTGTTTGCAAGCAGTCAATGTCAAAAATATAATTGTTCTCACAGACATGATCTGTGTCTTCAGTTCTCACAAGCGCCCCTATGTACTCACAAACAGGCGCCCCAGAAGGTATAAAGTCCCACGATCTAACAGCCCATCCTTTCTTAGGAGTACGGAAAACCTGTCAACATTAACCAGCAAGAATTTAGAGAAAGAGCGAACTAAATCAACTTGACAAAGTGGAAAACAAGATTGCAATTCTAAGGAAATGGATATAAATGACACCTCAAGACGATGCTTGATGCCTCGTTGAGATGTCCGGTTTACACAACCAGGTCCACATCCACAACTTGGGCCACATTCGAAAACAACTGCCCTGGCTTCGATTAACCTGAAGGTAAAAAAACAAAAAAAAAAGTACTATTATGCAAGAATAACCAAGTAAACAGACTGTAAAGGACTTTACAATTTAAGATTTGACTGAGTTCTGTTAAATCTATGGTTAAATAACACTCACCTGCCACCATTAATTTGCACATATGGAAAATCAGAGCCATTAAGCTTTGCACAAGCACAAGTCCTTGGATCCACACAAGTCCCTTGGCAGTTGCATCCACTCACATTTGCAGGCAGCTTCACATTTTTGGCAATTTGAAGAGACTTGCAGTAGGTATAACCTGAGATTTTCAAGGATTCAAATTCACAAGATTAATTCTGGCAGCATAGGAGGATGCTATCTAGAACTTCTTATGGGTACACTAGGTAAGCTAGAGCCATGCCTTTTAAGCTGACTCCTCCCTGGGGTTTAGGCACAACAGTCCAACTCTCCAAGTAAGAAACAGTATACCATTTATAACCACAGTCTGGGATTAGGCTTAGGCTTGGCCATCAAAGCCCAATACAAATACATTTATATTTATTTAAGCTAATTTTAACTATTCCAATTTAGTACAACTGGTTATTTTTTGGTATCTTGAATGTTTTAATTTTTTTTTCATATTTCTCAATTTTCAAACATTTTTTTCATTATGAAATAATTTTATGTTTTCAAAAAAAAATCACAAAGCATGAGGCCTGTCCTAGAAAATCTGAGGTTCAAGTAGGGCCAAGCCCAGGCATGAATGTGGTTTCAAATGTAGGCTGGGCAGAAGAGAAGGAAAAACTTTTCTACTCCTGGATTAGGCCTATTAATGGATCTAGTGATAGCAAATGAGAAAGAAATAGAGCAAAGGCAAAATGCATAATCAAGAATGCCGGAGAGCTCCTTTTATCTTTAGAAAAAAGGCCAATGACCTTTTAGGGTCTGTCCAATTAAGTAATGTCCCAGAAACCAAGGTCTTAGAAGGCCTGCCATTAAGTATCACCAGTGACCACTCTTCTTGAGGCTACAGCCTCATGGTTGAAGGTCAAGACAGATGGGATAACAAATGCACCAAAGTACAAAAAATTCAGTGACCAAATCAAGACAAGATTGAACAACCAGATGGTAGGAAAAAATGGGAGAAACTATCATCACATTTTCCAAGGCAGCCCACACTAACAATTCATCAAAGCAAAAGGCCCAGTATCCAACAGATTTCAAAACTTATGCTCAGCTATGGGAATAAATTATTTACTTTGCAAATGGAAGGGTTTTTTTGAATTTGTAAAACCATGAGATGATTTAATATAATGAGTGGGCAGATCCTAGAATAAAGAAACCCTATCCAACGTTCCTATAAGTGGCATGAGAGCTATGATCTTGTTGGGGAAGAGGAAAGGCATCTCACAACAAACTAGGGAACCACAAATTAGAATCGTAAAAGATGTAATAAATCACAAATGCTTGTAAGTGAATGTAATACTGAAAAGTATAAAATAAAAAAACAATCATACATACTTAAAACTTAAAAGCGATGTTGTAAACTTAGACAAGTATGCAAATCGACTAAGAAAACTGGAAACCAGTCAAGTTCCTAATACAGTTGGCCCTCAAAATATAAAAATGGCCAAAAACCCAGTCCAGACTGATTTTGTAAAGTTTCATTTTGCTCCAATTCTGGAAGGAATTTTCATTTACTCACCCACTGGTAATTGGGTCCCTGGTTGAAACTTAACACAAATTTCACACTTCTTTTTGGAATTACCCATAAAAGCATTAAAAATGCTCTTGAACCCTCTTCCCTTATCTAGTTATATACTGAGCCAATTCTGTAGTTCATAAAACTTCATGCTTCATGTTAATGTAAGCTAGAAAAATCAAAACGAAAATGGTATTTATTTAGACCTTTAAACATATCCATCCTTTTCCCTTCCATGATTTAGACAATGCTCCATACTAGCTAATTTTTCAGTTTTTCATCTTCCAGATATATCTTCTAATTTTACCATGCATTTTGAAGGCCCAAACCATTTTTTTAGGATTTAATCATGTGTTATATGTCATCAGAAAAGGTAAAATACAAAGAACTAAATCATCTTCCATGATGTAATACTAATTAATTCCTTTAACCATTTCATTATTCACATTTTATCAAGTTATCTTTCATGTTTCACGTCTTTCACTTGTTTAATCCTTTCTAATGTTTTTCATAATTTCAACCTTTAAATATAAAGCATCCTTGAATGTTACAAACGTATCATCTTATACGATTTAAAAAGTCTCGATACCATTTAATTTCTAACCTCTCTCACATACAGCATCATCTTTTTTCTTTTTATTTTTATTTTCTTTTTTTTTATAAAATCACCTTCATCTCCATCTCTAAGTTTTTTTTAACTTGTTGCAATGCTGAAAACATTTTTCTTGTAAAAAAAAAGTTATATTGCATGCAGATTAATTTGTTTCAATATATTACAATAACAATGCTCTAAGTTATTGTTCTCAGCAAAAGACTAGACATTCCTTCTCTAAACCTTTTATTTTTTACCATCCTTTTAGATTTGATTCTTTTAATATTTGAATCAAGTGTCATATACACAATAAGAACATCATAACAATAATATGTTTCATATGCCAGGACTTAAAAGAATTTTAAGGAGTAAATTCCTTTTACCTTTTCACATACCATACTTGATTTAAAACAATCAAACAATCAGATCATTTCAGTTTCCTTATCCTTCAACCAACCAATTTGCCTCTCAAACAAAAAATGGGATTTTTAATTTAATATTTTGTTTTTAAGATAGGTAAAAATACCCTTACAAAGTTTATTAAACTCTTGAATTTTGATACAGAATCCATTGAGTTGCAAAGGATAGCTACACCAAATGAGCAGATTTGTTGTTGCCCGTAGAACCAGAACATTTCAAACTTGTCACCTTGACAAGTGCTCAGAGGAAAAACTTTTTCAAGCTTCTAACTCAGCATATTAGATATTAAACATTTGTGCTACTGAATATTGACTTAGAGTTACTAATGAATCAAAAAGCAACAGTCACAATGCTTTGACTGCAGCTGTGCCACAATTGCGGCCGCGATTTTAAACTATGTTAACTTCCACTTTCACATTATATGTAGAATAGTAACTGATTAAGCAAATAAGAGTTTAACTTGCCTGATGGAGCAACAGGCGGATCATCAACCAAATTGGTAGCTGGAATTGGGACATCCTCTTGACCTCCACTAATATCCTCACACACCAACCTTAGCAAATTAAACAACAGAAACTAATTATGCCTCATAGTAATGCAAAAAGCAATGAGCTTCAAGACTATAATAGAATGATATTCTTCTTATACCCTCGTATTTCAGCAACAGATTGGGGAACACGTCCATAGCTGAATTGAACCTGTCATAAGAGTGAATAAATGTGCAATCCAAGGCTGTTCAGGATAGATATAGAGTGAAAAATGTATTTTTGGAATGCAGAAGAGGGAAAAAGTGATTAATAGAAATCACTACATCCTATTAAGTATAAGCAGAATCATTGAGTTGGCTATGAAGAATATGGAGAACAATATCCAAACGACACTCCATTCTTATAAGCAACATCCAATCAAAGAAAAGTGATTGAAAGGGAGGGAACATCCAGTATATTATGCATAGAATAAAAACATGATGGTTGAGAGAAGCAGCATCACTGGAGTGTTTTACAATCAAAAAAATTTATGGGGTAAGAAATCGTAATGAAAATTGTACTTTCTGCAGAAAGTTGAGGTGAGCCCTATCAATGATTAGTTAAGGGACGGTGGTGTAAGATGCTTTCAACATAATCCAAGTGCACCTATGAATGCACCGGTGACAAAGAAGAACACTCAAATTGAAGTGTTAAGAGTGGGGAGGACGAGAATCCATGCAGCCAATTACCTAACCAAAATTTAAGAGCTGTAGCATTTAAAGTTGTCGGTCTCATTATGAAAATTTAAAACCAGCGACGGTGGGAGAGGAACACTGTTGCAGCAGGAATTTTGCCAAAGGAGAGTGTTGCAGGTTGTGAATAGCACATAATTAGGAAATAATATAGAGCCTAATTATTTCCTAATATAGGGTCCTAATTGTAGGGATTCTAATTAGTCTACTTTCCTATATAGGGTTCCTATCTTGAATATAAGGGATAGATTGATCAATGTAAAAGAGAGAATATTTGTTTTCTTCTTCTATGTTTTCATGGTATCAGAGCATTGGTTGCTCATATTTGACCTAATACTACAAAATTTGGTATAGCACATATTTGTGCTTTGTTGTGTCAATCTCTCCCCTGGTGTGGCTGTTGGAATCCAGAATAGATTTTCTTGTTTTCAACGACAATTTTATTTGTTGAGATTTACAAATAAATTTTTGTGAGTTATGGCTGATAAAAAGGCAGAAGTAATATCTGATGTCATCCTAGTGATGTCAAAAATCACTGAACACAAGCTCAATGGCTCCAATTATTTGGATTGGAGTAAGACCATTCATCTTTATTTATGGAGTATCGATAAGGATAATCATATGACTAATGATCCACCTAAAGATGATTCAAGACAGGCATGGCCGAGGGAGGATGCCCGATTATTCTTGCAGATACAGAACTCCATTAATAATGAGGTAATTGGCTTGATCAATCATTGTGAATTTGTTAAGGAATTAATGGAATATCTGGATTTCTTGTATTCTGGAAAAGAGAATGTTTCCCACATTTATGAGGTGTGTAAAGCCTTTTACCGTGCAGAAAAACATGATAGATCTCTTACAAGTTACTTTATGGATTTTAAAAGAACTTATGAAGAGCTTAATATGTTGTTAACTTTTAGTCCTAATGTAAAAATACAGCAAAGTCAAAGGGAGAAGATGGTTGTCATGAGTTTTCTTGTTGGTCTTCCTTCTGAATTTGAGACTGCCAAATCTCAGATTCTCTCTAGTTCTGAGATCTCTTCGTTACAAGATGCATTTAGTAGGGTACTTCGCACAGAAAGTTCTCCACCTGTCCAGTATAGTAGTGCTCTTGTCAGTCGAACTAATGAGTATGAAGCTGGGCGATCACATTACAAAGGTGGTAACAAAGGAGAGGCAAGCAATTTTGATCGTACACAAGATTCAGGAGGGATTGTGTATCATTATTGTCATAAGCCAGTACACAAGATTCAGGAGGGATTGTGTATCATTATTGTCATAAGCCAGGACATATGAAACATGATTGTAGAAGACTACAAAACAGAACTCAGAAAACTCACTCGGCCCATATTGCATCTACTAATGATACATCTGAAAAATCATTTCTTATCTCTGCAGATGAATTTGTCAAGTTCTCTCAGTACCAAGAATCTTTAAAGTCTTCATTTACTCACGTTCCTACCATTGCCGAGTCAGGTAAATCGAATACTTATCTTATTTCCTCATCCTCCAAATGAGTCATTGATTCTGGTGCCACAGATCATGTGATTCCAATCTCTTTTCTACTTTTCAGTCAAATACATCCACCTCTAATGTTACTTTAGCAGATGGGTCAACATCTTGTGTTCTTAGGTCTGGTACAATTACCCTAACTCCTTTGATTCCTTTATCATCTGTTCTACATTTACCTCAGTTGTCCTTTAATTTAATTTCTGTAAGCACACTTACTCGTGCGCTTAACTGTTGCATCTTATTCTTTCCTGATCATTGCTTATTTCAAGATCTTATGACGAAGAAGATTATTGGTAAAGGACATGAGTCTGAGGTCTCTACATTCTTGACACACAAATACCCAAATCCATAGCTTGTTATGGTGTAACAACCCCTCTTGAGGTGCATTGTCGGTTTGGCCATCCTTCTTTACCTTTGCTAAAGAAACTTTGTCCACAGTTTAGTTAGGTGTCTTTATTAGATTGTGAGTCGTGTCAGTTTGCCAAACACCATCGTCTTCATTCTCATCCTCGAGTCAATAAAAGAGCAAGTTTTCCTTTTGAATTAATTCATTCTGATGTTTGGGGTCCTTGTCCAGTTCCGTCTAAAACTGGATTTAAGTACTTCGTTATTTTTGTTGATGATTACTCTCGCGTGACTTGGTTATAATTAATGAAAAGTCATTCTGAGTTGTTTTCTCATTTTTGTGCTGAGATTAAAACTCAATTTAATGTTTCTATCCATACATTGCGTTGTGATAATGCCAAAGAATATTTGTCAGCATCTTTTCAAACTTACATGATTCACAATGGCATCCTTCATCAAACTTCATGTGTTGATACTCCTCAGAATGGAGTAGCAAAACGGAAAAAAGGAGCCCTATTATTTCACATGAATGTTCCCAAATCTTTCTAGGCTGATGTAGTTTCAACAACATGTTTTCTAATTAATCGTATCCCTTCCTTTGTTCTTCATGATGAGACCCCTTACAGTATCCTTTTTCCAACCAAGTCATTGTTTCCTATTGCACCTAGGATATTTGGTAGCACTTGCTTTGTCCAGGATGTTCGTCTGTCCGCATGTCACCAAATTAGATCCCAAGTCTTAAAAGTGTATTTTCCTTGGTTATCTCGTCTTCAAAAAGGATATCGATGCTATTGTCCTAGTCTCAATAAATATCTTGTCTCAACTGATGTTACTTTCCTGGAAGCTACACCATATTTTCAATCTTCCACTCCTGCTTGTCAGGGGGAGGATGATGACTTATTAGTCTATACTATCACATCCTCTGAACCTGTCTCTGAACCGGATGTTGCTAAGCCTCCCATTCTTCAAGTCTACTCCAAACGACAAATCCCTCCTGCTACATGTCCTACACCAGCTCCTTCGTCATCAGATCCAACCTCAAGCAATGCTCTTCCTATTGCTTTACGCAAAGGTAAACATCAATGTACTTATCCAGTTTCTTCCTTTGTTTCTTATCACCACTTGTCATCTTCTTGTTCTTTTATTGCTTCTCTCGATTCCATCTCTATTCCCAAAACTATTCATGAAGTCATATCTCATCCTGACTGGCATAATGCAATGATAGAGGAAATGAGTGCTTTAGATGACAATGGTACTTGGAACTTGGTCAAATTACCTCCAGGGAAACAAGCTATTGGATGTAACTGGGTGTTCATGGTTAAGGTAAATCCTGATGGGTTATTTATTTCTATGGCTGCTACTTATAGTTGGTCTTTGCATCAGCTGGATATCAAGAATGCTTTTCTTCATGATGATCTTCAGGAAGAAGTTTATATGGAGCAACCTCCCGGATTTGTTGCTCAGGGGGAGTATGGGAAAGTTTGTCATCTTCGCAGATCTCTGTATGGTTTGAAACAGAGTCCTCGTGCTTGGTTTGGAAAATTTAGTCAGGCAGTTGAAAAGTTTGGCATGACAAAAAGTTTGACCACCCTGTTTTCCACAAACAATCTGATGCTGACATAATTCTTTTAATTGTGTATGTAGATGACATTGTCATTACTGGAAGTGATATTACAGGAATCTCATCTCTCAAGTCCTTTCTTCACACTCAGTTTCACACAAAAGATTTAGGGATGCTAAAGTATTTCTTGGGTGTTGAAGTAAATAGGACCAAAAAAGGTATCTTCCTATCTCAGAGGAAATATGTGCTTGACTTATTAACCGAGACAGGGAAATTAAAGGCGAAACCATGTAGTGTCCCAATGATTCCTAATTCGCAACTTACAGAAGATGGTGAATTATTTGAAGATCTAGAGAAATATAGAAGACTGGTTGGGAAGTTGAATTATCTTACAGTGACTCGTCCAGATATTGCTTATTTTGTCAGTGTTGTAAGTCAGTTTATGTCATCCTCAACAGTTCACCATTGGGCAGCTTTAGAACAGATTTTGTGTTACTTAAAAGGAGCACCTGGACGTGGTATCTTGTATGAAAATCATGGACACACTCATATTGAATGTTTTTCATATGCAGATTGGCCAGGTTCCAAGGTAGATAGAAGATCCACATCAGGTTATTGTGTCTTTGTTGGAGGCAATTTGGTTTCGTGGAAAAGTAAGAAGTAAAATGTTGCGTCACGATCGAGTGCAAAATCAGAATATAGAGCCATGGCACAGTCTGTGTGTGAAATAATATGGATATATCAGCTCTTAACTGAAGTAGGCCTCCAGGCTTCAGTACTGGCAAAATTGTGGTGTGATAACCAAGCTGCTCTTCATATTGCATATAATCCTGTTTTCCATAAACGAGCTAAGCACATTGAAATTGACTGCCATTTCATCCGTGAGAAAATACAGCAAGGTTTGATTTCCACAGGGTATGTGAAGGTTGGAGAACAATTGGGGGATATTTTCACGAAAGCTCTAAACGGGGCTCGGGTTGATTATCTTTGTAACAAGCTGGGCATGATAAATATCTATGCTCCAGCTTGAGGGGGAGTGTTGCAGGTTGTAAATAGCACATAATTAGGAAATAATATAGAGCCTAATTATTTCCTAATATAGGATCCTAATTGTAGGGATTCTAATTAGTCTACTTTCCTATATAGGGTTCCTATCTTGTATATAAGGGATAGATTGATCAATGTAAAAGTAAGAGAGAATATTTGTTTTCTTCTTCTATGTTTTCAGAGAGAATGATACAATAAATACTAAAACCTATTTGGCTATGCCATACTATCAATATAATGCTCTAGAACCCACATCAGGTGTGAGAATTCATGATATTTATTTGAGGTCTGGTGACCCCAGAAGCAATCTGAGCTAGCACTTTGAATGCTGAACTGAGGTACTACAGATGGTAATGAAACTGACCTCAGCTGATTCTCCTGTGGGCTTTAATAAGCTGGACCCAAGTGTATTTGGAGCATCTTAAACTAAAATGTGGGCATGTCCAAAACGTAGGATGTGTAGCATATGCTTTGCAAACACCATTTTTTAACAATATCCAAAAACTAAAACAAGACACATTTGTATTCATAGACAACCCTGTGGTAATAGCCTAAAATTGGTGCACCATTTGATATCAAAAACTGAGAGTGTGTTGCCAGTGAAATTTAATCGCACAAGCAAATAAATAAAGACATATAGTAGAGCCTATTGTACAACAAGACCAATGAGCTGCAGGAGCCTACACTGCAGCTTTTGATTCAGACAATTCTGAATATAGAAAATAATAACCATACTGGTATCTCCAAGCAAGAGATTTTGCCAATGAACAACAGTCAGTCAAGAAAGTAAAAATGTCTTTGAATAGAAAAGGAAACATAAAAACCTGGTTGGTGGTCAGAATTGGTTGCCCTTCCATCCGCCTCAGTCGATACTTAAACACAGTAAATCCAGATAAACCTTTCTCTGCCCAGTATTGAACAACCTGTAAAACAAGTAAAAGCACTATCAGCTGAAATTAGAACAATTGACTCTTGGCAAAACATGAATAGGAAGAGATGGAAAAATACAAGAGGTAAGCATGAACAAGGAAAAAAGAAGTAAGAAAGAAATATGCAACCGCCCCCTATATCCTATAGTATAGGTCCAACGTTGCTTCTTCCAGCCCTTACAGTATATGCCATTGCCCAAAGCCTGACAGTGATTATTGTGGAAGTTCTTATTTTGCCCATCGCTGTTAGCAAAAAGCTCATCCTATGGACAAGATATTTAATAGAACAATAAGGTTCACACTTTTTTCTTCCAACAAATGGTTGGCTGCTGTGTAAGAATGAAGGTGTACATATGAAGGGTAATTACCACACTAGTTCAAAAGTCGTTCTGTATGGAAATGGACCAGCATTATGGACAGAGAGAGAGCTATTGACTAATAATTGAACTTCATGATGTCACTTCTTACAGATGTTTAATTATGTTTTCTTTTTCCTTTAAAACCAGGAGAAGAACTTCAAAAGATCCCCTGTTAAACTTGAAATGGTTGGCAAAAGCAATAAATGATTTTAACTCAATTTTAATTCAGGTGATATTATATCAATTGCCCTTTTAACAAACTGCAGCCTGCAAAACAGGAAAATGGAGCAGCCTCCATGGAACCAGATAACAGTAATATGCACAGTTTCCTTCTTTCAGTTGCTGCTCACTCCATCTTCTCATTTTCAATTATACCCTTAGTCACTAAAATTAGATGATTTTCAATTAATTTCTTTTAGAAAATAAGAGCTTGATTGAAGATCTAAAGTCTAAACCTCATTACACCAAGATCCTATGTGCATAAAACTGAAAGAGTGGACCTAATTTTAAAATGACTAAGAAAAAACAAAATCAGGGCCAAAGTAGGAATCAACAGTCAAAAGGGCCACAACATATCTCGTACAGTTTTCCTCGCAACTTGTTGCATCAAGTTAATTGGCACAACAAATACACAAACACCATGTGAATTAGAGATGTACCTTGTACAAGCCATCATAGGTGTAAACTCTGCCACAGTAGCTGCTGGCACATTCATGGCCACGAACAACTCGTACAGGAACACATTGCTCCACACAATTCTGCAATTAAATGCAGAACAAGCAGTAATCAAGCAATGAGATTTTAAATCCAAAGCCAAACCACAGGATCCTACATTAGTCTACCAGCCCAACAAAAGTGCATGCATTCATCAAGTAGCAAATTGGAGTTCTTTTAATGCTGACAAGAAAGGCTGTAATCTCACCTTTCCCCTTCCCTGTGCTTGCTCTCCTATGTATCAACAGTGAAAAGGTTGACAGACTTGCTAATCTAAACCGTAAACACGCCTGGAAACCCCACCCAAATTATCTAGTGTACCTATTAGCAAGACAACATTGGTCCATTGATGCATAAAATGATTTTATGATTAAGAAATGCAACTATTTACATCAGTGTTCAAAATATTGAGAAAAATAGTCATATCCGAAGCAAACAAGCAAGATCATTTCCTCTCCCTCAATTTATCCTGGCTTACTACTAGTTAGCTTAATACAGGATGTTTCACTTGTTATCTTTTAAAATGGCAAGTGACTTTACTGGAGACAAGGCCAAATGGGCACTCACAAATCTGATTGACGCCCCCAAAAAGATCAGCACTTACACTCTTGATAGCCATCCCTAGCCCAAAGAATGGCCCTAGAACGTAAGGAAACATAACAAGACTAAATGTCCTATCATAAATTTTGAACATCCAACTCAAATTTAAGCTAATGAGAGTAGAAACCAATAGTCCAATATGCCATATAAGGCATAACAAACTTTACACATTATATATACCATAATACTAAATAATATATGTACAAGTTCAAATGCCAACAGAGGAAAAGAAATACCCATTGAGGAGGTTTTGGGATTAAGTTAATTGCACCTTCAATGCCAAATTACCGCGCTCCAACTTTTGGTCACGAATTTGACGCTTATTTCCAGTTAAATCATGCCCACCTTGGCCAGTATAGATAACATCCTCGGCATTATCCAGGTCATCCTCATACATCCCCGATATAACAATGGCCACGGCAAGTGGGAACGTATAATTATGGTACACCTGTAAATTTTGAAGGAAAAATGGTTGTCACATCAATCCGTATCGTGTAATGTACAAATTCGTTGAGTCAAAAATCCTCTAATTACTAGTAGTTATTGACTTACAAAATTTAGATGTACAAAAATATGATTTTACACCATGACTAAGCTACAAAGCAAGAAATCTTCAATCGTGGATAACCTATCACAGATGTCCAAAAAATACTGAGAAATACCAAGGGATTGGATAAAGACATGCTTAAACAGCATCCTTCATTCTAAACAACACTATTTTTTATAAAAGAGTACTGTATCAATGTAAAGTAAAGAAGTGAAGATTAAAATGTGGAGAACTAGAATCCTCCATGTAAAAAAAAATATCACATCAAAATCAATACAAAAGGGCAATTTGATCCCATCAAATATCAGCCATATAAACTCCTAAAAAAACTCCAGAACAAAATCAAAAAGACTTATATCTCACAGTATCTGCTACAAAAAAGAATAGTTTTTTAAGAACATGTGATTTGCAACCCATCCAAATACACCAAACAATATAAGACACAAGACATCTCCATGGAATAAGAGCCCTCTCCCATACCAAAACCTACAATATTCACAAAATAAAAGGTCCACCGACTTCTCCCTCAAAAAGCAGTGTCTATTCTACATATCATAGGGAATTGGACAATTCAAGATGGAGAAATAAAAAAAAAAACAAAACAAAACATGATCATACATCTACCTGACATCCAAGGCAAATAGGAAAGAATAAGAATAATGGTAACAGTACAAATAAAATTGATGCTTACCCCCTTCCTGTAGGACTGCCCCATATAATCAATTCCATTCAGCCAGTGGCTATGAAAGCCAACAGCAACCATTTCAGCCCTAGAATAGAAACGGTGCCCAACACTGATACCTGCCAGTTGGACCCAACAGTCATTTCCCAGCATGAAACATGTGATTGTTTCAGAATCATACATGTTAAAGGAGATACTAAACACAATATTCAGGTTAATCAAGTCAAACAAAAGTATGAAAGTGTAAATGGTCAAAAACAATAGAAATACAAGTTACCAACCTGGAAGATCACCAATTCTTTTCTCAGGATACATTGTAGCATTAGCTTCAAACATCTGCCAGAGCATTTCAATTTGAAGAGGAAATAAAGATTATTTCCTAGTTGCAAAGAAACAAAAGATAACATCATGTTTTTCTACAATCAGTCCCGTTCAATTTAAAAACAAAGTACAGCGTTTGATAGGAAAAAATGACAAGGAACATTGTCATCATCATATCTATAACATCAAGATGCAAAGATGATAATTGTCCAGGTACAGATATGACCAAGAGATAAAAAGAAATAGAGAAAACCGATTCAATCTTTCGATGATTGAAAAGCATATATAGTACATTATGAATCATGAATTTAAAATCACGAACTTAGCAGGTGCACAAGTGAAACAAAGAAGAAATACTCAATGTTCATCCATTTATGACAAGCTGAGCAATCATGAAAGGTGGAATTGCACCTGAGATGAATTATTCATAAAGAGTAGCTCTATTAGAAGTAACACCCTAAGAAGTGACATAAGTAGGTAAAATTTCTTAAAAAGAGTCAGACTCGTTGCATCTTCACTTACCTTAGTTATTGCCTTTAAATCAGGACGCTTGGCTTTTTTCTTGTCACCATCTTCAGATGGTTTTTCTTTCTGCACCAAAATTGTAGATCAGCATATGTAGGAGAAAATTTGCACTGCCCAGATCACAAAACAGCATTCAATTTCCTAATATTATTTGAAGATCATCAGTGCACATATATGTTAGAAGATGTTACAAAAGCACATTTCAAGATGAAGAATTAAAGAACAGCTCCGATCATGGAAGGACAGCAAAGAACTCAATTCAAACTTTGTTTGGTAATAGCATCCCACTTAGACACTCTCAATGCTTTAAAACACAATCAATCACTCAAATGCTCCTACTTCAAATTCGTTCATAACTCCAAGAGATGGATGTTGCATGATGATCCAACCAAGAAAAGGAAAATTTGTATGTTACTTTAATTTGATTTTAGATTTTAAGATTTCTTGTACACATGGTCTAACTAGGAATTCATTATGCTTAGAAAATATTAGTACTATCTAGGAATCTTAGCTTATTTAGGGAATTACAATATTCATTAGGAGTATCTAGTATTTATGGTTTTCCTTTTTCCTAATTGTTTTTCTATTTCCAATTTAGTTTAGGACAACTAGACCATTTTGGTGTCCTATAAAAGGAACACCTATATGCGTTAAATGGAGGAATTTGGATGACTGAATTTTAAGTATTCTGGTTTATTTGAAGGCTGCTTCCTAAAGTATTCTCTCTGCTCATCACGGGAAGCTCCTCGCTGATAGGCAAGATGTCCTTGTACAAATTGAATTACCAATGGACCTTTTTTTTATTAATAAAGAGAGAATAAGTGTGTGTTTGGTGTTGTGATGAGGGTGCTTTTCAATTGAAAATATATCAAAATGATGTTTTTTCAGATTTTGTTTTTTTTTTATTTTTAACATCAGCGCATTGAAGTCATCTAAAAACACCTAAAAAATTCAATTTGATGCTTTTTCAAGCAAAAAGTAGGTTGTAATGCAAAAACAAACACTCACTAAATTACACACACCAACTAGCGTCACCCATTCACAGGAAATGACATCAAAATAATATAGGTTTTCAACAATAATTCAAAGAACACAAATAAACAAAACAAAAATCAGAAAATCCTCCGTAATAGTAAAGAAGACTGACCGATACACCAAAAAATGCAAGAATCTCAACAAAATATCCATCAAGGACAAAGTGGATACTTCTTCCACGGGTAGTCTTTTGCTTGTTCCCATCAAAAACCTAGATAATCATCACAGAGAGCAGTCTGCATGCAACTACATCTAACTTTCAACCCCGTTTCCATAAAAACAGTGATTGCCACTCCTTCAAGGAGAATAATTCCTTCATCCTTAGCACCATTTTTTCACAAAAGATCCACTATAAAAACTAACACGATGTTTTATATTATTATTGAGTTCCTTTCTAGCCTTATCATCCTCCTCCAGGTCCCCAATCACCCTTTGTGCTATAATATAAACCAACTGATAAAAAACAAAGCACCGAATCTCTCAAATACTGCCCATGGACCAGATTCTGCTAAATGTTCACATCAACGCTATTGAAGTAGGAGCTTACCAGAGTGTCACTATCCCAGAGGACCTCAAAATGGATAGGAAGTCACATAATGAGAAGATCAAGACAATAATGTTTCATTCAAGGCACTCTAATGGCTTAAGAGCGTAATTCGTCAAATGTTTGCATGAAAGATGCAGATTAAGAAACGATCCATAACCACTTGATATACCTTCGCATACGAAAAGTAAAAATTGTGAACAAGGGTAGTAAACCATGCAAAAGCAACGTGGACCGAGGCAAAGAAAATTGCATAACTGAAGCAAAAGTCAGAAGGAGAAGCTAACCTTGGATTTATCAGCTGATTTTTTCGAACCTTTGAGGAATTTTTTTGAACCTTGGGAGACCTTTTTATCAACTTTTGCTTTCGCACACCTCAACTCTTCTTCCTATGCATCATAGAAAAAAAATGTAAACTCCCTCAGCTCAAATTTAATGAAACATAAACACAAAATCTTCAAAAACCAACACATTAACAAGCCATGACACTAAACACACAACAAAAATCAGGCCAAGCAAGCAAGCCATTATGAAACCACCCAACTCAATACCTGAAATCAAGAAATTAAAAAAAAAAAAAAGCAATACAGTAAACATAGCAGCAACAAAACACTAGTAGGAGAAGAGGAAAAAAAGTGGGTTTCTAAAGAGAAATATACCTGCACTAACTGGAGATAAAATTTGTTAAACAGCCTTAAAGTATCCTTAACTTTAACAGTAGCACTTTTATCAGGCAACGCACCACCCGCACCACTAGCATCACCTAAAGTCACCTCCTTTTGCACTTCAGTTGACCCCAAAACTTGATTTACCATCCTTTCAGCCATCGCAACCTCCTTCTCCTTCTCATCTTCAGTCGCATTGACATTCGGTCTCTTTCTAGGGTTTCCTTTATCTTCTTGCCCATCCAATATCTGCACTCTCTTTCTCACCAATTGCTCCTTCTCCTCTCTCTGCCTGCTCTTGATTCTATCACTCGTCCTCCTCTGTGTCTCTGTCTTTTTTCTCTCTTTTCTCCCATTTTTCGCTACTGTTTTCCTTTCCGGACCATTGCTCACGCATTGCTCCACCATTTTTCACCTCACAAATCTAAAATTAAAAAAAAAATCACTGGTAGAATTAGGGATTTGCGAGAGGAGAAATTGGGGGTTTGAAATTTTAGGGATTTGAGAGAGGGAGGCGCGTGAAATTCAAAATAATTTGGAAGTGACAGACAGATGATGGTTACTATTGAGAAGCAAGAAGGAGAAAGAGGAGGGAATAGGGATTCGAGAGGGAGCGAGGCGCGTGAGATTGAAAATAATGGAAGTGACAGACAGATAATGTGACTGACTGTGAAGCAAGAAGGAGAAAAAGGAGGGAAGAGGATGCTCCTCATTGATCGATTCTCTCCATTCCTGTATGGTACGGTCCCAGCGCGTGCGGTGCAAACCAAAACTGTAGCTTTTTTTATTTATCTTTATCATCTCCCTCCTGTTTAGTGTTTTCTATTTTTTCCCGCGCCTAAAAACAAAATAAAAACAATAAAATAAAAATAACCAAATCTCAATTACTAAATGATTAGGTGTTTGGTACAATTTCTTTTTCTACTTTTAGGTAATACTAATTAGCCACCCACTTACACAGTTTTTTTATCATAAAAAATATAAAAAAAAATTAAAACTTAAAAGTATTATGTTTATCTCTAAAACTTAAATCAATAGCCTTGAATTTTACTGCAATACAAAACTTAAAAACCTTAAATTTGACTTTAACTGCAACACTAGAACCAAGAGCGTTGGGTTTGTCAGCAAAGCGTCAGACCCAAGAGTCTTAGATGTGAGTCTGGCTAAACTGTCAGACCCAAAAGTCGCCAGACCCTAAAGCTTTGGATCCTGACACCGAACCTAAGAGTCTTGAGTCGGTTTGGCCCGAGTTTTATGGTTTTTAATCTCCTAAAATAAAATTTATGGTTTTTCTTTGATGATAATATATTTTTTCAAATTTATTATTATTAATATTAATATTAATATTAATATTAATAATAAATTCACATGATTCAAGTTCTTATAGTTTTTAATCCCTTCAAGTCTAATTTATGGTTTTTTTTCAATAGTAATAATACTTTTTTAAAAAATTTATTAATGATGATGATAATAATAATAATGATAATTTTACCATTCAAATAAAATCTATGGTTGTTTTTCAATATTAATAATATTTTTTAAAAATTTATTAATTATTATATTAATTATATTAATTATAATAATAATCATTATTATGATACAAATAATAATATTTTTAATATTAATAAAAATATTAAATTTGTCTAATCCAACTTAAGTGGGTCTTGCTGCAATGCCAGATCCAAGAGTTTTGAACCCCTCTTAAACGCCAGACCCAAGAGCCATGGGTCTGGACGTCGACCCAAGAGCTTCGGGTCCGAGCGCCACACCCCAGAGCCTTGGGTTTGGCTGTCATGCTTGACTCAAACGCCTGAGGTCTGGCTGCTCTGCCTAACTTGGACGCCCAAGGTATGGCAGTCATGCCAGACCTTAGTGTCAGGTGTTTGGCAGTCTTGCCATGCCCCAGCGCCTAGGGTTGATAGTCTTGTTATGCCTTGGCACTTGGGGCCTGACAGCCTTACCATGCCCCTACAAAATCCGAACTGACCATTTTGTCCTCAATCATTCTTCCAATACCATATGCATCTCATGGAAAAGACAATCTCACCCCCCCCACAGCATGCTTAACAGGTTTTTTTGGTAAGGACAACTCTGTTATACTGCTTCAATCCATAATAATTTATGTCTATGTAAACAGTGAGAGACGCACTAAGCACTTTTAGTATATTGTATAATTTTAAAGTATTTTTTACTTAAAAAAATATTAAATTGATATTTTTTTTAGTGTTTTTTAATGATGTTAATATGTTAATGTTAAAAATAAAAGTTCAAAAATAATTTTGAAGCATTTTTAAGTCAAAATCTATTTTGAAAAGTACTTTACACCATAATCTCAAACATTCATGATATCATACCCAATTTGAGAATAAATTTGGGAAAAAATATGGATTATTAGATAAATTTTAGATCATTGAATCTGTTGCACATGTGCAGCATCGCAGCAATCATCCTCTTAGATCAGGATTTCTGATGATGGGTAAAAAATTAAGGAATTCTTGTCCTTATCATTAAAAGAGTTTGGAGTTTTCACATAGTATTTTGGTCGCTAAAAACCTTAAATAGTTTTAAGAGTCTGGACAGGGGGACTAGTTGTATATAAGAAAGACATATCACTCCTAGTACACTTTATTTAGGGTAAGTTGCATTGTTCATTTGTCTAATTATCAAGGCAGTGTTGTGTTTTTCTAATCGTTGGCCTGTGTATTGGTTAAAGTCGGCTCATCCCGGTAGAGTGGATCATGACTTTACGGGTATAGAATGTGTTTGGTATTGCGGCAGCTGTTGTGGTTGTGGTTTGAAAAAAGTTGTTTTATAAAAAGTACTTTTAGTTGAGGTTGGTTTGAAAAAATAGGTGTTTTGTTAAAACTGTGGTTGAAATTGAGTTTGAATAAAAAGTAGTTTAATGTGTTTGGTTAATAATGTTTTTGAAATTGAGGTTATAAAATAATTTTAAAAAATATATATTAATATTGATGGTTTTTAATTTAAATATTGTAAATTTAACTATTGTTATTACATCATGAAATAAATAATACTTTATATAAAATATTTTTTATTGTTCCATTAAACTATCTATAATTCCATCACGTATGAAATACATCCGACAATGGGTCATTGAATAATGTTAAATACTAGTTTTTTGAATAAAACACAATTAAAAAATAAAAAATAATTTTTATTTTTTATTTTACTGAGTCGGACCTAATTCAATGCATTTAAAGTTTTGAACCAGTCCGGCCGGAACCGGTCAGACTGGAACAGTGTATGCTACACTGTTCATGCTAATTAATTGGTGTAAACAGTGTATGCTACACTGTTCATGCTAATTATTTAGCATGAACAGTGCGTAAGAAGCAGCATTTTGCTGCTTCTTCTTTTCCTGTGTCTCGAACGTAAATTTACGTGGGACTCATACACAGTAAATTGTGTTTTTTTATTAACCAAACAGGTTGCATCTGCGTTTTAAATAAAACGCAGACGCAACCTCGTTACCAAACGGACTCATAGCCTAACCATTCTAATGTCAAAACAAAAATTATGCATTTTATTTTAATATTGTGAACACGTCTTATGTATAAGTTTGTAAACTCTGATATCACAATAGAAACAAAATAATTTTTTTGGTATTTTAAAAATTTAGGCCAAGTTCCCAATGAACTTAATAAATTTGTTATTAAATCCATGATGTGTGCAAAAAAAATATGAAACTGTGTTTTTGTTTTTGAATTTTTGCTATTTTTTCAAGAATGCTAGTAAAACCCAATTTGGGATCGACTCAAGGTAAAGTCCAAGTCACGGGTCAACCACATAAAACAAGTTGATGGGCCAAGGATTGGGTTTTGACCAAGTTAGCTCATGTCAGGAGCGCACGGGTCCGGTCCTTTGTTGTATTTTTCTTTTTTATTTGTGTTTTTTGCCCCTAAAAAAATATCAGATTCACTTATTCTTTAATTTTAATATAGTTCTTAAATACTATTATAATTTGAATTTTAATATTTTTCTAAATAATTGAGTATCTAATATGAAAAATAATAATACTAATAATAAATTATTCATGAAATTTTGATTCAAATTGTTTTTTTTTAGTCTTAAAAATTTTAAATAGATTTTGAAAAAGATTTTATCACATTTATGTTTTTTTCTAGCTTTTAACCACGTATAAAATATGGATATACTATTTTAATATTTTTTATTAACTTGTTTTAACAATCATAAACTTTTTTTTAAGAAGACCAGTGATTCTTGTTAAAAAATATTGTGTTTGCTAACATAAACAAGAGATTTTTTTATAGAAAAATTGATCTCAATGGAAAACAAAGTTCAAAATGATTATATTTTTTAGTTTAATAATAATGTCAAACCATTTTCTAAAACATGAACCTTTTTTTAGGTTTGAAAAATTTTTGGTCTCCTCGGTACATAACGTTAGTCCATAAACTAATAATTTTTAAATACACTGAACAACATATGCATAAACAACATTCTTATGGAGCAGGATGACATCATTGCTCAAAGTTTGATTAAGTGCGTGTTTGATATTGTGATGCAATGTGTTTTTTTTTTTTCGTAGAGTGCACTATAGATGTAGACTCATTTTATTGTGGATCGTGGTAGTGTAGTGACATTTTTACCCCTGATGTGTTAGCAAATTCAATCATGTTAGAAGGGTGTTTTCAATTTTCTACCTTGTTTTTTTTCTCTTCTTTATTTTATGGAGACGTGGCTAAATAACATCCAAGTCTTTTCTATAATCTTCTTTTTTAACAAAAAAAATAAATTTATCTCTTTCCTTTCCTTAGCCAAAAAGACTACAAGAATGACAAACAAAGAAGGCGAGAAATTGAAGAGAAAAGCTATGGATACCGCATCAAAGGAGGAGGTATGATGAGAAGACCCCTTACACAATTTTCTAGACCCGGTCCGTCTTGATGGGTTGACCCGGGGGCTTGACTGGGTTTGAATCTAGCAAAACTCAGGCTTGCACTAGGCTTGGAGAAAACTGTCTGGCCTGCCGGGTCAACCTGAAACCTGGGTGATCTGGCAAAATCTGGAAGAGACCTATTTTTTTCCTTTCATGTCCATTTTTTTGTAAGTTGAGGACCCCCCTCCCTTTCGTTGACATGTCCACATTGCAACATGTAATACTTGTTTTTCTCAATGTAACCATTTATTTTAACAAACTGAAAAATTAAATCCGTAATCATTGTTTTTAACATGCTAACAAACATTTTTACATTGAACATTGCCAGGTAAACTATGTGGTTCTCTCTGGGGATGGAAAATAATAAAATACTATCAATTAAGACCAAAAAGCATGGGTATTGCCTCACGCGTATGGAGAGAGCAATAAGAGATTTTCCACTTGCTCAGCTCAACCATATGCGCGTGAACCTACCATCATTTCCTTGTTGGTTCCTAACTCATATCAAAGTTCATTATATAAACACTAGAATAAGGTTTTATTTTTTTTTAATATGGTATTGGAAGCCCATTACTATATATATTCCATGTCATAAGAAGAAAGTTATATTTTTCAATGTGTAAAATGATAAGATATTATCTTTCCAACGTGGGATAAAAACACTTATATTAAAACCTTAAACAATTTTTTTAAAATTTTTCCAGGTTGACCTGGTTCAATCCAAGCAACCCTAGGACTCGACATCTTGACCGGGTCAACCCCTAGGGCGGGTTTAATAACTATACTTTGAAATTATTAATATTTTTAATTTATCCCTATTTGTTGTTTGGTTATGCCCTTTTAATCTCAACATTTTCTTAACTTTATTGTTTTACCTTTTGATGTTTAGGAATCCTCATCTTCTAGATCTAAAAATTCTTCTCCGCTCCCATAACTTTTTGTTTATATTAAATGTGTTCAGTTCATGGAATTCTTTAAATAAGCAATTGGATTTCTTAAAATTTTATGTAATTGGATTTCTTGCCATTGGATAAAAGATTTGACCACGAGTTATAGATTTCAGAAGGGTATTTGGATTTTTGTTTGATTATTTCCATTTGGTTATAGGAACATACAAATTAAAAATTTAATGGTCTCAAATGTATAGTTATAAGTTGCATAGCTCAGAGTTCTTCAAAAGATTTTAGATATGTTAGCAATGGAACAATTTCTTGCAGTTGATCGTTTAGACTTGTTCTGTCAATATTTTTTCATTACTGGTCTTTTTAACTTTTGTAAATAAGCATTGCAGCTACCTTATCAATTTTTAATAGCTATTGATTTCTAATCTAGGCATTTGAATTTAATGCTTGCAGGTTCTTTTTAGTTTTTTTTTTTACATAATATTATTTTCAGTTTTGAAACAAGAAAGGAAGAAAAATGTCAATATGTTGAAGCATTCCTTTTAGGTTTAATGCTTATGTATGTGGTTTTTTTATAGCTTAATTTTGTCATCTTTCGTATGCTTCGAGAAAATCTTTGGTTGTTGTATTTTCCAATCAATTTGTATTTGTTTCGCATTCAACTGTTGTTTTTTTCTTCTGACTTTTTTAATTAAAAAATGACTTGTTCATGATAAGAGTATAGACAATGCCCTACCAAACCATAAAAAAAATCCTTTAATGGTGTTCCCCTTTATTATTTGGTTTTGTTACAGTTTCATTTTTTTTTTATTGGTGTTAAGATGCTCGAACATCCGTCTTGAGATTTTTTTTATTGTGTGCAATCTATTATCTATCTCGAATGTGATTGATTTTCAGTCGTTTTGGAATCTCTTTCCACCGCCATGGATTAACAACTATTCAAGAAATGAGTTGTTTTCACCAAATCATTACACATGTTCATGAGACGATGATGACTGATTTATATTACTTCTTCTTACCACTGCTTGAATTTTCTTTGTTTTATTTTCCATATTTCTCTCACTATTATTGGCTGTTTTTCCAACAAAATCACAGCTCGGGCCTACCACCTAATGATTGATTAATATTGTCACATCTGGACATCGCGGTGACCGATAAAATTTTTTTATCTCGATACGGAAAAATAACAGATATCTGGCATCTTGTTCTTTTTGGGAAAAATGTCTTGTTCAAGGAGTCGCTACCTAGTATTATGGTCACTATAAACCCTAACTGGTCAACAGAGATTCTATGGTATGGGACTGGTTACGCAAAAGGGAAGATGCTATCACCCCCTAAGCGTCCTACCTGAGGCAGGCTGTATTGCTAGTTTTGTCTCCGGTGACAAACCAGATCACTAACCCCAACACACTCTGCTCCACATGGAAGAGGACATGTCACATGACAATGTTTGAACTACACGGCGGGAGGGTAGTTTTGGACAAATGGAGGCACTACATGTGCCTCTTGAAGTGTGCGGAGGTCTCCAATATACCTTTTGTTGTAGTGCATGCACCTGTCCTTTTTTGTTCGTTTGTTTTATTTAGCCAAATACCAAATCGTTAATAAGCTGACACGAAAACATCACTATCAAAAGATGAAAAAGTCATTTGACTTTGGTTTTAATTTTTTGTTTTTAAGGGAATTTTGATTGTTTCACTGTATTTTTTAATTATTTATTACTTTTTATATTTGGTCATGTAACAAATTACTTTTGAACTGACATTATAATAATGAAAAAACCACTGTGAAAATACAAAAATTCCCTTGAAACAAGTTTTATTTTTTTTGTTTTTAATCGTATTTTAGTTTTTTTATTATGTAATTGAGATGAGTAAAAACTTATTTGTCATCGATTAATTTCGTAATCACTAATGAGTATTGTGAAAAGACTTTAATATCCTTGAAAGCTATGGGTGTTCACGGTACGGTTCGGTCTGGTTTTAACCCAAAAATTCAACCGAACCGGAAAATAGTATTTCTTATTAATATAACCCGAACCGAACCGAGAACCGGTTCAAACCGAACCAGTTTTGTTCGGTTCGGGTCGGTTTTTTAGCATAAAAACCAGAAAAACCAGACTCATCTTCATCACTGAGCTAAATCAAAGGAAAAATCTGACATCAAATATCAATCTAAGCTATTAATCACAGCAACCACTTAGAAATTCAAGAAAAGCAACCAGCAATCAAAGTTTTCCACATAGGGGCTGAGAAGGGGAAGGGATGAACTGGGAAGGGGAAGGGGAAGGGGAAGGGAGGTCCCGAGAGAGCTGATTGACCATAAATTTTCTTGGGTCTTTGGCTTTTTCACCAGCTGTGAATGTCGTGTTGGCTTTAGCAAAGCCTTTTCTTTTGGGGTATGTAGAAAATCTCAAATCTTGCCTTCGCCCAGCACAAGGATGGAACTAGTATAAGTTATATTGTATGGATTTCTTGAATAATGGTTCCCTCGCATTTGGATTGTGAAACTGGAAGGGGAAGGTTGGGAAGGGCGAAATGGAAGGGAAAGCTTGAGGGGGGGTGGCGGCTGGAAAGGGAAAAAGTGATTTAGGGTTATGGGAAGGGGAAGGGGAAGGGGAAAAGGGGAAGGCTGGAGGGGGAGGGAAGGTTGGCGGCTGGAAAAGGAGAAAGTAAGGGAGAAAGTAATTTAGGGTTCTTGAAAGGGGAAGGGGAAGGGGAAAAGGGGAAGGCTGGAGGGGGAGGGGGAGGGGGGTTAACGGCTGTTAAGGGGGAAAGTGATTTAGGGTTAGAAATTGTTCTTTTTATACTTTTTTTTAAACCGGTTCGGTTTGGTCCGGTTCAATCGGTTTAAGCTTTTTTAAACCGGAACCAAACCGGACCGGCTGGTTTTTTTATTTTTTAATCGGTTTATTCGGTTTTTTCTATCGGTTCGGTTTTTTCGGTTAATTGTTTCTTGGTTTTTTCGGTTTAATCGATTGGTCGGTTTTTCTGAACACCCCTATTGAAAGCTATTGTTTTTAGTGAGCAATGTGAACGAGGCTGTAGCTATAATATTTTCTCAAGACTAATTAGTTCTTTTTAATTTGATTTTCTTATAACTTATTTATTACTTATATTTATCTTCATGTGTCACAGTATATATGAAGTTAACTACAACTTATTTTTTTATTTATAATTTAGCAAAAATAATCAATTAGTCGTCATTGTTTAAGAAGTTATTATTTAATCTACATGTATGTATGTATATTCATTCATAACTCAATTATTTTTATTAGTTTCATCTTTTATGTCTTTTTTTCATTTTCATTTTATTTTTTATTTTGATAAATACAAAGGGTAAAGGTATAAGTAGATAGGATGGAAAGTTTGACGAGAAAAAAAAGCATTTTTTGAACAACATATCAAATTAAATTAATCATGGCGAGCTTTGATCAAAAGACTATTTTTGATACTACAAGGATTAATAAATTTATTTTGATAAACGGGATGAAACTTTATTAACTACAATGGAATGCCAAGATGGTTATAATGCCATGAAAAAAAATTAGACTGTAGCATAGTTGTCAAATCTAATTTAGGGTTTGACTCAGAAAAAAGTTTGAGTTATTAGATTACAAGGTCAATTAGTAAGTCATGAGATCTATTCGAGTCAGTTATTTTTATTGAAAAAATAATGTTTTATTTGTTTTAAAAATTAAATTTTATTGTTGATGCGGCCAAGTTTGACATTATCAACAAAATCATTAAAATCTCAGCTGCATCAACCAAGTTTTATAGAGCCAATATCTTTTATGATTTAATTTAAAATCCAATTCATTCCGGACTTTGTATCATGATTTTTTCAAACTAGTTCACTTATCAAAACGAGTTTAACAACTATAGTTTTGAGGCATTAAAATAAATTTTGTAAAGATTTGTTGTAAGATTTAGGGGTCTCAACGACGTAAAATTTTATGATATACATGAATTAATTAGTGATATCCTTTTAATTACTCTATTAAGCTTACTTTAAAAAAAAACACATGTAAAATAGAAAAAATCAAATTCACGACTCATAAAAAATAATAAATATATCTCTACCTATGCTTTTTTCTCTCTATACATGTACATTACAAAAAAAAACTAAACGAGCTAAGTTTTTTTACCATGGGTTTAGATAGAAAAAACTATGGATTGAAACAATGTAAATATGATTTTGCCCTTGCCAAAAAACCTAATCAAGCCTGCAATTGGGGGTAAAAATATTTTTTTCATCATTGCAAAATTGATTAGGGACAAAATAATCCAGACATGTTTTTTTTTTGTTATAGTGTAATGATTATTTTGCCCTCAAAAGCCAAAAAAAAAATCTTTGGATGAGGGGCTCTTTTGTATTTTTTTATATAAAAAGAACAGTAGAGTTACGGTCATGCCCTTGAAAGACAAAAAAAATATACATGCATGGAGGCAGTAGCGGAGCTAGGATTATTTGTTAGAGGGGGCTAAAATTAATATAATAAGATATAATATTTGTTTCTTTGAATATTCAAGCCACGGATAACTTTTGAACCAATGAGACTGAAATCCACGAGGATGTTTTTTACCAGTCAGCAGATATTCAGACATCAAAAGTTGATATGACCCCAGATTAATGTATGCCCTTCGAATTTCATCTTGTTGATTAATTAGGTATTCCTAAATTTAAGAACGATTACTTGGATCTCTAATTAAATGAGCAATGTCAATTCTGGTAAGAGGTTGCTCACTAATCAACGCAGATTCTTTGTAAATTGAAGCACATTGGGGCTGCTCAGCCATAACTTGAACATTACACATTGGAGTTGATTCACTAGGCTGTGAGTCATCAATATTTTTTTTTAAAAAAAAATCAATTCTTCTTATTTTGTTCATGGTTCAACCTAAAATCAAAACATATATCGTAAGAAAAAATTGATAATTTTGATGGCTCTGCTAAAAACAAAACATAAAAAAAAATCCAGGCACAATCAAAACAAACCAATAAAATATATCTAATTAATTAGAAAAAAATCATTATAACAAGAACTCAAAAAACAATTGGTAGAACTAGCAGATCTGAGGAAAAAAAAGGAGCAAAAATGGTAGGATTATAGAAAAAATCTTATCAAATTATTAACAAACATCTCAAAACAAAACAAAAATAGATTTTAAATTTAAATTACCTTGTTTTGTTTGATGAAAGATAAATTAATTGATAACTCTACTTCAATTTTTTTGTAGAAAAATTTTTCTCATAATTTATGTTTTTATTTTTCTGTTTGATCGGCCGCAGAATTTATATTAGGGTAAATTAATTGCTCTGTGGCTCTGTTTTTTATTTTACAAAGCAATGTCTTTATATTTTTTTCTTTCCATGTATGTTAAGAGTAAATTGAAAATCAAAAGTAAAGTCACTGTAATAAGGCCACCTTAACCTCTTGGTAATGAAAAAAAATTAAAATGTCTTGAGGGGGGGCTCGGGCCCCTGCTTGCCCCCCTTGCTTCCGTCCCTGTATGGAGGAGTTTCTTCATCTTTTTTTTTAATAGTGAAATAGTGAAATTAACCTTGCAATACAAAAAAACAAAGGCTATTTCAATTGTTTTGTTGTTATTTTTAGGTCTTTGTAGGAGTGGTTTAGTAATTTTAAGTTTTTAAGTATTATTAAAAAAAAGTTGCTTGCACGCGTTAGTGGGTCATGGCCTCTGCGCCATTCGAGTGGTGTGTAAGAGACCGTGCGATGGCCAGAGTCTTGCTTCTGCGGTGGCGTCAGGAGTGGTGCATCGTCCTCTTTTTAGCTATGTGGCGCGTGCTCGCGGAGGAGGTCCAGTTGGGCTGCGATGAAGGCTTTTTCTTTCTTCTATCCTTTCTCTCTCATTTTCTATAAAAATGTGTTTTGAACTTCCAAAAAAACAATTATGTCCTCCATTTATAATCTCATTGATTTGATTATCTTTCTTTTAAATACTATTTATTTGGCTTTAAATGCTTTTTTAAGTTTGGAGTGTTTTCAATCTCGTCCATAAGCATTTTATTCAATTTGATTTTGTTTTTCCGATTTGGTCCCTCTACTTTCAATTGCTCTATTTCTATGCTTTATATTTTTCTTGATTATTTGTTTTACAATTTCATCCATTTTAATTTTATTACATTTGTTTTTTAATTTATTTTTTGTTCTCATCCTTTTGATTGCTATATTTCATATCCCTTTCTTGATTTATATATATTTTAAAAAATTTATCCTTTGATATTTAATTTCATTTGATTTTTTTATCCAGTTTTGGTCCTCGTTCTTTTAATAACCTTTTTTTTATCTTTTTTTTCTGTTTTCTAATCTAGCCTTTAATTATTTTCTCTCATTTTTTTATACCATGTTTGGTTTGCATTGTTGGGTTTTAAATTGTTTCATGATTAGATATTTTATTTTGTTATTTTTTCATGGTTGTCTTTCAACAGAGCAATCCTTTATTGAATTTTTTTTTTCAAATTCATCATTTGACATTTGATTATTGAGCACTTGGTTTTTTTTTTGCGCTTTTTTTTGTTGAGTTATCATGATTTTATATCCCGGGTACTAGATTAGTCAAGTTAACCATGGTTACCCCTAATTTATTTCCCTTGGTTTTTTTTTATGAAACTGGTTTTTTTTTTAACAATTTCATACTCTGAAGTTAAATTATTGGCCCTTGAGCTATATGATTTTTTTACTTTTCTTTTTGTTTGGTTATCTTGAGTGTGAGTTAATCAAGTTAACCAGGGTTAACTTGCATTTTTCTGACTCAATGTTTTTGTATTTAACTTTGGTGTTTGTTGATAGGTCATTCTCTTGAGAGTCTATTTTTTTTTATCTCAATCTCACGTCACGAGTGGTAGGTTAATCAAGTTGATTCGTTTTTTT
The DNA here is from genome assembly GCF_000002775.5 of Populus trichocarpa. Lineage (NCBI taxonomy): Eukaryota > Viridiplantae > Streptophyta > Magnoliopsida > Malpighiales > Salicaceae > Populus > Populus trichocarpa. Next base: position 23,033,239 of record NC_037286.2, on the reverse strand, counting down.
TCCTTATTTTTTCATGATTTTTTTTCAATTTCATTACTATGCATTAAATTATTTGCCCTTGAGCTTTGTCATTTTTTCACTTCTTTTTATATTTTGTTATTTCGAGGGTAGGTTGGTCAAGCTAACCCAGGTAAGCTTGCATTTTCGTTCACAATGTTTTTTATTTAACTTGGGCCTTTTTCACCAGGCCCGCCCTTCTTTTGGAGGTCATTTTTTTTTATTTCGATCTCATGTTACGTGTGGCGAGTTAGTCGAGTTAACTCAAGTTGATTAAGATTTTTTCCCTTGATTTTTTATAGTTTTTTTTTTCAATTTTATCATTTTGCATTGAATTATTTATCCTTGAGTTTCATCATTTTTTTCATTTTTCTTACTGTTTGGTTATTCCGAGAGCGAGTTGGTAAAATTAATCTAGATTGGCTTAAGTTTTTGTTGACGTTTTTTAATTGAACTTTGGTTTTTTTACTAGGTCATCATTTTGATTTTTTTTTATTCCGATCTCATATCATGAGTTGTTGGTTTGTCAAGTTATCCCAAGTTGACTCGGATTTTTTCTTCTACTTTGTATTTTTTGAAGTTTTTTTTTTAATTTTCATCTTTGACATTAGGTTATTAGTCCTCGAATTTTATAATTTTGTTTTGTTTTTTTATAGGTTCTTTCGATCCCATATCTCAGGTTGTGTTTTAGTTAATTTAACATGAGTTGTCTCGGATTATCTTCATTTGAATATTATTTTTTAGTGTTGGAAAAAGTTTGGTCGCATAAAGCGGGACACCTATCTAGTGAGATTTATATTTTGTTTGTTTTTGCGTTTTAAAAGTATTTTTGAAAAAAATAATTTTTTTTAATTTTTTATTTCAAATTAATTTTTTAATATTTTTAGATTATTTTGATGTGCTAGTATCAAAAATAATTTTTTAAAAATATAAATGTATTTTTAAATATATATTTTTTTTTTGAAGGAAAAAAAAAACCTCTCTAGAAATATATAATGAATAACAGGAGAGGATGCAACAAACACCATAAAATTACTCTTCCAGAAGGACCAATTAGCCATGTTTTCATTTGTGTCAAACTATCAACTATACGGAACCAAGCAAGGGCAGGGTGCGATAGGCCGAGCCTAGTAGGAGCCATTGACTGATCGAAGCCGAGCCCGAAGCGCGCGAACGGAGGATTGAATGCTCATCCTAATCTTGTTAACCACCCGTTCGCTCCTCCAAGCCCTCGGCTTCACAAAACCACAGACTAGACTCGTCTCCTCTCCCTGTCTCTCAAAAACCTAGTCAATCAGGAGGAGAAGATAACCTTGACGACCTAAACCAAAATAATAAAAATAAAAATAAAAATAAAAATCTATTTCTCTTTCTTTTCCTCTCGTCGTCGTCGTCGCTCCCTTGCTTTGCTTGTGCGTTCAATACAGAGCAAGCACCCTCCACTGTTAATCCAAGGGCTGCCGGTTTCTTTTCTCTTCGAGGCATGTTTTCCGTTCGATTATTTAGGGTTTTGCGTATTTTCAATTCGAAAGACCTTATCTTTTTATTTTGTGTATCTGTTTTTTTTTTCCTTCTCAGTTTTTACCTGTTTCGATTATATTTATTCCGACCTTTTGTTTTTTGTTCCTTAGGTTGCATAATTGTATTGTCTGATAAGATATTTTTTTTTGTTTTAATTTCGGGTTTTTTCAGCTATTGCTGGTTTAAATAATTATAATTATATAATATCCTTAATGCATTATAGAAGTTTGAACTTGTTGATTAATTAATTGATTGAATGATTGATTAATATTTAAAGTAATTTTGCTTTTGCTTGTGGATAATAACACAGGTTTATGCTTAAAAAATGTCGCTTTAATCTTCTACTGAGGATTGATTGTTGACATCTTGTGCTGTGCTGATGGCGGCTGATCAACGGAGAAATCGGCTTAATGGGGCCAGCCTTGAGGGTTGTAGTTCCTGGGAGCCGTACAGAACTAAAAAGAAGAAGAAATCGAAGCATGATTTGAATGCAAAATCTCTTATTTCTCTTGAGTGGGATGGCAACCGAAAAAAGGTTATTGCCAAAAGGGAGCAAATTGGCATCAGTCAGAGAGATTTAAGGCCATTTATTGATTCTGTTCCCCAGTATCATAATCTTTTAGCAGATGCTTTCCCTGTTCCGCGAGAAATTTTTGAGTTGAAGAATTTGACGGAGGTCCTCTCGAATGAGGTGACTATAACTTATTATTATTATTATTATTATTATTATTATTATTATTTGTTATTACTTTATATACATATGTTTTCTTGCTTGTTTAATTGTTTTATACCTCTATGTGGAACCTGATGCAGGTTTGGCAGACTCATTTATCAGAAAATGAGAGAAACTTTCTTATGCAGTTCCTACCTACAGGACTAGGTACAGTAGAAGTTGTGGAAGCATTGCTTTCTGGGGACAACTTTCGTTTTGGAAATCCATTACTTAGATGGTAAGTATCGATTTTAGGAAGTTAGTTTTTTTTCCTTGGAATGAACCGTTTTCTTTTTTGCAATTCCTTTGGAGATATGGCAATACAGACATGCATGAATTTTGATTTTTTTCTTTTTGTTCACTGGTCAAGACTCTATGCAGGGATACTCTGTTTTTATCTTTCACGACCTAATAAGCAATTTCCATGTGGAACTAAAGGTTTTCTTCCCCTCCCCTTTCAAAGAATGCCTTATGATCCAACCTGGTTTGGGAAAGATGTGTTTGCATGGATATATATACGAGGAACAGATTTCACACTTATTTTCTTAGCTGATTGTTCTAGAGGAATATTGTCATATTCTAGATTTTTAGCATCTAAGTAAAGAAAAGAAGTATGAAAATAGCAGCTTGAAGTGGCTGGATTTTATTGGTATCTTCCTTTTCAATTGCTACTGCTTTAGTGGGAGCAAATTGAATTTTGTGTTGCAGCATCAAGTTTGTTGGTTCTCAGTGCTTTATCTTTCTTCAATATTATATGGGTTTCCATATCTCATAACTGCTTGACCTGTTCTTATTCTCCGGGATGACATTGATATGTGTGGGTTTCCCAGTATCAGAAAATTAAAAAATAAAAACAAGGAACTCTATTGTGGTTTTCCATGAAGCTGTATCATTTTATGAACTTAAGATCGTGGATCAAAGTTTGATTAGACTGTTTATGTGGAAAATATTGTTGCAGGGGTGCTTCACTTTGCTCTGGTAATCATCACCCTGATGCGGTTCTTTGTCAGGAACAGCATCTAAAGGCTGATAAAAAAGCATACTACTCCAACTTGCAGGATTATCATAATGAGTATGGCAGACTTCTTTGTTCATGTCCTGTTATTTAACAAAGCTGTTTGGGGTGATTTATGTGCCTTATGTTGTCATTAACAATGTTTGCTAAATTTCTTGGTTTTTCTGCTTATGGCAGCATGATAACATATTTGCAGAAGTTGAAGGATGCATGGGAAAGTAGCAAGGATCCAGAAAAGGAAGTTTTGCAGAAGATGTGGAGGTTCGTACCTGCTGCATGCTGTACCTTGTGTGTAAATTTCATGTATCATGTGCAAGTGAAGCAGGCATTGTACTTGCTGAGCCATCTTCCTCAAATGTTATTTTGCCTTTACCATGCTTAACTATTCATTCCTAAAATCTAAATGATATGCTCAATAGTCTTAATAAAGGGAAAGAAATATTTTGATCCCATCACGTGCATTCGAAGAAAAAATGGGAGCGGTACAGATGTGGAGTGTCATGTAAGTTGGTGGAAACCTGAACTATGATTTTAACTGGATTTGTAAATGTGACCAGTAATTAGTCAGTGGTTTCTGTTATGTTTAAAATGCCAAATGTTACAACTCGCCTGATTATAATTAGTTACTTGACTTAGCTGTATCTAATGACATCAGACTCCTTATTTGTGTTCTGGCAAAACCATTTGTGGACAAAGTCCATTCTTGAATAAAGAGAATTTTGGGTAGGAATCAAATAATGTATAATTCTCTTCCATGATTCGCCAATTACACTTGCATGCACCATACTTTTTGAGTACTTGATTATGTTTCTACTTTTTACTGTTGAAATGTGTATTTTATACTTTTATTTTTTTCATTCCTTTGTTCGGATTGGAATGGTTATCTTTTTAGGTTTTAATTCATTCAATTACTCATTTGGTTTTTGAAGAGTTTATGCAGCCTCTTCTTCTTATCATGAAGTTCTTTTATCAAGCCATTGAGGTTCTTTGATTTCTTCATATGATAGTTTTGATCTCATTTGCACATTATTTTTTCTTAAGGAGGTCAAGAAGTGATGCAGATAAAAGAATTTCTCCTTGCGATAATGAGTCTAAATTTCATGACCTTGGGGAGAATTTGGTGGTGACATCTGAATCCAGCTCCTTAGTTGCAGAGGAGAAAGCATCTAGCAGTGATAATCAGAGTTCTCCTGCAACAAAGGGTGGAGAGTTTCAAAAGAGGTAATTAATCTTTCCTCATGAAGTCTTTCTGGCCATGCATTTGATTGTTGTTGCTTTCAGTTTTTCAAGGTTTACTCAAGTGAGTTTTTTTCATTTCCCAAAACAATTGTCTGCACGTCTTTGATTTGTGAAATTTAATTCGAAAACGTATTCTTATGTCTCTGATTAGAGATCTTTGTAAAGGATCAATAGCTCTGCTTTAGTGTTCTTCAATCTTTGAAAGATATGAGTCAAAAGAAGGATAAATAAGCCTCTCTGTTAGTTTCAGATATCTTGCTTTACAGAGCTTCCAAAAATTTAAAAACAAAATCTGAACTCTGTTTGAGGGTCACTACTGGATTCCTGTACCCATCCCCGAAACAAAATCAGTTGGCTGATCTGGTTTGAGACACATTTTTTCTGCTTTACTATCTTCTCACCACCACTTATACTCCTGAGGTTATGCCCTTACAGGCTGATGTTGGAAACCTGTTTCAATCACCATGATTGTTGCAAATATTAGTATCATTATATTCTTTCTGGGAGGGTGGAGAACTGAAAGCCTTCTGTGTTCTTATTCTTGTGCTTTCTGTTCTCCTGATAGTTCTCCTGATAAAATTTATGCTATCCCCCCTTCAACAACACCTTCTGTCAAAGTAAGTAAATAAATGAGTTGTGCTGCCTTTGGCTCATGTATTTGCTTTTGGACAGTGCTGGTTGGTTTGATGCAGACATTCGGGGCTTAATATCTTTGACTTTTTAATGCTATTCTAAGCATTGTAATTTATTTCTCCCATTTTTGGCTCGAAGTTGCATACAATCTTTAGCAGGTCACAATTTGCAGTAGCCTCATATCTTTTCCTAATAATAATTACACAATGGGCAGAAGATCTTAGATCTTATGTTGCCCAATTTTTCTTGCATTCCCTGCACAATGGCATAAGAATCTCATTAGTCGCCTTTGGTCTCAGGATTTTTGAGAAAGGCTCCATGAAGGAGAAACGTAGAAAGCCATTGGTTGCTTCAGATCATGCAACTCCTGGAAAAGAAGACAAGATACACAAGCGCAATATCTACCGTAGCGATGGTGCCAAATACATGTCGTACTTAAAGGTTAGGTTTCTTTGGTACTTCTTAGTTGGTATCCAGTGCTTTACCTTCATAGCAGGATTTACCTGATATTTTCTCTACAAATTAAGAAATCTATAGGCAAGAATCTTTTTAGTGGGGTGGTTTTATATTTTACTTTTATTATAGAAAAAGCATGTTTATGTATTACTAAATCTTAATGCTCTTATTATAAGAAAATCAATGAAAATAATAATTTTTTGACAGCTACATTGTTCATCAATTGACCTGCTTCTATAATCATGGATCCACCATCTATGTAAAATGGATGGTTGGATTTGAAGAAATTAGATGAAAAAATCTAGAATCCACTAAGATACCTGGAATCCACCAGGCTAAACTTTTAAATCCACTAGGGATGCTTCTTGTATTTGCAAGGAAAATCTTGGTTCAAAAGATGCACAAGAACACATAAATTTTAAAACTCTTGTAATTTGTCAAACTAGCCTCTGAATACTTAGAACGTGTGTGCTAGGTTTCTGAAATAGAAAATAGGATTTTAATAGAAGAAAATCGGATAAACCTCCTATTTGGACCCTGTATTTTTATGAATTCATCAACAAAGCCTCTTTTATAAATCTGGTTCATTGAGCACATATATTTCTTAATTCAGTCAATTTAGTACAATTTGCCTAAATTGATAAAAAGGACTACTCAATGTGATGGATGGAGTGGATGATGTTATTAATAGGGATGAAAGTAAAGTTGATAATAACGACTCAAGAAGAGTAATCAGTTGGTTAGGGTAAATTCTCAATTTTAAGAAATTGTACTCAATAGACTGAAATTGAAAATTCATGTGTTTAATTGACTGAATTAATAACATATGAATTTTTTTTTTGTGTACGAATGGATGAAAGCATAGGGTGGAAATAGCGGGTTTAGCTGAAGAAAATCCCTGATAGTTCTGATGGTAGAATCTGAAAGAACATGAGATATTCTAAACACTAACTTTCCCACATAGCTTTGAAGTCTTGAATCAATGAAATTGTGAGTAAACAATTCCTTGTAATGCACCAATCACTTGCGTGGATTTTTCTTCAAATAATTTGAGGTTCAGTTTCTGAAGCAGTTAGCTTCACTCCTAAAACATTCATTGGAGTTATTTAACTTGGTTCTCCTGTTTGTCAAGTCTCATGTGTCTACACATTCCATCCTGCATGCTTAGGTGGCTACCACAATTGATGTTTCCCTTTAGCAATTAGTAACTGAATCAAGTGATAATGAACTTCACTTTTGCATATAACAGTAAGGTTTAAACATTTGCAAAATGTTGGAGATGAGGAAAATACATGCAATTCTTCTTGTTTTTTTTATTCTTTCTTTTTTTGAGGATTTTGTTGATAATCTGCATTTGATATTTCAGATAAGCAAGAAGCAGCACCAACTTGTCAAGAGCATGAAGCAATCCGGTAAAAGCATTCAATCTAAGTCTCTTAACTGTGTGTTAGGTGACCTTGATACTTTGCATGTACAACCATATGAAGAATTTGTGAAAGAGGAACATAAGAAGTTGCTGGAGCATTGGTTAGTTGGACTGCACCTTTTTTATGGACACAAAAATATATGATGTCTTCCCTCTCAAAATAGGATTTTGCTTCATGTAGGATGCAATTGGCACACAAAGATCTTCCTGCAGCATATGCGATCTGGAGACAAAGACAGTTTCAGAGACAGGAGATAACCAAATCTATGGAGCAAGAGATGAAAGGCAAATTAAAATATCCAGTGGAGGTCTGCCATTCTGGCCATATATATTTTTCCTTTTCACCCTGCTCCTGCGGGCTCATATCATTTTGTTGTATGTCCAGTCCAGCAGAAATTGTGTGAAAAACTAGAAATCTTCTTTTTCTATACTTAACTTGTTTGGTTTCCGAACCAGTATCTGGAGAAGGATGGCCATGAGACTGTGCTTCAGGATCAGAGTGATCAAGGTGCAAACAAACATGAAACCAGCTTGGAGGTTTATTTCTCTGTCATCATTATATTTCCCCCTTTTTCTTTTGCTCCATGCTTAATTATCCAGATAATATCATCTGTTGACCAACAAAACCTGTTCAACTCAAGTCTCATTGTTGTACGATGGTATAAATATTCTTGATTTGAAGTTTGACTTTCTTATCATTGGTTTTTCAGGATATGCAAGAACAGAACCATGAGATCATGCTTCAGGGTCAGAATGATCATGGAACAAGATACCAAGAATCTGACAATTCTGAGGATGGCATTTCTGGTTCTATCTCCCCACAGGATCAGTCTCCACAGCATATTTCCTCCCTTTCTGTCGGCCAGGATCTTAACCCTGTAGATATGAATATGGAAAATAATCATGTCCATTCAAACTCAAATTCAGATGAAGCTTCTCCACATGTATCTGAGTACTCAGGCAGCATGCATGCTACAGATACTTCCATCAATCAGGGAATCCCTATATCTTCTTCTGGTGGAGATGTCTGGTCAGCAGCTAGCATACCTAATTCATATTATGATTCTAGTGCAAACCATGAATACACATCTACTGGTGGATTGTCACTGCCACATCAAGTTAATGAAGAGCAACGTTCTCAATTAATTGATTTGGGATCTAAAGTGCATGAAGAAGATGCTGGGAAAGATTTGTTGCACGGACAATCTGATGATGGTTCTTTCAGCTCTTACCCAAACCATGATCGCAGTGGATTGCTTCAATCTTTGTTCAAAAGTCAGGCAATGTTACCCTACCATAGTGAACAAAAACAAAACGGGCTAGATTTTCAATCACCAAATGGTGTTATAATGCAAGATGGCCAGTTTACAGGAAATCTCCAGGGGCAGCTTCAGCCTTTGCTGTCACTTGAACCGGGACAGAAGAGGCACACTGAGGATTACTTGCAACAAAATATAACAGAGGACATTTATTCCGAGGGGGGAGGGTTCTTGATTCCAAGACAAGGAAATGCACCACCAGTCATTCTGCAAGACTGGAATGTTAATCCTGTTCGTATGCCAGCACGGCTCCAATCCCATCTAAATGATGGTGGATTGCTAACTCAGAACTGGTTCTCTGGGGAGCATCAAGTTTGCAGGGACTGGACTGGTGCAGGTGGTCCTAGTGTCTCAAACCAGAGCATTGGAAGTAATGCAGATCAAAGCCTATTTAGTGTTCTATCACAGTGTAACCAACTGCATACGAGAAACCCCATTAACCAATTGCGTTCAGGTAGCCCTGTCAATCAGCGTTCAAGTGGTCCCTTTGATTTAGTGGGGTCTGCTGAGCAGTTTGTGTTGCCGAGGAACTATGGTATGGTGAGTGGGGTTACTCCCAGGATCAGTAATACTTTACCACAAGCAGTTCACCCACTTGACTACTTTGGTGGGCGTGACACTGCTAGTTCCCTGATGCCTGATGACATGGGATGGATGACTTTGCCACACAATTCTGCTTTACATGATCCAGTGGGAAAACCGCACTTAAGGTCATGGAATCAATGAATGTTTTTCCTCACATTTTTGGCAGGTGAAGCTCAAGGTTACGATCATGAGAAGAAATGCCAAATTCAAGATGTAAATCTTGACTTGTTACCTATAGAGGTTGTGGGAAGAGACTTTTGAGCTTATGCAAGACTTGCAGAAGTGCAAAATCTCGCGACAAATTCCGAGATAGGTTTTTGTACATACTTTATACGAGAGCCAATTCAAACAGCATGTAAATATCCAGATGTTAGATAGGCAGGTGAGAGCAAAGATGAGGAAGGATCAAAAAGGTTCTGATATCTTCTATCTGGTAGGTAAGTTACACCTTGCATTTTTGTTTCCAGTCACATTTTTTTTCTCCCTTTGTTGACCGAGAAACATCTTTCAATAATTTTTAAGGCTATAAATTGCCAAAGGCTCTCGCATCATTGTTTTTGATTTACTGGTTTTCGATTCTTTCATTTCTTGCAACCTAGCATACCCAATTTACTTGCGATCTCTGTTAAACAAAATACTTCCAAGAGTCTGCACATACAGGATTTTGCGTGTTCGTTTTGTGGGAAGCTATATGATCATCTCGTTGTTGTAAAACACACAATCATCACACACTGGCAGAATATCTAGGTGGTGAATGGGACCTTTTGTCCCGTTAGAATGGTGTACGGAATAAAGCCAGATAAGTAGATATCAATTGACCCTGTTTGCACGCTGACACGCCGTGTTTTTTTTCAAATTATTTTTTTTGTTTTAAATTATTTTTTATGGTGTTTTGGGATTGTTTTAACACGATAATATTAAAAATAAATTTAAAAAAGAATAAAAAATATATTATTTTAATATATTTTCAAGTAAAAAAATTATTTGAAAAACATAACGATTACTAAAATAACTTGGCTGTTACCGTTATTATTTGAAGCGTCTATTCAGTGTATTGAAGGTTCAAGGCCTATGTGGTATTACTGGTCTGATGTGTGATGTGCTGCGTTGTGAATTGAGAGTATTATTAGCTGCAAAAACAATGTGGTGTGCTGCTTTATGAGTTGAAAGTAGTATTAGCAAAAGCAAATATGTGATGGCCTGGTTATTGTGCTTTTAAAAAATGGCATCCTTACTTGAGAAAAGAGTGAATCTCACGACAAAACGCATAGAGTTTCTTTGAAATCAATTTTTTTTTTGTTTTTTTGCTTTCAAAATAAAATTGAAGCTAACCAAATATTGCATTTAAACAAAGCAATACATTTTTTTACCAAACAAAAAAAACAATTGAATCCGTGTAATGTCAAACTCATGATTGTGTTCGTGTGATGTCAAACTCCATGAGCTTACCAATTTAACTCGGGATTTGAGTTAAGTCAACTCGGGATTTGAGTTAAGTTAATTCAAATTCTAAAATGAAATATAATAATTATAAAATAATTTAAGTTAAGTCAGCTCAAATTCTGAATCAAGAATAATAACTATGAATCACTAAACCGATCAATTTACCAATCATGTTTTCTCCTTGGAAATTAAGATACACCAAGTGCCTATATCATTCCTTGTGGTTTTCTCATTGTTTTGGAAGAAATGTACAGGATTAGTTTTCCAGCTTTAAGCTATCCCTTAAATCCAAAAAGCGAAAAAATAAATAAATGAATTATTTATGAGAGAGAGATGATTTGGATTTTGAGGTGCATGACAAATTTCATTTTTTAAAATGATGAATATGATCTTCAAAATCATATACATTTCTTCTATGTGATATTTTTATTTTTATTATTTTGTTTTGGACCATAAAAATACGGATTGTTTTAATGAACAATATTTCATTTCTTAAATTTTTTTAATTACCCAATGTTAAAACTTAAATCTCAAATGTTATTAGATGGTTTAAAAATGAGGTACGACAATTTTGGAGTTTTAGATTAAAATTAATTTCAAATGTAACTCATTTTTCTAGATTTTACATATATTTATATTCCACAATTATTATTTTTTAGGAAACATGTATCTATCAAGTGATTTTAATGGGATACGTTGAGAGTTTAAAACACCTTATCATAACAAAAAAAAAAACATGAGGAAAAACGGAAGCACAAAAAATAAAACCTTTTGAAATTAAAAGAAGAAGAAGAAGAAGAAGAGGACACCATGTCTATAATCATTAACAAAAACTAAAAAGGTATAAGGTCAGCCACTGCTCAGTGAATCTCCTGCCAATTTTTTTTATTTTTTCTTTGAATTACATTATTTTACGCTCTAAATATGAAATCAAGCTTTAAATTAAAACACGGATAAAATTCATAACTTATTTTAAATTTATAATAATTTTTATTTTGATTCAATAATTTATTTTATTTATTTTTCAATCTCTAAATTAAAAAAAAATAATTGCTAGAAAACCGTGAAAGAAAATAATTAATTGTCGTGATATTAACACAAAAAATGATCAAACTTGGTTTCGACGAGGAGAGTTTGGTTGTGGTAGATTTTTTAAAGCCTTGGTATGCTGGACTGAATTTAGTTACAATGACTCGAGTTTGGAGGTTGGAGTTTCACTTGATAGATTGAGTTTAATGATAATATCAAAGAATTCCTAGAAACTTGGATATTCTTTTCTTATGTTCAATTTTTTTCAATCCAACCTACGTCATAGCACGAGAAGTGAACTATGTCTATATAAAAAAAAAATTTAGTTACCAAACCTATTATGATTTGATGGGTTGACTTGGCAAATATGTGATTCAAAGCCTGATATGTCCAGGTTTTAATTTGAACCGATTTTAACATTGACTTAATTAAACCTGGGTGACCTGATGCATTAATCCACTATATGATTGACCTGTTCAAAATCAATGGGGTCAAAACCAATTTTTTTTTTGAAAAAATAACATTGTTTTTGATAAAAAAAAATGATCCAAGTTGATTCGATAATCCCTTACTTGAACTTTCTACCAGGTAAGACACTAATTATTGTAACCGTGTCTATCAATACTAAATACGAGTGTCAATGGATATAATTGGCTAGGGTTTGAACTTATAATTACATTCAACCTAACTTATAATATTTTATAAATTATAAATCAAACCATTTAATTTTTTTGACCCGAGCAGGTTAGATATATCGTATCAGGCTAGGACTAGATTTGTTTTATAAATAATACAGATATCCATGCGTTAGGCTTAAATTGTTAATTTTCACAGGTTTGCATTTAAAGACTTACCTAAAACTTGGATTGTTGAAATCATGACACCTCTAATGTTAAGTCCAATTTTCACACATTATATCACCATTAAATTTTAGTTACCCCCTCCTCCCCTCCAGTAAAGAGACAAAACCTCTATTTTTGCTACGTTAAATAAATTTAATAATAAGCTTACTAATCAGAATTTTGAAGTTGAAACATTTATAAATAAAATAAAAATAAATATTTAATCCACAAACTATCAAATTTAAAAATAAAATATAAGACATATAAGCTGAGTCAGGTTAACCGAGTTTTAAAAATTCTAACCCATCATCTGAGTCTTGATATCTATTTATTAGATTTTTTAACTTATTATTATATGTAATAGCTATATTATCTCACTTTAATAGATTAAGAGTTTGTTTGAAAATGTGTTAAAAGTTGATTTTTAAAATATTTTTAGTTTGAAAATCTATTAAAATAATTTTTTTTAATTTTTTTAATGTTTCTCATCAAAATGATATAAAAATTAAAAAAATTAAATTAAAACTAAAAAATAATTTTTTTTTAAAGTGCAGTTTAACCTCAATTTCAAATAAAATCTAAATTAAGTTAGATAATACAAATATTTCATATTAGCCGGTTTTTTTTTACACCCTTGTAACAATAATTAAATAAAAAGTTCCTCCCGCTGCTGCAAAGACAACACAGGTGGCGAAGTAAAACTAGTACAAACATAAGGGGAAGGGCCACCGACATCCGACAGAGTACAGACAGACTTAACTTATCCCGCATCCGTCCCTATACTCTTTGAATTGTTTCAATCGAGTCCCTCACTCTAGTCTAAACAGTAAAAGTAAAAATAAAAATAAATGAAATTTCCCTCCGAAGAGGACGGGCTGGTCTAGGTGGTGAAAGAGATGAAGGAAAAGTTAATGGATCACACAAAGTAAACTGAAGTGATTCAGTCATCAAATCATAACCGAAACAAACCCTTCATTTACTTTTTTTTTTTTGGTCTTTGGTTTTGGAAAAAAAATCCTTTTCTTTGTTTTCATACAAAGCTAGAAATTAGAATCTCCTCAGCTTCACGCTACTTTCTTTCTAAAATTCCCAGAAACAAGGCTGGTTTTTGAAGAAGAATTGGGTTTGGATTTGTTTTGTTTTTGAGGGAGCAATGGAGAGAAAGAAGAAGGAGATGATAAGATTGGAAAGGGAATCAGTGATTCCAATTCTGAAACCAAAGCTCATCATGACCTTGGCCAACCTCATTGGTATGTAATGTATCATCTTTTTCCTCAAGTTTCTTTCTTTTTTCTTTTTACACATAGATATATAGAATAGAATTGTGGGTTTCCTTTGTTTTCTCAAATTTCTGACAATTGGGTCCATTAGACCAGATTTCAGATTGTTTCTCTTCTATTGTGAATGTGAATGTGAAAGGGAAAGAAAGAGAATGTGAATCTGTTTTATGTTTAATTTAATTAGTAACGGACTCAATCTTTGCAACTGACATGAGAATTCTGAAAAAAACTTCAACATTTTTTGTTGCAGAACATGGTTCTGACAGGACTGAGTTTCTGAAACTATGTAAGAGAGTTGAGTACACCATACGAGCTTGGTATCTTCTGCAGTTTGAGGATTTGATGGTACTGGTTATTTTTTGGTTGTTTTTATTCATTTCAGACTATACACTGCAATAGCTTTGTCAAATCAAGATGTTTTTCACATTTATGTTTTGTCTCCAGCAATTGTATTCGCTGTTTGACCCTGTGTCTGGGGCTAAGAAATTGGAGCAGCAGAATCTATCTCCTGAGGAAATTGATGTACTTGAACAGAATTTCTTGACTTACTTATTTCAGGTTTGGCACCTGTTGTTACTTCATGTCGGGTGGGTGAGTTTGGACATGCATGGAATGAAACAAGTAACACTAGTTGTTGTCATGGTTAAGAAGGGAGTAGGATGACCTTTTCTTTTCTGAAAGAAAAACAAAAGCTAGAGCTTTTTTGCAACTTTAAACTATAATAAATTGAAGAGAGGCGATTCGGTTGTTAGACAAGATGTAGCAGAGAATCAAATCAAGATGGTAAATAATTCTGCTGTCAATTTATTTTTCTGCTTGATTTATAAAAAGGTGATGGATAAGAGCAACTTCAAGATAACAACCGATGAAGAGATTGATGTTGCACTCTCAGGACAATATCTTCTAAATCTTCCCATCAAAGTTGACGAGTCCAAGGTTTGTGATCACATGCCTTTGAGTAATTTCATTTTGAAGAGATGCAAGCATGCTTAGACTTTTTTTTTTGGTGTGTTCCATGGATATTTTCATGCATCTTCAAATTTTCTGTTCCACTATCCTTTTTCTTTTTTCCTTCTGTGCAGCTTGACAAGAAACTTTTGAAGGCTTACTTTAATGATCATCCCCGTGAAAACCTCCCTGACTTTGCTGATAAGGTATTGCACTAAATTGAACTTTAAACAACGCTGATCATTTGAAAACCTTCTGTACATGACTGCCTTTGTGAGCATCAATCAACACAAATTTTCCCTGTTGTTGTGGCCTCTTGATGCCTGTGCAACATGTGGAATGGTTGGCTCCTAGTCACATGTCAAAACCAGTGAAAAGCACTAGCAACTGCAATACCAAACACTCCTTATTATGCTTGCATGCAATCTTGTTCAATATATATGCCATTGCAACTTCTAAATTTCTTTGATTTTCTGCACTAGGCCTTGCACTTTGCACTTCACTGCAATTTAAGAAATAATTGATGCAAACCGTGAAAGTTTGAGGTTAAACAATATTTATAAGTCTTATAAAAGTTTCAAAATATCCGAATCAGTTGTGGATCACTATACCATGAAGGGGGATTGCACTACCAGAGCCCATACTTTCATGTGAATTTTGGCCTTAACAATGCCGCTTCATTTTTGTGTGACTTGTGTCTCAAACAGCTGCCATGAGTTAATTATTATTTTTCACGCTTAATGCTCCGCGTTGCTCACTATCGTCTTGGAACTTTGCCTAAACCATTTGCTCAAGCCATGGCATATTGCAGCAACTTTCTAAACTCTAATTCCCTTATCTCGATAGAGCATAATTTTGCAATTGACTTTGTTGTTACCTGGAGTTGTGAAATGAAAGATAATTTAAAACATTTTCAGTTGTAGGTATCCAAATCTCATGTTTTTTGCTTCTGCCACATTGTGCTATTTTCTTTTCCATGCGAAAGAGAAAGTCACTGCTTTTGGAACCAAAGCTGTTTCCTGGCCTTGCATGATGCTGGATCAGATGGAACTGTTAGAATTTAGGATCTTTAGCTGATGAAGTGACATGCTCAGTGTAACTCTAGTGAACTCTTCTACCATCGTAAAATGAATCATACTCCTTCTGAAAGCAAATACACCAGGCAGAAACGAGCCACACTGTAAAGAAAAAATATCCAAAGCAATTTCAGTTTCAAGGATACCTTTTGTTTATCTATTTTTGTATTTGTTAAAATTTTAGATGCAGGGTCCTCTGTTTCTTAATTTTATCTTATGCTTATCGTCAAATAGTTCATTTCAACTTGTTTGGGTCTTTAAGAAGGTAATGGCTTTAATCGGCGACATAGGTTAGGGAATTTGACTTCAGTTTTCTTGATAACTAGAACCTTGACGAATGATGCATGCTCACTCACTTGACCAATATTGACCCATATGATGCAATAACTTTCATGATCTTAATGACTGTCCAATGTTATTGTGGTTGAATGTTCTTTAGTGAATGGAAATGTATTAAATGAAGTGCAGATAGGTCTTAAATTGATGATTACAACACTTATGATAGATATTGAGTTTTCTTTTCTTATTATATTTCATCCAAGGAAACTAATCTTTATCATTACTTATTTTTAGTACATTATCTTTCGGCGTGGGATTGGAATTGATAGAACAACAGATTATTTTTTCATGGAGAAAGTGGACATGCTGATTGGACGGTTTTGGGGATTTCTTTTAAGAGTAACCCGGTAAGAAATTTCCTGCCGATGATGTAAAAACTTTGTTGTAACTAATATATGACTGGACATAATTTTAGGGAGTAGATCTAAAATAGTTTGCATCTTTCTATAGGCAAATGCACGAATAGTATTTAACCATATCAAATGAAATTAAAAAAATGATCATTTTCCTTACAAGCTTATAATGGTAATCAGGAGACATGCAATTATTTCCCATTAATGTTCCTAAACTTGAACTGACTGTTTGAAAAGTGACATTTGGCATGTAAATTATTTTCAATATGAACACTGTTCCCTTCATGCCTGGCAATTTAAATTGTTTTATGTATTCCTCATCTTTTTTCAATTCTTTCCGGGTTTTTGGTGCTTGCAGGCTAGATATTGTTTTTGCAAGAAAGTCAAGTGGACAGCGCAAGAATGATCAAAAGAAGGATGATGACCTTAACTCTGAAGCTGATCAGGATGATTTGTTTGTTGAAAGACTCCGACTGGAAAAAATGGATTTAAGGTTGTATGCTGTGTTTTGTCAAATAAACCCCCCCTCTCTTCCATGCTCATGAACGGAAGTTTGAGAAAAGTGAAACTTATGATGAGCACTTAACATCTTTCCTGGTCATGCTTTTTAAATCTCTTTATTGACTTAATTAACATCTTTCCTGGTCATGCTTTTTAAATCTCTTTATTGACTTAATTAACATCTTTCCTGGTCATGCTTTTTAAATCTCTTTATTGACTTAAATATCACTTCATATAAATTATAATTTAGTTCTGCAAGTATACTATAGTTAAGCCAAAAATTACATTCTGGTCAAGATGCTTGAATTTAAGCAAAAGTTTGAACCTTGAAATTCTTGCTCCAGATCTGTGTCTGTTGTTATATGACCAAGTAAATCAATCATGGTTGTATTTATGATATCCAATCAGTTACTATGTCTTTTGTTCGGACAAAATGGGAAAAAAAATGTTATAATGAATGCCAAAAGGCAAGTATTATAGTATTATACATACACAATGACACAAACACCTGAGAAGTGTGTGCTTGCTTAAGTTGCATGTATTGAATCACTTGTGGTTATCCTATGTTATGACATTCCTACTTCTTCCTTGTTCCTCCAGTGTCAGCAATTTGCTGAGCAAGACTACAATACAGGAACCTACATTTGATAGGATCATAGTCGTTTACAGGTATTTCTTATTTTCATTTATCTGAAAAATTATCTAAATTGTCTCTCTGAAACTTTACGACCTATATTGCTAAAGGAAATAAAGAAACCTACTTTTCACATTGATGTTTCATTTCACCATCCTTTAGATCTATGTTAAGAAACCAATAAGGATCCATTAATTTCATGTCGAAATGACTCATTTGCCACAACATTTGCATACACACACATGCATGCCCACACCTAGCCACCCACCCACTTAGGGATGGATCCAGGATGTGGCATTTGGGGGGCCTATTTCATAGAATTTATCTAAAATTTTATGCAACATTGGGAAATTTTTTAAATTTTCTTAAATTTTTTAAAATTTGCTGGGGGAGGCCACCCCCTAAATTCCTTGAACCCACCCAACCACACACACTTCTATGTAAGTGCACACACAATATTCCTTAAATTTAATGTATTGTTTATTTTATCTGTTGGGAGAGTGAGATGGAATGCCAAACTTGTTCTTCGAAGCATTCTGCATGGAAACCAATCCTTAAAAGATCATATCTAATTTATTGGCATTGATGACATTTTTCCAGGCCGGCACCCACAAAATCAAAAACTGAACGGGGGGTATATGTGAAACATTTCAAAAACATTCCAATGGCTGATATGGAAATAGTTCTTGTGAGATTTTAACTGCTCTCCGCTTATCTCTTTTTTGATTCTAGTATGTATTTGCTGCCCCATATCTAAGAGATCCACCTGACTTCATGTACATCCTCTCTTTTTCAACAGCCTGAAAAGAAGAACCCTGGGTTAACTCCAATGGACTGGGTCAAGTTCCTGGTTTCTGCTGTAGTTGGGCTAGTGAGTTTCATGAATAAAGTTGCTTCAGTTGACTGCACTTTGGCTTTCAATTATTTTGTTCAAATGTACTTAACATGTCTTTCTTTGCAGGTTGCTGTGATTGGTTCAGTCGAAATGCCCAAGGCTGATCTTTGGGTCATTTTTGCTGTCCTTTCCACAGTTGTTGGTTACTGTGCTAAAACATACTTCACGTTAAGTCTCTCTCTCTCTCTCTCCCATTACTTTTTTTTAACCATTTTTGATTCCTAGAATATCATTATGTGCTGTTCATTTTTATCACTATGCATGTGGCAAATTGGTTGTGGATCTAATGAAGGTTCACTGGATGATTTGGATTGATTCTGAACATTTTGTTACATGTTACCATCCTTCCTTTCTTTCTTTGGTTCTTAGGTGGCAAGAGCAGGACTCAAATGTGAGACCTGCCCACTGATGCAGTTCCACAAGATAGATTTTTTTAAGAGTATATGTTTTAGAAAGAAATGCGACTTCAACTTTGTTATTTTAGTTTCCTTCTTGTGTGCCACACCATTACCTTGATATTCAGTTTTTCTCTAGTTTGCGATCTTGTGGCTGGTTCCTCATCACCAACTCTCCCATATTCATAAGAATGAGTACCATTGAGCTAAACGCCCATTGGTCTTAGTCTTATTTTATTCTCCCATTATAATTGCTATGATAATCTATGCAGAATTTCTTGGGGATTTGTAACATTTTAAAACTATGGGTCAGTCGACCAATTTTCTTCAAACTGCTATTTTACCTTTGGCACTTCATTTATGCAATGCTTTAGGAGCGCGCATAATTTGGGGTATCCATTCCATCAATGGAGGGGGTTGACTTGTCGTAAATTCCCTCGTTGTAATGTCAAGCTCGAGTTTATTCCAATTTCTTTTTAAGATTTCATAGCCACATTCACCAAAATCTTGTTATCCTGACTGCACACTGCAAACATTATTGCTGCTTCCCATTTCAAGACTGAATACTTAGCTAGTCTCCTCTGTCTGTCACATGACATGTTCTTTCTAGATTTAAATGTCCTTCATTCCTTCAACTTTTTTTTTTAATTACTGATGCGGCTAATTTTTTTTCAACTACCTGCAGGTTCCAGCAAAATTTGGCTGCATATCAAAACTTGATTACACAGTCCATGTATGATAAACAACTAGATAGTGGAAGGGGTACTCTTCTTCACCTGTGTGATGATGTGATTCAACAGGAAGTGAGCTTCAAGCTTCATGATTTCTTTTCTAGTTACTTTACAATATGTTCACTTTTTAGTTCTTTGCAAGAATTTATTTTTTGTTCCTTTCAATGAGCTATATAATGTGTACAATGGTTCTATTAACAGTAACTTCTGAAGAAGATAGCTGTAACTATTCATAACATGTAGTTGACTAATTAATATTCTTGTTCGGGTGAGGAGTTTGGACATGGGAGTGAGGGAAAGGAGGACTGGAGATTCAGTTGGTGATCATGATTCAAACTATCACCTTTTCTTTTACAAATCCTCTCGTTTTTCATGTGCATGGGCTGTTTTAGTATGATTACATATTAAATGAAAGAAGATGCCAAATTGCTCTCTCTCTCTCTCTAAAGCATGTACCAAATTGATGCTCAAGAGTATACTGGCAGCCTGTGAACCCCACTTTTGTGAGGGAGGGAGAATATACTCCAGAAGTACTGAGCAAGTGCTCCCTAAGATATGTATGAAGTAATCAGTGTCTTATTGGTGAATGATCCAGGATTGGGGACTTCTTGTTGTTAACTATAAAGTAACAGATGCTTAAATTAATTCATTTTTCAGGTCAAAGAGGTTATTATTTCCTTCTTTATATTGATGGAACAAGGCAAAGCTACTAGGCAGGTATGGACCACTTCTTCCTCTTTCTATTTTTGTTTATTGTTCTTGAATCTTGATCATTGGAGGACAAAATCTCCCTTGCACTGTCTCTTAGGTATAACTTTGTTATAATGTGAAACAGGATTTGGATTTGCGTTGCGAGGAACTGATTAAAGAAGAGTTTGGTGAGAGCTGTAATTTTGATGTGGATGATGCAGTTGAAAAGTTAGAGAAGCTGGGCATTGTTGCTCGGGTAAGAAACAGTTCTCTTGACTGAATTTGATAGATCGAAATCGGAATTTACAGTTTTTATCTTAGCTAATTGATGTTGATATCATTCCACATATAGACATCCAATAAGGACCAGTTGGATAAGCAGGCATCTTTTGCATCATCTAAATAAGTTTGTCAAAAGCTTCTGCTACCCGAGTATTTCAATTTGTTGAGGCAACAAATGGCTTCCACGGAGACTAAAAATACAGGACCCCTGAGAAATCTACCTGTATATCTGAAAGATGATTGGATAAAAGTTAAATCGGCATTTGGCTAAGCATTAAACTGGACTTGGTACATTTGGGAGACACCTTTTTGAAAATCATGCACACTAACCATGTCACGCATAGAAATTTTTGAATTTTGAGAACATTATTGCTATTGGATAAAACTAGTCTTAGGCGTAAGCATGAATTTTCCATGCTATCTTCCGTGCACGCAAGTTGTTATCTTTTCCTCTGACCAGGAAGTAAATTTGAATACAGGATTCTCTCGGACGATATTTCTGTGTTGGGCTAAAACGTGCTAATGAGATTATTGGCACCACAACTGAAGAGCTCGTCCTCAAGGCAAAGCAGGGTTTTGCTAATTCTTGACACTGTCTTTGGAAGATGTGTTTTCTTCTCCACCATATCTGTTCCAATCCAGCCTCGTTCCAGCTCTAATTGATCAAATACTTGTATGCAGTTGACAGTTGTGCTTCCAAGCATCTCTGGACAGATCTTGATATCGTATTTTACTTAATTGATTTCTGCGCAATTTTGAGCACCATTTTTCCTCCTCTTTCATTAATAATAGTTAGAAACTTGAACCAAAGAACTCTTCTGGGGAGGGAGGACATGCCACGAGCTCATTGGCTCTTCAGTTCCGTTCATGAATGTAAATCTTGAATGCATGCGAACTCTCAATTCCCCAGGAAGGTAGTTTTAGTGCACTTGATTTTGTCATATGTTTAAGGCTTTCAAATTCTATGTTGCTCGTAAATCCAATGTGGTTTAAATTCTCTTATTTGTGCTTGGTTATTGTCTTATGCGCTAGCCACACGCATATATTTATATTTCAAGTAAAAGATGAAGAAAATTTTTTTCCACTATGGTTTATGCTTTTACCTACTTTCGGGTACTTGAAAAACTCTGAATTTGTCATAAAATTTACCTTCAATTGGCCTGAAATGCCAAACATTTATCCTTAATGAAATGGTGTACAAGGCAAAAATCAATACAAGATGACGGTTGCTGCTGAACCAAGGGCCTCGCAAGCACATACAAAACAAGTTCCCTGCCAGCGCATTATAGTCTTAATATTATATATATATATATATATATTTCTTGTAACCTTTTTAAAGATTTATGCTACAGATGTTCGGAAAAAAAAACAGAAAATGGCAATGGTGAGAAGATTGAAGTTGCAATGTCTGCACAATATCGTCTCAATCTACCAATTGTAGCTGATGAACGTAAGGTCTGTCTGTACTCCTTATGATTAATAATCTTACTGCTGCTATTTTAAATTGTATTCAAACAGGTTAAGTCTGCGCATCTATACTCATCCATCCACGATTTGATTAGAAACCTATATACTGGCATTCTTGAATGCAGCTTGACTAGAGGCTATTTTGCAAGGTACTTTGCGAAGCATCCCCATGATAACCTTCCATACTTTGCTGATAAGGTAAATGCTGAAAATAAATACCATCATTGTGGCCATCTTAGCCTCTAAATAGACCCAAGCAAAGAGAGGAAAAAAGAGGAGTGAGCTGCCAGAGAGCAGCAGCAGCAGCGGCTGCCACAAGCAGCACTGCAGTGAGAGAGAGTTGGGAGTCGAGTAGAGATGATGATTCCTCCCTCCTCCATTGTTGTAGTTTTATTGTTTTCTCTCCTATAATAATATTGGCTGCACTGTGGACGTAACAAGTACTGAACCACGACGTTAAATATTGTGTTTTGCCTCCAATGGGCAAAGATCAGACCACCTGCGATCCTAACACAATGATCGTCTGAATAGTTTATCATGCTGAAAATAAATACCATCATTGCATGTTTATGGAGATGTTTTCTGAAAGTAACCGTCGCCAACGCAGATTTTTAACTTATGAATTGGCGACGACCCAGAGTCCGTTTGCTGGTTATACCTGTAACGAGAAGACAGCAATAATAAATAAAATTAAAAATATTAATTAATATTTAATATGGCATTTTTTTAAGTAAGAAGTAGTAATAATGTTAACCTAGCTGGCTGGTGGCTTCGAATCTGTTCTCAGTTCTCTCCTTTATATTTCTCTCTCTCTTTATAATAGTTATTAAATCCTTTGATAAGTTAGATTTTAAATTAAATTAAAAAATATTAAATTAGTAAAATCTAGTTAGATTTTTATTAATTTTATTAATTCAATCAAATTCAATCTAATTCTAAATAAAAAAATATTGTTTTAATAAAAATAATTGATCTAATAATCCATAAATTAATTAACTCACAATATGTTTGGAACCCTTTGAATTAAATTTAATTAACAGATTTTAATGAAATCTTATGTTTGGAAGCCTATTGAGTATTAAGAATTAAAATTCTAAATGGAATTTAATTTCTAAAAAAGCTACTAAAGTAAATTAGAGGTCCATCCCTCTATTTACAATTTCAAATAACAACGATTTAATATTGAAACTAACTTTTTCAAAATACTCATTTAGTGCTTCTTTTTTAAAGACCTTTGAAAAATTAAGATGAATATAATGCTGGTAATATAGAAAACAAAATAATTTGAATTTTATCTTTTTCAAACATGTGAATTCAACTTATTTATTAATTGAAATAAAATCAAACATTATAATTAAATTTAATAATAGTAGATAATTAAATTCAATCTCTAAAAAGCTACAAAAGTAAATCAGACGTCAACTCCTCTTATTTACAATTTCAAATAAGAAAATTTAATAATAAAATTAATTTTTTCAAAATACACATCTAGCATTCTTAAAAAAAAACATTTGAAAAAATAAGATGAATGTAACAAGAGTAATATAAAACACAAAATGATTTAAATTTTATCTTTTCCAAACATGTAAATTTAACTTATTTATTAATTGATTTAAAACCAAACGAATTCAATAATACTAGATAATTGAATTCAATCTCTAAAAAGCTACAAAAATAAATAAGAGTCGAGCTTCTCTAATTTACAATTCCAAATAAAAAAATTTAATATTAAAAGTAATTATTCCAAAATACCCATCTAACATTCTTTAAAAAAAACATTTGAAGAAATAAAATGAATATAACAAGGGTTATATAGGAAACAAAATAATTTGAATTTTAACATTTTCAAATATATAAATTCTTAAAATCAAATACTATAATTAAATTCAATAATAGTAGATAATTAGTTTTAAACAACCTATCAGTTATCTAGTTTTGTTTTTTGAGTTTATTACTAATAATAAATGACTGATGTTGTATACCGTTGTCTATCCTATTTAAAGTAAAATTGATAAAATAAAAATTTTTAAACTTATGTTAGGACATCTCCAATGAAAAAGCAGAAATAAAAGCTTAAAAAAGAATAAAAGTTTTTAGCTTTTATCCCTTATTTTTATAGCTTCAAAGAGAGATATATTGAATATCCAAAATAGCATTTCTAAGTTGAAAAATATTATATGTTGGTTAAAAGAGCTAAAAATTTATTTAATAGATTTTTATATATAAAAAAGTTTTGATTAGAGTTGTTTTAATTAGTTATTATTAATAAATAATTATATCAATATTAAATATATTAAAATACAATTAGTTTTATTAAATAGTTTTTTTCCATTAAAATACATATATAAAAAATAATATATTTATTCTATTTAAAAAATCTTATTACCAATTTAGCTCTGTATATTCCCTTGGAGATGCTCTTGTAACACGTTAAGGTTTTCTCTGTCCTTTCTCTATCTTTTATCTCATGTTCGTTATCCTTGTCGTATAGTAAATGTCGTAAATATGTACAGACAAGAGACAGCCAAGATGAGATGGCCCTGTTACAGGGAGGACATTCAAGATAAACTCTTACAACTTGCAGTAGCAGACAACAATTGTACTGCTTTACAGCCCACACAAAAAATAAACTACTTCTTCTACAACAACAACAATGATGACGACAACAACAACAGCTCTGTCTGTTTCTTGTTCAATCTTATTTATTTCAAAAATCCAAGTGTTTTTTTTGGGCTTGATAATAAGAGTTTTCCACTTTAGCTGAGCTTAACGAAAAAAGAATAAGAACATGGGGTTTTGTTTTTTAATTAAAGTAAAGATTTTTTTTTGTGTGTATAGTAAAGGAATATTTGTGATTTAGAATATTTAGAGTAATGGGTTTTTGTTGTTTGAGTTTGGTAGTGAGGGCGAGGGAGTAGTCATAGGAGGGAGTAGTAATAAGTCATCTCTCCCCTGGTCGCGTTGTCGGCGCGAGGGCACTTTCTGTCGGCAATGTTTGTACTGTATCCAACGATGATTCTCTTCTTTATTATTTCTTAATATTAATTTAAAGAAAAAACGTACAGCAAGTTGCTGATTGATTTCATTCTTTCTTTCTTTCCTGCATCAGTAGCAGTTTGTTTCTTTTTAGACCAGACCTTTAAGCTTTGTTCATTTTTACCATCTGGGGTTTCTTTTCTTTACTTTTTTTTTTGGAGAACTTGTTGCTGGGAATGTGGGGTGGATTTTGATTTTGGTGATCGTGTCATTGGAAAACTGATCCATTTGTCATTGGCAAATGAAGCTGAGGTTTCTGGGGATCTGGCTGCTCAATTTATCTGTGAATACAGGTTAGAAGATTTCAGATTTTCTTTTTAATCTCAAGGGGTTTCAGTTTTGACACTTTTCTCATCTCTTTTGCTAGTCTGGTAGGTAGCAGTTGCTGGTTTGAATAAACTTGATAGTGTGTTTGATTTGATTGGTAAGGGTTTAACCACATGATTAGAATCCTGGAGTTTTCCTGTCAAAGGTTATTTGCTATTGGGATTCAACATTTCGCTTAGCTCACTTTTTAAACAGTTATTTTCTTTATGGTGGACTCCTAAGAAGATCTTTTTCAGGGACTAGACAACTATTTGACTATAAGAATTATCAATTCCTGCACTAATGTTGCAGTGTTATTTGTTTCCATCATCCATAGTTACCGCGAATGCTGCGTCCTTTTGTGCTGGGATTTTCTTTTCTTCATTATTGCTCATCTGCTTTTTTTCCCTCCAGGTTCCATGTATATTGTCTCATATTGGACTAAAACCTTACAGCATAGCTGAAGTGGTTCCTATACTAAATGTCAAGGACTCTTGCAGCCATACTGGGAGGTGCTGCAGGAGTCATGGCATTGGCGGGGGTAGTTATTTTTGTTCTTTGGTGCTTATATCACAAAAAGACTGTGTCAAGAACTTCTGAGACAGGATCTTCTGAAACATCTATTCAAGGTAACGGTTGTATCATATATCTTTCAAGCGAGGTTCGCAAGCAAGTGATTAAATGGTAAATGTGGCTGTTTTTCTGTTTACCTGCAGTAGGAAGGCATGCAGGGATCGAGTTGTCATCACAAGAAGCAAGGCGTTTTGAGATGGAAGAATTGGGTCTGGCCACGAAAGGTTTTAGTGAGAAAAATTTGATCGGGTTAGGAAAATTTGGGGAGGTATACAAGGGTTTGCTTAATAATGGGATGATTGTGGCCATCAAAAAGAGACCTGGAGCTCCTAGTCCGGAATTTGTTGATGAGGTAAGCATCACTTGCTGAAAGAATCGAGTTTCAGTCATACAGGTGAAACATTCCTAATGAACGACTCCAATTTTCCTTTCATCATTAATGCTGCCATGAACAGTGGCAGAGATCGTGATACTAGCTTAGCACGCCAAATTTTATGATGAATGGATAATAAATTTAAATACTTATTACATACATCATTTGAGCTTTTTGTTCCTCTTAATTCTTAAGTTAATCTATTGCATGTTGTTTTATGCCATAGCCTGGTTATTGCCTTAATATAACTCCAAGCTATTCAATGAAGCCTTCCCCCGCCCCCCCCCCCCCCGCCCCCCCCAATTTATATGGGTCGATCCTTTTGCTGGACAACTCATCTTCAATTGTGTAGTATCTGAGTTCTTTTGTTATAAGAACCTAAAACTAGCTTATGAATTTCGTTTATGCTGTCCTTGATAGTCATTCATGCATGCCTGTTATATTATCTCTATTGTCACATTGTCCAAGTTTTGATCTAACAGGACTGGCTTCTTGAATATCAGGTGCGCTACCTGTCATCTATTCAGCATCGGAATCTTGTGACACTTTTGGGCTACTGCCAGGAAAATAACTTGCAGTTTCTTGTATACGAGTATATCTCTAGTGGGAGTGTTTCCAATCATTTGTATGGTAACTCTCTATCCAGTCACCACTTTTACTTGATCTGTATGTTGTATAGAATTTTCTTGTTTATTATGTTTCTATACTGCTCTTGTCCATTTAAGCATCCATGAGACATATAGCTGTAAATTTTCCATGCATTATCATGTGATATGCAACATTGCCATTTCCAACAGTTTCCTCTTGTTATCTTGTCCTTGGTTCCATGTATACAGACCCTGTATCCATAATAGTTGATTCTCAGTTACAATAGAGTCATGATGTTTTCTTTGCAGGAGTTGGTCAAACTTTGGAGGGGAAGCTAGAATTCAAGAATAGACTTCCAATCGCTCTTGGGGCTGCTAAAGGTGATCCTCTGCAAAATCAGTGAGCATTTTGGCTTTCCTGGTATCAGTTTTTCTTTTCTTTATATACAATGCCAGTGATCAGTACAAAAATCTAGAAAGGGGAGGGGGGGGGGGGGGGGAGAAAGGAATATCAATATTGGTTTTGCAAAATGCTTTGAGTTTGTAAGATTTAATATTTGTGAAAGGTTCCTCTTTCCATGTATGAATGGTCTCAATGTGCATATGCCACCTCATTTATCTCATCCCACGCTGCAGGTTTGGCTCACCTTCACTCTCAAACTCCCCGTTTGTTGCACAAGAATTTCAAAACAGCCAATGTTCTCGTGGATGAAAATTTCATAGCTAAAGTTGCAGATGCAGGACTTCGTAATTTCCTGGGAAGAGTTGATATTGCAGGCCCATCTACACAAGTGACAGCAGATGAGATATTTCTTGCCCCGGAGTATTACTCCTCAACTTTCCTTGTTCTATACAGCTGTTAACGCATTATAGTTTGTCATTTCACGCATATGGCATTTACAAATGCAGGGTGAGAGAGTTCAGACAATTTTCTGAAAAAAGTGATGTATTCAGTTTTGGTGTATTCCTTCTAGAGTTGCTAAGCGGCAAGGAAGCAACAGAACCATCTCCAGAGACGAGCCAAAATCTGGTCGAGTGGGTAAGTTTACCAGTCTTCATCACTTTAGATTATGCTGTGATGTTTATGTTTTGAAGTAACTTGCTCGTTTGATTTCTCACTAGTTCAACTAGATTGAATTAGCGAATGTCTGCGGATGGGCAGGATTGGGAATAAAGATTGTTTTCATCACTGTCTTGCTGTTGCAAAATATAATTGCCACAGATTTTCATCATCTCACTGTGGGCGCGCGCTCAAAAGAAGCATACATGTGCTTCTTTTGTATGCCAACAATTTTTTTTTAACCATGTCCATACTTCAGAAATCAATATAGCTTGCAGCTAGTGAGGCATCAGTCAATTGTCACCAGTGTTGAGCTAAAACGGATTTCTTATCTTTTCATTTAGGTGCAAAATACTCAAGACTACACCAATTTTTCCAGCATCGTCGACCACAGATTGGGGAGTAGCTTCACTGCAGAAGGCATGGAAGAGTTTATACAGTTGATGCTTCAATGTGTGGAACCTTCAAGTGATAGGAGACCACTAATGAGTTATGTGGTAATGGAACTTGATCGTATACTTGAGAAGGAGAGGAACTTGACGACGGTCATGGGGGAAGGAACCCCAACAGTGACCCTTGGAAGCCAGTTATTTAGAGCAACCAGGTAAAACAACCTTGTGTTCCTTCAAAAGTATTTGGGAGAGTGATTTTTGTGATACTTCAATCGTTTATTTCAAGTGTTTCTTCCCTTTTTTGAGAGCTCAGAGAACATGTTTAGCTGTTTGTAGTAAGTGTATAAAAGAACAGCTATGTTGTATTATTTTCACATTTTTTTATGTTATTTTATCATAAATGTATTGATAATCATTTGTAAGCCATTATTTGTTGCTAATATTATCAAAGTGAAATTTGAGATGTGCGTGATTTTGTATATACATGGTATCTAGTGTTATTAAACCTGTATTGACAGGTTAAACTTGTGGAACTTAACAAGTTAACTTGTGATTATATAAAATTTAATTTTATTTTTTTTAAATGATTTGATTTTAACCGATTATGATTAACATATCTAATTTGTGATGGAGGTTTGATAACTTTTAACCATGGTTTAATAACTTGATTTTTTAAAATGGATGAATTAGGTTTAATAATTTTATTTTTTATCAAGTTATAAATTATATTTCATTTGAAATGGATGGTATATCTTGTTTCAATTCAAAAAATAAAATAAACTAGAATAAATTTCATCTCAGTCTATTATGGAAATTCCATCTAAATTTCAACTGGAATGTTCTGTTTATGTTCCGACCATTCTATTTCGGTCAAATGGTGTTTTTTTCTTTATTTTTTTTATATAAAAATATTATCCAGTTTTACAATATTAATCACATCTCTCAAGCCGACTTTTGGATTAGATTAAAATTTTATAAGGAGTTTCTTGACATATTATTATATTTACGTTAAAATTTTAGAGCAATTGAAATTCAAAGATACCTTATAAAACTGCTGATAGTCGAACAAAAATATAGAAAATAAATCATAGGCTCATTAATGGTATTTTTATATTTTTTTTCTATATTCATAACTTTGTTTAGAAAACTTATTTTATTCTCTTTCTATTATTTTTTTTAATTTTATTATTCAATAAAGGGTGAGAATTGAATTTCATAATTTGTTTTGATTCATTTTATTTAGAATTTTCATAGTTTTATAACCCGAGTCACAAATTTAAAAGATTAATCCAAGTTGAACTGGGTCGATTCAATATCTTGTTATATTAAATTATTTTAATCAAATTATATTTTTACCTATATTTTTTAAATTTATCAAATTAATTAAATTATATTAACTTAACCGTCATTTTTTTATTTAAAATTTGATTTGTATTATTTCAACAAACTTGCTTTTTATTGAGTCATACTACTTTTTGTCACATATCAGATTCGGATTTGTTTTGTAGAATTGTCTATTTTGGTGGGAGAATTATTGTTTGTGCATTATTCCCAAGCCATTAATTACGTTTGTCTTATCGGAACCTTTTGCCCTAATTCAGTCCCCCTCATGCAGCCTCTGCTAGGTTCTCGTTGTCAAACCTAGCAGGCTAGCACCATATCATGCCCCACCGGGTCACTAAGATCGATCCATGGGTCCTCTTTTTTTGACCTAGCTTAGTTTGCTATAAACAATTGCTTGTACGACTCTATTGGAAATCTAATCAAATCTAGGTCTCAATCTAGTCTTAATTAGAAAAATCAAAATTGGATTTTATACCTTATGTTCTCACTGTTACAGCAACCGAGAATGTATTTATAAGATCCACTCATGGATTTTACCTGATAAGATTTGAGTGAAGTTTTAAATCCGGTCTGAAAGTGAACCTGGATTAAGACTCGAGTTACGAGTTTTAACTAAATCATCTTGAGTCTTTGTTTTTTTTTTAATTTTTTTAAAACTTATTCCGATTCTAGTCTCGGGTTAACTGGATCCCGGATCGACCTGTCGGACCATACCTGATTTTAAAACTATAATTGTAAATTTGTTAAATCAACTCGAATTAATTTTTTAAAATAAATAATTAATATGTTACAATAAGATTTTTAACCAGGCTTTAACAATTCAATCTGATTTTTTTGATCAAATCACTCTTAAGTCTTTGTCTTTTTCTATTTTATCTTTAAATCTGGTTTAGTTATAACCTTAGTTTACTAGTCTCGTTGACCTACTAAGTGATTTTAAAATTATAATTATAAATTTGCTAAATTAATTTAATTAATTTTAAAATAACTTTATTGTTTTTAAATAAAATAATTTTTTAATGATAAAAATTCTCAGAGTTAACTCAATGAAAGTAATCGAGGTTTAACTAGTTTAACCAAATGGACACATCCAGCTCACACGTGTTTAATAAATGACAAGCTAAACACGTGCGATGGGTAAACCTTTTGACAACATTTAACCATAAAAAACACGAATCAAGTGAAGTTTGAAAATTGAAGGAGGAGATGATGATGATACCTGATATCACAAATCCAGAATATAATATTTGTCGTCACTGAGATCACATCAGTCTATACAAATATAATTGAGTTTTCGAACATTAAATTAAATAATAGTAACAATAATAATTTAAGGTTAATAATAATAATACTAGGCAGATGTGTCTTGCCTGTTCCTTGCTGAGCTCCACTAAAACCAGACCCCCTCTCAGAAGCTCAGAGAGAGAGAGAGAGAGAGAGAGAGAGAGAGAGTTCCTTAAGGTTCACGTCTGCTTTGCATCTGCCAATGGAGGCACAATCTGGAGTCCAACGCTCTCCTAATCCCTCTCACGTTATTCCTCTCCCTCTCTATTTCATTTTTTCTATCGTTTATCTTGATTGTTTTTATATATGATTCATAGTTTGAGCAATCATCAGTAGAAATGTAAAGAGAGGAAGTGGGAAATGATTTTTGTTGCAGTTTTCAAATGGATGTTAGTTTGTAATTGATTGTGTAAAGATTTAGCAGTGAAATGGATGGATTGGATGCATCATACAGTTTCATTGAGATCTTATTTGAAGGATTTCAGTGAGTTTGACTGTCAGAAATCAAACAGCCCCTCTCTCTGTATTATCATGTTTTTATATATTGTTTTGTTTTGTAAGATAAACACAAATGATTTTTCAACTACAGTAGTTGGTTTTAATGATTTATTTTCTTTTATTTAGTCAACTTCTTGTGTGTTTCGTTGGCCCTTTGATTAGTTCTTTCTATTTTATTCATGTTGGTGAGATTAGCTTCTTTTTTCAATGTGATTTATAACTCTTGGCATAGCAAGAATGCATTTTTCGCTGACGAAGTCAAGAATTGAAACCTCCCCCCACCTGATATGATATTTTACTCTTTGTTCTTATTTTAAAGCATTATATGAACGGTTTACATAGGTTGATGTCTGGATTTTTTGCGGTTGTATGCTTCTGTGTTAAGTTATATGCTGAATCATAAGAACCCAAATGATAGAGGTCGAGTTCTTTGTCACATCATAGTCATTGATAATCATTTATTTAAAACATTTATGTATAAAGAGAGAAATTTTTTTATTCGATGGTTTCAGCGTAAATAGTTTTAGTCAATGGCAAAGTCAAGTGAGTAACATGATGGATTAAATTGAAAACATAGAGATTACTCTAAGAATATTTAGTAAAAATAAAAATCAAGCAAGGGAGTAGCCTTCTTTTTTATTTTTATTATTCTCGTCCAGGATTATGCCCTGGATCATTAGATAAAAATCCATAAATGAAAAGAGATGATTTTTTTTTTTAATGTGCCTAATCAAAGTGTGCCGCTCATGCTTTCAACAAGTCTTGTTGCCTCCCTTTAGTTCTCAATTCAGGCTGGTTGTATTTCCTGGCATCAGAAGTAAATTAAACAGGAGTACTATTTTTTATGGAGCTAAAATTTCAATAGTTTCCTTGACTTTGAGCCATAGCTTGACTTGCATGATTTTGCAGCTTTCATGGGTAACTCTATCCAGGAATCTACTATTGGCATATCAAAGCTTTGGGGTAGTGTATGGAGACCTAAGTACTTCACCTCTTTACGTTTATACAAACATATTTGCTGGGAGGATGCAGAATCACCAGACTGAGGAAGTAATATTTGGAGCATTTTCCTTGGTTTTCTGGACCTTTACATTGATACCTTTGATCAAGTATGTCTGTATTGTATTGAGCGCAGATGACAACGGTGAAGGTGAGACAAAACTTCCCTGTCAAATATTTCTCACATGAATTTTAATTCCATGCTCTTTTTCTGATACACTTTAATTTATGTCAGGCGGCACATTTGCTCTTTACTCGTTGCTTTGCAGGCATGCAAAGTTGAGCTTACTTCCCAATCAACAAGCAGCTGATGAGGAGCTCTCATCCTACAAGTATGGCCCTTCAACACAGGCTATGGCCTCCTCTCCATTGAAGAGATTTCTGGAGAAGCACAAAAGGCTTCGGACTGCCCTACTTATTGTCGTCTTGTTTGGTGCTAGCATGGTCATTGGTGATGGCGTGCTTACTCCAGCAATATCTGGTAATGCATTGCTAAGTTACTAATAATTATGTGTTTCCGAAACTGCACGAGTGTCATGTCCTTACCAACTTTTGAGCATTGGAAATGCTGTAAGAAAATCTTTTTGCTTCCATATTTTGCTGTCTCTTCTATCTTGCAAGGCATGTACAAGCAGGGAAGACCTTTTATAGATCTTGCTATTACTATTTACTTGGTTTGTAAATTAATTTAATGAAAGTCCCACAAATTCAGAATAAGGAGTCTAGCACTCAGATACATGTCTTCAATTTCTTTTATTATGTGGGCATTAGTCATCTCATTAGCAACTGGCATTGGTGCTGATGGCAGTAGGGGTTTTAATTTCTGCATTCTAGTTAACTTTATGTTTTATTTTCTTTTCTTTTTATGACTTTTTGAATTATTCTTCAGCAGGTTCTTCATTACTTCACCTTGCAGAAACTTGTTACATAGAAGTAGCAATATCAACATTTCTTTTCTCGACTTCAATAGTTTGTTCATTGATTAAATTTATATATCAAATTTGTTTTGTGGTTGCAGTTTTGTCAGCAGTATCTGGGCTACAAGAAGCTAACAATAAATTGACTAATGGTAAATTAGTTATTCTTACCAATTTGTCCTTTCAACATTTCCATTATGATGTCTATCAAATATTTTAATATTTCTTTACACCTTACGGCTTCGTAATACTCATTTTGGACAAATTATGCTTCTTGTTCTTGGTAGGCGAACTTGTCTTGCTTGCCTGTGTCATTTTGGTCGGCCTCTTTGCTCTGCAGCATTGTGGCACTCACAAGGTAGCCTTTATGTTTGCACCAATTGTAATCATCTGGTTGGTGTCAATTCTGTCCATTGGACTGTACAACATTGTACATTGGAACCCAAAGATTGTTCATGCTTTGTCGCCTCATTACATTATAAAGTTCTTCAACCATACTGGTAAAGAAGGTTGGATTTCACTTGGAGGGGTCCTTCTTTCCATAACTGGTATGTTGGATCTGGACATTGACCTTGCATGATTTTACACTGGCTTGTTGCATGCGATTGTCACTTTTCATTGTGAGTTTGGTTGAAAACTATTCAGCTCTCCAAACATGAAATAACTGATTTAGTTTTGTACATAGCTAATGTCAGTGCACTAATTACCAACAATTATCTGGGTCTCACCAGGCACTGAAGCAATGTTTGCTGATCTTGGTCATTTCACTGCCTTATCTATTAGGGTGAGTGTAAAACTCGAACTTTGTTATTTATGACTGAGGTGCTACTTACAATTGTATTTCCAAGTGATAAATTTAATGATGCTCTTGCCTGTGCAGCTTGCTTTTGCATTGGTAATTTACCCTTGTTTGGTTGTACAATACATGGGCCAGGCTGCATTTCTGTCTATAAATCCCAAATCCATTCCAAACAGTTTCTATGACTCGATACCTGGTATTCAACGTGACATTGAGTAACAATTATTCCAGAAATTTGCTGTCCTATTGGAGCTGGTTTAATTTGATGTGTAATTGTATATTGCAGACAAGTTATTCTGGCCTTTATGCATTATTGCCACCCTTGCTGCTATTGTTGGGAGTCAGGCTGTTATCACTGCCACTTTCTCTATTGTTAAACAATGCCATGCCCTTGGATGTTTTCCACGAGTTAAAGTTGTTCACACTTCGAAACACATATATGGGCAGATCTACATCCCAGAAATAAACTGGATCCTCATGATCCTTACTCTTGCTGTAACTGTTGGATTTCAAGACACAACTTTGATTGGAAATGCTTATGGTAAGCCATTCCTCTATCCATATCATGCTATGTCATTCCTTTCCTCAATCATCTGATGGTTAGGTGGCAAGTATATGCAATTATGCCCTTTAGTATAGCCGTATCCTCATTTAAGAGAAATAAGATTTTCAGTTCAGCTGTGCAATTTATTGCTATATGTGAAGCATTGAGGAGTTCAGCTGCACAAGTTAGGTAGAAATGCTCTCGTCACTGCTCGCTGCCTCTTAATTTTTCATTCTGGTGATTCTTTCTAAACTTTTTAGGACAATGTATGTCCATTTTCCTGGGTTGTCATATTGAGGCCATAGTTGCCGGATAAGTCTCTCTGCCGGTTTGTCAACAGAGGCATGGAAGACATTCTTTTCTCCCGTTTACTTACTTTTATTAGGCTAATGACTATCTTTTTTTAGGCATATGATCATGGTTGAATATTTGTAGTGATCATGTTTGTTTGTTGGTTCCCAGGACTTGCTTGCATGACAGTTATGTTTGTCACAACATTTCTGATGGCACTTGTCATAATCTTCGTTTGGCAGAAGAGTGTCATTCTGGCTGTGCTTTTCCTTCTATTCTTTGGGTTCATTGAGGGTGTCTACTTGTCTGCAGCCCTCATGAAAGTGCCCCTGGGAGGATGGGCCCCTCTTGTGCTCTCAGCCATTTTTATGTTCATTATGTACATTTGGCATTACGGGACTCGCAAGAAGTACAACTTTGATCTGCACAACAAAGTTTCATTAAAATGGTTACTGGGCTTGGGCCCCAGTCTTGGCATTGTCCGTGTACCGGGAATAGGTCTCATATACTCTGAATTGGCCACTGGAGTTCCAGCAATCTTCTCACACTTTGTAACAAATCTCCCTGCATTTCACAAGGTTCTAGTTTTTGTTTGTGTCAAATCAGTTCCTGTTCCATATGTTTCCCCTGAAGAACGCTTCCTCATTGGTCGAGTATGCCCAAGACCATATCGCATGTATAGGTGCATAGTGAGGTATGGTTACAAGGACATCCAGAGGGATGATGGTGACTTTGAGAACATGCTTATACAGAGCATAGCAGAGTTCATTCAGATGGAAGCAGTTGAACAACCACAGTTCTCTTCATCTGAGAGTTCATCCCTTGATGGCAGGATGGCTGTTATGAGCACCAGACCTGTCCAATCTAGCTTGAGTTTAATAGTATCCGAGCAAGACTTTCTTAGCATTGATGACTCTATCCAAAATAGCAGATCCTTAACCCTCCAGAGCTTGCAATCTGCTTACGACGATGACAATCTTCATATCAGAAGGCGCCATGTCAGGTTTCAGCTGCCATCAAATCCCGGGATGGATCCTGCAGTCAGGGAAGAGCTGATGGATCTGATCCAGGCAAAGGAAGCAGGGGCAGCCTACATAATGGGGCATTCATATGTGAAGGCTAGGAGAACTTCCTCTTTCCTTAAAAAACTAGCTATTGATATCGGGTATTCATTTCTTCGGAAGAATTGCAGGGGCCCGGCTGTGGCACTGAACATTCCTCACATCAGCCTTATTGAAGTTGGCATGATATACTATGTGTAATCACCTGGACGTTATCGTCCATTTAACCCCAGCTGGTCATATTTTGAACGGGTGGATGCAGAGGTGGTCGATGCTGGCCATGGTTCTGGAACAGACGACATTAAAGTATATGTATGGGTTAGCGTTATCTTATAGCAGTTGTTCCAAGAAACAGCTTTCCTTTTGTACAGATAACCTTCTGCAGACGTCTTCATCTGATAAATTACCAGGGTTTTTCCATGAGTAATAACCAAATGATAATAGAAAAGAAGATTAAATTCGCATTGTTTCAGTTTTTTTCTTTTAATTTTTATCCAAAACAATATCATTTCATTAAAAAAAAAAATCAAAAAGATACTGTTTTGGAGTTGACCTGATAATCTAATAATCTGGATATGAAACTGAGATATTGTTAATAATAAACTATCCATTTAAAAGATGGTATAATAATGGATTTTTTATATTTTTATAATGGTTTTTTTGTTATTATTATGCTAGATGTGAGGGCAATTTGATATTTGATCGAATAAAAAAAATAAAATACAGTAAAACAACCTTAACGCGTTCAAAAGCAAAAAAATTAGAACTAGTATTAAGGGGTTTTTCATCCTTTTATAATGTTTTTTTTAATTATTATTATTAGTTCAACTTAGAGAAAATTTGATATTTAACTAAATATAAAAATTAAAAAACAAAAAATTGTTGGCACATGTTAGCGTGTAGGAGGCTCTTGCAGCTTTCGGGTGACATTGATGTAGTCGAGCTTGCGATAATGAGTTTTTTTGAGTAATCAGGTGTGAGTATGTTACAACTAGATAATAATCTTCCCAAACAAATAATGTGGATGATCTTATTTTAATTTTATCCTCATTCTCTTAATTTTTTTTTTCCTTTTGTTAAATTGATTTTTCTTTTCAATTTCATCATTCAATCAAATATAAAATTTATTTTGTACTTCAATTTTGATTCTCATTCTTTTAATTATTATTTTTTTAATTCTTTTGTATAATTGTAATTCTTTTTTCAATTTAATCTTTCAACATTTGATTGATTAGGAATTGAGTTTTATAGTTTTTTTAAATAGGATACTTTCAATATAATAATTAGAGTCACATATTTGAAAAGTTAATGCGAGTTGAGATTTTTTTTTATTAAAAAAAAAGCTTTGTGAGTTGTTTTGTTTTTTATCGGGTTACTCTAATCTCATGACCCGAGCAGTGGATTTGGTGAGATAACCCATGTTGGCCCGACCCTAATTATCATGGTTACAAGTTTGTTTTGTTGGCTCTAGTTGACTTGAGACAATTTTGTTTAGTTCATTTTTTTCATCCAATTTCATCATTACATATTTAATGGACGGGAAATTAAACTACATCGTTGTTTTCTTTTATAATTTTTTTTTTGGGTTATCTTGATTATTTTTTTTAATTTAATCCATTTGATATTATAGTTTATTTTTTTATTCTCTAATTAAAATAAAATTAATCTATATAACTCGAATCTCCAATTTGTTTTTCTTCTTTGAAACGCATTTGCTGCACTTGCGCATCGTGTTTTATAAAAAAAAAAAAAAAAGCCTCCAATGCAGCAAGGGTCCACAACTAGTTTGAAACCACAAGGATTAATTAATCAACTATATTAAACTATAGGGACTACGTTATATGAAACTACAAGAACTATAGGGACTAAGTTATAATTAACTCTAATGGATTAAAAGTTGACACACAATCTTTGATATAACCATGCCAAACATTTGATGCTGTCTTAAACCTCTCCAAGACCTCCAGTGATTGGCTATCTATCTCCTCTTCTAACCACTGACGAAAACACACATGTCCCAATTCTTCAACTGAACTGAAACACACACGTCCTCCTCCTCCCTCGTATCTTCAAGTTCAATGGCTTCTCTTGACATCTCCACACCTCTTATCTTCAAGCTCAACTCCTCTGCTAAGCCGCGGAAGCTTTTCTCTTTGAAGTATCCTTGTCGCCACAAGCACAGACCATCGTTTTCCCTCACCAATGCCGCCCACACCCAAACGGCACTTCCCTTCTCCAGCCGTACCACCACCCCAAAATACAAGATTGAGTCGGAGCAGGACCCCATCTCCATCCTCAACGAGAGAATTCGGCGCCAACACCATGGGAAGAGAGAGGGCTCAAACTCGAAGCCCATAATGGACTCTGAGGAGGCTGATCAGTACATACAGATGGTGAAAGAGCAGCAGCAGAGAGGATTGCAGAAGTTGAAAGGCGACAGGGTAGCAAAAGAAGGGGATGTTTTCAGTTACAAGGTGGACCCTTATACGCTTAGTTCCGGGGATTATGTTGTGCATAAGAAGGTGGGAATTGGGAGGTTTGTTGGGATTAAGTTTGATATGTCAAAGGGTTCTTCCGAGGCTATTGAATATGTGTTCATTGAATATGCTGATGGGATGGCTAAGCTTCCTGTTAAGCAAGCTTCTCGC
Source organism: Populus trichocarpa (assembly GCF_000002775.5). Lineage (NCBI taxonomy): Eukaryota > Viridiplantae > Streptophyta > Magnoliopsida > Malpighiales > Salicaceae > Populus > Populus trichocarpa. Next base: position 22,994,719 of record NC_037286.2, on the reverse strand, counting down.
ATGCTTTATCGATATAATCTGTATGTTTTCTCTATTTTCTTGAACTGATTTTACATGTCCAGCTTGCTTATTTATTGTAATGTTTGATAAATTGTTGCTTGTTTTGTTAAGATATTTATTTTAAATTGTTAGTTAAGTTCATTGGTGTATTCTGTTGCCAAAACAGTCCGTATGAATTCTCTAATTGGCATGTAAAAATCTTTTCATGATTTTTTACCATGTCCTTCCAGCCCGAATGATACGAAAAAGCCTCGGACCTTGAGCAAATTGAGCGACAATGGTGCCTGGGAAAGGAGAAAGACGAAAGGAAAGGTTGCAATACAGAAAATGGTGGTTGACTTAATGGAGCTGTATTTACATAGGCTAAAACAAAGGAGACCTCCCTACCCAAAGACTCCTGCCATGGTTGACTTTTCTGCTCAGTTTCCTTACGAACCCACACCAGATCAGAAGCAGGTAGCTACTCTATCTTGCAAATATTTACTTCACTGCCTTGTTAAAATCTGGATGAGAGGTTTCTTACGCGTCCTTGTTTATGTCAATGAAATGCCTATACTCTTTGCGTAGTGCAAGACAATCCAATTTTGTTTCTAGTTACTGTCGAGATGATGTTCGCATTTACAATTATTTTTCATTTGTTTGGAGGGGATAGGAAGCCTCAGCCATAGATATAGCCATAGCTTTCACAGAATTCAACACCTTCTTTTCCCTTCTCACAGGTTCAACATCCATTATTTCATCACACATGACACAATAAACTTAACAAGTTTATCTAAACAAGTGTTGTCCTTTTCTGCTACCTTTTCTTTTCATGTGCTCACAAATTGGATACTCGTTCCAGGCTTTCATTGACGTCATGAGGGATTTAACCGAGAGAGAAACTCCAATGGACCGATTAATTTGTGGAGATGTTGGGTTTGGTAAAACAGAAGTTGCTTTACGTGCCATCTTTTGTGTTGTCTCAGCTGGAAAACAAGCTATGGTTTTAGCACCAACAATTGTTCTAGCCAGACAGCATTTTGACGTTATTTCAGAACGCTTTTCCAAGTATCCCCATATCAAGGTTGCGCTTCTGAGTCGGTTTCAGGCATGTAATTTATCTTTCTAGCCAATTCAGTGTTTCTTAAGAGTTAGCTCATGTTCTTATTCGTGTTTAACATGAACAAAATTCAGACAAGATATCTCTTGATATAGCGTTCATTGGCTGATTATGAAGGTCTGACAACCATTTCTGGAATCAGTCATACAGTTCACCGTCAGTTGTATGCTCTTTTGATTTATAATTACTACTTTGGTTTTAAGAATGCCAGACCTGTTACTGCAGAGTAAAGCAGAGAAAGAGATGTACTTGGAAATGACTAAACATGGTCATTTGGACATTATCGTGGGAACTCACTCACTTCTTGGAAGTCGTGTTGTGTATAACAATCTAGGTCTTCTTGTGGTGGATGAAGAACAGGTTTGCCTCCAAAGCATATTTCAATTATGTGCTATGTTCTTTGCCTTGTTGCTGTACATTACTAGATCCTTTTAGACAACTAATAAGAGAAAAGGTAAAGGTAACTTTTCCATCAACCATGACTTTGCTAATGAGAAGGAAAAGAAAGAATCTAGGGTGTGTGACTTTAAGCTCCTTATATGTAAACACACACGTATCTAAATTTCAAATTCGTCATGTGGATGCGTCAAAATGTGATGTATGCAAGAGTAGGTTCAAATTGCATGACGTAACTACCATACCTCTGTTAGATTTGATCTTTAATTTAAAAACAAATCATGCATGTCAATTTTCATTTTATTGGGTGTCGTAGACATTCAAGCTTTAGAGCTCTTTCAAATTTAATATTTTCCTTTATATTTTTCACTGTTGAAGTTGTTACAATGTAAATGAAGAACTTGTCGTTAGGTTAATTGGGTGTCATTGGATGTTCAGGCTACACAACACTTTAAATTGAATGTTATATTTTATCCAACTAATCAATGAAGTCGGTGCTTGGCATGCAGTATCCATTGCTTGTGCATGCACTCAAGAATTTGTGTGACTACACTTTTGAACTTATTTTGATAGCTCTAGTTTCCTAATCTTTTCCCATTATTTGCAAATTGTATTGAAATAGTTTCTGTTGTGATCTGGATGTGTAATGTTCTTTGCTTTCCAGAGATTTGGTGTCAAACAGAAGGAGAAAATCGCTTCATTCAAAACTTCAGTCGATGTTCTTACTCTCACTGCAACTCCTATACCTCGGACACTTTATTTAGCATTGACTGGATTTCGGGATGCGAGGTAACATAACTGAGGCAAATGTGTATTGAGTTTGCTACCAGAGTAGATCCTGGATCCAGACATCTAGTTTAGTCTAACCAGGCAGTATTGAGTTTCTAAATGGCCAGTAGCTGAACCATGTAAAATGTAAATTTAAAGTCAGTGCTAGAAAGTCATTTCCCCTTAACATGAAATGTATCATCATGGATGAGCTTGCAATACTGACTCTGGTCCTTTATTGAAGTAGGATTTTAGGATCTTGTATTGTATTATTAAAACTCAGAAGTTTGGACCATCTAAAGTCTGCAATGGTATGGTACGCATACATGCATAATCGTTGTAATCATTTTCTTGTGTTCTAGTTACCATTGTAGATTGGAAGCATACAATGTTGAAATAGGATCCTTGTAGATGATGTAGGATCACTTCTTTGTTAAGTTGATTGTGTTATAAAAGTCTATTACTATAGAAATATGTTTTGTCGGATATCTATTGTGGACATAAATCCAGATAGGATGCAACCTAAATAATGATCTGAAGATATTAAAAATTACTGTACTGTTTGAAGACTTGGATCTTTTCTTCCTAGAACATTTTTTGAAATTACTGGTTTGCTGATCTATAATTTGATAACCTTAATGATTTACTTACATTTTCAGTTTAATTTCAACTCCACCTCCAGAAAGAGTTCCTATAAAGACTCATCTGTCAGCATACAGTAAAGAGAGGCTAATATCAGCGATCAAATATGAGCTGGACCGTGGTGGTCAAGTATTTTATGTCTTGCCTCGTATTAAAGGTATTGCGTACCTTTTTTTTATTATTTTTTTTGAAGCAAAATGAATTTTAATCAGTCTCGGAACACATCTCTCTCCCTCTAAAGAGTGAATACATACCTTTCTCTAGAAGATGGACATGAGTGAATACTTAGGCAAAGACTTCTCAATCCTGTTCTGTATACTACAAATAGGATTACAGGGTTAAACATGCACAATATACTATTGGTACAGCTAATAATCATATATAATCGCCTGTTTGGTACATAACTCTATTCATCTATCATCTTGCTTAGGCTGTATCAAGGATAATGAATTTTCTTCTTTGCAAAACTTAGTATAAGCTGATTTGTTTGGTACATTGCCAAACGTTTTCATTTACAACTATCAACACAAAAAGTAAGAGCCAAAATTAAATATGAAAAAGTTTATTATTTGGCCATTTTCTGTGGTTTGTTTTCCTAGCATACTTCAAAAGTTGATTGATTTTCTCATTTTGATGATGTGGATATCTACTTCATTCTTACCTAACAGGGCTGGAAGAAGTGAAGGATTTCCTTGAACAATCATTTTCAAATGTTGAAATAGCTGTTGCACATGGGCAGGTAATTTTTTATATAAGAAAATGTTATATGTTTAACTGGCAATCATCTTTGTGCGGGTATACTAAAGTACCCTAGACCACCCAAAGTTCCATGTTTGAATGTGTGTTACCATAGCTAGGTATAATTACTGAACTTCATTGCTTAAAAAATTGACTCCTTTTCTTCCCTTCTGTTTTGAACAATGAACTATGTTGTATTTGATTCTCCTTTGTGAGTAGGCAACTTTCTGTTAATTTCAAGTCCATGTTTTTTTTTTAAAGAAAACCTTCTTTCTCCTCTCTTAAGCTTAAAAATTGTTTTCAAAACTTCATGACTTAAATTAACTTATTTTATTATATATGATTTTTCCTTGTCTTAAATTTGCACGCTTATTATTATTGTTGTTGTTGTTGTTTAATGCTTGTCTCTAGGAATCATGTTTAGGTTGCTTGTTTGTTTTATTTATGTTGTATTAGCATATATGTATTTAGGTTGTCTTCATGTTTTTTGCAAGTTGAATGAGTTATGATTGTAGGAGCATGATTGCTGGGTGTCTTGAGAAGACACCTGTTTGCACTCATTTCATTAGGAAAGGTTAAGGCCAAGCTAGGTATCACCTTAACGAACCCTACTCCAAGTCTTCCATGTCACATCTCCTATTGCATTATGGTTAGACCATTAACCCTTCTTGTTAGCTACTGTTTGCTAGTCGTGGTCCTTGGTGTGACTTTTCTGCAGCATGTTACAAAGAAAGGGAATAGCTTTTTGTTAGTAAAGGTAGCGCCACTGTTCAGAAATATATAGAGATTGAAGTCCTTGTTAATACGAGGATGGAATGCACCAACCATCTAGTCTCCATAGTGAGACTTGGTGTGCTGCTTGCTTGGTGCTCAACTCATGCTGTAAATGACAGGTGTTTATACGAGTGCACTAATTCCTACATGAGGGGTTGGTGCGCACCACCTCTTGAATGAATTGGTGCGGGCCGCACTAACTCCTTATGGGTGGCCATCTCCCGCCCCTTAAAAAAGGGGATATGGACCTTTTCTCTTGGTCTATTCATAAAGTAGAGTGACTTAACCTGGAAAGTCATGTGTTGATCAGAACTCAGATTCTATGGTTTTTTAGTTTTAATTCTTCCCAGCATACAAACTTATTTTTTGGTTTCCCACACATTGTGATTTTGTTTTCTTGTTTTGTGTGTTTAGCAATACTCAAAGCTGCTAGAGGACACCATGGAGCAATTCGCACAAGGTGAAATTAAGATTCTTATATGCACAAATATAGTAGAAAGCGGGCTTGATATTCAAAATGCAAATACCATCATAATTCAGGATGTTCAACTATTTGGTCTAGCTCAATTGTATCAGGTTCTGCCCTCTTCGCTTTCTCTTGTTTAATAATTGTTTAGACATTTCTTCAAAATGCTCACAAAATATTCAAAAGCTTTCGTTCTTTTGTTTATTTTGAAAACTCTTCTCAAAACTATGAGATCTCAAGCATGTTATTTCACTTTGTTTGCAGCTCCAGCCCCCAAGCTAACAACTCATTCATATATGTTCTGCTCCTCGCTATTTTTCCCCACCTTCTAAAAAATAGCATTAGATTTACTCAAAATAAGTCTCATGTCTCCTACAAGTAGAAGAAAAATTGGCTTTTCCACTTCCCTATTCCCTCCTAAACTATGCATTTATCTTTGTAGATCTCTCTAATGCATAAGTGTTTGTGGAATTAAGTTATTTTCTTCATCCCTTGACCTCTTTATATCAATTATGTAAAACCAGTAAGTAGCTTCAATGATTTATGGAACAAAGAAACCGGAATGTGTCTAGAATTCTTTATCTTGTTTTTGCTGTTGTTGGAAAATTTTTAATCTTGTTTTCAATCTTTGATGTTATTGCAATAGTTGCGTGGAAGAGTGGGCAGGGCAGATAAGGAAGCTCATGCGCATTTATTTTACCCTGACAAGTCAATGTTAACTGATCAAGCGCTGGTATGCTCTGCAATACATCCATTTCTTTTTGTTAGTTCACCTAGATGATCATCATTACTACAATTTTCAAGTAACTTTTGCAATCTGACTTTTCAGGAGAGGCTAGCAGCTCTAGAAGAATGCCAAGAACTTGGCCGAGGTTTCCAACTTGCAGAGAGAGACATGGGTATAAGAGGCTTTGGTACCATCTTTGGTGAGCAACAGACCGGGGATGTTGGGAATGTTGGAATTGATTTCTTCTTTGAAATGCTTTTCGAAAGTTTGTCCAAGGTCTGCTTCATGATGGATTTTATTATATCTTATACAATGAGAAAGAAGAAGCTTTGTTTAATTGTCATGTATTTAATGTTTTGGATATCTTTGCATTCTGGTTCTTTTTCGGTTTCCAGTCTTCATCATGTTGTGTTAGTCTAATTGGATAGATCAAGGAAACCAACAGCACAGTTTCTGCTCTACAAAAAGATCGCTAGTGAATTCAGTATATGTACTAGTAATTGGGTCATATTTCTAGTGTCCCTGGTTTAAACTTCAAATTTCTGTGCTGCTGCTTTTGTTTCCCTTAACCCTCTTGAATTTTGTTTTTAGGTTGACGAGCACCGTGTAATTTCAGTTCCTTACCAGTCAGTACAGGTGACTTCTTTAATCTCTGGCATATTTTCTGTCAGAATACAATTAAGTTTTATTAACCTGTAAGCAAACTACATACGGAAACTACGAGGATTTAGGGTGCCATTTTCTAAATTTCCTTTGGCATCATTTTGCTTATGTTGAGATTCTAATGAAAGAATGGGTTTTGAAAATTCTGAAAGGAGCTTCCTCTTGACAGAAAAAATAATAAATCTCCATTTTATGTGTCTTGAGAAATGTGTGCTCATGCTCTTGAGTTTCTGTAATAAGAACAAGTTCTAATGAGCTTGTAGCTTGCATAAGCAAGAGGGCAGAGGGGTGAGCTATTAGGTTCAAATCTTACCTTCATAAAAACTCTAATGAAATTGGAACACACTCATCAAAAAGAAATATATATATATATATAACAATAAGTTCTCACACAGGCACAAAGATTCAGGGAGCTTGTCATTAGAGAATAAGAGACTGGCCTTGCAGACTATAGCATGAAAGCTTTAGAATGTGTTTGTGCATGAATTTCATACTTTTCAAAAGGTGCGCCCTTAAACAAACACATTCTTAGAATGTGAAAATTGATTGGTAGAAGCATAACCAGGAGCACTAATCTTTTGGTATGATACAGTAATAATTGGTTACAAGTGTAAAGTGAAAACTGATTTCAACATGGACATGTCAACTGTCCTGACTAGTTAGCTTGGTTGATGAGAATAATTTCTGATAGCAATATCTTTATTGAGCTCAGAGTTATATGTTAGCTCATAATCGAATCTACATTACTGAAGTAACTACCAATTTTCATTGAACCTCCAATTTCCAGTGTTGACAGATGTGTAAAATGCAATGTAGCATTAGATCTATTGAGTTTATAACTGGCAATGATTTTTAACTCAAATTAATCCCTTGTTTGTGATTTTCAATGCCAGGTTGATTTAAATATAAACCCTCATCTCCCTTCTGACTACATAAATTCCCTGGAGAACCCCATGGAAATTATTAATGAAGCTGAGAAAGCTGCAGAGACAGATATTTGGAGTTTAATGCAATTTACAGAAAATTTGCGTTGCCAATATGGAAAAGAGCCTTGCTCTATGGAAATTCTATTGAAGAAGCTTTACATTAGGAGAATGGCAGCAGATATTGGGATAATGAGAATTTACGCATCTGGAAAGATGGTTGGCATGGAAACAAATATGAGTAAAAAGGTTTTTAAGCTGATGGCAGATTCAATGTCATCTGATATCCACAGAAACTCTTTGGTTTTTGATGGAAACCAAATAAAGGTAATTTGTACAAGATTTCCTATGGGATTACCTTTATGATAGGTAGCATTGTGCCGATATTGATTGGTTCTCTCTTCTTTGACACTCATACTCTCATTCAATGATGTGATAAACATGAATGTCCTTGCCTCCGTAGAGGTGAAGAAAGGAAATAAACGGAAACTCTTGACCTAAATTTGATTTAACTGGAGAATGGGGAGTGAAGACAATATGTTTTATGCTCTTCCATGCTGGTCACTTTCAACATCATTAATGTAGTCTGAGTTTTCACTCCTTTTGTCTTCTATGGATTCAAGATAATGAACTGATATACTCTACCAGTTATATTTAGGATTGTTTAAAGCTCTATTAGTAGTTTAAAATTTTTCTTTTAACATTTATTGTTCTTGGTTGATTAATCACAGCACTGATATAATCTATCACTTAAATTTATGGTTGCTTAAAGCTGTCTTTGGAATTTAAAATTAAACAGTCTTTTACATTTATTTATCTACTTTTCTTTGTTAATTATTCATAGGCTGAACTTCTTCTGGAGCTACCGAGAGCGCAACTGCTAAATTGGGTCTTTCAATGCATAGCAGAACTTCATGCTTGCCTGCCTGCCCTTATAAAATACTAGTATTGCTTGCTCTGCAGAATTAGCTCTTCCATCAACTTTCCCTTTTGCACAGTGTCATCAGTGATTCTTGAAGAGGTGAAACAAGAATGCATAACTCCATGTTTCATTACACTCCGATCTAAACCGCTCGGTTGCAGAAGCTGTATTATATCCAAGTCATGGCAGGTGGTTGGGATTGTACTGAGGTACTGTTATGTCAAGGTGAGTCACAGAAGCTGTATTATATCCAAGTCATGGCAGGTGGTTGGGATTGTACTGAGGTACTGTTATGTCAAGGTGAGTCACAGAAGCTGTTTTTTCTTGCGCAAATCATCACTGTTCTTGACCAGCTTTGATTTTGCAGGATATAATGGTTGGATTTAGCTGTTCTCGCCGATACAAAGAGCAGTTTTCTCACAGAGAAGACACAACGTATCGGCAATGATGACAAGTATCATACCATCCGTTCAGCATGACCAAGATGAACAATATGAATTCAGCAAGGGGATAGAACTCTGCTCATTTTCCATGCCATTACCTCGAAGAAGCTTCCCTATTGTTTTGCAGAACCTGGTGGGTGCATAAGGAATCATTAATGGTATTAACTACATCTTAGCATGTATTTTTGAGAAATGCAAGATACAAGGATGGATGGTTTCGTTGTTGTTTACAGGTGATTTAGCGAAACATTATATTCCTTTCAGAAATCCTTTGTCCCTTTGAAAAAGTTCAGCGGTATTTAAAGTTAATTTTTAATATATAAAAAAAAGGGTAGATACTGAAGTTACGAATGTGTTTTTTTATATCATAATTTGTTTTTAATTAAGAAGTGAAAAAATAGTGCATACGTTTAATATAAAAAATTAAAAAATATATAAATTAATAAATTATATAAAAAAAATATTAATGTTAATTAAAGACTAGAGTGAAAATTGATTTATTTAGTAAAAAGTAAAAGATAGATATATATTAAAAAGTTTTATAAGTTTTGATTACAAAGTATCTTGCTAGTTCATGATAATATATATGCAATAAACTATTAAATAGAAGGAAAAAATAGAGGCATGGCAACTATTTTCAAAGTTAATTTTTATTTAATTTTGAAGCAATTAAAATAAATATTTGAAAGAGTTTAAAAGATTAAGATTTTGGAGAAAATAATTTATTTATTTAGTCAAAATCCTCATTTCTTATTTATGCATTTTTTTTTCTTGTTTTGATGAATTTTTTTATTAATAACATGAATTTTCAACAGCTAAAACTTAAATTTCAACTTGTTTTAACAAAAAAAGAAACTCCAAAAAATCATAAATACTATAATAAGCTCATTTACACTCCCAAAATAATCTTTAATCAGTTTAAATAAAAAGCCAAACAAAATAAACAAAGATCATGGACCTTAATTTATTTTTTTAACATGATTAAAGGGTAAAAATCACCTTAATTGAACTTTTTTAAAACAGTTAACATCAAGATCAATATTATTTTTAGTTAAAATGTGAATGTCTAAAACCTTTTTCTCTTTATTTTTAGCAACTTTATCTTTTTCATCTCAATATCTAGAGATTAAAATATAAAAAAATAAAATTTAGGATTAAAACATAAAATTTTAAAATTACAAGGACTAAAAATATAAAAATAGAAAACTTTAAGAATGAGATTCAAGAACTAAATTGAATTTGTTTTCTCAACGATCAAAGACAACCCACTATAGAAAAATAAAGTTTTACTAAATTGTTATTTTTTTTCCATAAATAAAAAACGTTCTTGAAATTTATAAATTCTATCAAGAAAATTATATTATTATTATTATTCACTCTTATTATTTTTATTACAATCATGGTTGATTATATCGATATTTTAATAATTATTTATTTTTAAATTTCATCCAATTACTATTCGAAAACATAATATTGAAATTAAAATTCTTCGTTTCTAATAACTAAACGACATCTTAATCAATCACTTTGTCGAGTATCTGTTGTGTTCTATGGAAACATAAATGTTGTCATTATCTAATTTGATATTGTGAGCTCCAGTTTCCTCGTGGACAACCTAGGCGTGTAGGTGCGCGCAGCAAGGCTACACATAAATCTAAATTTAAAAATAATTTATAAACTAATTAATCGACGCATAAATTATTCATTTATTATAAAGAAAAAGGATTTTTTGTGTAGAAATAGTATAATTATAAATTTTGATAAATTTTTTACTGTAGTGATGGAAAAATTATCATTATCATTTTTATTTTTTTTAGAAAACAAGTTTTTTTTTCTCTCTTTATATTTGATATTTTTATCATTTTATACTTAACCTATTTATCACCATTTTTTTTCTTATCTTCATTTTTTGTAATTTTTTTTTCTTTACACTTTTTTTAAAAAACATATTATACAACGACTAAGAAAATGATGTTTCATTGTAATAATTACAACAGTGTTCTATTCTTTTGCTACATTAAAAATTAGTTTAAGATCTTACATGTATTTATTAACGCATATAATTTTTACTATAGTTGATTATATGCAAATATCGACTTTTTAATTCATAATTATAATTTTTACTCAATATCTAAAAACGTGTTAATAACACCTACACATTCTAACATCGACTTTTTGATTCACGATTATATTTTTTACTCAATATCAAAAAACACGTTAATAACACCAACACATTCTGCGTTAGAAAAACAATTAGTCAACCTGTAGTGAGGAAAGTCGAATAGACGCGTTAACACATTTTTTTTATTTGCTTTTTATGAGTTTATCTCGGTCTCATGTCTAGAAGCACAGGAGAACGTTCTTTTGCTGATATTATTACCAACATTCGATATTGGGTCATTCATACCATTACCATACCTTCCCTGTTCATTGCAGGTTGGTATTCGTCAGCACAGGTTTAGCTTATGATGTATTTGGAAGCCCTCGTCCAAATGAATATTTTATAGAGAGCTAATAAGAAATTCCCTTAATAACCGGTCGTTTTGATCCTTTGGAACAACTTGATGAATTTAATTGATCTTTTTAGGTTAGGAGGGCCCAATGACTATAGATCAAACTTATCTAATTTTTAGAGTACGATGGCTTGCTATTCACGGACTAGTTGTACCTACCATTTTTATTTTGGAGTCAATATCAACAATGCAGTTCACCAACCAATAACCTAATCTGAATTAATATTAATTATAAAGCTATGACACAATCAAACTCAAACGAACAAAACGTTGAATTGAATCATAGCAGTCTTTACTGGGGGTTATTACTCATTTTTGTAGTTGCTGTTTTATTTTCTAATTATTTCTTTAACCCAGATCATAGGTTTGGTGAGTTAATTTGAGTTGACTCATGTTGTTTTTTGTGTCTTTTTTTTCATTGTTTTTTTTTTCTCAATTTCATCATTTAACATTAGATTAATTGAAAATTGAGCTTTATAATTTGTTTCAATTTATTTTTTATAGAGTTATCACAATCTCATAACTCAAGTAATGAATTTGACAAATTAACTCAGAGTTAACTTATTTTTTTTTATTTTTTTTATTGATTATTTTTTTCAATTTCATTCTTTAATTTTGAGTTAATTGAAAATTGACCTTCATATATAATTTATTTTGATATACTTTGTCTGATAACTCAAGTCGTGAATTTAACAAGTTGACCTAAGCTGACCCGATTTTTTTTTTAATTGATATTTTTAATTAAAATATATTTTTACTGATTGTCCAAGTTACCTTTAAACTTATCAAGTCGATTGAATTACATAAAATCAATCCTTACATGATTTAAATTTTTTCTATTAAAAGAATCATTGAAAATATCTGAATATTTCTATACTTTCAAAGGTGTTTTATCCTATTTTTGTTTCATCAAATACAATGGTAAAAAACAATCCGTGCAGAATCGATGACCTTGATGGACATGACTTGTAATTTTAGAAATTATATAAGCAATTTCTGTATGTGTCGGGGACAGACAAAATTAAGTTTCGTCGTCTCCGTTTATGCTGACCAAACATGTTAAATTTTTATCTCGTTACCTTGCGAGGAAATTAAACAAACTAAGGTTTTTTTTTTAATTAACACAATAATTAAATTTTTTTGTAAAAATAACATTATTTTTTAAAAAAATTAATGAAATAATATATTTTCACCTTGCACGTTTGATAAACATAAACATGAATTTTACTAAATATCATGATTTAAAAAAAAAATACATAATAAATATTACTATTCAAAACATCAACAAAAAATTTAATTGAAATCACAATTCTAAACTCAAAATCAATTAAATTTTCATAAATTTTCATCCTTGATTTGTCTTCTCACTCACAGATTACCTAAATTATCAAATCCTCATTTGACTTTCTTCCTCGTGCAAGTTATTACATCCTATTCTTCAATTAGTTTTTGGCGGATAAGTGGAATGGTTTTCAACCCTCTTCTCTCTCAAAAAATAACAAGCCCACGCTTCTAACCATTCTCATACCCAACACGTTTTCTACACAGAGGATGATTAGAATGATATATGATGAACTCTTCTCTGCCTCTACTTTTCTTTGTGTGGTGGTGACAGAAATCAACATCCTTTAGACATTATTTACAAACCAGCATTTACTCCACACTCCACATGTTCATGAGAATTGTCCCTGCCCCGACCTCTACCCTCTCTTACCCCTCATAAATTCAGACCAGCATCTCTTTCCCATAACTAAACACTCCAGCTCTTTCTTCAATAGTTGTTTACTGGGGAACTTAATTGATGTCGGTGGTTTAGAACAAGACATCAATTAAGTTTTTGTATATTTCACGGTTGTGTGACATCAATTAATGTTGTGGTTTAAGATCACGACATTCAAAAGTATACTACTTCGTCAAATCTTTTTGCTGCCATGTTAATTGGAGAATTTTTTTAATTTTCTATGCTAACTGCCCAATTTGTCCACTGGACAAATTAAAGTATGAGGAAGCAAGACATCATAGAGAAATTAGACAAGTCACTCAAAAAACTTAAACGTTCTCCTCATTCTATTGACTCTCTAGAAGGATAAATTGATTCAGCTAGTTCCGCCAAAAGTGAACTGTTCACCAGTTGGTAATCTGGATCATATGATGATAGAACACCCAAAGACCTTCAACAAATTCAAGAGTCTAAGTGCTTCCAAAAATAAAAATAACAAGTCTAACTATAGACAACCTCAAAGACATCCCGGGGAAGGTAGCTATCCATCAGGTGGCCCCAAGGAAGCACCAAGAATGTACTCCAAAAGAGAATGATTGAGGCTTGGCGCATTCAACTCAGAGAGCAAACATAGCAACAAGAAAACGACCTTGCCTTTAAAAATAATGATGGCCGTAGAGGGAAACATAGAAAGACAACCAATTCAACAGTCCTTTAACAGGGTCAATATCCCAAGGAAACGCTAGTACTCACTACAAGTTGATATTATATAATCTATTGCCTTTGTATTCAGCCTTGAAAATCTTTGCCCTGATCACAACCTAGAAACCACCACACCAGCATGAGAATTCTATCACTTTCCTGAAAGACTTTTTGACACACCTATGTTGATCCTGGGACAATAAAATTCTGTAATGACCATATAACAAACCTAGTAGATACTCTTGAGAAGCCAACAAGTCATAGTTCTTTTATATCATGGCGTTAAATTTAAGATGCCAGGCACAAAAGGAGTGTAGGAAGGCAGCAGCATCAATTATCAATGCGTCATCCCAAGTATTTCATTGTGCATTGCCTTCTCTATAAAGTTACATTCAAGGGATACAACATAGTTCATAATCTGGCAACCACAAATCTCAAAATCTGAATAGTGTGCCTATCAGCTTACTCATTGTTACAAAATGCAATCTTGGGCAGGAAAAGAAAAATGCAGGAGCAACAGCTGGATATCTGGATAACAGAAACAAGTTTCACCTTACTCGAACCTCAAAACACCTAGTAAAATCTACTGAAGAAGAATTGAGTATAGTCATTGAAAGGCATGCTAACCAAGTAAGAAATCAAGAAACACACACAAATATTCAAAAATCAACACAATTGGATATAAAGAAACAGAGCTACCGAATAAAAAAGCAAAAGGGTTTGTATACACAAAAACTGGTCAAGTTTCAGGAGGTTACAATGTCTCATTCAATCACTCAACGTAAAATGTAAAAAGAAGTGATACAGTAACTTTCTTTCTTCTTCAATTCCCACGTAGCATAACCATCATCATCGTCTCATATCAAAATAGAAGGAAAGAAAGAATGAACTAACCAAAGATCAGGCCTGCGTGCCTGTCAAGGCCTTCATTTGAATATGATTAGAAGAAGAATCAGCAACTGAAGAAGCAGCAGTAGGCAAAGCCTCGTAAGATCCTCCTAATCTTCGAACCCCATAACTCTTAGCAATAACACCATAAGTAACCATAACAATGAGCACCACAAACATGACATGAACCACAAAAACCAGATCCAAAATAGCCACCGCTCTCAATCTAGAATCCTCCAACTCACACTTCGTCGATCCCTCCACACCACTCACCACATCCAGCAATTTGTGGCAACCATCCGGAATAAACGCGTCCACGTAAAGCGAGAGTCCGGTCTGGAGCATCCAGAGTCCCTGCAAGCAAACAGCCCCGCCCAATCCCACATCCGCAACGAACATTCTAGGCTGGCAAGCGAGGATCAGGCAGAGGAGGGCGGCGAGGGCGGAGATTTGGGCGGAGACGGAGTCGCATTTGGCTTGGAGATCGGAGGTCTGGACAGAGGCGGAGGAGGCGGAGGATGAGGACTGGAGGAAGAAGACGGCGGAGGCGAGGGCGAAGAAGAGATCGGAAGGGAGAGGGAGGAGGGAAGTGGAGTCGGAGATGAGGAGAGAAAGGGAGAGGATGAGGAAGAGGAAGAGGACGGCGGCGGATTGGAGAGAGGTGAAGCGGTGGACAGGTGTACTCCCCTTGAGTAGAGGGTCGGAGTCGGAGGAAACTAGGGTTTGGTGAGCGAAGGCAACGAGGAGGCAGAGGATTAGGAGGTAAAGCTGGAGGTATTTAAAGCGATGGGAGGAGGAGAAAGGGTAGTAGGGTTTGGCGATGTAAGCGTGTGGAGATTTGAGGTAGGCGGTGGTGGTGGAGATGAGATGGTAGAGTGCTAGTGTTATCAGTGCTGCTGATGAGAATATGTAGTAAAATACACCTCCTCCCATTCTCTCTTCTCTTCTTCTTCTTCCTCTACTGATTTTGGGATCGGGCTGTGACAGACATTTCAAGAGAAACAAGCAACCATCAGCAGCAAAACCAAGCCATTTGAAGACTTTTGTTTTGAGCTTTAGTTGGTCAACTAGTTCGGGGTCTCATGGAAATCTTTTTTAGAGTTTCTGAATTACGAATCGGTCTAAAGTAATAATTTATATTAAATTAGTATTTAAAAAAAAAATTATTGGAATTGAACTAATTAAATTAGGAATGAATTTAGTTGGGTAAATTAAATTTTTAAAATTCTAATTGAAACAATTAGGTTTCATAGAGTTAATATTTTTTTTAATTCAACTTAAAATCGAAGCTTTGAATCGTGAATTTTCTAAGTCATGCCTTCAAAATATCTATATTCTTTAGCAAACTATTATTTAGTAGTGCTTGCAATTTAGTAAGGTATAAATGTGTTATGATGAGAAGTGAAAAATTAATTTAATAGTAGAGAATAAAATTAAAAAAATGAAGCCAATTTCATAAAAAAAAAACTCGAGTTACTAACTCGATTAACTTGCAATATGATATACGAAATAAAAATAATAACTCCATGAAAAGAAAAGCTGAACAAATTATAAAACTTAAGACCCAACAAATCAATGTCTATTAATAAAATTAAAAATTAATATATTTTTAAAAAGAATTAAAAAAAAACAAACTTAAACCAGATTAATTTTTGAAACTAGTGGCTTGGGTCATCATATTAAAATTACTCCATAAAATATAAACATGAAAAAATAACAAAGTGAAATTTTTAATTAGAAAAAATTGACAATTAAAACAATAAGGACTAAACATTTTACAAAAAATAAATGAAAGAAAATAATTAGAGTTTAAATGGAAAACAAATTAAGAAAATGATAAAAAAAAAATAAGAATTAAAATTGGATATTAGATTAAATAAAATATTGAAGGAAAAAATGAAGAAAAATAAATAAATCAAAGGATTAAAAATATTAATTAAAAATAAAATTAATATAAAAATAAAATAAAATAAAATATTGAGAATAAATTGAAAAAACTCAAATAAATTAAGAAAATTAAAAAAAAATGAAAAAGTACATGTGTAAAAGACTATATTCCCCTAAATCAAGTGATTTAGCTTTGTTAATGAAAGGCAAATTTATCAATTCACCATGCAAGTATCCATTAGTTTGTTTTTTTCAATTTAATTTCATTTAATTTTAATGTTAATTTCTGAATGAAATAATCCCTTGCAACGGTTAAATTAAGAGGCCACGGCGCGAATAACTTTTCTTTTCTTCTTCTTCTTCTTTTGTTCTTCCATGAAAGTGAAAGCACCACCATTCAGGGCAAATCAACTCAAAACCCTACATGGAGCCTCTTCACGTCAAACTCTCCAGACCTGCATCGATGCCAGAATCGTTAAAACGGGTTTCGACCCCATCACGAGCCGCTTCAATTTCATGATCAAGGATCTTTCCGAAAGAGGGCAGTTATGTCAAGCACGCCAATTGCTTGATCAAATGCCTAACAGAAACTCATTCTCTATAGACATTATTATTTCTGGATACGTCAAATCGGGCAATCTTACAGTTGCTAGAAGAATTTTTGACGATACGGACGAACGCACTGTAGTCGCATGGACAACTATGATTGGTGCGTATTCGAAGAGTAATCGTTTTGGAGATGCGTTTAAGCTTTTTGCCGAGATGCATAGGTCCGGTTCTCAGCCTGATTATGTCACCTATATAACTCTTTTAACTGGGTGCAATGACCTCGAAGTGGCCAAAGAATTATATCAGGCTCATGCCCAGATTGTCAAACTTGGTCACCATCTGAACCATAGAGTTTGCAATACATTGCTTGATTCTTATTTTAAAACAGGTGGCCTAGATTCAGCTCGTCGGCTCTTTTTGGAAATGTGTGGATGGGATTCTGTTTCTTTTAATGTGATGATAACAGGGTATGCAAACAATGGGTTGAATGAAGAAGCGATTGAGCTTTTTGTGGAAATGCAAAATTTAGGTTTCAAGCCTTCCGATTTTACTTTTGCAGCAGTTATAAGTGCCAGTGTAGGGTTAGATGACACAGCATTTGGGCAACAAATCCATGGTTTTGTTGTGAAGACCAGTTTTATTAGGAATGTGTTTGTGGGGAATGCGTTCCTTGATTTTTACTCAAAACATGATTGTGTGAATGAAGTGAGGAAGCTTTTTAATGAGATGCCGGAGTTGGATGGTGTTTCTTACAACGTGATCATCACAGCATATGCTTGGGTCGGAAAAGTAAAAGAATCAATTGATCTTTTTCAGGAACTTCAGTTTACAACTTTTGATCGCAAGAATTTCCCTTTTCCAACCATGTTAAGCATAGCTGCAAGTTCATTAGATTTGCAAATGGGTCGGCAACTTCATGCCCAGGTCGTTGTTTCAATGGCTGATCCAGATTTTCGTATTTCAAATTCTTTGGTTGACATGTATGCTAAGTGTGGCAAATTTGAGGAAGCTGACAGGATATTTTTGAGACTGAGCAGTAGAAGCACGGTTCCATGGACAGCCATGATTTCAGCTAATGTTCAGAGAGGACTCCATGAAAATGGCCTGAAACTGTTTTATGAGATGCGCAGAGCTAATGTAAGTGCTGACCAGGCTACTTTTGCCTGTGTCTTAAAAGCCTCTGCTAATCTGGCTTCAATTTTACTGGGGAAACAGTTACATTCTTGCGTAATCAGATCAGGTTTCATGAATGTTTATTCAGGATGTGCGCTGGTGGACATGTATGCAAACTGTGCCTCTATTAAAGATGCAATTAAAACTTTTGAAGAAATGTCAGAAAGGAACGTAGTTACTTGGAACGCTTTATTGTCGGCATATGCACAAAATGGAGATGGCAAGGGCACACTTAAATCTTTCGAAGAGATGATTATGTCAGGTTATCAACCTGATTCAGTTAGCTTCCTGTGCATTTTAACTGCTTGCAGCCACTGCAGATTAGTTGAAGAAGGATTGAAATACTTCAATGACATGAGTGGTGTCTATAATCTAGCTCCTAAGAGAGAACACTACACGGCCATGGTCGATGCATTGTGTCGGAGTGGACGATTTGATGAAGCAGAGAAGCTCATGGGTCAGATGCCATTTGAACTGGATGAGATCGTGTGGACATCTGTTTTGAACTCGTGTAGGATTCATAAGAACTACGCGCTGGCTAGAAAAGCAGCTGGTCAACTTTTTAATATGAAGGTGCTTAGAGATGCTGCCCCTTATGTCAC
This sequence comes from Populus trichocarpa, assembly GCF_000002775.5. Classification (NCBI taxonomy): domain Eukaryota; kingdom Viridiplantae; phylum Streptophyta; class Magnoliopsida; order Malpighiales; family Salicaceae; genus Populus; species Populus trichocarpa. The sequence goes on along the minus strand of NC_037286.2, from coordinate 22,976,124 downwards.
CATGTCCAATATCTTTGCAGAAGCTGGTCAATGGGACAGTGTAGTTAAAGTGAAGAAGGCAATGAGGGATCGAGGAGTCCGTAAGCTTCCCGCATATAGTTGGGTTGAAATTAAACATAAGGTCCATGTTTTTTCTGCAAATGATGACAAACACCCACAGCAGTTGGAAATCCTACGAAAGATTGAAATGTTGGCAGAGCAAATGGAAAAGGAAGGGTACGATCCTGATATCAGTTGTGCCCACCAGAACGTGGATAAAGAAAGCAAAATTGACTCTCTTAAATATCACAGTGAACGCTTAGCAATAGCATTCGCACTAATCAATACTCCAGAGGGATCACCAATCCTAGTGATGAAGAACTTGCGAGCTTGTACAGACTGCCATGCTGCGATCAAGGTGATCTCAAAAATCGTTGGAAGGGAAATTACAGTCAGGGATTCAAACAGGTTCCATCATTTTAGAGATGGGTCTTGCTCCTGCGGGGATTATTGGTGAATGCTGAGGGCGTTAACTTAGGGAGGCTCTACTTTCCTTTCTCCAAGATTGCACGAGCAATGTTATAGCTGAAGAGTGAACAGATTCTTCTGGAAGGTGCAACTCTTGGCAAAAAATCCATCTCTATCGCGTTGCTTTTTACCAATCCTTGCAGCCTCTTTTGAGAAAGAAGAAATGGATTATACATACGAACACAGGATTTGCTATCTATTACGTTGTATTGAAGAAAGTCAGCATTCAGAAAGGACCGACAACCTGAGCTGATGTCGTGACGACAACTGATGTTGCCGGCCTATTTTTTGGCAATCACAGGGCCACTAGGCCCAGGTGCACAATCGAGGGGAAATTGGGAACCGACCCCATTGAAACCCACCGAGTTTGCCAACCAAGAATCGGCCTTCCTGCATAATTGTGCTTGATGCTGCCTTCTCACTCACTCTCTTATCATGTAATGTTGTTAAACCAGAAAAACGCCAGCACGGGCTCGAACCTCGCCTTCTTTTACACTCACTCTCTTTTCATGGACTGGAAACATTGTTAATTCAATTGTATACAGAATTCTGTCATCCTTAACTCTCTATGCATTGTTCTCCACAGTAAAAAACCTAAAGAAAACCATTGAAGCAAGCAAGAATTTGACTGTGTTGCCATTTCCAAATCTTTAGGATACAGTAAGCATTTCCATTGAATGCCCACATTAGATTTGAACACCAAAACTCTCCAGAAAAAACAAAAAAAAGATTCTTGCAGTGAATCTAAGATAAAAACATAAACAGTAGGAAAAGATTAGCATAAAACCCAGAAGAAAAAAATAACCCTAATCCTTCTTGTTAGCATTCTTCTTCTTGTTGTTGTTAACAAGCTCATCAGGCACAACCTTAAGCATCTTCCTATCCTTAGACTTAGCAATCTTCTTGAGAGTTTTAGGGTTAGTGATCTTCTGCAACTTAGTACCAGACCTCAATATATTCTCCTGCTTCCTCTTCTCTCTTTCTTCTCTCATCTTCCTCTTCTCCACCTTATTCTTCCTAATCTCCTCCTTCAACTCATTCTTCCTCTCTCTGTATGCTTTCTTTATCTCCTTCTCCTTCTGCCTCTCCTCGAAATTCGTGCCCCTCTTGCTCACTTGCTTCGCCGACGCTCTCTGTTTCCTCGGTTGCTTCCAGTTCCGTCCAGACACCTTCCCTGCGATGACCCCATCGTATGTTGGCTTTCCCACGGCTACCGGTTTGTCTGGATTATCCGTTGAAGGTATTGCCGATCGCTTTGCCGGTGGTGCGTCGATCTCCATCGATGCATCGGCGGTTGTGGTTTCGGTGGTGATTAGTTGAAGCGCTTCATGTTCGCGTTTACGCTTGTAGGTCTTGCCGCCGAAGCCTTCGTCAAGGAAGCGTAAGTCTATCGTGCAAGCCATGGCTGCTGTTTGTTTTTTTTTTCTGAAACCCTAATGAGAAAATGTGGTGTGTTTTGGTTTTTATACTTTAGCCGGGGAGGTTACGGGTTTGGATATTTTATAAAACGGGGCGGATTCGGGTTTGGATATTTATGAGATCGGGTTGTCTGAAACGAATTCTTTATAAATTCGTTCCATTTCGGCCGGAATGACCGGAACATCTCGTACCAGTTCAAGAAATGAAACAAAACAGAATAATTTTCACCTCACTTAAAATCTCGGTCTCTTATTCCAGAAATTTCCAGACAAATTTCAGGCAGAACTTTCCAGTCTCCTTCCATATATACCGTTTCGGGCTTAAAGTTCGATTTCATTAACTAAACCACCTACGTATAAAAGCTCTTCTTCTCTCAAGTTTGAAGTCTGTACCAAAAACCAATCCCTAATTTCTCTTCCTCGCACAGTCTCATCTCAAGTTCCCAACCAAAACAATTACAATCAGCATCTTGTCTTTCACAACCTCCCCCTCCAATCTTCCCTCTTCTCTCTTGCTGTCTTGCATGCTGCACTGCCGCAACATCACCTTCCGCCTTCCATCCCTGGCTCTTGTCTGTTCTTTATAAGGTACAATCTTGGAACTTTGATCTAGTAATCTAAGCTTTCTTAAGGAGGTGTGTGCAAGAATTGATTTAGAGTGGTATTTCAGTTCATCTTAGAGTTGAAAGAAGTTCTTAGATGCAGTGTATTTTGATCATGGTTCGAAGTACGGAATTAAAACGGCTTCTGTTACAAAGCTATCTGGAACCTTCTTTCTAGATGCATTGAACTTTCCAGTATCTTTATTCTAGCGTCTTGGAAGTTCAACAGTATTGAACTTTCTGCATAGACCATAAATACTCAGATCCTCAAGGTACGAGTGGTTTTAAATTTTTAATTCAATTTGAAAAATCTCTGCTCGTAATTCCATTCCCTTGTGCGGTCTTTGATCGGAACTTGAGCATATCTATATGTTCATCATAATGATTACCAGCACTATCACCATCACTGAAGTCACATTCCAACCACAGTTCGGATTCTATAGTCTCTAGGATTAGCAATCTAAGGTAAATTGGCTTGTTCATGAACTTTATGATCAAGTATAATTAACAATTGTATTGATAAAAGTGGTGGAATAACTATACTGTGGTTACATGTCTGGATGTTATTGCATAGCACGGTGGTTGAAGTCTTCAGTTTGAGATTATTAGTTCATGAAACTATCTTGAACCTTCTAAAATGGTATTGAAGGAGCGGGCAATTGAATTCCTCACTTCATCATTTCTTTCATTATATTTTCTTCCTGATGAAGCGGGTGCCTACAAGACTCTGACCTATGTCCTTGTATTTGCAAGCCATGAGCTTACCAGTCAATTACACACACACACACACACATGGAGAATACACTGTTTATACTTTATGATTGACTTGATTGGGCCAGTGATCTTGATTGGCATCTGTGATGTTCAAGTTCCATTTTACTTTAATAATCGCATTGATGTAATAGCTGAAATTAATATATATATTACAATCTTGAAATGACATGCTGAAATGTTTTAAAATTGAAACATTTCGTTTCAATTAATAAATAAAAATACTTATCAAAAACAGAATTGACAATCTTGATTCTAAGTGATGTCCGAGATACCATAATATAGAAGTTGTTTCTTGTTATTCCCACGGTAGTATTTATGCTATTAATTTTTATTTCTTTAATTTTAAATTTTGTATTATAAAATAAAACTTTGGTATGTGTACATAAGTCAATTTATATGATACATGAAGACATAATTATTTTCATAACAAATTAAGAAACAATGCATTTTTGACATGAAAAAGTTTCAAAAAAGTTATAATTAATTTTTTTCAAGAAATTGTTGAGGCCAATTCGATTAAACTATTTTTTTCTATAAATCTTTTCAAAAAGTTCCTCTAGCTAAATTTGTTTTTGTTTAAGTGTTTCTTTTTTAATATATATATATAATTATTTTTTTATTAATAGTATGGTTTTTTATAAAGACTTATCCTGATTTGAAAAATAAGTTCGAATAGAAAAGAAATTAAAAATTATATTTTGATAAATTTATGGTACTGAATATGAAAGTAAAGGAATAGTTAATTTTAAAAAAAATAAATAAATATTTTAAAATAAAAAAAAAAGTTATTTAAGTATCATTAAATATTTATGAGAGATTTTTTAAAAAAAATATACATATTAGTTTCACATATAATTATTTATAAAATAATTATTAACATTACTATTAAAACCTTCGAACTTACTTATTTGAAAAGCAAGGTATCATCATGTGATTTTTAAACTATCATTGTAATTGCTTTATTACAAAAAGGATTTAATTTAGAATGTTAAAAAAATATAAAAGATATTCCAAAAAAAATTAATTTAGGAGAAAGAAAGAGAAAGGAAAAGCCAACATTGTCAAGCCTAGGCTCTTGAGCTTTCTTAGACGATGAGGCCCATGGCCTGACCCTAAAAAGGTAAGAGTCTAAGCGCGCCCATGAACTCAAAAGTCCAAGTCCGCGTGTGTTTTTTTAACTCAAGCAGACGACATTGTTTGTTTGCTTCTTTTTAAAAGCAAACAAATAAATAACACGTCGTCTATTTAGACAGGTAATGTTTACTCTATTAAAACAAATTTCGACTATATTCAATGATCGAAAAAATTAGGGCCTGGGAAATTTGGATCCGAAAACCCAACTTTGAACCTATTTTTCACCTAAAAACACCTGAAAAAAAAACCATAGAAACCTCCTCAATAACTCCACTTCTAACCTACAAACTCAAAATGAATTTAAATATAAATAAAATTTGCGGCTTTTTAGTAAAAGTACCTTCTAAAATATGATTATTTTCAATAAATAGAAATATTTTAAAATAAAATAAATGCTTTTTAAAATCTAAAATATGCCATATTAAGGCATAATCTCTTTTCATCAATGATATATCATCTATGTAAAGACTAAAAGTTATTTTACAATTAATTAAAAATAACAAAATAAACTATTGATATAATTAAAACATCTTAAAAAAAATTTCCTTCTATTCTAGAACAACTAGATGGCTATCACAAAAGCAAATAAAATCCAGAATGCCGTTCTTGCAGATATTTTATATATTTTGAAATAGTTATTAAACTCGGTCCGGACCAGTAAAGTGACCCAAAAAATTCATAATTTAGAGTCCGATCCAATCCGAGTTTTAATTTGATCCAAAAAAAATATTAATCAAATCAAGTCTAATTGATCCACTCGATCAGTCCAAACTTGGCTAGATCAACCCTGGAGGGATTCAACGTACAAAATTGGCTACATCTTAATCTTAGGAGGGAAACAATTCCCTGATCTATGTAAAATCAGATATTGAATGAATATCTAGGTCAAAAGGATTAAAACAGGAAAATCAATGATCATGATCACGTTGAGACAGACATTGCCAACACATTCTCATTGTAATTAAGAAATCTAATTGAAAAAAGAATCAATGACGACTTCATCATGTTGAGGCAGAACCATTACCAGATACACACTCCCACTCTAATTCAGAGATGTCAGTTTCAAAGAAAGCTTTGTGGAGACTCTTGACACACTGCTCTGCTTCATCGTCATTCACAATTAATGAGATATTAACCTGGTAAGAAAAAACCAAAATGGCGAGTTACTTGATCACGACAATCATCAAATCGCTTAGAAGCATTCGAGCTCCACGCTTAATGAGCCGGATGCCCCCATTTAAGGCGGCTCCTGGATCCTTTGAAGGAATATAATGTGCATGAGAGGTGCTCACAAGCCTATTCTTGGGTTCTAAAGCTGTAAAATGTGCATTACATACTAAAAAAGACATGCAAAGGAAATCATAGTCGAGATGTGATACCTTCGAAGCACCCTGTGATATCATCTGAACATTGACTCCAAGAGTACGAAGAACATGGAAGGCCTGCCATGACATCAATCCAATAATTAACAGAAATGAAGAGGCAAATAAATAGAAAGATGAGGTTCAAACCCTTCACCACAGCATTCCTAACACTGCTGTAAAATATATTAAGAAAAAAGTTGTAGCATAAGACTATGCTTCAATATAACAACCAAGTGTCCTTTGAAACTTCCTTCCAGGTCATGTAAGATTTATGCTGAGCTATGATTTTTTAAAAAAAAAAAATGACTGAAAAGCATTTTTTAAAAAAATCTATCTATCCCACTTCATCATTTTGAAGTTGCTGCTGGTTCGGTTTTATCAATTTTAACAAAGCATTTACCATGATTCACTAACCCAACATGTTAGACTTCAAGAGAATGAGGGGGACAAAAACTAAAAGATCCAAAAGAAGAGACAGGATTCTCATCACCGAACAAAAGCAATCTAGATGATACTTGAATAGATTTGTAGTTAGAGGACAGGAGGAAAAAAAAAAGAATCCTTTTTTCACCCAAAGCAGAAACAAGTTTTCAAAAGACACATCTCATCAAAAACCAAGAAGAAAAGTGCAATGGAGCACCTTCTCTAATATCAGAGAGGACCTCTGGACATTCCCAATGAGAGAGATTATTGATCTACGCTGCAGGAGATTGACTACAGCAATTTTCTCAAGCTCCTCAACAACATGGTCGAGTTCCTGTTTAAGGAATACAACAACAGATGAGATTGAATGCCAAGAGTAGACACGAATAATATATCATGCTGGAGAATAATACCAATATATAAATCATAACTAAAATAAAGACACCATACGCTTGCCTGCTGAATCAGCTCTCTACTCCAAAGCTTTGATGGATCGAGTGTCAAGGAGATACTGACTTCGCTGGTAGCTACAACATCCACTGATATTCCCAAATCTTCAAAGGTTGAAAACACCTGAAAGGATAAAATTTATAGCAATGAGAAGCATAAACCAACAGCTGGCATATTTGAGGGAAAGAGGGATCAGAATCCAATTTTAGCTGCTAACCTTAGCAAGAAAACCAAATTGGCCAAGCATGCGGGTGCTAGCAATATCCAACATAGTAACATTCCGTTTCAAAACAATGCTAGTTAGTACTGCCTGAAATTAGGACAAAGAAAGATTAATTTTATTCTAAGTTCTTCACATTACAATCATTTAAAATCATCAAATACAAACCTTACTCATATCTCGTGCTCTGGTGATAAGAGTTCCAGGAGCATTCGGATTGTAAGAATTTTTAACCCTAACAGGAATATCAGCCTCCCTGGCAGGCCTCATGGATTGCGGATGCAAGACCTGCAGAAATGTACAAACAAAAAGGTTAGAGAAGACATGCTTGCTTAGGCTGTCTGTTTCTACTTCCGCTAGAATTTGCTCATCCACCCCCCCCCCCCCCCCAAAGCCAAAAAAAGGGAAATGTAAAGTCCTCATGTATGGTTGGATAGGACATTTAAATTATGATACCTGCGCGCCAAAATATGCTAGTTCTGCTGCCTCATCAAATGTCAAGTATGGCACAGGTTCAGCATGTGGATATATATTAGGATCACATGTCAAAACACCATCAACATCCTTCCACACCTATAATAGATAAAAGTATTAATCTGATTTCAATAAAAAAAAAATGTAATTTCTACAGAAATAGATTCAAGAGGCTTCCATCAAATTCAGCACAGTTCTATATTTTCCAGAAAAAGCATTCTCTTGCATGCTTACATTTCATTTGTAAATGCACTCATGAATGAAGAAAGATAGTCACAGAAAATATAAGAAACAGGAATAATGTCAAGCATGTGCATGCAGTTGAGACACGGCCATCTTTTCCCAATATCTGTATGGATTATGGAAAAACAGTGAATATTAGTTCTAGTTGGTTCCTCTCCTTCTGTCTCTATTCTCTTCTCTCTCACTTTTTTCATAATTTTGATAGTCTTCAGATCTGAGTTTCCTATCCTTGTTCTTGGATCTAGGTTTCCTGTCCTCCTTTTCTTCCCTCTCTTGCTTGAAATTAAAACCATCTATGGCATTTTATGCTTTACATTTGGGTTTCACTGGAGGTGTTAGTGCTTTGGTATTTTGACTGGTAGTGAGGTGGCGGTAAGGCTGGTGGAGTCAATGGTCTCGGGTTGTGGAGAAGGTGGTGTGATTTCTTGTGTTGCTGAATATGATGGGCAGCAGTCATTGAGGATTGAGTGGTGGTGCTGGTGGTTTGGGAGTGGTGGTGTTGTTTAGATTGGTGGTTTTATGGTTTTGGAGGGCTAGGCTATGAGGACTTAGGTGGTGGTATTGACTAACTGCAAAGTGGTGTGGGTGTATTGGTGTTTGTGTTCGCTGGTAGATTAGGCTGCAGTATTGAGGTAGTGCTGATGTTGGTGCCAAAGGAGATGGTAGTGTTGGTGGTTTGGATGGATAGTTGTATTGGCATTTTAAGAAAACTAGAGCTGCGGGAATTAAGGCTGAGTGACAAGAGGATAATGACAGCAGCTGGAGTGGGGGAGGGGGGGGGGGGAATGATCTTGCTTTTTGCTATGATTTCTTGTGGCAGACACCAGAGTTTATTCTTGGGTTTTGGGCTTTCTTTCCTGTGGTGCTTGAGGTAATGGTGCTTTAGTGAGTTCAGCCATCACTTGTCTCCTAGATGAACAGACTTGTGATGTTGTTCAGGTTACTGGATCTTGTGTTTTTAATGGTCAGCTTTCTCTTTAGCTTTTTATATTAATTAATAAAATCTGACTAAATAAACAAATGGAGGACTTAATATTGATGCGATTTGTTGTATTTGGGAGGGGAAGTTATGGAAAAATTCCTTGGAGCTGCACTATGTACTGCAAACTTCCAGTGTCTGCAATTACCTGAATCTCACTCAAACCTAATGCTTTTCCAATGGTTGTGGCTGTCAAATCACTACCACCACGACCTAATGTAGTAATAGCACAGGATCTCCATCCCTGCAATTAGAAATATAAAAAAACACTATGATGAGCTATCCAGAAACTCTCACTAAAACTGAGTTCATTAATTTCACAAACAAGGTGTCCTGCTGAGCAATTAGCTAGGGGAAAGACCTTTCCAAGGAAGCCGGTAACAATAGGAATTGCAGGATCACTAATCCAGTCTCCATGCAAACTCTTTGCAACAGCCGGATAAGTTGCTTCAAGAATGTCTGCATTTGTGAAGTCATCTGTGGTGATAAAACCAATTTCGAAAGCATCATACTGCAAAACAGAAGGGGAAAATACAACATATTATAGTGCTGTCATCAGGATAGTGTTCATGTCACAGTAAAATCCCAAAATAGTAACACCATGGGCGTCTTGTTATTTATAAAATGACTGCAGTACTGCAATGCACTTTTATCTTCACTTTTCTCCATCTAAAATACACCAAATCTTCATGAGAGGAAACTATAGGTCTACTGTCATCTTTGATCCATCTTTAGTATCATATATTAACAATTTGGATATTTTTCGTGGCATAATAATACCACAAATCTGAGTAGATCAGAAAAGTTTTTAAGCAGCTTTGAGCAATAGCTGCACTCCTCTTCCAAAACTAGTTACCATAGTCCAGGTGATTCTTTATCTTGATTACTGCTACGTACAATTGTTCCAATAAGAAACAAAAGATATAAGGTTTATTTCATTCTATTAAAATTTAATCACTGAATAGTATAAACATATTACATGGCAAACCCTTGAAACTTTTAATTGTTATTGATTTTACATCTTTTTATTTGTGTTGAAATATGAGGCTACCATGATTGGTAATTTATTATACTGGATTAAGAATTCACATTAAACACGTGATTGTTAAAACCTTTCCAATCATATAGTCAAATGACACAATCTGAGAAAATCTTATATTTTGCCCATGCACCCCCTTAGTTTATGATAGATAATACCATCCATTTGATCCATAAAACATATAAAATTCCTATCAAGCTGTCTGTCTGTCTCCCTCTTCTCTCTCCAAGTTCTCTATCCGAAACCTTACACTACATTTATAATTGAAAGAAAGTGGAACCAAGTATGAGTAGACTCCAAACAAATTGTTCTGCTGCTGTTTTTCAGCGTGGTTGAATGATTACTGTATAAGCAATTACAGAAAATGGAGATCAACAGATGTTTGATTTAAAATATCTAGTTGTCGTTGTAGGCATGTGGATTCAATAAGCAGCTTAGCAAGAAATCTTTACAAGCAATGACAACAATCATTCAGATTAAGATGGTTTAAAAAAGGAAAAGGGGAGAGAAGAAGAGAACTGCGTACTTGGCGAGCTTTAGCACCAATTTTATTCATATATGCAGCAAAAATCCTTGTGGACATGCACTCCCCAAAAGAAACAAGGTAATCTCTAGTGCGTGGAGTCAACTCTTTCATCATAGCAATTCCCTTCAACAGCTGCTCTAATTCCTCCAAGTGTTCTGCAAAAGGAGCAGCATGAGAGGTTTCCACTTGTCCATGAGGCTAAAGAATTGATAAAGGAAATAGTATGAGTCCTAGCATCGCTGGCTTTGTAATTACAAGAACAACTTGATTCTACGATTCCCCCTCCCTGCCTCTATAATAGTTTATAAATTACAGCTACAATACTATCTATCTAAAAAGTAGAAGAACTTCATAATACTTTTCGGCTGCAGACCAAGTTTGAAGCATTAAAAACAAATGAGTGCCAACAGATACTCACTTGCAATAACCGACTCGTCTACTTCCAGTTCCTTCACGGTCCTGATATGATAGAATAATATCAATTGAATTTTATGGTTCATGGAACAATAATAAAAGTAAAAAAGAAGCAAAAATCAAAATCCTCACCGGTTATGCAATTCCTTTATGAAACTCAGCTCTTCAATACTATCTACATTAGTAACACCGCAACTAACAGCCTTCTCTCCAGCCTATAATTAAGTTGACCATATTAAAAAAAAATTCCCCTCGAAAAATAAATAAAACAACAGAAAATCAAAGTACAGGCAGGCAGGCAGGCATACCAGCAAAAGTTTGTTAGTGGTCTTTCCCATGGCAGAAAGTACAATGACAGGGCTCTCATTTGGAAAGCTAAGTATAAGTTCAGCCACTTCTCTCATTCTCTCGGCAGACGCCACCGAAGAACCACCGAACTTCATTACGCATGTTATTTTCTTCTCGGCTTCATTATCGATTTTGTTCGTTTCAAGTAGATCAACACTGGCTGCCTCACAGCTCACTTTAAAGGCTCTACGACTTCTTTTTGACAGTACCAAACTTGTAGCCACTAAATTATAATTAAGCGGCGGCGACGGCCTGTGCCGTAAAGATTGGCCATGCATCCTCTTGGAGAAAACAGGGGAGGCAGCTTGTACGGTCGCCGAAAATTGCAATGCGTTTGCCATAATAGTGTGTTAGCGTTGCAGTTTCGAGTCGACAAATAAGAGAACTTTCCTGTGTTGCAACGGTATCTATCTAGCAAGCAAAAAGAACGAATTATTTACCGAGTCAATCGATCATTTCGGGGAAAAATCTAGCAGAAGACAGATTGATGATCAAAAGGACGACAAGATCGATAACAATACGAGCAGAGAAACAAGTACCTTCGAGAGAGAAACGTAGTAGCAATGCTAGAAATGAATGAGAAAGCCGATGGATGGATTGCTCTAGAGAGATCTAGAGAAGAAATGAAAGCGAAAGGTAGAAAACTTTCGAGCTGCGCAGGAACGCCAGAGGCAGAAAAAGACAAATCGAAAACGAGAACCAGCACGAAGGCGGCGCCAGAGGAAGCAAAATGCGATTCGAAAAATTTAAACGAAAACCAGCACGGCGGCGCCTTTCCTTCTTTCTTTCCCTCAATCTCGGTCTGGTCTTTACCTTTTTTTCATTTTTAATTAATATAGTATTAAATTCAATGCTTCATATTTGAAAAGTTATAAATTAGTCCTTTTTACTCATTTTCAATTTTCTCTAAACCTTGGACTAAAGTGCTTGTCTGTTTTTGCGGCCAACAATGATTGCCAGCATAAATAAACGGATACTAAATAATTTAACTATTTAAATAAATGAATTATAATATTATGATTTATGTCAATCTCATTTAATCATTTAAAAAGTCAATATATTAAAAAAAGAAAAGATAAAACAACAAATAATTACAATAAATAGTTAAAACTTTGACAAAATTATTTTTTTAAATAATTATTTTTTAATGACACGAAGAATAAAAAATACTTTAATTTAAGATTATAAAAAAGGAGGAGAAATTGCTGCTAGCAAGAAGCACCAACAAAAGCTAGTCGGTTGATGTGGTGCAAATTATGTTTTTTAAAATTTTAAAAAAAAATTATATTTTTAAATCGTTTTGATGTGCTAATCTCAAAAATAAATTTTAAAAATAAAAAAATATTATTTTGATGTATTTCTAAGCGAAAAATATTTTGAACCGCCAATATTACTATAATCCCAAACAAGTTACATAAGACTAGGTTATGTATGTGTGAAGAGACCAGGTGGATAATAATTTTTTCCATTTAAATTGTCAAATTGAGATTTCAAAAATAAAAAAAATAATCAAGAGTGAGTCTAGGGGATTGGGTTACATGTTTTCAGGTAAGAAGAACTGAGTTGTAACCGAGTCAAAAACTGAAGGACTGAAAGAGTAATTTACTCTATTAATTTTAGAACCCTCCCGTGGTTTCAGCTGAATCCGATGGCGGGGATTGTAAACCGTGTTAATAAATTCCTCACGTTAGATCCTGTAGGATAAATCAAACGGTAGAGAAAGATCCTGTCATGAAAATCAACTGTGCCAATAGAGTTTGTTTAGAGCGTCCTGGTTGCTTTTCAAAGTCTAAGGGGTTGAAAAAAATATTTCCCACGTGGACCTCGATGTCGGTCAAGGCTACCAAGGCCGACAATTCCTCTCTTGCAAACAAGGAAAAGCTCTTCGAATAGCCAATGGGTTATGCTTTGGACTTTATTAAATTTATAATATAATGTTTGGTTGTATATAATATATATCATGATTTATTATATTATTTAATAAATTATATATATATAATATGAAGTCGTGGAAAACTTCAAACAAAAATGAATTTTTCTAACTAATAAAATATGAGTCTTCGATGATTTTGCAAAACAAATTTCTCATGAAACAAAGGATAGCCTGATAATTAAATCAATTTTGTATGTTTGATGATTTAAGGATAAGTAAGTATAATTTATAAAAAAAACCCTTTTTTTTTCAGGTAGTTTTTAAAATCATGAGTTCCACTCACACACGAGGGTGAGCAAAAAAACCAAAAAACTGAGAAAACTAAAAAAAAAAACTGAAAAAACCTAACTGTGAAAAAAAACCGATTAAAATTTTAAAAAAATCAACCGGTTCGGTTTTAGAAGCCTGAAACCAAAAAAACTGAATCAAATCGAATCCAAACTGAAAAAAAACCGAGCCAAACCGAGTCAAAACCGAGCCAAACCGGAAAAAACCTAGCCAAAACTGAGCCAAACCAGTTTGAACTGATTTTTGTCCTAAAAAACCGAACCGAAACCGGTCTGTTTGAACCGATTTTGGTTTTTTTAAAAAAAAAAATCGGTTTGGTTTTTTTTTATAAAAACCGAACCAAACCGAAAATGATCACCCCTACCCTAGAGATTAAACCATTTGTTTTTGCTGTTCTTTTTAAAAATTAAAAAATATATATATTTTTAAATTGTTTAAATGTATTGATATTAAAAATAAATTTTAAAAATAAAAAATATTATTTTAATATATTTTAAAACAAATAATAATTTGAAAAACTAACTCCTACAGCAATATAATACCAAACTACCAATATTTTCTGATTCTATGGATCTCTCTATATCATTAAGAAAATGCCAAGAAAACGAAATTTAACACTTGTAAGCTAGTAATATATAACGATGTCCTGGAATGTCATGATAATTAATGGTTTGAACTTTTAGCATGAATGGTTTTTGGTATGCTACCAATAGCAGTATTTAGGATAAAAAAATCTATTTTTTTTTGTTTAAAATATTTTTTTTTAATTAAGTGATGTTATAAATAATTTTTAAAAAATAAAAATAAATATTATTTTAATATATTTTTAAATTTAAAACATTTTAAATAGCAAATCTCACCGCACTCCCTATAAATTTATATTATATTATGGCCTTTATGGGTTTTCATGCAGTTGTTTTTTAAGGTTCACAAGAAATAAGTTCGAGTAATATAAATTTTGAAGGTTTATATATTGGTTAATTTTAGAGTCTGGAAAATTAATCAAAGTTTATATAAATTAATTCAAACACTCATATTTAAAAAAAAAAAAACACCTCAAAGTGATTGATGATCAAGCCAAAAGGTGTGAAAATGGAAAATATCAGTTACAGAATCTCATGAGGAGAAGGGAATGGAAGATCTTTAAAGCAGGTGAACCCTCCATCCACAACAAGGTTATGCCCAGTTACGTACTTTGCTTCATCTGATGCCAAATACAGTGCAGCTTCGGCCACATCTGCTTCTTCACACTTAGCCCCCTTCAGCTGCCCTAGCCCATTCACGATCTCAACCAACTGTTCTTGGGTGGCGCGTGGATAAATCAGGCCTATCTGAGCCAAGGAGAGTGGGGTCGGAATCGGACCCGGTGAAATGCAGTTGATCCTAATCCCATTCCTGCATAGCTCGCTGGCCACAGACTTGACAATCCCAGGGACTGTAGATTTTGACACTGAGTAGGAATGCGAGCCAGCCCCGCCAATGAGTCCACTGATACTAGATGTGCAGAGAATACACCCTGAGCCTGCAGGCATCATCGCTCGTGCGGCGTGCTTTATCCCCGCCACCGTGCCTCTGACATTGACTTGCATGACCTTGTCAAATTCATCTAGATCAAGGTCTGCAATGCTCGGTGGAAAAGATGGCCCTGCTACCCCTGCGTTGTTGTACATTATGTCAAGTTTCCCATAGTCTGTCATGGCAATCATCACTGCCTTTTCCAGCTGAGCCTCCACTGTGACGTCGCACTGGACAAAGTGGGCTGCAGGACCCAGCTCTTTGGCAGCTTGTGGACCAATTTGTGAATCCATGTCAGCGATTATGACTTGTGCTCCATGCTTGATGAATTCGTGGGCTGCGGTCTTGCCAATGCCACTCGCACCTCCTGTTATTAAAGCCACCTTGCCTTCTAGCCTGCTCGGAGATAAAAGATGTGTGCGCGCAAAGCTCAATAAACAATATGCTAATACAAATTTGTGTTTTGTACTGAATATTGCTTTGATATTGACGTACGTCTTTTCAATTTAGAAAATAGGTGAATCAATCTAATTACATCTTAAAGATGATTATATTATTTTAAATATAAAAAAATAAAAAATAAAATAAGTAATTAATTGGGTTTCGACCAGATTTGAATCCGGTTTGATTGTATTAATCTAATCCTTATCAGATCATTTTTGAGTTTACATAGGTTAATTATCAATCCAGTTCAATCACAACTCCAACCCATGTCAAGTTTTGGGTAAACAAATTCTCGAGTTGACCTATAAAGTTAGATCGGTTAGATATTCATGTCAAGTTTTGGATCAACAAGTTCTCGGGTTAACCTACAAAGTTAGATCGATTTGTCTAATGAATATATATATATATATATATATATATATATATATATATATATATATATATATATATTTTATTTTATTTTTTTTGCCCATCAGAAAATATATATATTTGCGCAGAAAAATGTCCATCAAAACAAGGTTGCATCTAATTTGCCCACCAGTACTCTTGAAAGGATTTGTGAACAAGAATAGGCAGGCATTTTGGCCATAAGAGTTGTAAAAGTGGTGGCCTAGCTAGATCAGCGGAATGAGAACATGGAAGGATGCAACATTTATGGCAATTTTCTGAGCAAACATCACGTTGCAAAAGCTTGCCCGCGTGGTGGAGGCTGTTAGTCAACTCTGTTTTGTTTTTATAACTTGAAGGTGACTCGTGAATAAATTATTCATAATTTTTAAAATATTTCTCACGTCCTCACCGGGATACCTAGACTGGTAGCGTTAATAAAAAAAAAAATCAATTAATAAGATAAGACTGAAAATTGCAACAATTAACTTTTTATATGAACTAGGTTGAGTAAAAGGAGGTTTAGGATTTATTAATTTTGTTTACAGTGTGGTTGTAGTTGTGATTCCTTTTTAAATAATTTTTCACGCTGAAATACATGTCAATAATTTTTATTTTATTTTTTTAAAATTATTTTTGATATCAGGATATTACAACGATTTAAAACATATAAAATATATTAAATTTTAGCAAAATAAATTAAATTGTTTTAGAAACGAGATTTACACCCGTATTCCCAAACGGTGTCAATTCATCCACACACATAAACTGAGGAATCAGAGCAAGGAATTAATCAATTTTACTACAGAGTTTTTCGAAATCATTTCAAGAAATTCTTTTTTATTATAAGATTCATACACATCCAATAAATACGTTTTTTTTTAAATCAAATCCCATTCAGCAGAATATATTCAATGGCGGAAATCTTCCCACGAGAAATTCAAAAGGAATTTTTTTAAAAAATAGCATTACTCGTGAGCCTAGCTAATTAACTAATCAAGGTGATGATCAGGCATGAATCCTGGGATGATTCAACCAAGAATTCTTAGAAACTCATCCAGAAAATTAAGCTTTAAATTTGGTTTAACATCAACCATGTATATATACACAAATGGTATGAATCAAGAAAACATCACTTGCAACTCCAATTTAGAGTCATGAGTGATCTATAAATAAGCTAGCTGGGAAGATGATGAACTTACCTTCTGCAACCACCAGTTGAATAATAATTTCTTCCTTGCTTCCTCAACACATCATCAGCAATAAACTTGAGCCCTCTATAGTTTTCAGCAGAAGATAATTAGAAAACGAGGGGATAAAATGGCATGGCTAGTAATGTTTATGGGCATGCTAGCGCTCATGAAGAAGCAGATGTTTTGGATAAAACAGCAAATTAATTACCTGGCTAAATAGGATCTGGGCATGTCTGCAGCACAGACCTTGGACGTAGAGAAGGAGGCTTTGATGGATCTATCGAAAGGCTTGGTGTTTAAGTGGGAGAGGAGGCAAATTAACCGTTGTTGTGGTTATATCAGACACATTTCCATGCAGAGAGAGAGAGAGAGAGAGAGAGTATGAACATGGCTTACGGCACTATGACCTGTCTTATTTAATGATTCTCCAATGGAAGGAAGCTATGGCTCCTTTGTGTTAATTTCGTGTTAGTTGCATCATTTCCCGAATAGAAAACAAGGGATAAATACAAATTCATCGCGGATTTATTCCAAAAAAAAAAAAAAATTTGTGTACAATATTGACATTTTATAATTTATGAAAAACAAATCTCTGAAAAATGATTGAGAAGGACTTCAATATCAAAACATCATTCTTTGAAAATTACCATATTAACCATATTTTTTAATGGACATTATTTTTAATGGACATTCAGATTCTAGAAGAAACTTTTTATTTAAGATGCTATTTTGTCAGGAAGGCTCATTGTGTACAGTTTTTTTTTTTTTTTTCCATTTGTTTTAGTGATGAAGGTTTTTTTCATAGTTATTAAACTTTATTCAAGATCGAGTCTGGATAAAGTTGGAATCACATGTTATAAAACAAATGTGGTAACGGGCAACAACTTTTGCATTGTAGGCTTGACCCAGATTATTTTTTTAAATAAAAAAATAAGTTAAAATCATATTATTTTGAAAAAAATTAATTAATTTTAACCAAGTTATTCAAATCAATTTATTTTTTTATTTTTTGTTAAGTATAAATTGATCGAGATTTCAAGTCAACCAAGTTCTGAATTGACCTATCAAAATCATTCGAGTTTTATAATAGTGGCATTAGAATGGTGAAGGAAATGTCGAGATTGCTATCTTCTATATCTCATTTTAATTGTGTTGTTGGGAATTTAAA
The DNA here is from genome assembly GCF_000002775.5 of Populus trichocarpa. Classification (NCBI taxonomy): domain Eukaryota; kingdom Viridiplantae; phylum Streptophyta; class Magnoliopsida; order Malpighiales; family Salicaceae; genus Populus; species Populus trichocarpa. The sequence continues at coordinate 22,958,281 of NC_037286.2, read as the reverse complement.
TTTTGTAAGAAAATGAAGTGAGCTGAATCTAAAATTTCAGCTAGCATAATTAAATAATGAAATTAATTAAATAATGGAATTTTAGTGCTAAACTAAGGGATGAATTAATGAGTTCTCCTAATGAATTTTGAGCCAAATTCTACATAATGTTGAAAGTTGAGGATTGATTTGTGATTTACTATATAGGTTGGGGATTGAGTTTTGTTTATCCTAAAAATTAACATGTTTTTATAACGGAGATAAATCTAGTAATTTGTTAATTTAAAACTTAATTTAAATCGAGTTTTATTTTAAATTGATTTAAAAATTAACATAATCAAACTCAATTAATCTAGCTAAGTAGAGATGAAACTTAATTATATTAATTTCAAAAACAATTGTTGTAAAAAGAAATTTCAAGCCAGCTGTAGCACTGTGGAAATGAATCTGAGTAAACAGTAATAATAATAATAATAATAATAATAATAATAATAAATGTGAAAGGGAGTAGTGCCATCAACATGATTCGGATTCTCACGAAATCTTGATTGCTGGACCGACCATGCATTTCGATCATATTTATTTATTATCCTTTGGATCAGATTTTATGTGAAAGTGGACTTTTAAAAAGACTACCCCATAGCCTCTGCCCTAGGAGCTCTTTTCTAAATTTATTTTATTTATTCAACTATATAAGGGTGCTTTTCAACATTATATTTTTAATTAAATTATATTTTGAATACAAAACTAAATTCTTTAGTGATCGGATCCTAAATAAAGTCATCTACATTTGAATTAAATTAATATATCCATGGAAATTATATTTTTACTACGTACCTCTTTTATGATTCAAATTTGAACGAAAAGTACAAGTAATTAAATAAGCATTCCTGTCAATTCCGTCTCTATTTTATTTTATTTTATTTTTATATATATATAAGGAAATATTTCGTCTCAATTTGTTGGGTTTAGAGTACAAAGAATATATATAATTCAAAGATGGCCAAAAGCAAAAATCCAAGCTTTAAATAAGTATAGAGTTCTAGGTTTGTTTTCTAAAAATTACTAATTCGAGTTTTACAAATCTCAAGGTTATTAGAGATTTACATGATTGTTAACTTCAGGACCTGTAAAATTAATCGAGATGCGTGTAAGTTGATTTGAACATCCATATTAATTAAAAAAACATTACAAGCTCTAAATAATGGAAATATGTTATTATATTTACTAATACTTCCTATCCTAACGTTCAATGCTTCCTTTCCAAGACTTGCACTCCATGATTGCTGGTGATGGTGGATATGTTTATTTAAATCATGTTTATTTTTGTGTTTTTAAAGTGTTTTTAAAAAAAATTAAAAAAAATTATTTTTTTATTTTAGATTAATATTTTTTGGTGTTTTAAGATCATTTTGATGCGCTAATGTCAAAAATAATCTTTTAAAAATAAAAAAAATATTATTTTGATGTTTTTCCGAGTAAAAAATATTTTGAAAAACAACCGCAACCACACTTTCAAACACCCTCCAATAAACTGGAGCACTTCTACTAAACCCAACCTAATTTAATGGCCAGTTTTGGATTTGGCTGACTCGTTTTTTAACTTGAGTTGGGTGTAAAAAAAACATTCAATACCAATCATAAATTTTAATTTTTTTTAAAAAAAATCTGCAACTACAAAACAATAGCAATTGGAAAATTAAGAAGAAAACCAGGATTACAATTTTTTTTTTTAGTTTAACGTGGGTGTCCAGGCCAGCTTGCGCGTATCTCGACTAATCCCACGGGCCCTAAAGTTAACAACCATGTAAGCCTCCAGTGGCCATCATATGAGCAACCACAGGGCTCGAACCTAAGACCATAGAGGGAGCAAATCTCTTAGTTTCAAGTTTTTACCACTAGATCACCATCTAGATGTCCAGCTTGCGAATCACAAATTTTTGTGGTAGTGGGTCTTGATGTGCATCAACTGTTATTATCAATGGAAGCTCACCTAACCTAAAAAATTCAAGACAAGGCCATGGAAAGAGGGAAAAAAGGATAATATTATTATTAAACTAAGTCATAATTACAAATAATTGGGTCATTAGAGAAATAACTAGGTTGTCATCTTATTAAGATTGTGGAGACAACTCGATGATCCTAAGCATATAAAATTCCATGTAGATGTATTAATTATTAATATTCTTAGATCATTAAGGTAGCTTCACGCTGATGGTAATTATAAGTATATTGTTGATAATTAATTGCTTTAATCATTAATCTATGTTTATTTAATACTACTTTTTATGAACATAGAGGCAGCTTTCCAAATAACGGTGCTGAAGGATTAAAAAGATCCCAAATTTTATATGACTTTTTGTTTGTGTTTTGATAGTGGATGAATTTGATTTGAATAATATTATAGTGGTGTTAGCTCGACTTTGCTTTCATGAGTTGACTCAGAAAATCTAATACTCGAAACTTAATTTAAATTCTTTTTTTAATTGATTTGGACACGATATTGACTAGATAAAACTAGATTGAGTAGGTCACTTTACTTTTTTTATAATATTTTAAACAGTAAATTATAATTTTGACCATTTAGTTTAACAAAAACAATTAATTAATCTTTATAGTTTTTAAAATTATGTATTTAATATGTGTAACTTTAAATTTATTTAATTTATCCATTTTATTATTTTTATTTTTATTTTTAACTTGTTTTCTTTTTTTCTTTCTTAAAAAACAGAGAATTAGGTAAAACTGAAAATTTCTACTACCAAAAAAAGAGGTATTTTTGAAAAAAAAAAAAAAACTACAAACTTAAGGATGGTCAACATAAGTCAAGGAACTCTTCAATTATTTCTAACACTGCTATGGGGACTGGTTAATTAGTTCTAAAAAACTGCAAGGACTGAGTTATAACTAACCACTGTCCTTAAATGCGGTGCCGTTCGGTTCCGAACCATAACACCGTACAGCCCAAACCAACGAAGGCCTAAGGTGTGAAGTTTCATTTGGATGAATGGATCATGAGAAGAAATGATTTAGAGGCCCATGTCAGCCATGAAATAGAGAGGAATGAGGATTGTGTTCTGTTTCCTGGAAATCCAATTAAAAAAAAAAAAAAAAGAGAAGAAAAAAACAAATCAGATTATATATACTCAAGAGATCTACTGTGGTAGTTCTAAACCTGAACAAGAAATTTGTTATTCATAATTTGATTTGAATCAAATTTTAAATTGATTCAACTAAAAAAAAATTGATCGATGAAATTTAGTTAGCCTGGTTATACTCATCCAAACTCGACCGCATCAATTCCAATGATTTTTTAAAAGAATTAAACAACACGGGTTAATAAAAATATCTTACTTGGTTTGAGCTGTAACCCGTGGATTTATATAATAATCCAGTGACATGTGTCTTTTCTCAAGTTAATTCCTGAATAAAATATAACAACTATTTTTATGATGTATATAGAAATAATATAAGAAAAAATATTGCCAAGACACGAAAATTTAAACTCAATATTTTATTATTAAAAATTTTCTCTTCAAAAATAATTTGCTGAAATACAAATTAAAGAATCCTGTTTATACTAGTCAGAGAAAAAATCCTAATAAATAGTTAAAGTGTTATTCTGGAGATTCCTATGAAAAAATAAAATTACCAAGCACAATATCTAATCTCTCAAACTAAATAAAAAAAACCTAAAAACATCATACATGAGAATTTTTTTCCTAGACCAGGTAAGGATAAAAAAAAAAACAAATATTTTTTTTATAAAAATCATTTTGCATCAGTTTCCTAGGCTGGAAATAACTCGTTTTCGATATCAAATTGTTCTTGCTTCAATCTCATGGAAATTAAGACTCTCCAGCCTCTTTTCTTACCCTGCTTTAAATGCATAAAAAAATTAGATATTAACTTCAATCCATTTATATTAAAATTTGCATAAAAAAACAATAATTGATAGGTTATTTTTATTCCATTTATTTCCAGGATAATAAACCGCAAACTTCAAACCTGTTTCATTAATATGTATTATATCTTTATAATTCTTAAACAAATTTATCTTTATGATAGTAATAAATTCGTAATCAAAAGTATCAATATAACCCAAATTAATTTTTTGTTGTTGAGCATTTTCTATATTGTATTTGCACTTAATCTCTAATTTATCAATGAAAACACTATTGATATTATGCTATCATTATTAACATGATTATCATCAAAATAAAAATATCATAAATTAGCAGAGAATACCAAGTTATGTTTATCTCATCATAAATAGGATCGCTAAAATTTTTCTGGTACCCATTTCAATCAAGAAGCTATCCCAATGCTAATATTATATGAATTCGTGATAACTCCTCATATAATTTTTTAGAGTTTTCACATCTATAAACTAAATTAATTTTACTACCTGTTTTTGCATGTCTTATATTACTATTTCTTTAATATTTCTTTTCTAAAAATAGATATCTTCATTTTTTATACAGAACACATATTTCTATGTCATTTTTTTTTCAATCATGGTTATTTAAATACAAAGCATTAATCATTTAACTTTAACATCAATCAATGCAAATGAAAACAACTTGAAAAGATAGTGAGAAATGGGTGTTTGTTTTTTAGAAAGTGGTTTTCAAGAAACTATTTTTCAAACTTTCCTGTGTTTGCTTGTCATTAGAAAAGTTGATCAACGGAAAACACTTTCCAGTTAAAGAAAAATTTAGTTTGATTTCCAGGAAAGTGTTTTCCTTTTATTTTGGACAGAAAACACTTTCCGGAAGTTGTGAAAAATTTAGAAATGTCATATTATTTGCCGATTATATCAAATTTGGTCATCAAACTTTTGATTGCTAATATATATATATATTTTGAATATTTGTTTTTCAATTTCATCCCTTATAATTTAATTTTTATATTAATTTTGGTCCTCATTTTTATTTTGCTTTTCCCTTATTATTTTTTAATTAAAATTTGTTATCTATCAAGGTCCTCATTCTTTTAATTGCTACTTATTTTATTTGAAATAATTTATGAAATATTAATTATTATTATTTTAATTTCTTCATCTTTCAATTTTTTTATTTTTTATTTGATCTTTATTATTTTGATTATTATTTATTTTATTTGAGATAATTTATAAAATTATATTGTTTTTCAATTTCATTCTTATTCAACAATTTATAAGATTTGTTCCTCATTATTTTAGTAAACTTGAAAAAAATAAAACATTAATAAGTTATTTTCCAGCTCATTTTCATAACATTACCAAACACTAGAAAATATTTTCCAACTTATTTTCCATTACACTACCAAACATCGAAAAATACTTTCCCGGAATTTACTTTTTCCGGAATTCATTTTGCAAAAAAAAAATTACTTTCCAGCAAACAAACGGGATACATAATATTGTTGAATATGAACACTATATAAAAACTTTAATTTTAATTTTTTTCATTGAATATTTTCTCTCCAAGTCATAAACTAAAATATATGTTAAACAATCATATTAATATTAGTCTTAGCTATGTCCTGTAGGTAAAAAAAATACTAATAAATAATTATAGAGTTACTATAGGATTTTTAAATTAAATAAATAATAAAATTATCAAATATAATATTTAATTTATTAAATTAAATAAAAAAATAAAACTAAATAGAATAAAAATAAATAATTTTACTTGAAAATCTTCTTGCATCACTTTCATTGCTTCTTACATAAAATAGCACTTAAACATCACCATGTCATCATATCATCGATCTCTGTCTCTCACTCACTCACTCGTTTCTGTAATAATGCATTTCCGAAATCCAAATCGAAATCACCCCTGAGTCCATTGAATTGAATCACATATAATCATGGGTTCCACCCAGTCCACACATGCAACTCAAGATGATGACGAGGAAGAAGAAGCAAGCGAAGAAGAAGAAGAAGAGAAAGACGAGGAGGACGAAGAAGAAGAGCTGGAACAGCCTAACGATAGAGGAATCATCGAAAACAACAATAATTTACACAACAAGGTTCTACAACAAGAGCCAGAGATGCTGCCCTGTTACGCATCAGCATCGCCTCTCTCCCCTCAACTCTCATCTCTAGGCACCCCAAAGCTCGGTCCTTCTATCAAGGTGTGGGACCCTTACAACGTCCTCGCGCCGCTCCCTCCCCCGCCCCCGCCTCCTTTCTCCTCCGATGACGAGGTTGGTGTTTTGGAGGTGTTTTTGATCAGTCATGGAGAGTGCGAGCTCGATCTGAGGCCTGATTTAGTCGGTGGAAGGTGCCACGTGGCTGAATTGACTCCCAAAGGGCAGCGACAAGCCAGGGCTCTTGCTGTCTTCTTCAACTCTCAAAGGGTCAGCTTCCATTCCGTTTATTCATCGCCCTTGAATCGTGCTAGATCAATGGCTGTCTCCATCTGCCAGGTAAATATTATCAGAGCTAGAAGTATGGTAATGGGTGTCAACGTTTGTCCATTATACTTACTGACAAACAAAGGGTAAATGGTATTGGTAACATTGTATTAAGATTCTAATGGTAAAAAGGGATTGCATCAAATGTAATTAATAGTCGTTGAAAGCATGATTGATTGCTTGTTCTTGCATGTGATCATTTGTCAATCAAATTCCTTTCAAAATTTAGCGGAATATTTCTTAGGAATATTATAGTGAAATGTGTAATTTTAGGAGAAATAAAGGGTTAGTTTTTCATTTATTTCGAGTGAGGGATCCAGACTGGAGCTGATTCCTAGAGGAATCCGTCACTGATTGAGGAAGGTTTTCCGAAGAGAGAAAGAGAGGCACTTAATGGTTGAGATTTACGTCTTTGATCAGTGATTAAACTAGTAATGATTTTGGTACCGGAAAACTACGGAGGCTATGTTCTAATGACATTCTGGTTAGTTTAGATGATGGGGATGGATGGAATGGAGGTGCTGAGGATGGAATTCAAACACCACTTAGAATGAATTAAGCACCGATGCTGTTTTTGGTGGGGGTGGGGGAGGATTTCAAGAAGATTCTGGTTAGTTTGTAGGATGGATATTCCACTCTGTTAGTGATAAAGAAAATCACCACTCTAGAGAATAAATAGGGTTATACTCGCAAAGTCGGAGGACAGGGAAATCCCACACCTTAGAATTTAGAGTTCAAGATAGCTCACAACTTAATGGAATCCAGCAAAGAGATGCAAAGCTAACATCCAAGCTGAACAAGCTCAATTTGATTTTATTCAACTTCAACTCTCTCTACAATGATGTAAACAAGCATGATATTTATACTTGGAGCAAAACCTCTAAGCTATGAAAATAACAGAACATACACATCTCATCTAGACATGAAATTTAAACTAGCCAGTGACTAGAAGGTGATATAATCTTCAAGGTGGCAGATTTTCTACCAAGGCTGTCATCATTTGTTTCTAGTCCTAGATGTTGATTTTATTGAAGCAAACTCTGACCATTCAAACTAGGCAAGAATTGATGTGATATTCTGCTTAATTGTCAAAGTTTCATGCGCTGGTTGTTGAGATAAAAGATAGAATTATGCGAGTTAAGGTTAATGTTTGGGAGAGATTTCGGATTTCCCAACTGCCTGCACACCAGGGAGTTAAATGTGATCACTCCCTCTACGAAGTTCTGATTCACACTGTTTGAAGCATTGGAAACCAGATTCGCGTAGCCTTCAATTCATATATGGATTGCCTAGTGTTTTCTGCAGAATTAATAATGTTCTGCCTTTTAAGTTAATCCTAAAATCGGAGCCTGTTATGAGAATTTTCATCTGTCCTGAATCTTATTCAGCACCATTTATCCCTCATTTGTTTTTCATAATATTTTTTTTTTCTATTATTAGGAATGCTCCTGCATCAAATTTGGACAGAAATGATGAGATTTTGTTCACCAAAAAAAAAAAAACAAAACCCAGAAAAATAGAGAAAGAAAAAAGTTAGAAATTTTGATTGTGTTTGTTCACTTATGATTTTCATAATGTATCTCGTTTTTGTTTCTAGGTACATCAGCTGTGAAATACTAGAATTTTTTTCCTTTGCATCTTCACTCACGTTTCTCAAACTGCCAATCCTTTTATATCTGATTTTGAAATATGAAAGGGATAAATTGTAGTTATAGAATGTATTTGTTTGCTTGTCAATGATAATGCATCCCCTCATCATTGGTTTGTGAGTTGTGACCAATAGATTGGCTAGGAAGATTTTTATTTTCTTATATTGAGTTGTTTCATTCAAGAGGAACTCTGTTTAAGACGGGCCTTCTACATCTAATCTCAAAGCAGCTTTGATATCACTAGGAATATTTTCCTCTACAGCTTGTGTTATGCAGTTGAGTGAATTGTCCATATATAAAAATCTTTCAGGAAATGAATTTTGCCGAGGAGCAAATACGACCAGCAGATGCACTAATGGAGATGAGTATGGGGCTTTGGGAGGGTTGCTCCCGCTCAGAAATATATACACCTGAAGTTCAGAGCCTGCTCGAAAATTTTCGGCCTGACTTCTGTGCACCATCTGGAGAATCACTTAGGCAAGTCGAATTTAGGATGGTTCAGTTCCTAAATGGAACAGTCCTGGGACTGCCTGAAAAGCTGAGATCAGATTTGTTGATGCACCATCAAACTGAGAGCCAAGGGTTCTCTCATGACAGAGATGGGCCTCTTCTACCACTGCCTTCTCATTGGGATATGCTTCATAGGCACCGACAGGGCCTCACAAGGAAAAAGTCTGGTAAGAGTAGGCTACAACATGTGACTTCTACAGGCAATCACGAGGGTGAGGATGAGGTCTCTCTTAGGGAAGCCAGCCACCAACATTTGCTCCCTGATTTGAATAACAGGAACTCATCCTCCGCAGTCTCTTCATGCGTGGGCGTTTTCACGCATTCAATTCCTATCAAGTGTCTGCTCACAGGCCTCCTGGGGTGCAGCCCAGTAATGATGCACAAGATCTGCATAGAAGATTCTTCAGTGACTGTGTTGCAGCACTCTTGGAAAACAGGTTGGCAGATTAAAGGCCTGAATGATACTGCACATCTGAGACTTCTCTAGGTTGAGAATTATTGGCTCCGAGTTATTGATGGGATAATGAGCTGTTAATTATTAGAAGCTGTTATTTTTTCATTCATGGATTGTATTAGGGCTCACGATCTCACACGTTATGCTGCTTCTGCGTCCTGTTGTAACTTTGGTTTATTCGCTTCCAGATTTGCCAACTTACATCAAACAAAAATAGATTGGCTAGGAAGTTGGATTTTGTATTGGATGATTCTTTTGATCTACAGCATTTACAAATGTTGTTGTAGAGTGGAAGGTTTTTTTTTTTTTTTTTTCCCTGTAGTGGGAAGAAAGAAAACAAGTTGTTTTAGAATGCAGAGAAGGAGCTTAGTCTTTTTTTTTTTTTTTTTTTTTTAACTGTGTTGATGAATGTAGTTGGGTTGAGTTTTAGTTTATAATTGTATTTAAATTAATTTTTGATATTTTTACAAGTTATAAACGTTATTTATTTAATTTTTTTTGAACTCAAGCGGATTAAATTTATTTATTGGTTGATTTATATTGCTAAATTCCATGAATTTGTTTTTAGAGGCGGTTGTATAATTAATGTTAAGTTTAATTTTTATATCTTATATCACAATAGAACTTACTTTCCTTCCTTTATGAAATGGATAAATCTTTTTTTATTATGTAAAAGAAATTTAATAGAAATCTACCTCCTATTATGAATTTTAAAACTGATACTCGTGGTAAGAGCTTGAGATCAAGAGGTTTATTTCTCTTGTGATTTCAGGTTCGAGTCTTGTGGTTGCTAATATGATGGTCATTGACGGCTTGTATAGTCGTTAACTTCAGGGCCCGTGAGATTAGTCGATGTGCGCTCACCCTGACTCGGATACCCATGTTAATAAAAAAAAAAGAATTTTAAAACCGAAATATTTCTAAATAAAATAAAAGCAAATACTTAATTTATAAATTATTAAATATAAAAATATAAAGTATATAGGTAAGATATTTCTAAAAAAAATAAAAGTAAATACTTAATTTATAAATTAAGTAAGATTGTGTATATCCTGTTAAAAAATCTTGACTCGCAACAACTTATAATATACATATTATATTAAGTTATGTTAGATAGCATAAATATATCATGTAATACAAATATTATAGATAGATGATTGTTTTCAACACATATAATTGTTTAATTCAAGAGAAACTTCGTTTACTTTGTTCCTAATCAATGGGTTGTGTATGCTTAATATTTTAAAATAGAATGGATAAGTACAGAAATAATAAAAATAAATGTTAGTTGAAGAAAAAAAAAAACAAAGATATAAAAACAAAAAAAAATATTATTTAAACAAGTGAATTTTTATTGTTTAAGACATAAGAGACGTGTCTCTTTCTTACAACTGTTTTTTGTCTGTCTCAAAACAATTACATTATCTCAAAGTCACGTAATCATCGAATTGATCGCAGCAGAATTAGAAAGGACCCATCCAAGATGGTGCTTATGGTGGCCTGAAGGGCACTGGCAAGCTAGAAACAGCCCTCGCCAACATCCTGCACAAAAGCCTTTAGATTCTTATCCGAGGAACCTCCTTCCTTGACAGCATCTCTTGCTAGATCTTTCCATTTCTTGGCGTTCTTTCTGATGTCTTCTCCCGTCTTTCCATGTGCCATAACCAGATCCAAGCACCTCTTAATCTCATCGCCTTCGACTATCCCTTCTTCGTTAGCCACCACCCTCACTCCTGTCTTCCACACGTCTGCAATCAGCTTGGCATTTGTTCCTTGATCTGTCCAGTGAGGAAATGCCACAACTGGAACCTCACAAACCAAGCTCTCCAGAGTTGAGTTCCACCCACAGTGTGTCACAAAACATCCTATCGAAGGATGGGACAAAACCCCCACTTGACAACACCATGGCACTATCATCCCTTGCCTTTCCAATATCGCCTCTCTACAGGCCCTCAGATGATCCTCTTCTTCTTCTTCTTTCACTTCGTTCTTATTCTGTTCATCCCTTATGACCCACAGGAATGGAAGATCACTATCTACCAATCCACGAGCAATCTCCTCCATTTGTCGCTTCGATAACACCAAAATGCTCCCAAAAGATACATAAACCACTGATGATTTAGTCTTTGAGTTCAACCATTCAGTGTAATCCTCGGAGCCGTGGAAAATATCCCCTCCAAAGGATTTATCCAACGGATCTTTTCCATCCAAGAAAGCAGATGGGATCAATGGCCCGATTCCAGTCAAGTTGAACTTTTCAGTGGCATTCATAGCTCCCAATTCCAATGCATCGAAAGAGTTGACAAGCACTTTTGGGTTGGCTTCTTGGCTGAGCTGCTCCAGCTGCTCTTGAAACATCTGGAGTGCCCAAGCATAAGTATTTGAAGGAAGTACCAACGAGGGAAGGTCACGGCTAGCAAGTGGTGGGAGCCCTGGTAATTCAATAGCATACGAAGTGTCCTTGCAATTATTGAAGATATCACCATAACCATTGAAGTAATAGTAATAGATGTCAAAGACAGTTGCAAGCTGAATCCAAAGAAGTGCTGCTGGGAGATGCTGTGCGCGTGCCACCTCAGCTGCCCAATGTAGAAACATCGTGTAAACCAAACAAGTGACGGGCTTTCCTTCTTTTGCACTATCTACGATAAGCTCATTGAGAGTCTGTGAGCCTCGACGTTTGAGCTCAGACTTGAAATGTTCTCTGTCATCTTCAGGTTTAAGCCCGTCGTCATATCCATCTGAAAAGGTAACGAATGACAAACCGTCAGGAAACAAAGTTTTGGACATGCGGCGGCCGGCAGAGAGAGAGGTAACAAGGGTGACGAGAGCACCAATACGTGTCAGACCCTTGGCGAATTGGAGGGCAGGATTTATGTGGCCTTGTGCGGGATAGGTTAACAGAAGGAAGTGAGGTTGCACCGCCATGGTGATTGCTTCTGTGGCGGCGGAAGACTGGGGTGGTGAGTTTGACTAGATGGAGTGATCAGCAAATGGTTTTGTTTGCTCTAGCCAGAAATTACGAGGGAAAAGGCTACTAGTGTAAGACTAACTACAAGCACTTGCGTAGGCTTCCTTAAATAATAGAAGTAGGAGCGAAAGGTGACGTTTGTAGTGACGATTGGGAGCAGTAGCTGCGAAGATTCTTTATTTTTGTGTTTAAAAAGACTTTTTAATTTTAAATTATTATTTTTTAATATTTTTAGATTGTTTTGTTTTGTTAATATAAAAATAAATTTTAAATTTTAATAAAAAATATTATTTTAATATATTTTTAAATAAAAAATCTTTAAAAAACAATAATTATTAGATCACGAAGAACAAACATGTTTTAGAGCGTGTTTGAAAATATGGTTGTTGTTATTTTTTAAAGTGTTTTTTACTTATAAATGTATTAAAATAATATTTTTTTTATTTTTAAAAAATTATTTTTGATATCAGCACATCAAAATTACTTGAAAACATAAAAAATATTAATTTAAAAAAAATAAAAAAATTTAATTTTTTTAATTTTTTTTTAAATGCAAAAACAAAAAAGCTTTAATTTTGATGTGACATGTTTATGACGCAATGTACGTGGAGCTGAATTTTAAAAGGATGAAACGGCAAGCTCAGATGTGTTCTGTCTCGATTGATATTTATTTATTTATTATTGTTATTTTTTTGTATTTTTATTAACAGTTTTGAATATTAGGGATGATTTTGCATAAAATAATGGTTATGATAAGAGGCTGGTCGATGTGAAGTGGTTGCTACTTGCTAGCACAATTTAGATTAGTTAATTGTTATAATAATAGACTTGTTGATGTGTACTTTATGGCTTGTATTGAAGTAGAAACCAAATAACCAGCGCCCACACAGCACACATGGATATTAATATTAACATTAAAAAAAATTAAAAGATGAATATAGGGAATCATGAATTAGATTAGTGCTATGCTTGTTTGTTTCTTTTTGTTTCCTTGATTTTTTTAATCAATGTTTATTTGATTAATTACATCATTTAATATTAAATTTATTCTTTGTTAACTTATTTTATTTTCATGATACGGATCACGGGTTTAGAGGGTTAACTCGGTTGACTCATGTTTTTTTTAATTAACTTTTTTTTTATCAATCTCATCATTTAATATTGGGTTGATTGAGAATTAGGTTTCATGATTTTTTTTGTTTTTTATTAGATTATTCGGGCCTCATAACCCTAGAATAGGGCTTAACGGGTTAACCTGAGTTGACTTGAGTTATTTTTTGTGTCTTTTTTTCAATTGATTTTTTTTTCAATTTCATCATTTAACATTGGATTTGTTGGGAATTGACCTTTGTAATTTGTTTTGATTTGTTTTCTATGAGAATATATTCGTCTCGCGACTAGGGTCGCAGGTTTTGACATTTTAAACCTGGTTAAATCAGATTATTTTTTTTAATTTTTTTTCTAAAATGTTATTTCGGTCTCATGACCCGGGTCATGAATCCTTCAACATTGAATTTGTTTTTTTTGGATTGTTCCCTAGACCCAAGTTGCAGGTTAACCTAATGGACACGGTTTTTTTTAAAAAAATTACTTCCGTCCGTCCCAATTTCATCTTTTAATATTGTGTTTGATTGAAAACTAGACTTCATGATCTATTTTAATTTGCTTTTTATTAGGTTATCTCAGTCTCATAACCAAACAATAATGCTTAACGAGTTAACCCATGTTGACTCAGCATGTTTTTTTTTTGTCTTTTTTAATTAAATTTTTTTATAAATTACATCGTTCAACATTGCGTCGGACAGGGTTAATTGAAAATTGAGTTTCATAATTTGTTTTGATTTGTTTTCTATAGAGTTATTTCAATTTCACAACTAGACTCGTGGATTCGGCAAGCTAACCCTGGTTAAATCAGGTTGTTGTTTTTATTTTTTTTATACGAAGTTATCTTTGTCTTATAACTTGAGTCATGAGTTTGGTGGATTAATTCATGTTGTTTTTATGCTCTTTTCTTATTTGATTTCCTTTTTTAAATCTCATTCCTCAACACTAGGCTTATTGAGAATTGAAATTCGTAATTTACTTCGATTTACTTTCTATATGGTTATCTTAATTTTATGACTTATGTCAAATGTTTGTTGGGTTAACTCGAGTCATTTTTTTAAGTTATTTTTTTAATTGATTTTTTTTCTCAATTTCATCCTTTCACATTGGGTTGATTGAGAATTGGGCTTTATAATTTGTTTTGATTTGTTTTTCATAGAGTTATCATAGTCTTATAACCCGAGTCACGGATTTGACATATTGATCCAATGCAATCTAATATGTTATTAGCTTAATATTAAAAAAAAGATGTCATCTTGAATTTTTTTAGTCAAATTATATTTTTATAGGTCGTCCGAGTTAATTTTGGACCTGTAAAGTGAACCTGGTTATATCGAGTCAACACTTGCATTATTAAATTTTTTTCCAACAGAAAAAAAATAGCAACGTTTGAATATTATTCTTACGTTCAAGAAAAAATTGACTTGACTCGTAACGTATCGCGGGTTAATGATTTAGTGTACAAGTTTTATATTTTAAGTTTAAATCTTAAAATCAATATTTAAGAAAATTTATTAAGACACCTTTAAAAAATCATTCAAAAAAAAAAAACAAATTGATGGGTGCATGCAAAATCATTAGTAATAGTAAGAATGAGTTGTTGTTGAAATGCAATTCATGAATTTAAAACTATTATTCTACAATTATTTTCCTATTTGCATTATCAATACAACTAAAAATTACAAAAAAAAAAAAAAATTACATGGGTTCAATTTAACTATGTTCATGTTATGAATAATTAATTAACCCAATATGGTATTTAGTCGTTTTATAACAAATTGTGTTGTAGTTTAGTTGGTTCACATTAGCCGAGTAAAAATGAGGTCGCGGGTTTGAGATTAGTCACAATGTTTGTTTTCAAAAGTCGTATGATTTTTTTTTTTTTAAAAAAAATAGATAACCTGTCATTTATCTTTTATTTTTTTAAAAAAAGTAGCCTAGACTTACGAGTTTTTTTTAGATCCATGAGCCTTGGTTTTGTTATGTTAAGCCGCTAAAGCTTTTTTTTATTGGTCATTTGACTTTTTTAAATTCTTTTATTTTTTAATCTTTTGGGTTTTTTTTCCAACTTAATCCTCTAATATGGGATTTTTTATTGTTTTTTCTTGGTTTTTTCCCCCTTTTCATAATCTTTTTTTTTTCAATTCTATTATTTAATATAGAATTTTTATTTAATCTTATTCTTAAGTATTGGGTTGATGGTAAATTAATTTTTGTACTTTTATCATATAATAAAATAAATAATAATAATTCAACTTAGTGAAGTTTGTAACCTAATTCGCAGGTTTGACTGGCTGACTAGAGGTAGCCCAACTTATTTCTTTTCTTTTCCTTGATATTTTTCATTTGGACTTTCTCAGCTGACAAGGTCATATCATGGTAAACTCCACGAGATTTAATTTAAAATCCGAGCTTAGCAAACAATTGGGTTAATGATTTTTACGTTGGAACCATTGTACTGAATTTAATAACCACGCTAAAAAAGTTCTTATGGTCTAAATATTATTTTTTATCCAACCCACGGTGAAAGTGTGTGTAATAAAGTAGTATTATGCTAGAGAATTAATACAAATCAATATCATATTGCATAAAATAAAATAAAATAATTTTAATCCAAAAATTAAAATGATTAATGTAATAATAAAGGCCAGTGGTCGTTAATAGAATAAAACCTGTAAAAAATTTGTCTAGCAACTTCACTCGAGCATAGTTGTCAAATTTGATTCAAAGACTTGCTTGGAAAAAACTTGGTTTCCCATGTCATTAGATCAACTCAAGAGTTAAAAGATTAATTCAGGTAATTATTTTTATTAAAAAAAATAAATAAATAAGTTTTTTAAATATTAATATTGACTTGATCAAGTTTGATATGGTCAAATAGATTATTAAAACCTGGACAGATCAGTCTTATTTCATTAAGTTAATGTTTGGGTTGATTTAACTAGAACCACTCAGGTTTCAAACCTTGATTTTTCAAGATGGATCCATTATACCTAACCATGTTTAACAACTACTTGAATGATGATTCATGATTTTTATATTTTATATCATAGTACTTATCTTCCTTTCTCTCTAGAAAATAAACAAAAATTTTATTATGGAAAAGAAATTTAATAGAAACCTTCTAATAAAACTTTGAACTTGAGATATTTTTAAATAAAATAAAAATAAATACTTAATTTATGAATTATTAAATATAAAGATAAAAAAATATAAATTATATAAGTAAGGCTGTCTTAATCGTGTTTTAAAATTTTTGACTCGCAACGACTTACAATATATATATTATCCTAAGTTATGTTAGATAGCATAAATATATCATGTAATACAAATATCATAGATAGACGACTGTTTTCAACACCTCCGATTGTTTTATTCAAAAGAGAGACTTCGTTAACTCTATGCCTCGTACTTTGTTCTTTAATTAATGGGCTGTGTTTGATTAATATTTTAAAATAGAATGGATAAATACAGAAATAATAAAAATAAATGTTAGTTGAAGAATAATAAATAAATAAAAACAAAAAAAAAAAGATTATTAAAACAAGTGAATTTTTATTGTTTAAGACATAAGAGACGTATCTCTTTCTTACAACTGTTTTTTGTCTGTCTCAAAACAATCACATCATCTCAAATTCACGACGTAATCATCGAATTGATGGCAGCAGAATTAGAAAGGACCCATCCAAGATGGTGCTTATGGTGGCCTGAAGGGCACTGGCAAGCTAGAAACAGCCCTCGCCAACATCCTGCACAAAAGCCTTTAGATTCTTATCCGAGGAACCTCCTTCCTTGACAGCATCTCTTGCTAGATCTTTCCATTTCTTGGCGTTCTTTCTGATGTCTTCTCCCGTCTTTCCATGTGCCATAACCAGATCCAAGCACCTCTTAATCTCATCGCCTTCGACTATCCCTTCTTCGTTAGCCACCACCCTCACTCCTGTCTTCCACACGTCTGCAATCAGCTTGGCATTTGTTCCTTGATCTGTCCAGTGAGGAAATGCCACAACTGGAACCTCACAAACCAAGCTCTCCAGAGTTGAGTTCCACCCACAGTGTGTCACAAAACATCCTATCGAAGGATGGGACAAAACCTCCACTTGACAACACCATGGCACTATCATCCCTTGCCTTTCCAATATCGCCTCTCTACAGGCCCTCAGATGATCCTCTTCTTCTTCTTCTTCTTCTTCTTTCACTTCGTTCTTCTTCTGTTCATCCCTTATGACCCACAGGAATGTAAGACCACTATCTACCAATCCACGAGCAATCTCCTCAATTTGTCGCTTCGATAACACCAAAATGCTCCCAAAAGATACATAAACAACTGATGATTTAGTCTTTGAGTTCAACCATTCAGTGTAATCCTCGGAGCCGTGGAAAATATCCCCTCCAAAGGATTTATCCAACGGATCTTTTCCATCCAAGAAAGCAGATGGGATCAATGGCCCGATTCCAATCAAGTTGAACTTTTCAGTGGCATTCATAGCTCCCAATTCCAATGCATCGAAAGAGTTGACAAGCACTTTTGGGTTGGTTTCTTGGCTGAGCTGCTCCAGCTGCTCTTGAAACATCTGGAGTGCAAAAGTATAAGTATTTGAAGGAAGTACAAACGAGGGAAGGTCACGGCTAGCAAGTGGTGGGAGCCCTGGTAATTCAATAGCATACGAAGTGTCCTTGCAATTATTGAAGATATCACCATAACCATTGAAGTAATAGTAATAGATGTCAAAGACAGTTGCAGGCTGGATCCAAAGAAGTGCTGCTGGGAGATGCTGTGCGCGTGCCACCTCAGATGCCCAATGTAGAAGCATCGTGTAAACCAAACAAGTGACGGGCTTTCCTTCTTTTGCACTATCTACGATAAGCTCATTGAGAGTCTGTGAGCCTCGACGTTTGAGCTCAGACGTGAAATGATCTCTGTCATCTTCAGGTTTAAACCCGTCGTCATATCCATCTGAAAAGGTAACGAATGACAAACCGTCAGGAAACAAAGTTTTGGACATGCGGCGGCCGGCAGAGAGAGAGGTAACAAGGGTGACGAGAGCACCAATACGTGTCAGACCCTTGGCGAATTGGAGGGCAGGATTTATGTGGCCTTGTGCGGGATAGGTTAACAGAAGGAAGTGAGGTTGCACCGCCATGGTGATTGCTTCTGTGGCGGCGGAAGACTGGAGTCTGGTGAGTTTGACTAGATGGAGTGATCAGCAAATGGTTTTGTTTGCTCAAGCTACTAGTAAGACTAACTACAAGCACCTGCGTACACGGGAATGCTTCCTTAAATAATATAAGTAGAAGGAAAGGTGACGTTTGCAGTGACGATTAGGAGCAGTGGCTGCGAATTGTATTCCTTAGAGATTCTTTTTAAGAGTTTTTTTAAAGAATTTTGATTTTTTTAATTTTTAATTATTTTTAATTATTTTTAAATTGTTTTAATGTATTAATATGAAAAATAAATTTTAAAATTTAATAAAAATATTTTTTAAATATATTTTTAAATACAAAATATTAAAAACAAACCTGTTTTAATCCTGATGTAACATGTTTACGTCGCTATGTGTGAGGAGCTAAATTTAAAAAGGATGATACTGCAAGCTCAGATGCGTTCTGTCACGATTGATATTTATTTATTTATTATTATTATTCTTTTGTATTTTTATTAAGACTTTTGAATATTGGGGATGATTTTGCATAAAATAATGGGTTATGATAAGAGGCTCGTAGATTAGTTAATTGTTATAATAATAGACTTGTTGATGTGTACTTTGTGGCTTGTATTGAAGTAGAAACCAAATAACCAGCGCCCATACAACACACACGGATATTAATATTAACATTAAAAAAAATTAAAACATGAATATAAGGAATCATCAATTAGATTAGTGCTATGCTTGTTTGTTTCTTCTTGTTTCTTTGATTTATTTAATCAATGTTTCTTCGAATTTGAGGATATAAAAAAAACAAATTGATGGGTGCATGCAAAATCATTAGTAATCATAAGAATGAGTTGTTGTTGAAATGCAATTCATGAATTTAAAACTATTATCCTACAATTATTTTCCTATTTGCATTATCAATACAGCTAAAAAATGCATGGGTTCAATTTAACTGTGTTCATATTATGAATAGTTAATTAACCTAATATGGTATTTAGTCGGTTTATAACAAATTATGTTGTAGTTTAGGGTCTGTTTGAGATTGTGGTTGTGGTTATTTTTTAAAGAACTTTTCGTACCGAAATGCTTCAAAATGATATTTTTTTTTATTTTTTAAAAATTATTTTTGAGATCAGCGCATCAAAACGATCCAAAACATACAAACAAATAATTTTTAACAAAAAACAAATTGAAAGCACGAGTACAACCGCGTTTCCAAACGCTCACCTAGTTGGTTGATGCTAGCTAAGTGAAGATGAGGTCGCAGGTTCGAGGTTGGTCACAATGTTTGTTTTCAAAAGTCATATAGTTTTTTTTTTTTTTTTTGAAAAAGATAGATAACTTGTCATTTATCTCTTTTATATTTTTAAAGTATCCCAGACTTGTTGGGTTTCTCTTAGACCCATGAGACTTGGTTTTGTTATGTTAAGCCACTAGGATTTTTTTATTCTTCATTTGGGTTTATTTTTTTTTATTATTTTTTTGGGTTTTTTTCCCAACGTAATCCTTTAATGTGGGATT
This sequence comes from Populus trichocarpa, assembly GCF_000002775.5. Taxonomy (NCBI): domain Eukaryota; kingdom Viridiplantae; phylum Streptophyta; class Magnoliopsida; order Malpighiales; family Salicaceae; genus Populus; species Populus trichocarpa. The sequence continues at coordinate 22,938,535 of NC_037286.2, read as the reverse complement.
TTTTATTATTTTTTTCTTGGTTTTTTTGCCCCTTTTTCTTAATATTTTTTTTTCAATTTTTTTATTTAATCTTATTCTTAAGTATTGGGTTAATGGTAAATTAATTTTTATACTTTATAGTATAGTAGAATAAATAATAATAACTCAACCTAATGAAATTCATAACTCGAGTCACAGGTTTGACGGACTGACTATGGCTAGCCCAACCTGTTTCTTTTCTTTCCTTTGATATTTCTCATTTGGACTTTTCTAGCTGGCAATGTCATATCATGACAACTCCCACGGGATTTAATTTAAAACCCGAGCTTAACAAATAGTTAGGTCAATGGTTTTTACATTGGAATCATTGTACTGAGATTAATAACAATGCTAAAAAAATTATTATGGTCTAAATATTATTTTTTGTCCAACCCACGGTGAAAGTGCGTGCAATAAACTAGTATTATGCTAGGGAATTAATACATATCATATTGCATCAAATAAAATAAAAATTCATTTTAATTCAAAAATTAAAATGATTAATGTAACAATAAAGGCCAATGGTCATCAATAGAATGAAACCTGTAAAATATTTGTCTAGCAACTTGACTTCAGCATAGTTGTCAGATTTGATTTAAAGAGGAAAGGATTACCATCAACTCAAAAGTTAATGGATTAACTCAAGTCAATTATTTTTATTAAAAAGATAATATAGTTTAGTTTTTTAAATATTAATGCTGACTTGATCGGGTTTAATATGGTCAGATAGATTATTAAAAACTGGGTGGATCAGCCTTGTTTCATCAAGTTAATGTCTGGTTTGATTCAACTAGAACCACTACTTTATTTAGGTTTCGAATCTCGATTTTCCAAGATGGATCCATTATGCCTTACCATGTTTAACAACTACTTGAATGATGGCTCATGATTTCTCGCGGGTCAAGTTATTTTTTTCCTAACATAAAAAAATATGTCTAGATAATGATAATTCAAGTAAATCAATGTTAACTTAACTAACACATGTTTTGATATATGAAATTGGGTTAACCCAACATAAAAGAAAGTAAAAAAAAATTATAAAGTTCAAGATCCAATAATCCAATGTCAAATGATGAAGTTAAAAAAAAAATCAATTTCAAAAAAAGAAACGTAAAAGAAAAAAAGTTGAGTCAACCTGGGTTAACTTAACTAGCTCATTACTTGCGATGTAAGGTATGGATAAAAAATGAAATTAAAATTAAAAAAGAACATAAAAAAGACCAAAGTTACATAAAAAAACACTAGAAAAAAAAAAACGAGTCAACTCAAGTTAACTTGACTAAACTACACTTGGGATAACCCCATGGAAAGGAAAGCATAAAAATAACAAAAGATCAAGGACCAATGATTTAATCCCCCATGATAAAATAAAAAAAATCAATTTCATAAAATAAAAACATCAAGAAAAAAATATGAGTCAACCCGAATTAACTTAACTAATTTATTACCTAGGATATGAGATCAAAATAATCTATAAAAAGGAAAGTGAAACAAATAACGAAGCTTAATGCCCAATAACCAAAAATCAAATGATAAAATTGAAAAAAAAACAAGAAAGACTTGTCAAGCTAATAAACATGATTACTCTATAGAAAGATAACCATGAAAAAGCCACAAAGTAAAATTTTTAATCATAAAATTTTTTAAACTAAACAAATAAAAATTAAATATTTTTATTTTATTAAATTTAATTTTGTTAGTATTAATCAATTAAATCACTAAAAATTCATTCAAATCAATATATTTAATTAAAAACCCTATCCGAATGTAGATGTCATATCTAGAACAGCCCACCGGCCCAGAAGACTTGAAAGCATGTTCTCAATAAAGATCCGACCCGATCTCATTTCCCGCCACAACTCGTTACTTTCCCGCCGTCAATATATATATAACCCGTCTAATCCCGCCCAATTCCATCTCCCGCTCTCTACAGAATCTCTCAATAGCTTCCTCTCCTACCCTATCCCTGAATCCCTCAGCCATGACAGAAGAAGAAGCTCCAAAGCTCATCCCCAACAAACGAAGTGACCCATCCCCTCCCTACATGGGGATAGGGATCTGCACTGACAGTAAACACCACGGGGTACTGTCGCAATCGCTTAACAAGAGGTCCCGAAGGACAAGAAATGGTGATTCTGCCGATACAGATGACTGGTCTTCCATTTTAATGAAAGATCTTCGCACCAGAAGGGTTTTCTCTCCAGTCCCAAGCGCTGTTGACAAACAAGGCATAAAGGGATCTGATAAGGAGGAAAATCAGGGGATTCTTTGTGATTCCCAGAATTTCCCAAGTACAAAACTTGCTGATTCTTTGGACGTGAAAGAAGACGTGGGGTATTCCTGCAAAGAGCAGATCATGGAGGATGACATCAATATTTCCAATGGTGAGATTTTGAATGAAGAATGTATGAAAGGAACACCTCCTGATGCAGAGATGTTGAGTTATGGATTCGCTGAAAATGAAGGCAGAAATTCGAAGGAAACGGGACAAGCTTCTCAGGAGCTATCTATCGGAAGGGTGCTGAAAAGGGGGTCTGAGAAGAAGGACATTGACAGTAATTCTGCAACCAAAGTTGTAAGTGGCCCTTTGAAATCTTCATTTACTTGAACATGATTTTGTTTTTTCTTGTTTCGAATGATTTTGTGGTGATTAGTCTATCATGACGTCTTGTTAATTTAAGCTAGTGTTGGATTTCTGGAATAGGTCCATAGGCCGTGGTCTCGGCTTAAGGTATTCAAGGCCCCAGGTTCAATAAGCTATAGAAGATTGCTTCCATATCTGATGGATATGGTCAAAAATGACTCTTGTAACTTCTCTACTCTTCTCTATTTTCCACCTGTTTGTAGAATCATTGGAGATAACTGATAAGTATATTGTTAACCAAACTATAACGTTAAATTTCATTATGATTGGTTTCCATAGGTGCTCCCAAGAAAACTAACTGCCCAAACACAGAGGGTGGTCCAGGAATATCGATGCATCACTCCCAGAGAGACAGTTCCTTGGAGGGTAATGCTGGTGATTCTGATACTCAGCCACATTGTGTACAATTTCTTGTCAATGGCTCATCTGGTGCCAGTGACTTAAATGTAACATCTCTTGAACAACTTAGTTCAGAGAAGGATTGTTGCGTGAGTTTTAATAGCCACAACTCAGTGAACGATGATTGTTGTTCGAAGCCTCTTGTGAATGAAGAGAACGGAAAAATTGAGATAGGGGCATCTTTAACTGTGCACGCTTCTTGTTTTGTTGGTTGTTCTACTGATACAAATCCTGTTAATAGCGAAGAGATGGAAAGAACTGATGTTGGGATTTCTTGTTATTATCAAGATGTTATGGATGCAAGGCAGAGCTTCTCGTTGATCAAGGAGAAGCACCAATTAAATGAAAGTGATGAAGATGGTCGACATTTTGATCATACTACAGCATATGACACTGTAGGTGTAGAAGAAATTGACACGATGCATCCTTCTGAAGCTGTTGGTCTAAATCATATAGGCCCTGATTTGTTCGATACTGAAAGAATCAGCAGGACTTGTCACACGAAGAAGGAAGTTGATCTTAAAGGTGGTGTTTTGGAAAAAAGTGATGACTCAAATGAAGAGTCTATCCAGCTGACCCCAGTCACTCCACGGGATAGTGATATTTTTGATAAACCAGAGGCCTACACCAATGTGAATAGCAGAGTTAAATGTGTCTCAAAGAGAGTTGATCGAGTTATTGGGAGGCCATTGGATGAAACAACCCCCAGAAGCAATAGATTTGCTGGTGATAACATAATGGACTCCAAGATTTCTAAAAGAAAATTGGTAATTTATCATGAGGAGCCCTTGAGGATAGCTTATTTGCAGGCATAATAAGTGTATATGTTGTTTGATATTTGATTGTACGAGACTGTCATAAATTCTCTAATTATACAAGTTGACTAATGATGCTGTGTCATAGTCGCAAATCTTCTCATTCCTCTTTTTTTCTTCACTAATGTAAGCTGCATTTCACATTGGAATAGGGTTTAAATCCATGCTCACAGCTGAAGCTATTTAAGACTCCAAGCTCATTCAGCTATAGAAGATTGCTTCCATATCTGATGGATATCACCAAAGACAGTTCTGGTAATCTCTCTCCTTTATGCCAACGGTTATATGGTTAATTGCATCAGAAGATCGCGGGAGTTCATTTGGGGCTTAAATATCACTAAGCTAACCATTCTTGAAAATAATTTGCTCAGGTGCTTTGGGAAATGTTCATTATCCAAAACTTGAGAAGCGCTCAGAAGAATATCCAGTCTCTCTACTCTCACAACTATCAACTTCTTACCGTAATGAGAATCCCATTGAGAAGTCTGATGGAGAATGTTATCTTGTGAAATGTGATTCTGGCCCTTCACGTACTGGGCAAATCGCTGTGACAGCTACCAATGATGCATATAATGATGCTCAACCAGATTCAACATCTGCTGAACACAACTCCAAAACTCCAGTATCACTTGGCTCACCAGAAAAGGAGATTACAGCAGATGTTATATCAGATAAAGATAAGCAGTTAGAGGCTGTCCTTGATATTGTGCCTTCAGTTCATGGAAGCTGCTCACCACCTATGTCATTATGTTTTGTCTCTGAATGTAGCCTGAACTCAGGGGCACCTGAATTACCTGTCGTTAATGAAGGGGGCTGTATGGCATCAGTATTGAAACTAACTAATTGTGCAAAGCCAGAGGAAGCAGACTCATCCCAAGTTGAAGTCTCCGATCCCTCGGGAATTCCTCCTCTTGGACCCAAGAGGAGTATTCTTAAGAGAAATCCAAGAGGATGCAGAGGAAGTTGCGAATGCTTAAACTGTGCTTCCTTTCGCCTCCATGCAGAAAGGGCATTTGAGTTCTCAAAAAATCAGATGCAAGATGCTGAAGAAGTGGCCTATGATTTGATCAATGAACTCTCTCACCTGAGGACTTTACTGGAGAAATCAACATCTGGTTCCGATGATCACCTTGCTGTCTGTACTGATCAGGTAAATACTGAATGAGCTCAATATGCTTTGAGTCATTCTTCCCACTCTTTCTATCTACAATAACAAGTAATATACTGTAAAATATTTTGATCTCTTTGCTCTAAATGCTTTAACAGAGTCTATCTCCTAAACCTTGTGATGAGTACATTTAGGCGTTTGCTAGATCCTATGATATCACTTTGTTATGCTCAAACTATAAACATATTTCCATTTTTACCAGACCACATCAACTTAAAACAAAATTGAGAAATCATCTCGAATGGAAATCTATGTCATTGAGAATTACAGGGTTTTCCACTTTAACATTGCCTGTGACCTTACCGTGTTGCTTTTTTCTAAAAAGAAGGAAAGAAAAAAGGCAGAAACCTTACTCGATGGCTAGAAGTGTCCTTCTCAGGAGTTTTAAGATTTGTTGCAGTCATATCTAATTATCATGTCTTAGAACAATATCATTTATATATGGCAGTGGTGCACATGTATTTTATAAGAGGCCTGCTTCACAGTAAACGTGAAGGATCTATGATTTAATATATGGTAGTCACTTGCTGAGCCGCATTTGTTTCAAGTCTGTCGAATTTGAAGTTTTTTCTTAATATTCTGTCCATGTAACGAGGATGATCTATTGAGCGTCTTCCTAATTAAGTGGCTTTCTTGCTTTTGTTTATGGAATTAAGCAATACAGCAATAGAAAGATGATTGAGCTTCTACAAGTTAATTGTTCAAAATACAAACTCTATGGGTTAAGATTATACTGGTAAGGTGAACTCATCAAAGGGATGACAAACCAGTAGGCCTGCTTGATTGGTCCATTTGTGATTATATTTAAGCGAATAGATCAGCTGGTTTGTCCTTTTACATTCAGAACAATGCTGTGGACAGTCACTTTCTTCTCATTATAGTTTCTTAATCCTTGAGGAAAAATCTCAACTTTCTTTAGCACTGGGGATGGTCCTAGCTACCCTGTCCCCATAATAACGATATTTATTCCACGAGTGGTTTGTTCTTTATTTAAGTGATGTTAGTGGGCGCTCCAATACTGCTAGATGCATCCTGGTTTTAAAATTGGTAGCCACCGGTGCAGCATCAGTAGAGTCGGTATCTGTCGAGCTACTGAACATGCTGGAAAAAAAGAAACTGGGAAAAAAGTTATGAAGTGTTAAAATTATTAAACGTTGTTTTATGGCCGATCAAGCATCATTGGACTTGCTTTACTCTTCACTACTTGAGCTGTAATCCAGTCTTTACTTGTGCTGTAATCTAGTTTCCTCTTGACTATTTTATCTAAATAAGCTGAGGTAGTTGCAGCAGCATTACTTGCGTGGCTGCATGTTTTACAAGGGTGTTCACCTTAGGTTTAGATCGTGTTGCCACTTCCTATATGTTGCTTACAGTTAAGAATACAGACGTTCTGATGTTGAATTTCCCTGTTATTTTTCCTTCCATTGCATTTTACTCGAACACATGGAACATGTGTTCTAAATTTTATCATTTCTTGATTCAGGTGAAAGAAGCCTGCAGGAAAGCATCTGAAGCAGAAGAACTAGCAAAAACACGGCTTAAAGGAATGAATTATGATCTCAGCATCCACTGCAGAATCACAGTAAGTACTGGATAGCATTACAAGCATTTAAACTTGTTCTTCTCTGATGCTCTTCCTAGGAAGATATTACTGTATAATAACTGTGATTCTTGTTATTTCCACGCAGTGTGGAGAGCGACCACGAGTTAGTTTCGCAAATGGAGTGGACGAAAGAGTCATTCCACATGCAGACGTTTGAAGCAAAGCCTAATCAAGACAAATGATGCACTTTGTATGATTATGATTGTTTGGTTTGGTGTATTTTTGCCCTTATGCCTGCCTCCTGAGTACATCACAGACAGATCAAATTTGTTGTTTGCTACAAATTTTTTGCAGAGATGCGTTTAACAGTTGCTTAAAGATGTTACTCAGTGAGTTGTACACAGCAGCTTCAGTTTTTCAAGTTTGATCCCAAGAGAATGAAAATAAGAAAATATAATTTGTTCAGGGGATTTCTATTCTTTTGTTGTGTACGTAGTAGATTTTGTGATTTTCCAGCAACAGTCAATGTGAAGTTCACCTTGGCGTTCGTTTCTTTCCGGATAAAACAGCACAGGAATTTTCGTGGAACAGAACTGTTCGATTTATGCATAGTTGTTAACCTAGAGCCTGATCTAGGTCCGGAAGTTGATTTTGTCCAAATTATTTCTAGATATTTATTAAGAGTTAAAAATATCATAAATTATATATATATATATATATATATATATATATATATATATATATATATATATATATAAATTCGATTCACCTCCACCTTTATAACTAAATTAATCGGATGTGAATGTCAGTTTGGCCATTCCTATTAGATGCTCTGCAGAAAGGCTGCTCAACAGAGATACAGGCGAGTGAGCGGTGCACTGAATTATGTTAGAGATGCTACTATCAACGAAACAAGATAATGTTGGACAGACATGTTTCAGAACGAATTTTTTTTTTTTTTTTTCCTGTAACGGGAAATAACTTTCTTCTGCCATTCTCTTCTTGTTCAGAGCAACCTGCCAACCTCCTGTTCTGTAATTGACATGTAACATACAGTGGTTACGTTCATGCACCAATCTGACAGTCCAAATTTTTTCTTGAGGAAACATTTAATTCCTTCAACTTTTAAGTGAACTATTTTTTTTGGAAAGAAAATAACACATATAACAACTGATATTTAGAAAAACTAAACTCAAACAAGAAGCTTTATTATCTGGGGTAGAATTTACAGCCATCAACAACATGAAAAAGGTAGGTAATTATAAAAACAAAAACAAAAGAATTGGATTTTATTTTGGCCTTGAATCAGGCCAACTGTAGCGTGGAGTGCAGGGTATATGCAATGTATCTTCAACCATGGGCTCGGATATCATAAATTTCAAGAAAGGTTTCATGATCCATGAACCTCTCAGAATCTTGAGCGTCTGCACTCAGGAGGGAGACCTTGAGGGAAGCGTTTTAGGTCAGCGCAGTAGTTGTAAATCATGAAGTATTTCTGGACCCATCTCAGTCTTCTTCTGCTTGGAGCATCGAGGGCGTTGGTATGCCATGCACGATCAGAGAAAGAACTGGAAGACCTGGAACCACAGGAAGAAGTGCCATAGGACCAAGTACAGGCATCAGCTTTGAAGTTTCTGTAGTAAGCTGTAAAGGGTGCCTTCGTCCAGTCCGTCTTCACCAACCCGCCTCTTGTAGCCCAGTCATCGGCGTTCCAGAGGCTGGAGTAAATCCTCATGGGCTGGCTCTTGGGGAAAGGAACTCCAATTGATTCGGCATTCTTGAACACCCTTATGGGAAAATTATCCACCAAGAAACTGAAAAGAGACGATGACAGCCGATCAAGAACTCAAGAACAGTAGAAACAGCCAGATCGAAGAGGCGATTGAATATTACTTACATGATGTGTTGTTGGCTCCAGATGATGGAGTAAGTGTGGAAGTTTCTTGTGGGGTCAAACCAGAGATAGAATTGCTGCTCTCTGTTTCCCTTCCCCTGAGTGAACACATTAGTGTGCAAAATGTAAGGGTCGCCGCTGAGGTTCCCCAAGAACTCGAAGTCGATCTCGTCATGTGTTGCTCCTTGAGAAGACAACTGCATGAAAAAAAAAAACAAAAAACACAAATAAAATACTACCAGTTAGACGTTTAATATAAATTAAAATCATAAATCATGAATATCAATCTATTCAATCTATCCCTTTTGCTTGTAAAATCCAATTCAACCATTTTAATCACATCCAAACAATTTAAAAAACAATTCTCTTCTGGTTTTAAAAACTATGCCCTATTTTTACAAGTATTTGGTGTGGATGACCCTTTTCTTTCCCCTCTGCAGTGAACTGCATATGTAAAATGAATTGGTTATTTAAACAAGTTGTTGACGTAAAGTTAATGCCTTTGATGTTTCCCCGGCCCCTCTATAGTGAAGGCATTTTTTCTCGAAAAAATGGATGTGTGTGTGACCTTTTTCTTTCCCACGTTAATGGGAGTTTTTCGTAGCAATAATTATTTTTTAAATATTTTTTACTGGGAAATAATATTTTTGTTATTAGCACATTAAAATATCTAAAAATATTAAAAATAATGTTAATTTAAAATAAAAATAAAACATAAAAACAAACATTCCTATGTGTATCATTCTCGTGACCTATTCTATGCGTTAGCTGAAGGCAATGAACACTACTTCGTAGCAAGTTGCTTTCAAATTCATTCTAGTTTGAATGTGACTGTATATGGTATAGTTTACTTATATATATAATATATTAAGAAATTAAGGGTTAAGCTATTCTTTTTTCTTTTGCTTGTAATCATATACGTACGTAGTAGGCTGTTACAGTGCCAGCAGAGTTGCCGGCAACAAGTTTGAGCTGCATATCAATCCTCCCAAACAAGTATTCCTTCTTGGACTGGAATCCAGACCCAGAAACCTTGTCTAGAGACAGGGAGAGGAGCTGTCCTCCGTTGAATATCTTTGCACGGTGGTCGCCCCATGTCAAGTCAAAATCCTGATAGAAACTACCAGAAGCAACCACCACCATGGAGCAAACTATCAGAAACAGAGAGAATCCATTGCAGAACAGCCCCATTTCTTAGTTATATCAAGACTCGAGAGAGGGAGAGACAAAGGGGAGAGGAGACAAGTGTTTGATGCGAGTGTTGTGAGCGGTGGTGATAGGGTTTATGTGGAAAGCTACATGTATATATATATATATATAGAGAGAGAGAGAGAGAGAGGAGTTTTGCTTGTGAGAGAAGAAGAGACGGGGAGGTGAGGGGACGCGTTGGCAATTACTGGGGGAGCTAAAGACCCAAAGCTGGTGCCAGCTTAGCACACAATCCCAAGCTGGAAGCTTTTGTTTTTGAGCATGCCAATAGTGTAGCATTTTGGCAACTTTTCTGGCTTTTAGCATAGAAACTCTGTACATCGATTTTCGCTGTGTTTATTTTTCTATTTAAAAAACGTTTTAAAAGAATTTTGAATTTTGTTTTTGTTTCATATTAATTTTTATTTATGATTTTTATTATTATATATTTCTAAAAAAACACTTTAAAAAACAATTTCTAACATATTATCAAATAAAAAATATTGGTGTGAGTTGTATAAGTCTGATTCGATAATTAATTAGTTAGTAATAACTAGTTGAAATTGTTTTCTTATTCAAATTAGATTTAGAAGTTAATGGTTTGAAATTCTGATGTTATTTTTAAATTGATTTCCTAGTTAGATTAGAGTTATTTGTTTAGTTTTGATTTATACTAGTTAAGTTAGTTTAGCTTAGATGTTTGAGAGTGTGATAATAGTTGTTTTTCAAAATGTTTTTCATTTTAAAACACATTAAAATAATATTTTTTTTTATTTTTTAAAAATTATTTTTACCATTCGCACATCAAAATAATCTAAAAACATAAAAAAACATGTTAATTTAAAATAAAAAAAATTAATTTTTTTACAAAAACACTTCTTGCAGTAACAAGCACTAACAATAATATTAGAATAACTAATATTCAGAATTTATTAAATTATAATTATTTTTTAATTTAAAGATCCGTGAAATGAAGAATTATTTATTTTCACTACTCACTAAGTAAAAAAAAAAAAACATGTTCAATGATTTTGTTCCATTGAACAAGGGGCAGGGCCCTTTGGTTGTGATTAGAAAAGACCGGCGGTGGATGCCAGCCAGGTGTGGTATGGGAGAATAAAGAGCAGTTGTCCTCATCAGGGACCACCATTGTTTTGTGCTGCACTTGCCCGTCCTGATCTTGCCACGTAGCACCTGGTAAAATCTTAGCCACCCACGCTCTGATTTATTTCACTCCGGCCATGACAAGCAGCTCTGAAGCTGGATTCATGTTACTACTAAAACGGCACCGTTTGAATACATAAGTAACTATCGCCTCTCGTTTCCAATGTCTCTACGACAACGTCGGGTATTTTTCATCACAATTTTAATTGTTAAATTAACTTTAAAAAATTAAAATTAAATTTTTAATTGAATTAGATAAAAATAGTGACGGGATTAAACTCAACCAAGTCAAAAAAAATAAAAAAAATAAAGCATTCTCGTTTTAATAAAAATAATTAATCAATTTAATGTGATGATTTTTAAATTCACATGATAATTGAATAGAAAATATTTCAAATCAAGTCTTATAATTATATTTTTAGAAGAAAATGTTTAGGTGTGTCTTTCTTGTTTTATTTATTTATATTATTAACTTAAAGTGTGTCTGTAATTGTGATAGTGATGGCGATTCAAAGTACTTTTCATTTAGAAATACATCAAATTAAATTTTTTTATTTTTTTAAAATTATTTTGACATCAGCATATCAAAATAATATAAAAATATATAAAAAAATTTATTTTAAATAAAAAAAAATTAAATTTTAAAAAAACATGGTTTGTATTATATTTTCAAACAAATTCTTATAATATAAGCTAGTAGCTGTATTATTTATATTGGCGTGGAAAATGAGTTTTTCCGATGAAGTTTCTACTAATTATGACCCTATATATCTTGTATTAACACTAGCTAGCTTACTATAGGTCTCGTGACCTTACCATGCAATGTCAAATTCAATTTACCGTTATATAGAAAAAGTAAAGGTAGATTACAAAACCTAGCCTAGAGGGACTCTAATCATGGAGATATTATCCAAGAAGACGGTCCAACATTGAGAAATTGAGCAACCTAAATCTTCTCTAAATCTTCGCATACATAGGTCTTAGAAGCTTTCCGTCCACTCAATACTTGTCACATATCATTACATTTAGAAGATTTTAAAATGAATTTTAAATTTTAAATTAAAATTAAATTCTAAGAACTCATTTGTTTTATGTAACTTTTTAAACTTTTGAATGGTTGTTTATAATTAGAAGAGTTTGTTAAAAGAAAATATATTTCGGCCAACTATTTTTAAAGATATTGTTTTAGTTTTTTTTTTAATTTTTTTAAAATTAATTCATTTATTTGAGAATTACTCAAAAACATGACTAACATTTGAGTCTTTAATGATTAAAAAAAAATAACCATCTAGTAGGTGGTCTAATGGTAAGAGTTTTAGACAAAGAAATTTGCTTCTTCTGTGGTTTCAGGTTTGTGCCTTATACTTGCTAATATTGATGGCTACTAGAGACTTACCTGATTATTAATTACAAGACTCGTGGGGATTAGTCGAGATACGTCCAAGCTGACATGCACACCCACACATTAATAAAAAAAAAAGAAAAAGAAAAAGAAAGAATATTTACATCAAATCAACGCCAACTGTTTACAATTAATGATTTGACATTCATGATAATGCTCTTAAAGCTCCATGGGAATGTGCCAACCCCAATGGGAGATTGTGTTGTTGGCTTAATGCTGGAGGCAGCTGAGGATCTTTAATTATGTTAACGATTTAATTTAAAAAAACAAATAATACTATAAAACATTCCACTTATTCTTCTTTGGTCACAATTAATTCCCATGTAAAGTAAATTAGACGGTATCGTGGAATATAAATTTAAAGTAAAGTTGATGCGCCCACCTCAATTATAAAAGTTAGGCATATAGGCAACAAAACAGTTTAATAAAAAAAATCAAATCAATAATAAAAGGAGCATTTATGCTCGTTTTGAAGCAAAGATCCTCTGAGATTCGGTGATCAGTTTAATGGGTCGATTCAAATTCTATAATCCAAACTAAATATAAAATAAAATAACATAAAGTTTATCTGATGGGTTAAACCGTGATCCGGTCAAAACTCAGTTTGATTTTTTGTTTAATTTCAAAATGATGTTACCTTATTTTATTTTAAATAAAATAATATTACTTTTATTAACTCGAGTTAATTTACTTACCCTAAAATTCAAGTCTTGAGCAAATGGATTGAAATTAATAACTTTATGCTAAGTTAAGTAATTTGGGGTAGCTTGTTTTTTCACAATCAACCAGGCTACAGATTAATTATTTTTTTATCGGATTAATATTTTTTTATTCAATTTAAAATTCAATTCAAGTCAGATTTTATATAATAATTTTTATTTATGATGTTTAATATTGACGTTCAATTATACTTTATTTTTTTAAGTTCTTTTAATTTTAAATTAATTTTTTAAGTTGTTTTTCTACGCTATTTAATTAAAAAAAAATTAAAAATAAAAATATATTATTTTAATATATTTTTTAAAAAATATTTTTAACCCATTCTAATTTTTTAACAACTATGAGCGGTGCTGCTGATTAGCTAGGTTTGGGTAGGGCCAACATCCACATTATTCATGGTTGGTGGGCCCCTTTGAATTTGAAAGATATCCGTTTATAATTGGACCGTCTGTCACAGCAGACGCGTGACGACTCCTACTGGCCCTATGATCTCAAAGCTAAAACAAATCGCAACATCATCATCACGGGACATCATATTCACCATGGAAGTTAGCTTGGCCCCCACCAACATATTCTCAACACATTCTTTATGTGTTTCAAATAAATAAATAAATAAATAAATCTTGAACCTTTTATTTTATTTGAATAATTGATGATCAATAACAATTTGATTTCAAACATGTACAAATAATTTTATCAAATAACTTTCATGGATGACATTGTTATTAAAAAATAGGTTACCGGAAGTATTAAATAAATCCAGCATTTGAAGCTTGGTCTAATTTAGATTTCTAGTTGAATCGAAAAAAAATTGATTCAACTAAATCGAGTTGGTCTATCTAAGTTTTTAATAATTCGATGAAACTCGACTAAGTCAATGTCTTATAAAAACAAATAAGATATTATTATTTTAATTTTAAAAAATGTTAACCCAACAACCACCCGTTCAAGTTCTTTTTTAGATCAATCTGCATGTCAGTTATAAACTTGGCATGGTGGTTGACTCGGCCCGAGGCTCGGATCACTAGGTCATCCTGGGTCGACCCGAGGCTTGGGTCACCAGGTCATCCTGGGTCGACCCTCATTTTTTTTTTATAAATTAAAATGACATTGTTTTTATTATAAAAAATAGTTAATGAGTTGTAACCGAGTTTTTGACCGGATCTTGAATGATCAATATTAGTTTGAACCTTTTTTTTACACCCGACCCGGTTATACCCCTGAGCCAGCTTAACAGGATGGGTTTTAAAACAATGGTTATGATAACTATAATGGACAGTACTCCAGCTCTTTAAAAAAATTGAAGGAAAAAATTGTTGTTTAAAGTTTAACATACAAAGTAAGGTATAATAATAATAATAATAATAATAATAATAATAATAATAATAAAATCCTCATGAGATAGTCATTTGTCGAATGTGAATATTCTATCCATAAAATATGGATTGCAATGCAACCATATAAAAATTAGAAAAAAGGAATTAATTAATAGAAAAATTGGAAGGCAGGGCCGAGGTGTCCCCAGGACCCGATTATTCACACTTTTACATTTAAGTGTTTTTCAATTTTTTTTCTTCTATATTTTCGATTTTTTTAATGCTTTGATAAAGATTTTCACATAAAAAGTGACAATAATTAGTATGTAAAAAAATTCGTAAATATTGGATTAACCTTCCAAGATTCAATTAATGTTGTTACCGTTACCCTTTATCCAATGGTTACTAATCATCATAACCCTACACAGGAATAATCAAAGTTTTGGTTTCAAATTTATGTTATTTTAATAAAATGATATTGTTTTGAATAAAAATAAAAAAAATATTTTAAAATTAACTTGGTTAGGTATCACTCGTGCTTAGCCAGGTCATAGATTAATCTACTAGGTCATTAAAATTTAACTAAATCAATATTCAAACTGGTTTGAAAAAAACAACTTAAACTAGACTCGAGGTTAATGAATCACTAGATTGATAAATAAAGCCGAACTGAATGTAATAACTATAATCTAAAACACCGAGCACCGCTCCTTATAACAAGTAAAATGGGGCAAAGAAAAAAAAAATGTTTAACCATGTCATGTCTTTAAATTTATTATAATAACTTCTCCAAGTTTGTTCATCTTTCCAGAGTAATTTTATATAGTTGTTTTGTCTAAATAAATATTAAAATAAATTTAAAAAATATTATTTCTAAATAAAAAACACTTTAAAAACATAATTGTTATTTCAATATCGAACACTAACTTCAAATCCATGAGTTACCCATGATACCGAGCCGAATTTTATAACTATTATTTTAGCACTTAGGTGGATATAATGTATGCAAAACCAACGTCATAACATCTACTAATCTATCCATCTACCACACACTAATTTAAAATTGATAATATATATATATATATATATATATATAGACAGCTGCAATTCAAGCTTGGCTTCTTCCACAACTTCCAAATAATCCAGTAAGAGAATCAGATATCTATATATATAATTATAGGATATATAGGGCAATAGGTAGCAGAAAATGTTTACAAGCAACAAAAACAGCTAGCTAGCCAAAAATATTTTTCAACGCCTATTATTTTTCTTGTCACGATCGATCCCTGCTTTTCATTTCCTCAATTATTTTCTTCATTTCAGTCTCGTGATGTCCACTGAGAATCAAAGGGCAAATCACTCATTAATTATCATTTATTCCTGCTCCGGAATACTTTACGATCCCGGGTTCTGCAGATAAAATTAAGGCATTAAAGTATTAATGTCTAGGTTATTATTTAAATACTTTTTTTTTTTAAAAAAATATCCGGACTAGTTTACATGTATCTCGACTAATCCTACAAACCCTAAAGTTAATGACCATGCAAGCTTCTAGTGACCCTGAATTTTATGGAACTCGAACTAATAATTTTTAAAAAACAAATTCAGAACCTAACCGTTGAGTTACATCCTTCAAAGTTATTTAAACACTCTTAATTAAACCACTAGTATGTTTAACTTAATAATCACTCAATGCTCCAAATCCATCTTTACAATTATCTGTTTTGCGATAAAAATTTATTTTGATATTGGATATTCTTTTTTTTTTTAACTTAATATAATGAAAATTGAGTCTATATTAAATGTTTTTGGATAATGTTCAACCGGAATTTCAAGGCTACTCGTTAACTTTTATATATCTTAAAGTATTAGTCCCATGGAAAAAAATAAACTATAACCATTGAATTTATGATATCTGTTATATCTTAAGATCAAAACACTCAATATACATGGGATTTCTTGAAGGATTTTGATGATAATACATTTGATATAATTAATTTTAATATAATTGGTCAAATATAATGGCTTGAAAGAACCTTGCATCATTTGCTTGGAAGTATGGTTGCGGTTGCTTTCAAGTGCTTGGAGTATGGTTGCGGTTGCTTTTCAAAGTGTTTTTTGTACCTAGAATGTATCAAAATGATATTTTTTTTTATTTTTTAAAAATTATTTTTGAGATCAACGCATTAAAACGATCCAAAACATTAAAAAATATTAATTTTTAGCAATTTTTTTTAAACATTTAAAAAACATGGTTTGCAGTACTGCAATCCTAAATATTTTATATATATAAAAAAGAGGCCTACTGAAAATAGATTTGATGTTGATAATATGGGTGATGAAACGAAGAAGATTTCACAATATAATTCACGTGTTGAGCTTGAATTTTCTTTCCCTTTCACAATAAAATATCAAAAGTAATTATTCTATATATCATAGTAGTTGGTGTTAAATCATACCATTGTTTGAATCAATGAACACCCCCCCTCATCATTGATAAATTCTATGATATTAAAGCTATAACTATTACTAAACTTCTTAATTTTTTTTTTGGAATTATATGTGATTTTTTCTTATTTATTTCTTTTTTTTCATGTTTATTTCTGATGTCGTGAATATTATTAATTATAATTTGGGTATCATAATTTTTTTTCCATCATTATCATTATCATCATGATTTTAGCAATTCTCATGCTTACATATATATAAACCATCTAGCAGGTGGTCTAGTAGTAAGAGTTTGGGATCAAGAGATTTACTTCTTTTGTGATCTCAAGTTCGAGCCATGTGGTTGCTAATATAATAGCCACTGGAAGCTTACATGATCGTTAACTTCAGGGCCCGTGAGATTAGTCGAAGTGTGCGCAAACTGGCCCGGACATCCATGTTAATTAAAAAAAAATAAAACCCTAAAAAACAATCTAATGTGTATTGTTCATCAAGGTACAAGGCTAAATTAACACAATCTGAACTCAATTAGGGCCTTTGAGTATCTTTGAACAAGTTCTAATCACTTGTGCTAAACCTTGTCAATTTTCATGTTCGAATTGAAATGCTCATTAAGCCAGCGACCCCTTGAAGATGATGATGATCCTTCATTTGTGTTAGAGAAAAGAAAACATGTTTTAAATTTGTATTTTTCATTTAAAAAAAAGTTATACTGTAGTTTTCATGATCTTTTTGTTCTTATCCTTCGTTTTACTTTATAATACGATACAATTAAATATGTTTTTAGGCTAAATATAAATTCAAAAGTTACTTAATTTTTATTATTAAAACTTGTATTTTCAAACTTTAACTACAAAAACTTAATTTGTTTTGAAGAACGTCCAAAATGGTGGGTTCAAATAATGAGTCTAGAGAGACTACGTATGGCCCAAGCAATTGATATTTTATGAAGAAACTTCGGGCACCGTAGGGCACAGGAAATCCGTCACATCATTTCCTCGAAAATATTTGTGAGCCCTAAGAATGATGACAGTATGGCTAGCTTCTTAGGAACACCAAGTTCCCATCTGAAAGCATGGTTTTGGAGGCTTATGCCCATTTCAAACGATACATATCTTTCAAACCTAGCTATGCAAGAATCTGAGATGATCATTTCAGTAAGTATGTGGATAGAATCAAGATTTACAGCATGAAAAGTCTCCTCCATTAACAACGCCCCAACAACTCTTTGCCAACCTTCTGTTGTTATCCCTGGAATCCTTCTCATTGCTTTGAACTGGTACATAAAACTCCATAGAAATCTTACTTTATTGAACTGGAAATGTGCAAACCAGTTGTGGTTTTGTTTTTTTTTACCTCCTGTGTGTCTTGTTTAGGGCTACATGGCATAATTATAGCTCTTAGGCTAAGTTTCACTTCAAAATTGTTTTAAATATTAACCTGCTCAAATCCAAATGACCGTCATTAACCCGCGACTTGATCAACCCGGTAGAACCCCGGTGAGACAAAACATGGTCAAGTTTAAGGAACTTTTTTCAAATGAAACAACATATAAAATGATCAACTTTAGATTGACACGGTGATCAACTGAGTCTGAAAAACATGAAGTATTCTTCGTTTTATTTGCCATGATGGAGCTCCTTCATCTCAAAAGCACAACAGTGATAAAAACTGAACCGGTGGATAGTACAAGTTAAGATAAATCATAGCGATTACTCTGGAAATCCATTGTAATCACATTAGTTTTTTCTTGTTTCTAGAATTAAATTGACCAATCTTGAGCCTTAAACATTCAATTCAATGGCGTGATCGAGTTTCTTATGTGGCAGCCACAAGAGAAGAAAATACTTGGCAAAGATTTGTGTTGAATTGGTAGGATGAAAGATAAGATTCTACCTCCAAGGAGAAACTCCCATGTCTGATGGCAAGTACCCTGGAAGCTGGATTTTGGAGGTTCATTCCATAACTAGAATCTCATAGAGGAGAGCGGACCATGTCCCATAGTTACCTTATTTTGATAAGGATCAAGGTGCAATCCAAAGCAAAACCTGCACAAAACCTGGCCCAAAGGGGATGGCTTTGGATGGCGTTTTCCATTTGACAAAAAGCCTCCCCACTGCTCCTTGTGACAGAGGGCGTGCAATAGTGTCGCATTTGTGTAATGAGATTAAGATCTAAAGTTTCAGCTGCCACCCCATCATACCAGCTTATAATCAGCCTTCTCAATGGGGGCAACCATATAGATATGAGTTACTAACTCAAAAGGGGCTCGTACTTGAATATCAAAAGAGGAAAGCTACCGCTAGTGCTTAGAATTTTCATATCCACCCTTTTTTCATTTGCTAATACTCATTACATTTGGAGTTCAAATGCCTCATTCAACCAAATTAGATTCAACACACAGCAGCAGAATACATCAGTCTGCACCAAGTTGTAAAACATGGGTAAACTGGAAACAAAAGAAAGATGAAGAACAAAAATAAATTGATCAAAACCGCATATTTTATAGTCTGAATGCTTGGCTGTATAACTGTAAGATAGTTAACTGACAAGAAAACCATCACCTACATCTGCTGCTGCCTATTGCTTGGCAGGAGTAGTTGAAACATCAAAACCAGGAGGGATGAAGACAACATCATCCCAAGTTGTAGCAGAACCCTCCTGCAAAATTTTATTTCTTGTCATTTTAGCCTCAGAATTTAAAATCTTCCGTGTTATATTTCCAGAAGATAGGCAAAAGAATTGCTGTGACAGAAATGTGGATGAAATCATCCCAAATAAATGAGAAAGACTGTTATTGAAGCTCCTTTGTTCCTTGTATTCTATACGATCACCCACAGCTTGAAAATGAAAAATTAGTATCATGCCTGTTTTATTAGCTAAGTCAACATACCTTCATACACTTAATTATCTCTTCGAAAACAGCAACCTACAAAACAAAGTTGATAATACGAGTAAAAGCAGCTAAGAAAATGAACGATGCTAATAAAAGATGGCTAAGAAAGCAATACCTCGATATCCCCCTGCTTGAAGGCAGGATTTACTTTATGCTGCTCACGGGAAGCTCTTAAAAGTGATTTTTCTAAATCCTCCTAGAAAAACAACCAGGACAAGAAAAATGAATCCACTACATAATTAACCAGAATAGTAGTAAATAATAATAAGGTCATCTTCTTTACTAACCTTTCTAAAAAATACTGGACGATAGCTTCTGTTTTGACTTTTCAATACCAAACTCCTTGACTGAAAAGAAAATATTTAAATGATTCAAACTTTTATAGTCCAGAAATCTCTGAAAGAAATATGAAAGAAGGCTTATGTCCAATGACCAAAGGTAAGTTCAATGAAAAGAGAGAGAAAAAAAGAAAGTAATCTTCTAACAAGCCATGGCGGAGGAAGAGCAAAAGCCAACTCATGGCAACTCCAAGGCTTGACCAAGCATTGACCAGATTCAAATCTACTAGGATAAAAAAAACTATATAGAAACAAAAGGAACAAAAAAGAAAAAATCGTGTCACAAAGAGTAAAGAGGAATATCAGGACAAGCAAATTACGATTTTTCAATTTTGCAAACCTCAACAGACCCATTTCCCAGTCTGAAAGTGAGGAAAACCTCTGTGGCAAATGGACACCAAACTCCAGAGGTGAAAGCCATTATTTATGTGATCATGCAAATGCCAATAGAATGCTCACACAACACTCTACGGGTATTCATTATTGTTACTCCATGGACTCATCAATCTCAAAATGAAACCTACTAACTGTGGCAAGTGGACAAACAAATGTATATTTCACCGACTAATTTAGTTCAATATCTTCAGTCTCAACTGAGGAAAACTGAAAGAAATGGCTAGCAAATATGATCATGTACTTGCTAGATTTTAATCAAGAAAGCTTTAAAGTAAAGATAGGAAATATACTGGTACTGTTACCTTGCCATGAAAACATCAGATATTTACAGAACTAAGTTATCAGGCCCAGAGCAATCTACTTTACTTCGTCTAATTCTAACCATAAGAAACTAGTTGTAAGTAGTACAAGGATGAAGTTAGTTACTGGATTCTTACCCTATGAAGGATGCAATGCAGTTAATGCATGGCATGAGTTGTTCATTCCCAAAATTGATTCAGTTTCCTCAACAACAATTCATGGGACATAAATGCTTCATTTATCATTTACTCGATATAATTATTCACTTGATCACAATCCCAAATTTTTTATGCAGCATCATAGTTATCCAAATAATCAATATATCAGAAGGAGAACACTTATGAGAAGACGGGTTATGTCCTTGGAACCTGGAAAACTGGAACCCCGGAGAAGCAATCATCAGATAAACCAGCTCGCTCTCTTTCCTACAACAAAATAAGCACAATACAATCAATAAGTACATTTACACAAACAGAGACCCCTCATTTATAAGAAAAATTAAAAGAGAAGAGTAAGTTGGTAATTATAGATTTCATGAATAGCACACACAGAAAAGAAGTGTTCAAATGAAGGTCTGTATGTTTTGCATATAACATTTTATAGAGAGAAAATTTTACAAAAAGATTTACATTGATAATATTTAAAGATATTTTTGCAAGCAATGACAAAAAGAATATAAGTTATGCTTCAAATTTGGTTATGATGGTCAACTGGGTAATAATACTCATGGTGGTGATTGTATGTTGGTAATAAGATGATGGTGGTGGAAGCAGAGAAGGTGGGCTACAGTAAAGATATAAATAACAAAGTGATAATAGTGGTAGTGGACTGATAATGGTGATAAGATGGTGGTGGTAGCAATACTGATAACATTGCGGTGGTTTGATGAGATAATGAAATGAAGTCTGCAATGGCAGTGGTGCGGTGGTGGTGGTGATGCTAGGAGAGATAGTGAGCTGATAGTTCTTTGTAAAATATTTCTCCATCTTCATGAGGTAAAATATTTACCCAAAATAAACTATGTTTTCAAGCTGTCTATTGAAGTAGTATCAGTTAACCGATTTTCATTCCTCACCAGACACTGAAAAATGCAAATATATAAATTCTTGCAAAATATTATATGAAAAACAAATGCACTCCGCAATTAAAGATCATATGATAACATGCTTTTATCCTTGGAAAAAATATCAGCATAAATAATGTGGATTATTAAATACTTTTGTTTGGTATGCACTTGCATGAATATAAAACATATGCATTGAGATTTGACAAGGAAGTACATCATCTTAAAGTGAGCACCTGGGAAAGATGATCCCAATTTGAAATTGTGGAATACTACACTTACTCCAAGTGTTCTATGGATAAACAAATTCAAGTTCATCAGACTGGCTAATTCTGCTAATTATAGCATGCTCCTACTAAATAAATATTTTAATGAACAAAATTATTAATTCAAATAAATCAATTATACCAAGTGGTTAAACCTAAATGGATCTTCAACTTCAGCTGATTAACTCTAGTTGCTTACAAGAAACAACACATGATTAAGTAAACTAATTTCTAAACTTTTTTCTCCTAGAATGCATAAAAAAAAAGCTGATTAACTCTAGTTGCTTACAGACATGCAAACATCCACAGGTTAAGATCAAGATGGTAGCAAAAGTGCTGAAATGCTGGAAATTAAGTTTTACAGCACATACTAGAGCTTTCTTCTCATTAAGCAAAATCCAAGCAGAAGTAAAGTGAACAAATTTTACAGAACACCCACCATAAGTGCATTCTTGACTTGTGAAGGTTCCGGTATCAACCTAAAGGCCACCCCATCAACTTTTAACTGAAAAACCTGCAAAAGCTCACAGAATTAGAAGGAAAGAAGAAGAAAAAACGACAAATTGAACAGAAGAGGCCAAAAAAACACAAAACAGAAGAAACCCACCTTGTTTAACGCAACAGGAACAACTTTAGAGCCGCCTTTTCTCATTCCAGGGTCCATGCTCTTCATTTGCTCAAGGAGTGCCTCTGCATCCTCCTGTTTGAAACAAAACAACCCAAGAGACTTCCCCGTTGAAAGCCCAGAAACCAACACGAATTCTTCATTGGAATTACTCAAAGCATACACAGGCACGCCAGCCAATCTCTCTTCAATGGTTTCAGTTGACATGGAAGTGCCTGGTTGAATAACGGGCTCGTGAGGAATTCGAGCCCACAATGGGTTCTTGGAGGACAAGGGAGAGTTGGGGTTGAGGCGTGAGATAAGAGTGTCGAGTGATTGTTTTGCGTGGGTTTGGAAGTTGGGATTGAAGAGAGGGAATTGGTGAGAGAGGTTTTGGAGAAATGTAGAGCAGTGGTCTTGGAGAGTGGTAAAGGCATGGTGGAGGTCAATTTGCGGGGATTGTTTGGATGCTGGGAAAATTTGTTGGTCGTTGGACTTAGGGAGGAAGTTCATGATTTTCTCTGGAGAATTTGAGAGAGGAGAGGGGAAAACAGGGAGGGTTTATGAAGGCAGAAATTTCAGAGAGATAGGGGGTTCTGCTGCTGGGTTTTAGGTGTGGTTGTCGTTTTTCTTTTTAAATTGTTTCTTTTTTGTTTTATCTAAAAATATTAAATTAATTTTTTTAAAAAAACTTTTTGTATAGTTTTAACTTGAAAATATATTTTTTTTCTTTATAAAACATCATATACTTTTACTTGAAAAACATTAATATCAAACATACTTATATTATATTATTGTGTTGTGGTTATGAACTAAATACAACTTCAAAAGTTGAATTTATTTTTAAAAAATATAATTTAATTTCTTTTTCAAATTACAATAATAAAATTATGAAAATATATTGATTTTATTTTAAATAATTTTATTTTAAATTAACCCGCATAAATCTCATGCAAGTTTAATCGATAACTCAAATTTAATCATCAATATTTAAAAGAATTTAAAATAAAATATTAGACTAGACCCCAAATTAATTAACCACAAACCAATATCATTTAGCTTAATAATTATGATTTTATATTCGATCATTTTTTGGACAAGCGAAGCCTAAAATTCTTGAAAAAAGTGATGTCAAATATTATGAAAAAGAATATACATATTCATTAAATTAGGGAGTCTTATTATTTTATGGGATGATTATTTTTGTTTCGTTTCTATTTTTATAAAAAAAAAATTAAACTGAATTTTTTTTAAAAAAAAATCGAAACCAAACTGACCGGTTTCAATTTGATTCGGCTCGGTTTTTTAGGAAAAAAACCGGTTTGACTTGGTTTTTTCCGGTTTGGCTCGGTTTTATTCCAGTTTTTTTCGGTTCGGTTTTTTCAGTTTCAGGTTTATAAAACAGAAATCGAATCAAACCGGTCGGTCTTTTCAAAACTTTAATTGATTTAATTGGTTTTTTAACAAAAGCTTCGGATTTTTGGCTCAAGAAAACTGCCTTCATCGTATTATTTCACCATATTATTGTTTTGTGGGGGTGTTCTAGTTTGTTTTTAAAGAAAAAGAAGAGAGAAGCGAAGCCATGAAAATAAAAGATAGTCAGGAGATAACAAAGGTGTGTGGATATAGCGATTGGAACTCTTTTTGGGACTTCCAAAGTGTGTGTCGTGTCATGTCTGTGTTTTCATATGCTTTTTATATAGAGATGAAAGAATTCTTCTCTGGAGATAGGATCTTGGCCAGAAAGCCACCATAATATCGAACTGTGGATGTGCCGGACATGTGGTTTTCTCCGGAATTTGTTTGGGAAATAAGAGGTGCTGACTTTACAATTTCACCTGTTCACTAAGCTGCTGTAGGTTTCGTTCATCAATCGCATGGCATCTCAGACTGATTCCCAAGATTTACTCGCTCCGTATCAGACAGAAATCCAGAGGAATGTAGCACAGCAGCAGATATAGCTGAAATGTTTACTTCTCAAACAAGGAAGATGGACGTGACAGCTGAAAGATGATCATTATTTCAACAATCTTGTACACGAGCCCTTGTTGCTGCTAAGGTTTTTTTCTAGGCAGTGCGTGAATAGGCTATTCCAATTTCTTGTTTATAAGATGGCCTGTTGCCATGTTTGGCTGTTGCATAGCCCTGTGATGCTGCAAACATGATGCTTAGTCAATTTTTGAATCATTATTGATTGAGTGCTTTCTGCTGTGCATTATTCTAAAAAAAAAAAACTAGCTTTGAATTTTATTGAGTTAAGTGGAGTAAACCAAGAATGATTTTTTATTATTATTAATAAATGTGTGTTCGTTGGTATTGAAATATAATAATTTTTTTTTATAAATATATATTTTTAATGACGAATAGCTTATTGAAGATTGTTACGAGAATATCTTTATATTAAAAGAAATAAAAGGGACACACATTTATTTCTTATTTATAAAAATATCTGCTTTCGCTTATAGTCAACTGTTTTGTCTTTCTTATACTACACACATTCACACTTTCTTTCTCCAACTGGGAAAATGGATAGCCAAGACCCCAGAAAGAATCATACACATACACCAGGTTCCATTCTTGATTTTACCCTCTTGCTTTTCTGTTTTATTTATTTCCATGGATTTTCATTTTCTTTAGTATTAAATCTTGTGTCTTTTTTTGGGTTTCTTCAACTTTTCTGTGGAAAAGGATTTCTGGGTTGTGTTTTTTCTACTCACATTTTGTGGAAATTCACTTTCTTTGTTTATTTTGTGAAGTTGTCTTGGGGTGGTTGGTCCCTGTGGATGGTTGGTGATGTGGGTTTTTGCTGAAACTTGCAGGGCATGGGAGTCATGGAGTTCATGTGTGTCACAGATGTGGGTGGCCCTTTCCGAAACCACATCCAAGTGCAAGATGCAAGCGTGCACACAATAAGATATGTGGAACTCTTGAAGGATACAAGGTTGTTGACTCTGAGGAGACTTCCCTCTCGGCTCTTTCTGATGATGACAATGTTTCTGATGAAGAACCTGAAACCCCTAGTGAGAATTCTTGCTATAGAATTATGTTTTTTTTTCCCCATAAAACTTAGGAAGAGAATGGATTTACTGTTGTGGATGCTTGACTTCATTGTAGGGAGCCTTAGACTGCTCAAGGTTAAATTGAAATAAAGATTCGCACTTCGTCTCTGATCGGGAGAAGCATTGCATTTTTTTTCTTAACTAATACTGGTTAATTTGGCTGCGCAAGGTCCAAAAGGTTTGGAGAGAAGTAGTAACGAGAAGGGTAGTGGCGGAGTAGGGAACATATCAAATAGATCAGAAGACGAGGTCTTTAAGGATGCTGTTGCGGAATTTCCTGAAAGTGGATACAGTTCGGTGACGGGAGAGCATACTAGGGATGTTAAAGAACAGGAAATTGGCCTGGAGTTCAATAAAGCCACTGCTCAAACATCCAAGGATGGTTCGATTAATGGTAAGCTTTCAACGGGACCAGATAATTTATTGATTTGAGCTGTTTTTTCTGCATCTGAGTGTATAACATGATTGGTTTGTACTTGGATAGCTGCAATATTTAATGCTTGTCTGGAGGTGTCCTGTAATTTATTGTGACTCTCTCATGTAAAAGATGCTTCGATCTATTTTTATTTTTTATTAAATATGCTTCATTTCATAATCCTGTAAGTTCATCACTGAGTGCATTCTCAAGTATGATGGAGTCATTTTAAGTGATGGGTAGGATTGGGTCAAATAAGCCACTAGGCATCCATGGAGCGTGCTATATGGTGGTAAGTAGAATTATTTATTAGGACATAAGACAAAAACCTCAATTGAGATCTTGGATTGATAGGTGGGGTACTTGAGAAATTTCAGTTGTGGCAAACACCTTTTGGATTCAAGAAATTTAGATATGACCATTGAGCTCATTGGTGGATCTTGTTTGACAAGCTTCGTTTCTAGCTTTTGGCACAATCATGTGTCACTTGGAAGACTGGTTAACGAGAAGCCATAGGGGTTTTATAGTTGGATTGTATATATTTGGATTCCATCTGGTTTGCTGTGTGTAACTAATTTCTCTCAACTTTTGTTGTCATATTGTAACTTGGTTGTAAAGAGTTCTGATAGCACAGGATTTGAGTGGTTTGCCTAGGAAAACTAACAAGTTAAGGTGTGATTAAATTAAATAATGGAAGGGAATCAAATGGAGATATTTCTTTCTGAAAATTGTGTTTTTTCATGGAATATGTATACCTTCACGTGTAATTTAGGCATGTAAGAACTCTCTGGGGTGATTTTAATCTTATATCTTCACGTGTAACATGGTGCTGTGAGACATGCTTGTTTTAGCTTCATTTCACAGGGGAGGTAAATCATTTGTGCATGCATGTAGGACACAGGACAATATCTGTGGATTCCATTTGTTTTTTTTTAATTGAGTTAAAATAACTTCTGATGTGGGCTCGTTTTGGAAACTTTCTCTTGTACTCCACCATCGATATTTCTTACAAATTTTAATTTTTTGAACATCACTTCTGACCATAGATTTTCAAGACGATTCTGGGAAAACTCAAATCATCTTGTATTTCCTTGAATGTGAATAATTTTGTATTTACAGTGTGTTTTGAATATGATGCTTCAGTCATTAACTGTCCATATGACATTTATTTAAACCTACGGGTTTAGACGATTGTGAAACTCAATTATGATTTCTTGCTTTTACCCTTTCTTTTCCGAGGAAGGAAAATAATGAGATTCTGAGTGTATGTGCACGAGTAATTCCATGTGTGGATTAATTGATATCCTGCAGTCACTTAACAATGGACTCACTATACCCCCCTGCCAAAAACAAAGGGGGTAGACAGATTATTTGTGGATATAGGATTGTTAAAATTTATATCAGCGAGCATGTTGTCTATGTATGAAGATTGTTGCTTTATGAAATAATGCAGTTACCGGCCCACCTCCTAGCAATTCAGCCGACCCCATCCAAATGCAAAGTACTGAAGCTCCAGTATGCAATCTGTCTGGAAAAGCACAAGAGTCCCTAGATCATGACTCAAATTCTACCATTGGCTTCATGACTAGACCTTTAATAGATTGCAGAGATGAAGAATCTGGCTTTGAGTATAGCCATAATAATGAAGGTTCAGCATGTGACTCAATCCCCATCAAACTTGAAACACAAACAGATGCATCACAAGAGAATAAGAAGATTGGTGCTGGAAAGGATTTGTCAGAGTCTGATGCAAAAGGATATGAAGGAACTAAATTTGATGCAGGGGAAGCATCTGAGATGGTATCCAAGTTGCAGAAGATGGAGGATTTAACTTCAGAGCCTGTGCCTACTGCAGAATCCCTTAAATTGAAGGAAGGCCATGCAGATGTTTTAGCCTCTGGAATGTCTTTAAATGATCTCTCCTCTGAAGTTAAATCGGATGAACCTGTTGATTCTTCTTTTGATGCTGCTCAGACCAAGGGGGGTGGTGTTCAAGAAATGGACTTGACTGATTATGTCAATTCAACAGACAGCTATGATAATAAGGGAGAAGGGGATGAAAATGTACATGTGCTTATAGTTCCCCATGACTTTCCTGTGGTAGCCGATGCTGAGAACATGGTTAAAGGTTTTAAAGACCATGAAGGAGGGAAATTACCCCAACTTATAAATGTGGATTCATCTGAAGTATTTAATAATGTTAAGGATTCTGGCACTAAGGACAATCCTTCTGGTTTTAATTCAAGGCCATTGATCAAGGACACCAAAGTCTCTACATCAGATTTGCATGTTTTGGATGATAATGTTGAACCCAGAGGTGTGGCCAGCCAGCTTATTGTTGAAGAATTGCCTGATGAAGCAGAAGATGATGTGCCCCTTAAATCAGAAGTTGGTGTAACAGATGTTGTGGTAGGTGACCTGGAGAAGAGCATTTCTGTTCAATCTCCCGAAGAAGTACCTCGTGATCATTGTGAAACTTCATCTCTGACGAGTTATCTAGAGCACACTACAAACGCCATATCTGTTACTAACACCCTGGTAGTGCCAATAGATGCTGAAGTCAGGCAGACAAACTTAGATGATACTGGTAATCATGATAAAGATAAAATTGAAAGTTCCGAAATAGCTGTAAATGACATAAACAAAAGAAATGCAGTGGAGAATTGTGCAGAAAACAGAATACCAACTTCTGGACATGCTAGTATTCCCGCCGAACAAGTTGATCGAAGGAACAGCATACTTGGAGATGTCAATGCTGATGCTCATGAAGAGGGTAAAATAGAAAGATGCAATGTGTCTAAAATTGAAACTGAGGGTGATTCTGTACCTGGATTGGGGGAGGAAAATCTCCTGAGGGAGCCAAAAGCAACACCTGAATCTGCTGCCAATGTTGAATACCATTTTACCTCAGAGAATGAAATTAATGTGTGTGGGGGTAAGCTCTCAGAACATCAACACATAGATTTAGGTAGAGTGTTGGAGCTTCAAGATAGCAAAAAGGAACCTGAAAGCAATAGTATGGCCAATCTACAAGAGCATGATGGCAAAGTTAGTACATTTGCTGAATCAGATGGCCGTGGAGATGTTGAGGTATTATGGGAGTCTTCTGAAGACAAAATGGTGAGAGAGCCTCCTGTTTCTCCTCCAGAGATTACATCTTCCCTTCAAAACCCTTCCCCTATTGCAGATAGTCATGCCAGAGATTTCCTTGCAGTTGCATCTGGGAACACATCTGACTTTTTGCCTGTTGAAGGTGATAATAACTTAGTTACACAACAGGTTGTTGCATCTGCTACTGACTTTTCAGTTGATTCAAGTAGCCAAACTGATAGTTTGGAAGCTCATTGGGGTTCCGTTTCAGGTACGTTTGCAATTCAATTTTGTTTTAGTTAACTCAATAACAGATTACGTTGGATTTGGATCTACCATCTCTATCTTTCTACCTTTTGTAGGTGTGAAATGTAGGGAGTAATTGGGACCCAGAGCCCCCTAATATCTTGCATTTGCATAATATAAAGTGTTGTATAGAATCACCATAGATTAGTTAATTTTGTTAGGTGTTTTAAATGATAGTTCCCAAACAAACACTTGTTACAATTGCTACCTTGTTTCATTTTATTGGTTAAAATTGATTAGGATGAGCTCCTTGAGCATTGATAACATGTGTTGTAAGCATGTTTGCAAACCATTCTTTCCATGATGCTACTAGTTATATGCATATGTATTTTATTTTTATACATTAACAGAACAAGTTGTCTTGTTTTCATTAATTCAATCTATTTTGTGATTTTTAATCCTTGAAATAGTGCTTTCCACCCAATCGGATATACCGACTATTCTTGATGCTGAGACTTTGCCATCAAATGGTTCCCAAGCATTATCAGAAGCAGAGAAAGCCACCTTGAAGATGCTGAGAGCTGCTTCTGAGACACAACATGCTGATAAATCAGATGTTTTTGAGGCCCCTTCTTTCATGACATTGGTTGAACCTACAGATGGGATTAACCAGAAAGCCGATGCATCTGAAGCCCAGACAACACAGAACCCTCAACAGCCAAAAGCTGCTTCTGTACAAGCTGGTTGGTTTCCATCCATTACTAATGTTGTTAATGATTCTCCGGGGAGAAAGAAGAATGAAGAGATTATGGCCAAGGTCACGAACTGGAGCACGGGGAAACAACACCCTCCCTTGAAGAGCCCACAACATGCTCCGAAAATCCTTTTGGGTAAGGCAAACATGGAAACCAAATCCAAGTCTCCAGATGCTAAGGAAATCCCAGTTGACAAAGGTGACCCTGCAGCTAATAGTAATGGCACTTCACCTAAAACATTGAGCCCGATTCTGGTTCCTCAAGAGCCTGTGGGTGAGCCTGTCAAGGATGAAGAGAAAACATGGAATCTTCCAGCAAGGCACCCTGCAGATATTAAGAGTGAGAAGAAAAAAGTCAAGGGAAGACCACACTGGGCACAATTTGTTTGCTGCTCATCTGTAAACGAGGACAGTTAGAGCCTTTGGCTATAGAATATAGGAATGTTGATGCATGCGGGATGGTTCCCCACTGAACTAGCTATAGTAAAGATTTGTGCTTGTTGAACTCTGACCACCATCACAATATTATCCTACATGGTGCTCGGTGTAATTTTGAACTTCGGTGGACTTAAAAGTACATATGTATGGCTCATCAGATTAGTACTAGCATTGAAGAGTGTTCTAGTGCCGGTAGCGTCGTTTTACCAGCAGTTCTCTCTTTTCTTCCTTTTCCCTTGTTCCTTTTCCTTCTAGCAATGCGATATGACCCTTGTGGAGTCATGCCTGTGTTAACAATTATTGGTGGACATGATAGCGTCCTAGGTGCAGGATGCTGTAGAGGAGGTTTTTTCCAGATGATTTGTGATTTTATCTGAAGTCTTCAATTTCATCGTCATCATCATGGGATGAAACAGAACGAGACTCAGCAGTGTTTTTTATGTTCAATGTTTTCCTTGGTTCATATCTCTTTGCCTCTTGACTATAATTATAATTCAATAGGCAGTTCCTGATTCAGTTAATTTCCCTAATATTCTTTTTAATTCCTCATGACTTGTGTTTCTTTGTTCTGATAATCATGTGATGAGCTCCAACAGGCAGTATGAAGCTACAAGCTTGACTGGAGGAGACCCAAAATGCAGCAGCCTGCACAAGTCATTGCAGTGGATGCTGACCTTGGAAAGCGGCTGCATCCTATTTGAAGGATTGAGAAAAATTTTGCTTCAAATAAACATAATTATTCAACCTTCAATTTTACTTAATAATTAACAAATGTTTTTTCTTTAAATTTTTATAAAAAAAATCCAGGTCGAATGGGATACTCCGATAGGTATTCGAGTAAAAAGACATCCAACTCAATTCAACCAAATGCAGCTAAAAAAATCCAAGTTGAATAGAATACTTGATAGGTATTCGGAGGAGTACGACATCCAACTCAATTCAATCAGATATGAGCAATGATTACAATTTTAAAAAATATATTTAACTATATCGCTATTTTAGAGATAAAAATATATTTAATTAAAAAATATATAATAAATCAATTTTTAAAATAATTTTGAAGTTAATATATGTAAGACAAGAACATATTCTTCTATTGTAACTATCTCTATTTCCGTAGTATAAAGTTTATTCTAGAGTGTTTTTTTTTTCGTTTTTTTTATAGTAAAAATCTCTGTATTTTTTATTTTTATTTTAAAAATATGATAAAAATTATTTTTTAAAATATTTCTTGTTTAAAAACATATTAAAATAATTAATATAAAAGTATCATTTATATATTATATACTTTATAGTTTATAATATTGAGTGCAACATCCAATCCAATGCAATCAAATACGAGCAATGATAATTTAAAACTAGAATTTTTTTTTTTAGATTTTTAAAATACATGATTGGACATAATAAAAAACCGAGTCTGAAACTCGATGCAAATAGGTTAAAACAAAGTCGATTGCCTGAATTTCACCGGGTTTTACAACAGTGGTAGGATGCATGCTGCTAAGCCTAATTAAGATGCTTGGCTAATTATTTAAGAAAGAACAGAGAGATGGATAAATTAAGAAGAGAGGCTATAAATAATTATTTAATTTATTCATATAAATTTCTTGAGCACCCACAGTTAACATGTATAAACATGGTTATTACATACAGACTCGTAAAACAAAGACAAAAGATCAGATTACTTAATCTCTTCAACTCATGTTGTTGCAGTTGATTATCACAGTTGAACACCTCAAGATCTTGATTATCTTCGTTTTAGTTTCTCATTTTCTAAACCCTCAGTCCAATGGAAGGCTCAAAGGCAAGCAACTCCTTGGATCGGAGCCAAGGCTTGACCACAAGCACCGAATCAAACATAAGCTTCTCTTCACTCTGTGTGGTTGCCTCAATCTTTAAATAATACTTGACCCCAGAAACCACCTGCGTCTGTGCCTCCACCACTTCAGACAACATCAGCTCTCCAACCTCACCACCTTTCCCGTACGTGCTCCTGTGGTTGTTGAACTCCTTCACGGAGAACCTTCCCAGCTCCTGAATCTCCTTGTTAGTCTTCACATCACTCACCTTGGCTCTCCCGCCTACCATCCCTCCGCCGTTTCCACTCACTCCTGACACAAGAAGCGTGTAGAGAACGAGAAAAACAAACAAGGGTGCTGAGGACTTCACAAGTCTTGCCATAGCTAGCTGGTGTGTTAGTTTGATGAGAATGGTGAAAAGACCAGATGAGCTATATATATATATATATATATATAGAGAGAGAGAGAGAGAGAGAGGAGGGGAGCAGGCGTGGGTGTCTTGTAGCAATGAGTTTGTGGGGACGACGGAGATCAGAGGCTGACACGCAAATTAAGAAGCTGTACGTGTAGTGGGTGTGCATGCACCAACTGCGTGCCGCGTAATTGAAAGATGCATGAGCTAGGTGAGGTGGCTAGACGTAGTAGGGAAAACGACAGAAGGGTGGGTTGTTCTTTGCATGGTTATTAGTTATTACCTGGTTACATGAGTCAATCTGGTAATTTGTTGAACAAAAACTTCATTTGAATTGAGTTTTATTTCAAAAAAATCCACCGTTAAGTTGGTTACAAATTATGTTTATACAATTTTAGTCTGAATTAGGTTTTTTTTTGTTTTTTTTAAACAATGTTATTTCTATTTATTTTTAAATAATTATAGTTTGAAAATTGACCCGTAAATCTCAACTCACGATGAGTTCTTGAACCGAGTCGACCTCCTTTGGTTTTGGATGGGGGGAGGAGGAACTAGGAAGAGTGTGCGCGCGCTAATTCTTATCGTCTAGGGCTTTGCTGCGTTGTTGTGTTGTGGATTGTGTGACTCGTTTCCAGCTGGTATATGTTCTTCTGAGGGTAACGTTTTCTTTTCTGAAAATAAAACAAAAAAGCAGAGCGTGAAATCATACATGTTCATTTTGACGACAGGAATAAAAATAAAAGAAAACAAGAATCATGTGACCTAGCTCGCTAAATTTTCAGTTAGCAGGGATGGCTAAAACCAACAATCTTAGGTGGTATTTGGTATTCCCTAAAAAAAATTTAGTCTTATTTAGTTTTAAATTATTATTTTTCATGCTTTTTTTTTATTATTTTAATATGTTAATATTAAAAATAAATTTTTAAAAAAATATTATTTAAATAAATTTTTAAATAAAAAATAATTTAAAAAGTAACATTTATATCACACTGGAAAATAAGCCCTTAGTGTATATATGCCAACTAGGCCAATAAATAAATTAAAACATCATTTAAAAAAATTAAAAAACAACCCTATAAATTAACCTACCAGTCTTGTCCGAGTTCGACCAGGTCAACCAACTTATAAGTTGAAGTTGACCAGTCGGATCACTAGAACTTGACTAGGTTAATAACCAAACTGGTTTGAGAGGAAACCTGATTTGGCCCAAACCACGGTTCAGGTTAGTGGATCAACTAGTCAACCCACCGAGCCAAGCCAAGCCTGAGTTTAACAACAATTTTTGCATGAAAATCATACAGTATATAGACCCCATATCAAGTACACAAAATTGGTTAATTTACAATAGAAACAATTGGCACTGGTGTAGACTGTAAACTATAATCAATTCAAGCGGCTAATGACACCATGAACAGAATCTATACAAACATCTGTAAAAATTTTGGTATCCCAGTGATTGAAATTGCTAGCAATCAAAATAACCCTATCAACTTGCGCAACTCCACAACTACTTTTGTTGGGCATCTAATTTGACATACCTGAACCACTCGATAGGACATTCTAGACCGTTCTGAAAGTCCAGGAGAGGCTTTATGGGACAGCTCCATCAATTGTTGATCGGACCTTTAAATCAGGTAGAGAGCTGCCCACGATCCTGCAGATGATTTTACTTCTTGTTAACATGTAGAAACAAGAAATGCAGCATACTATCCTTTTATTATACCATGGAACTGTGAAGATGGAATTCTATGGCAATTTTCAGCAGCATGCTCAAACTTGAGGTGTTCAACACAGGAAGAGATATAATTAAAAAAAAATCATCATAAAGGAATGCAGGGTGGTACAAACCCTCCTCCCTGTCCTGATACACCTTCCCCTTTCTCCCAAGCTCAGACCCTAATTAACCCGAATCCTGTGACAGAGTGACAGACATGGATCGGAAGTTCGGAACCCTTACACCTTACATTCAACTTCGCTTGTCACTAATTCTAATATATGACCTTATATGATTAACAGAAGTAAAACCCTTAAAAGGTTTAACGTAGTCTTTTATTCAAGGCAGCTGGTGATAAATTACAAAGTGGGTTGACATAAACCCACATTCTCCACACAAGGAATATCATATTTCAGGACTCGGAAAAGAAAAGCAGAGAAAAAACATTGGTTCTTCTCTAACATTTCAACCAATGACATGATATATATGCATCTGCCTTGGCATGTTTGAAGGAAATTTCCAGACCTTTGAATCAAAATTATTAATTTCATTGCATGGGCCCAAGCCATACATGGACGCAACTTGCTATATCTGTTTGCAACAGGCCTTGTTGTATAAATAATTAATATAAGATTTAATGCCAATAAGAACCATACCTTCTAACACTAACCAAAAAAGGTTTCACTGCAATCAATGATATTAAATCATCCAGGAAGATCAGGTTGTTGGTCGTGTCATTGTAGACAAACCACGTCCCACAGGTATGCCTCCCTGCAAACCATCATCTGTTTCTTCCACTTCTAATGGAGCTGCAAAGTATGAGTTAATCAAATGGGGAGAACAATTTAAGAAAAGCTCTTAAATAAATGAAGCAAAAAGAGAGGACAAAAAAGAGAGAACAAAAAAAAAAGAAGGAAAAAGAGACAGATGCAAGCAGTTCAAAGAGAATATGCCACCAAAAATCCAAACATGAAATGGCAAAACAAGATAAGATGTTCCTTGTGCCTGATGTCCAAGAAAAATGACATAACAACTCATTTATGAATTAATGTGCTATTTTAAGTAACCTTGTTAATTGGCTTCTAAATCAATACAGATTTCAATTATTTCAATTCAGTTCATAAAATCAATGATCATTGCATTCTGTTTATTCTGGTTTATATTAAATCAAATACACTGTAAATAGGAGGAAACATTGGACAGGGAAATTGAATAATTTCAACTATGGCTGTTTACCATTAATCTCCTCTCCAGCTTGTGTCCCAGCAACCCCAATGCATGAATACAGAGAATCCTCATCTACTTTCAATTGTTCATATGCAAGGTATATGTCCTCAATTGTGGCAGCTTCATAGAGTGAAGTGAGATCTTTAATACATGAGACGTCCTGAACCCCAGAACCATAAAGAACAGGTCACATGAAGTCATACTTTGTTTCTAGTTGGAAGATGAGAGCTAAAGGATGGAAAGCTAAGCTTCAAACATATTGTTTTTCACCTTTCTCGGAACAGAAGAGGCTTGCAAATGAGCAAGCAATCCAAGCCAATAGGCATTGGACTTAATCTCAGCTTCATGTCTCATTAGCAGCGTCCGTCTTGCCTGTAATTGCTAAGTGTTAAAATGGAAACATGCTACACGTGCATCAAGACATAAGATACATGCGGATATAAAAGACAACTCTACTCCATTATGCAATTAGATATCCCCTATTAAGGAAAAGTAAAAAACAAATCCCAGCAGGGAAGTTAATTTAAGCAAAAGCTGTTATGAAGGGGGATAACAAGAACGAACTTCTAGAAAAGTTTTTCATCATTTCCATTAAACATGTTTGTTTCAATGAATCCTATGTTCCGAGTATAAATGCTGTCAATCACAGAAAAACACAAACAGCATTCTAGTAGTTGAATAATATCTAACCCTGTCCAACTCTCTCTGGGCAACCTTGTTGCTATGCAACCCTCTAAGAACACTTTTGCATGCATCAACCGCTTTATGTACCTGCATGTTAATAGAACCCAAAGCTAGTGAATACATCAGAACTAACAGAAAATATTAGATGGAATATAGGGAAATGAACCCCCACCTTGCCTGGAGTTGATGTTACTGATACAACATACCAACCAAGCTTAAGCCTATCAAATAGGCTTAACTCAAACGATACATCATATGTCAACCCAAGAGAATCCCTAACTGTGGTAAAAAGCCTGCACAAAACAAAGAATTGCTGCATGAAAATACAACAATTCATAGCTATGGTAGCTACAAATATTTTAGATTCAAGGCTGCATAATTTTCAAAACTAAAAGATTACTGCCTCATCTGCTAGTCAAGAAGTGTTAACAAAGAGTAAAATGGACAGATCATCCATGGTACAATATTGAATTTTATTAACTTCCCAAAGTAATTTTACAGCATTAGATGGGTACACATTTTTATTTGTTTGTTTGTTCTTAAGGTAGCAATCCTATGGAGAGGCAGTTTTGCAGAGTATGATACAACTAGACTAAATTCCCTCAGGAACAGTCCAGACAAACACTAGAAAGAAACAAACAATAACACTGGTTAATGCACGCATGATAGTGAATTGCTAAACTATGCAGTGATATCATATAGATGAAATGCTTTCTAAGCAAGCCTGTCAGGAAAATCACCGAGAATTTATGATCTCAGCCAGTAGCCCCATTGTTATGCCAAAGAAGAGTGGATGACAGCGAAGTTTTCCTTGCATATCCTTCTGAACATCCATCCCGTCTATCTGTTGTGTTTCAGATATTGGTTGTGCATCTGCAAAGCATTGGCCAGCTGAGATTATGAGTCACACTTCAGTTTTTTGGGAAAAAATAAAGTTGTTTTCCACTTTCTATGCAGAGAAACAGTTCAGAAGCGAGCCAGACAATGTTCACAAAGGTAAACCTGAATAAATTTACATTTTCTATAACATGTCAACCAGCATCTTTTATAAGCAGACAAGACTCGACAGTATTCAATCCAAAAGAAAAGCAACATGAAAATTGAATAGACACATTGGAAACCAAACCAAGTGGTTATCCATATAATCCATGCCTTCTGAAAAGAGACCCATTTCTTGCAATACTTTGAATGCTATATTAAAAATGCAGTGAATTAACTAAGACACGTATCCTATTTACAAGATTATCTGTCACAATTAATTTTGCACACAGATTTTAGAAGAGCAATTAAAAAAAAAAAGCCCGCGAATATAAGCTTAACATGGATCATGATAGAAGGGCTAAACAAAAAGGAATTTTTGCGGATATATTTTTTAGATAAGAGAAGATTGTAGTAACAGCAAAAAGAACTACAAAAGCTTGCTGGAGAATAAGTCGTCCTCCCAAATAATAAAGCAAAACGGATATCATTAATGAGCAGCCAAGTTCCACTGAAAATCAGCTAAAGAAACTCCCTCGAAGCACCTGAAAAAAGGAATACTATCCTATCCCCATCTTTCCAGCCATACAGCTTATCCAACCATTTGCAACTAAGTTCTTCCCTTTTTTATTTCTCATTTCATTCCATTATTCCCTCACAACTCTTAAGAAATCTTACAAGAATCAAAATACACATCAAATTTATTAATTTTACTTATAGAATGAAAACTGACCAGCTGAAACCGAAAAGCCACTCATTGACTTGAACAGGTCTGTTCCATCAACAGTGAAACCCCAACGATTTGGTGCAGGACCAGCAATATATGCACATGCTCTCTCATCAGTATCCTTCAAAAACACCTGCATAAGAGCACAGATACTCTAAGCGCTCTTGTCACATAAATGCACAATGACCCAGGTTACTTCCATAAACTTCAAAAAGAAAAAATCAAACTAGGAATCTGGTACGCATTAGGGCTTCATCTAATAAGCCAAACCAATTAGTACTTGCTTGCAGGGTTGGCTCAGTCACATAGATGAAATGCCCAAACTTGCTCGAGCTCAATTTGAGCTCCAACAAGCCAGCTCAAGGTCAAGCTCAGAACACATCAACTAGCATGTTTTAATGACCAGCCTCCACAAGCACAAATTTGGAACTTAGATGTGGGCAGCTCAACCGAACTTATTTAATTCACTTGTTGTTAATCTTCAATCAGAACTTATTTAATTCACTTCTTGTAAATCTTCAATCAGTCATAACCTATGACTGAATCTCAAATGGCAACCCAAAACAAGGATACAAATTACAAATAACAAATGAAAAGTTGAAGACTATAACCACTAGCAAATTAAATTACTAGACAATCTTCGCCAACATAAAAATACTCAGTTTCAATCCAACACTAAATCTCACCCTCAAAAGGATTCAGGACAACAATCACTCCAAAAACAAAATAAATTCAAGTTTTTAAAAAAAAAATCAGAGAGAGCTGTTTAATGAGTAACAATGCTTGCACGGAATGACATCCATGAGACTTGAAGTAAAGCACATGCTTGTTTGATTCAGCCTTATTTCTAAAACAAGCCGTGTTTACAAACCAGCCGAGCAGTGTCGTTAGCAAGCTCAGCTCATTGCAAGCATACTAACAATATTCTGCATGAAGATTTTCCTGGCATTTTAATTCTCAAATGTGAGAATTTTCAAGTAATAAAAATTGTTTTGATCCTCACTTGTTGAAACTGCAAATCAGAAGGGGATGGTCGAAACATGACAGGATTAAATTCTTGTTCCTGATCAGAATCTCTTGTTGCTCTAACTGTGCCCAGGTAATCAATAATGCAAGACTGAACCTCCTCCTCTGAGAAATCTCCAACAATACTTACCTGAAGAATGAAGACATGCACCTTTTAGATGATGAAATATCTGTTTCCCGATGTGATATGCAGGATTAACAAGCAGATAATCACACACCTCCATGTTTCCACCAACAAACTGATTCATCACTGCATCTTTTACGGATTTCAGTGTTAAATTTTGTAATGATTGTGGGGTTGGCTCAATGAACCGCTCATCCCCATTCAACATTGCTGTCATGAGCTTGTGAGCAGTTGCCCGTTCTAAGCTTTTGGGAATGGACCGGTAATATGACAAGTAGAGTTGCCTTGCTCTGTCAAATGCATCATCCAGCCAGACACTATTCTGGGATTCAGCAATTTCAGGTATCAAAATATCAGTATATGAGGTCAACAATGTGGCATCCATCAAAAGCAACCAAAAAAACCAAACACCACCTAAAAATGACACTAAACTTTTACTGGTCAGCATATATTGGTTATTGATGGGGTACCTCAAGTACCATATGAAGTAATTCAAATGCTGCTTGCATCCCATTGTCTCGCAGAGTGAAGCGGAACTCCATACAAATAAATTCCTCAGTTGACTCCAAAGAGCAATTTATTAGGTGATTCACACAAAAAAGTTCTACCTGAAGAAGCATATAGCACAGTAATGAGGGTAAAATGAACTACTGAGAAAACTTCCCAGCACGCATAAAAAAAATGATTGCATGCAGCTAACTTCACATAATGCAGCAGCAGTTCTAAAAAACTGGAAACCCATTATACTTAACACACTCACGCCTGATAATTGAAGATTTTGACTATGATTTCATCTTTAGAATATTAATTTCTCAGTCCCATAATGAATTATTAAACACAAGCATATTCATATACACAGATCACATTCTATATATGTTTTTCCTCCAAAATTCTTCATGTTTCATAAAGTATTTAACTGCAATAAATCCTAGTCTGCAAATGATTCCTTATCAAAGCTAATTTACTGATAAAAAACTTCAAAAGATCTGCTCTGTAAAAAAAGCGTATATATGCAACATGAAATCATATCTGAAGAAAAATGTCACCTATAATTCAGACAATTTATTTATTTATCTGTTTTGATGGCTTTGATAATATTCTTGACAAGCTATCTAAACTGCTGCTTAGTTTCACTATGTTTTGAGATCTCTCTTTATTGCTTTTCATAACTCATACAGCCTCATCCTGGTTTCAATTTTTTTTTCTTGATCTAAAAATATAGGGGAATTTGCCACAACAAAGGTCCGTGTTCAATTCTCAAGTGCGCGCTCTACATTAAAAACCATAAAGGGTAGGAGTGTCTCCAAATTCTCCCTTCCAAGACTGTAATCTAATAGGACCATGACTGTGTAATTTCCTTTAGCAAAAAGATTATCCAAGGTTTCCTCAAGTCTAAACAACCAGCCTGCACTACCATTTAACCTGATTTTTTTATGGCAGATCTTTCAGATAAAAATTGAAAATTCTAATAAGACGAAATAGAGGACAAGCACCGCTAGTAAAAATGATATTGATGACTTCTTTTTGACATTCATTTCATAATCAATAGTCTAACCCACACAATGAACTTTCTAATATTTAATTTTAAAAAGAAACATAATATATAGTACTAGACTTACCTGCTCTCTCGAAAAGCTGCCAACACGACCACCCTCACTGAGAGTTCGAACACCCACAACAACAGCTCCTTTAGACTCGGAACTTTCAGCTGCTCGGCCCCCACCCACAATAAGCCGCATGACACCTCCCCGGGATTCACTTTTGGATATCTGTACACAGCGTGGGATTAAACTAAAATTGAAATAGGTGGTGCTATATTAAGCATATTCCCAATATGTATATATCAAGTTTTTTATTACCATCCAGATGCAAAAAATGAGGATGAAAGATGGAACAGACAAGAAGTATTGTTTTGCTTTGAAGTGAAGATTAAAACCAAAATGCAACATGTCTTCATAAATAAATACCGCAAGCACTGTTACACTACAGTAACAGATCGTTATTAGGGATCACCTATATATATATATATATATATATATATATATATATATAATTGAGTGGAATTGCAAACACGAAAGGAATCCAAATTCAATGGCATATTAAACAACATCAAAACATCAGTATAATGAAGTGACCAGCTGAATATAAACATGCATAAGGATACCTTGTAATTTACAGCAATTCCATTTGAAAGACGACACTGAGTGATGCCTGTTTCTTGGTCATGCAATTTCGTATAGCCTGCATCTGGAAGTAAGGGAACAAAGGATGGCCTACGTTCTAACCTTAACTCCTCTAACTGTGTTGAAGATATCAATTCTTTTGGCACTTCAAGCTGCACATAGAATCAAATAAATGAACTTGTCAATGAAGTTTATTTCAATAACTGGCTGTTTATATAAAAACCAAAAAAAAAGTAAAAAGAACAAAGCATGCTAAGTTCCATGTGGACACCTCTGGCTCAGCCTCAATTGCTTCCTCCAATCCTGATTTTATGGCAGCTGTAATCTCACTTGAGGATATCTTGAACTCGGTTTCACCCAATCCATCAATATGCACTTTTGTAGGAACACATGCAACGATTGCTGCAGGAATGGGCGCAGTAGGTTTTCCAAAATCAGAGATAAATTCTAATAACTTGGCACCAATAGAATTGACCTATGAGAGAGAGAGAGAGAGAGAGAGAGAGTTAAAATAACTAGAAAAGGTCATGAAAAAATAATAATTTCACAAACAAAAGAGTGAATATACAAAGGAACCTCAAAATCCTCATTCTCAACTTCAAAAACTTCAGAAAGCACACCAGGCTATGCAAAAAAGCATTACATTCACAAAGCATCTACTACCAAAGGCAAATATATCACAATAATAACCACGAATATTTCCAATAAAACCTCATCAACAAACAAATTAAAGTTAAGAGACAAGAAATCAAGGCATTAGATAAATGTTAATGGCAAAATTTGTGAAGCATCAAAACCATTAGAAAAATTAAGTATCTTCTAGAATATAGTATTTTGGCACAATACTAACTATGGCTCTGTATTAGTCTCTATACTAATAATAGCATGGCAGTTCTAAAGCAAGTTCAGGCTATATACTGAAACATAAGGGGGGGAAAAGGCGCGACAGTAAGAGTCAAAATCAAAATATAAGCACACATGACAATGATGAAGTTATGACTTCCTGGATTACTAGCACACACGTTACATAATTTCATTTTACAGGAATAAGAGTGTGCACAACAGGCAATAATAGTTAGGGCCACTATGGGTGAAATTTACTTCTTCAAGTGTGACCATTCCAGCAACAGCAAACAAACTCTCATGTCCTTGTCTCTGATCCATCACAGTATGGCCAAGAGCATCACTCTCCATGATAAATTCCAAATTATCAACAGATGATACATTATCAATCATAGCTGCCAGATGTTCGCTATCTTTTAAAAGTGCATCCATATAGCGAGTTAATTCACCCTTTGTGACACCAAATTCTTTAAGCCTTCGAA
Source organism: Populus trichocarpa (assembly GCF_000002775.5). Lineage (NCBI taxonomy): Eukaryota > Viridiplantae > Streptophyta > Magnoliopsida > Malpighiales > Salicaceae > Populus > Populus trichocarpa. The sequence continues at coordinate 22,895,752 of NC_037286.2, read as the reverse complement.
CCTGCATCAAACAAAATCTATAAAATATTTTAACCAGGAAAAGATGAGAAAAGGAAGAAGATCTAAATTTGATTGAGCAAAGTTGGTAGCAGCATCAAATAAGATTCAATGCTTTCTGTCTCCAGAATTTTTGCCAAAAAAACACAAATAGATGCATGGCCCACTGAAGACTACTATTAATAGTTGCAACTGCTAATGTAATCTTATTAAACAAAAAACCATGCCCTCTTCTACAGTTAGCAAATAAGGGAAATAACAACAAATAGAAAAAAAAAGAGCTTGTTATCTGATAATAATTCCAACCTGAATGAAAATAGCAACGAAAAAATTGATGCAATGGAATTGCATTAACAGTAGCAATGAGAGTGAAGACAGTAAGAACAGAAAAGTACGAACCTCCTGAACAGCAACTTTAATTGCATTTTGCCAATTCTTGGGTTCTGCAGTCACTGTAAGAGTTGTGACAGTGCATCCTTCCCTTCCAGAATCACTATGATCCAATTCAACTGAAGTGAATGGTGGATTTGAACTCTGAAAATTTTAACAAATTAACAAAAAATTTGGGAGGGCTAATGAAACTAAGAGATATGGACCTACACATACAGAAATCAATACAATATAGACAAATTTCCAGCTTGTCATTTTCTTTACCAGCAGTCTGCAAAATTACTATATGTTTGAGTTCAAATCTTAATTGTTAAATTTGCACCGACTTTCATCCTGACAATTTTCCAGCTTCCATAATTTTTTTACCAGCAGTCTGCAGAATTACTATATGTTTGAGTTAAAATCTTAATTGTTAAATTTGCATTGACTTTCATCCTGCTCATTGAAACAAAAGCATAGCTAAATTCATGATCGATAGTCAGAAGAAACCTTAAGCATTTGTCAGCAATAAAACCATCATCATTCATAATCTATGTTTACTAAAAGGCAATTCCCAAACAAACACGCATGTAAAGCAACAGAACAAATTAAAATTGATATATAAGGAAAAAACAATTAGAGACCAACCCAATCACAGGTTAAATGGTGACCAATAGGAAAGCAAAGGAAAGAAACAAGTGCGGCAAAAGGCTCAAACTATATATAACATGACCAGCAGAAACCTTGTATCTTGTATTAATTCGGAAGTGCAGTGCAGATAGAAATATTCTCTTCATCAAAACACTGCACAAGTCACCATTCGTTTGGACCTTGCTCACCGGAATCTGCAGCAAAATCCAGAGCATGATGTCAATCCCAAACCCGAATAAAGGGGGGAAAAAAACAATGAATCAAGCCCACTTTTCCAAAGGCTAGTATTTCTGCATGTTGAACATTGAATACTAGTCCCAAAGGGAGAAACACATAAGCAAAATTTTCCACATGCTGATAAAGAATTTAACAGCATATAACTGCAAGTGTCTTAGACACACCAGATTTTTCTTAAATTACAAGAAGGGAACCAGAGAAAACCTTCATGTTTTTTTTATGTTTATGTGAATGGAAAAGTGTTCTTCAAAGTGGCGTGCCATGAAAAGTGGCTAATGGGTACAGAATGAACAGCATGGGAAGGCGAGATTATTAGTAACCAATTGATTTTCTTTCCTTTGACTAAGATGTAAAAATGATATTCTCCTTTCAAACAGCATTACAAAGACTTGCTTCTATATATCATGCATCAGATTGAAATATGACATATATGAATGAATAGAATCTAGAATCCATGTCCTCTGTGGGGAGTTGACAGGCAGTTATCTATAATAACACTAAATCCAAGGCACACTTTATTAGTGCCAATGCTTCACAGTCTCACCATTCTAAAGTATGAAATAAAAAATAAGTGGCATAGCACAACACTAATGCATATAAACTTGGGTTATTGAAGGGTGTTAACAACCATCAAGAGACCAATTCAGAAAGAGACACAATTTATTACTGGAACAAACTCGTGAAACACACATAGGTGGTAAAACACTGGAAAAAAATAATCCAAAGATCATATATCATTTGGTTTGGAAAATTTTATTCATGTTCATAATAAACTTTGTTCTTTGTAGGTCATCAATTATTCGTTGGGATAAGCAATGGTCTTCTTAATTTTTACAATACCCAGCTTGAAATCAAAAGCAAGAAACAAATTGCAAAAATGATTCCCATAATAATCAATTTGCACCGACTTTGGTATAATTTGTTGCTCATGAGTTGACTTAAAATGGCCTGTTACAGAATTCAGAAGATGAATTCAGAAGATAAACTTTATTTTGTTTCTATTCTATCAGAAGTAACAAGGAAATTTTTATTTCAGCTCAACTGCCATTTTGTAGAATTCAATTCATTCCTTCAAAAAAGTTCCAAATGGAAAGTAGGGGAAAAACTATCACAAACTGCAGGGGGCAGAACATATGGAGACCCAGACACAACACTAAATTTTTAAAAAAAAAAAACACACCCGAAAGATCTAGAAATCAAGTGGAACTAAGATTCAACTTAACAAGCGGAACCATAAAACTTTAAATCAAAGCATGCAGTCCAACAAGTTTCTGAGATGATAAATAATTGATCTAGTCATAGCACTGTCTCAAGTAACGCGTTGAGACAATGCAAAGGAAGTCCTTCCTAAACAGAAACACCACTCAATGGCTTCACTTTCTGCCAAAATTCCCTTTCCAAGTAGCAAGAATCCCAACAACTCTTCAATTTTACTGTTTGTCATCACAACTTGCACATGAAGGTGGAAACAGTGATGCAGATAAAATGATGTTTTTTACTGAATTTGCTCTGAAGTTAGAATGCGGTGAGATACACACAATAGCAATCATCACCCCAAGAAGTAGGAGGATAAAACAAAACAAGAGCATCTGCAAAAGAACCAGCACACAGCAAAATGCTGCAAAACATGATCACTACTCTTGTTGTCCATACCTTGCAGAACATATTAATTGAGAAATTCTGAAGAAACTCATGCTGAAATATCTGTGGTGGCTTCAAATTTGCATTGCTTCCAGGAAGAGACCAATAATGCTCGACAGGAGGACGGACTGCATGCCTTTCCCTTTTAATGATTTTGGATTGGTCTAGAGAACTAGATGACTTTTCACGAGATGAACTTCCAGGGAGCCCAACTGAGACCTTAGGAGCAAGAAAACTAGCCATTGCACCAAATGCACTTGGAGAAGGAGCAGAAACTGTCTTGTTTTCCAGGCCAGTTTGTCCAAAGACATTCTGCACATCAAGAAGTAATTATAGTCCTTGTTTCAAGATAGATACATAAGTTACTAATCCAGACACTGATTAATTGCTACAAATTACGATCAACAAGTTTTTGGGCATACTTCAATTTGGTGAACCGTCTTTGAAATGTTATCAATGTCACCAACAATGTATAGAGTTGCATTTGCTGGGAAGTACCAACGCTCATGGAATTTCCTAATTTTCTCTGCATCCCACTTCTTAATCTGCTCTTCCAATCCTATTGGGAACCTTTTGCTCAGCTTGTTTTCTGAATGTAGATGTTGTAACAACTACATTCAAAAGAAAATCATCAAACATTGTTATTAAACAGAAATATTCAAACATTAACTAGTTTCAATTTATAAGCAACACTGAGTCTGTACCTGGCAGTCAACACGATATTCTATAGTATTCATCATCTGTAGTTCTGAAAGTATAGCACGCCTTTCCTTTTCAACTCGAGAAGCGAGGAAGCTCGGGTGGAAAGCTATCTGTTCAATGAAACGGATACATTAAATAAGACATTGTAATTGTCAAATCTTTACTCTGCATGCCATCATCCTAGCAAACATTTGTCTTCTTGACAAAAAAAAAATCCAAACTAAGGGAAGCATCTCAAATACAAGAGCAATTCCTTTATCTGTACCTCATTCAAGGCATCCAACACAGAGGGGAGTAGATCTCCATCAGCATCCTGGCAAGCACCATTTGCCATCAATAAATACCACATGGTGGAATTTAATCAAAACGTATTGGTGCAAGAGGCAAGAAAAAGATAGCAAGACATAAAGATAAGGTAGTTTATAATGCAAGCATTCAATTACAATAGGCAAGCATGGAGACACAATATTGCAAGACATACTAATGTATCTCCCTAATTCTCTCAACAAGTCACGCAGATACTCATTCTATAGTATCATATGTCTACCATATTGGGTACAGATAACAATCAGCAACTCCACCAAAATTCAAGTGTACTCCACCAAATTAATGAAACTTATCCATATGTATGTTAACTTCCATAACTTTATCAGATGCTTGGTGCACACTATCCCATGCAAAGGACATATTGAACAATAAGATTTTTAGAGTTGTTTTCATTGTGCAAAAATAAATAAACTCTAATATGTTGGGTGCACATTCTGAAGTCTTTTTTTCCTTCCAGCAAGGTGCAAAACATACTAACAAGCAACTTAGTTTGAATCAGATGAAGCACATCTACAAATGCACACAAACACACAAGTTTGTTCTAGTAATTAAAATATCTTCTATTAAACACCACATATATATATTGTCTAATACATATGTATATTCCTTAATTTGTAGTTATAATCCTTGCTTTGTAGAGTTAACAGTCTTTTGCTGATATATAAGATATCAACTATATTATAAATTTGCAATCATAATCCATGCTTTAAAGTGTTTAACTACTACTCTCTTTTTTTGGCTCACTATAAAAGAACATTGAATATTTTGATGGCTTTTATTTTTTTATATTTCTCCATCATGGCATAGAATTATTTATCTTCAAACAATACTTTTTTGAACCCATCAAAAGTTACCAAAGAGCTGCAAGGAAAAAACCAGATCAAAAGAATATCACAATAAAAGCACACAACAGAGTGAAAGGAAACAGTTGGAGCTTAAAAAGGTGTTAAGAACACAACAACCAAAACCATTAAATTAAATCAATTGTTAGTGTAGGAAAAGATTGAGAAAAGTGACAAACCTTTGTACAAGTTGGTGAATGAATGTGGAACACTGTATGGTGGAAATCAGTGTAAGCATTAGATCGGGCCCCTGTTCCAAGAAGTTTCTCACGTTTCTTACTTCCAAGGAATGCAACATGTTCAATCATATGTGCAATTCCTTGCTCATCATCTTCCTCGTCTATTGATCCTACATGAACTTCCATGTGTGCCTCAAACCTAAAAAATTGAAAGCTAGTTTTGTATATGAGAGAAGGAATGGTGAGTTTTGACCATACCAATTACCACCATCGAATTAAAACCCTTAACCATGGATGGTATCCTCTCTTTCCAAATACCACTGACTAGATGAAATGAGAAATTTTAGGGTACTGCATAAATGGGAGTTAAAGAATTAAAAGAAAAGATTTCAGGGCCCTCTAGATTTTGAGTAGAAAAATAAAGCAAATATGATTTTGAAAATCCCACAACTATACATCTCTTGCGAGAGAAGAATTTAACATTCAGTAAGAAGTTCTAATATCATTTGGTGAGCTAAAGAGAAATTCAATGAATTGATTTAGTATCATAACCATGCAACTACTATATTCTTCAGCATGGTCATGAATTCAATTTACTTTAACTTACACCTAGTTCAACACATTTCATGATAACTGGAATTGGCCTCTAATATGTCTCCCCTTCATAATGTTAGCTTTGCTCTTGTGAAATACGAAGTTAATGTATTGTCATAATGGAAGCTTTTGTTGGATGTGCTAACATATTTCAAATTTGTAATCCATTAGACTTCCATAAGTAAAACACCAAATGCTAGTTACATCTAACTTGCAAGAAAGGTTCAAACAATACGTTAGTTGTTAGCATCATGTGCTATAGAAGAATGAACTTATGAACATATGGAGAATTTAAGACAAGCATCTATAGTCAAGAATACATGGAGCAACCCAATTCCTCAAAGAGTAGAAGTCTAGGAAATTGCTTATTAAATTTTGAAAATAACCTTTCAATATCACATTAATGGATTAATGGATGGGTTATATATGTCAAAGAACCATCTCAACCTAATAGCTTAAGCTTTTAGGTAAGGTCCCAGGATATGATTTATATTATTCTCTAATACACTCCCTCAAGTGAAAGCCCTTTGGGCTTGAAACTTGCACATGCCCACATTACCTTGTACTTAATTTTTATCAAATAAATGGGGATGGTGAGATTCGAACTCGTGACCGCTTGGTCATCAAGACTCTGATACCATGTCAAAGAACCATCTCAACTCAATAGCTTAAGCTTTTAGATGAGGTCCCAGGATATGATTTATATTATTCTCTAATAATATATATACATATATAAGGATGCTTACTGTTCAATGATCCGAGGAAGAGCACTTAGTTTCCTTATTTGTTATGAATTGTTATTGTAGTTTATCTTTCCTCATTAATTGAAGAGTTTAACCTTGAATTATGCCCTAAAAGTCACCTTCAGGTCCTCTCACACGTCATTTGACAAGGACATGTGGTAATAAAATGTACAGGGATGTATGTAATGATATTTCAAGCATTTACAAGAAGTAAATATAACTTTTTTGAATGAACCATAGAACAAGCATCTAGCTCCTATCATGCGGTAACTATCTTATATAATAACCATAAGATTTTAGAATTCTTAAAGTGGCATGCCCTGGAAACATGATGAATAACATAAGTCACACAGGAGTGCATGAACTATACCTGTTTGGTGGAACTTTATTTGGTAGAATCAGATAACAGAGTCCATTTTTCAGTTGTCCTCTGTGTAACTTGGGGTGACATGGAAGTTCAGAATTCAAAAACTCAAGTAGTCTTGCTCTTTCTAATTCAGAATCTAATAAATGGGAATCTTGTCTCTCAAGAATACCATCTGGGCAGGCTATACTTGCTGCATGTGGCTCATTTGGACCCATTGATGCACATGGGACATGAACATGCTTTGCCTGGAAATTATGCAGACAACAATCAGCAATCTAGAAAAATATGCATACATCATATGCATGAAAAGACTACAATAAGTTAGTAGCAATTATCTGAGGCAAGCGTAGAAATTGGTGTACACTGGAATTGAACAGACATTGGAACGAACACAATTAGGGATAACAGTCATGCAATTTTCATAAATAAGGAAATACTCTTCAGATATGGTCATTAATTAATCCCTGATCACAGTGAACACACTCTAGTAATGGTGAGAGTACCAAACAAATCCAGAAAACCCATGCTTAAGCTCCACTTGAGTAAGCAAAAGCTTATGATTGTTGGATCAAAGCTGATCTAAAGAACAATTAAGGCAAGCTCAACCTTGGCATGAACTCCAAATAAATTTGTAGGAATCCAAACCAGCTCTAATTACTTACCTTTCTTCTCTATTCTTTTTCTTTTCTTTCTTTCTTTCCCTTTTTTTTATAGATTAATCTATAAACGCTCATCAATTAACTTATGCACATGCCATTGAATTCTAGAAGATATCACATGTCAAAGAATCATCTCAACCTAATAGCTTAAGCTGTTAGATGAGGTCTCAGGATATGATTTATATTATTCTCTAACATCACATAGAAGAACCACTGAACCAAATGCTTGATGCAAGATTAACCTTCTTTTCATTCTTTTTGTCCTCAGAACTAATGCAAAGTGAACCTTGAACATGCAAAGAGTGCAAGGAGTGTGCTCCATATCCAGAGTGCTCAGAAATACAATAAGAGCAATGGAATACTTAGGATTTGTATTGAATAACAGATAGCTTATTGGCAAGCTTAGCCTATTGTAAGAACAGGAAAGGTGGTAAGAATTTGAGGACATGTACAGATTCTATGGTGGTTTTTCTTCTTTCTATTGCCACTTTGGATTATTTGTAGTAGGAAGGAGGTTCATTAATCTCTCTCTGCTGCTTCCATCCGAGATTCTAAATTCTTCATTTCTAGCATATTGACCAGGTTGTTTATGTCAAAGCAGCTCTTTCACTGCCCTTTTTTGATGTGTTGATGTTCTGCATGATCCATAGCCTTTCCTTCATGCTCTAAACCAGTATTTCACTGAGCTTCCAGAAATTCAAAACTATTAGGCCCTTTTACAGCGCACATAGTGTCCACCATTCCCTAAGTTTATGGTGCAATGGAGTGTAAACATGTCATAGTATCACTGCCGACACCTTCAAAAAAGAGTTTTTGTTTTCTTTTTCAAGGATGTTGTGTTGAGGCAAGGAAGTCACTAAAGGTTATTCAGTTTTTGCAGCTTTGACACTTTAAGAGCACAAGTTTAAGATTTCTCCAACCAGGAGAGAACAATGCAGTTGAAAAAAAAGAGAGGCAGAATTCCTGTATTCTTATGTGATTTTCAAATAGAGGGGTATTTTTGAAATTTCCAAATCTGATGGATTTTCAGAGTTTAGGTTTTACTTTATAAGTCCTAAAAATTTTGTTTCAGTTTTCCTACACTAATTATGATTTTAGGAATTGTTATTTTTCTTATTCAGGAGTTCACACCCTTAAAAGAGTGGGAGAATTTGGAACTATATAAAGCTATTAGATATGTAATATTTCAATATGGAGAAAAAGAATTATGAATAAAACTTCCAACAATTTATGCTTCCATGGTTGTGAGATTTCTAAGAATCCTAGCTATGATGCTTAGGTTTTTCTCTTTGTAGGTGTACAAGCCTTACTTCCCTTTCTCTTTAACCCAAACCTTAAAATCCCCAATTGTCCGAGCCTAAACCACCATAGAGAACGAGGACAGAAATCTCAAATGCATCCTGCATCATAGAAAACACGAGATTCGAAAACATTCTGTTCTAAAAAAAAAAAGATTCTAAGCCTCTCTTTATTGAGACAACTGTTGGGATATAACAGCATTTTGGCTTATTTTTGTGCCATTCTGGGATCTTTTAATGATTCACAGTAACCGATAATCGATAGAACTAAAGAGCTTTATTTGTCCAACTAATAAACACACTTCATTTCTGTGATCGTGTTTTTGCCTCCTTTTTAATATAATCTTCTTCTTCCATCTAAAAGGGGAAAGGGGAAAGGGGGATAACATTTTGACACCTCAAAACAGAACAGATGGTCATCAAAAGTAGGAAGCAGGAGATGTGTACTTACAGAAGCAGTATCGAATGAATGGCCAGACAAACGAAAAGCAGACTTATCAATAAAGGCTCTAGGTATAGATCTCTTGATGCTATAGCGGCTTCTACGGCGGTTAAGGGAGCAAGACATGCACTTAAATTGTTCTGGAAAAGATGCCTCAACCACTCTCTCACCAAGGAACGAACTACAATGTTTCCAAGCATTATTCTTCTTTCTACTAGTACCTGATCTACCGGCAGCAAACTCATGTTTCCACCTTCAAAATAAAAAAAATAAAAAACTAGACTTGAGCAAACAGAACAATAATGTTCATAGCCAGCAAGAGAAGCAAGATAAAGCATAAATTTCATCAATTCATCATAAAAAACCCTCAAAATTGTACAAATTGTAAAATCTCAACTACACAGAACAGTTCAAGTTCCAGAAATGCGATTACCTTTTGGAGGAAATGCAATGACAAGATTGATGATGGCTGGCTTGGAATCGAATCAAAGGGGAACGAATTAGGTTTATCCGGTTCTTCCTTGAGAAAGTATCATCTGTACGGATTTGAGGCAAGCTCGTCATCAATACAGAGCTTGGGGCAGCTGTACTCGCCATGACTAAACCTATAGAAGAAGAAGAAGACGTTACAGGATACGCAAGTAAAACAACAGTTAACAACATTGAGTATCCATAGAAGAAAGCTGAAGCAGATAGAAGAAGAAGAAGAAGAAGAAGACGCTACAGATACCGTATGCTGCCGGCTGAAGAGAATTGATTGATTGACAGGCCTTTCTCTTGCTATCCTTCTCTTCGTCTCTGCTTAAGATTTTTTTTCCTCGGGGTGGGCTTGGGGTGTTCTGTGTTTTTCTAGCGCATGGCTCTGGCTCGTTAGTGTGTGTGTGTTATTTGAGACGGGTGGCTAGCTTCTTTTCCAGGCAAGAGAATTTGGAGTTTAGACCGTTTGAAGATAGAAGGATATGTTCGGCAACGTGGTTTAATAGTCTTTTTGAAAAAGAAAAAAAATAATTAATTTTTTTAGTATTTTTTTATTGTTTTGACATGAAAATATAAAAAAAATAAAATATATTTTTAATATATTTTTAAATAAAAAATACTTTAACAAATAATATTTCTTATATTCTCAAACAATGACAACTTGAACGAGGGTGAGTAAATTAAATAATTAATTGAATTATTCAAATTATTTGTAAAAATTGATTCCAAATTGATTAAATTAATTGAGTTGAATAGTTTTTTTAGGATAATTTCAGTTAGAAAAATTTAAAAAATAATTTTTTTTTATTCGGTTTTAATTTGAAAAATAAAAAAAAATTGAATTGAATAAAAAAACACTCATTATAAATTAAAAACTTGTTAAGCTAAAATTAATTAAAAATAGCATAACTAAAAATCCCATAAATTAAATTAGATTTATTCCATTTTAAAAAATTTAAAACTAAACTAATAGATTTGGTCCAATTTCGGTTTGGCTCAAAAATAAACAAAAAACTTAAAAAACAATTTGGTTGATTATTTTTTTATCCATATCAAATCATTTTATAGAGTGTTTTGGATGGTAATAAAGGTTGTTTTTTAACTTAAAAATATATTAAAATAATATTTTTATTTTTAAAATTTATTTTTAACATTATAGTAAAAAAAATCTGAAAAATAATTTTAAAAAATAATTTTTTTTCAAAAATATAGATAGACTACAAAGATAAACACAACCATAAATCTCACCTTGGATACATTTTTGTTATATCAAGTTCCTTTTTCTTCTCACATCATGTCACTTTTCATTGTCATTTTGCAAACTTCTTTACTCTATCTATATTTTTTATCAAAAATTATCAAAAAAGTTATATTTTTAAAATTATATTTTCTTATTTGATTCAGATTTTGTATTTTAAACTCTCTCTCATAATTTTCAGTTTGAAAGTTGATTTTTAGGGTGCATGTCTCTTTGATTTTTGGATAGATTTTCTCCTATTTTTTTAACTTAAAAATATATCAAAATAATATTTTTATTTTTTAAATTTATTTTTAACATTAGAACATTAAAATAAAAAAAAAATCTAAAAATAATTTTAAAAAATAAAATTTTTCAAAAATATAGTTAGACTACAAAAATAAACATAACTATAAATCTCACCCTTGACACATTTATTGTTATATCAAGTTCCTTTTTTCTTTCACCTCAAGTCATTTTTCATTATCATTTTGCAAACTTCTTGACTCTATCTATATTTTTTTTATCAAAATTTATTAAAAAAAATTATGTTTTTGAAATTTTATTTTTTATTTGATTCAGATTTCGCCTAAAAAAAAAAAAAGAATTTGTCATTTTTTTTTCTATCAATGAATAGAATGTAAAGACAAGTTAAGTAAGGGTTTACTATTCCTCGTCTATAAATATCCAAATTTTTATACCTAAAACCCGATAAATAGTTCTAACTGTATAAGAACAATAATTAATTTTAGCTCGAAGAGTTTGTAAAGGAACTCTGCCCTCTCTAACCCATTCGGCGCGTGCAATTTTTTTTCCATCAAGATGCTTTGCAATTTGTACTTGAATTCCTTTTGAATTGCTCTGCTCAGTTAATTCAATAGCCTTTTTCATTGCTTCGGGAAATGAATTCAATTATAAATAGTTGAATTTAAAATAGTTAAATTAAAAAGTCTTTGCAGAACGATTTATAAACGAATTGATAGAGTTTTATTTCTCAACTCAATTAGTAGTATCCCTATAATCCACTTCTTCCCCATACCACGAGTGAAAGGGAAGATGTAGAGACTACCATCAAAGCAGCCCAAACGAGACTTACTATATCCATGTGAATTATGTCCCCTATCTCTATGAATATGAAGGAATTTTGCTAGTATTGTTCAATTTTTCCCATTATTTTCACTAATAATAATATAAGTCACTAGTAATAATATTAGTATCGCTAGTGTGGAGTAAAAAAAAAAGATTTTATCCAATACCATTGATGAAACAATCCAAAAAATCCAATTCAGGTCCGTTTGCTTGCTGGAAAGTCATTTTCTTTTGGAAAATGGTTTTCTTGAAAAGTTGATTTCTAGAAAGTAAATTATTTTTTGATGTCTGGTAGTGTCATGAAAAATAAGTTAGAAAATATTTTTCAGTGTTTAGTTATGTCATGAAAAATTAGTTGGAAAATAACTTATTAATGTTTATTTTGAAGTTTATTAAAATAATAAGGAACAAATCTTATAAATTAAAAAGTTGAATGAGAATGAAATTTTTTTAAAAAATCTAATTTCATAAATTATCTCTAATAAAATAAATAATAAAAAAAATAATGGAGATCAAATCTAATAGATAAAAAAAATTAAAAAATGATAAAATTAAAATAATAATAATTACAATTTCATAAATTATCATAGTTTTAATGAGTTTATTTTAGAAATGAAAGTTGAATTATAATAATTTTACCGTTTAGTCATGTTGAGAATATAGGTCAAGACATATAAATGTTTTTTATTCAACTTAATTGTTTTATATTTAGAATGATTATAAACTATTACGGATTTGGAAATAGGATGATTGAGGATTTATATAATATTTTTGGGTGTTTATGGTAAAAACAAATAATTCATAAATTAGATCTAGGAATTCAAAAACTCGGCCCGAATTATTTGACCACCAGAAGCGCCCAGAAATAATTGCATACAACAACAATAATGGCATTACATTATTCATCATTATCTTTTTTCTAATTTATCAAATTCCTCTCAAAACTATACAACAAAGGAAAAGTCTATGGAGTTTCAAATCAAATATTTATGTTTCTCTATTTTATATAAAAAAAAAATCTTCCTTCTCTTTTTAATTCTAACATGTCTTTTTAATATTATTTAATTTTTTCCATTGATTTTGTTTATATTTTTTTGTTTTTATACGGAAATTTTCCAAAGGCTAGAATGGATGGTATTTTACGGGATCATAATGGCTCATAGATTTTGAGTTTTTCAATACTCAGGATTGGTGCATGTAGAAATAATTTAAAATATTTTTTATTTAGAAATATATTAAAATAAAATATTTTATTTTTAAAAAATATTTTTAATATCAACACATCAAAATAATTTAAAAAATAAAATAAAAATTTATTTTAAACAAAAAAAATTAATTTTTTTAAAACATGGTTTGCACCGCGTTTTCAAACACACCCTACAAAACTTCAAGCCATTTATATCTGATTGTTTGATTGCATGAAAACTTTGATGCAAAATGTAATTCTCGAATCCAATTAACAGAAAACACAAGATTTATTTCATTCTTGTCATGCAATTTGCCAAGCATAGGTTTAACCAGCATATTTTTGAAAAAAATTAAGTTTTTTTTGTTTTAAATTATTTTTTTAATATAAAAAATAAAATTTAAAAAATAAAAAAATATTATTTTATTACAAAAAAAACACTTTAAAAAAATCATTATTACCAAATAACCTCTAAAATCAAAACAAACACGATTCAGGGCATGATTTGATCACCGACACTATCAAACACCAAGCAAGTGGCCAAAGTATTTTTTTTTCATTTTTTTATGAAAATGCCAAAAAAATAGCTTAAATATGCAAGAATAATACCTTTTGCTTTTTTTTATATATATATATAAAAATACCAAAACAATGCTTAGAGGACTGACCATAAGAAAAAATTAAGAAATTCCTTTTCGTTTTTTTTTCTTTTAATGTACACGTAATGGCCAGGGTGGGACAATACACTAGCAATGACCATACTAAATCCTATATTTTGTCATCCATACAAGAATATAGAAATGCAAAATGACTTATTAAAAAAATTGTATGCGTAATCTATTTTTTATTAAAATTTAAAAAGCTTTTTATTTTAATATTTTTAATATACTAATATCCAAAATAAATTTTAAAAATTAAAAAAATATTATTTTAATATATATTTCAAATAAAAAATATTTTAAAAAACAATACAATAAAAAAAACAATAATAATAATAAAAAAAAGCGTAAGCATCTGACATGCTGGGCAACAAAGCGTCAAAATATTTATTTAGTACCGACAAGTAAACCAAATGAAACTGGAGAATGACCTCCTCCCGTGACAAATAGACAGTCAAGAAAAAAACAAAAAGAAGAGAGCAACGGTAACAGGAGGAGCGTCTTGGCACCCAGCCCAGAGTAGTTCTTTGAACTCCAGGAATCAACCCAAGACTCTGGCTCAATAATACCAATGTCTTCTATAACTTCGTGTTTTTTTTACTGTTGCTATCCAAACCAAAACTAAATCACCATGCACATGTTACTGCTGCAACAACTTTGGACCGCCATTAGTCGACCTTTATATGAACATCGTTGAGGTTCGTGATCGATGAAGGTACGTAGCCAGTACGCCATATACTCTAGAAAGGACCAAGGCACTTCTCTTTCTGTGAACTTGAGATGGTTAATTTGTGAGTCAAATGGATGGCCTTGGGAAGAGTTACTGTCTTGATACCGGAAGAAGAGGATGAAAGGTGAAACAAGTTTTCGTTTGAATATTTCTTAGTGTTCCAGGGTGACTGTAACTTGAGAGGGAGGCTTGGGTTTATGGCTGAAAGTTTGGGAGGATAAGTTCCTGATGGCTGAGATGGTTTCGAGGGCTGGTAATTTGATGATGGCTGCTAGAGTTTTGGAAACTGAAGGGTAGTATTTTTTAGTGTTGGTGCGTGGTTGTGGCTTCTAGGACCCCCCCAAAAAGCCTGGGTTAGGGTTTTAGGGTGAGCTTGTGGAATCTCTACTTTTGATTGCAAGAAAGAGATCCTTGACCTTGCTTGAAAAGGTGAAGATCCAAATTAAGTCTAGCTCTGCAGCCGGCTAGTGACAAGGGAAGCAGTGTGGTAGTATTTTCAAGAGAGTATTTGCAGCTGGTTTCGGTACAATAAGGGCTGAATTTTTTTGCTGAGATAGCAGTGGGTGTGATTATTTTCGGTTTTAATTGGTTTTACTTATAAAAATAATCAAATTGAAAATTTGTAAAATATAAAAAATAAAACCGAAATTGATTCAAACCGAACGGTTTTAGTTTGATTATTTTATATTAAAAATCAAAAACTATATTTTTTTAGGGGTTTTTTAGACTTTTTAATGAGCTTGGTTTCGGTTTGATTTGTTTTTTTGTTTGGTTTTTTAATTTTTTTTGTTCGGTTTAATTTTTTAATTTAGACTTATAAAACCAAAACTGAATCGAATATTATTTTAAATATTCTAATTAATTTAATAGGTTTTTTTTTTCATGCTTCTATGTTTTATTATTTTTTTTGTTTTTTTAATTTAATTAGTTTTTTAAATTTTTTTCTCGCACTTCAACTATGGCGGGCGAGGTTCCTGAAAGAAAGCCCGCGAGCTCATGACCTTTGAAAAATAGGGCCCCTTGATAGGAGTATGAATGATAGGGTCCGAGGGGGTGAGAATTTTGTTTGCAGTGGTGTAGAGATAAAAAGGAGAAAGAAGGGTTCAAAGAAGAGGGTTAAACCAGATTTTGGTTTTTGAAAGAAAATAGAAGTGGTTACAACCTCTTTCAATCTAGTTCTTGAACCTTTGAACCTTTACAATTAAACCCCAGTCAACCTTGATCTTTTGAAATTTTTACAATTTCACCCATTTTCTTCTTCAATTAGATTCTCGAATTTCAACGTCTTTTACAATATGGTTTTTGATCTTGAAATTTTGCTATTTAGTCCCCAATTGACCCTGAAACCTTTTAATTCTCTCAATTAAGCCCTTGATTGCATAATTACGCCAATCCAAAGTTCAATTAAGTCTTGCAACTTCTAGATTTTACAGATTCACCCTAATCTTCAATATTTTTTTTTATACAATTAGGCCTCAATCTTCAATGTTTTTCTTCAATAAGGTCCTTTATCAGTACAATTGAATTCATACAATTGAAAAACAATTACTATTATATTTTTAAACACCCCTAAATATGACTCTTTTTAGAGGTAAAGATAGATTATAATGTGTTTGATACAAGGACTTCTTAAATTCTCTGTATCAAGTAATCTTAAGATGTCAAAAAATATTGCCTATTTTGTCTATATAGGCAATAAAATGTTAAATCTTAAAAAATATTAAATCCTAGGAAATTTAACATTTGTAGGAAATTAATGTGTTTGTTTTCGCGTGATAATACGCTTTTTAATATATTTTTTAAATTATTTTTTCATTTAAAAAACAACAAAGTATTGTATTTTAGGAATTTTTTTAATGATTTTAATGGTTTAATATAAAAAATATAAAATATATAAAAAAATATTTTAATATATTTATAATTAAAAATTATTTTTAAAAAGCACTTTGTATCGTAGTAACAAACACAAATGCATTTTTTAGGGATTTTTTTTATGATTTTAATATAAAAAATATAATATATAAAAAAATTATTTTAATATATTTTTAATTAAAAAATATTTTTAAAAATCACTTTGTATCATAATAACAAATACACATACATTCCCTAAACTTGGAAATGTAATTTTATCTTAAGATGAGGGGAATCTCAAATTCTCTAGTGATGAGAATTATAGTTTTTTTTTAATAAAAAAACTTAATTGAATCTAATTTTTATCCCTTGTGGACTTGTATATCTTTATGTTTATAAACAATAACACAATTATTTTAAATATAATTAATCTGAATAACTAATATATGTTTTAATAACTCTATGGGAGTACCAACATTATTAATTTTAAATGTTTTTAGATGTAACTCGTTTTTTCCTTCAAACACTTATTACGTTATCAATTGATTTTGAAATAAATTCAAAATAATTATTTTATTTTCTATCAAAATTTGATCAAGTTTAATTTATAGTATACTTGAAATTTTTTCAAAAGCTATATTATAATATTTTTATACATTTTTAATTTTTATTTTTATTCATATCTGGGAGCGATAATGAATACCCATGGTCAAGTTTCATATTATTTATACCCGAATTCAATTACCAAACAACCATCCAAATTCAATTTAATTGAGGTTTCGAATATCTATCGGGTAATTATAACATGAATTTAAGTACAAACCGAATGCTATAATTTAAATTTTTTTAATATATAATTAGCTTAATATACATGTATTTTTTTAAAATTTTAAAGTTATTATTTAATTTGATGAGTAAATTAATATCTATACCCAATCTAAAATCGATATTTTACTTTTAGATTTTACCCGAACCCTGCCTAAATCGCCATCTGAATGGCGGGGACACCATCTGAACCGTACAAACAGTAATAATAAGCTACTCTTGCATGCACAGGATCCCCGCCACCTCAGATGCAACAAAATTCAAAAATCGCCATACCCCTCTCCCCTTCTCTTATAAAAAATTAAAAACTAGAAAAAAGAAATTCAAACTCCTACTTCTCTAACGGCTACATTTCTCTCTCTACGCTCCCTTCTTGTCTCTCTTCCTCCTACTCTCTCGCTACTCTGCCCAAACCCTACTCTCTCTCTCGCTCTCTCTTCTCTCTTTATAGAATCATAATCCACTCACTCTCTCTCTCTCTAGAAAACTCTGTAGCTAACCATGAAGCACTTTATGCTACCAAGAAACCCGATCTTGAGAGAAGCAGCAGCGCATAATGAGCAGTCCCCAATCCCTAGCTCTCACAAGACGAAACCCTCGCCGTCGCCATCGCGGAGGACCAAATCGTCTAAAGAGAACGCTCCGCCTCCAGATCCGAACTCTATTACTTCCGATCTAAAGCCTTTGCCGTCCCCTGCCTCCGCTAAGTTGAAGAGTCCCTTGCCTCCTCGGCCTCCGTCTTCAAATCCTCTCAAGCGCAAGCTCAGCATGGAGACCTCGCCGGAGAACTCGCTCTCCGATTCTGGCGTCAAGGTAATTTATGCTTATTGTTGTTGTTATTATTATTATTTTCCTGAATAAATAGAGCCTAGTTTTTTCCTTTTGGTTTCTGAGAAAATTTTAGCAACTGAAATTGAATTGATTTTTTTCTTCTAATTTTCTGTTTAAACAACGAGGAAATTTTAGTTCAGCTTTAAAATTTATAAATCCTAGTTTTCTATTTCTGGATTGTGATCTTAATGTATCTGTGATGATAAATCTTAGTATTCTATTGCTTGATTCCACTTATTTTCAAATTTTGGGCTGATGAGAAACGGCTTCAATTCACTTTCAAATCGTGTTGGTTACTGATAAGATGAAGGAACAGATTGGATTGGAACTTCGATCTGTTATTAGCCAAAGAAAGAGTAAGAACATTTGCATTAGGATCACTCGGCTTTAGCCTTTTTATTTTCTCGGGTTACATGTTGAATTTGAGATTAAACATTTTTCGGTAACTTAGTGTTACAATATTTCAGGTAATAGTGCGAATGCGGCCATTGAAAAAGGATGACAAGGAGGAAGGAGAGACGATAGTTCAGAAAATGTCTAATAATTCGTTGGCAATCAATGGACAGACCTTCACTTTTGACTCAGTTTCAGACACAGGGGCCACTCAGGCATGATCTCTATCTATGTGTTCCTTTGCAGTGTACTGATTGATGATCATGGTAATTAAATAATACTCATTTAAGTTTTATTCATTCTTGTTTTCCACAGCTAGACATGTTCCAACTTGTAGGAGCCCCTCTTGTGGAGAATTGTCTTGCTGGGTTTAACAGTTCTGTATTTGCCTATGGACAGGTAGCTTCCCAATCAGTTTTGTTAGTTCCTACCTTTTCTTTTATATTGCACAAGATGATGTTTCCAACTCTTCTTTCTACTCTTGAAATTGTACCGTTCAGACAGGGAGTGGAAAGACATTCACAATGTGGGGCCCAGCCAATGCTTTATCAAGTGAAAATTTATCAGGTGATCTACAAGGTTTGACCCCCCGAGTCTTTCAGCGACTTTTTGATCGTATAAATGAGGTGAAGCTTGATTCTTTACACACTCAAGCTGATTGAAGATTGTCTTATGTTGAAGATTATCACCGTCAGCACTCATCTTTCCTTTCCTTTGCAGGAGCAAATTAAACATACTGACAAACAACTTAAGTATCAGTGTCGCTGCTCTTTTCTCGAGGTTAAGTAATTCTAAATGCTCCTTCTGGTACACACTTGGCTCTTTAACCGTGCATTTTACACCACTTGATAATTAAACTTTTTTTTTTTTGCAGATCTATAATGAACAAATAACAGATTTGCTGGATCCAGGTCAAAGAAACCTTCAGGTAAACAGGACAATTTTGCATCCTAGTCTGTCCTTAATAGAATTAAAAATGGTTTTCTTAGATTGTCGGTCTGGTTTCTTTTCCAGATAAGAGAAGACATGCAAACTGGTGTTTATGTTGAAAATCTCAGAGAGGAGTACGTATTTACAATGAAAGATGTGACTCAACTCCTGATAAAGGTTTGATTTCAATTTTCTTTTGCTATGAAGAATAATGAGAGTGCCCATGAATTAACCTCAACATGTTGTTTAGACTACTTTCTACCTGCACTGAACATAAACTTGCTGTTATAATCACTGCTCCTGCACAAATTTATATGAAGTTCACAAATATTGATTGCGGCTTAATAGTTCTCAGATACAAGTTTCAATGCTCCCATGGAAAAACATGTTGAGGTTGACCTCATTTTACACTGTAGCAAACGAAAGATTTGTTGGTAGTTTAGGTTGTAAAAGGTAGGGGGTCTTTCCGCTGATGCTTTTCCTCTATTTGTTTCTCTTTAGAGAGTTTCTTGACCAGCAATGAACTCTTATGATTTCTTTTGCTTTCCTGGAAAGAGATGAAAATATGGCTGGAGCAAGGACACCTCTTGTGTTCCTTCTGTTCTAGAGCATAAATGATGGAAGGGAATGGTTAAGCATGGTTGTTTTTCACGTTCCAAACCTGGTTCAATTTTTCAACTCTTTTTCAGAAGGTGAAAACCATCTTCACCTTTTAAATTATATCCTAGGGTGAAAAACAGAAAAGTGAAAAATGATTGAAATCTATAGACCACATCATGTAATTTCAAAATCTCATGTACAAGGCTTAAAAAGTTTCAGAATGCTGTTGCATGGTTGTTTTTCACGTTCCAAACCTTGTTTAATTTTTCAACTCTTTCTAGGAGGGTGAAAACCATCTTCACGTTTTAAATTATATCCTAGGATGAAAAACAAAAAAGTGAAAAATGATTGAAATCTGTAGACTACATCATGTAATTTCAAAATCTCGTGTGTATGAGGCTTTAAAAGTTTCAGAATGTTGTTGCATGGTGGTTTTCACATTCCAAACCTGGTTCAATTTTTCAACTCTTTCTATGAGGGTGAAAACCATCTTCACCTTTTAAATTATATCCTAGGGTGAAAAACAGAAAAGTGAAAAATGATTGAAATTTATAGACTACATCATGTAATGTCAAAATCTCGTATATGAAGTTTCAGAATGTAGTTGCAGTCTTATACAGGGAAGTCTGCATTTGTGGAGAAACGATATTAAAAGGGAGTAATGAAGATTGGAAAATAGCTGAAGTTCAGTAAAAAGTGTTTGTATTAAAAATGAATTTGGGTTTTCGATTCACTTTATCATTCTAAGAAGGAATCTGGAGGTAGACTGTTGATGGAGTTGCTCCTACAGTGCACATGCAAGACTAGCCGTCAATATCAACCATTAATTTTGTGTTTCATATCCCTTGAAGCAGGATACACACTCTCACTGCAGTCTCTGTTTGTTATTTAATTTACCTTAATCACCTGCTTTCAGTCTTACATTTAAGGATGGAATTACCTCATATTCTTGTTTCATTTTTATTTTCCTTTTAAACTTCTTCCTAGTTTGAAATTTTAATTTTCAAAATGAACTCTAGCATTGTGTTTATGGCTGTGAAATAAACTACGCAGGGACTATCCAACAGGAGGACTGGCGCAACCAGCATAAATGCAGAGAGTTCCCGTTCACACAGTGTTTTCACCTGTGTTGTTGAATCTCGATGCAAGGTAGTACTTTCACTACTCATGTATGCATCTATGCTATTTATTCTTCATCCTATGGAATGAAGTATGTTGTCAGACTTCTATTCTTTTTCTTGGTTTTTTCCTTTCTGGTAGAGGTTCTGATTCTGTTGGTGGGATTCAAACTTTATTTTTCCTCTGAAAAAGATTTGCCAGCTGAGCAAGTTGGGATATTGTGAAGTCTGGTTACAATATTTGCTCATGAATATAGCAATTAGAACAGAAAGTAGCAACATGAACAAAAATTTGTAAATTATTGAACATGTTTCTTCTTTGTTGATTTTGTCTTACATTTTCTGCCAGAGGGATTCTAAAGTAAAATGTTATCTTATAGAGCATGGCAGATGGAATGAGCAGCTTGAAAACAAGCAGAATAAATCTTGTTGATCTAGCTGGATCAGAGAGACAGAAGTTAACTGGCACTGCAGGGGAACGGTTGAAGGAAGCAGGGAATATTAACCGATCTCTGTCACAGCTCGGGTATGGTCATATCTTAGCTATCACTTTCATTCCTTTTTTTTTGCCAAGTTTGAAGTTGTTGTAAAATCAGTGTAGCTCCAGAAAATAACATTGCTGTCAAAAAATAAATCTTGTGATTTTTATTCGGGTCTGATATTACAACATTTATGATATTGAGTTTACCTGAAAAGTAAAACATAAAATAATCTGGCACTTGTCTGAGCTCTTAATATAGTACTGCAACTTTGAATTGTAATGATATATGCATATACTGCCTCTGAACAGTTGTCTGAAGTTAATTTACCTACAAAAAAGGCAAAATCAACTCTCTTCAATTATTTGTTGTTATGCTACCATGTCAAGCATATACATATGATGGGAGAGTTTTTACAGATGGAAAAAGTTTTGGTGCAGATAAAGAATGAGCTCAATAAAAGAAATGAGATCTTATTGGTACATATGAACGTTCAAGAAAAAGCTGAACGTAATGCCAGTGTAGAACTATGGATCATGGATCATCCAAATTAAATTATTGTCCTTTTCTCTTAAGACAAATGAACCAGAGCAAATCAACATGAGGATTTAGTAATGACTATAAGAAAGGAGGTGTCATTTGGTTTGGTTTAAAGTCTATCCTGCTCAGTTCTATGATTTTTAGAAATTCTGAAATTGTGATAGTCTATTTCTAGCAAATTCACAACTAAACTCGCTGGTTTTGAAGCAAATGATTAAATTGACAAAATGCAAAATGTCATTTAAATTGGGATGAAAATAGTTAGCATTAGGAGCCTTTTCTCTCATTGTACACCCTTCATTTTGAGAAATTCATGAAAATGAAGATTTGCTTTGTCAAAACCTCAGCCTGGATTTTTATTTGTTTATAAAACAAAAGGAAGTGCACTGTAAATTAAAGAATAATGTAGGATGGTCTGGAGGTAGAAGTTTTAAGAGCTTCTTCTTCTTCTCTCTCTCCCTCTCTCTCCCTGATAAGCTATTAAAAGTTAAGAGCTAAATGCAGAATACTTAAATATGGGAATCTGTCAGAATACTTGAAGGAAGTTCAGGAATGATAGATGCAGGGAGGAGCCTGTCATAGAGTCAAATTCATGGTAGAATCATCTCATACACATATGAAGTCCAACATAGATGATAAAATTTTTGTTTGCCTTTTGTTCTCACAATCTGTTCCATGATGTATTTCCGAAAACGAGTTTGAGCTGCTTCAAAGATGCAATTTCTAACGAACATGTTCATCTTACCACGCATCAAGAGAGACATTTCCTCCAATTGTGATGAATTATTATATTTGCAGGAACTTGATAAACATTCTTGCTGAGATTTCTCAAACAGGAAAGCAAAGGCATATACCTTACCGAGACTCCAGGTTGACGTTTTTATTACAGGAATCACTTGGTGGCAATGCCAAATTAGCAATGGTGTGTGCTATTTCTCCAGCACAAAGGTAAACAATGCAGACACTGCTGTCTTAAAGCACTCTTTTCTTCTTTGCTCTCATAATGGAAGTTCATGTGAATAAAAAATGCAGTTGTAAGAGTGAAACTTTCAGTACATTGCGATTTGCACAGCGTGCTAAGGCAATCAAGAATAAGGCCATTGTTAATGAAGAGGTGGAGGATGATGTGAATCACTTGCGAGAAGTAATACGGCAGCTAAGGGTAGACTCTTATTTTCAATTATTAATATTCTTGTTTTAATAGCTGAGAAGTTAAGCAAATACATGACTCTGGATAAATGCAACAGGATGAATTGCACCGAGTGAAAGCAAATAGCAACAATCCAACAGGTTGGGATCCCCGTAAAAGTTTGAATATACTGAAAAGCCTTATCCATCCGCGTCCTCTATTACCTCAAGTAGATGAAGATGGTGATGAGATGATGGAAATTGATGAGGAAGCTGTTGAAAGGCTCTGCATTCAAGTAGGCCTGGGACCAGCAGGCTCTGCAGATGAGAATTATGTTGATGAAGGTAGATCTATCATCGAACAAGGGACTGAGGATACAGATGTTGACATGGAAGAAGCAATATCTGAACAAGCTGAGAATCATGAAATTCTGATTTCGAGTTGTGCTAAACCTGCTAGAAACACTTCAGGTTTTTTTAACGTTGATGTTAATATTTGTCATGAATTTACAGATTTAAATGAGAGTTTCACTGTTACAAATACTAGAAAGTCCAGTTGATTTACTTATTGACACAACTGATGCAGAATCCTGTGAGGAGCCAGTTGAGGAGAAAAGGTTTCTTAGTTCCTCTGCCAGTAAATTGATAACAGAAGAATCACCAAACGAAATGGTGGTGTTTGGGTCCTCATGCACTACTTCTGGTTCTGAAAATGGAAATTCCACTGGCATTTCTGCCACAGGTGAACCCAATGGTTCTCAAAATGAGACAGTGAATTGCATGTCTCCTTCTAGCCTCAGTATAGTTCCTTCTGAAGTTTCTCCTGTTCTTAAATCTCCAACTCCAAGTGTTTCGCCTAGAATCAGCAGCAGCAGGAAAAGTTTGCGGACTTCATCAATGTTAACTGCTTCCCAGAAAGATTCCAAAGATGAAAGCAAGCCAGGACCAGAGAACATACGTATTTCTTTCACAAAATCCAACTCTTCTGCTGCTCTAACTGCTCAAACCAGTAAGAGTTGTCTTGCACCAACTGAACATTTAGCGGCGAGCCTTCACCGTGGCTTGGAAATTATTGATAGTCATCGCAAGAGTTCTGTATTTAGGCAATTGTCATTCAGGTTTGCCTGTAAACCTGCAGAATCTAACCCAATTCCGCTTGTTGATGTCGGTGTGCAAACTTTTCCTCAAGATGATGAGATATTAGAAAGAGTATTCTTGTGTGCGAATTGCAAGACCAAAACGCAGCTAGAGGTGAAAGATGTCGATGACAGCTCAAACCTACAGCTAGTACCCTTTGTTGGCTCAGAGTCTATTGACAAACCCAAAACGCAAGTTCCTAAAGTACGTTTGGTGGCTTCATCTTGATGCTTTGGTTTTAATGGTTGTGCTTCCCTATTTATGCGTACCAACTGCATCATGTTTTATTATTTTGTCAACACACAGGCAGTGGAGAAGGTTTTGGCAGGAGCAATCAGGAGAGAAATGGCCCTGGAAGAGTTTTGTGCCAAACAAGCTTATGAGATAACACAGCTCAACCGTCTGGTAGGTTACCACTTTGGACAACAGCAATGTAGTTTGTTATTTTCTTACTGTCGAAATGATTTCTTGGTCATTGTTTACAGGTTCAACAATACAAGCATGAGAGGGAATGCAATTCCATAATAGGGCAGACAAGGGAAGACAAAATTCTTCGGCTTGAGAGCCTCATGGATGGTGTTTTATCTACTAAGGATTTCATGGAGGAAGAGTTAGCAGCACTCATGCACGAGCACAAGGTATGGCTGTTTTACTCAGATTTTCATATGTGCTTATTAGTTTTAATATATATCTAATTTTTTATCTACAGATTTTGAAGGAGAAATATGAGAATCATCCCGAAGTTTCAAAGATAAATATTGAGCTGAAAAGAGTACAGGATGAGCTAGAACATTATCGAAACTTCTGTGATTTGGGTGAAAGGGAAGTCTTGTTGGAAGAGATTCATGATTTAAGAAGCCAGTTACAGTACTACACAGACTCTTCATCCCCATCTGCTCTAAAAAGGAATTCACTGCTGAAATTGACCTACTCGTGTGAGCCCAGTTTGGCTCCCCTTCTTAACACAATCCAGGAATCATCTGAGGAGAGTCCGGAGGAGAAACTTGAAATGGAGAGAACACGCTGGATGGATGCTGAGAGCAAGTGGATTTCTCTTGCTGAAGAATTGAGAGCTGAACTTGATGCTAGCAGGGCGTTAGCTGAAAAATTGAAGCAGGAATTGGGTACAGAGAAGAGATGTGCAGAAGAGCTGAAGGAAGCAATGCAAATGGCCATGGAGGGACATGCACGCATGCTTGAACAGTATGCAGATCTTGAGGAGAAACACATTCAATTACTTGCAAGGCACAGGCGGATACAGGAAGGAATAGATGATGTCAAGAAAGCAGCTTCTAAAGCTGGAGTTAGGGGCGCCGAATCCAAGTTCATAAATGCTCTTGCTGCTGAAATTTCTGCATTGAAAGCTGAAAGAGAAAAGGAGAGGCGATATTTTAGAGATGAAAGCAGGGGACTTCAGGGTCAACTGAGGGACACTGCTGAAGCTGTACAAGCAGCAGGTGAATTGCTTACGAGGTTGAAAGAAGCAGAAGAAGCTGCTGTTGTTGCCGAGGTCAGTGCCAAATCATGATACCCTAGTGTGTTCTTTGTTAAGATCATTTTTCTTATCGTTCCATGATATGCATCTTTTAGTCTGAAAGTTTCATTTCACGTGCTTAGGAAACAAGTAAAGGAAGGCCCTTCAAATAGTCTTATTACCTTTTCTGGGCTTATCACCTCTACATAACGTGTCTTACATAGTCAAGCAATTCCAATTGCTGTTTTGCTAAATGATAAGTCAAACTGTTTTAAGATAAAAGGAAATTTCACATTCAAAATGCCCCAAACACCAGAAATGTTGCATGCAAACCTCTCGAATTAATGATGATCATCAGCTAAATCAGTTCTTCATTTTGCCTACTCAAGTACCTTCTACTCTATTGCATTGTGCAATTACTTTTTCAGTATATTCATTTACTTAATCTTGGTTTTCTTTTGGAGCTCGAATGCAAATCTCATATCATTGTCTCTTCAACATTGTGAATTTATCGCATAATTTTTAACATATGAAATCAGTTTTAGATTAGCTTCCTTTACAATTAACTCATCAATATTGGGTTTGTCAACACCCGTGCATGTCACTCAGCTAGATAGAGAAGAAGCTTCATGAAGCCTATAGGGGAAGCATGGTATATTTTGATTAATGCTGCTCAGTACCGCGAATATTAATGTGCTAGATATGGTCTGTTTCGAATTTGTTGGACAACGCTGAATAATGTGCAAGATAAGATTAGGCTATCCTGTGTTATAGTTTGCATGAACCAATTTAAAACCCTCATTTTGGACAGGATAGAGTTTCTACCTGAAATTATGAACTTCGATTATAGTTCTTAGCAATTATTCAACATCACTCTTTAACTAGAAATTTTCTGGCAGAGGCGAGCTATGGAGGCAGAGCAAGAAGCTGTAAAGGCGAATAAACATATTAATAAGTTGAAGAGAAAACATGAAGACGAGATTAGTTCTCTAAAGGAGCTAGTGGCAGAGTCTCGTTTGCCCAAAGAAGCAAGACGACCTGCTCACAGTGATTGTGATATGCCAAAGTATGATGCAGGCGAGCCTCTTAGCGAAGGTGATGAACGATGGAGAGAGGAGTTCGAGCCGTTTTATAACGTGGAAGATGGTGAAGGTGAATTGTCAAAACTCGCCGAACCCTCAGCATGGTTCTCTGGTTATGATCGATGCAACATATAGAAAGTGGTACGTTTTACTAACTCCCGTGTGATTTATTATATAGCTTGTACCGCTAGTTTTTGCCATTTTATAACGCACACACACCCCATTTGTTAGGGCCAACCTCTCGGCTCTCTTGTTGGGCCTTGTATTCCATTCAGATTCTTGCAGAGTTCATAACAGTTGAATGAATGAAGAATATATTCTTTTATTCACACCTACTTGCATATTAACATGTACCCACTTTTTTATTCACACGTAGGCACATGTTTATACGTACATGTATAATACGTATGTGCGCGCACGTATATCCTTGAATTGGTTGTTGCGTATTGAAATTAAATCTTTGCTCCATGTTGTGTCAATATGGTTTACGCGCATAGACGTTTATCCTGCCCTCCTGCATGTAGCGTCAATATAGACCAATGTCGATGCGTGAGACTCGCATGAACACACGCCGTGCTATATGGGAGTAACTTGCTTGCCCAAAAACGTGGGGTTGAATTGAAAGAAAGGAAGGAGACTGTT
This sequence comes from Populus trichocarpa, assembly GCF_000002775.5. Classification (NCBI taxonomy): domain Eukaryota; kingdom Viridiplantae; phylum Streptophyta; class Magnoliopsida; order Malpighiales; family Salicaceae; genus Populus; species Populus trichocarpa. The sequence continues at coordinate 22,868,296 of NC_037286.2, read as the reverse complement.
ATTTTGTACACAAATGGGACTTTCGGATGTTTTGGTGTAATGGATATGGTGGGCCCCTGTTGCCTGGACACTGGGGCCTGTGCAAAAAGATCTGAAGGAACTAAAAAGATGTAGTCAAGCTCATAGATCATTTGTTTGTTTGGTTTGGATTATGTCAAGAGATAGGAGGCAATAATCTTCAAGAGAAGTTGTCGAAAAACAAAAGCAGACGTCCACAAGTACTTTGGCAGCAGCCCCTCCCTCATGGTATTAGAGGGAGGAGGGAGGAGTCTATCATATCATGGAGACCATAAAACAAGAAGCTTGTGGCCTTGTCCTCTGTGACATGAAACTCCCCATGGCTGCATATGAAACAAGTAGTGTTCGGATTCATGTTCCATTTAAGAAGATTAGAAACTTGCCTAGCCTAGCCACTCGTTACAGCCTGGAGGGGGAGATGGATTTGAAAGTGACAGCTACGTAACAACACTAGCCATTAGAGAAAAAAGAGAAATCTCTCGGAGCTGTTAGGAAATTAAACGAGCTTTTATGGTTATGTTTGGTGAAACGAAATGATACTGCTCGATGGCCTCTGTTGTCCACCTCCCCTCCTCCATCAAAGGTTATGTATACCAACCGAAGTTAAAGTTCGTCATTTTTGTTTTTAGATTATTTTACTTTAAATTAATATTTTTTTAAATAATTTTAGATTATTTTGATTTACTAATTTTAAAAATATAAAATATAAAAAATTAATTTATAATGAAAAAAACCAACCGAAGTTAAAGTTCGTCATTTTTGTTTTTAGATTATTTTACTTTAAATTAATATTTTTTAAAATAATTTTAGATTATTTTGATTTACTGATTTTAAAAATATAAAATATAAAAAATTAATTTATAATGAAAAAAATAAAAAAATTAATTAATTTTAAAATACAAAAACAATATGAGTTATAATAAAAACCCATGATTGTAGATTGACAGCCTGGTAAAGGGGGACCCCTTGCAATGATCATCAATAGTAAACCCCACAAAAAGAAACACATTCCATCAATCATACGTCCTAACTAGGGCCCCACTGGCACCAAATTTACTTGTTGGAAGTTTCATCTTGATGTGTCTCTTAGGTGTGCATGCAGTAAAGATTTGACACCTTTTACTGTGTTGTCACCTAGTTGAAAGAAAATATGCAGTGATGTTAACAAGAACCCGACTCCTTTTTTACTAAAAGGTGAGACAATGACGGTAAGATTCACTCCACCTGAGTATTTGGTTTTGCAATAAGAGGTGTTTCTATGCCTGGTGTGAAGAAGCTTCTTCAGATTTCACTTCTGTAAAGGGGGTTGGTGCCTGAAAAATCTATTTGAATTATTTTAATATATTTTTAAATAAAAAATATTTTGAACTTTAATTATTATTACAATTAAAAAAATAATAAAAATTTTCTACTAAATTTCTATATAATATGATTAGTTTTTTTCTTTTTTTTTAATCATAGTGGGTGATGTAACTAATGTCAGTAAGTGAATAATAACCTTATTTTTTAATTTGTTTTTTTTTAAATTGTGGTTAAAAATACATGAAAAAATAAGAAAAAGTAAACTCAATTTACAAAGATCAATTTACAATATATCAAATATTGAATAATAAAATTAGAAAAATAAAACTAAGAAAAAAAATCAAAGTGAAATAAAAAAAATTAGGTTTTCCTAGGCGATGTGCTGTTTTTAGATTAGAGATTGCTGCAAAATCAATGAGCTACACTTAATGCTCCGTGTCATGGATTTAAAATCATTTGGTAAAAGTCTTTCAATCTCTTCCATTATTTCATTTGAAATTGGAAGACAAATTCAGTTTCCAGTTAGTGAGTTTTCGTCAAAAGGACTCTAACTACATGATTTGATTTGTTTTGACTTGAGATGCACCCAATTACTCCATACTTACCATCAATTATATTACGCCCAATGAGATTTCAACAGATGATTCGCTTGGACATCACCATCCAAATGATGCCTGAAATCCTGGCTGGTGATATGAACTGCTTTTTCCACAATCTTCCTTGCTGGCTGCGATGGAGAACAAGAAACTGTATAACCCTAGCTAGTCTGTCACCGGCTTGACATGTGGATACGGTACTTCGTTGGTTTAAGGTTTAGACCAATCAAAATCTGGGTTGATTTAAGATTTAGACCTAAGAAACTGCTTCACAATATCAAAATGCATGTCAATGATTTTTTTTATTTTTAAAAATTATTTTTGATATCCGCACATTAAAACGATACAAAACATATTAAATTTTAGTAAAAAAAAAATTGAATTTTTTTGAGAATATCAAAATCTGGGTTGATTTAAGGCACAATTAACATGGGTAAAAACCTGATAAGAAGTTCATTAATTTTTTTTAAAAAAATTAAATTAATTTGAATTAACCCTATTGACCTGTAACATCACCATCCAAATAATACCTAAAATCCTGGCTAATGATATGATCTGCTTTTTCTGGTCCAATTTATTTCCACAATCTTCCTTGATGGTTGCGAAGGAGAACAAGAAACTATAACCCTAGCTAGTCTATCACCGGCTTGACATGTGGATACGGTACATCGTTGATTTAAGTTCTAGACCGATCAAAATCTAGGTTGATTAGTGACATGATCAACATGGATAAAAATACAATAAGAAATTTATTATTTTTTAAAATAATTAAATTAATTTGAATTTACTCTCCCAACCTATAATCTTTACTTTGAGAGTTAAATTTTAAAATTATAAAACTCTTTTTTTAATTTGACTAGCCAACAACAAAATCACAAATTTACTTCTTGTTATTAGGATTTTTCTCTACACAAGTAATTTTAGTCTAATGGTTTCTCTCCATCCATAGTAATTTTCATAGTTTCGAAACTCGGCCCAGCCCGGCAGATCGATCTGGAGCTGGAACTGGGCCGAGTTGAAAAAAATAGGAGAAATAAAAACCCGGTATGACCTGATTGACCTAATTGGTTGATTCAGTGACCCGGCAAGACCAGGTCAAAAACTCGATTGCAACCCGTTAACTTTTGTTTTTTTATTAAAACGACGTCGTTTTGATTAAAAAAAAAATTGACCCGGGCGACCCGGTCAAAACCCAGAACCCCGACCTTGGACCGGACCGAGTTTGAAAACTATGGTAATTTCAATTCATTTTTTCTTTGGGTTTCCCCGATATGGGTATCTAAATCCTTTTCTTTTGACAATTTAGCCCCTAATATATTATACTTGAAGGGGTGACATTGTCTAATATTGATTATGTTTTGAGGCAAGTTCAATAAAATCGAAAGATTTAGGAGTCAATTGATTATGAGATAATATATTCACATTTAAAAAAGGTATATACTTTTTTCTTATATTCATGCTTAGAACACAAACCCAAATAATAATTTTATAAGAATTATTAGTTCTTAAGACATTGCCTCATCAAAGCACACTCAGCTTTGCATTTAATCTTTCTACTGTGCAAATTAATGCTCAAATCAGCTCAAAGATCATTTTACCAAAAAAGAAAGAAAGATGACAACGCAAACTTCTTTTGCTAAAGTATGGAAATTGGATCTTATTCACAGCCTTGCATGATATGATAGAAGAAGAAGAAGAAGAAGAAGATGATGTCTACATCCTCAATCCACTACTTTACCTCTGCTTTTGATGCTCCTCCAATTTCTCCATATATATAAAAAGTCTGAATTAGTAAAAACTTGTTTAAAAGTGTGGTTGCGGTTATTTTTCAAAGTGTTTTTTACGCCGAAATACATCAAAATAATATTTTTTTATTTTTTTAAAATTATTTTTGAGATCAGCGCATCAAAACGATTCAAAATATACAAAAAATATTAATTTTTAACAAAAAAATTTAAATTTTTATGGAACCGCATTTCTAAACGGTGCCTAAAACTATCTTTGAAGGATATGAAAGTAATTTTTAATTTGATTATTGGATTGAGATTTTACTAGTATTTGAGGTAGTTTTTTTTTTCTTGTCATTTTTGTATTCAATTTTTAATTTGGTATAAAATATTTATTAAATTTAGATTTTATTAATTTGGTTGGTTTAGCTTATTATTCAAAAACAGTTTTGTAGGTTATCAATATTCAATTATTTGACCTTCACAGTTTATTAAATCTCTATAGTTTAGTACAAGATCTTCTCTATAGTTTAGCTGTAATTTTAAAATTTATAAAACCTCAATTTCCTATGCTTAGCGTCACTAGGGTTTTTTTTTAATTTTTAAAATACATTTAAATAGTTCATAAAATATATTTATACGTACAATATACTAAAAATAACATTGTACACAACACAATCTATTATGTATACATTATTTATTATTACTATAAAGATTTCCATCAATTTGATGCACAGTGAAATCCAAAACGACATTGGATTCTAGCTAAGAAGATTAAAATCAATCTTAATCATCAATTTGGACTTAAGAGGCCATTTGTCCCCACTTAACAGCCACTTAAACAAGTAAGAATCTATTTCCCCTTAAGTTACGCAATTTTGTAATAATAATAATAATAATAATTTCATCATCCCATAGCAGGACCAGATCCCACCCCTCAAATATTTTTCCAGCTAAATCTGAAAGCAATGTTATACAAGTTCCTTATCTTTATACTGTTTTAAGCATGCTTATTAAACATAATATCCCGGATTGATCTGGAATAAGGTCTAAGTCATTAATAAGATAGTTTAATCTATTTTTTTAAAAAAATTTAATGAACTTTTAACCGAGTTTAGTCTAAATCAATCCGTCAGGATAATCTAGGTTTAATAACCTAAACTTTTGTTTCGAGGATGAGAAAGTTGAGAAAGAAAGTTATCTAAATTTGGGAGTCCTGCAACTACTTCAAATATGAGATAATTATAAGCACTAATGAGAAAATAATTAGTCCTTATAATATTAAAATATAGGGAATAAATAATAATGTTTTAAAATAAAATGAAATTGACCAAGGGACTGATTTGTTAACAACTCTTAAGATATAAGGATTAAATAATAATAATAATTTTTGAAACTATAGAGAACTAATTGATTAATTTTGTTAAACACTAAGCTATAATTAACCTTTCAAAGATCAAACATGTGAGATATATATTAAAAACATGGTCTTGAAAAAAATAATTTTTTTAAAGAAGTTAAAAGGGTTTTGATTGGGTCAAAAACTCGTTTATATTTTTATCGGATCAAATCAAGTCAACTCCTTTAAAATTTTATAAAACTCATCTCGAACCCGGATTCTAGATCCCACCTACCAAGTGAAGCCAGGCTTGATGGGAGTTTATGTCAACTGAATGAATATTTGATAATATTTCTCAATGGTAAGGTATAATACACAAAGTTGGAGAAAAAAAAAAGCTTACAAAAAACCCCCTCTCAAACCTCCATCACACCTTAATTTGTTACACATTAAATGTAATTATAGGCTATATTGTAGAATAAATAGTTGGATAGCACCAATGACTGCAATTAGTTCTAGATTTTACAATGTAAGGAGCTCTATATAAGAACTCTCCAAAGAATCAGTTGCTTAAATCACTGAAAAAACATAAATATATATAAATATATAGATGATGAGTAAGTTGTCTTTCTCCTTGCTAAAGAGTGATGATGCAAACTGGAACCTGGCTGTACATTCTGAGGCAGGCCTCTCTCTCTGGGGAGGGGGGGGCCTCAGTGGAATCAATGACTGTTTATTGGTTAAATCATAGCTCAATTTTCATCTGAGTTGGTGGCACTGAGCCTGCATCATACAATTTATGGATTTCAGCTTTTTGGACTGTGAAGCTACCAAAACTTGATACTTAACCAGACTTTTCTTGAAATTCTGCTTACCTTGAAAGTCCTGCTGCTGATTCTGACCATATCCCATCTGCACAACACTTTGAAGATCATCTTGCCACATTGCTGAGGCCTGGAGAATAAAATTCTAGCTGTGATGAGAACATGCAGGTGTAGGCCATCCAAAATGGTATGGGGATTATCAGCAATGTTTCCTTATCAATTACCTGATGAGAAGCATCACCAAAGCCATCAAGGGCAGGCAACTGCATACTCGAGCTTCGCCGCAATGCAGCATTTAATGGGTTCATAGAGAACTGGGATTCTGCATTCCTGGACATGCCATCTTGTAGGGCTAACCCTTGCTGGGATTGGTAACCATAAGGGAATGCCGGCGTGGAGGAATCTAATGGATAAAGACCATGTGGCATGGATCCACGGGATTGGAAAATCTGCAACATGAATTGAATGCAGTGATCATTAGACATGAAAGTTCAGACTGGTTGTCACAGACACAGAACAGGTTGAAAGATCAGCTTACATCCTTGGACAAGAAAGTTTCCATGTTAATTTCCATCTTCGGGTTCACAGTTGCCATCTTCATTGACAGAAACTGCAAATGGCATCAGCAAGTGATAAAATCCAATCAGAAATTAACCATGTAAACATTAAATTTAAGGAGGGAACTATGCAGACTTGAATATTACCTCAACCTGGCGCTGTAATGACTGCACATAGTTTATAATCTCATCAAGCATCACTGCTTTCCCAGTAACCTGCAAATCAACAACATTCAAGCCAAAATTTAGAAGATTTTACCCCATCTAATTTCTATAATTTCATTGCAGGAAAAGTGCTTTATAATAAATAAATAAATAAAACCCCACAAATTTAGCATGTTATAAACACCTTATTGCATCCAGGAACAAGATCCTGAAGAAACTTCATTCTTTCGCTGATTTTTTCTCTCCTAACCTGGCCATTCAAGAAGGGCAAAAAATTCAAGGACATGTTAATACAAATCTATCAGTGTCCGAAAAACAGATGACAGAACAAAGTTTAATCAATCCGTACTCTTTCAGCAAGACTGTGGCTATCTGTAGCCTGACCCCTTCTGGCTCTGACATGGATATAGTCCTTTGGTGGCTCTGGCGGGTTTGAATTGTCTTTTTTCTGTTTGTGATTTCCATTTTCTTCTTCCATGGCCTTTGCTGAATCCTTGTCACTCCCATTAGTGTCCTCTGATTTGCTTTTTTTTGCACTCGATTCATCATTCTCTGCTGCAACCTGAGAAACGAAGCTGAACCATTAGTTTCCCGAAGTAAATCTCAACAGAGGTCTGCACAGAGAAACAGAATTGTGTACATTACCTTGACATCAGAAGCAGAGGGAGAGGGAGAGGGAGTTTCTTTGGCTTTTCCTCTGGGAATTGATTTTCTTTTCCTGGAATTGGCATCAGTCTGGGATTTCATGCTCAATTCCCCACCCGGGATCTGCTCGGACACTGAAGATTCCTCCCTGGAATCTCCATTCTCTGGTGTTGAAGGTCTTGACAACCGACTGAATTTCTTATCAGAATTCAAATTCCCATCCTGGGGTGAGCTCTTATTGCTTTCTTGAACATTTGCTTGCGATCCAGCGACCTTCATTGAATTGTTACTCGAAACTCTCGACAGCTTACCAGGTTCTACTCGGGGCATCATCCTATTGATCAATTCTGATTCATTCAATCCGAATTGTCCATTTAGGCCTCCAAGATTGTTGCTTCCAAAGCAAGAATATCGAGCAGCCCTCTCTACAAATCCAGGGTCAGCAGGAAATGGTGCTAAACTTGGATGGTTTACTAAGCTGTTTCCAAGAATTGGCAGATTTCCTCTCATCTGTGAATCCATCATTGAAATACTCAGCTTTGGAGGGGAATTCAATGGGGTACTATAACAAGAAGTGTTGGTGCTGTTGTTATTGTTGTTAATGTAGGATTGTGGAGACATGTCGCCGGAATTGCAAATGTTTCCTAGTCTTCCAATAAGTTCTCTGATCAAAACACTGTCACCACCAACGCCAGCATTAGAAATAACGTTGGCATTGACACTGGATGCCACTGGAGATGAGACAATGGAGCTCAAAGCAGACTCAAAGGGATCGCTCTGATCCAATAAGTTGTCCCAATTGGGATTGAGAAAGCAATTGGCAAGTTGCCCTGAACTGCAATTCAGCTCATCGGTTTGCATTTCCATTCCAAAACTGCAAGAATTCCAAATGGGAGCTGCTGTGTTGGCTCCCTCGCTCATAAACAACTTGTCTTTTTCCATGAGAGGAAAGAAAACAACAAGCAATTATCTTGACAGCAAGAGAGGAAAAACTGAAGGGAATCTCAGAAAAGTTTAGAGGACCCAGATGAAGAATTAGAGTCAAAACTAAGAACCAAGAAAGAAAACTTATAGAGGAGTGGAAATTAATTTGCCTGACAAAACAAAACAAAAAAATCTATCTTGAGGGAGGTGTGTTGCTATGCTTTCGGACATATAAAGAAGCGAAGGTGAAAGTAGATTGGAGTTAAAATGACATGTAATGATGATAAGAAGAGTTCTTGAAGGTTGCTCAATTCAGAAGTATGGAAAAAAAACAGAGAGAAAAAAAAAAGTGGCAAGGAGAAAGAATGCGGTGTGGATGAGCTCAAAAAAGCAGAGAGAAAAGTAGAGTGCGTGTGGAGGAAAGTGGAGAGGAAGCAAGAAAGATAAAGGAAATGTCTGTTTGACCTTTTTTCTATATAAAAAAGAAGAAATTATTGAAAACATTATGATTTCAAGGTTACTGTATTTCTTAGAGAATAGTTATGATACATAGGTTAAGACTGTATTATGGAATATAATTGCGGTTATTTTTTAAAATAATTTTTATTTGAAAATATATTAAAATAATATTATTATTTTTTAAAAAAATTATTTTTGACATCAGCACATTAAAATAATCTAAAAACACCAAAAAAATATTAATTTAAAGTAAATAAAAAAATAAAAAAATATGAATTTTTTTCAAAACGCTTTTAAAATGTAAAAACAAACAGGTCTGTCCACTATAAACCTAGTTCAAGTCCTGTTTTATATGGATCGGTAATTTATGTTTTTTATGTATTTTAAAAACATGAATTAATTGAAAAAATATTAAATTAAATTTTTTTAGTTTTTTTTAATGATTTTGATGTGTTAATTTTAAAAATAAAAATAAATCTTATTGCATATTCAAGCAAATTAAAAAATATTATATACCACAATACCAAACATTATCTGATTTTTTTTTTTACTGAAATAATGTTGTAAAAACAAAACAATATCTTTAAAAAGAAGTATTCAAAACCTCGATCAACACTCGCTAACCCGTGAATTAACTTACATAACTCGAGATTTGAGTCTTGAATTGAGTTATAAATCAAGCTGGGTTTATATTAGATGTTTTACTATGCACCCATTATGACAAAAAAAAAAAAAAAAAACTACAGTGATGGTAAATATTACTATTTATTTGAGCACGTTCATGGTTTTTGTCATATATTAGATGTAAGATGCTGGCATTATTATCTCTTGAATTAAGATCTAGTCTGCGTGCGCCATTAAGCATGAACACACTAATCTCTGGCTAGAACTCCATTGAAGACAGTAGGGGAGGTGGGAATGCTGGGCCTCGAACGTCAAGCTAGGCATTGCCTGTCATCTATTTATTGAATTTTCAATGTTTTTGTCCGAGTAAAACTCACCTCAAAGGAGATTTGAGCGAGGGAGAGCAACAAAAAGCCTTGGTTTCTATGCTGCACAGAGGAAGGTGGGTGTGGCTTTCTGCTGGCACAGAACACCTCCACTGTTTTGTTGTCCATAGGGTGTTAATCACCAATGATTAATGCAGAGGGAAAAAGGATGGAAGAGGTTTTTTTTAATATGCTTTTATGTCTGGGTGATTAATTATGATTGATTACTTTAGGTGATATCTTTATTATTTTTGTTCTCTCTGTGGTTGTTAGGAGTTGTTTGGATCTAATGTGAAAGGATGGTAGTCTTCAGATCCAGAATAATTTTAAATATTGCTATCTTTTTTAGGGGTTTTCCCTTTTCTTTCTTTCTTTTTTTCTAATCAAAAGGATGCAGTACTTTGACAATTTCTTTTCCTCCTGAGGGGTGCAAAGTGACAGTGCACAAAAAAATTAACTAAAAAAAGAAACTCTAGCGATTTTGGACATGCCCATATGGCTTGTATTTTGGCCATTTCGACCCGGCCTAAATGATCCCTCCCTCATCCACCCGTAAATCATCTTGGGTTGTTTAGTGTTTGCTTTGGGCACACACCTCAATGTATTTTTTTTTCAAGTTTTAAGGAGTTGCACACCACTAACCGATGCACGCACATCTCGAGCATACAAATTCTCCGTACAGGCATAACTAGCACCTCCACTAACACACAAGCACCTTGCACACACAAATTCTTTACACAGGTACAACGAGCACTCAACGCACCACAAGGTATCTGCAACACCACTCATCATGAGATAAGCTGGCGTGATCAAGGTCTATATATATTTTTACTCACAAAGTAAAATAAAAAGCTAAGTTGGGTAAGTAAAAGTCATTCACAACTCATATTACTCTTACTCCTTATATTAATTTTTTATCATATATTTACTGATTTAAGCATTAGAGAATCTCTTATTCTAACAAAGGACTTGTGTTGTAAGAAACATGAAGCCTAAAGAAAAAGTCTGCACACTTTAGCCTAAGAGGTAGCTCATGAAAAGACCAATTTAATTAATCCTTCTAGACATATCATCCAAAAGCTACTTAGCTAGCTCTAAAGCATTCATCAATTTAATAACAATAATAACAAGTTATGTTAGCTATGTATAATGTTAACTCAAAATCATTGAAAGAATGCATCTTGTGCCTATTGTTTTGGCCAATTGGAATATCTTATGGATAAGTTGAACATAATATTATATTTTTGCATGAAGTTTAAAGACTTGACTACATTATCTTTCTCATTCGTTTAAGATATTCTTTTATCTGCTTATTATATAATTGATAAAATCATTTGAATTTTCTAAAATGATGTGAAATCAATTTTGGTTGCTTTGGTAAGGAGAGAAATAATGAATGTACTGAGTAATTTAATAAAAAAAAAAAGAAAAAAAAAAAAGAAAAGCTCATCATGTTCAGTTTCGCTTAAACCTTCTTTGTTACAATTAAACCTTTTTTTCCCTTCTAAAAGGGTGGGAAAAGAAGAAGAAAAAGTTATTTTCTTTCTCTCTTTTTGGATTCAAGGAAGGACTGAAATGTAGCTACCACCTAATTGGTGCTATCTTCCTACCTCCTTTATTCATGGTAAAATGCTATCAAATGTAACCACTACTCTAAAATATGGTTGTTAAGCTTAGTTTAATTTAATGAGTTGATTCAGAAAGTTTTTAATATGAAGTCTGATTCAGATCAAGTTTCAAGTTGAATAAAAAAAAGATATTGACTAGATAAAAACTGATTGATCCAAACAAATTAACTTAACTAAACTCGGCTTAAACTCAACTTGGTCACTCAAAAAGATTTTAATAAAATAAAATAAAATGACATTATTTTAAATAAAAATAATTGACTTGTGTTAACCTGGTGATCCACGAACAACTCAGAAACAACTCAAATTTTTTTGAATCAATTTATAAATTGAATCTGACAACTATGTTATAGAGAGTAGTCTTAATATACAAATATTTTAAACAATTAAAATTCTTCTTGAACTCTTGAAATTAGTTTTCAATTCTTCTTACAAAATATCTTTGAACTGGGTTTAACAATTATACTTTAGAAATTGCTCGGTAGTCTTAATTTATTAATATTTAAAATTCTTCTCAAATTTTTAAAATTAATTTTCAAGGGATTCTCACAAAATATCTTTGAAAAAACCTCTAAATTCTAGCTCCCAAATAACTTTTAACTCTTGATTCATCAATGAATGCAGCAGCCATGGAAGATAACACTTAAACAAAAGAAAATTGAAGACAAACAACACAACACTCGATCAAAGTATCTCTCTAATAATTCATAAAATACAAGTATCAATTTCTTTGAAACACGAGAGATGCTTCTCAATGTCGGCAAGGGAGGCTGAATAAAATTTTACACCTCTTGGAACTAACGTGACCTTCAATCATTGAGGACACACATTCATATGCATCTTCTTCTACTATTTTGACCACAATTTTAATACTCCTCGGGGCCAAGTTTTGCTTCTCAATTGGTCAATGGGTTCAAGTTTCGAGATGAATTGTTTTTTAATCCCCAATAAAAACTAATATATCTGACACTCTGCAGTTGTTATTTATCGTTTGTGCTTGGTTTAATGTTAATTAATTCTGTCTGAGGAAGTCTCTTCCAACCAAAACTTGAAAGATATCATATGGGGCAGGATGGTTAATGATGGGTAGAAAATTACTAGACATGTTGTTGCCGAGGTCCGAATAAATTTTATTTTTAATACAAAAAAAAGTGGTAGATTAAGAAAAATTCAAATCTCATGCCATTAGTTAGTTAAATTAGTAATTTAAATATTTATGAAAAACAAAATAAAAACAAAAAAACTAACAAAAAAAACAATAAAAAAACACACTCGAGCCTAATTGGATTATTAAACAATCAAATATTAATCAAACCGAATAAAAAAAGTGAGCCAAATTTCAAAAAAAAAAAAACATTAGCATAAAAAAAGAAGGGAGACCAAGCAAATATAAATGAACCTCTAAATCTAGTCTGATCTAAAAAACTTGCAACTCGTTAAATCATGGATCCGAGTTTAATCAAAACTTAAATATAATCTGATTTAATTTTGAAGGTTATAATCGTTGAAAAAACTATTAATAAAAAACTTGCAAAAGAAAAGGAACAATAAAAAAAACAGGGCTAAAATCTGACATGAAAAAACTTAATGAGAATAAATTCTATAAAAAAATTATCACAAATAAAAAAAAATACAATTAAAATAATTAGGATCAAACTTGAAAGATTAAAAAAATCATAGGGGGTAAAATTAAAAATTATTTGTAACGTGATAGATTATTTATAGATTAAAAAATAAAAGGGTGAAATAGAAAAAAAATTGTTGAGGGCTAACTCAATATAGTTAAATTGAAGAAAATAACAAAACAGAAGTAAAAAAAAGGATAAAAAATAAAACAACGTCAATTAAGAAAAAAACATGGCATACCTCTTAAACTTAGTCAAATTTCTAAAAGTCGCATCCATAAAATCTTTTATCAATTTAATTTTAAATGATGAGATTGGTTGAAAAGTATTAATAAAAAAACCTACAAAAACAACAAAAAAAATAAGGATAAAATTTGATAGAAAAAACCCAATGAGGATACAATTCAATGAAAAAAATAAAAAATAATTCCAAATAAATAAATATCAATTAAAAGAATAAGAATCAAATTTTAAATATAAAAAAAATCAAAGGTGGTGAAATTGAAAACATCTGTAAAAACTAAGGAAACCCAGACAAAATCCTAAACATGATCAAATCTTAAAAAGTTTGCAACCCATGAAACCTTGGATTTGAGTACTATCAAGAAGTTTATTATAAACCAATTTAAAAATATAGATTTAAAAAACTCGTCAAAGAAAAAAATAACAAAAAAAAGTCTCAAGCAAACCCAGCAATCAACTCGGGTCAACAAATCAGACACATGACCTAGGACATGAAATTGGAATGACCTTATAAATACAAAAGTGAAAAAACACCGGAAAAAAATAAAAAATTTGCTTTAAAAAAAATAAAAGTCAATCCAGGCTAATCATTTAGATTTATTACTCGATTCATGAGACTAAAATGACCCATTAAAGGTAAATCCGAAAAAAATAAAGAAGTAAAATTCTTAATCAAACAAATATTTAAGGGATGAAATTGAGAAAAAAAATTAATGAAAACAAAAAATGACAATTAAAAGAATTAGGAATAAATTTGGCATAAAAATTAAATGAAATTAAATGTTTTGAAAAAATCAAATGAAATTAAATGTTTAGGGATGGAATTGTAAAAAATAAATCCATTAAGAAAATGATTAAAAAATAGCAATTGAATGAATTAGGACCAAATTTAACATAGAAATTAAATGAAAATAAATGCCTAGGGGTGAAATTAGATAAAAACAAATTAATCAAGAAAATGATTCAAAAAAAAATAAATATAAATTAAAAAAATGAGGACCAAATTTGTAAATAAATTAAAAAATCAAATGACCATGGATAAAATAAAAAATAAAATCCAATTAAAAATAATCAATGCAAATAAAACAAGTGAAAATAAGAGAAGATGGACTAAATCAAAAGAAAAAATAAATTGAAGGGTTGATATGAATTTCTGCATGGCCAGCACGCAATCTAGGAAAGAAAATGAAGGAAAAGAAAGAAAGAAAAGAAAAGCAATTTTGGGTCAAACCACATTGAATCACCATACACGTGCCACCCAGAGAGGAAAAAGACACTGAGACAAATCAAATAGTATGTTGGAATTACGGTTCCAACTGTTGGAGCAAGCTGCATGCACTCTCAGAATGCGGCGGAGTGATTGACGCGTGCAAGGCAAACATCAACAGTTTTTTTTTTATTTTTTTATGCAAAAAAAAAAATCCCTCATGACTAAACAATATTAACAAATAAACCATGATGAAATTACAACTAAGCCTTAAAGCCAAGGTTAAAAAATTTAAATTGTAAGGGTAATGTAGTAATTCAACTGTTCTATAAAATATGAAAATACAAAAATACCCTTGCAGAAGGCATTAGATTATTTTATTCAAGGATTATGTTAGTAAATTTACTGTGTATAACAAAATGCAATCACCGAAACAACATCGCATAATCTTCAAAAGACATTTATGTCATGGTGAAAAGACCACCTGACCCAGAGCGAATGTTAATGATAAAATAACCAAGGGGTAAATTTCAAATTGATGTTCTATAATTATTGTGTTTCAGATAAGCGACATTTAAACATGTCGTGTTTTAGAACTATACTAACTTAACATATTATACTTTTAAAGTGTGACATATCATAAAATCTAAATATTTTTTTTAAATTTTTTTTAATTAAATTGATATCACGGTATACAGCACTACATCAATAATTATATATATGTCGCAGATCTGAAATGTGAAATCCAAAAGTGTGATATTTCTTGCTGCTGTGTTGATTAATCATTTCTTTATACATTAATCGCCCGATCCGTCCAATAGCAACCGACTTTTCCACCCTGATGTCTTCTGCATGCTTTATTTATTTTTTAGTCGAAGCAAAACCAAGGAGGAGGAGACATGGATTGTGCATAACTGTAACTTGAATAAATAATTTCTTTTCATGGAAGGAATATATTAAAATAATAAAGAAGACGAGGGAGGGCTGTCCGTCCTTTGCATGGGAATATTACGTAGGGGTTAAGGTTAAGATGATCATTGTTACATGGAAGCATTTAGCCGACAAGTCGGCAACCCTCCCTGCTCTCCTGGTATTACTTTATATATATATATATATATATATATATATATATATATATATATATATATATATATAAAAACATTAATCTAATACTAAAGTCACCTCTTCCTTGCCTGCACAAGAGCTGAGAAAAAATGGTAAGGGAAAAAAAATAACAAGCGAGGAAAGCGAGTGGAGTCCCTCAAGGTTGCCATGTATTTTATTTTAGAAATGTTTGACTTTTCCCTTCTTGGTTGCTTGGGGTTGGTGCCCTTGCTCGTCGTTGTAGCAAAATGTAAAT
Organism: Populus trichocarpa; assembly: GCF_000002775.5. NCBI lineage: Eukaryota > Viridiplantae > Streptophyta > Magnoliopsida > Malpighiales > Salicaceae > Populus > Populus trichocarpa. The sequence continues at coordinate 22,852,688 of NC_037286.2, read as the reverse complement.
AAATTTTCTCCCATTTCTTAAGAGAAAATAAAAATAAATAAATAAACTTACTTCATGCTCAACCAGAATATTAAAACGATATCGTGTTGTTGTTTAACACATTAATTACTAGGATTTTTCACTTTCAGCCTAATAAAAATAAAATCATGTTCCCAACAAACATATTTCTAGCTAGCAATCACGCAATTACATTTCAGGAGGACATTTAAGAATACGCATATCAAACTCCCTAGTAAAATATCTTAGAAATTTATATATAAATTATTTAAAAACTTGATTTTTGACATAAAATCTCTCAGATTAAACATAAAATATTTTTTAAAAAGAACATTTTATACCAAAATGCCTCCATTTATAACGAAAATGCACATATAAAGTTCAATTTCAGTGTTTGATGATTGAAATATAAAAAAACAACCTCCAGCCTAGTGAAGCACTTGTCATTATCATATAATATATTCAACGTGTTTGAGAATGTTGTAGTGGTTATTTTTTAAAGTTTTTTTTTATTAAAAAATACATCAAAATAATATTTTTTTTTATTTTTAAAAAATTATTTTGGACATCATCACATCAAAATATCTGAAAACATTAAAAAATATTAATTTAAAGCAAAAACAAAATAATTTTTTTCAAAAACACTTTTAAAACTAAAAATAAAACATACCCCTCATCATTGCCCATTGTTATCACACTGGGATGAGTCTCCAAGTATTACTTAGAGTGGACCGTTTTGCATAATTCAAGATTAGTTTTTGGGTCTTTATATTAACTATAATTAAAATTGATCAGTGTTTCAATGTATCGCGGGTTACTGTACATTGTGAGTGAATTTACTATAGATTGCATTGTTCTATACTGGGGCTACGGACATCTAGTGTATGGGCTGCCTTGCCTAGGGCGCACAACCTGACCCGCGCGCCACATGACAAGACCTGGCGCTTGGGTTGCCCTGCTTATGCATTGGGGCCACAAATAATAATATTTTTTTAGTATTAATACTTTCAATGATAATAAAAATAATAATCTTTGTACCACAAATAATAATATTTTTGATATTAATACTTTGAACTATAATAAAAATAAATATTATTACTTTCAATTATAATAAAAATAAAAATATTTGTACCGCAAATAATAATATTTTTGATATTAATGCTTTGAACTATAATAAAAATAGTAATATTTATAACACAAATAATAATATTTTTAATATTAATATATATCTTCAAGTATAATAAAAATGATAATATTTATGGCACAAATAATAATAATAATAATTTTTAATTTTATCCTTCAAATCAACTATATGGTTTTTCTTTGGTGGTAATAACATGTTGGACTTGGACGCGTCAACGCCCAACCCCATGTTGGATCTGGACGCGACCGCATCTAACTCCATTTTGAACCTGGACGCATCCACGCCCAACCCCACGTTGGGTCTGGATGTGACCATGTCCAACTCCAAGTTGGGCCTGACACGTTCGCGCCCAACCACATGTTGGACCTAGACGCGTTCACGGCTCCACGCCCATCCCCACGTTGGGTCTGGACGCGACCGTGTCCAACCCCATGTTGGGTTTGGACCCTACTGCGTCCACACCTAACCCCACGTTGGGCTGGACACGACCGCGTCCACCTCTATGTTGGACCTGAACAAGTCCACGCCCAACCCCACGTTGGGTCTGGACGCGATCGCGTCCAACTCCAGGTTGGGTTTGGACAAGACCGCGTCTAACGCCATGTTGGGTCTGAATGCGACCGCGACCAACTCCATGTTGGACCTGGACGCGTCCACGCCTAACCCTATGTTGGGTGGGGATGCGATTGTGCCCAACCATATGTTGGACCTAGTCGCGTCCACGCCCAACCCCACATTGGGTCTGGACGCGGCCGCGACCACCTCCATTGTGGACCTGGATGCATCCCCGCCCAACTCCATGTGGGGTCTGGACGCGACCGCGGCCAACTCCAGGTTGGGCCTGGATGCGTCCCCGCCCAACCCCAGGTTGGGCCTGGATGCGTCCCCGCCCAACCCCATGTGGGGTCTGGACGTGTCCACGCCCAACCCCACATTTTGTTTGGACGCGGTCGGGTTTAGATGTGACCATGTCCAACTCGCTTAACCCCATGTTGGACCTGGACACGTCCACGTCGAACCTCACATCGGTTTTCTTAATACAATAATGTGTTATAAATATTATTATTATTTGTGTTATAAATATTATTATTTTTATTATAACTCAAAGTATTGATATAAAAAAATATTATTATTTGTGTTATAATCATCATTGGAATTCTTAATATAATTATTTATGTGATAAATATTATTATTTTTATTATAATTCTAAATATGAATATTAAAAATAGTATTATTTGTGTTATAAATATTATTATTTTTATTATAATTAATAGTATGAATATTAAAAATATTATCATTTGTATTATAAATATTATTATTTTTAATATGATTAATAAATTTTTAAAAAAATATTATTAATATTAAAAAAATTTATTTTTTCTATTATAAATTTTTACAACATTTTTTATGAATATAAAAAGTAAACCCGCCAATAGTGCAGGCATCCATCTAGGTCGAAAAGAAAAGGGCTCAGTCATTCTTCAACCTTCTGAAGTCCAGTCCAATCCATTCCAAGCCATTGATGTATTGCGAAGGCGCACACAGATATACAGGCATGCATGTTTTCCTTCGAGCTTAGCTGCTTTTCAGAGAGAAAGTGGCCTCTGATCGATAGACTTTTTCCTTTTCTTCTTCTTTCTGTTTTCAGAAATGGAAGTCGACGCCGTAAAGAGTCTAAAGACTTCCATTTTAGAGTGGGTTCTTCTTTTCCATCATATGGCTAATTAATACAATGAAAATAGCATGTGTGCCAAGTTGCCACCAGTTGGCTCGATATTTTTTAAAATTCTTAAATGAATGGAATTACTTTGGTTTTTGTGAACTTGTAATTGGTAAATGTCTTGGGATAAAAACAAAATGTATGTTATGACAGAGTTCAAGGTCTTGATTACAAGTCTTGAAAGTGTAGGATGAAGTCCAAGAAATCTGACGAGGCCCAATTGAGGCGTGGAACCTTTGCTTAATTGTTTTAAGGCCCGTTTGTTTGCTGGAAAGTAGTTTCCTTTTGGAAAGTGAATTCCGGGAAAAGTGAATTCCGGGAAAATGAATTCCGGGAAAGTATTTTCCGATGTTTGGTAGTGTAATGGAAAATAAGTTGGAAAACACTTTCCAGTGTTTGGTTATGTCATGGAAAATGAGCTGGAAAATAACTTATTAATGTTTTATTTTTCTCAAGTTTATTAAAATAATGAGGAACAAATCTTACAAATTAAAAAGTTGAATGAGAATGAAATTGAAAAAAAATATAATTTCATAAATTATCTCAAATAAAATAAATAATAATCAAAATAATAGAGATCAAATCTAAAAAATTAAAAAAAAATGAAAGGTGAATAAATTAAAATAATAATAATTAACATTTCATAAATTATTTCAAATAAAATAAGTAACAATCAAAAGAATAAGGACCAAATTTAATAGATAAAAAATTTCAATAAAAAAATGATAAGGAAAAAGCAAATAGCAATTATAAAAATAAGGACCAAAATTAATATAAAAATTAAATTTTAAGAGATGGAATTGAAAAATAAATATACAAAACAAATTATATATAGCAATCAAAAGTTTGAGGATCAAATTTGAAATAATCAGCAAATAATGACATTTCTAAATTTTTCACAACTTCCGGAAAGTGTTTTCCGCCCAAATTTTCCAGGAAAACACTTTCCTGAAAACCAAGCCAAATTTTCCTTTGACTGGAAAGTGTTTTCCGTTGACCAACTTTTCTAATGACAAACAAACACAGGAAAGTTTGGAAAGTGGTTTCCCGGAAACCACTTTCCGGAAAACAAACACAGCCAAAAGGGAAAAAACTTTCCTGAAAACTAAACCAAATTTTTCTTTGACTGGAAAGTGTTTTCTGTTGACCGAAAAGTGTTTCCGTTGACTGGAAAGTGTTTTCCGTTGACCGGAAAGTGTTTTCCGTTGACCAACTTTCCTAATAGCAAACAAACACAGGAAAGTTTGGAAAGTGGTTTTCCGGAAAGTGAATTCCGGGAAACAAACATGGCCTAAATTTCAAGAATCTCCTTTCCCTTAATTCCCTCCATTTTTATTATACTACAATTAGCCTGTTTTTTCAATTGAAACCACTGTTAAAATGAGGAAGAACAAGAATATAGAAGCGCAGTCTTCTGGAGAAAAACAAGAGCCCTGCAAAAGGGACTGCTGTTGTCTCTTCCTGGCCATTGTTTGAGGATTTCCAGAGCCTTAATTTCTTATGGATTTCAAGGGTAGTCTAGTGGATTTCTAGGTTTTTACACTTCCCTTTAATCACTCTATTTTGTTCAATATCAATTTACCATACTGATTGTTAGGAAAATTTAGGATGGAAACAAATATGAAGTTGGCTTAGAGGCGTGAAAACACTATCTTTAAGGTGTTTATTTGTCCCACACAGAGACAATACCTCCAGGATAAAACTAAGCCCTCTAAACCTCTAAAAGAATGAGAAGATAAGACCAAGAAAAGAATATGTCTCTTTTTTGTTGTTATTTCTTTTCTGTATAGTAACATGCTTTTATAGACTTGAAACATATCGATGAAACAGTATGACTGTTCATCAAACATTATGACTATTGATGAAACACTATGGTTATTCATCAAACATTATGACTATTCATATTAAGTTTCAAGTTCCAAATGATATTATAAATATCCATATAATAACATTAGGAAGCCAAATAGAAGAGTTTGTTCATCATGGCTTAATTTACTACACAATAAAAACTCACACTTAGAAATATTAGGAGGGAGTGTTTCTTTTCAATATAGGATAAACATCTTTTCTTTATTTATTTACAAACTACACCAACACTGATTTCATAGAAACGATACTCTTTAGTAACTCTTGACTGTTCTCTTTCATTTATTGACTGCATTCCTCGTTTTCTTAAAAGTTCTTTTCTCTTCGCTTGCCTGTTTGGGGCGGCAAAGTGTCTGCATGCATCTGACTGCAGTCTATTTTTATTGCAGATGCAAGCAACTAGTAGTGCTGTTTATTTACACGGTTTGCTGCATAGTTTCAAGCGCTTCAACTGCAGTTTTCACCGCGTAGACAAACAAGTAGTCAGATCTTCTTTCAATATGGGCCGTGTCAAATTCCTATCCTTGGGTTACGTGTACAGTGATATTTGCAGATTACTACTTTTGAGCCAGAAAGGTTTTGGCCTTTGCGCCAGCCCTCACACAATGGTAGATGGCTACGAACTTCAACTAGAATGGGAACGTCACAGATTATTAGACTTAGAGCGTGTTTGGTATTGTGGTTGCTATTGTGGTTGTAGTTTTAAAAAAGTTGTTTTATAAAAAGTACTTTTAGTTGAGGTTGGGTTGGAAAAATATATGTTTGGTTAAAACTGTGGTTGAAATTGAGGTTGAACAAAAAGTAGTTTAATGTGTTTGGTTAAAAAAATGCTTTTCAAATTGAGGTTATAAAATAATTAAAAAATATTTTTAATTTAAATATTATAGATTTAACTACTATTATTACATCATGAAATAAATAATATTGATATCATTTTTTTTTATTATTCCATTAAACTATATGCAATGTCATCACATACGAAATTTATCCAACAATGACTATATTTTTCATGGTTTCTTAAGCACGCAACAACAAAAACTGAATTTTTTGTTACGTCATCAAGCGATATCTTTCTAATTTTTTGAATAAAACACAATTAAAATAAAAATAAAAACTGAATTTTTTTTAACTGGGTCGAACCCGGCAATAACATAATTGGAATTGCGATCAAATTTCACAAATGCTACGTCATCATGTGATATCCTTCTAATTTATGTAGTGTTATTAAATAATATTAAATACTAGTTTTTCGAGTAAAACTCAATTGTTTTAAAAAAAATTTACAATTTCATTACGTACAAAATTCATTCGACAAGAACTACAGTTTTTATAAATTTTTGAGCGTGTAATAAAATTAGGTAAAATATTATCAGGAATAAAATTGAGATTACAATACGAGTAAATTTAATTCACCTTAAACTAATTTTTAAAAAAAACAATATTGTTCATGTTCACATGAACAATACGAGTGAAATCAATTAACTATACTGGTTTTTCGAGGAAAAAAAAACTAAACTTTCTGCCATGTTTTTCAAAAAAAAAAAAAAAAAAAACAACACTGTTCACTAAAGTGAACAGTGCAACAGTGGAGCATGGCTCCACTGTGGAGCCATGCTCCACTATTCTGCTTTTTTCCCTACGAGAAGCAGCAAAATGCTGCTTCTCATGAAACTCCGGTTTCATGTGGGTCCTACCCACCAAAAGCAACTTTTTTTGGGTTACCAAACGTTAATTAACGTGGCTGCGGGTGAACCTCGCCCGCAGCCACGTTCCCAAACAGCCACTTAGAAGTGGGCTTCACCTAGATTTTCTCAGTCTCAGCTTTTATCTAGAAAGAAAAGCCTTTTTCATATTTCTAGGTTGCTTTGATGTTCCAAAAGCTGGTGTCAGAGGATAGAATATTGGGAGTAATTACTGATCATATGTTGGAGAAACAGGAAAGCAAAGGCCGTCCTCCTGGTCTAAACGCACTGAACTTCTAAAGGTTAGAGAAACTTTGGAATTGAGAAAAGAGTCCTGCTAGCTTGTTTTTCTTGGTTTGGCTTGTTTTTCTGGCATCTTCACTTCCCAAGCATGAGCTAAACTCTGCTACGATCTGTTCATGAACTTGCAAGTGCAGCTTGAATGTAATTTAATTATGACGTTCAGTGTTTGAAGTCATGAACATTTTTAACACGGCATAAACACTTAACAGGAGGAATGGATAAAACTAAGAACACATAATTAATAATTAATTAATAATTAATGATGGTTGATTAAAGTGGTTTGGTATTTATTTATTTTTTTTTAAATTTTGAATTTCAATTTTGTGTATGGCAATATTTTCATCCTCTCACGCATTAACAAAAAATATTTAACATATATCTAAAACTAAAGTTTATGACATGAGTTTTTAATCAATTTAATTGTAAACAAATAAAAATAACTATATTATAAGAAATTATGATTCAAATTTTTTCATTTACAGTTTTTTTCACAGTTTTTTTTTTTAATGAGACACATTTATGTTTTAGTTTTTGTTAATACATGGTAAGATATTATTAGTTGGTATTTGAATCCACAAGTACATATACAAAGGAATCCAAGTAAAGGCCGTTTGTTTTTCACTTTTCACTGTCAAAATTGCATTAAGGTGAATTTCAAAAATGTATTTGGTAAGAAAAAAATATTAAATTAATATATTTTTAGTTATTTTGATATATTGATGTTAAAAATAAAAAAATTTAATTTGAAAAATATTCATGTTAATATATTTTTAAGTAAAAAACATTTTACATTACAATACCAAACAAACTATAAGACTAAATGTTGTTTTTTAAAGCGTTTTTTATTTGAAAATATACTGAAATAATTTTTTTTTATTTTTTTTTAAATTTATTTTTTATATTAGCACATTAAAACAATCTAAAAACACAAAAAAATTAATTTAAAGCAAATAAAAAATAAAAAAATTAATTTTTTTCAAAAATATTTTTAAAATACAAAAACAAACAAGCTATTAGTTATTTATAATTACATCAACTGCATTTTATAGGAGCTTATATTTTATAGCATTCTGTGAAGATGCATGGTTTTGTTATCATTTTTGAGCAAGAGAAACAGAGAAAATCAAAAAAAATATTTTTGAGCTAGGTAAATATTTTTTTATCATTTTTAATGGGTATATATACAATTTTCTATTTTCATCATTTATCTATTCGCTTTTCAAAGTGAATTTATAGAATAATGCTAGTAAAAATTACTTACAAGTACTCTTGAAATTATCTTTTCATTTAAATACTATTTTTTAAACAATTATAGTTTGAGATTTTTTATCGCAACCTTATGAGTGCAATTTGATGGAGGATTTTCATATAATTTTTTTTATTTGATTAGTCCAAATACTCAAGCGAGATTTTCTTTCCAAGTATAATATTTGGCCAAATTCAGAGAATTAAAATTAATTTTAACCAAATCTTATTTGGAAATGATTTTATATTTTAATTCTCTAAACTAATCTCAACAACCCAAAAAATGAATGCAAAATGCTGTAAAAAAAATCTCAATGGCATCACAAACTGAGAGATTGGAGATTCACATCCACTCCCACTGTATCAATAAAATATTGATCTAACGGTTAAAACATTGTTATATTTTTGTAAGAGTGAAAATACAAGTTCGATCTTTAAAAAACGTATTTATTAGGAGAGACAGTCACGAACCTCGAACTGAACTAGTCTCACCATTTAAAAGGATGTGAGGATACCCAGATATGAACAAAAAAAAATCCAGTCCCAATATCCAAACGCGTCCTTAAAGAGAGTTTGTAAGAAATGGTAGTAGAGATGGACTGTTGTGTCCTAACATTTCCAGCTACCCATCACAGAATATTCCTAACGGTGACCAAACAAATTCTCAATTCTGAAACCTGACAGAAGTCTCTCTAATTTTGCTACCTGGCAATTTATTTTACAGCGGGACTGATTTTTTCCTAGATTAATGATTTAATCTGTTAATCATCAAGATCATGTTTATTTTTATGTTTTAAAAATATTTAAAAAAAATAATTTTTTTTATTTTAAATAATTTTTTTTAAATTTTTTTGATATATTAATATCAAAAATAATTTTTTAAAAATAAAAATATTATTTTGATGTATTTCTAAGAAAAAACCCTTTAAAAAACAATTATTGCCACACTTTCAAATCAATTATAATTAATTTATTTTCTTAAAAAAAAAACTTAAAATATCAAATTGATCTATATTGTGGTGGCTTTCACCTTTAGGTGCTTTTTAGAAGTGCACTTACCTTGAAAAAAAATATCAAAGTAATGTATTTTTAATGTTTTTTTTTATGATTTTCATATACTGATATAAAAAATAAAATAAATTATTTTGATATATTTTTAAGTAAGAAGTACTTTACACCATAATACCAAATACACACTAAAACAACCAATTTTAACCAAGTTAATGTATTCTTAGTTCAAATAAAAACATGACCTAAATTGGTTTTCAAGTTTTTAATTTCCCGGTATATCCACCAAATCAAATCAAGTGAGGGATAAAAAACCGCTAGTAGTTGCTGGTATGTTTGGGAATGTGGTTGTGGTTATTTTTCAAAGTATTTTTTACTTAGAAATGCATCAAAATGATTTTTTTTTAATTTTTAAAAAATTATTTTTGATATCAGCGCATCAAAACGATTCAAAAATACTAAAAAATATTAATTTTAAACAAAAAAATTCAAAATTTTTTGGAACGCGGGTTGGACCGCGTTCCCAACCAGTACCATAGTAGGATGTTTTTTTTTTTTTTTTTGCTATTAACTATTGATGTTAATATTAGAGTTATTTTGAAAACATTTAGCAATAAAAAATCATGCTATAAATTGAGATTTTTTGTAATCTACAATCTTATTCTAAATTGGTATTTTTGACAATAAAAACCAATAGTAAAAAATTCAGATATGTTTTTGGAATTTCTTTGTAAAATGCTTCAAGTTTCCATAAAGATTTTCCCTTTCTTTATTCATAAAGATATAAAAAATTAATTCATTTCATTTTTTTAAGATATTTTTCTATAAAATATGATTTTCTACATTTGAAAAGTACCTTTATTTTCCATCCATTTTCCTTCTTATTTATCCAAATATAAAGAAGAACGAAATTCTCCCCGGTCCCCTCCCCTTCTATCACAAGTGACTCCAAAAGTCACTACCATACCAAACAAAACCTTAAATACTTTACGGACAAAAAGTACATCAACTGTTTTTTAGCTCCACCAGGTACTATCTATCTAGTTGCTTCCCCAACTCTCCCTCTCATTCTTGTCTGGACCGATTTCTTTCCATTTCAAAGGGTAAGTGGAATTGCCTCTTCTCTCTTGTCCCATCTCTCTCTCTTTCTCTCTCTCTGCCTTCTTAATTTGCTATAGCAAAACTGGGTATACAAAGAATCACTTTCTTCATAGTTAGTTTCAAACTGCATGAAAAATTGAATTTTGAGCTTCTTCCATCAAGAAAGAAAAGAAAAGGAAAGAACATGGATTATGGGTTTCATTTCTTGACTTTCTTGAATTTATTGCTTTTGTTGTCCCACCATCTTTTTTCATCTTTTTTTCTGTTTGTTTGCAGGGCTGTTGTTACTGTTGAATTTGGTTTTGAAGAAATGAGTACATTGAACTTGGGCTGGCACTATAAATCATTTGATCCTCAAACTGCCTTGAGATGTGGCGCTTATCCTGCTTTTTCTCACCAAGCTAATGCACTAGCTTTTAGAGGTAGTGAATCAATGGGCCATGCTTTGAAAATCCCTTTTGGAAATACTTCTGCTAGAAGAAGACTGATGAATCATATCCACCCTCCTTTGCGGGTGCGCAGTTTTCTACACTACAGGGTATTATGTAGTTTTCTATTGTTTATATAAATTTGGGGTGATGTGATCTATTGCTTATGTTGCAGGTTGTCTGTGTAGACTACCCAAGACCGGACCTTGATAACTCGGTGAATTTCTTAGAAGTTGCCTTGTTATCTTCATCCTTTCGCTCTTCTCTGCGTCCATCTAAACCATTGAAGGTTGTCATTGCTGGTGCAGGTGATGAAACTCTATCCTTCTCTTTGGATGAGAAAACTTTGTGGGTTAATAATTTAGACTTCGATTTATATAAAAAAATTTCATTGACATATTCTCATCATATTTAATAATATTGAAGCTCGTAATTTCATAAATTTTGTATATATACTCTTAAGAGATTGTGCAGTTCTAGAATAAAAAAAAATGTTTATCGTTAATGTGTGATTAAGAAATTTCCTTATTGTTTCAGGTTTGGCTGGTTTATCTACTGCAAAATATTTGGCAGATGCAAGCCATAAGCCTGTATTGCTTGAAGCAAGAGATGTTCTAGGTGGAAAGGTTTCTATTCTGCTCTATTTTTAGCCTGCTCTCAAGTTGGCAACATACTTGTGCTTGCTGATTTTTCTATTCATTTGTTAATTTTCTTATTTTTTCTTGTCCTGTCATCATTGTCATCATCATATAATTCATGGTTTCTTGTTGAGCTTGATGATGCAAATGTTAATAATCTGAAGAAACACGCTGTGTTCTTGCACTCAATATGTGGTTGTCAACTTTTTTATGCTGATTTGATTAACTTTTAGATTTGACTTGTGGCTTTTAAAGTGCTTTTAAAGTACCTGGCAAAACTCTGAGATTTGTTGTCCCTCTGTCCACTCCACACAAGGTAATTGTGTAGATATCTCTTGTGAACACTAAACGGGTTGTCCAGAAGTTTCAACTCAGGCTGATGCTTCTTGAAGCCTAGAGTACACGATGTCCCTTGGCCTTTTATGTCAAGGCTATTTGTTTTGTTTCTTTGATCAAAACAAATTTTTGTTGGAGGGATCATTATTGTAAGATGCAAGTACAGTGAATGACAGAATTGTCATGTTGGTTGGAGGGGAATGACTTTTGTAATATACTCCAAGTAGATTTTTTAGTGAAAAATATGATCTTAGTAAATTTGTCTTTCTCAGTCAGAGGAACAACTTTTTGGACCAGAGAAACTCTTAATCATTCTGTCTCTGGAGCAGAGAGAATTATATTGCAGTAGATGGATCTGATCATGCCAATAATAAATGGCAACCTAGAGCTACCATCATAAAGATAACAACAAGCTGTGCCATGGAAGGAGAAATCTTCTTGTTTGTATTTCCATCGGTTGTTTCACATTAGTATCTTAAACCTTTGGCAAGACGTTGTAACACATTATCCAAAAGCTACTGGTTTCTTGTGCTCTTGTTGTAATTGTGTATAAACATGTTGATATCATTTATTTTTTTGTTGGGTCTATTATCGTGTGCTAAGTGGTTTTGTGTACAGTCAATATGAGGGCCGTGCTGAATAATCTCATATTGGTTTTGTCTAATGTCTGATATGGTCTTGTCACAATTATGAGTCTCTTTGTATAATTGCTTAGGATTTTAAGATGGATGCTCATGCACATTTAAACGATGTACAGTAGGTTTTAGTAACGAAGTAGGTTACTTTGTTCATTAGATCTATCTCTTTGTTATTTTTATCCACTAATGTTTAGCCTATTTTCTGGAAGGTGGCTGCATGGAAAGATGACGATGGAGATTGGTACGAGACAGGCTTGCATATATTCTGTAAGTTCTCATTACTAGTAAAAGAAAACTGGGGACAAAATTTTAAGCTCACTTTTTTTCTGTTACTTCATATACCTGTTCATTAGGTAAGATAGGTTCGAATTCCTTCATGAGTTCTGCTTAATGTTAATTTTATAATGTTGTTTCCATTCATCATTATCTTATTTGCTCTGTAACGTGTCTTCATGGAAAGTTTTAAACATCTCCCTTCTTTATGGTTTTTCTGCATCTAATCTGGCTATTGTAATCTAGTTGTTGATTTTGATGCTTCATGAAGCTGTTTCTTTCTTTTCCGTTATAGGTGTACCTTTGGTGATTTTATTGCTGCTCTTACTGATTCTTTATTTTGTTGCTTGTAAGTTGGGGCGTATCCAAATGTGCAGAACCTTTTTGGTGAACTTGGTATCAATGATAGGTTGCAGTGGAAGGAGCATTCTATGATATTTGCAATGCCAAATAAGCTAGGAGAATTCAGTCGATTTGATTTTCCTGAAGTTCTCCCTGCACCATTAAATGGTAAGCAACTTGTCTGTGAAAATAAAGAATTAAAACATCTTTTGTAAACCTGTTATGTTTGATATTGTTTCTTCAAATATTGAGGTTACTTGTTTAGTAGCAAAAGGTAAGACGGACAAAGAATGCATTGTGAATTTCTTGAATCAGTGAAGCCTTTATCATGAAAAGGACTTCTTAGCAGATGGTTGGTGATAGTCAGCCTCAATAAAATCATCATGTTCTCATAATCAACACATTTGAAACAAGATGAACTGGTAGAAAGATCAGAGGTCTGGTTTTCCAAGCTTTAGGGTTTTGAAGGAGTTGAAACAAGAAAGACTTACCTCAAAATATACAAAAAAAGAGGTTTTCCAAGCCAAATTCCAGTGCAAAGTTGTGTGTTTGGATAGATCCCAATTTGAACCCCTAGAGGCCCTATTTATAGAGGCTTGAGAGTCAATAGGAGGTTTAAAGGTACTTTGATGGTCCAAGAGTTAAAAAATCCCTCAAAATAAAAGTTGATTAGAAATAAGGAAAGAGTCAATAAAATGAAGTCCAAGTCATATTAGTAATAGGAAAACTTGTCAGAAAGGGGAATAGAAGAAACTATTGTTTGCCTGCCAAGGTAGTCAGCCAACTAATTGAGGGCTGACCAGTGTGATGGCCAGCCAAATGGGATATGTTTTGGGCGTGTTCCTTGCTTCAACTTCTGCATGTGAGGGTCTTCAAACAGCTATAAATCTCTCACAAGGATGATATTTTTTAATTGTAATAAATCATTGGAAAGCTATGGATGTCTAATTCATAAAGATGATCAAAAGACTGAAAAGAGCTCAAGTTTGACTAGTAGCTCAAGTTTCCTTCCTAGAGCATTGTGACCAAACATAACACGAAATAATTCCATTTTTAGTGAGATTAGATTCTTGTCCAACCTTAGCTTGATACCCTTTGGTTTCATTTTTTCTCATTCTTCTTTCCAATTCTTGTTTTTTAGGAATTCGTATGCACAATCCTTCCTCCTTTTGTTTAAGAATAGGCATTTTTATGCACAATCCTTCCTCCTTTTAGCTTAGGAATCTCCATACACCCTTCAGACTTTCAAAATAGTGTTCAAAATCAATTTTCCTAATTGTCCTTACCAAGTATTCATTCCAAGTAGATTCCATGTGGATGCTTCATTACCAATTTTAAAAATAAAACACCTGTTCTGGGGAATATGCCTCATAATACAATAGTGATTGGCGTAACCTGCTAGAGGTATTGCTACTGCATATCATACAATCAATGCATTTTATGCTTGTTTTCTGTGCTGTTAAACCATTCCACTTTTTACATGGTATGGGTAGGTGAATCATAATCCTTACATTGAGTGATTGTACTTCACATCAAAAAGATGTTTATTCTTATCGCATAATAGTATTTGTTGTAACCCATTTTTGGGTCCCCACAAAATATATAAAAAAATATATAGCCAAATGAGGTTAGAAAAATAACAGGAGGCAGAAGCGCTCAGAAAATGGTTGGAAAATTGGTCGATAAGGTTAAAAATACAAAGATGGAATTTTTGATAATATATTTTTGAAGGAGGAGAGCCCTGTTGACAAGGAAAATTTGAAATTTGAGGAGAAAAGCCCAAATTTAGATGTTTATGGACTTAATTTGATTTTTAAATGAATTTAAAGGGGATTTGATTGCAAGAAAAATTGATTTTTAAGTCAATTTGGGCTTTAATTAGAAGAAATTTAAGTTCTGGGGCCAAAATATATTTTTTAGGAATTTATTAGGTCAAATCAGGGGCTTAATTGCATAAATATTGAAGTTTAAGGGCCAATTGGGGACTTAATTGAAGGAATCCGAAACCAAGGACCAAATTGAAGAAGGCGCGTAAGTATAGGGGCTGGAATTAATTGATTCAGGGGCCTAATTGAAGAAATTGGAAGTTTATTAATCAATTAAGGGCTCAATTGCATAATTCAAAGGCCAAGGACCAAAGTGAAAAACGCGGCCAAATATAGGGACGGGGTTCGAATTCGGCAGGGATGCAATTGAAGGGACAAAAGATAATTGAGGGCTGCTTTGCAAATTGACGCGTTTTGGCGTCTTGTAGGATTTAAATGAAACGGCGCGTTTTATCCAAAACGACGCCGTTTCATCCATTCAAAAAAAAAAAAAAAAAAAAAAAAAAAGGGAAAAGGGCAGAACGGTGTCGTTTTGAACGACACTGTTCATCTTTCTTCTTCCCCCCCGAACATGCAGCGGGGAAGAAGGGAAAAATGGTGCTTTTTTTTGAAATTTTTGCCGGCCCCTCTCTCTCGCCTGGAGCCCACCGACCGAACACAATGGCCGACCACCTACCGCGCACCACCCACCGAACCTCGGCAGCCGCGCCCAATGGCCGACCAACCGGCTGCTCCCCGTGAGAGCTGTAAAAAGCAGCGCCCTTAGCCTCTATAAATAGAGCCCAAGAACGCTGAGGCAGGGGAGGGGGGACGGAGAGAAAAAAAGAGAAGAGAACAGAGGGGAGGAGCAAGGAAAAAACGAAAAAACAGAGGAGAGAGAGGGGAAGAGATAGAACGAAGGAGAGAGAAGGAAGAGAGGAGAACGAAAAAAAAACAGCGAAGAGTAACGGGAAGAGAGGAAGGACCAACCCGAAAACAAAAGAAACCGAGAAAACAAAGAGAAAGGGAGGAACGGAGAGAACGAACCAAACCGTCGGAAACAGCCGCAGCGCCGCCGGGAGTCGCTGTCCGTGAACAAGTCGCCGCCACCAGCTTCCGCCACAGCACCGCCAGAAACGCAGGAAGCCACCGCCACCCCGCGCCAGGTAACTCTTCTCCCTCCCCTGTTCTGTTATTCCTTTATTTCCTTCTCTGCATGCAGAACGAATAGCGTTCTGCATGCAGGGGTGGGGGGAAATTAATTCCCCCCGCCCGTTTTGAGTCTGGGCCAGGCGGGTCCTGGCCCAGCCCTGTCTTCTGGGCCGGGTCTGGCCCAGAAGAGAATATTTTTATTTTGGGCTGAGATCGGCCCAATCCATTTTGGGCCAAAATCGGCCCAGCAATTTTGGGCTGAGTCCGGCCCAGTCGGTTGGGCCGGACCAGCCCAGCCCATTTAATATTATATATTATATTATATATATATATTATATTTTGTATTATTTATATAGATATATATATATGAAAAAATTACAAAAATTCTTCAAAAATTATTTCAAAAATATGTGATTTTCTGTAATTTTATTACTGTATTTTGATTAATATTGGTTGGTATTTTATACTGTAAAGATACAAAATCCGGTATTAAAATATCTGGTTTTCATCAAAACATCAAAGATTTTCAAAATAAAAAATGTCTTTTGCTTTCAAAAATTTTCTAAATATCTTTGAAAATATTGTTGATTTTTCTGCATTTTATTTTGTCAAAGTGGATTAATATTTGGTTGTATTTTTATACCGTAAGGATACAAACCCAGTATTAAAATACCCGATTTGCGTCAAAGCGTACAAAAATACATATTTAAAAAATGTTTTGTTTTAAAATACGGCCTAGTCTCTCCAACGTATATATATAAATATTATAACATCATATTTTCACACAACAAAGGAAATTTCAAAAAAACAATATATGTATTAGCATGCATTTTGGCTTTAATAACCAGTTTATTCAAGCCATGAGAACTAGGCCAATATTCCAAAAATTCTAAAAAATCTTTTTGTCCTCTGTTAGTATATGGGATTACGAATTTATACGTAAAACGTATTCCTGAAATTAAAAATATGTTTTTTTACATAGACGCTAGAACGGTTAGGTTTTACCCGATAAGATAAGGACCTCCTTATTAAGGAGGACTTTTCTTGAACCATAGACGGACCAACAACTAGGAAACACAACGAAAACACCTTAAATTTTATCAGACAATTAAACGATGCAGCTTACCTTAGGTAGGGCGTATTTGGGGTGCTAATACCTTCCCTTTACGCAACCAGTCCCCGTACCCGATCTCTGAGACCAGTTAGGGTTCCTAGTGACCAAAATACTAGGTGGCGACTCCCACACCATTTTTCACTGCTAAGAGACAACGAATTCCTTGTCTCCCTACATTGACCAGATATATATCCCCCATATTACATTTTTTATGGGTGGACGATCGCCGCGACGTCGCTCACGTGCGACAGAATGGCGACTCCACTGGGGACCTTGTGAACTAAGCTTTGTTTTTGTCTGATTTGTTTTTGTTTTCGTGTGTTTTTTGTTAATAGGCCTTTCCTTTTGTTATCCGCTTATATGCTTTAAATATTTTCACATATTGTTCATGCATTTGTATAGAACTGTCTCATACATCTTATAGAACTGTCTCATGCATCACATACTTTGATTATTGAGAAGCACACACAAGCTTTAAGTTAAGTGGGGGACTAGCAGCTTACCTTACGACTGTTAGTCAAGGTTTAAGTTTGTGTAAACCCCAACTCTTCGCTGAGTGCTTAGACTGGTAATAGTTGGTACATGTGACCATCTCATTGCCTACAAGCCCCCATATTGCCTCCACGAGGGCAATCACTGGGACAGCAAGAGACCCTTTTTAGAGACTGAATAGCCAACCTACCCTCGTCAAGCACAAAAGAATTAGAACCGGCTATAGGGTGTATGCTCCATAAAATATATTTTTGCATAAGACAAAACCTAACCATAAGGCATTTTGGTTTTCAGGTCTTTTCAGCTCACATTATATATGCATCATGCATTGTTCTTTATCATACATTCATTTACATTTTTTCACGCATACCAGACCGTGAAACATAGGTCCCACATCCAAAATCCACAACACCCGGTCTCGAGCAAGAATGGAGAACGAAGAAAGAGCTCACTTAGAGTCACATTATCAGACTGAGTTGGAGTCTGTGAAAAATGAAGTTTCTCGACTGACCAATCTGCTTGAGCAACTCTTAAGAGCCAAGAACGGGGAGGGAACGTCTACCCAACCACCTATAGGAGCACCGTCAGTTCATGTCCCGGGGGTATCTCAGAACTTGGGGGCAGATTCAGTGACGGGGCAGCAATTTGCGCCTGCCATTCCCATTCAGCCCCCTCAAGATCACATCACTGTAGAGGGGCCTTCCGATAATAGGTCCACTGGATTTATGAACAATGACAAGATATCAGCCTTGGAAGAAAGGTTAAGAGCGGTCGAGGGAAATGACTGGTTTGACCCCATGCGAGCGTCTGAAATATGCTTGGTGCCAAACATCACGGTACCAAAAGATTTTAGGATACCGGAGTTTATAAGGTACACTGGGTTGGAATGCCCAAACACTCACCTTCGATCTTATTGCAATAAGATGGCTGAGGTGATTCATGACGATAAGTTACTGATCTACTTTTTCCAAGACAGTCTATCGGGGTCGGCGCTAAGTTGGTACATGAGGCTGGATAATATCAGGATTAAGAAATGGAAGGATTTAGTGGAGGCTTTCCTTAAGCAATACAAGTTCAATTTGGAAATTGCTCCAGATCGAACAAGCCTTATGTCAATGGAAAAGAGAAGCCAAGAGTCAGTAAAGGCTTATGCGCAAAGATGGAGGGACGAGGCCACTCATGTGCAACCTCCTTTGATAGAAACGGAGATGGTGACTTTGTTCGCCAATACATTCAAGGCACCCTACTATGAGCATTTAATGGGTAGTTCAGCTCAACATTTCTATGATGTTGTACGCATAGCTGAAAGAATAGAGCAAGGGATTAAAGCTGGACGTATAGTTGAGCCATTGGAGACAAAAGGTTTTATTGGAAGAAAAATGGAAGGTCACATTTACGACTTTGAAGGTGGGTCCAAGGGCAAGATAGTGGATTCGCTTAACCCACAAATACCTACCTCTCATGTTGCCCACATAAACTTTAACCAACCATTTTCCTCTAATCGAGCAAATAACCAGTCAAACAACCAAAACAACTACCAAAGACCAAATACAAGGTACATCTCAGAACAACTACCGCCATTACCCATGCCTTTGAAGGAAATGTATGCCAAACTATTGAGCATTGGACAAATAGCTCCTATCCCTACATTACCACTACAACCACCATTCCCCATCTGGTATAAGCCCGAGTTGACTTGCGAGTACCATGCTGGTATTCCCGGACATTGTCTTGAAACGTGCTACGCTTTCAAGAGCATGTTGTTGAAGCTCATCAAGATAGGATAGGTGTCGTTTGAAGACACACCCAATATCAATTCAAATCTATTGCCTAGTCATGACAAAAGTAATAGGGGATAAAGGGTTGGAAAACCTTGGTCAAGAATCGTCAATAATGAAGAAGGCGAGATCGAAAGAGAAGACAAGGAAACGCAAATGGGGAAGGAAGATGAAGCATTGCCTCAGTTGACTTTCCAGAACGGGTTGACCCAAGAACTTCTCGTAGTTTTCAAAATGTAAAACAACTTTATTTGCCTTAGCATGTTTTTGTCATTTGCTTTTGTCAGTACTTTTATTTTCTCTGTTGGGCAGTCAGGGCTCATGTTTTCAGCCATATTTTATGTTTGTCTTTGAGCCTACCTTTTTTTTAATAAATGATGAGATTATGCACTTTTTGAACAAGTTTGAGTGGTTATATCATAAAATGGTTTAATATGAAATTTAAGAAAAGCTAACCCTAAAGTACATCCCTACCTCTGATGAATGATTAAGTGGTCACTTTATAATCATCTGTAATAACAATGTGCATTTTGAAAAAGAACGGAAAAAAAAAAATCATCATTATCCCTTCACGCACTAAAAAAGTTTATCATTGGCTGAATGAATTTATTCTCTATAAAAGCCCAGACTAGGATCACACCCCTACACTGGGGGCAAAACGAGTTGTTTTTTTGAAAAGTTTTACGAGTTTAAAATTGGTTGGAAGCCCATAGATTTGAAAACCAAGCTAAAGCATTTGACAAAAGCATGACAAAGAGGCAAATACAAGTCATACATTTTGAGAAAAGGACTACTTGAAGAAAGTCAAAGACTTCTTCTCAAAGATATGATAGGCAGCACGAGAAATGAATCCAGCATACGACTTCAAAAGCAAGCTCATATCAAGAGAGAGTTTCATGAAATAGAAGAAGATGATGGGGCCTATGTTTCAAAACCAGGTACAAATGCATGCATGACATCTAATCATAAATCATTGCATATATGTTTTTTGGATCATTACAGGAGGAGACCTTAATGCATTCCAACAAAATTGGAGATGAAGAAAGAATCATTGAGTTGATTCTAGAACAACGAGAAGAGAAGATAATAATTTTCAAACCCTGCCATCAGGAGGAACGACATCGAGCAATCGGTTAAAGGGAATCGCCAGATGGGATTCCAGGTTGACCGATTTACAAAATAGATTTTTTGGTTTTTGATTAAAGAAGATCGCCAGAAGGGATCTCATTATTTCAGCTTCGAAAAAAGGAATCGCCAGATGGGATTCCAAGTTGTTTGAGATCGCCAGAAGGGATCTCGTATTTCGATATTGGTTAAAGGAGGTCGCCAGAAGGGACCTCATATTTCATATTGAATAAAAGGAATCGCCAGATGGGATTCCAAGTTGTTTGAGATCGCTAGAAGGGATCTCGTATTTCGATATTGGTCAAAGGAGGTCGCCAGAAGGGACCTCGTATTTCAGCTTTGAATAAAAGGAATCGCCAGATGGGATTCCAAGTTGATGAAGGTCGCCAGATGGGACCTCATATTTCATGTTGGTTAAAAGGAATCGCCAGATTGGGATTCCAAGTTGATTAAAGGAGATCGCCAGAAGGGATCTCGTGTTTCGCTATTTGGAGGTCGCTAGATGGGACCTCGTATTACATGTTGGTTAAAAGGAATCGCCAGATGGGATTCCAAGTTGTTTGGATAAAGGAGATCGCCAGAAGGGGTCTTGTATTTCGATGAAGGTCGCCAGAAGGAACTTCATGTTTTAGCTTTAGTAAAAGGAATTGCCCGATGGGATTCCAAGTTATTTGAGATTGCCAAAAAGGATCTCGTACTTCAACATTTATCAAGGAAGGTCGCTAGAAGGGACCTCGTATTGAAACTATTTCTTAGAAAAGCATTGGAGTTTACTAAGAATTCTTCCCCTGGGTAGGTCACCCATTATAATGAGACCGCACTTCATCATTTTTCCTGGGTTAGTCACCCATACAATGAGACCATCACTTTTCTTGGGTTCGTCACCCATACAATGAGACCATCATTTTTCCTGGGTTAGTCACCCATACAATGAGACCATCATTTTTCCTGGGTTAGTCACCCATACAATGAGACCATCACTTTTCTTGGGTTCGTCACGACCATCATTTTTCCTGGGTTAGTCACCCATACAATGAGACCATCATTTTTCCTGGGTAGGTCACCCATACAATGAGACCATCATTTTTCCTGGGCAGGTCACCCATAATAATGAGACCACTCTTTCCTTTTCCCATTCGGGCAGGTCACCCGTCATAATGAGACCACACACGTGTTTTTGTATTTGGGTATGGGTAAAGGAATCGCCAGATGAGATTCCAAGTTTTTGGGGTTAAAGGAGATCACCAGAAGGGATCTCGAGATGACTAAGTTTTGATCATAGTTTTTGGGTTAAGGAGGATTGCTGTAAGGACAAAGTTTCAGAGCAATCGAGCTCCGACTAGATCAGTTTCGGGAGCTCAGTTTTGGTTTATCTTTATAAAACTTACTGCGCAAAACCTCTGCTCCGTAAGCATTATAAAGAGGGGGCATCTGTTGTAACCCATTTTTGGGTCCCCACAAAATATATAAAAAAATATATAGCCAAATGAGGTTAGAAAAATAACAGGAGGCAGAAGCGCTCAGAAAATGGTTGGAAAATTGGTCGATAAGGTTAAAAATACAAAGATGGAATTTTTGATAATATATTTTTGAAGGAGGAGAGCCCTGTTGACAAGGAAAATTTGAAATTTGAGGAGAAAAGCCCAAATTTAGATGTTTATGGACTTAATTTGATTTTTAAATGAATTTAAAGGGGATTTGATTGCAAGAAAAATTGATTTTTAAGTCAATTTGGGCTTTAATTAGAAGAAATTTAAGTTCTGGGGCCAAAATATATTTTTTAGGAATTTATTAGGTCAAATCAGGGGCTTAATTGCATAAATATTGAAGTTTAAGGGCCAATTGGGGACTTAATTGAAGGAATCCGAAACCAAGGACCAAATTGAAGAAGGCGCGTAAGTATAGGGGCTGGAATTAATTGATTCAGGGGCCTAATTGAAGAAATTGGAAGTTTATTAATCAATTAAGGGCTCAATTGCATAATTCAAAGGCCAAGGACCAAAGTGAAAAACGCGGCCAAATATAGGGACGGGGTTCGAATTCGGCAGGGATGCAATTGAAGGGACAAAAGATAATTGAGGGCTGCTTTGCAAATTGACGCGTTTTGGCGTCTTGTAGGATTTAAATGAAACGGCGCGTTTTATCCAAAACGACGCCGTTTCATCCATTCAAAAAAAAAAAAAAAAAAAAAAAAAAGGGAAAAGGGCAGAACGGTGTCGTTTTGAACGACACTGTTCATCTTTCTTCTTCCCCCCCGAACATGCAGCGGGGAAGAAGGGAAAAATGGTGCTTTTTTTTGAAATTTTTGCCGGCCCCTCTCTCTCGCCTGGAGCCCACCGACCGAACACAATGGCCGACCACCTACCGCGCACCACCCACCGAACCTCGGCAGCCGCGCCCAATGGCCGACCAACCGGCTGCTCCCCGTGAGAGCTGTAAAAAGCAGCGCCCTTAGCCTCTATAAATAGAGCCCAAGAACGCTGAGGCAGGGGAGGGGGGACGGAGAGAAAAAAAGAGAAGAGAACAGAGGGGAGGAGCAAGGAAAAAACGAAAAAACAGAGGAGAGAGAGGGGAAGAGATAGAACGAAGGAGAGAGAAGGAAGAGAGGAGAACGAAAAAAAAACAGCGAAGAGTAACGGGAAGAGAGGAAGGACCAACCCGAAAACAAAAGAAACCGAGAAAACAAAGAGAAAGGGAGGAACGGAGAGAACGAACCAAACCGTCGGAAACAGCCGCAGCGCCGCCGGGAGTCGCTGTCCGTGAACAAGTCGCCGCCACCAGCTTCCGCCACAGCACCGCCAGAAACGCAGGAAGCCACCGCCACCCCGCGCCAGGTAACTCTTCTCCCTCCCCTGTTCTGTTATTCCTTTATTTCCTTCTCTGCATGCAGAACGAATAGCGTTCTGCATGCAGGGGTGGGGGGAAATTAATTCCCCCCGCCCGTTTTGAGTCTGGGCCAGGCGGGTCCTGGCCCAGCCCTGTCTTCTGGGCCGGGTCTGGCCCAGAAGAGAATATTTTTATTTTGGGCTGAGATCGGCCCAATCCATTTTGGGCCAAAATCGGCCCAGCAATTTTGGGCTGAGTCCGGCCCAGTCGGTTGGGCCGGACCAGCCCAGCCCATTTAATATTATATATTATATTATATATATATATTATATTTTGTATTATTTATATAGATATATATATATGAAAAAATTACAAAAATTCTTCAAAAATTATTTCAAAAATATGTGATTTTCTGTAATTTTATTACTGTATTTTGATTAATATTGGTTGGTATTTTATACTGTAAAGATACAAAATCCGGTATTAAAATATCTGGTTTTCATCAAAACATCAAAGATTTTCAAAATAAAAAATGTCTTTTGCTTTCAAAAATTTTCTAAATATCTTTGAAAATATTGTTGATTTTTCTGCATTTTATTTTGTCAAAGTGGATTAATATTTGGTTGTATTTTTATACCGTAAGGATACAAACCCAGTATTAAAATACCCGATTTGCGTCAAAGCGTACAAAAATACATATTTAAAAAATGTTTTGTTTTAAAATACGGCCTAGTCTCTCCAACGTATATATATAAATATTATAACATCATATTTTCACACAACAAAGGAAATTTCAAAAAAACAATATATGTATTAGCATGCATTTTGGCTTTAATAACCAGTTTATTCAAGCCATGAGAACTAGGCCAATATTCCAAAAATTCTAAAAAATCTTTTTGTCCTCTGTTAGTATATGGGATTACGAATTTATACGTAAAACGTATTCCTGAAATTAAAAATATGTTTTTTTACATAGACGCTAGAACGGTTAGGTTTTACCCGATAAGATAAGGACCTCCTTATTAAGGAGGACTTTTCTTGAACCATAGACGGACCAACAACTAGGAAACACAACGAAAACACCTTAAATTTTATCAGACAATTAAACGATGCAGCTTACCTTAGGTAGGGCGTATTTGGGGTGCTAATACCTTCCCTTTACGCAACCAGTCCCCGTACCCGATCTCTGAGACCAGTTAGGGTTCCTAGTGACCAAAATACTAGGTGGCGACTCCCACACCATTTTTCACTGCTAAGAGACAACGAATTCCTTGTCTCCCTACATTGACCAGATATATATCCCCCATATTACATTTTTTATGGGTGGACGATCGCCGCGACGTCGCTCACGTGCGACAGTATTCATGTTGAATTTCTTCAACAGTGCTCCACATCTTTTCCCCCCCTCCAGATTTACGTAATAATTGCTGGAAATGTATTGGCAGGGATATTGGCCATTTTGAAGAACAATGAAATGCTAACTTGGCCAGAGAAAGTGAAGTTTGCAATTGGGCTCCTGCCTGCAATGGTTGGTGGACAGGCATATGTTGAGGCTCAAGATGGTTTGAGTGCTCAAGAGTGGATGAGAAAGCAGGTATACTTTAGCTTGCCAATATCAACTATGTAGATGCGTAAGCAGCTCATGTACATAGGAAGTCCCTAGCTTATCACTTATGAACTTAATCTCTTCATCAGTTGAAACTATATTGGGAGATGTAGCTTTTTTAGATAGGCCAGAAGTAGACTTGCACATATAATTTAATACTGGAATTTCAAACAAAGTTTCTTTTTTTATTTATATTAAATATTTATGTTGAATATATTTACTATATGTTTATTATTTATCAGCTTTTGTGCCTAGAAGATGCACTGATAAAAATCCATGCTAACATTTATATATGTTCTTTAAATCACGTGTTTTACTATTAGATTATGCGTGTAAATGCTGCATATTATGAAATCATTTTGTAGGATCTTCTAGGGTTGTTAGATACACAGATTTGTGTTTAGAGGTACAATATGTGCGCGAACCTTACCAGGTGATGCTTAACTTGCTCAATGAAATCTTGCAATGGAAAATAACAGTGCTGGAAGATGAGGTTTATGTGATATGGTTGTTATGTTTTCTGTATCCTGAGGTGAAGGCTTGAGATCAGAGAACAACTTCCCTCCTCTCTACCCTCCTTATAAGAAAACGAATTTAAGCGAAGATTTCATTCTTTAAAGTACACAGGATATAATCTTATAAGTCCTAAATAAATTTCACATGACAATTCAGCATAGAGAATTGCATAACCAGGAAAGAGAGAGATCATGTTTTGCTTTTCAATTCATTCTCAAGATAGTGATTTTATAATTATCCTGATCAATCAACAGAGAGTTTGATGATTTTAGTTTCTGAATCAAGCTTTGGTTTATTATATAGAGTTCTCGTTAAATCTTATCTAGTATATTTGAAGTTGGAATATAACTTGAAACATAAAAATAACCATCTGTTTTATCTTCTTCTTTGCTAGGGTGTGCCTGATAGAGTGACTACTGAGGTGTTTATTGCCATGTCGAAGGCTCTTAACTTTATTAACCCAGATGAACTTTCAATGCAATGCATTTTGATAGCTTTGAACCGATTTCTTCAGGTATGCTAGCTACTCCTTCCTACCATTTCCCCTGGATGTTGTATGAAAACTTTATGTACTTCATGTATTGGATAGAAAATGAAACACGGCTTTGATCTTTAAGAGATTTTTTATTTCAAGTACAATATGATTGGAATTTAGAGCTAGTTTTTACCTATTTTATGTGTGTACATGACAGCACATAAGGAAATCCACAGATTTGCATCTAGAAACCTCGAGTTATAACTGCAATGATTCCTGACAATGAAAATTTTTTATAAAAGGATATTAAAGTTCATTTCCCCCCTTTCGGTGCCCTGATTAAATTTAGTTTCGGTCATGTCATATGCTATTTGTAAGCAGCAAGCTGCTGATCACCCTATATCTCCTTCTTTATTGTTTGTCATTTCTAACACTTTTCTATCTGTCTGGCAACAATATGATAGACGAGCAGGTGCTCAGAAAGAACATTTCTGCTCATTTTCCAGATTAAGTAATCTCTTTATTCATGCTTGTGAATACATGCTTCTATATATTTATGGGGTGCATGCATATATTTATGATTGTTTTCCAGGTTATTATTTGTATCTGAATGAATAGAAATCACTTATGTTGTTTCATTTTGATTTTCAATTATTCATGTACAAGGGTTATCATAGAAAATATAAACTCTGGGATATGATGATGCTAAATAAACACACTGATGTCCTACAACTAAGCACATGAGCTCATCATTGCTCATTTCTAAGTTTTCTGAGATCTCTTTGGACAAAAAAAAATTGATTTCTCTTTTAATTTCTTTCGGCAACCTACAAATAATTTGTTTGGGTGTATTAATGTGTCTAGTCATGATTGAACATACAGCTGTTGTATATTATATAAGCTACAAGAAATACATTTTTCTGAATAGACAGAATTGTGTTAATTGCCAACAGGAGAAACATGGTTCAAAGATGGCTTTCTTGGATGGTAATCCCCCGGAGAGACTCTGCATGCCAATCGTCGATCATATTCAGTCGCTTGGTGGTGAAGTCAAACTCAATTCACGGATAAAGAAAATTGAGCTAAATGATGATGGAACAGTGAAGAGATTTTTAGTAAATTCTGGGGACGTGATTGAAGGGGATGTTTATGTGTTTGCGACTCCAGGTATACTCTAATCTTTCCTGTTGCAATACATACCTCGTATACTTTGTAATCTCTGTTTTCTGATATTGTTAATGTATGTTGCTCCATCCAGTTGATATTTTAAAGCTTCTTTTGCCTGATAACTGGAAGGAGATTCCTTACTTCAAGAAATTGGAGAAATTAGTTGGAGTTCCCGTTATCAACGTTCACATATGGTTAGTGATGGATTCCATTACCATAAATAAGCAAAATAATGAGAATGCTCTTGTGTTCTTACAGAATACCGTGTTATATTGGTAGCTTTCTTTGTTAACTTTCTAGCTTTGACTACCTGTGGTTTACTATAAGTGGTAGCACCTTTTTGCATTATGCAAGAAGGTGGCGATTAGCCCCGCAACTTACATTAGCAGTCAATTTAGCTTCCCTTCCCCACTAACTAGTAACAACAAACATCTAATATCATGATATGTGTTACTTATGCACCAGCTCAATGGGAACACTCTTATCAACCATATAATTGTGTCATCAATCATTTTTTCTCAATTTCACAACACTTTCTTCTGCAAGAAGAGTATCACTACATTTTTTAACTTTTTTTATTATGGTGCTCTTTAATTTTTAAGTTGGAGTCAATGTCTCTCTCTATATGTTGACGCATCTCGTTGTTAAATAGTTCAAACCTGATGTTTCTCTAACAATTATCTTTATTGCAGGTTTGACAGGAAACTGAAGAATACATATGATCACCTACTTTTCAGCAGGTCCTGCATCTTCATTCTGTATCAATTTATTTGTTTAGAACATATATTTATTGTTAGAAACCAGTCAAACCAAAAGCTTAAGCTATTAAGTGAGGTTTCAAAAATAATTTATATTATATTCTTTTATACACCTCCTCTAGTAAGTCCTCTAGGCTTGAAACTTGAGTAGGCCCCCGCGCTCTAATTGGTTAAAGAACCACTCAACCTGACAACTTAAACTCTTAGTTAACGTCCATGTTTTACCTTACATTTCTATTGCATATAAGACACCACACACACACACACACACACACACACACACACACAAGCATATTATGCTTAATGCATCTCTTATTGATTGAGTGACTTCAAAGCTAGTGATTTTGTGATAACTTACTGATTTGTTGATTTGACTTCAATTTTGGCAAGATGCATTCTGCATGTAACAATTTTGAGACGGGAATTTAACAGTACCAACAATGATATTGATATTGGTGCTAGCAAATGTGTCTTTTCTTCTGTTCTTTATTTCAATAGAATGATGTTAGGGTTCATAGAATTGCTCTTTAAGAGTCCATTGTAGAACTTTCTAATGATTGGCATCAGAAGAATTTTCCTGATAGCTTCAATCATATTTTCAACTGGATTTTTGGAGTTTAGTGTTCAAACTATTCTGATACATTCTCTGCCCTAGACTCAAGTAGAGTTTTTCTTTCCTTTATAATCCAACTATCTGTTTGTCTTCTTTTTAGTAATTATATTTCTTCTCTATCTTTTCAAAATTAGAGATGCTCTATTGCCTGACGCGTTTCATCTTTCATTTATGTTGTGCAGAAGTCCCCTTCTCAGTGTGTATGCTGACATGTCTGTGACATGCAAGGTAAAAGTTGTATTTAAATGTATTTGTTTACACTCACTCACACCTGACACATGCATATACATGTGTTATAAAACACACAAAAACACATTCTGAGTTTTGTAATATTCTCATGTAGATTGACATAATTCACGGTAGCAGTATCTAGTCTTCATAGAATTTTAGTTAACAGGTTAATCAATTTTTGGGTTGCAAATTTTTTGTTATGTACCTACAAAATGTTGAATCCTCTCACTTTGGTCCATTATGATTGGAAAACAGCATACCATTTGGGGTTTAATGAAGCTTTGGGAAGCTGTTAGCTAAAAGTTCTAACAATTGCTACTTGCTAGTGTTATGTCGCAATTCAGAGAAAGTATACGAGTTTGTTTTATTACATCAATTGATGATATTCAGAGATGGAGATTTATGGTGGACTGGCATGCCTCTTCATCATCAAATCTTCAGACACTAACTCTGTCCCCCCTCCCCTGCCCATAAAAAGCGTATACTGAATGTAACCGACAACTCATTATTTACTGTTGATGCAGGAATATTATGACCCAAAGCAGTCAATGCTGGAGTTAGTTTTTGCGCCTGCTGAAGAATGGATTTCACGGAGTGACTCGGAGATCATTGATGCTACAATGGGGGAACTTGCAAAACTTTTTCCTGATGAAATATCCACAGATCAGAGCAAAGCAAAAATAGTGAAGTATCATGTTGTTAAAACTCCAAGGTTAGACTACAAAGCCTTGCATTTGGAAATACTTCCATTAAACGCAATTAAGCAAATCATGAACTCTGTTTGAAGTGCTCAGTGGGTGATGGAAGACGGATTCTTTACCCTCATGTGACCGAAAATGCATTTAAGTTGAATAACGGACTTAGTGGCATGTAATTTTACCTTTTATTTTCTTGCAAAAACATAACAATGTCATCCAGCACCCTATGTTAGAACTTTATGTCACTGCTATTGATTGGTTTTCCAATTTTTAATTTACATGGAAAACTTTAACTGGTACTCAGTCTTCATTTCCCCACTTAAGACCTTTCTAATGAATGTCTCAGGTCTGTTTACAAGACAGTCCCAAACTGTGAACCTTGCCGTCCCTCACAAAGATCTCCTATAGAGGGTTTCTATCTATCTGGTGACTACACGAAACAAAAGTACCTGGCTTGAATGGAGGTGCTGTTCTATCAGGGAAGCTTTGTGCGCAGGCAATTGTACAGGTACCCACCGTTGGACTAACATATTCTTTTAAGCTGTCTGTTTCAATTTAGGGGATGGCTGAAGCTGTCCAGATAGTTACTGTTGTCAGCACAGAATCGAAAAACATTTTATATATATAGAAAGGTTGTGTTTATGGTCTTGACTGTGCCCATAAAAGAAAGAATTCATGCATCAACAAGGAATGGAAAGGATGATGAAAAACGACTAGGGAAGCATTAAGCCTAATGTTTTATAAAATGTATTGGCTTCTGCAGGATTATGAGTTGCTTGTTGCTCGGGGGCAAAGAGAGTTGACTGAGGCCACCATGAGTTAACAACACTGGAATTGGAGGGGCATTGTTTTGGCATTTGTTGAGGATCTTCTAAAGAATCAGGGCAGGTGGCTTGAAAATTTTATACTTGAAGTTGTTCATATATCTTACATCTTGTAAAGCTCTTAAATGAAGCGAATATTAATACATTGAATATAATAAAAGATAAAAAGTAAATTTAAACTGCATTTCATGAAAAGAAAATTATTAATGACATGTGAAATTAATTTATTTTATTAGATCATACTCGAGCATTTTTTTTTCTTCCAAATCTTATTTAAAGTTTATTTTTCCCTTTCTATTTTTTTTGTTATACAAAATAAATAATAAATGAATAAATAAAAGGAAAGGAAAAAAGGACGAAGGTAAATAAATAACAAATTAATTGCTAAATTTATATCCAAAGTTGTAGCAGGCAAAAAAGGATATGTAGTTATTGATAGGGTTGAAATTAATTGACAAATGTTTTTTTTATAGAATTTAATTACATCGTTTTATCTTTATAAAAAATTAATTCAACCGAGTTATCTTACTTAATTTTATTTTTTTGTCATTTTTGTCCCTCAATGTTTTCAATGCATTCCTTTGAATTTATATTTATTTAGAATTGAACTTGGTTGATGCTTGATTTGAAAAATTTTAATGAAATTTTATTGATTTTTTTTCCTTCCAAATCTTATTTAAAGTTTATTTTTCCCTTTCTATTTTTTTTTTGTTATACAAAATAAATAATAAATGAATAAATAGAAGAAAAGGAAAAAAGGACGAAGGTAAATAAATAACAAATTAATTGCTAAATTTATATCCGAAGTTGTAGGCAAAAAAGGATATGTAGTTATTGATAGGGTTGAAATTAATTGACAAACTTTTTTATAGAATTTAATTACATTGTTTTATCTTTTTTAAAAATTAGTTGAACCGAGTTATCCTGCTTAATTTGTTTTTTTATTTTTGTCCCTTAATTTTTTCAATGTATTCCTCTGAATTTATGTTTATTTAGGATTGAACTTGGTTGATGCTTGGTTTGAAAAATTTTAATGAAATTTTATTGATTTAAAACAATTGAAGTCATGGAGACTAAATTTGAAGAATAGAAAAATATTTAGCCCTTTTTTCCTGAAAAAATCAGGGACTAAATTGTCTGAGCAAGGGAAAGACCAGATCTATTTTTTTTTTTTGCTATTTTTTTTTTCAATTTGATCATTTCCCATTAAATTTATTTAGGGTTGAACTCAATAGTGTTTTTCAGCTACCAAGGTATGGGGATTATGTGTCATTAAGGAAATACTCTATACTTAGCTTGCAAAATAAAATTTAATTTTATTGACTTAAAACAATTAATATTTGATGGACCAGTTTGAGATATAAACAAATTATAGGGACTAAGGTCAACAAGCAATGGCAAACAAGTTGGTGCATTCATTGGACGCCACAACGTGTGAAGGAGGTTGCCACTCTTTGACAACACGTATGGCTTCCTTTAGTGTCGAAATTTCACCTTACTTGATGGTGTTAGAAGCGTCTTAGTGAGCCTTTGCAGGTGATGCGATGTGTGTAGAGGTTGGAGGTGCATAGAGGTTCCTTTTTCTTTTCTTTCTTCTCCTTCTGCTTTTCTTTCTCATTTCCCTAAGGTGTCATGTCATTTTATTTATATGTCAAATTTGGTCATCAGTTTTTTTTATTGCTATTGATTTTATTTTGGATCCTTTTTTAAAAAAATTTAATTTCATCCCTCTATATTAGGTTGATTGAAAATTGAACTTCGTGATTTTTCTCAGTTTTCTTTTTATGAGATAATCTCATTCTTATAACCCGAATCACAGGTTTGAAAGGTTGGCCCGAGTTGACTTCAATTATTTCTTTGGTCTCATTTAAATTTTTTTTTCTACAATTGAATCATTTAACATTGGGTTGGTTAAGGATTAAATTTTATAATCTTTTATTTATTTCTTTTCTATGGGGTTATTCATATCCCATGAACTGAGTGACGAGTTTGACATATTAGCTCTAGTTAGATTATATCTTTTTTTCCTTGTTTTTTAAATTGAATTTTCTCTTTCAATTTCTCTTTTTGACATTGGGTTGGTTTGAGAATTGAGCTTCGTAATTTTTTAAAATTTTATTTATATAGGGTTATCTTAGTCTCACGATTTGGTTTGCAGGTTCGGCAAGCTAACTCAAGTTGGTTTTTTTAAAAAAAAAAAATTGATTTTTTCTTTCAATTTTGCTCTTCAGCATTGGGTTGGTTGAGAATTGTACTTCAATTTTTATTTTTTATTTTTCTTTTTATGGGGTTATTCCTTTATCATGATCTAGTTCGTGTGTTTGACAGTTTAATCCTTATTGACTTGGATTTTTGTTGTTATTTTTTAGAATTGTTTTTAATTGAACTTTCAATATTAGGTTGGTTGATAGTTGGCTTTCATAATTATTTTTTTATTTGCTTGCATGAGATTATCTTGTTCCTATAACCCAGATCACTCTTTGTAATTTTTTCTTCTTTTTTTTTCAGTTTACTAAAAACTAGATTTCATAATTTGTTTTGGTTACCTTTTCATAGAGTTATCACTATCTCATGAACTAGGTCACAGATTTTACGGGTTAACCAAAGTTAACTTAAATCGTTCCAATATATCGTCGTCTAAATATTTTTAAAAAAATTTCATACGATAATAAAAAAAAATATCATATAATATATAACGGGTTTTCTTGTTCATGGTTATTTTTTTACTAGAAAACACGTTAGTGATGTCTTTATATTTTTTTTAAAAAAAAACACTAATCTGACTCAAAAATTCAGTGTCACCTAACAGGAGTTCAATCATCTTGGTAAATAAACACATCGTTCATTACTCTTTCTGTCATGGTTATAAGCAACATTTACTTCGAAATATTCAGATATATAGGAATGTTTTCCCCTAAAAAGAAAACGTAGCTGCTCGGGCGTCTTATATTGACGAGAGATCATAAAAGGGCACAATTTCCCCCACCCACCTTACAAAGTTGAATAGAAAAACACTGAATAATGTCCCAAATTCATCCATCAGCCCTTCTTGGAAATCTCTCTTGAATCTGCTTCTTTCCATGCAAAAATCCCCTTCTTTTCCAAGCTGACTACGTTCAGTCCCTTGCTTCATTCTAAAGGTAGCCAAACCTCTCTTTATAGGAATCCACACCAAGGCATGAATCATCTTTCAATGCAAACCCTCCGGTTTCCATATTTTTGTGTAAATCCGGTCTGATCTCGTCTGATGGGTTAATATAAAAAATATATAATATAAAACCTAATTCAGAATAGGTTTTAATTAAGTTGAATCGATTTTAATTTTGACTAGACAAAACTTTGTTGAAAATGGGAATTATAAAAAATAAATTGATATTATTTTAAATAAAAATAATTGATTTAAATTAATCTAATGATCGACTTCATATGACCCGAGTTTTTATCTCGGCTCGTAACCCACCACATATAGGGTGACAACTATTGTGTCCATGTTCAATTAATCCTTAAATTAACTTAAAATTAATATATAAAGTGCCTTTTTTATTTTTTATGATTCTTCCTGTACAGATGGTATCCTATAAATACATCGACATAACTTTGACACTTCAGGTTTTGCTCTTACTCGTGAGCTTTCTTCCTCTCGTGATTTTTCTCTCTTTAGAGTTTTCTTTTCTTCTTTCTAAACGTATTATACATATACGATGGCTGAGGTCAAGCTATTGCAGAAGAACATCACCGAAAGCCCAGCAAAGAAGAAGAGGCATGGCTTTACAAGAAAATGTGCTTCGTTGGTTCAAGAACAACGAGCCAGGATTTATGTACTTCGACGCTGTGCTACCATGCTTCTCTGCTGGTATATTCAAGGAGATGACTAGCAGCTGGGTGCAATGTTTTTTCCTTTCCTTTCCTTTCCTTCTCTTTTTTTTTTTTGGCAAACTACTTTCTAGCTTTCAGCTCTGTGAATTAGGCCAGTCTGGTTTTGTTTTGTGGTCTTCCAAACTGATTCTCCGCAAGTGTCATTCATTTTTTGACCCAAATGGTGAAATCCAATGGGTTTGTCGGCACTGGAGAGGTTAGTTATGAACCACGCTCTTGCCTTTTAACCAAGCTGTGCATGAACTACGAGCACTAAAGGGAGTAATATGTTGTGATTTTTGTATCTTGTAAGAGGTTGCAAACAATGTTGTCTACAGCCTTGTAAAGAGCAGCTATATATAGACATGGATGTACAACTTTTAAGCTTTTTCCAAGAATTATAAGGAGAAAATGTGGACAGATGAAGCAATTGAAATAAGAATGGGGGTATCCATGCAGTGTCCAAGTTGTGTTCTGTACGTAGACCTTTCTCTATAATATTTATGATATTGTAGACCTTTCCTACTGGTTCATATCTAATCTGGCACGACTAGATATTTTATTGAATTTAAACATGCCCTATTGATTCATAAATACATCTATTACTAGCTTATCTATATAATCTTCTTGGTTCAGATCCCCGTATGATAATATCCATTCTTAGAAACTTCTACTTCTACATGCTCGAATATATCATCTTCTCTCTCGAAATAAGGAAAGTGACTTAAACATAAAATCTTAATGGGACAAGATGGAAAATATTATGATATCCTGTGCTGGAAGAGAGCTATTTGGCTTTTCCATGAAGGATCTTGCACTGAAGCCATAACTGATAACAGTGTTTTGCTAATAGTCTTGCATTGTGAAAAGTCATCCTTCTAGATGTCTTTCTAATGCCATATTGAATGCCCAATTCAGAGCTTGTTTAAAAGAATTATTTCAAGTCAAGTGTTGGGATCGAGCCATCAAGTTCATAGAATTTCCTTTATCTAATGACCATGGCTCATGGTTCCCTGTGATATAGACAGACGCTTTTTTTCGTTCACTTTTATAAGATTTCAAAATATAATTTATATTATTCTCCTATTGAGTTATTGAAATCATGATCTGCGTCTTGGAATTCTGAAATCATTGTTTTAATTTTCTTTTCTTTTCTTTTTACTAAAACCTGCTCTATTGTAACTCTATCACAAACTCCAACACAGTGGTTTAACTGAGCAAAACGTATGCAGAAGTGCATTGTCCTAGAGGACATAGAGAAGGTGATGCAGGAGATTCTGTATGTATGCAGAAGTGCATTGTTAACTAGTGAATGCGCAATTTACACAAAGCTTATATGCTGCAATCTGTGGTTTCCGAATCCACCCCTTTGATCAATTGATTTCAAATTTCCGTGGTACTGAAAATTCTTGAACACGTTTTCTTTTTCCTGGTAATAGCTGTTGTGATTTGAAGGTCTTCGAGAGCTGCCACTTTTCTAGCAAGGTTAAATTACTTCGACCTTTCGCACTGTGCTTGGTGCCTGGTGTCTCGTATGAAAATGTCACATGGATGCTTTTCTTTGAATTTTCCTATTCTGCTCCTGTTTTATCAACTCACTCTGTTGCCGGCATCTCCAGATTTGATTTCTCGAACTGGTATATATGGTTTGAAATCTACAATGCTCCGTTGGAAAATGATGTGTCCTTAATTTGTGATGCAAGCAATTTCTCTTGTACTCCAGTAATAGTGTTTTGGGCTATGAAATGAAATCACTACGAAGTTTATGTGGCTTAATTTTGCAGACAATTCGATCATGGCACATCATTGGGCGCCTTGGTGGATGCAATTCCATGAATATGCAAGTAAGATTTTCTTGAACGACTGAATTGTTTTGTAGAAGATTTTCTTGCCGTAAGAAAAGCTGAGAACTGAAATGGTTGATTGTATTGCATGGAAGGGTTATGTACTGGTTGAGCTTTGTTAAGTTAAAAATTTTCCCCAAATGAAGAGCGCTCGGCATGTAATATAAACATCAGAGTTGCCATTGTTGTTTGCTGGCACTAAAGTTTGCTTCTCCTGTGTCTCATACTTTGCATCTGTCACAAACAACTTCTGAAAAAAGACCGAATTCTGATACCGTTCAGGGAGCAAATGTGACACCAGCCACATTTTACAACAGTGGAGATTTTGAGATTCAAGACCATATTCCTATCACACTAAACCTAGAAAGCTTATACCTTTCTATAATATATAGTTGAAATGGTCGGACCATATCATATTACCTGTAACTTGGAGTCGTGGAACAAGATGATCCCATCATATTTTCTTCAGCTAGCTTGGGGTAAGAAAAGGTCTCGAGGGTTAGGTTTGTGAGTATATTTACTGTAGTCATTTTTACTCTTGCTCTGGATTGTAAAATTATGATTTTGCCTTAATTTATTGACAAAACAAAGATGGCCTTGGAAGCAGCGGGGTGTGTGTGTGTGTGTGTGTGTGTATGTTCATTTGCAGAGTAAAATGACTAATATGTTTTTTGGATTAAAAAATAATGGACTAGCGGGAAGGGACACTTCCAATTTTTCATTTTAGGTGCACAACAAAATTACTGAAATGTCCTTACATTGAAATTTTCTGTCTGTTGTCTGTCGCACGTGAGCGACGTCGCGGCGATCGTCCACCCAAAAAAAATAAATGTAATGGGGGATGGGGGGATATATATCTGGTCAATGTGGGGAGACAAGGAATTCGTTGTCTCTTAGCAGTGAAAAATGGTGTGGGAGTCGCCACCTAGTATTTTGGTCACTAGGAACCCTAACTGGTCTCAGAGATCGGGCACGGGGACTGGTTGCGTAAAGGGAAGGTATTAGCACCCCAAATACGCCCTACCTAAGGTAAGCTGCATTGTTTATTTGTCTGATGAAATTCAAGGTTTCGTTGTGTTTCCTAGTTGTTGGTCCGTCTATGGTTCAAGAAAAGTCCTCCTCAATAAGGAGGTCCTTATCTTATCGGGTAAAACCTAACCGTTCTAATGTCTATGTAAAAAAACATATTTTTAATACCAGGAATACGTTTTATGTATAAATTAGTAATCCAAAAGACAAAAAGATTTTTTTAGAATTTTTGAAATATTGGCCTAGTTCTCATTGCTTGAATAAACTGGTTATTAAAGCCAAAATGCATGCTAATACATATATTGTTTTGAAATTTCTTTTGTTGTGTGAAAATATGATGTTATAATATTTATATATATATATTGGAGAGACTAGGCCGTATTTTAAAACAAAACATTTTTTAAATATGTATTTTTGTACGCTTTGACGCAAATCGGGTATTTTAATACTGGGTTTGTAAAAAATACAACCAAACATTAATCCACTTTGATAAAATAAATGCAGAAAAATCAACAATATTTTCAAAGATATTTTTAGAAAATTTTTGAAAGCAAAAGACATTTTTTGTTTTGAAAATGTTTGATGTTTTGATGAAAACCGGGTATTTTAATACCGGATTTTGTATCTTTACAGTATAAAATACCAACCAATATTAATCAAAATACAATAATAAAATTACAACAAAAACACATATATTTTTTTATAATTTTTTCAGAATTTTTATAAATTTTTTTCATATATATATATATATAAAAATAATACAAAATATAATATATATATATATATATATAATATATAATATTCAATGGGCTGGGCTGGTCCGGCCCAACCGACTGGGCCGGACTCAGCCCAAAATTGTTGGGCCGATTTCGGCCCAAAATGGGTTGGGCCGATCTCGGCCCAAAAAAAAACTAAACATTATCTTCTGGGCCAGACCCGGCCCAGAAGACAGGGCTGGGCCAGGATCCGCCTGGCCCAAGCCAAAACGGGGCGGGGGGAATTATTTTCCCCCCACCCCTGCATGCAGAACGCTACTCGTTATGCATGCGGGGAAGGAAACGAAAAAAAATAAACGCGAGAATGAGGGGGCAAGAAAAGTTACCTGGCGCAGAGGAGGCTGTGCGTCGCTGGCGGTGCTGCGGCAGAGGCTGGTGGCGGTGGCGTAGCTCACGGACGGCGGCTCCAGGCGGCGCTGCAGCTGTTCCGAACGTCCGTTTCCCTTTTCTTCCTATGTTTCGGTCTTCTCTTTTTCTTCCCTTCCCTCCCTTCTCTCAGTCTGTTTTTCTTTCCTCTGTTTTTTTTTATGTTTTTCTCTCCTCTCGGTTTCTCTCTTCTTTCGGTTCTTCCTCTCTCTCTCCTCTGTTTTTTTTGTTTTTCTCCTTCTTCCCTCCCCTCTGTTCTCTTCTCCTCCTCCTCATTGCTGCTGTGTTGGCTGTTATTTATAGAGCCAAGTGAGTGGCTTTTCGCTGTGGAGCATGGGGAGCAGCCGGCCGGTCGGCCATTGGGTGCGACTGCCAAGGCTCGGCCCCCCTTACCGGTTTTCTGGCAGGTGCGTGGTGGGTGGTCGGCCATTGTGTCCGGTCGGTGGGCTTCAGGCGAGAGAGTGGCCGGCAAAAATTCAAATTAAAGCAACCCTTTTTCCTTCTTCCCCGCTGCGTGATCGGGGGAAGAAGATGAACAGTGTCGTTCAAAACGACACCGTTCTGCTCTTTTTTTTCTTTTCTTTTTTTCTTGAATGTATGAAACGGCGTCGTTTTAGAGAAAACGCGCCGTTTCATTTAAATGTGGCGCCAGAACGCGCCACATTTCAAATCAGCCCTCAATCATCTTTTTTTTCTTCAATTGCATCCCTGTTAATTTCGGTCTCCGCCCCTCTTGTTGGCCGCGTTTTTCACTTTAGTCCTTGGCCTCTGATTTATGCAATTGAGCCCTTAATTGATCAAAAAACTTCTAATTTCTTCAATTAGGCCCCTGAATCAATTAATTCCAGCCCCTCCATTTACGCGCCTCTTCCAATTTGGTCCCTGGTTTCGAATTTTCTCAATTAAGTCCCCAATTGGCCCTTAAACTTCAATATTTATGCAATTAAGCCCCTGATTTGACCTAATAAATTCCTAAAAAATATATTTTGGCCCCAGAACTTAAATTTCTTCTAATTAAAGCCCAAATTGACTTAAAAATCAATTTTTCTTACAATCAAATCTCCTATAAATTCATTTAAAAATCCAATTAAGTCCATAAACATCCAAATTTGGGCTTTTCTCCTAAAAATGCAAATTTTCCTTCTCAACAGGTTTTTTCCTCCTTCAAGAATATACTGTCAAAAATCCAATCTTTGTATTTTTAACCTCATTGACCAATTTTCCAACCATTTTCTGAGCGCTTCTGCCTCCTGTTATTTTTCTAACCTCCTTTGGCTATATATTTTTATATATATTTTGTGGGGACCCAAAAATGGGTTACAACATTGTCAATGGTTTTTTTTTATAATTACCAAGTCTCAACATGGGCACTTTAGTATTTAGACATACATATATAATATTAATTTATTTAAAAAATTTGGTTGCACATGAAATATTCATGCAGACACGCGTTAGAGCTTCCACGTTGTTCGGATGGCGAGCGGTCATCCATCGGCCAAACTCCGACTTTCATAATAGTGTTTTAATCCTCCTGCCGCCGCCTTCATTTCTGGACGGTGTTTGTGGCAAAAAAAAATATCATGTTATATGCTAATAGCTGATTGTTTTTTTTTTCTTATTTCCTCTCTCCTTCTCGGTTTTAGAACCTTCTATTGTATATTTTTAAAGCAGCCATTCAATTTTTATTTTTTTAGATTTGATCCTTATTTTTTTATTGTTATTTCTTTTATTTTAAATAATCCATATAATTGGAATTTCCTTTCAACTTAACCCTCATTTGATTTTTTACCTTTCACATTTAGTTTTTATTCTTTTGATTGTTAAGCATTTTTAAACTATTCTCATAATTAAATTACCTTTTCAATTACTTTCTTCAATATTTTATATCATTTTCTTAATTAAATTATTTTTTCAATTACGCCTCTCGATATCTTTGTTCATTTTATTTTATGTCATATTTAACCCTTATTATTTTAATTCCTATTTGTTTTGTTTTTAATCTTATTTTATTAGAACTTTCTCTTTCAATTTTATTCATCAATATTTTATAATTTATTGAGATTTCGTTAACCTTTCAGGTCACTGTTTTGAAAGATTGAATCGGGTACACTTAGATCTTTTTTTCAGGTTTTTTTTTTTTACAATTGATTTTTTTATTCTATCATTATATAAGATTATCCCGATCTTGTATGCCATGTCACAAGTTTAGCGTGTTAACCCTGCTTGACCCGGCCCAATAATTATTTTATTTCTTATTATCATCGTCGTTGTCATTTTCTTATTATATTATTAAATTAATCAAAATTTAACCTAATTTTCAAGCTTCCTTTACTTTTTTAGAAACACTACTATCACCTAAATAAGTTTTTTTACTTGTTAAAAAAAATAATCTAGCCCACTCTCATCCTTAGCGAGATTTAACCTAATTTTCAAGTTTCTTTTATTTTTTTTTAAAAAAACACTACTATTAAAAAAAACACAGTATGACGCGTGCCACCAATCTCATCCTCGACGAAGAGTGCTTAGGCAATTACTACTCGAGTAAAGTACTAGAGTTGGGTAAAATTGGACTGGTTCTTTAGGTAGGCACAGTGTGTTTGGTATTGTGGTAACTTTTGTGGTTGTGGTTTGAAAAAAAGTTGTTTTATAAAAAGTACTTTTGGTTAAGGTTGGTTTGGTATTTATATATGTTTAGTTAAAACTGTGGTTGAAATTGAGGTTGAATAAAAAGTAGTTTAATGTGTTTGGTTAAACATGTTTTTCAAATTGAGGTTATAAAATAACTAAAAAAGATATATATTAATATTGGTTTTTAATTTAAATATTGTAGATTTAACTACCACTATTACATCATTAAATAAATAATATTTTATATCAAATATTTTTAATTGTTCCATTAACTTATCTACAATTTCATTACCTATGAAAATCATCCGATAAGGACTACAGTTTTCATGATTTTTTGAGCGTGCAACAAAATCAGGTAAAATATCATCAGAAACAAAATTGGAATTGCGATCAAATTCTGCAAATGCTATGTCATCATGTTATCTCCTTCCAATTTATGTAGTATTATTGAATAATATTAATTACTAGTTTTTTAGTAAAACACAATTAAAAAAAATTGAATTTTTTTTCAGGTCGGGCGTGGTTCAATGAACAGTGAAGTCACTATTTACGTGAAAAATGACCCGTGAATTAATTTACCTGGCACTGTTCACGTGAACAGTGCCAAGTGAATTAATCCAATTAATCCACTCCGCACTGATCACTTCAAGAAGTGAACAGTGCAGAGTGAATATTCACTCTGCACATTATGAACTCGGCTGGAGGATTCACCTCAATTATCTCAAAAGCTAGCTTAAAATCTGATTTGAAAGATGGAAGAACATCCTCCTAGTCTCAGATGATGATGATTGCCAAAGAAATATTAAAAACTCCTACTTGAGCTGAAGGAAGGAAGCAAACAACAAATTGAGTGGGCCCTTGACTTTTTTCTTTCTCTTGGCAACAAGCGGGTAATGAAAAGTGAAAGTGAAAAGTGAAAAATAGCAATTTTTTTGCTTCACCAAAATCAGCGGTATAAAATTTTTAGTAGGACCCATCTCGTATTCGAAATGTTTACCAAACGGTTATAAATTGTGGCTGGAACAAAACACAGTTCCAACCACAATACCAAACGGTAGAAGGGAAAGCTGTTTTAAATTTCAAAAATACCCCAAAATGATATATAAGCATTTTTATAACTTTGTATTTCTATTAATAGTTAAATATTTTTTCGTTGAATTATTTTTAAGAATTCTCCAAACTTGATGGCATGTAGTAAAATATACACTTGTTAAATTCAACTTGACTAGAAGAATTAATTTAAAGATTTTAAAATTCAAAACTTAACCAAAATTGAGTTTGAAATTAAAATAAAAAAAATATGGACTCCATCATGCTAATTTATAACTTGATTGATTTAATAAAGTTAGATGACTCGAATCTAAACAATATATTAAGAAAAATAATATTGTTATAATAAAAATAATTGATGGGAGAAAAATCATTTGGGAGACGAGAACCCATCATTAATTGATGATCCTCTTTGAAAATAAATACGTAAAAAAATAATAAATAAAAAGATGGCCACCACGCTATCATGTGTTCATGTTCATGATGACTTAAGTCAATAATGTCTTGTACAAGAAGGGAGCAAAAGGAGTTTATGGGCATCAATACTTGACAAGAAAGTCATTTCTACAGATTCTTCCGTGGATTTTCACTTTCCTTGTACGAAACCACGACACAAGGAAACGCTTCATTTTGATAATCCCCATTCACATGCATCTTCTACTCTTCACTCAACCCTTTTAAAAAAAAAAAATATTAATCAAATATTATAATACATAATGTTTTTTAAAAAAATTAATCAGCTTTTTATATAGTTTGCTGGATTAATCAAAGTAAATCTAAATTAATCTCAAAATAATATTATTTTATTAAAAAATTTAAAAAATATATTTTTTTTATCTAAAATGTTTGAAATTAACTTTATTCAGTTTTATTTGAATTTGATCGATTCAATCAGGTTGGTCATACCCTAAGTTTGAAATGAAACTTGTGGGCATGTTTGAGAGTGTGGTTGCGGTTGTTTTTCAAAGTGCTTTTCACTTGAAAATGCATTAAAATAATATTTTTTATTTTTAAAAAATTATTTTTGACATCAGCACATCAAAATGATTTGAAAAAACAAAAAAAATATTAATTTAAAGTAAATAAAAAAATTTTATTTTTTTTCAAAAACATTTTTGAAACGTAAAAACAAAAATGACCTTAGCTTGTTATAAGATAACAAGTTATCATATTAAGAACTCGTTTGGCACTGTAGTAGCCAGGGGCGGAGCAAGACAAAAAAATTAGGAGGGGTCAAATTATAAATTAGAGGGATCAAATTTTTTTTTAATTATTTCTATTAAATATTTACAAGGGAGGGGCATTTCTTTGCAGGGGTCGGGGCCCCTGCCAACCCCTCCTCCCTCCGCCACTGGTAGTAGCAATTGTATTTTAAAGGTTTTTTGTTTGGAAACGTATCAATTAATTTTTTTTAAAAAAATATTTTTAAAACATAAAAATAAACAAGGTCTGTCGAGTCATATCGAGCATAGATTAATTGCAATGTGTCTAGCTAGTGTTGATTACTGAAAGGAGACTGTATTTGTTGTGAAGTTGAACCCTAATAGAGTAGACTACACAATGGGTTTGGTTAAATTTATGTCAAGATATCATCGTTACCTTTTCTAAAGCAAAACATGACAGCAATATTTTGATAATCTTTTCACTGTAAGAAAAGAGAGACGGTGATCGTCGACATTTGTCAATTGTCACTCTCCACCTTATTCATATTAAAATACTCCTTGCATGTGCATGGTGCCCGGTGGCCTCCAAATTAATAATTATAATAAATAAATAAATAAAAACTTTGTTCATAGGGAACAATCTGAAACCTAATTACTATAGCTCTCTCAAGCCTCTACTCAACAACAAATCTCATCGAGAATCAAGCAAATTTGACAGGCATGGATCCACGCACGTTCTGAGAAAGAAGTTTATACTATTGATTCTTTCGTTAGACTTAGTTGATATTTGTTGTTGTTTCTCACCGGGTATTTTTTAAAATTTATTTT
Source organism: Populus trichocarpa (assembly GCF_000002775.5). Classification (NCBI taxonomy): domain Eukaryota; kingdom Viridiplantae; phylum Streptophyta; class Magnoliopsida; order Malpighiales; family Salicaceae; genus Populus; species Populus trichocarpa. Next base: position 22,809,248 of record NC_037286.2, on the reverse strand, counting down.
TGATATCAATACATCTAAACGATACAAAAATACTAAAAATTAAAGAATATTGTGAGCACCGCATAAATAAATAAATAAAATCTTAGTATCAATTGTATTTTAAAATTAGATTGGTCTAACAGGTTGATCTAGAATTCAGATAATTTAAGATATGTATTAGTTGAATTTTAAAAAAAATAGTAAAAGTAATTAATTAAAATAATTTTTTTTTATTTTTATTTTTTAAAAAAAATAGATAAACCTTTCCGGTCAGATTTCATTTTACAGCTATGATATCAACTTACTCGTATCAAACTATTAATCACGAACCATACTAGCTAGCTAGCTAGCATGATCTTGCAATTCTATATTTATTTTTTAAAAAGGAAAGGAAGAAAACAAGAGCTTTATTTTTTTATTATAATGCAGTGGTCACAAACGATCAACACGTGTCCTTGCGAGATATATATTTAAAAAAAAATGAAAAGAAGAAAACGAGAGCCTTGTTTTTTTATTATAATGCCGTGATTACAGACGATCAATATGTGTCCCCACAACCATATTGAAACGTTCCTTTCGCATATCTCTATTCTCTTGGAATGTCTCAATCAAATATATAATTTTGTTTTTCATCTCTTTGTTCGTTTCCTTGTCTTTTTATTAAAAAAAAAACATGATTAGGAATGCGAGATGTATATTGTAGAAAACTCGTTTTATAATATGGTACTATGAATTATGAATTTTGATCGTTATTTATATAATTATTAAATTAATTTTTACTGAATTAATTTTTTCTTAATTTAACTTGAAATTCAGTTCTGATCAAGTTTCAAATTATAAGTTTCTCGGGTTAGTATATTATACAAGGTTTAACAACTATATTGAGTACAATTGCTAAACTTGATCCGAAGTGGGATCTTATCAAAGCTTAGATCATGACTCAACCCTCAAATCAATCGGTCAACCCGAATCTTTTTAAAATGATGTAGTTTCAAAAATAATTTAAAAATAAAAAAAATGTCAGGGGGCAAAAAAGATTAAAAGCAAAACTCTAATGAAGTCATTTTATAAATTTAAAAAATATTGGAAGGGGCTTGATTATATCTCATTCAAGTTTTATCAAGTTATAAATTAATATGTAAAATCTTTTAAATTTATTTAAATCAATTTTTAATCTATTAAAAAAAACATAACCCAAATTAATAAATCATCAAGTTGATTTATTAAGTCGGGTGAAGTTTAATAAATACAATGCCAATAACAAATCATTAAGCATATTTTCAAAAGAACAATTTATAAAAACAAGAATTTTTATTATAAGTTCAAGGATTTTTTTATTCACAAATTTTTTTAATAAATTGGTATAAAACACTGTTTGTTTAAAATTCATTTTTTTATATATTTTTAGATATATGATAATAAATTCTAAAAAATAAAAAAATATATTATTTTAATATATTAAAAAAACAGTTTATAACATAATTTCTCCGTGCTAATAATATATTTCTCTAATACAACGGGTGGTCCCTCAAAATCTTTAGCTTCTCCATGGAAATCATTACCCGACACGTGCCAGTCAGGCCACATCGGATATGGAGTCCATTGAACGGGCCATAGCAGGTAGCCCAGCTCACTACATAATTTTTGGTTGCCTGCTAGTTATTATTAATTTAGGGCGACTTAGTTTCTCTTGGTCTTGCAGAGGAAGGAAGTAAGTAAGGAAGGAAGATGGCAGGAGTGGAAGCGAGGGTTTCCCTAGAAGACCTCAAGAAGAAAATGGCTGACTTTGCAAAGGAAAGAGACTGGGACCAGTTTCATAGTCCTAGAAATCTCCTTTTGGCCCTGGTATGTTGCTCCTCTTCCCAACCCTAACTACAATCTAGAAAAAGTATACCATATTGATATACCCTTCTCAAATATCTATGCTTTGTTTTGTTTTGTATCAGGATTTTTCTGTAGTCCCATCAGAGCTTGTAACAAAGTGACAAACCCCATTTCTTTCTACAAAAAATTATGTGTGTCAGGCCTCAGTATGTGTAAAAGCTGCTTAATTTTATGCATTTTCATGTTGTATATTACTATTGATCTTTGGCTTTCAATTCTCTTTTTTGGTCAAGTCTTATGATTTAGCTCCTTTAAAATATTAAATAATTGACTGGAAAATACACACAATCACTGAATCTGATCGCTTGTTGAAGAAAGAAAGGGAGGATAAAAGGTTTACTGACCCTTTCTTCATGTTTCTTCTTGCATTAGACCATTTGTTTTTTGATTTTTTTCCAGAAAGTCTAAAACGCAACTGCTTAATTTCTTTCTTTTATTCATTGATGGTGCTGGACTTTTGTCAGCTGGGTAGTACGTTGCACTCCCTTCCTTGTCTATTTTCTAGTTATGCTCTCTGAATGGTTTCTCGGATCCAAGTCAAGCTAAATAGCTTTTTTATCTGCTTTCTTACTTGCCCATGTTTCTGTTTTGCTGCTTGAGTGGTTTCTTGTATGTGAATTTTGAAAAATTGATGAAGTTGGGCGTCAAAAAGCTAGAACTTCATCAGCTTCCACTGTTTGAAACCGCATGTTTTTTCCATCACACAAGTACGGCAATCACAAGCACCACTTCTGGGCCACATTATGTTTCATAACAAGACCCCACATTGTTTGATTATAACTACAGTTCTTATGTGAAGGCGCAATGATAATAATGGTGGAGGTTTCTCTGTCAGGCTCATGTCTCGTTTCAGTATTTCGGTGTGTGATTGTATTTTGTTGTTGTTTTGTTCGTGTTTCAGGTGGGAGAAGTAGGTGAATTGTCTGAGATATTTCAGTGGAAAGGAGAGGTTCCAAGAGGGCTCCCTGATTGGAAAGGTGAAGAGAAAGAGCACCTTGGAGAGGAGCTATCAGATGTGTTGTTGTATCTTGTTAGGCTCTCTGATGTATGCGGTGTTGATCTTGGTAAAGCTGCCATGAGAAAGCTGGAGATCAATGCCATCAAGTACCCTGTTCAGCTCTGTAAGGGCTCCTCAGAAAAAAAAAGGCCAATCAACGCAGGCAACAATGCTAGTGGTGATGGTGTTACAGGGAGCATTTATAGCAACAGCAGCACAAGTAACAGTAATGGTGTCTGATGTTCTGAGATTATGTCCTCTCTGACTTTCGTAGCAGGCCTCCCGTCTGAGGTTTAGTATACACTAGCTAGTAGCCTAGTGCTGGTCTTTTTCTCTTTTTGTTTGATGGTGTTATGTAGCAGTACATCCTAAATCTAGCATCATTACATATATATATACTGTATTTTCATTAGGGAATAATGTGTTTGTTTTCGTTGAATCTTTTTCTTAAACTCAGATTTACTTGAGAAAATATTAAAATAATTTTTTAAAAAATAATTTTTGGATATTCTTCATGCTTCCTCTTGTCTTTTCTTACAAATGGATTTTTTCTCACAGATGGATTTGGAACGAACTTGATGTTGATGTTGAAGTGGAGTGGAGTGGAGTGAATAGTGTCTCGCTTTGCATTAGTGCAATGGTGGATTGGTGAATTAAATTATCTTAATTTTAATATTTTTCTTAATTATCTTGTTTTATTTACTAATTTAATGACGAGCTTTTATGCATGATTTAAATATTTATAAAAATCAAAGTGGTTGTTTTTAATACAAGCTTTTATTACAGGTTTTTTTTTATCAAAATTAAATACATATCATTATTATATGGCTATTATCCTATAAATAACGGCTTTAATTATATTTCAAACAAATAAACTGTTTTATGTGTTTTTTTTTTCCAAAAAACTAAGAGACTGACAGTCCCTCCCAAATAATAATAATAAAAAAAAAAGCAAGGTCAAGTGCGCTGACCTGGCTTAATATTAAAGTACAGATACTAGGCTTGATCTTTTTCTACTTTTTTATTTTTATTTTTTGGTTTTTTCTTTCACTTCAAAAAATAATTACCAGATTTATTTGTTCTTTAGTTTTGATATGGTTCTTAAATACAACTAAATTTTTATTTGAATTTTAATAATTATTTTATCAATTATTATGTAACTTATATGAAAAGGATAATACTAATAATAAATCCGTTTATGAAAATTCAATTTAATTTTTTTTAATTCTTAAATCTTTTAAATAGATTTAGAATATGATTTTATCACATTTATAATTTTTTTAGTTTTTAATCATACATAAAATATGAATATTTAATTTTTATATTTTTTGTTAACTTGCTTCAATAATAAAGAGAAATAATGATTTCAGTTAAAAATATTGTGTTTTCTAAGATAACTAGGAGATATATTAATAGAAAATTTTATCTTGATGGAAAAAAATAAATCAAAATGATTGTGTTTTCATGTTTAATAACATTACCAAAAATTTTCATGAAGCCTTGATATTTTTTTCATGTTTTAAAATATGGTGGTCCTTTGCAACATAACGCAGACATACAAACTTGTTTATAGAAAATACTAAAAGGTATGGCTATTTTATTGTATCTCGACATTGTTCACCACCTCATATTTTGTTATGGATTAACTCTTCACAAGTCTTTATTTTTTTATTTTAATCCTCAAAATTTTTTCTTTTCATATTTTCATGTTTAATAAAAATGACGAAAAAATTCGTGAAACCTTGACATGTTTTCTTATTTAAAAAAATGATGGTTCTCCACAATGTAGTGCGGGAATATACACTATTTATGAAAAAACACTACAAGGTGTGGTTGTTTTACTCTACATTGACATTGCTCATCACCTCATATTTATTGTGGATTAACCGTTTTTTTTTGTAGTTTTTTTTTTGTGTGATTCAATTTTTTAGGCCAAATTAAAAGATAATTGAATCAAATTTGTTGGCTAAAGACAAGATTAAAAGAACAGATGATCAAAGTGAAAAAAAACATTGAAAATGAGTGATGAGTTCAAAGTTATCACAAAAGGTTTACTTTAGTCCTTGAACTTTACAAATTATACCTATCTGATCCCTTCATATTTTTTGCAATTCAATTTTGGTATAAAAAATTTATTTTTTATTTATTAATCCCTAGTTTAAGATATGAGAGAGAGAGAGAGAGAGACCACTACATTCTAGCAGTAGAAAGAGAAAATCAATATCAACACCAATTCTGCCCACCAAAAAAGTTGATTTTGGTGTCAATGTATTTTATTTTATAAGAGAAGTTCTATTTAGGTTTTTTTCACCTTGAAATTCTCTAAAAAACATATTTAACCTGAGAAGATTTTTTTTATGATTTTTTGTGTTTTTTTTTTTAGTTTTTTAAGGTCATTTATGGAGTTGTCATAACGTTTAGTCTCTTTTCTAGGTGTTTTTGATCAAAAATGGGTTAAAAACAAGTTTTTAGGTTAAAAAATCAAATATTATTTTTCCAGACACCATAGTGGTTAAAATTTAGTGAAAATCAAACAATATGTTATATGTATATTGTTTTTCAAAAGATAGTCATCCACCCAAATTGCACTTTTTTTTAAAAAAAAAAATTTGGGCTTATGCGTGGGCCTGACCTCTTTTTTTTGTAATTTTGCTTCTTGTTTAAAAAAAAACCGTGCTTTTTTATATGTTTTTTAAAATATTTTTTAATTTATATTTAAATTAATACTCCTTCTCTTTATTTTTTTATCATATTTTAAATAGTTGTTTTTTTTAAAAAAAATATCTTGTATGTATTCAATTTTTGAAAAAGATTATTTTAGTTTATCTATAATTTTTTTAATGTTTATATAATTGAACTCTATTTATAAAACATATTTATTTTTTTATAGTATTTATAATAAGCGCAACCATATGAGATATTTTTTTTCATTTGATTTTATTTAATCAATTTTATGCATGTGTCTATTTGATTAAATAAAAAATTAATTTTAATAAACAGAGGTGCTGAATACAACCAAGTAAATAATCAATGTTGCAAAATCAAATATTTTAATCTATCTCCGCCTCTTGACTTTTCCAAGTATATATTTAGTTATTATTAATAACTTTTTATTTATTTATTTATTAACATATATAATTTTTAATTTATTTAATTAAATATGTTCATAAACTTTTCAATTTACTTTAGTTTTTCATGTAAAAAAACATTTCAAAAAAACCTTTATAATTAATATTTTTATTGAAAAAAAAACTTAATTCGTATTAAAATGTGTAACAAATATCTAGTATTTTGTAAACACCTTACTATCACCATTTCCATCTCCACTGCCACCACGGTCACCATCTCCGATGTCTCCATCACCACCACCGACGTTATGATCACTATCCCCAGGAGTCCTCTTATATCCACCTGCTTAATGTTATCGTTACACAACAATGAATTGAATTTTTTTTTTTTAACACAGCTAAGCCATAGTAAATATTATTTTCAGCGATACATAATTGGCTCTACAATTTTTAATCACTTTTTGAACGAATTTATTTATTTATTTTATTTGTATAATCTTATTCAAAAGAAAAAACAGTAGACACCACCACGCAACATTATCTTTCCAATCTCTTTCTAGTATAATGTTAGTAGTATTAATGTAGTTGATAATTTGTTGGTAATTTAATTTTACAAACTGAATACCAACAGGACCTGGTTGTAACAATTTTTCAATTTAAGTCCCTCGCATCCTGTAGAGATGTCTCTTCCAACTCTCCACTCTTGAAAAACGTGTTTGAAAACGCAGTGGAAACAATATTTTTTTAAATTTTAAATTATTTTTATTAAAAATTATTTTTTTATGTTTTCAGATTGTTTTGATTTGTTAATATAAAAAATAATTTTTTAAAAATAAAAACAATATTATTTTAATGCATTTCTAAATAAAAAATATTTTTAAACTACAACCGCTATCACAATTCTAAACAGGTTAAGATAGCAAAACACATATCACAATCCTTTTATTTTATTTTTTATTTTATTTTGGAGGTACATCTTATGTGCTATTTGTGTTTGATCATTGTTATTATGGATTTTAAATAGATTATATAGCTATTTTTCGTATCAATAATGTTATTTATGATTTTTATTTTTTTATATAATTATTTTAAGTTTGACCGTTTCCCTTTTCCCTCTTTTATTAATTTTGTGAATACAAATTCAACACCCCTCTCCCTCTTGTTTTTGTATTTATTTTAGAGTGTAGTAGAAATTATTTTTTAAAAATATTTTTTACTCAGAAATATATTATAATAATATATTTGTTTAAAAAATAATTTTATTATAAGTATATTAAAATAATTTAAAATTATAAAAATTGATTTTAAATAAAAAAATCGATTTTTTTTTTATAAACACCATTCAAATTGACAAATTCTCATATTTCTTTTCTATTTATATACACAAGGGCCCTCGGCCCGAAAAGAACAAAAGGAAGTATCTACAATTCTACATAATCTCGGGAGGTGATCCCGATACCAAAAAAAAAAAAAAAAACCTCAAATTTGTAAAAGCAGCCTGGGAGGATGAGTGAGGTGCAACGTGCCAAAATATCTCTCTCTCTCTCTCTCTCTCTCTCTCTATATATATATATATATATATATATATATAAATATTCTGAATTGTTATAGTAAAATTATATTTTTGCTTTTCAATAAAAAATCATTAGAAGGAATATAGTTTTTCATGTTATATTGATTATTATTAAATTAATTTAGGCATATTTGTCTTTTTAACTTTTTTAGCACAATAAAATAATTTAATTATCTTTAAAAATAATATATTTTTAACTAGCGTCCAGGGTTTTTTTTAGTATTATTAATTTTTCAAAGCACAATGATATGACTCAGTTACCCTTAAAAGTAAAATTGCCTTAACTAACATTCTTAAGTTTTTTTTATTTTTTTTATCATGATTTATTTGTTATTATCAAGTTGACTTAGAAGTAATTTAGTATTTTAATAAATATAAAATATCATTATAAGAAAGTGATTGAAGTGTGCAATGACGCGTGGGTTGTGCCCACACTATTCGGGCGACACGTGAGGGGGCATTCGGTAGCCAAGCAGTAGCTTTCACGGTGATATTCGGATCTTCTCGATGACCCCTCCATCCCTAGACATCATGTGTGGCCAACGAATCTCCAGATTGATGCCACCAAACTTTTTTTTTTTCTCCCCCCTTGATTTCCACAGTTGTCCCTTCTTTTGATTGTTATTTATCTTATTTGAGATAATTTTAAAATTAATCTTTTCTTTTGATTTCATCCTCTAGTTTTTTTTATTAGGTTTTATCTTTATTCCTTTTATTGCTATTTTTTTTACCTTGATAAATTTTTTAAATTTATATATTTTTTATTTTATCCTTCAACATTAAATTGGTTGGGAATTGAGCTTCTTAATTGAGCCCAAGTTTAGGATTTTACGGGTTGCGAATTTGGAAGATTAACCAAGGTTTATGAGATTCTTTCACATTTGCTTGATTTTTTTTTCTTTTCTTTTTTCAAGTTTATATTTTTTATAATTTCATCATTCAACATCTATTTAATTAGAGATTAGACTCCATTATTTTTTTATTCACTTTCTATAGGATTTCACTGATTTTGAAAATGACCTAGGTTATCTCGGGCTTTTTATTTTTTGTTCTTTGTTAAATTTAGCTTTTTTTAAAAAAAATTTGAATTAAATTAAACTAATTGATTAAATATAAACATAAGATGCTCACCTCATGATATTTTGTTTGGTTTGCTTTCCGAGTTGTTGCACCAACAACACGAGCAGTCTCTTTTAATATCGTTAAGCAACATTTCAAAATGGTGTGACAACCATCTTAGTGATATCTTTCTGGTGGTGGGGCGGTGTTCACGACGAAGCGACAATGAGTCTCTAACGTGTTTTTATTTCTTCTTCTCTCTAATATAATATTGTTTGCTTATTTTTTATAGTTAATTATTGCCATTTTTTATTGTTTGTTTTATTTATTATCAATATCTTTTTTTAATTATATTATTAAATTAATCGAGTTTATTAAACCATTTAAATCAATGATCCGAGTCAATATCCTTTTTTCATGTTAGGAAAAATTTAGGAAAAACCACCTATCGAGTATTAGCCAGAGAATCAACTGCATATTGATTGGCTTCATTGCAACAGTTGGATATCTGGACTTCCCAATGGCCTCTCTATTAGCTCTGCTTAATTAAGCATCTTTCGTTGGATGGAAGTGGTGAGTAGATCATTAACCACTTAGCAATTAACTTCTAGGATCACCAGTGTGCTGCCATTGTTCCAAGCCAATTCTGGCTCTGTTTTAGCAGCAGCCCATAATTGGGCTCGCATGTCTCTTTTCTTAATAAACCAGAGTACCAGACTGCCTTAAAACGTTTTACGACCCTTATGAGCTGAATGAGCCCATAGTCTCAGCTTGCCGAGTCTTGATTTTTTTTATGCTATTAAACTCGATCCATGTTTAACTGGAATGGAATTTCTCACTTCCACTTCCGGCCCCCTCTTGTTCTTTCAATGGACGTTTCATCTATATATCGTTCTAAAGAAACCCTCCCTCTCTTTCTTGAACCCTTTTCTTTTGCGATCAAGAAAAAACACCAAAAATGAAGAGAGATCATCAAGAAATCACTGGTGGTATTGGGATTTCTACTGGCAAAAAAGCTGAATCTTCTTCTTCATCAATGGCAACTGAGAAAGGAAAATTATGGGTTGAAGACGATCAAGATGAAGGTGGCTTGGATGAATTGCTTGCTGTTTTGGGTTACAAGATTTTAAGTCTTCAGATATGGCTGCGAGCAGCTCGTGAGGGAGCCTATAATTTCAGCTTCCTTCGGCCAGAGTTATTAACCTTATTTTATTGTTCAACATATTCATAATCCCCACGTGGGTGCCTGAGCTTGGCTAGAGTCGATGCGAGTTGAGAATCAAAGCTCGTTCATGGCTTTGCTGCTCCCCTCTTCCCTTTCTCTCTTTAATTATGGATAACTAAGATTAGTTATTAATTGATAATTACCATGCGCAAGCTCATCATAGAGCTGGCCATCTCTAGTCAAGGACATATCACTTGGGGGAGGGCAAGAGGCAGATCATCACCCTTGTCAATCTGCCAAAAGTGAAAGGTCTTACCATAAGTCTTGCAGACTTTCTCAAGATCCTGCCTCTGTATATAGGACCAGGAACCCCAGGCATGAACAGAACCCCACTTTTCACCTCGTATTCATAGGTGTGCCAAAGCGTCCACGTCTGACAGTGCTAAGAACAGATGTTCGGAGATGATGTACTCCACCCCAATAAGCCGAGCATCCGGTTCAGGGCTGTTATATATCAGACATTGGCGCATTTCCTCGTTCTGGTGGCCACAAAAATGACGCGCCTCTACTTGCCGAGTCATGTCATGTGCATAAAAGTGAAACCTACAAGAACATACAAACTCCATTGCATCAACGGAGATAATGAAAAATAGTCGTGCCATGTATAAAGAACCTATGATTTATGATCAGAAAATTGCAACTTGCCAAAGAACTTGTGCACATGTAGAGAGAGAGAGAGAGAGATATTAGGAGGCTTACGCGCTAGAGGTGTTGGTGGATCTTGTTAACAGGACCAAAGCCTTGAATGGCAGCCGCCACTGTCTCAAGGAGAGCCGTGCCAGTCGTCGTTGGCTCGCCAGGAACTTCTGGATGAGCTGACACTTTCTACTTTCCTGTTTTTTCTAGATTGGACGCGGGCGCGCATTCTTAGCCCAACATGAGATTAGGTATGAATATACCCCTACCCAACTTAAAGTTAGACACGAGCATGTAATAATCCAACCTAAAAAAAGATATAATCACATTTTGAATTATAACATTCATAAAATGAACTTTCAATGGCGGAGTTTTAAGGAAAGCATGACCCATCACTATGATATATGCTAGAGTCCAAGTATAGGCTTCGCTCTCTGCATGCAGTGCGACTCATGGCGGCATATATGGCTGAAGTGGCTTTGTGAAGGTTGCAACGTGGATACAAACGTGGCGGTTCCCAGGAATTGAAATCGCGAATATAGGGATAGTAACAGGGAGGATTGGACCATATCCGCTCCATGTATCTATAATTATTGCCCATATTTCACACGTATTAATTGATTTAAATTAGATGGGAGGTTTTTCATTTATTACATACTTGTTATCTTGATTTTTTTTTATATTTTCTAAAAAATTCTCTCTTTATTTTTTTTATAATACCTCACAAAATTATATTAAGAAATTTCACTAATTTAATAATTTTATTTGAATTTCATTTAAAATATTAAGACAATATATAATTAAGAAAACATAGAACTACATCTAATGGTATTACTAGCTTCGGTGCTCACGCTTTATTGCAGGGTTAAACTAAATTTTTGACACAAAAAAATAATATTTAAGTTCTACAAGCATATTTTTTTTTAAAAAAATAAGTAACTTGGGTCATAGACAGACTAAGTGGAATAAGCTGGTTAATCATACAAAAAAAAAAACAATAATAAATAAATCAAATTTAAAAAGAAAAATGATTAGAAAAACATGGGAAAAAAAATATTTTTTCAAAATGGGATGAGCGATGTATCTCAATTCACAACCTATTAAATACAAAAGAACAAAATGAGGGAAAAAAAACATGAAAAAACTTGTCATGGTCAACCCGAGTTAGCATGATAGATTCATAACCCCGGTAATCAGGGTCGAGCCAACCCCAAATATCCCTCCAAACCCACGGCTCAGATCATGAGATTGAAATAACCTGATAAAAAATAAAAAGAATTATAAAGTTTTTTTTTAAAAAAACTCATGTTAACTTTTTAAACTCGAAGCATCCTATATATATATAAAAAAAATAATTTTCAATTAATCAAATATTGAAGGATGAAATTGAAAAAAAATCAATTAAAAAGAACATGATTAAAAGAAATTTTATATTTGATTGAAGGGTAAAATTATAAAGAAAAATCAATTTAGCAAAAGGACAAAAAAACCAAAAGAATGAGGATTGAAATTGACATAAAAAATCAAAATAAATTTTTGATTGAATGGTGAAATTAAAAAGAATAATAAATCTTACGGGGAGAAAAAAATTAGAAATCAAAACAATAAGAATCAAATTAAAAAACATAATATCATCAATTTAGATTAAATGATGAAATTAAAAATCTAAAAACATTTACAAAAAAACAAAGAAAAAAAATTAAAAATCAAATGAATAAGGGTGAAATTGAAAAAAAAATATACATATAGCAAATTGGGATGGAATGATAAAATTAAAAATAAATAAAATTTCTATAAAAAAATAAAAATTAAAAATTAAAAATTAAAAATTAAAAAAATAATAATTAAAGTTGAAACACTAACTACTAAAAAACATCAATAAATAAGTGTTTTTGTATAATTGAAAAAGATTTATTTGTCCATAATCTTCTAGTGAAATACTTTGAATCAAATTTATTCTACATATTTATGCGGCGGGTCGAATCAAATATACCAGTATAATAATTGATACTTTGAATCAAACTCAGCGTAATCTGTGCTAAAATCCACAGCAATAAATGGGTGTTTTTGATAGAATTGGAAGAGACCGGGAAATACCCTCAGGTTTATAATCTTCGAGTTCTTTATTGTCAGAAATCGCCTTCCCAAAGCTAGAAGCAATGGTTGTAGATGAGTGACCAATCTCTCATCATACCAAAGCACTGTGCAGTTAAATTGTAGAGCTTGAAAATCAATTTGAAAGCATGGAGCTGTTATGATCCTGAGCAGGCACCTCAACATGATGCATGGAAATATCTGATCTGGGGAAAAAATAGACTTGTAAATTGAAGAAAGGACTTGAATATACCCTTGAATAATCCTTCCCACCATAGATATCCCCAGCAACTGTGTCTACAGCTCTGTTACTTCCCCGATGACGCAGCTCCAGCAACTCATCAAAACTGAGAAAGGAAATGCAGTAGTATCCAGTACTGAACATGAAACAACGTAAAAGGGAGTCCAGAATTGTTTGCAGATAATCAATTTGGTAATGACTAATCCATCTTGTTTCGATGAACAGTGAGCAGTATTATGGAGCTACGTGTTTTTCCAAGGCTGATTAGCTACACTGTTTTGAAGATCTCCACGATGGTTTATGGGTTTTTTTTTCGCTTCCTCAAAACCTCTATGAACTCTGAAGACCTCACCTCTTCTACAGATTTCAGCTAAGGTCTGCTCGCATTAGCAACATGGCTGTCATACTATGTTATTTAACAACCATTGTTGCTACTTTTGCACATCAGATTTCATAAACCAAGACTATTAAGTTCCAAATGGATTGGGCAAAAATTGAAAAAACATTTTGTTTAAATTTTTTTTTGGATCATTTTAATGTGCTGATGTCAAAAATAATTTTTTAAAAATATATTATTTTGATGTATTTCTGAGTGAAAAACACTTTGAAAAGTAACCACTATCATACTCTCAAATACCCCTTAAAATGATTCACTACATGCTATTTGGGAGTGTAGTAAAAATTGCATTTCAAAATACTTTTCATTCATATGTGCATCAAAATAATATATATATATATATATATAAACCAGTACATCAAAACGATTCAAAAATACTAAAGATAAAATAAATTTTAAGAAAAAAACTTTTTTCAAATTTTATACAAACAAGGTTTTGACTGTAATGTCAAACACGCTTATGCAAACCGTTGAGAAGCACGAGCATGTATCTAGCAACAAATATACTAAAAGGCATGGGAGATTCACTGTAGCTCCTCTCATATTTTCTTGTTCATCACTACAGTATGATGATCATTTTGTCATTCCCATAAAAAAAAAAAGTCTTTGGATTATGGGTATTTTAGTATTTTCACATGATTCATAAGTCATTATTGATTTGTTTGGGGTAGTTTTGTCCATTCAATATTTTCATAAACAATAAAATAATCAAAATACCCCCAGAAGTAAAAAAAAAAAAAGAGGTGTCGGGTAAGGGTATTTAGCCATTTTTATACACAAATAAAATTACACATGTACCCTTTAATGCAAGATATTTAATTCATTGTTGTCAAGGGTGTTCTGGTCCTTTAGCCTCGGTTTTTTTTGTTAACTGTAAGTTTGGTTGAGGGTAGTTATGTAATTTACTATTAAAATAATATTTTCTTATTAAAAAAAATGTTGGCACGTGCATCGGTTTTTGGTTGTAAAAAATAGTTGTTCGTCGTCTCATACTATTCTTCTCCATCTCCTCTTCCATTATAATTAGCACTTGTGCTCTAAATCTGATTGGTATATCACCAACGACCCTTTTTTCTTCTTCTTTCATTTCCCTCTTACCCACGTAAATACACTATGGTTCTCATTATTTCAAATTCAGACCTTTGAGTCTGGATTGATGTTTTTTTTAATTATTTTTTTTATTGAAGTTTTGTTTATTTTTAATTTAACTATTGGTTTTTAATTTGTATATATAAGGTATTTTAATTCGGTCCTTTTACTTTTAATTTCTTAATAATTTGTATATGGCTTGCAATTTTATCCTTCAAATCAAGTTTAAGATTTTTTTTTCAATGATAATAGTGATTTCAATTTTGTCCATTTTGTTTTGATTTTTTATTGTTTTCCTTGGTTTTTTTTTTATTAAAGTTTTTATAGATTTAATTTAATTTTTCAAATCAAGTTCATGGTTTTTATTTTTTCAATAATAATGATAATGATAGTAGTAACAATAATAATTGTAATAATAATCTTTGTAATATTAATAATAATAATGATGCTAATAATAATAATATTTTTAATGTTAGTTATAGTTATATTATTATTATTATTATTATTATTATAAAAATAGTGATGAAAATAATAATATTATTGATGATGATGGTGATAACAACAACATTAATTAAATTAGTAATGATAATAATGATGATGATGATAGTAATAATATTATTAATAATAGTTGTGAAAATAATAGTAGTAATGATGATAATTGTGGTAGTAATATAAAAAAGATGAAAAAAAATGATGATGATAATAAAAATATTAATAATAATTATTGTGATAATAGTGATAATGATAATAGTAATAGCTGCATCAACAACAACAATATTATTATTATTATTATTATTATTGTTATTATTATTATTATGGTGTTGGTTGTTAAAATAATATTAATATAATAGTTATAAGTCATTTTAATCCCTATATTATTTAATTGTTTAATTTTTTTGAATTGCCTTTTTAATCTTGACAGTATGAAAGGGCGTCCCTTGGCTAGCCATTGATTTTATCTTACCAGCATGACTCGTGTTATATATATATATATATATATAGACAGAGAGGTAAATCATGGGACTGCTCTCTGTGTGTTGATGGTTCTCCAATTTATAAAAAAATTCCGAGGGATTAATCTTTTATTAGAATATCTAGGCTTTCTTAAAAAAAAAGATTGTTTGTCTTGACCATTCAACCACTGATCAGCTATATCTTGAATTTTGTTTTTTTTAAATTATTTTTAAATGCTTTAATATTAAAAATAATTTTTTAAAAATAAAACAAAAATAAATTTTTAATATTTTTTTTTAAAATACTTTAAAAAACAACACTCAACAATCCAATTATTAACCCACTAATTTTCAATCACAGTTCCACCGTGCATTGCTCTATCAATGGTAATTGACGTGTACTTTCAAAATAAATAATCATAAATGGTTATAGGTATCCGATTTAAAAAGAAAGGCAAGTCCAAGAAGATAGTTTTTTAATGGAGTCACGTATATTCATAGTAGGGGTAAGTAAAAAACTGATTAAACTGAGAAAATTAAAAAAAAAAAACTAAAAAAACTGAATTGTGAAAAAAACCGATTAAACCTATTAGAATTTTTAAAAAACCGATCAGTTCGGTTTTATAAGCCTGAAACCGAAAAAATCAAACCGAAAAAAACCGAGCCAAACCGGAAAAAAACCAAGCCAAACCGGTTTGAACTTGTTTTTTTAAATAACAGAATCGAACCGAAACCAGTCGGTTTGAACCGGTTTGGTTATTTTTTTTAAAAACCGGTTTGATTATTTTTTTTGATAAAAACCGAACCAAACTGAAAATAATCACCTCTAAAGAATAGTTAATTTATGTTCAGATTAGTAAATTAACTTTGTTTCAAGATTTTTTCAGCTAGACTAATCTGGACTGATAAAGTGTAATTTAGTTATTTCTATTGATTTTAATTTAAAACCAAACCCAAATCAAATTTTAAATTAGAAGTTGAGTTATTAAATTGAGTGATCTTGGTCTTGAATTGACAACGTTTAATAATCAGGTTTAGAGGATGTTTGAGAGTGTTGTAATGGTTATAGTTAAAGTATATTTTATTCAAAAATATATTAAAATATTATATTTTATTTTTAAAATATTATATTCAACATTACTGGATAAAAATAATCTAAAAATATAAAAATTAATAATTTAAAACAAAATTTTCAAACAGTACCTTGGTAAAACTGATTCAGAGTCCAAGTTCCATGAAATAAACTATGAATAGAAATGGTCCAAATGGATTATTTTCAATTCAACAGGCTTGACAGGTGACAGTGACCTCCCGTACGTTGACTAGTAGGGAGGAGGAAAAAAAAAAAAAAAGGGTAAAATTGCACTCCGAAGGTATTAGGCAGCAGTTGTTCTTTCATCGCCACATGGAGTAGAAAAGAAGAGTGGGTAGGGGCCGTAGGGCAAACAATTGACCAATAATATGTTTAATTTAATTATTAGAATTTGAAAAATAAATACACCTATGGTGAGTTCTGTTTAATTTAATTATTAGAAATGATATTTTTAGGGTGTAGCTTAATTTGTCAGGTCTTGGGTTTGCTCCCTAAAGATTACCAGTTCGAGTCTCACCAATCTCAGAGTTACTGGAAGCTGCTTACATGGTCGTTAACTTCATGGCCAATAAGATTAGTTGAAGTGCGCACAAGTTGATCCGGACACTTATATTAATCTAAATTTTTTTATTAGAAATGACTATAGGTTATCTAAACATTCAATATCAAAACAATATTATTTTGATATTTATATATATTTTTTATGAGGTTTTTTTTGTTCATATGTTAAGTTAAAAGCTTGGTATATTTAAATAAATTAAAATAATTAAATATAGATACACTCTTTCAAAGAAAAATTCAGTAATGGGATTTGAATATGAAACTTCTTATTGAGTGATTTTTGGACCGTCCTATAACTAATATTCAAAAATTTATGTTCTATCTCACCGAATAAATTCCTAATGAAAAAACATCAAGCTAATATTTTTCAATGCTTTATAATAATTCTGAAAGGTTAATATTAAAAATAAAAAAATAAAAAGATAATTTTAATATATTTAAAAAACATTTTTAAATATTTTCAAATAAAACTGCAGATAATTTTTTTTTTTTTTGATTTACGTGGGGTGTCCGGGCCAGCTTACGCGCACCACGACTATTCCTCACGACCCACTGGACACCCTGCAAGCCCAGGAGCAGGTAAGGCACCGCGGGGGTGACAGACATGCATATAAAGGGTCGAACCCAGGACGGAGACGGAACAAATCACACGATTGACCACAGCAGCTAGACTCTCAAGGCTGCAGATAATTTTTTTAACTCATATGTTACAGATAATAACTGTAACTTACGTGTCGCAAATAAAAACTATAACTCCACGTGTCGCAGGTAGCATTGTAATTTTTAAAACTGTGCTTTATTTACTTTTAACTTTTTTGTTTTTACCGTGCTAAAAACTAAAAAAAAACTCAATGATAAATATGGTTTTAATTTAAGTTTTAACCAGTCAACACCAACTGGACCCACCGTCCTGATTACCTTGATGTCCTTTGCGTTTTGAAACAAACCAGAAAGATCCAAGTTACGTACAGCTTCAAGCATTCTATATAGTCAAATATTGAGACCGTCCATCTTCTTCAATAATAGAGTACCAACCCAGTTCCCTTTTCTTGAAGACGAAACGACTGTAACGTTTTCATTTTCAAGGGAAATTGGCTTCCCAAAAAGGATACGAAAAATGGAGTACTGGGCACAGAAGCCAGTGGAAGTGAGGGCAATAGAGGCTTTAGGAAAAGGGTTCGATCTGAGTAGTGATTTCAGATTGAAATATGCTAAGGGAATGAGTAGTAATAATGAAAGATTGGTGCTTTTGGATGAAACTAACAAAAGGGATGTTGTGTTTCCTGGTGGCCTTACTATCTCTAACGTTTCTGAGGATATTAGATGTGATAAAGGTGACAGGACTCGATACAAATCTGATGTTCTTGAGTTCAATCAGGTCAGATTTTGTATTTTTTTTCTTTTTTTTTTCAGTTGGTAAATTATTGTATGGTGATTTATATAATTTTTCTTCTCTTTTTTGGGCTAACCAGCCTGCTGTTGTTTTTGTTGCATGAGTGGCAGTGGCTGATCTGTTTTTCTATGTGATAATTGTTTGAACTGTGTTTGCTATGTGTTTTAGGCATTTAGTATGAAGCTTGCCTTTTGCTATTCTGGGTTTGTTTTGTTGAGGGGGATTTGGAGTCTTGGACTAAAGCTGTCATCTTTTGCTAGTATTGGAATTCAATTTATTAAGTTCGATGAGCAATCGAGGGTTATGTTGGAGGTCTAACTTCTTTATCACTTGATGCTAGACTAGATTTAACTTCTGCTAGAGGTCCTTTTCTTCCCCACTAAAGCGACAGGGTGGTATTGTTTGGAGGGCCTAGTGGCTTTAGTAATTTAAAAAGCACTCAAATTTTGGTGGGGTTGGTGGTCGCATGCGATGTGCGAACATAATAAGATTCAATTTATGAATAACTGAAGTGGAGTGGGCAACAGAGATTGAAGAAAGTAAACACTACTTAGTTAATCTACTGAAGTGAAAGGAGAAGTAAGTTTGGAATTTGGAACCTCTGATATTTTGATGGAATATAGATTATGGGTGATGATGAAGCTTCTCCACGAGTTTGTTAAATCACTTCACATTACAATGAAAAGATGTACTGGGAAACTAGCTAGTGTGGAGTGCCATTATGAAGTCATGGAGTGGCATCATCGCCACCCATACTCTATGGACAGATGATCTCTTGGAATGATTTGGTATTTTAAAATGAAGAATCTATGAACTAGGTTTGGAGTCTTAATGCTCGTATAAACAGTTAAAATGGGAGATTTAGAGATGCTAGTAGGTATAAGCATAATTTCTTGTCATAAAGGTTCGGTTTGGATAGAGTTTCCTTGAGATGATTAGATGAGAGGCCTTATTCGATTTACAAAATAATGGTCTCAAGAAAAGTATTTGGTGGTTATTTTGCTGTTAGAGCAGAAGGTCAGTGGTTATATGCCATACTAGCTCTTTGGGGTTTCCTTTGACTGATGGACATTTTGCAACTGAATTTGTCGATGTCAGAAAAGTAGTAGTTAAGAAAATGATGTCCTGGAAAAGCTTATGTTATGAGTTTGTAGTGAAATGAAATTTGAGAGCTTCAGCAAAGCAGTCCGACACAATGAGGTGTCGGTGAGCCTAGCTCAGCAACTTTTCATATGGAAAAGTTCTTTCCAAAAGGAAAATCCAGATTTCACAGAGCAGAGTATTATAAAGGATTAAGCCTAATATCAGATTATAGTGCTCCATAGAAGAATTATTCTGGAATAGTGTTGATAAAAGCTACATGAATCATGCAAAGGTGGTCAATCGAGGGTAATATAACAAACAGATTAGCAGTGTGGCTAGTAAAACTTCTTCTTTATTTATTTGTTTATTTTTAATTCTGATAAGCACCTTCTTTTTGTAAGTTCTATGGATAAGCAGTACCCTTAATGCCTACATGTCTGCATCGACAAGTCCTGTGAACCATATTTCTCACTAAATCGCATCTCTGGAACTATGTACTCTTACGTATTACTTAAGTGACAGGCAACATGAGGTTATTGATTTGATCATGCTTGATTCTTGTCCTCACTTAAGCAATTGATTCTGGATTCTGCATGCAATTTGAAAAGTATATTTTCATACTAAATGTCATTGAAATGTTTTTGTTGTTCTGTTTACATCTGTACCCAAGTCTAAATGAAGTAATTCATAATAAGCATCATGTCCTGGATCAGTAACACAATCTGTTTCAAGTTTTCTTTCTCTTTGTCTTCATCTTCCCTTGCAGATGTCAGAGCTACTTAATCATAAATCTTCAATACAAGGAAAAGTTCCTTCTGGCTATCATAATGCTATTTTTGATTTAAGTGGAGACTGGCTTCATGATACTACAGACTCCAAGTTTCTTGCTTTTGATGGCTACTTCATCTCATTGTACTATTTGCACCTGACAGCATCTCGATTAACACTGAAAGATGAAGTAAAGAAGTCTGTCCCTCCTCGTTGGGATCCTGCATTGTTGTCCAGGTAGCTTTTCAGTATTTATGAAAATAAACCATTTTTTTGACATTAACCAAGGTCGTTCAGAATATATGCTAGACAACATTTTGGATTCCTTGTGTTATAGAAGAACAAGAAAAACATACAATTAAGGGAGAATAAAGAAGATTGAAAGTAGGGGATTAAGAAGAGAAAGGAAAAAACAATACTAAACCCATGGTGCATAGCCTGCAACAGAACTTAAAGATCAGAACTCTAATTAGAAATAGAATGTTATAGCCCTTAGTGAGACTCCAATTTTAAAAATCATCAACATTAAACCTAGGCCTAGAAAACATCAAATCATACATTAATCTAGAAATTACAGGGGTGAAAATCACCTTGAGTCCTCTTACTATTAGTTATTGCTTGTTCTAACCCCTCTACGGGATTCTGTCCAAACTAAACCCTATATCTAAACAATTCGGTTCATGTTAGTCCTTCCATCCAACTCCATCACACATTCCTTTGAGATTGACTTAACGATGTTTGTTGACTAATGTAAAGCCAATTATTTGATGACACATCACCTGTTGGCTTAAAATGTAATTTCCAGCGGAGAATAATGGGAAAAAAATAAAAAAAAGGTGAAAAATCAATATAATTAATGAGACCTGATATTATATTGATTTTTCAGATTTTTTTCCTTACTCTTGGATGGAAATTTCATTTTAAGCTAATATGTGACGTGTCATCAAAATTAGTTGTGCGGTAGTCAAATGATGTTGTTAGGTCAATCTCAATGGAATGAGTGATGTAGTTAGATGGAAGGACTAATGTGGATCAAAGGGGCACAAGGTGATTTTCACCAGAAATTGCAGGTGTCAAAAAGACAAGACTAGCTGAATTTGTTCATTGCTGTGGCACATTACCTTAAATTTATTTGACTTGGTGATGCAGAAACTGTTTGCATGCATATATCTTTGTGATTTTCTTAGATACAGGAAACCTAATTCTACAACAAGCATGCCTTTTTGGCTAGACTCCTAGTTGGAACTAGCCTAAATAGGATTATTTTGCTGGCTAGTATTGTAGGATTTTAGGGATTTCAACTGCCAGGGACAGTTCTTTTATTTTTGTTTTTAGGGAGGTAAAATTGTCATTTTGTAAAGTTGACCAGTCAACTACTTCACCTTTAAGAAATTGACTGGCCAGCTAGCTCGACCTATGGGGCACCTCCTTATTAGGTCACCTACTTGCTTTCCCTAAATATAGGTTTGTAACCCCACTTTAAAAAGGAATGCACAAATAAAATTAAGATTTTCAGCTAACATTGGTGAGATGTGTGATGGATAAAATTTTGTCAGGAGTGATTTTCATCATTATTGCCATCATCCACGGAGAGTTCAAATTGTCTACTTCATCACTTGGATGCATATAACTTCCTCAATAAGTTGAAAACTCAACTAAACTATTTTAAAGCAACCACGGGCACTTACATTTAGAACTAAAGATTTATGCTTCATGCTAGGGTCCTTAACTTTGGCCTTAGATTCTCATAAAGCGCAATGCTTTCCCTAACCATGACGTTGTCACTGCATCACCACCACTATTCAGTTATTGCTTGTTTGGTAGTGCGATCGAGGCTGCTTTTGGCCTCAACCTCACTATTAGAAGTGTTTGGTAAATACAACAGATTTTCCCACCATGTTTTCTAATGTGAGTAACACCGTCAGCTAGAGAAGTCTCACATAGCAGTCAAATTTGATCATTACAAATATTATACAATACCAAATTTCTTATCTGTACAAACTCTTTATATAGAAATCCCTATACAATCAGCCACATGTTGAAGATTTTGTTGAATACATAAGACAGATAAATATAAACATATGATTTTTTCATCCATTTTGACTTGATTCATGATTGTCTACTTTTATCATTCTAATAGTTTTTTTTACCAAAAACATTAAAAAATTTTCACAGCTGCAACCACATCAAAAGCAAAAGCTAATGGATACCAAAATAAGACTTAATCATCCATGGACAATGTAATGCATGATAGTTCTAATTTAAGTTTACCTCTTCTGCTCTTGGAATCTTGTGTTCTTCAAATTTCCAGCTTTGTCTTCTACTGATGCTTTTATAGTTATATCTGATCTTTGGCATCATTCTAGACTCTAGAATGGCCATTCCTTAGCATGTAACTGTGTTGAATCTCTAGTTTTATTGGATAAATCGAGGATAAGATTTTTCCCTAGCCATAAATTTGGATGGATACTTTAGGATCCGAAGACTTTTAGTTTAGCATTTTAGGCTGATTTTTGATTTAGCATTGTTAAGATAAAATGAACAAAGCTGATAGCTAAAAAATTGTTCAATAAAAGGAATTTATTAAGAGGAAGAATATACAAATGATATTTGGAGAATAAGACATCCTTCAAGAAGTGAAAGAAAATGAAAAGGAACATAAGAAAAAAAAAAGCACTCCAATCCCACTGAGTTTCATAGTTTGTAATTTTTTAATACCCTAATCTTCTCATCTCTCCACCAGCTTTGAAGTTTGAACCCTTGACTGATGGTTTATGGTCAAACACAAACCAGCAAGCCACAAGAAATGCTGATTAATCCACTACACCACAAAGAAGCAAGAATACTATCCTTGAATATCTTGTCATTTTTCTTCATGATAAAAAATAATTGCTTAAATAGCATGTGTTTCCTAGGTTGGCAATCCTTCCAAACCCAAAAAAAGATCATTAATTCTCCATCCCACTGGTAATCATCCATGATTCACTATTGAAAACAAACACTTGTTCTCCACAAATTCTAGGCTACTAAGCAAATATGATTTTGTGTCCCTTTCTTGTGAGTGTGTGCGATAGTCAAAACTAATGCTCTTTCATGCAAGTAATTAAAGAAGAAATTCAGAAAGTATTTTATGATGTCTATCATACCGTTCCTTCATATACTCACCATGTCCCATTGTTTTAGTCCTCTTTTACTTTTCACACAAATTAAGATAGAGCAATTAATTGCTTTTTTTTTCCCCTTATGATGTGCACCACAATATTTTTTTATATCACACACTAATTTTTTTTTTAATAACTCACAATATTCATATATAAAGATCATAGTGAAGCCTTAAAATTTTAATTAAAAAATTGAGACACTTACTCTTTATGTCACCACAATTATGTTTCAAGAATACAACCATTGAAGATTTGTTTTTAAATTTAAGTTAATGAGGGAGAAAGTAGTTGGATTTAAAGAACTAAAGTGAATTTTAATTGGGATGTAACTGGAAAATCAAACAGTTTTGAACTTTTTTATCGCAGACAACAATTTTTGGACATCACAAAATGGAAAGGTGGACAAACTCTTTGGGGCAGAGGGAGTATCCTTTTCTTGTTAGGCTTATTGAAATACCTTATTCCTTGGTTCTTGTTTTTTAGCCATAATATGGCCTGTGAAAATATTTTTTGTTGATCTGATGCAATTTAGACTCCTACTTGATTTGTGTTATTCTGGCACATGGATGCTTATTAATTTTATTAGGCAGGTTCATCCATACATATGGCACACACATAGTAATAGGGATGGCTGTCGGGGGTCAAGACTTAATTTGTGTTAAACAAAAACCTTCCTCAACAATTCCCCCTGCTGAGGTGAGAAAGCACTTGGAAGATCTTGGAGATTATCTGTTTTCAGACAGAAGAAGTCCGTCCCTTCTACAGGGGAATGCAAGAGATGAAAAACAAGTAACTGTTGTTCTTCTACATACTAGAATTTCATTTCTTGATGTTTTATATATAAATTTCTGAATGTCATGGTTTGATATAGGTTCCCGAGGTCTTCAATCGTATTTTGCAGTCAAACACCATGCAGCTGACTAGCATTACAGAAACCTCAAGCAAGGATGTAAGTCGAACAAGATGTACAATGAATCTCCTGAGTAACAAACATATTTCTTTTCCTGAAATCTCATTTTTAAGTTGGACAGGGCCTCACCATCATTTGTTCAAAAAGAGGAGGAGATGTGTTCTCAAACAGTCACTCCAATTGGCTCCAGACAGTACCAGCTAAACCTGAAGCAATTCTATTCAAATTTGTACCTATAACATCTCTTCTTACTGGGATTCCTGGAAGTGGTTATCTTAGTCATGCAATCAACTTGTATCTACGTTGTAAGTGCTCCTAAGACCAAACAGGGGGAAGAGCAATTATAATATATGCGGGGTTACTAGCCTATGTATGAGAGCTTTGGCAGTCACACAAATATCATTCAAAATGAAACTACTATGAAGTCCATTGATGGTTATGCAAAAGTACAAGGCTAGGATTGCAGAGATTATAACAAGATTGTGATACCTTGATTGGATTTTCATAATAAAGAGGATGCCTTAACTAATTAGTGTCAACTGCATTGTGATCATGAATTCCTGCTTCTTTTCGGTTTTCAATGTGCTGTGAAGCATCCAACATTCAGCAAATGCCTTGTGGGTGAAATGGTGAAACTACATAAAACCTTAAATACCCAAATCTCAATCCTTAAGAGGAATTGCTGGTTATATAGGTCATGATCTTTTGAGTTGTTTTCATGGTAATTAGAGCAGGGTTAGAATTTAGAAGCTGAAGCTCTCTCTATGTGGTCCCTTGTTTTGTTTTATTATTTTCCAAGGTCAGTGGGTACAGACCAGACCATGCATGTTTCTTTTCTTTTCTTTTAGGTCCAATAGGATTGAGCTGCATAGCAGGCGATCACCCTCCCCTTTCCATAAGCCTCCATCTTTGGTTTGAGCAGGTCTTGAACCAAGGTCACTTTGTGCAACACGTGACACAAGTGACTTACATGTTAAACTAGCTAGAATCCTTTAATATGTTTTGTATGTACAGCTATTGTGTTGTATCTCCCTCACCCCTTCTATTTTTTCTTCATCCTCTTTTTATTATTCTGTATCATACAATCCTAGCTCTACGGGTTTTAACTTCTTGATTTATTTGCCATTTCCTTGCACTTATTGGATCACACGTGTTCATAAACTGAAAATGATCTCTCATGGATTCGTTATCTGTGTGTTCAGACAAGCCTGCTCCAGATGATTTACAATGCTTCTTGGAATTTCAAGTTCCAAAGCAATGGGCACCTATGTTTTGCGAGCTGCCTTTAAGGCATCAAAGGAAGAGAACTTCTTACCCTTCCTTGCAGTTCAGCTTTTTGGGACATAAGATCTATGTCAGCCCTAGCCAGGTACTATAAAAGTGGAAAAAAAGATTATTCTCTATATAGTAGTCGGTTGTGTTACCTCTGATTTTACTTCACTATATATATTTAGCATGATATCTTCGTATTGTGTCAAGTAATTTAATGTTCACTAATGCTTACGTTTCCATGTGACCTTAATATGGTGTTTGGCCTCTCCATCTAGCAACTTAAGTTCTTGGACTGGATGCTGGTATACTGTTGCATTTTGTTTTGTTGTTGTTGTTGTTGTCGTCGTCGTCTTGTATGCAAGATCAATTGTTCTGGTGTGCAGGTCAGATGCGGTATTGAGTGATCCTACATAAGTTGTGAGAAATATGGTCTGTTCTTCTATAATATTTTGATCTCTCGTCCAAGTTTTGGGTTTTTTATATTTTTTAATGCTAATAAAGGAAGTGATCAAAAGGCATAATTACTTTTTTTGAATAAAGTTTTCATTAATGTTTAGTGTGGAAAGTTTTGCTTTTAAGCAAAAGAATTGCATGCTCATTTTGCAAATGTTAGGACTTGAGCTGCTCCAGCAGTGCTGCTTATTAATATCTAATGAGGATTCATATCATTTGGATATTTCAAATCTAATCCAAATATTTTCCATAATTATTGCAGATGAATTTTGTTTGTATCAGTTTAGCATATAAATTGGAGAAATCAATCATCACATTTCAGATTTCAAATTTAGCAAAATAAATGGAAATAGCAATTACCATCCTAAATTTCTCTATTTTACACATCATTTCAGGTTTCAAGTGATAAAAAACCTGTGGTTGGCCTACGTTTGTACTTGGAAGGGAAGAAATGCAATCGATTAGCACTGCATCTACAACATCTCTCAAGCCTTCCAAATATCATGACCTTCCCATCAGCCAACCCCATCACATGCATGCCATGTCAATGGCGAGGCTCTGATGATTATAGATCTAACGACCAGTTTTTGGAACCAATTAGATGGAGGAGATACTCAAAGGTGTGCACGTCTGTTGTTAAGCATGATCCCAGCTGGTTGCAGGGAGATACAAGTGGCGTGTTTATTGTAACCGGTGTGCAGCTCCTTTGCAAAGGGCGGTGGCCTAAGACAGTACTTCACCTCCGTCTTCTTTTTACGCATTTACCCAACTGTACCATTCGGAAGACAGCGTGGGCTGCTGCTCCAGAAGCATCTCAAAAATCAAGTTTTCTGACAAATCTCAGCACAACATTCACATTTACTCAGCGAACAACCACTGCTCCTGAAAAGCAAGGTCCTGCCGCAATTAACTCTGGTGTGTATCCAGATGGTCCTCCTGTTCCAATTCGCTCTAAAAAGCTGCTTAAATATGTGGATGTGGCTGAGGTTGTGAAGGGTCCACATGATGCTCCAGGACACTGGCTGGTTACTGCTGCTAAGCTAGTCACAGATGGTGGTAAGATTGGTTTGCATGTGAAGTTTGCTTTGTTGGACTATGGATTTCACTGTGCATAGAGTGGATTTTGTTTTAATGATTGATTTAGTTATCTCCTGTCTAAAAATCCTTTCCTAGCAAATTGGTTTTATGTGCCGAAGAGTTTTGCCATGGTTTGTACAGAGAGAGACAGAATAAATTTACTTGCTAGAATTCGTGCTGTACATTTGGTTGTCTGTGTTAATGGAGCCTTCTGTTTTCTTCGTGGTTTAAGAAGATTTCAACTAGGGTAATGAGTGTCTATAATGTAAATAAATTAAAAAAAAAAGATTAATGAATCGTTTAATAGAGGGACTGCATATGCATGTTGGTGTCACGTCTTACCTGTTAGGGTTTATAAATGAAAAGTGTGCATGAAGAAGAGTGGAAGCATGAGACTGGAGGGAATGCCCAAATGAATCATAAGCATTTACGACTCGAGTAAATCTAACTTGAGAAAAGTTAACATGAGAAAAGTTATTTATTTATGGAGAAAAAATCTTACTTGAGGCACAAACTACGTTTTCTACGAGAAAAATAAGCCCTCGTAAAGACTTGTAGTGGTAAATTTGTACTCTTTGAAACAGTAATTGAGTACAGGAATTCACAGCTCTTCTTGGTTTTTTTTTTTTTTAATTTGATATTTTAATATTAAGTTTATTGATTATTAATTTTTATTAATTTTATATTTTAAAATATTTGATTGATAGTAAATTAAGTTTTATGATTTATTTCAGTTTGTTTTTTATTAGGTTATATTAGTCTCATGACTTGAGTCATATATTTGAAGGGTTAACTTAGGTCATTTGTTTTTAGATTTTTCAAGTCGATCAGATTAACAT
The DNA here is from genome assembly GCF_000002775.5 of Populus trichocarpa. NCBI lineage: Eukaryota > Viridiplantae > Streptophyta > Magnoliopsida > Malpighiales > Salicaceae > Populus > Populus trichocarpa. The sequence goes on along the minus strand of NC_037286.2, from coordinate 22,781,443 downwards.
TCACATGCAATTTTTTTTTTCTACTATAAAACATGTTAGTAATTTCTAAATATTTTTTTTTATATTAAAAAAAATTAAGCTGTCTCCCAATATAGCGTGCATCAATGATCCACATCTCTAAAACTGAAATCTAAATCTTTTTTCAAGAATGAAGCTAATTGGCTGGAAAATGATTTTCCCTTTAATTTTAGATCAAAATAACTCAAAGAATAACTTTTGTAATCTTTCAATTATAGTTTTAAAATTCAACCTAAAACGAGGCTCGGGTCACGGATTAAAAGAATCAACCTGAGTTAATTAAATCGTGGGTTAACTTATATTTTTAATCAGGTCAAGTCAAATTATTATTTTTTTATATTTTTAAACTTATAGGTCCAAACCTTAAATTCTAGATTGACTCGATGATTTTGTTTGAATTTTATAACTAGATTCTAATTTCTTGTTGATAACAAAATATATATATATATATAACACAATAAAGTGTGGAAAATATTGTCATAAATCAAACAAAAATCCAAAATGGCAGCCAAACCAAAAAAATTGAGTGGAGTAAGCTAATTAGGAGATAATCAATTAAAGCTAAGTGTTTAGTGCCCGAATGATTGTGGATATCCCCACAGTTATGAACACCGAAAACTTAAGTCTGTCTCTTAACCACCACAATCATTGCCGAGGCTCAACAACAACTGCTAAATGGGGCTTCCAAGGCAATGTTAGCTCTGAAATTGGATTGTTCAACAATTCGTAATCAGTTAGGGCATCTGTTGACACAGCATTTTCTGCGAGCTAACAATCTTAATTTTCGCCCGCCTGGTTTAATCATCCCTTGCAACAAAATGAATAGCCATGTCCTTTCTTCTTGAATAATCCACATGCAGATAGAGTCCTGTGCGTAGCTGTGTTATTAAACCTGATCAGGCTCTGCAGGTTGATTTGAAACCTGGTTTTGGTACTATGATGTGTGGAATTTTTTAATTGAAAACATATTAAGATAATTTTTTTATTTAGATTTTATTTTTATTTTTTATATCAGTACATCAAAACCATTGATTTGATGTTTTTTAAATGACAAAACAATTTGAAAAGCAGAAGTTACTACAATAACAAACGCACACTTATAACAAAACTTGGTGAGAATTGACTCGGTCAAACTCAAATAACTTGACGAATCAACCCACAACTCCATCGATCTGATTAAAACCCGGTTTGATTTTTAAATTTTTTTTTAAAATAACATTGTTTTAAACTATTTTTTCTATCAGAATTAATATATCTAACTTGTAACTTGTGACTGAGTCTTGAACCTGATTATGAATCGAGTTAGAATTGAATTTAATAATTTTAATATGTAATAAACCTATAGTCAAGATTAGGGTTGGGAATTAAGAAATCAATAAGACAAGAAAGTCTCTTTCTATCACATGCACCCTTTATCTTCACAAACAAACCATTGAATACATAACATGTATAATAATCATGCATGGTAGCCTCTTTAATTGACTCCTTTTCTCAATCTTATTTCTTTGTTTTATCCATCCAACATGCGATCATCATATGTTATATATATATAAAAGCATTGATTGGACCACCAAGAAATTGACCTAAGCTTTGGTAGCATGCCTTTCATCAACTTGGAAGCAAAAGAAACTCTCCCAGCAAGAGTTGGATCCATTAATCATGTCACATGCATCTGATGTGGTCCACTTTCTTCTCATCTTTAATTTAATTTCACCCCTCCAGGCCAAGGTTTATATATATATATATATATATATATATATATATATATATATTCAAATCTTGGAGATCTATGCAATGAAGGGGAATATACTAGATACAATATCAGATTACTTGCGTGATAGATGATATTTTTTAAAAGTATTTTTTTGTTAAAAATATATTAAAATAGTTTTTTAAAAATTTTTAAATCAGAATATTAAAACCATAAAAAAACACTAAAAAGTATTAATTTAATATTTATTTAAATAAAACATATTTTTAAAATGCGTAAAAAAGCAATGTCTTCAAGAATCTCAAGGCTATGCATCCAAATGAAGCAATGATCATTATATAAAGAAAGAAGGATAGATCAACAAATGAAGAAACTAAAAGAAACTTATTTTCATACTTTTCATTACACGGTATGGGTTGAGATTTTTAACTTTTTTTTTTTATCATAAAAGAGGTTTTATCTCGGTCATTCAGATAACCCGTTAAACCCGCGTCAAAATTTCTTAAAAAATAAGAAAAGAATTAATAACATTTGAGTTACAATTCATTCTCTGATGATTTTAATCAGATATTACAACAACTAACATACCAAAGCAACAAAATATCACTAACTAAAATATTGGGTTACATGCACGATCAATCAAGTACTAGTGGCAATTAAGCAATGGAGCCAATAATGTATAGTGATGGATGCGCAAAATCTTCTAAAGCTAGCTCGAAGGCCAGCGTTTTTGGATTTCAAAGCAGTAGCTGACATCCAAATAGCATTTCCCATCATCATCCACGATCTGAAGCCAAAAGAAGTAGAAGAAACCAACTTTGTCAGTCAAAATCTTTAATTTTTGAAGCAATCTGTGTAACCAGTCAATTATATACTAATATTTGTTATTAATTACCTTGGTTCTAGCAGAATAAGAGCCCCTAGCAAAAATGCCTGAAGGGGTAGTTTCTTCTTCTAGTTCATATCTGTAAGGCTCCTTTTGTGGGCTAAAGGTACCGAGCATCACCTTTGTACGGTCCACTGCATGCCAGAAGAACCTCTGAGACTAATTACTGATATATGTGTGTGCTATGGCATGGTTATTTAACTCACCTCTCACGCCTGTCTTCCAGACAGTATTGGTGTACTTGAGACCAGATACAAGGTTGTTGGAGACAGTGAAGCATAACTTGAGGTGGTACAGGCTTCCCTCCTTGAGGGTGAAGAGGCTACTGCTCTTCGAATTACTATTGAATGGAAATGGCAATACAAGATCTGGACGGCCCGGGCATAAGATTGAAAGACTTAATATCTTCACTTCTGGTTCTTTGCTTTCTGATTAAATCCAGCAAGAGAAGATTAAAAGGCTTCTGCTTAGCTAGATTTCAAGATTATAATTAAGTTGAAGCATGAAATGACTTGGTGCTTAAGCTGCCATCGAATTATCTTATTTAATATGTTGTTATATTAAAGAATAATAAAAATAATATCTCGGAATTTAATTTAATTTTTAAGTTTTTAAATTAAAATAATTTTTTTGTTATAGTATTAAAACTTTAATGATCGAATGTTTACAAGTTATATGCTCTGTCGTTACAAATTTGTACTTTGAAGGGATGGTTATTGAAAATTCATGAGGTCAAGGCAGAAAGAAAGATTTGTGTCCTGAAAATTACAAGGATGGAGAAGAAAAATAAATGGGGCTAGATTAATACCTCCTACAGCAGACATATCAACACTCCCAAGTAGCTGTTCCTTCCATCTCCTTAAGCTGTCGTCATCCTGCAGAGAAATTGTTGGTGTATGATCATAATCTAAGATTTTCAAGTATTTATAGCGTTTACTCCAAATATTTAAAGAAAGATATCGTGCCTTATCTTTTTCAAGCTGCTCCTTCAGGGAAACTTGAGGCCCAAGATCCAATTCCTTATGATCAGACTGGAGCTTCGAACCATCTTCTTCAATGTCATCAACAGAATCATCTTCTTCATGGTCCTTCTCTGCTTTTTCTTCAGCTGCAGCAGCAGCAGCAGCAGCCTTGATGTTGTGGTCATTTAGTCCTAGATTCTCCATCTCATTACTGAAAGAAACTTCTTGGGATGCTGTGCGAGTCCTTACAGCAGCTGACATTTTCCTTTTCCACCAAGGATTTCACCACCTAATGCTGAGGAAACAAATGCAGGTACCTATCTATCTAATCTTCTGCATGTTTTCTTTTATAGTATTTACCTCGGGAAGGTATATAATGGAGGTTGAGATGGGATTTATGGCTTGTTTTAGCGATGGGATTTCGGAGGATGTGAAGTGGTGGTGACACATGACACGGGACCTGAAAGGCAAAGGAAAGGATGGATGGGATATATAAAGCTGAAAGAGGAACCGCTAAAGTGGAGGCAGGTGGGGCAAAGTTAGCCAGCAACTCTCATCCTCCCCAGTCCTTGCTGTTTGCTCCTTTTTATCCTCTTATCAATTTTCCCATTGAACTTGACATTTTTCTTTAATTTTGATAGTGAGTGTATATATTTATCAAGCAAAAATGCTAAACATCAAGAAAAAGAATTGCTAAACATTAGTAAAATTTAAAATAATTCCAATTTTATATTTTAGCTAAAAATAAAGTTTTCATCATTTTCAATTTAAATTAAAACTTAGTCTAGATAAGATTTTGAATTGCGGATTTTCCGAGTAAATCTATTTAGAAGGTGTTTCAGACTATGCTAGTGGCTGCTTTACAAAGTATTTTTCACTCGGAAATATATTTAATTTTTAAAATCAGCATGTCAAACTGATTTAAAATATAAAAAACATTAAACAAAAAAAAATAAATTTTTTAAAAAATACTAGATAAAACCCATGTGGAATTTAATAACAACAGCAAAACTTTAACAGGGCTGTGAAAGAATTTCACAAACAATTTCTCCTTGTGGAGGTGGAGGTTGGTGGATTAGAATGACTACTGACTGAACTTATTGTTATCCACGTACTGGCTGGCTATCATCTCTTTCCCATAATCATGGCTTTCTGGAAATCTCCTCTTTAATCAAATCCAAAGTGATCAAACTGTGAGTTTATATTATTGTTTTTGGGTTTTTTTTGAAGGAACAAAAATTCTCTAATCATATGTAAGGAATCATTTTGCTTTCACTTTAAAATACTTCCATGTCTATTAACACCGATTTTCCAAACTAGAGGCCTCTTTTACCTCTAATTGTAGCTTTTCTTTCTTTTCTTCTACTTGCTTTTCTTAGAACATTTGTTTAATTTTATGTTTTTTTGAAAAAAAAATATTTTTATTTTTATTTTTTTCTGTACTTTAAATTAAAATTTTTGATGATTTTTAAATCGTTTGATAAGTTGAGTTGATGTTCAAAATTAAATTTTAAAAAATATTATTTTAATGTATTTATAAAAAAAAGCAAACGCTACCACAATATCGAAAGAACTCTTGATGCATTGTAGATTACAGTCAACAACACTTTTATTATTTGAAAAAGAAAAAGTTTATTCCATTTAGATTTCATAGCAATTACAAAATTTAGGTGTTATTAGGTTTTGAATTTCAATTGCAAGTAAAAGGAGGAATATTACCCTCACTTTCACGACATTTAAGCACGGTATCATTTTGCTCTTTTTTTCTCTCTCTTTTTTTTTTATAGAAATTACAGATCCTTAATCTTGAGTTTTTATACTATATTGCTATGTCATACATAGTACCAAACAATTTTAAAAATTATATTTATATATATATATATAAATATAATTTTTAAAATTGTTTGGTACTATGTATGACATAGCAATATAGTATAAAAACTCAAGATTAAGGATCTGTTTGTCTCTTCCATACTTAAGGAAAGCACTCCATTTAGCTGATGATCAAATGAAGCTACCAGCAAAATATGGATTTCGCAAGAACGGGAAGGGAGGAGGGTTCCCTTAGCATTTAGCCAAAATTCATTAAATAGAACCACAAGAGTTCATTTTCCCACAATTTAGCCACTAGTTCAAGGGTGAACTGGTCCAAATGTCTGGGTTCTAGCACACATTGAGCAGTAATGAAATTGAACTTGTAAAATCAACATTTAAATAATGCTTCACAAATTCATAAATGGACTAGTTGACTGTTAGACAAACACATATCAAGTCTCAATTCCACATCCAAATTCTAAGTGAGAAATAAACTACATCCCCTTTATATGCTTCCCTTTTTCGACCTTCCCAGATTAGCTCATGAAAAGCAAATTATGGCTTAATCCTATATGTTGTCCTTTGCTTTTGACATTTTGTTACTACGGTTTGTCTACTATTTAAGTAGGATGAGCATGGTAGATGAAGAAATAGAAAAAAGTTGATCAGAAGGATGAAATATATGATGACCCTGCACGTTATTGTAATTGACTCGCAGCTAGTAGCAAAACAGGAGCCTGAAAATACAGTCCTTGAAGCGGCATTGATTTATGCAACATTCATGATACAATATTATATTATTGGACAATATACAGTAGATAACCCTTACCTTCCAGCAAATAGTGCCATGCTATCTCCCAATGACCTTGTGATCGTGTATGGTGAAGCCTTACTAAAGCCACTGCTCACTGTTGCCAAAGCGACTAAGCGCACAGTTGCATAGTAACCATTCACTTTTAATACAGAATAAGAGGAGCTTTTACTGAGGTTGCGGGCGAGTCTGGACGACAAAGATATCTTTTCCAACCACACATCCTTCCACATCTTGTGGGCAGCCGAACTTCCTTTCGAGGAAAAAGCCAATTGAACAGAGACGCTGACCCAGCTGGTGACGGAATATTGGATCAATTGTTAGTGGTTTCTTGCTGTAGTCTACAGTCAAACGATTTACATCACCATCAGCAGGACCCGCACCAGATACCAGCATCTCCTCACTGAAATTTGCAAATGCAAGTGTTCTCACATGCCCATCAAACTTCCCACATGAAAGACGCCATGGAGTACCCCTGGTGCCAGAAGCTAGGGTCTCACCCAGTCCAGGGGCAATCTCTGCCTCAACAGAATTCTGATCACGGTCAGTTGGGCTGAGTGTGTGAAGAACAAATGAGAGCTCTGGCGAAAGCATTTCTTGCACCAGAACTGCCATTGCAGCATTTTTCTGAGGCACACCAGCAGCTCGACGACTTAGAACTGCTCTCCGTGTGTACAAGGAAGCCCATACTTGGCTAACAGCATTTGCGAATACAATTGGATTTGATGGGCTAACATTAGGGATTGATTCGTAAAGTCCAGCAGCTGACATTCCAGCCAAGTCCTCGACATTGGCACTTGAACGTACAATCAGTCTTGCATTGTCTGGAAACATTCGACCTATTCCATCGACGATGTCTTTTGGGAGCTGCAAGGAAGAGATCAGTTCCTGAAGTTTAAAGCATAGTTTGTCAAGTTCGCCCCCATCCAGCTTAGCTGTCTCTATCTCTTCTAGAAATGACATGAATGTTTCCATAGATTTGCTATGCTCAAGTGCCAATTCCATAGAACCAAAAGGTATAACCACGCCCTTAGGAACTTGAAACGAAGCTGGCACCCCTTGGTCACTAGAAACTGCCATTTGAAAAGCAAATTCACAAGTAAGTCAGCTTCAATACAGCAGACGGGCAAAGCTTCAATAGACATGCAACAAAGGAGGCCATCCAATAACTATTTCAAGTCCTCTAATTCATGAGCATGTTCCAATTTTTAATCCATCTTATACTCTCCAGTGTTGCTCACTCATAATCCAAAAGTCAATGTTGTATCCAAATATTCCTTTTTTTTGTGGATCCAGTTGATGCAGAAAGAGTAAAAAATGCATTCTAGGACTTTTTAATTCGAAAAAGAAAAGAAAAGGAACAAGTATACATATTCAATTTTTCCTTAGATTTGTTATTGTGTTTTGGTTCTTAGGGAGAAACTCCAATTCGTATTAGAGTGATTCCTAGAGCCATTCGTTTTGATTCTATAGTAATGTTGTTAACCCCAACAAAAGACAGAACTTCCCTAGGCGATTTGAGATTTCTGACATTCTAAGATCCCAGAGCCTAATGCAGCTGTAAAAAACATATGTGAATGTCATGGTTAATAATGAAAATAAAGAAGCCAATGATGTCCACAAATTAAAATCAATAAAAAAAACGATGGTAATTAATTGTACACCCCTTCAAAGAAACTTAGCAAAAGGTGAAACATAGATTTCATTTTTAGAAGGTAAACCATCTTAACATCCAACCCATATTACCCTTTCTTGAAACTGCAGCCAAAGAAGCTAAGCGACCACAAGCAGCAGCCTTTGCGCCTGATGTTTGTGCATCTGCATCTGCATCTGCGAGTAGAATAACACCTCCAGCGGAAACACCCTTAATAAAATTAAACTTTTGTCAATTTTGATAAACCACGTCTACTATGATCAAAGGGTGGTTGAGTGTTACAATGATGTATGGGTAATAGGTAAGTTACTGTACCTGACTGGAGTGAGTTTTAACAGCAGACCAGGATGGATTGTGAGATCCAGGAAGTTCAACTGTAGATGAATCATTGCGTGAAAGATCTTCTGCAACAATATCATTTGACGAAGAGAGAGTTAGATTTACACCAGTCAAGGAAGCTTCCAACCTGCAAACCACAGACATTGAAAATCAAACACACAACCAAATGCTGCATGTGTGATCCTAATCATCAATTTCAAAAACATAATGAAGACACAAGAATTGATTTTGGATCAGAGGTGTCCAGACAAATAACCTCACATATTTTCCAGTAAGCTTTTGCATAGCAGCAACTTCATCATCATCTTCACATGTCACAAAGACAACCCTCTCCTGCAGAAAACCAATTCAATTGAGTTCACCTTTATTCATTAATATTTCAACAATATGTAATTACTTGAGATATTTAGAATTTTGAGAAGGAACTTGCTTGCCGGGCCCTGACACCAAGATGGGATAAGTGAGGCAGCTCTTGCAGAAGTACAACTCCCACTATGTTACTACCAGCAGCTGTTACCTGCAAGGTATACTTATATAATAACTCTGAAAGTTCATGTGTACTATGCTGCATATAACGAATGTTCAATGGCAAACAAGACAAAAATATATCAAGATGAGAGACATTTAAACCTCTTCATCTCCATCAGCTTTGTTCACAACAAGAACAATAGGTCCCTCTACAGTCGATGGCAATGATCCAGGCACAATGCTCTCAACCTACATCACAGCAAATGAATGTCATACTGACCAATGATTTTGTAAAGATGTAATACATAAATGTGGGTGTAGATATTCAACATCAATGAGAGCATCTAATAGTAGAAGCTCATTGCAATTGAAGTATCTGACCCTGATCTGAGAGACCATATACAATTTCATGCATTTCTTGGGAACTATGATGTTTACCAACTTTAAGACCACCGGGAATCCATGAAATCCAAGGGCCATGGTAATTCCAATTGGCCAACAAGAAAGGACACATTAAAGTTTATTTTCAAAGGATAAAAATGAACAACACCTATTCCAATTAGCCCCTGCATTAAAGAATCCTTGCACAAACATAGAAGGGGTATGGCCTCAAAGGAATCGTTCTTTGAGCACGGATATGAAAACTGATCCAGTTATCTCAGGCAGCTGCATAATTGATTAGGCTGAAATTTACTTGGTTGGAACCACAATTTCAACCAACTTAATGAATTTCAGTTAATTGTCCTTTATAACAAAAAAGAAGATTTTATTTGAAAGGAAAAACAAGTAACAACAAGGAGAATGATGCATTCTCCACCCTGGAAAAAAAAAAAATAAATAACTAAAGGGAAAGGCATATCAGAAGGCCAAGAATATCACCACATCCCCCAAAAGAGCCGTGCAGGGTACAAGTAAAAAGGTCAGGAAACTATCATATACCACAAAAGTTATCTCATTCGTCCAAGATACTTGAAATTCTGAAGTGCTTTCCATCCACAAGCACCATAAACTGGTAGCTCTGGCTTCAATCAGCAGTACACAAAATCATTGTACATGGTCATTCTGGGCTTTTATCTAACTTGTCATTCAGATGAGTATATCATAGGCTAATGCCTCAGAACTACCTTATTCACTTTTCTCCTTCTCCTCTTTTATTTCTTCTTCCAGGAAAATGGAAGAATAGTGACACAAAAAACTAAGGTCTACATGCAACGTGGCTCTATATTGAGCACAGAACAAGACCACTTATCAGCTGGCTAAACTTCATCACAGCATCTCTTAAAAATAAATTTTTAATTTTAAGCAAGAATGATAAAGTTAGAAATCTGCACATAATTACTAATGTTATTATATAATTTCATTCCCTTCTAGTTAAAGGAAATTGAAGCTAAAACTGATCGAGGGTACCTGTACTAATGTGCCGATAGCTGATCCAGGAACAAGAATATCCCAGCCATGAGAACCAAGGGTACTTCTAACTGCTTTCAAAAGCAGGGTACAAAGTTTTGAAACCTGAAAAATTACCCTACACATGAAATTTTCCAGTTAGAATGTTACAGTATTTCTATTAGCAGGAAGATATTCAAAAGATTTTGCAATCAGTAGCACAGAGGATCACCATAGATTGTGTAAGCCTTTCAAGATCATATTTTTTATGATTACAAACACTGTCTACATACCCGGCACGAATCTCAGCTTCAGTGTACGTCCTTACACTGTTTTCAGGAATCCCAAGTGCTTTTCCTAGTATCTGCAAGGGTCAGGGTACAATTTTAGCCACAATTCAAAGTCTATTTATAACTCTAATGCTTTTCCAGTAGTTCACAGATAGAAACCACGAAATAATTTTTAGCATTGTGGAGATATGATTTATTAAGATTGTTTTCAGTAAATCTAACTCTGCAAATTGTCACAAAGAGTTCACGAGCCCCAGCAGGTAAAAAGAAAAACCCATTCCAATTTATTTACTCATATTTTCGTTTTGAGATGTGTCAAAGTAATTCATTCACCTTCTAAGAAATTTAAAAGGTAGTAATTGATTTTCCAACATTATCCCTATTCATTTGCACTAACAAAAATACCAATTCTCAAAATATGAAGTTTAATATGTTTTCCAATGCAAGGGTAATTTTGAAAATGTGTATTTACATCAAAGTGATACATGATATTTCATTGAATATTTGAAAGAAAAAACTGAAAAATAAAATGGGATGAAGAGAGATAGAGGTGTCAATCCACTAAGAAACCAGGAATATCAAACATCTGATATAAAAGTGGTTCTAACAAGAAAAAAAAATATAACAAAGAAAGAAAGAAAAGGAGAAAATTTAAACTTATACCTGCACTCTTTGTGGAAATATTTGAAGAAGTGCTTCAGAATAGTCCTCGGTGAGCCTTCTTGCTCTATCAAGAGTTGCTTTGAGCCTTAGCGCCCAAATTATCTTGCCATCTTCACTTCCTTTATAGTAATAGAAGGAACCAAGAAAATGAAATTAACTAGCACGTTCACTGGACATGAAACTTTTCCAGCACTGGAAGAAGCAAATTGACAAGTACCTTCCTTTTCAAAGAGACCTTTCTCTTGCCAAGCAAGGAGCTCAGTTCCAATAGCTGCACATTCTTCTGGTCTCCAACCAGATAAACCGAGCTGACGAACACCAACAATCAGGGCACCAAGAGGGTCATTCCAAGAGCTTATATTCTTTGACTCCACATTGTCTGCAAGCCATTTAGCCCCTCCCGCAGCTTCAAGCGCATTGAGAAACCTATGTGAACCAATAACATCCAACACGTGCATGAATTCCAAACAGAGAGAAAATCAAATTTTGATAAGATAAATCAACAGAAAATGGAAGAAAGTTAAGTATATCTATTCATCAGTAAATTAGGTCATTTGAACCACGACCAGTGTTTTCTTTTGCAGCTCAAAGTGTATCACATGCTTGAGTATAATCACTTAAAAACAGCTCTTTTCTCTCGATAAGACATCATAATGTCACATCATAAAATATTATGGTCATGCTGATTGCAGGCTTGATTTACAAACAGCTTTTTCCTTGTGTCGTTGGTATCAAGAAAAAAACTCTGGCCTTGCTGGGTCTCCCAAGGCATAACAGAATTATTTTCTGCAGATTCTTCAAGGCAATTTGTTGTGGATTATGAAATCCTTTTTTGCAGCGCCAAAAGGTGTGAAATGCCAGTTAATGTATGAGTTGGAGGGTGTCAAACAGGCCAAACATTTTTTGAAAAAGCAATTTATCAAAATATTCCAGTTATATGTGAGAAAACTGACAAAAAGATTTCTGACATCATGTCCAGGAAGAAGCAAAAGGCATGTTAAGTAAACTAAGATAGAGTATTGTACCTGCTCAGAAGAACAAACAAATAGTCCTCAAGACCAATCTCACATAGGCGCCACTGTAAAGAATCCCAACCATCCCCAGACACGCATGCAAAGGAGACAGCAAAAAATATAAAAAGGAATCATCAAGAGTAGAACCATCAAACTCCAGCTACTAATTGCTAATTTGGAGCTCTTTCTAAATGATTGCTAAGCGTGAGCTCACCTTTTGACGCATAGCTATTGCAGCATCAGGAGCATCATTCCTAAGACCACTTTCAAGACCTTTTACAATTATATCTCTCAGAGCATTCAGGGACCGCATGATTTTGATCAGTTCAAAAATATTGTGGGATTCTTCTGAAGCATCTAAATTCTGAAAATACAAACACATCTCTCAGAAATTTTCGTGCAAAATTAGAATTAGTAAAATTAACCAACATGGTTGAATTAAAACTAGCAGTGCCTTAAACCATTGCATGACTAAGCACCAAGGTTGAATTTATGGAAGTACAAAACATTTCATCATCAGAGACTTAAATTCAAAACATTAAAGATCCCATGACTAAGGCTCAATGAATGTACAAACTACAAGCATAAAGACAGATTTGGTTATTACTGAAACATACTTCGTATCATGTTGCAAGTTCATACAAGTCATGACAATACAGGAGAACCAAAATTAAAAGGACACTATTTACCTTTTTGCAATCCAAAAACAATGTAAGAGCTGAAGAGCCCCTTTCATCCAAGGATTCTATAATTGATACAAGTTGTTCAGCAAGACTGCACAGCCCAAAATTTAAAAAGAATGTTGAATCAACAAAAACTGAAACTAGTAAAGAAGATGATCCATTCAAAACTAGTAGATGCTTTGAATTCAATTGACTAAAAATGACAAAAAATAAAATGTTCTTTCTGATTACAGTCTTTTAGATAAATTTATAATGCTGAATGTGGAACCACCCCAAGTTCCAAGAAAAACCTCAAGGAACATTCAATTACAAATGGTTTATCACATGCAGAGAAGTTCTCCTCGAAAGTCATACTACATTTTATAAAAATGATCCATGATAAATAATATGAAAATGAACAAGAGGACAGAAAAAAAAAAAGAGTTGATATAAACTGCTGAGCAAAAACAAAGTTCTTTCTCCCTTATTTTCCTCCTCTTGATTTGTAGCTAAGAACCTAGGACCTATCAACAATGTTAGGATCATCAGAGGTTTAAGATGTCATAAGCAGACCTTCCTGCATTGAAGAAATCTTTGAGTTCATGATGGAATATTTTGAATTGCTCGACAAATGCTTCACTATATTCCCCAGGGTTCTTCGTAATTCTTGCAAGCATTGCTTCAGTAGCAACTAAATCTTCTGGGCCAGCATTGCGATGAAGTTTGTTTTGTATAGTATGTTTGATTTCTTGCTGAATTAGAACAAAAAATAAATAAATAAACCAACACCAGTTATCTGATCACAGCAAAGATTACTTACCAAATGCACTGTGATATATTATATAACCTTAAGGTCATGAGGAATGTCGCCCCGATGAGCAATATCTCTAATCCGAGTAAGAGGAACAGATGCTGTGAATTCTGCCTTGAAAGATGGCAAACAAGGATGGATTTTTCGAATAACAAGCACTTCCTGTACATCAAATTCAAAACTTGTAACCTAAGAGAGGTAAGAACTTTTTGACAGGTCAAACAAGACACACGAAATACACCACCAAATGCCCTGTGAGATATCAGAGAGAAATGTAGAACATGAAATACAGCACAAAATACCATTATCATATAAGATGAAAGTTCAGATAAAGTTCACATTTGAACTTAAAAGATTTGATGGTAATTTTATCATAGAGTATATGGAATGAGACAAAACACAAGTTCAAGCATAACCCAGTTTGCACCAGCCCTGCCTATCCTCCCTTCCACCCTACTATCCATCTCTTTTGCTTGATAGTGCTTGATAGTTCATGGTGTCTTCAGTTTCAGCAAAATTACCAATGCTAGCAACAGAAATATACATCATTATCGTAATCAGACATTAGGGGAAACTTCAACTATCTATTTTTCTACTGAGGCACGAGTAGGCATTGAGAGATGGACAAACCAATTGCAGTGTGATCAAAAGCACTCTGAAAACTTATTCAGGACAGCTGATAATGGATGTCAGGACTACTAAATTTAGGCAGAAATTATACAATTTATTTGCCTGGCACACCTCTGGTTTCTACTTGGATTGGGATGAGGATTTTGTTTTTGTGTTCCCATAGAGGTATGGGTTTCCGAGTTTGTAATTGCTTTGGTGCCTATAAGAAGTGCCACTCTTAGATATTTGAAAAACAGGGTACATCAACTGATCAACTAAAGTTGAGTTTCAGAATATGATTCTCTTTTCATGTTTTGCCTCTTTTCTTGGTTCTACATCAATTGTCTTAAAGAGATAAAGAAAATGCTACTCTGTTGTTGATATTTAACTATACTTTATACTAAACAAAAGGCAATCAGATTGATGCATACCTTGTGAGGTAAGGGGAAAAAAACAGATAAAATGCTGTCAAATTTTGATACATCCCAACCATATCAGAAAAAAAATGTCAGCCAACCTGTGGTGAAGTATCTTTCCTCGAAGAGATTCGTTCTAATTCCCGGAATATAAGCCTGGAAATTTCAGCATGCCGATTTGGCCGGTGATGACCTCCATCTTCAAAGCATGGAATTTGCCCTGTGTTTATCCACTGCATAAGAGAAAGATCTAAGGATTCCATAAAAGAAAACAAACTGCCAAAGAGTCTCTGCAGTTACACGGAAATACCTTCAAATAGATAGCAGAGTATACTAAAACCTCCAACCTGTCCTCACTCTGAAGACTTCCAACTAGTAGCTCACGTACAACTTCAAGCTGTTAATGAAATTGATACAATGTTAAAAGAAATCAAAGAATCTTTGACTTAGTTCATAACTTACAGCCTTATACAAAGGAACAATATTTTTTTCTACTTTTACATACAGGCACACATGTACGACTAATTGGGTGACGGAGAGACATGGTACCCATAAAGCGAGCCTAAAGTAGCCATTAATCCACATTACCGTGATCTATTCAGATTTGATGAAAAAAGGAAACATCTAAAAGAGCAAACTACGAAGACAAGAAAAAATTACACATTGAAGATCCAATGCTGTTATGCCCTAATAGAAGGGCATGTACAATAAGGATGAGTCATGGACCATAGTGTCCATTTTTAAAACTTGTATGGGATTATTCATACCAAGGTGCATGATTGAACTAAAACCACCCTCTCCATCCCATACATTGCTTTAAAATTAGGGTTGTTGAATACGGTGAATTAGGGACTTACAAATTTTAAACAGATAGTAAATTATGAAAATTGAAAGCAATCAGGATAAAATTACTAGCCTCACACTAGTAGATTCAAGAAACCATCCTTGATAACAACCTGAGCATCACAACTAGGGTATAAGGAACCACCTTAAAGAAAGCATCACACCTAACATAATAAGAAAAATGCTGCACTTTAATCAAAATAATTCTCTTCTGGAATTGAAATGCTAAAAAGCTTATTTATGATGCTGGAGTTATTCCTACTCCTAATGGAACTCAAATTCTTGAATAAATATAGCATCTGAATAGGAAAAATAAAAACTAGACACTGCTACTGAAACTCCCAGCAACCTGTAAAATACAGAATTTCCCTTGATGCTAATAACTAGGATCCAGCCTCTGCTGGAACTCCGAAAAACCAACTCCCAAAAGAATCATCTAGGCTTTTATCCACAGAATTAAGGCTTGGGGCTCGAATATTCGTCTTCTTCTATTCCTCCTTTAAATATTTTCCCAAAGTCAGAAGCTAAATCCATAAGCTGCACCATACATCATATACTAACATTCTTATTTTGAATAGCATGGATGGTATGCGTGGATGGATATTTTGCATCAGGAATACCACAAACACAGGTCACTATTACAATCTACATTATTTACATGATGTCCAGCATAATAATACCAACCGATGGAGACAGAAGATTTATTTGTGCACTCATGATGTTTTCTTACTCACGGCAGGACAAGACAAACATTCTTAAATATATATTCTGTTTTCTCCATCTCCATCTGTATCTCACTTTCCTTGTAATCTCCAGAATTCTGTCTGCTCAGACAGTCAGATTAGAGGTATATAATATTTTATCACAAATCTCTTCCTCAAGCCTATTTTCTACTCTTACAAACTATTCTATCAAACTAAAAGTTATCAGTAACAAAAATAGTTCAATTCCTCATAGATTAGAGACAAGAGTATTGCTCATATATGCATCCATTCTAAAATGACAGGTACAGTAGTGCTAAAAACTTTTCATGAAATCCAAAAGTGACGACACGTTTTTTAACACCATTACCTTTCTCCACCAATTTCTTGCATTCAAGTCACCTTGAACTAACTTCAACGCAAACCCCTGAAGACCTGAAGTGTCCCATCTTCTTTCAGCTTCTCTGTTCCGATGCTCATTTGACCGCATGAAAGATATGGCCTTCCCTTGCCACTGCCCAACAAAAGGACTTGTCTCCACCTCCAAAAGAACACCAGCACTAGCCGAACCATTCTCACCTGCATCCTCCACTTCCTCTCCGTTATGTTCCAACTCCAAAGGCAACAAATTGACAGCCTCCCCAGTTGCATCCCATTTACAAACAACCGCAAAACTCCCTCCTCTGGGCAGCCTCAAAGCCCGGTTATCCCCACTTTCCCACACAAAACTTCTGTCCTTGCTCACAATAACAAACTTAAACTCAACAATGCCACCCCCTTTCATCTCCAAATCACAAACCCATCCATTCTCCGTCCAATTCATCGGAACCCTCTTCTTCCACGAACCCAGTTCTTTAGTCGACCCCAAAATCACAATTTGCTCCCCAAATTCAACTTGGTGATCCACCCTTACATTTAGCCTCACCTTTCCACGTTCCAACCTTGACCTGCTTTTCCTCATTGCCTTCTCTTGTTCTCTGCCAGATTTACAACATGGAAAATACCAAGAATCTTTAGCCCACCAATCAAACACAAGCCAGAGTAAAAGAAAAGGAAAGAAAAAAAACTACCTGGATTGAGTAGAGGAAACACCGCAAACAATTCTTCTGCGAATGGGAATCGAAATCCTTGGATTGAAGAATGGCGTGGAAGTGCCTCCCGCTGGAGCAACTTTATGGAGAGATTGGAATTGGTTTCTTGTTGGAGTAAGATAGATAAAATCTGAGCGAAGCAATGCACGCAGCGAATCCATTTCCTTATTTCTTCTTCCAAATGAATTACTCTTTGTGGTTCGGAAAAGGAATTCGAATTACGGAGTACTTACTTGTGGTTCGGAAAAGAGTCTTGTTAATAAACAGAGTCTTGTTAGTGAGTGAAGTTGAAGGTTTTGAATGGATTCCTTGCTCGCTCTGCATGATAATACTGATATTCTTATTCTCATTCGATTTTTTTTCTTAAGCCAAAATATTTTCTTTTCTTCTTTTTTTTTCCAAAAAATCTTTAATTTCAAAATCTATTCAAAAGCTATAAAATTAATCTATTAAAATAAATAAAATTAATTAATTAGTTACTGATAAATTCTTAAATCAGTTCTAAGTTAGTGATTATTTTTTACATGATGCATGGCAATCATGTATTAATTTATGTCTGGTATTATATTAATTTTTGTAATTATAATTTTAAAAAATACATTAAAAAATACATTTTTAGTTATGATTTAAAAAAATCTACATTTGATTTAAATTAGATAGATTTTTATATGTAAAATAAATAAAAAATATATTTTCACAAGCAAGTTATTTTAATTTTTATAAAATTAAAATTTAAAAAATAATTATATAGGAGCCAGTCCAAAAAAAAAACACAATATATTTTATTAACAAAACATTTTTTTTATGACTGGGCAAAATAGCAAATGCACCCTAAATATTAGTTTTGAATTTATTATTTCATAAGTATAAAAAACATATTACAAGCGCGTTTTCTAATTAGCAAAGAAAATAAATATATTTGATATAAACTTTTAAATCAGTTCTCTGAAGTTTGCAACTATTTTTTTCATAGTTTTCAGGTCCGGGTCCGGTTTTGTGGCCGGTCTGGTCCAAGATTCAGGTTTTGAATTTTAACTAGGTTGTTTGGGTCAATTAAAAAATCAAAACGATATTATTTTAGTAAAAAAAATAAAAGTCAACGAGTTACAACCAGGTCACTGGGTCAACCTGCCGGGTCAATCGGGTCACACTGAGTTTTTTCTTCCCTTATTTTTTCTTCAATCCGGCCCGGTTCCAGCTCCGGGTCAACCCGTTGGGCCGGCCAGGTCCCGAGTTAATCCGTTGGGCTAGGCCGGATTTTAATACTATGATTTTTTTTTTATGTACATGACAATCATGTAATAATTAGGTATTGGTTTATAATTTATTAGTTTATTATTCTATTCAGAGAATGATCTTGATATATAATTTCATTTGTTTAAGGAAATAAGCTTCGCTCATTTTCTAAGGAGAAATATAGTTTGGCTCAGAATATCTAGGTTTCAAAATTTACATTGGGTCAGATTTTTAGTTAAATTTAACTTGTTGAACTGGTAAAATATGTTTTGTCGGATCCAGTTTTTAATAATATAATTAACTTTGTCGGATCCAGTTTAAATTTGACCGGTTTAATGTTTTTATATATATATATAAAAAAAACGTTACTATTTTTAATAAAAATAATTAATCTTGATTGACATTTTAAATTTGACAGGTTTAATGTTTTATAAAAAAAACGTTATTATTTTTAATAAAAATAATTAATCTTGATTGACATTTTAAATTTGACCGGTTTAATGTTTTATTAAAAAAAATGTTATTATTTTTAATAAAAATAATTAATCTAAATTGACAAAATGATATATAATTTAATTCAATTATCCAATTACCCTATTTTGTTTTTCCAACTTTAGATCTTACAACTTTAATTAGAATGATTCAATAGTAGAATATCTCAGGTAATATAAATAATTTTTGAACTGATCCTAGGTTTAATTTTTTTTTTTTAGTATTATAAGTAAATTTAAAAGATATAAAGAATTCATTATTTAAAATACATTGTGAATCTTCTCACAAGATACTATTAATGCATGGTTTATAATGTTTATTTTTTTCCTTTTTTTTTTCAACTTAGCCTTTATTAGGCCAAATTATAGGGCAATTTAAGTTAATTTGTTAGGGGATGGTGAGATTGAAAAACAAGAAACCAAAATGAAAAAAAAAATAGAGGAAATAAGTGGCATATTTAAACTTTGGGATGAAATACCTTTTTTGCCCTTAAAAAACCAAAAATACATTCTATCAAGGATAATTTAGTAATTTTACAATGATCCATTTGATATTTTAAAATTAGAAGGAGGCAATTATGCCTTTTCATTTTATAATACACAATGAAAAGATATTTATGTTTTTGGATTCAAAATTTTTAAGAGCTTCCTTTTAGGGATTTTTTTTGTTTTTTGTTTTATTATTTTTAATAATATTTTAAAATTAAAAGGAGGTAATTATGTCTTTTTATTTTATAATATAGTGTGAAAAGATCTTTATATTCTTGGATTCAAAAAATTTTAAAGCTTACTTTCAGAGATGTTTTTTTTTTTTAATGAACAATCAAATACTTTAGAAGTTGATTTTCCATGCCTTACATTCAAATGCATTTTTGTATTTGCACCAAGGTATTTTTGTAATTATTAGATTGGTTTAGGGGAAATCATGTAATTTAATATATATAAAAATTATTATTATTTTTAAAAAATAGATGCATGAGTCACTACGTGATAGCCCCATGCCTTTCTAGTGACATATAAGGGTTAATCTGGTGGTCAAATTGCATTTCATAGTGGCGTTTTAATCATCTTGACATCGCCTCATCGAGAAGGTAATGTGTGTGGCTAAATGCCATCTATATTATCTTTTTTTTTTCTCCATTCTTCCTCGAAATTAACACTTGACATTTAAAATTCTTGGGTAATCCTTTTAGTTGAGGATATTGAGTATCAATCATTCTTTTTTTGATTTGTAAGCTTTATCCTTAGCTCTTTTGTGAGTTTTTTTTATTTGTTTTCAATTTCATCATTCAATTTAAATTTTTTACATATTTTTTTTTAAAAATGTTCCCGATTTTTTTTTTTTTCTTGCATCTTTTGTAAACTTTTAATTATTTTCAATTTCATCTTTAATCAAGATTTTTAATTTGTTATTTTTATAGAAAGAATTTGGTCCTCATTTTTTTTGAGTGGTTTCTTCTTTTAATTCTTCTTTTCAATTTAGCCGTTAAAATCCAAAATTGCTTTGAACAAATTTTTTTCTTTAAATTTGATCATTATTTTTTTAATTGTTATTTTTTTAATCAATTTTTTGTGATTGGATTTTTTTTAATTTCACCATTTGATATTTAATTTATTAAAATTTGATCCTCATTTTTTGGTAGTTTCTTCTTTTAATTCTTTTATAGAATTAATTTTTCTTTTCAGTTAAACCGTTCAATTCAAAATTGCTTTGAACATATTTTTTTTTTCAAATTTGATCTTTATTCTTTTAATTGTTATTTGTTTAATCATTTTTATTTCATCATTTGACATTTAATTTATTAAAATTTGGCTTTCGTGATTTTTTCAAGTTTGATGCTTGATCTAATGGGTTGGGTTTCTAGTTTTATAAGCTAACACAAGTTCACATTGTTTTTTTTACTTATTTTCTTTTTCGATCTCATTACTCAATTTTGATTTCTTAAAAAAATAGGATTCATGTTTTTCTTTGTTTTTCTTTTTATATGGTTATTGTCATGGGGTAAATTTTCGCTCTACAAATAAACCCGTGCGGCAGCCTAGTCCCCCACTAGACTCAGCTTTCCCTCACCAATTACACTCGTGTTTGCCTAGTAACTAAGTGTTTTCCTCACCCGAGAGGTTTCCCCACTTTTCCAAGTTAAAAGACAAGCGAAATACATGAGTAGAATAAGATAATCAAAGTGCACAACAAGCTTTACAAGAACTCTTTCTCAATCTTTATTGATCTCGTAAACAAAGGGAACTATACACAAATCCGTATGTGTGCTATGCATAAAGATTGCATGCTACACCAAGCCTATCTCGTGTTCTACATGCTCTTGCATGCCCCTGTATGCTGCTCATGCCACACACATGCTCTGAACATGCCTCTATATGCTCCTACAACCAAGAGTTGCAACACCTATTTATAGACAAGTATTTACAAGGCACAACTCTCATTCCTACTTTTAAGGAAGTAGTGGGACACTATCTCAGCCATGAACATAATGGCCCCATTATCTACCAAGTAGTGGGTAGTTCCCCACCATGATCTCCCATGATCTTAGTGGTTTGAGAGCACTTCCAACCATGCCCCATGTTCTCCAGCACATCTCCCATGATCCCATGATCTTGGATGCCCATAACTGCCACTAACCCACGTTCTGCATGCCCATATGGTATTCCCAACTGTCAGCTCTTGTTGGGTCTCTCATATGCCTTAGACAGTCCTTCGTCTAAGTTTCAGATTATGCCAAGTTGAACCAATGACTTGCACAAGCTGTTGCGCGTTGCTGAATTCTCATCTGCGTGCAAGTTGCCAATTCCTGTGCTGCCGAATTCTACGACAGCCCCTGTTCTCGTCAGCCTATCCCCCTGACGAGTTTTCCTGCCTGGCCTGGACATTTTATTGTCCAGCCCATGTTCGTCAACAATCTGTGCTGTAGATTTCCTTTGACGAACCTATAGCTGCACAAATCTGCGTTGCCGATTTATCCCACTAGTGGCATGGCTGCCAGCACCCTTAGACACTGTTTTGGATAGCCTGCCGAAGTATGCACCTCGTGCACATTTGACATTGTTACAGTTATCCTAATCTCATTACTTGATTCATGTGTTTAGTAGGTTAACTAAGGTGAGTTCGTATATTTTTTTGGCTTTTAATTACTAATTTACTTTTGCATTATCTCGTGTGATTGATTTTTTTTTAAATTATCCTTCAATATTTGATTTGTTAAAAATTGATCTTTATAGTTTTTTCATATTAGGTTCTTCTGATCAAATGGCCCGGGACAAAGGTTGACATCGATTTTTTTTACTTTTTTTTTTCATTTCATGATTTGACATTGTTTTTTTTTTTTAAATTGGGTTTCATGATTTTTTTTATTAAGTTATCTTGATCTCAACACTGGGTTTGGTAGGCTGGGACAAGGGTAGAGGCTTTTTGTTTGTTTGTTTATAATTGCTATTTTTTTTGTTATATATATATATATTTTAATTTTATCTTTTAATAATTAATTAACTAAAATCATAATTAGATTTTTTTTAAATTTAATGTTTTTAATCAAATAACTCAAATAACTCAAATCACATATTTAATGAATTAATTTAGGTTGTCACCGTTTTTTTTGTTTTTTTGTTTTTTTTTTATCATTCCATATTGATTTTTCTCATTTTCTTCTTCTTTAAAACGCCATTATGTCCGCCAAACAATTTTTTTTTATCCGACCTGCAACCTTTTCAGAAGAATTGAAGCTTGATTTCCACTTCAATAATTAACGTTATCCATTCCTTTTAAAGGATTGATTAAGGATATTCAGCTTGATATTTCAGATTCAAGTCGTGCTACTGAATTTTTAAAAACCTAGCATACTTGCTTTCATTTAACCTCATTTGTGAATGTAACTATTAGCGGTAACACAGTAAGGAGACCCTGACGGAAAGCTGCTGCTGCTGAACTCTCTTGCTTACGACGAGGAGGAGGATCTGTCAAATCTTGGGTTTCGCCTTAATTTCCAATTGCAATCAGAACCAGGTATGTGTTGTTGTTGCTGTAAGGAATTCTTGAATGGAGATTTTGCCAAAATTTCCATTTGCAATTACTAAGGGTTTCGCTAATTTAGCATAAATATATGAATTATACTAGCTGAGAAGAAAAAGAGGCTTAAATTAATGGAAGAAATAGAGAGAAATCATTGCTCGTTGTAAGAATTTTGTGATCAAGGAGTAGAAATTTGTGATAAGGCATCCTCCCATCCCATTTTTGTTCGTTGATTTTCTGCCATTTTGACTTTGGAGGTAGATAAATTATTATTCTGTTTATTCTTTTTAGCTTTCAAGATTGCAGTAGCATTTTAACAGAGAAGATTGGTTAAAAATATTTCTTCTTTGGATGGTTTTACTAAAGAAAAGTAATGAGTTGTTAATTTTTCAATATTTAGCTGTTTCCTTGGTGATTTTCGGATTGCTTGTTTGTTTTCCAGAATTGAAGTTTGTTTTTATAGCAGTAAAATGGGAATCTGCTCTCGGTTAAGATTCTTGAAGTGTTATATATTTATTATGTGTCTGTGATATTTAAGGTTTGATTTTCGAGGACAATCTGCTTCACTTGAATGTGATTGTATTTGGTTGTGGAAAAAGTTGTGTGTCTGAGGTTAGCGAATTTCCTCCTGGTTTGCCAATTTTTCAGTTTTCTAGCTGTTTCCTTGGTGAATTTTGGACTGCTTGTTTGTTTTCCAGAATTGAAGTTTGTTTTTATAGCAGTAAAATGGGAATCTGCTCACAGTTAAGATTCTTGAAGTGTTATATATTTATTATGTGTCTGTGATGTTTAAGGTTTGATTTCGAGGACAATCTGCTTCACTTGAATGTGATTGTATTTGGTTGTGGAAAAAGTTGTGTGTCTGAGGTTAGCAAATTCCCTCCTGGTTTGCTGCTGTACCACCCCTCGTTCTGTACAGACATCTGAAATTATATTATTCACAAGAAAGCAAGAAGAAGAAAAACATGCAAACAACTTCACAGCTTCACTCAATCTTTTACTACTCCAACAGGTATATTCCCTAACTTCTCTTTTGTGCTTGAATGGCTAATTGATTTTCATCGCTTTCTTTCATTTCTATTGAAGCTTTAACGTTTTGCAGAAGAAGCTACCTAAAACCTAATGGGTGGATAAAGACGAAATCGTTGAATTTCAGTCAACTTGGTTTCAGTAGACACTGTCAGATGTATAAATTTACATCACCTGTTCAACAAACCAAACTTTTTGTGCTGCCCAACATGGATGATGGCAATCCGTCTGTACCTATGTCTATTTTGGAAGAGGACACAAATACTAACCATGCACCCAGTTCCGGAGGAGAGAAATTCTTGAGCAAATGGTCTCCTCCTAGGTACCTTTGGAGGGGATTATCTGTTCTTGTCTTGGCAGGTCAGGTAATTATCAGGAGTTTAATGGGAAAAATCCACTGGAGAAATACTCTACAACAGCTGGAGAGAGTTGGGCCGAGATCAGTTGGGGTCTGTCTCTTGACCTCTGCATTTGTTGGCATGGCTTTTACCATCCAGTTTGTTAGAGAGTTTACTAGATTAGGACTAAACAGATCTATTGGTGGGGTATTAGCTCTAGCCTTTTCAAGGGAGCTAAGTCCTGTGGTCACATCAATTGTGGTTGCTGGGCGTATCGGCAGTGCTTTTGCTGCAGAGTTGGGAACAATGCAGGTTTCTGAGCAAATTGACACATTAAGGGTTCTCGGAGCAGACCCAGTTGATTACTTGGTAATTCCAAGAGTGATTGCTTCCTGTCTCGCTCTCCCATTTTTGACTTTGATGTGTTTCACAGTGGGGATGGCATCCAGTGGCCTGCTGGCTGACAGTGTCTATGGGATTAGCCTTAACATTATATTGGATTCAGCTCAGAGAGCTCTAAATTCATGGGATATAATTAGTGCAATGATCAAGTCAGGGGTTTTTGGTGCCATCATATCTATAGTGAGCTGTGCTTGGGGGGTTACCACAATGGGAGGCGCTAAAGGTGTTGGGGAGTCGACAACTTCAGCTGTGGTTATCTCGCTGGTTGGTATATTTATGGCTGACTTTGCACTCTCATATTGCTTCTTCCAGGGAGCTGGAGATTCTCTGAAGAATTGCGTATAATCATTCAAGTTCTTTTGTAAGTCATTTATGATATTCAACTAGGCTTTTCTTCATGATTGCTGTTTGATGGATAATGCTTGCACATATAACCTGGAATCAGATCACTTTTCATGGTTAGTCAATCAGTTGTGTTGAAAAGGGATAAGGATTCAGACTTTATGTCATGTTAAGTGTTTGATGTTTATCTTCAAATGCTATCATTTTACTTATTTCTTGTCCTCTTATTTACCGCCCTTCAACTTTCAAGTGTACTTTAAAAAAAAAAGATCCTGGTTGATGTTTCTGCTCATTAAGCTTCAATATCAAGATCTTTGTTGGATGTTGTCATTAGGTTAAAATTTCCTTGTCATTTCGGTGCAACCAAGTCTGCTTAGCAAGTAAGAGTAGATGCTCATGTTCCTCTTCTTGCGATCGGCAGTTTCTTGAACGAGTGCTTCGTTTTATTATTGGTTCTTAGCAATATGCAATCTACCTGCCTCAGGCAAAATCTATTCGAATGTTTATTCACAGGTCAAGCCTTCAGCTTGCCTCTTCGCTCCTCCGCCACTATATGCAGTGTTCAAGTAATTTTTTGAAATCATTGTCCGAGCTTTTTATTAATTTCAAAGGCAGCTAATAGATTGCCTCAAAGCACTTGCATACATTTTTCTCTGTGAAGTCTGAGATATACCCTATACATTTCTTTGATCTATACAACACAGTTCATATGACATCATTTATACGGTATGTGAATTCAATTTTCATTGCATGTGAAAATTATTTGTTCTTATCATACCCGATTAATGGAGAAAATGGCATCTTAACTATTGCTCCCAATTGAGAAAAACTATTTATAACATTTAATGGTGCTCTTTTCATGTGACCAAGATTATTTCTAATGTATGGTATTTATATTTTAATATTTAATAATTTTATTTGATCACCATATAATTAAAATAATTTAAATTTTAAAATTAAAATGCCAAAATAAGTTCTTATAATAGAAAAATGAATCTCGTTTTCCTCTTTTTCAAAAGAAAATACTATAAAAAAATTGAATGATTAAAAAAAACTAAGAGGCTTTAGTGATTCAGTCATGAGTGAAAATACTATAGATTTGTAGTATTTTTATTTTATTCTGATTATTAATTTTTTTTTAAAATTTATCATTTTACATTGCACTGATTAGTGATTAAGTTTGATGATTTGTTTCATATTGTTTTTTTTAGGTTTTTGTTATCTCAAAAAAGTTCTCGGCAATGAGTTTGTTCATGATATTTAAAAAAAGGATTTAGTTTAATTGTTTGTGAAAAATAAAAAATAAAGGTATCAAAATTGAAAATAAGGTGAAATGATAGTTTTTTATTAAAAAAAAAAGCTTCTCCTTCTGTCCTTGTTTTTTTTTTTTATAACTCCAGCCATTGATTTTTTTCCATCTTAAATTCAGCTTGAAGATTTCTTTTGTTTTGCTTTATGTTGGGTTATCACAGTTTTAAAAAAATTCTTGATATTGAGTTAATTCTTAATTTTGTAAAAAAAAAAAAAATTCAATTGTATTGTTTGCAAAAATTAAAAAATGAGGGGAGTAAAATTAAAATTTAGTAAAATAGCAACCTTATATATATAAAAAAATCGTGTCTGTGGTTTTTTTTTTTAACTTTAAATTTAGCCTAAGATTTTGTTCATTTTTTTTTTTATCTTTGTAGTTTGAAAATTATACGATTTAGTTTAAAATTTTATTTTATTCATATTTTAATCTCTTAGTTTGAAAAAGAAGAGAGCAAGTCGTTGGAAAACAACAAAGGAGAGGGAGTGGTTGGTTGATCCAATTTTGTTGATAAAAATGATCAAAATATGAACAAAGTACAATTTTTAGGAAATGAGTGCTAAGGTATTTTTTAGCTTCCATATTGTCTGGAAAATAGATCGAGGATGAAAGAAGTTTTTTTAATTAATTTGAGGGTTTTTTGAGTTGGAGAATTTGCTTCTTAAGGTGGTGAAAATAGGTAAAAAATTAGGTGTTTAGATAAACAAAATTTATAACCTGATTTTTCAACCCCTTTTATGATGACTAAAATTTGGCCTTATAGACAACGCATCATCTGGTTTTTATTTTTTTTAAATTTTTAAATAAATAAATAAAGGCTAAGGAGCACGAGGCTGAACTTATTTTTAATGGTCCAAGCATGCTGGGCTATCCAAGTCCGATGTCTACCTTTTTAATTTTTTTTCCAATAATTGATATTTAATTTCTTGAAATTTAAATATAATATATAAAATTTCTTTTAAATTCTTAGACTAATTAAAAATGTTTTTTTAGATATTATTTCATTAAATTTCATTTAATTTTTACATTTTCCTTGAGCAATCGTTCTTTTTTGTACAACTCATTATAATCATTTTTTTATATAATTTTATGGGGTTTGCTTTATTGTGATTTTTTTGTGTATAATTCAATAAAAATAATTTGAGCAAAATGTTAATTAATTACTAGAAAACTATCAAATACAAACAGAACTATCAACGAAACAAAACCCGTCAGGAATTTACAATGATATTTATCAATAAAATATTTCCTTGTTATGTCCCTCGATATATACTAATAAAAAATTTTCATCGGTATATACCGAGAGAATTACAATTGAAAATAAAAGAATGAAAAAAGAAAAAAAAATGTCATGTCATTATTATAGACGGTATTACTGATAAAATAAACTCATCGATAATATTTAAGTTATAACCTGGCAAACGACCCCATCTCCCATTTCTTCTTCTTCTTCTTCCTTTTTGTTTTGCAGAAAATAACACACAACATCCTCATATTTT
Source organism: Populus trichocarpa (assembly GCF_000002775.5). NCBI lineage: Eukaryota > Viridiplantae > Streptophyta > Magnoliopsida > Malpighiales > Salicaceae > Populus > Populus trichocarpa. The sequence goes on along the minus strand of NC_037286.2, from coordinate 22,753,627 downwards.
CTCTCAAATCAAGCTTCTATAATCACAAATTTAACCATTTCAACACTCAATTCGTCAGCATTTCTAATCTGGTTCATTTTTTTTTTAAGATTGACCATATCAAGTAAGCAAAACTACCAATTTTTTTGTTGTAATCCATTTTTAAAAGGTTATTTTTTGGCATTTTGATGTAGTATATGTAGTTTGTTTGTGTGTTTACTTGTTTTATAGCTTTTTTCTATAAACAATTATTGTATGAATGCATGATTTGTACATGTTAGGGTTTATTTGAGATTTTGAAAATTTATATTTATTTATAATTCGATGAAATTGAGTTTGATTTTGTGACTTAGGTGTTTTGTATTGAAATAAATAATGGTTGATTTAATGGGTACATTTTATATTTTGTTAATTTTATTGTTAAGTTGAAAATTTTGGTAAATGTGGAGGAATTTAAATTTTATAGAAAATTGATAATGATTTAAGGGTGCTATTAAAATAAATTGAATAAGTTAGAGTTAAACCAATGATATCTAATTAATTGGTTATCGATAATTTGTTTAGTTCACATTATTAACTAATACATGCTATCATTAATATTCTATATAGTTTTATATAAGTAAGAAATGATCGTTCTTGGTGTTGTTCTAGGATTAAGGTAACATAAGCACCTAAGAGGGGGGGGTGTGAATTAAATATGTAAAGTAAAACTATGAATTAAAAACGTTTTACCTAATAACATGCAATTCTAAACACATAACCAAATGTAGAAGCAATAAACAATATAAATACGATAATTAAAAAGTGAGAGTTTAGAGAGAGTGCACTAAGTTTTATAGAGGTTTGGCAAACCACCTAATCCTCTCCTTGAACTTCCATTCAAGAGTTCCACTATCATACACCGGTTTTCTTAGTGAGTAAGACCAAATCGTTACATAATCTTTTTGTAAGTGCAAGATCAAACCCAATCCTTTTACAAGTTTAGGATCAAACCGTTATCCTTAATCTTTTTGTGGGTTAAAGACTAGAAAACCTTTTACCAATACTTGTATTAAACCACCCACAATTTAGTCTCTAGGAGAATTTTCCAAGTGTTTAAAGTGTCACTTATACTTTCCATAATGTACTCTCTTAGTAGAGTTGATTTGAATAACAATTAAGCTCTTTTGGAGGAATTTGTCAATTCACACTTAACCTTGTTTTTGGATGATTACAAGTGAAATAAGAGTGTTATAAGTTGTTTTTGAGAAGGAGTATGCTTAGATTTTTATCTTAGGAGTTCCACACTTATTTTGGTAAAGTGAAGGGTTATCTGTAGGCTTAGAAAAGAAACTAGCCATTAAACATAGTTTTCTGTTTGTTAGGAAATCAATCAAACCCTTTTAGAATTGGTTAGATTGTTTTGAAGAACCCCGAGTTTCTGGAAATTTTCCAGAAATGAACTAGTTATTTTGAGAAATAGCTAGATCGTTTTGAGAAATGGTACATGGTTAGATCGTTTTGGCTATTGTCCTGTTTTTGTGTTTTAGTCATTTCTCGGTTTTTTTTTTGTTTTTTTTGGGTTTGTTTAGATTGTGTGGGTATGTATTATTAGGTGTCCTAAACAAGTCAGTGCTATTTAGCAAAACTCTATTATAAAAACTTGATCTACGAAGTCAATAACCATATTGACATATTTTTATTAAGTCTTTTAAGCATTATAACATAGCATTTAAAAGCTTTATGGAATACATCATGAGTTATTAATATGAATATCAAAACTATATCAAATCAATTTTTTAATATTGACATATAACATATATATATATATATATTAATAACATTAATATTCAATGTTTATGTTATCATCAAAACATAATGAAAAACAACATTAAATCATCATTGTAGCAATAAGGCTAACAATCTTCTCTTTTTTATGATGATAAAACATTGATGCATATGATGCAATAAGCACTCATTCCTTTTTTTGTCATCAGGCAAAAAGGTATACATAAACATTTCCCCTTTTATGGAAAAATATATTAATTTTTTTTCTTCCTTTTTGTTTGAAGGATTCTCCCCTTTAAAATTCTAAAAATAAGCTCCCTTTAAATAAAGAAATTAATGCATATTAGATTTTAGAAATTTTTGTTCCCTTTTTTTTTAGCGAAAAGATATGATCAAGTAGCATAAATTAAATCATCAACATTAAATGTATTATTCATAACTTAGAAATAAATCAATTAAAACATTAAGTCATCATACATTACAAACAATATCAGAAAGAAATTCATTCTTAATACAACCATAAAGGTAAAATACAAAAGATTTTTTCAAAAAAAAAAAAAGAAGTACAAAAGTCATGAGCAATATGAGTGAAGGAGTTAATTGTTGCCATCATCGTCGCCTTCATTCATAATGTCATCAATATCATCCGCATCAAGTCCTCCCGATATCACCACTCGAGTGGTTTCCGGGAAATCACTTTCCAAACTTTCATGTGTTTGTTTGCCATTAGGAAAGTTGGTCAACGGAAAACACTTTCCGAGTTGCATCCACTCTCCTATGGATACCCTCAGCTCTTCTATTTACCCTTCTCACAACTTGACGCAACTTTGTGATATCTCCATGAAAGGCACTCATTTGCTTAAGAATCTCGCTTTGCATATTATGAATGGATTGCAAAGTGATCGGTGGAGCACTCAATGAACATTTTTCAAAGGTTGATTGAGGTTGATGTAAAGGCATAGTTGATTGATCTATATTTCAGGATCTTTGTCTTGGACCTAGTTCTAATTTCCTTGCACTAGGTTCTTTAGAGGAATCGTAAATCTACACATTGTCAACACAAATCATTTCTAATTTCCTCAATTTTATGGAATTGTAGACATGATCTCTCTCAATGTTACGATTGTCCTTATAGTTTAACACATTCACATCAAATGCAATAAAGATCTTAGGCCATGTTTGTTTCCCGGAAAAGTTTCTCGGAAAGTAGTTTCCGGGAAATCACTTTCCAAACTTTCCTGTGTTTGTTTGCCATTAGGAAAGGTGGTTAACGGAAAACACTTTTCGGTCAACGGAAAACACTTTCCAGTCAAAGAAAAATTTTACTTGGTTTTAAGGAAAGTGTTTTCCCTTTTGGCTGTGTTTGTTTTCCGAAAAGTGGTTTCCGGGAAACCACTTTCCAAACTTTCATGTGTTTGTTTGCCATTAGGAAAGTTGGTCAACGGAAAACACTTTCCAGTCAAAGGAAAATTTGGCTTGGTTTTCAGGAAAGTGTTTTCCTGGAAAATTTGGGCGGAAAACACTTTCCGGAAGTTGTGAAAAATTTAGAAATGTCATTACTTGCTGATTATATCAAATTTGATCCTCAAACTTTTGATTGCTATATATATATATATATATATATATATATATATATATATATTTTGTTTTGAATATTTATTTTTTAATTTCATCTCTAAAAATTTAATTTTTATATTAACTTTGGTCCTTATTTTTATAATTGCTATTTGCTTTTTCCTTATCATTTTTTTATTAAAATTTTTTATCTATCAAATTTGATCCTCGTTCTTTTGATTGTTACTTATTTTATTTGAAATAATTTATGAAATGTTAATTATTATTATTTTAATTTCTTCATCTTTCAATTTTTTTTATTTTTTATTTGATCTCTATTATTTTAATTATTATTTATTTTATCTGAGATAATTTATGAAATTATATTTTTTTTCAATTTCATTCCCATACAACCTTTTAATTTGTAAGATTTGTTCCTCATTATTTTAGTAAACTTAAAAAAAATAAAACATTAATAAGTTATTTCCCAGCTCATTTTCCATAACATAACCAAACACTGGAAAGTGTTTTCCAACTTATTTTCCATTACACTACCAAACATCGGAAAATACTTTCCCGGAATTCACTTTCCCGGAATTCACTTTCCAAAAGAAAACTACTTTCCAACAAACAAACGGGGTTAGTTAAGATAACTCTATACACTAAGGCTCTTCTTTGCCTTCATTTAATGACATTGCTCATGTGTTTTAAAAACAAATAGGCTAAATTAAATGGCTTTCCATGAATTTCAATTCTTCTTTATGCCCTTTTTTAGGCAAAAAAATCCAACTAATTATTGCATGCAATATGTACATTTCATAAGAAAAAGGCATTGCAATAGTCCTTTCATCAATTTCCAAAATTCTTCCAAACACTAATCTCATTTGTTCAATAGCTGTTGACATGTTTGGTGCCTCAATGAATTGATAGGATGCTTATGTTTTAGTAAAATCTCCCTTTGGTATCTTTAAAATCTGAGTTAGAAGATTTGAATTCAACTCTATTTTAACACCATAAACACAACTACTTATGTAAATGTCACCTTCTTTTCTTTGACATTTAAATTTGTATAGAACATCCTAATGGCATTCTAACAGAAGATATAATTTATACTAACCACATCATTCCAATCAATGTTCTTAGAACAATTAACTATATTCATTCTTTCAAAGTCATACCAATCCACATATCTTGGTGGAGCTATTTGCCTAGTTTTGAAGTCATTGTTGTATCTCTTCTCGACATCTTTGAAGATGAAAAGATTGTCACCCAACCTTTGAACATTCCTCATTGATAGGAACACCAAGAACTCATGGATGAACACAATAACAAACCAAATTATATTAAATTGAAAGCATAAACATGAAAAACCATTGTTTAATGAAAACTTTAGGTCTGGATCATAATAATAAACATCCAATCATCACGATTAACTGATTTTTATATAGAAAGTAATGTGAAAGAACTAAAGATTAAATGCCATGATCTTAGTGTTTTTAGGTCATTAGAATCCTAGATTAGTGATAAACAAGACTGTATGCGTGTGTAAGAATCAACAAACAATCAAAATGACACAAAAATCAATGACCTAAGTCAACATTCAACGTAAGAACATCTGAACCCAAAAAGTCATCAAACCTATAAATCTAATAACAAAGCCTAAACCCAAAAAAATGCAATAAAACCTAGAAAAGCAACCCAAACCTAGCAACTGAAGCTTAAACATGCTTAACACAACTTGTTTGAATCCTCAAAGCGATAAGGAAAAAAAAGAAGAAGTAAAAACAGCAAGGAAAAACAACATTCTTTTAGGCAAAAAACATTATTCCATCAATTAATTTCAATGTCCTTAAGCTCAAATAACATGCTTTCAACTTCAATAAACCTAGCAACCTACCCTAAAACAGCTTAAAACAAAGCAACTTCAAAACTTAATACATCTTGCAATGACTTCAAAGATGATTAACTAAACATCAAAGCATGCAAAACAATATTTTATACTAACATTTTCCATTTCAATATCATATTCTAACACATCAAAACAAGACAATTAAACAATACTTGAGCATATAAAAGCTATATTCAAAGCATGCTTAAACATTTCAAAACAAAAAATCATGGCTTTTAAACAACAAAAAGACTTTAAAGGATGCTTAACAAACATTATAAGCAACAATTTAAAAGACATAATAAAAAGGAAGGGGGTGTGCTCATTGATCTCCATCCCCCATCAAAGTTTGAAGATTTACCTTGTAAAGAGAATGTTGATTCCTTTTCTGGATTCTTTACTTCTTTCCTCTTGATTTTTGTTTTTTTTTATATCTTAGACTGATCTAGATCCCTCTTCTTTCTTCTTAAAATACAATATTCATCCCCTTTACTTCAGTTCTATTTTAAGTATTCTATTGATTTCTATGTATTTCTTTTCTTTTTTTCTTTATGACTTTTCTCTTTAGGATCCCTTTTTTTCTCTGTGATTTCTTTTTCTTTTATAGCCCTAAAATGGAAAGTGCTAGTGAAACCTTTTGTGGGTTGACGGTTGTTTTTGAAAATTAGATTATAGAAAATTATTTTCCATTTTTTTACCTTTGATTTATTAGGAGGTCTTTCTTCTTCTTCTTTCGTCTTCCCTCTCCCTAGATGTCTAATAAACTCTTGTAATTTCTAGAAAAAGTTGGGAACCTCATAATTGAGACTTGACCAAAAATAGTTGTCTAAGGGGGCACCTTCCATGAATTAATCGTGGAAAATGGGATATCATTGAAGCAAAAAAAAAAAAAACCATAGACCTTATAGAGGGGGTGTTACTCTTCGACTAGGATCAAACCATGCTTGATTTGGTGGCTTGTAGCTTTCCCACCATCGATCAAAAGTTGGGTGCAACATTTCTAAATTTACTGAATCAGACAAGGTTGTTTTAGGACAAGAAGCTAAGATTTTCCACGTGGCAGGTGGGGCAAAAATTTCAAATAAGGATGGCACAACCTTGTGTAGGAGAATCTCCTCTGTCAAATGGTGGTGGTCGGAGCCCCTAAGGTAGTCAGAGATGCTATGTTCATTCACTTGAAGGTGACAACTCGATCAACCTTTTCGGTTGAAGAAGATAATAAAACAAGGACAAATGACATGTCACTCGGTTCTTTTATTAAAAAAAAAGTGACATGTCGTTTGATTAAACCCTAAAAATTAGGGTTTAAGAATTGGGATTTTGTAAATTTCAATTTGGTCCCTGTTGTTTATTGTAGCATATGCACCCTTAATTGACCTTGAAACTTCTTAATTTTTGCAATCACATCCCTGAAAACTTTGATTTAACTCATCTGATTTGAACATCTTTTTCAAATTGGTCTTTGGTTTTCAATTTGTTCAATTTGACCCCCATCAATAATCAAACTTTTAATTTCTTTCTAATTGACCACTTATTTTGATTAATTTCAGTATCTAAACTTGCGCGCTTGTTACACTTTCATCTTTGGTTTCAAGTTTCTTCAATTTTTCCTTTAATTAACCCCTAAATTTTGATTTTCTTACAATCTCAACCTTGATTTCATCCAATTAAGCTTGTAAAAATTAAATGTGGTCCTCTAAAATTTCAATCTTCTCAATGAAGCCTAAATTAAACTTCCAAACTTAATTCTTCACCAATTAAGTCCTTAATATAATTAATATGATCCATTAAAAATTTAATTAAGTCCTTGCACTTAATTAATTCTTTTAATTTCAACCTAAATTAATTTATAAACTTAATTAAACCTTTAATTAGACCAATGATTAAATTAAATCAGCCTATTAAATATTTTAATTAAGTCCATAGACTTAACTTTTATGCAAATTCGTCCAATATTCATTTAAGTTAACCTTGAATTTTCATTACCTTTCACATTTAGGTCTTTCAAGGGTGTTATTGAGTTTCTAAAAATGTCAAAGATCTAGTTTTATCCTTTCATCTTTTATTTATGCATGTAGATCCCTCTTCAACCTGTTCTTGCCAACCAAATTTCTTGTCTCTTTGTATTTCTTTTATTCTTCAACCTTTTTTTTTCTAAATTTTTGTATATAACAAAAGATAATTTTGGAGGAAATCAAAATTGGGTTCTGATAATACTCATTCTTACGTACTGTATACATTCACATAACAAGGTTCTAGACGACATATTTATCATGACAATAGTCATACATTTACACATTAATATATTATACATATTCCTTTTCTTTTAATTTCAACAACAAACTTCATGAGACCACCCAAACTCATTTCAACAACATTAATTGATTTTGTTTTATTTTTCATTACTTGTCCAAATACTATATGAACAAGACTTCTCCTTCATTTTATTTACTAGCATTCGGCCATGAAGGAAAATCCTTCACTTGAAATTGTTTGTCTTCGAATTCATGTTTAAACCACTTTTGGATATCTTTTGCAACTTTATTTATAAACTAATACACAACAATCATGCATCAACACAAATTATTATTATTATCTTTTTCTTCCACCATTTGGCTGAATCTTCTTTACATTAGACCAAGGGTATTCTTTCAATGTTTTTGTTCCAAGATCACACTAATATGTTGTAGTTTAGATTTTTATAACATCTAACACAACTTTACATTCAAACAATTCATTTTTCTTCCGAGAGTACTTATATACATTCATTTCCAATCATCAACACTCTCATTTTGTCATACACATGATGGACATACCAAATAGTCACCCTTCACATAGAATTTAACCACACAAATCTTCCTAAAACACCCCCACAATGATCCCATATTGCATAAATCAATTCACAATACCTCTAACCATGATTAGCCATTCATTTCTCTATAAAAACACATAATTAAAAAACATTCCAACATTGCTTTTACACACCCTATCTTCCAAAACACACTCCATATTAGTTCCACACAGAATAGATTAATTCTATAATGATTATACTCATAAATACATGTAAGACATTTGTATAATATAATACAGTAATAGAACCAGTTCCGGAAAACAATCTCAAACAACAATAACTAACATAAGAATAAAATTCAAGGCAATCCTAACGTTCGAGTTGTATTTCTTCATGATATGCATAACATATTCCAATATCAACTTTATCCAACGATTGAATTATATGAAAATTAAGTTTAACCAAACTGACATAAAAATTATAGACCTACTATTTAGGAAGAACGATTTCTGTCCAGAGGGTTTATGTTTGATCTCCACTGTTCAGAATTTAAAGCACATTTGGAAACACAACATATCAAAATTTTAGCCCAATCCAAAGATGAAAAGAGGAGACAACGGCTAGTGACTGAGACTGTCCAAAAGGGTGTTTTTTTTACAAAAATTATGCCTCCAACGATACCGCTCAAATGAAGAATAATATAGAAAATCCCTTCGATGAGAATGTATAGGACATTGAGAAAAACAACATACTCAGAACTCAGCCTAATCCAACGATGGATGACGAAGTTATGTCTTCCAAAGTGTTATGCCATCACTGTGTTTTCTCTCTAAACTCTCTGTAGATGATTTCTAAGCTTGTTTATCCCTACCAAAAATCACTTACATGCACTCAAAGCTCACAATTTTTGTTGTTGGAAGAACTTTCATGGTGTTCTTATAGAAGACTTGAAGACTCAGGAGGAACCCTATATCTTTTTCTCTTATGCTATTGTTCGATATGAATAGTAGCATGAACAACAATTAGATTAAATGATGGGCTAAGTTACCATTATGCTCTCACTTATTTTCCCCCTAATGTTTTATGTTTTATAATTACCTATACACTGATACTTTTAACTAAGGCATGAGATTTTAACCTAAGATAAATCATCATGTTAGACGACTCTCCATGAAATTTCAACCCGTTCCAACTGTTGTATTGAGAGATATACTCAATATTATAAACCTGGGTAGTCGGTAGTTTTAGGTAAAAAATCCAAAATTTTCACGTCATTAATTTATTTAAATCATCATGATTCTTAAATTATTTCATCAGAGACTTTTAACTAAACTTATTATAAAAACTTTCCTTTAAATAATTATTTTAATAATTTGAAAAACTCTGATTGAGGGTTTACAAATATTTTTATTTTATTCCGTGTAATGAACTCTCTTTCTATCAAAATTATCATCATAATTTCAGTAGATTTCCAAATCCAAGATTATATTCATGAAAAACTAAGTAAAGATTGGATGTAATTATAAAGGATGTTACATAAGGGATTCACACTTTTCTTATTCTCTAAAGTATTCATATCCTTATTTTTAAAGCATTTATCATACATAAACAAAAACAAAACAAACACTACTTTTTTTTTTAATTTAAAGCTCATTTGCTTATTTATTACAATCCCTTATAAAAAAGCCACTGATTTTATCATCGAATAGTCCCTAAATCCCTAAAAAAAGAGTTGTTTTGCAGGTGTCGGGACTTTTATCACCAACCATCAAAATATTCAAATCTTTAAAATATAAAAAGCATAATGTAACATATCAATGTTACATTATTTAACCCTCATATAAAAGTTTAATAATTTCTTATTTCTTGATTTTTTTTATTGAAAAGCCATTGACTTAGAATTTTCCAATTAAATCATCCATACAATAATTGGAACATAACCACCTATAAATTAAACTAAGGATCATTTATCCACTACGTTAGGAATTTAATACAAACATTATCAAATTAAAATCCACAACAAATAATCATGGATTTAATTATTATTTAAGTCCAAAACATCGTAAAATCCTATCATAATAGTTACAATGAAATATTTACATTCATGTTATCATTCCCAAAAATCATACATAATATGCAATATCACTAATAATCTTATAAATACAAAATGATAGGTTTTGTCATCTACTAATCCCGACAAAGCTGCGATGATTTTGGAAATATTTTATACTATAAAATAATGAATTAATATGACTTAAAGTTTTCCAATGCAATTTAATAAATTTTATTGAGTAAACTAAGGTATACATATCCATTAGGGATTTAGTTAACAATTAATTTAATTAATTTTCATCTTTTCTTCACATTTATTACAACAATTCCTTGAACATCCTATAGATTTATCCCTTGACCCAGACTCGAGTAATTCACCCTTATTCAGGGTGACATCCCCACCATCTAGAAAAATGGCACTAACCCTATTCAAGGTATCTAGTTTCACAGTTTAGAATAGGATACTAGTCCCTAAACCAAGGAACTAGCCATCCAGTCCAGAACATGACACTAGTCCTTGAACCAAAGATCTAGTCATCTAGCCTAGAACAAGGCAACAATCTCACATTAGATAATAATACAATTGAATAATAAAAGAATCTAAATTTGATGTTTTAATAGTTTTAAATATAACATAATTAATAAGGTGTCGAGTATCTATTTAAGTTTGAGCTCTATGTGTGAGATCCTATCTCGGTACCCCCTCGGTAGTCTCTCCTGCAGATTTTAACAGCTCAATGTTAGACGTCTCAAATTCTCTTTGAGCATGAAAATCAGGAAAACTCAAGCTTCTTTTATGATATTTCCCTTTCTTTCTATCTTAAGTCATTTGTTTTCTCCCCCCACCATTTAAAGAAAACACATTTTCTTTAAATTCTTCATTATGCCATGCAACTTCCATGTATCATATTAACTTCATTTTACGTAAACAAATCAATACATAAACAATTTACTTCTCCAATACAATTTCTTTACCTTTTGGTTGAAAATACCAAAAAGAGAAGGATATGTTTTCTTCTTAAAATTCTTAAAACCAAGTTATAAATTAATTATCCTATGATTAATTCATTGTAATTCTAACCTTTTCAATTATCAATTTATTTAAACACACTCATCCCTTCAATTTTCTTCATTTGGTCGAATGCTTCCATTTAGGTGGGGGTATGTTTTCTTTCAAATTTCTCTTAGTAAATTCTTAACTCATTCATCAAATGTTCAATCAAACACACCCCAACAAAATCCTATGTTAACAATTCTCCCCCTTCAATTTATTAATTTAGCCGAAACACTATATGATACGAACCTCTTGAACACGCGATCAAGCAACCCACACGTAAAGACATTAATTCCCTGAAAGCCAAGTAAATCAAGTTTGATAGGAGTGTGATATAAAGATAACTTGTACCTAGGCACCAACACTATTGGAAATGAAAACCCCCACCTAACGAATATTGATTCACAAACAAGAAGTATAAGGATGACGCCATGAAGTTAGTTGTTCTTTGATAAGTTGTTTTTCAGTTCTTTAAAGAACCAAGAAAGGGAGAGTATCTCACCAACACACACACAAAGTGCGGCAAATAAGAAATTTTATTAATCTGAATTGTCTAACTTACATGTTTGGTTATGCCTTTATTTATACTTACTCTAGATTGAAACAAACCCTAATGGACCCCTTATATGGACTTATATGATGCTTACTTACCATTTAACCTAAATAATATAAATAAACCCTAAACTAAGAAGAAAATAATAAATACGAATTTAATATCATAAATATGATAAGATCAGATCTGCTGCCTTTTATAAGTTCCATTTAAGCTAGGAGAATCAAATCTGAAGTTGCTTCCTCTTTAGTTTCCTTGTTTGCAAAGTATTCTTAGCTGACTTGAAAACTTATTTAATGATAGATTCCTACTATAATAAGGATAGAATAATTATTTCCATACACCATAAGGATTCCACATTAATATGGAGTCTATACCACATATGGAAACTATGTTGTTGCCCATTAAATATCCTTGCAAGACTAAAAAATTCCCAAAACCAACTACCACATCCTTGTAGTAAAAGAATCCTAGCCATATAGGAAGTTCACAAGTCAAAAGGAAGTAAATAACAAAATTCATACAACCTGTGTTGACCAGTATTACGATACCTTCCTGAACTCTGATTGACCTGAAATTTTAACCCAAGGTAGGACAACATGTCAGGAGACTGCACGTACAATTGCAGCCTAATCCAACAGTCGGATTGGGAATTATGATTATTTTTTTTTGTTGCCCGGATCGTATCATTCCCTCTCTCTTCAAGATGAATCGTCCTTGAATCATTAGCAGGGATAAGAGAAACAGTTTTAGCCTATTTTTGAAGCCTTTGAAGTTCTTTTCTTGCCAATAATCATTGCCAACAACTTTGGATGAAGGTAGCAGCCCTTCGCTTTCGTCTATCATCATTGCGGTGTTTTTGCTCCTCTATATCTAAAGCTTGCTGGGCATCGATTAATACCGTTAACACATCAAGTTCTTGTTGCATCTCTTTTAAAATATGGGATAGACTCTTGGTTTTCTTTTTTTAGAAAACTAATCTCTTTATTTCTTTCCCTTTGATACCACCTCTCCTTTTGAATCCTCTTCTTCTTTTACCATAATACCTCATCAAAATATATGGAATCCTGATTGTAATACTCCATTTGCATTTTTTTATATCATAACCTAAAATGAAAGCTAATGACAATAAAGAAATTAAGAAGACACCGAGGACTGAAAACTGACCCAAAATTACATGGACTTTCAATTGACAAACGTAACAAACTCCTTTAGAGTTTAGACCCAAATTTAGACCATAAACCAAACGACTTCCAAATGGTCTGAAATTTGATATTTAGAGCGAATTCACCCCAAAAACCTAGAATATCAAGTTTGATTTAATTCTGAATTGATTTAATATATGGACGCGAAACTGACGCGAATCAGCCCCTTTAAAACCTAAATTTGATACCTAAACCTAACGATGTCCAACTGAGTTGAAAATTGATATATTATGCGATTTCACCATATATAACCAGAATATCAATTTTGACATAATTATAATATGGTTTGATAAGTAGACCCAAAACAAAAGCGAAACAAACCCTTGTCCAAAATAACGTTTTCTGAATTGTTTTTACTCTAAAAAGAAATTTTGTACAGAAAGAATAATATGAAACCTTTTTTTTATCCCAAAAGACTCAATTCAATGCAACTAATAAAAAATAATGTAGGAAGAAGATAATCTGACCGAAACTAAATTTGAAACAAGATCAGACCCGAAACAAAGACAACACAAAGAAAAATTAACGCCGAAGATAAAAACAAAAATACAAGAAATAAAAGGATGTAACCTGATTAATGGAGCCAAGCTTTGATACCAAATGATGCGAACGTCTTGAACACGCGGTCAAGCAACCCACACGCAAAGACATCAATTCCCGGAAAGCTAAGTAAATCAGGTTTGATAGGAGTGTGACACAAAGATAACTTGTACCTAGGCACCAGCACTATTGAAAATGGAAACCCCCACCCAACGAATATTGATTCGCAAACGAGAAGTGTAAGAATGATGCCATGAAGTCCATATAAAATTTTAGCCTGATACAACAGTTGGATTGAGAATTATGACTGTTGCCGTGAAACTGGATAATTATGTATTTTACATCAGAATCCGAATCTAATTGTTTTTCGTTGCCCGGATCGTATCACTATAAAAAGGGAAGCATAATTTTTATTCAATTTTTTCTTAAATTGAAACCTTACCCATTACTTATTCCTCTAATTAACCACTAATTTCTCATCAAATCAACAATCATCCCATCACAACAACACAAAATATTTTTCTAATTATACTAAAATTCTTAAACTTTCCACAATCATAAAAACACAATAAAAACTTAGTTTAAGAGGGTATATAACCTTCCAAATAAGATGAAAATGGAAGATCAGAGCTTGGATGACACCCACAAAATCACTTCTCTTTCTCCTCTTTTTTTTCTCTTTGAAATTGTATCCTCTAACAAGAAAAACTTGATTTTTCTTTTATTTTTCCTTCTTTAATCACTCCCAATCCTGTTTTAACCTCTTAATCCACCTCATTTTGTGATTTTATGATGAATTTTTTCAAGTTTTCTCTCAAAATTTCCTCTCCTTTCTCTCTTCTCTCATGGCCGGCCAAAAGTGTTAAAAAATGCACATTATTCATGTATTTATAGGTCCCCTAAATTTGTTGTTACCATCCTATCCTTTAGTTTTTTTGTTTGGATAAGTTTTCTTTTTACTCGGGTTATTTCCATGGCCTACGCATGAACTTTACCGTTTCCAAATATTCTTATACCAAAAATATTATTTTCTTAATTTATTTCACATTATTACACACATGCATATTTTATTTTAATTTAACCCTATTTAATCTCCCATGTTAAAGCTCCTGTTGATGCCAAAATCCTACTAGGGTTTACAAGGATGGTTCCAAGAATATTTATAGCCCCTGAACTATTTTATTTTGTTGAAGGGGTGGAGAGTCCTTTCCTTTTGAAAACATAGATGAGAAGAAAATATCTTTTACACAACATTAATATTGATGGAAATAACCCTTATATCAACATTAATGTTGATGGAAATAAGGTGGATCCGTAGTAGATTTTATAAATTATACTACACGCAATATTAATGTTGATGTGAATAACTATTAATCAACATTAATGATGACCGGAACAAGACAAGCTTTTGGAAGACTTTTACATGCCTAGGAATGTAGAGAAATAACTATCCTAAATTCTTGTTATTTTATGTTAAGGACTATAATATAGCGTTGTGACCTGGGATGAGGCTTATAAAGACTTCCAATTCCGGGTATATTTAGACCTGGAATGATATTAAACCCAAAGTTGTTAGGTCGGGCATCTTGCCAGACCTATACACACTCAAGCTTAACATGTCGATGAAATCAAGGGTGTTGGGTCCGACATCTTACCAGACTCACATGCACTTGGGCTTAACACATAGTTGAACCAAAGGTTGTTGGGTCTGGTGTTTTGCCAAACCCGCAAGCACTTGGGCTCAGTGTGTAACTAAGCCATAAAATGGTAGGTTTGACGTCTTACCAGACCCCAGGTACTTGAGCTTCGTGCATAGCTAAATCTAAGGGTGTTGGGTTTGGTGTCTTGCCAGACCCACATGCATTTGAGCTTAGCACGCAGCTGAGCCTAAGGGCGTTGGATATGACATCTCGTCAGACCCGCATACATATATATGGACTCAACACATAGTTGAGCTAAAAAATATTGAGTCTGATATCTTAATAGATCCATGTGCATTTAAGCTCAACACACAACTGAACTTAATAAATATTGGGTTTGAAAGCAAACCAAATTCATATTATATGAGCTTGACATTCTGTAAAGCTTAGGTATGTTGGGTTAGAATCCTGGATTTAGCCCTTTACGTTCTTTTTAAACAAATGAATAGTGTATAGATTTTACTAATCCATCACATAGCATGTTAGAAATTAGTCTACATCTAGTTAAAGGGTGATTTTTTCTTCACCCAATACAATTGGTAGGACTTCTTTCACTCTGCCCAGGTGCTTCTTTCACCGTCCTTTCGACTTAAAATATCTTCTTCTGCTCTCTATTGTGAGTGCATCCGTCCAAGTTGGCGGCTCACACTTGAAATGCATCCATCAAGTGAACGGCTGCTCTTATCATGGATCGATTAGCTGAAACATCAATTTCAGTTCCTGCGATAATTCCAAGCTGAATTTGTTTATTGATAAAGTAGATTGAATTTACATATGAGTGTTAAAAATATTATTTTAATATATTTTTAAATAAAAAAATATTTTAAAAACGACAAATCAAATTCCCAAACAATCCTGTGCTACTTCCAGTACGTGGGTGCTGACGTTAGAAATTAGTCTCGTCCGCGCGCTCGCACACACTTTCTCTATTTATTGCGGTTTCGTTTCAACTGCTTCGCCATTGTGTCAATTAACAATAGAGTTCTTAAGAACAAGAGAGATGGCAGCAGTGAAAAGGATCAAGCTCGGTTCACAGGGTCTTGAAGTATCAGCACAGGGACTTGGATGTATGGGCATGTCTGCCTTCTACGGCCCTCCAAAGCCTGAATCGGACATGATCGCCCTCATCCACCATGCGGTCAACACCGGGGTCACTTTACTCGACACCTCTGATGTCTATGGACCCCACACCAACGAAATCCTTCTGGGCAAGGCCTTGAAGGCGGGAGGATTCCGAGAGAGAGTTGAATTAGCCACCAAATTTGGCGTCAGCTTTAAGGACGGCAATGCGGAGGTTCGAGGGGATCCTGCTTATGTGAGAGCTGCTTGCGAGGCCAGCTTGAAACGCCTTCAACTTGACTGCATTGATCTTTATTACCAACATCGCATTGATACCAGCGTTCCTATTGAAGCTACGGTATTTCGATTTATCTTGATCGTTCGATGGCCATGATGATATTTAGAGAATTTTGCTTTTACTTGATTATACGTTTTCCAGAATCTGTTACAGGAATATCCAAAAATCCTAAAACTTCAGCATAAACCCACTAAAATTATAGATTAGACACGGTATTGATGATACCGTCATGCTTATTATGTGCATTGACATCTTGCAATGGTCTCTTTCGTAGCTGGATTCTGACAATGCTACTATTGGGTACTGTCCCTGCATTCTAGCTGAAAAATGTCTTGCAGTGGTGCACTCATAATTCTTTTCTTTGCTAGATGGGGGAACTCAAGAAACTAGTTGAAGAAGGTAAAATAAAGTATATAGGTCTGTCTGAGGCCTCTGCTTCAACAATCAGAAGAGCTCACGCTGTTCATCCGATAACAGCCGTGCAGTTGGAGTGGTCACTGTGGTCAAGAGATGTGGAGGAAGAGATTGTTCCTACCTGCAGGTGAGGCATTGATCAGAAAAGCTAATTTCCTTTGGAGATCAAAATAACCGAAACCTTAGGCTGTTTATGGGATGCCTTAGATATCCAGATTCTGAACTTATCATTCTAATGGTTCAGAGAACTTGGCATTGGGATTGTTGTGTACAGTCCTCTAGGACGGGGATTCTTTTCAACTGGGCCTAAGTTGGTTGAGAGCTTCTCAGAGGGTGATTACAGAAAGGTAGGTTCTCTTCTTTTTGAATATAGAGTTTGTGATCAATATAACACATGTCCAGAAAATAACCAATTGCACAAGCATAATCTTTTACGGTTTCTAAAGGATGTCACAAATGTTAGAAAATAATATAAAACTAAACCTATCTAAGCCTTGAAAAACAGTCTCTTCTATCTTACAGAGTGGTTTGGTGGTTTAAACTCCATAGAAGAAACTTGTACAAAGTAAAAGTTTAGCTTTGAGATCATTATATTTTACCTAGCAGTTCTTTCACATTTGCATTATTCCCACAAATATGCTATACATTTGGATTGCTTAAAGATTCAATCAAATAAAACACAGATTTACAGGATCTCCTTGTATTAGACAGGTGGCTTTATTTGTCCCATGTCCAAACAAAAAATTCTGCATGCTTAATGTTTCGCTTATATCTTTTGATTACTCAGTTATGTACTAAAAAGAGGACTAGCTAGAGGAACACAAACTCATGGGTAGCTGACATCCTTTCTCTAATTGTCAATCTTCAGTATTTTTGGCTTCCTAAAATCTGCTCACTCGCCTTGTAGCTTGGAAATTTTGCAATTTTTGTACCCATAAAACCTGCGTAGTATACAATATGATGATGATTAGCATTTTGTGCTGGGAATATTTTGCTATGGCAAAGTTGGTCCTAATTTCAAACATTGAGCAAGGAGGACATGTTACAAGTACCTATGGAATAATGCTATGCATAAACCGCCCATCTATGATGATTTCTTGTTGATGAGTTGTTTTTTCAATTGTTTCAGGATATGTCTAGGTTCCGACCTGAAAATCTGGACCATAATAGACAATTATTTGAGCGGGTTAATGAAATCGCAGCAAGGAAACAATGCACTTCATCGCAGCTGGCTTTGGCCTGGTTACACCATCAGGGTGATGATGTATGTCCTATTCCTGGAACCACCAAGATCGAAAACTTCAACCAGAATGTTGGAGCTCTGTCTGTAAGACTAACACTAGAAGAAATGGCTGAACTCGAATCAATCGCTTCTTCAAATGCTGTAAGGGGACATAGGTCTGACGATGGATTCTCTACTTTCAAGGATTCAGATACTCCACCTCTTTCATCATGGAAAGCTGTGTAGAAGGCATGCTGCCATGTCATGTTGTCTTGCTGCTAGCTGCTCTTGGATTTCAGCTGCCTTTGAAGTTTTTGAAAATTGTGAGAGTATGTACACCATCTGAACTTCTGAATAGAATAAATGTTCCTGTAATCTAATATTATAGTATATTATGTATTAAAGACTTGTGTGTTGTAATCTCTGCATTAACTATTGTATATTGTTTTACATATATAAATAAGAAAGGTTTGCTACCTAATAGATTAAGCCTTCTATTATTTTCAACTTGGTATCAGAGCCATTACACTTTAAAACTCTATTTTCTCCTCTCCAATGGACTCTTCGTATCAGCCTATGGTGCAAACTTCTTCTCCCTTTGCTTTGGAAGCTTCTCCTATTGCTGTTGTGAATCCTCAGTCTTTTTCTTCTCCCTCTACTTTGAAACCTTTCCCTGCTGCTGCTACCATGCAACCTTCCCCTGCTGCTGCTATCGTGAATCTTGCCACCATGGAGCCTTCAATTGCAAGCATTATTTCCTTCTCACCACCAGAAAATTGGCAAATATAAATGACACCAACATCCTTTTCTTTCTTTCTCTCTTCTTCTCAACTCCTTGTCTTCTCCTCCACGCACAAATATGTCTTCTCATCTCTTCTTCTTTTCTCTTGTCAGTTTTTTTATTAATTAACATACTTTATGAATTTGTTTTTTCTTTTTTCTTTTTAGCTTCACTCACAATTAAATTAAGATAAGGCTTTTCTTTTTAATGTTTTTTTTTTTGCATTATATTTGTTTTTTTTTAATTTCTAATTTTTTCTGTTCTTAATAATTGTATGAATATTATTGTAGGACTTTTTTTTTCAAATGAGATCAATTTTATTGGATTTTAGTTTAATTTTGTTTTCAATTTTGTTGTTGAATTTCAATTAAATTTATTTATTTATTACTGGATTATGGGTTTTGAAATAGGTTTTCTAGGTTAGGTGGAATTGTTTTTAGTTGATTTATTTATTTGTTGCTGTTGTTAATTTTTTTGTGTTATTTATTTGTTGCAAATTTGTTTGAGTTGATTTTCTTCTTCTTTTTTCCAAACAACTCAGTTCCTGAGTATTATGGAGTGTTGATTTATATTAATTTAATTTAATTAATTATTTTCTACTTCTATTAAATATATATTTTTTAAAATATTTTTAAATAATTACTAACAAAATTATCGATGAATTAAGTCCATTGGTATATTCTAGAGAGTTGAAAAAGAATTACTGCAAATGCCATTTTTCCATTGTTTAATCACCGATGAAATTACATACATTATTTCTGTTGGTTATATGACAAAATTTCTGAGGGAAATACCAAAGAAATGAAACGGGTAATTTTTTTTGTGTGCTTTTTCCGTCAGTAAATCCATCAGTAATTTTATTACCAACGGACTCACCAACATACCCAAAATTACCGAAGAGAGTTTTACAGACGAAGCATTTAAATCGGTGAGTCCGTCGGTAAATTTCTTTTCAATGAAAGGAGAGTATACATACTAACAAAAAATTCCATCGGTATTTCTAAGAATTCTAGTAGTTTCTCCAATACTCATCAAGTTATTTCTTTGAAGCTTAGAAACACAAATTATCTTTATTGACGAATGCAGATGAAGCCATATCTTATTAGACAAGGTGTTTTCCCTTTTGTTGATGACTTTTAGCCGTGTCCTCCTTCTTATATGGTTGTTGTTGATGATTCTTCTTTTCAGTTAATAATTCTTTTCTTTTTTGGAAACAACATTATCAACTTATTCTCGATGCACTACTTTCTTCTCTTTCAATGGATGTACTACATTTTGTTGTCGATTTCCAAACCTCGCACTGTGTTTGGTGTACTTTCGAGTAAGCCCTTGCTTTTCTGTTTAATTCTTGTATTATGCAACTTCATGGTTTTTTCAAGATCTTCATTAGGGTGATGATTTGGTCACTGTATTTATGCAAAAAAGCAAAGGCATGTTTGATGAATTAGTCACTGCTGACTAGATAATTTCGCTAAAGGATTTCAATTTGTACATGTTTCGTTGTCTTTGAGGTGAGTTCGAGTACATGGTAACAAGCATCATGACCAAGATATAACCTTTTTTGTATGCTGATCTTCATAGTCATCTTCTTAATATTTAGTGATGTTTGGGGTCGTACTCCTTTTTTTTCTTTTTGATGGTTTTTGTTATTTTTGTTATATGCATACAAAATATATATGGTATTATTCTCTTGTTGTGAAATCTAATGTCTTCTATGTTTTTCATCAATTTTAAACTTTGGTTGAGCGCTAATTTTTGCTAAAATTAATTTTTTTCAAATTGATTGGGGTGGTGAATACTGCAAGTTCCATAATTTCTTTCAAACAATTCATATTCATCATCGTTTAATTTGTCCTCATACACATGAATAAAATGACATAGTTGAACGTCGTCATATGCATATTTTAGAAACTGGTTTTACTATTCTCGGCCAATGTAAAGCACTATTGAGGTTTTGGAATTACACTTTTGAAACCTTGTTTTATCTTATCAATCGCATGCCCTTTTTAATTATCTTTTTCAACATTCTCCTGATTATGATTTTTTGTGTACTTTTGAGTGTCTTTTCCATTTCCGTGTCCGCGTCCATATCATAATCATAAATTAGATTTTTGTTCCTCTCCATATGTTTTTTTAGGTTATAGCTCCTTTTATCTTGGTTATCGTTGTTTTGATCTCGCATCTCAATGAATTTATATTTCTCGTCATGTCTATTTTCGTGAACATGTGTTTTCTTTTGACAAATATGAACAAATTACACAACTAGACCCTACTCCCTCTCCTAACAATTCTACCAATTTGTCTAATTTCCTTACCTCACTAATTTTTCACAATCCTATACTTGTAACCTCTTAGCCTCTCGTTTCTACCACCTCATAACAACCCATTAGCTCTTATGTCACCACATGTATGTTTCTCTAATAATCATACTACAGGTACATGTTCAACCCCTTCTAAATTGCAACATGACATGTTTGATGTTGCTGGTTCTCCCAGGTCTCCCACTACTGGTGCTTCAATTTCTAACAATGATGCCTTTACTGCAAGCTCTACCTCTTAGTCTACCTCTGTTATTGGATTAAATTTGGTTATTGACCTCTTTTCTTATCCATTACAGCATCATTCGAGATCAGCTCTCCCTGCCTCGTCGTCTATGGTTCGTCGATATTATATGTCTTAGAGGTTCTAGGTGAGGGGCTGGCATCACCTTATATATCATATTTAAGGTAAGATACATTGTTGTTTATTTTCAATGATAAAATGTGTTTAATGTTCTTACATGCTAAAGTTTGTCTATTCTAAATACACAAATAAAAAAATAAAAATAAAAATAAAAAGAACATGTCATTTTTTTTATATTCATAGATTTTTATGTTTTTTTAGCTTTTTATGTGAAAACACTTTCAAAAAATTCATCATGAAAAAAATTAAACATAATGAAAATCAGGCATGCACATACAAATTTCACAAAAAAAAATGTCAACACATAATAAAATTCAGAATTTAAAAATAACATCACCAAAAATCATAATTTAACAAACAGATCAGTGCACATTAAAACTCATAAGAAAATCAAACTTATATTAAAATCCACATCGAGACCAAACTATTATGCATCAGATAAAGCTTTTGCGATCCAATCCTTCCAACCTCATTGCGGGGTATTAATTTTCAACCTTATTTCACCATAAAAATAAATTTCATGATGACATCATACCATCAGGGTTGTCGCGCAACAAGCACAAACCCACAAGACTTTAAATATTATTTATTATTTTTTAAACTTGCAAACACAAAAACAATATGCAAAAAGGTTGAAAATTATGAAATAGTTGTTCATTGGTCTAATCGCGTTGAAAACATGTTTTTTGTGAGTTTTGTATTTTATTTTTTTTATTTTTTGGAAAATGATGAAAACTAGGGTTCAAAAACTAGGTGATGACAAATTGGTTTGAAAAAGAGAGAAAAAAACCCATTTAAAGCTAGTTATTGATCGATGGAAAAAGCAATGGATTTCATATTGGAGCTTAGCCTAATGAATTGCATCTCAGCCTTAAGAAAGAGAATAAATGTTTGTGTAATCTAATAATATAGTATATGATATATGAAAGGCTTGTATAAATATATTTAGGAAAGTTTTAGTATTCTTGTTGTCATAACCCAATTTTTGACCTATTTTAATTATTATTATTATTTTATTTACTGGAAAAAAAAATGATGATGGAAAAATAATAATAATAATGATGGAAAAACAAGTAAAATGAAATAAATGAAGAATGAATTAAAATTTGGGTTAAGGGCAAAATGATTGAAAGTTTTGGGGTTTAATTAAACTTTGAAATTAATCTAATTAAGCTTGAAATTAATTTAATTAATCTAATTAAGGGTTTAATTGGAGAATTGATAAATTTTTAGACTTAATTAAGCTTGAAATTAATTTAATTCATCCAATCAAGGGTTTAATTGGAGAATTGATAAGTTTTGAGACTTAATTAAGCTTGGAATTAATTTAATTAATCCAATCAGGGGCTTAATTGGAGAATTGATAAGTTTTAGACTTAATTGGACTTTGGATTTAATTAAATTAATGAAATCAGGGACTTAATTGAAGAAATAGCAAAGTTTGGGGTTAATTGGGGATACGATTGCAGCAGATTAAAGTCCAAGGACTAACTTATAAAAGGCGCCGAAATGCAGGGAAAATTACTGTTTAAACCAGGGGTTTAATTATAAAATTTTCGAAACTTCATGGGTCAAAGTGAAAATGGCCACTGATTATCTCCAAACGGCGTCGTTTTGAGGATGTTGTTCATCTTCTTCTCCTTTAAGCCAGTGACCGTTTCTGCAGTAATGGAGGACGCCGAACGTTGCGGCAGTAATCGTCGTCCGTTGGCTTCAGTAATGGGCACCTTAATGGTGGTCGACCCTCAGCCTGCCGCCCGTTACCACCCGCCGAACTCTATATAAACGGAGGAGCACCGAAAAAACAGAGGTGGGTGGGAGAGGGAGAGAGACGAAAGAAACCGAAAAGAAGAGAAACACAAGCAAAGCACACAATTTTTAGGTTCATCTCCAGAACTCCCATGCTAGAAATAGGCTTCCCTCACCCGCTCTGACTTAAGAAAAACGAGAGAGAAAACCAGCCGAGAGAGAGAGAGATGGTGTTCTGAAAACAGAGCATAAAGACGAAGAAAAACAAGCTGAAATAGAGACACGGGAAAGGAATACAACAGGGAACACAAGCAGAAGGAATTAAGAGGAAACTCAAAGCAGAAACGTCGCCCTCAGCAATCTCGCGTAAACTCCCTGCAAACGAACCAGGTAAGTCTTCTGCTCTGTTTCCCCCCCCCCGCGTGTCTCATTAATTCATCTTCGCCGCCTGTCTTGATTTAAAACTAAAGGCCTGGCACGCGTGATTTGGATCACGCGTGCCTCATGTGGCCCAGCCGGGTCACTGGTTTAGGCCAGTGACCGGGCTGGGCTGGCTGGGTCTAGCCCAGCCCATGTGGGTTGAGCTGGGCCCAGCCCAAAAAAATAAAAAAATTAGAAAAAACAGAAAAATAAAAAAAAAGTAGAAAAAATAAAAAAATGTGTATGCATGAATAAAAATAATGTAAATTTATTGGTTTATTCACCAACGCCAGAGTTGGGAATAAAAATACTGGTTTAAATTTATATTATTTGTATTCGTTATATTTTATTTTATTTAGCTAGAAAATAAAAAATATGTGCATGCGTAAAAAAATAATTTTTTATGTGAATATTCACTGGCGCCAGAGTCAGGAATATTATAAGTAAATTATCACAGTATAAACTAATAAACATTTAGCAATTTAAGACAAAACCAGCAATGCAGTCTGCCTCAGGCAGAACGTTTAAGGGGTGATAATATCTTCCCTTTTACGTAACCAATCCCGAGCCATAGAATCTCTGATGACCAGTTAGGGTTCCTAGTGACCATAATACTAGGTGGCGACTCCTCAAACAAGACCTTTTCCCCTAAAAGAACAAGATGCCAGATATCTATTCTTTTTCCATAATCGAGAATTATTTTATGGGCCGCCGCGATGTCGGGTGCGACAGGATGGCGACTCCACTGGGGACTTAGGATTAAGCTTTGTCTTTTGTCTTATTATTGCTATTTTGTTTGTTGTGTTGATTTGTTTATTTTTCCTGCATTTACTGCTTTAGCATGCATCTTTGTTTATGTTGTCATGCGTCATTTTGGAAGCACACACTTTACAAACTAGGATAAGTGGGGGAGTAACGGTACCCCAATGGCTTTAGCCTGGGTAAGACTCGTGAAACCATCCAACTCTCGCTTGATTGTTTACTTGGAAGTGGTTGATATGCCAAACTGATATTACTCAGGGCCTCTATCTTCACACTACTTGTAAGCCTTATATCGACCTTTCATGGACGATCACTGAGCATGCGAGAGACCCTTTGAAACTAGATAATGATCAACCCTTTGATGCACTCAATAATTAGGAACTTCCTATTAGGTTGTCATCCCGTGTAGGGCAAGTCCGCATTTCATACGCATTTTTTTAATTGCTTTAGCATTTTTGCATAATTACATGATTTACATTTAGCAGGTTGAAATATAGGTTCCCTATTGAAACCCATCTATAGCCCTCGTTCGAGAAAAAGACAAATGGAAAATGAAGAAAGAGCCCAGTTGGAAGCCCAACATCAAAAAGAGATGGATAATCTTAAAGAAGAAGTCGCAAGGCTTACTAGTCTACTCGAGCAGACCTTGAGAGATAAATCCGGAAAAGCAACACTTATAGCTCAGCCTGAAGATATGCATGTAACTCATTTCGATGCACAGAATCTGGGGGCAAATAGGGTGTCATCTGAATTTCAACAAGCTATACATTTACAGCCAGCATACCCCAGGAGAATGTCGTTTACCATTGATTCTACCAAGAAAGAATCTCAAAAGGGCAAGATGGTGAAAGAAGAGGACTTGGAAAAATGGACTGCCTTAGAAGAGAGGATAAGGGCAGTTGAGGGAGACCATTTATGTGACCTGGTGAAAGCTGTCAATATGTGTTTGGTACCTAACATAGTCATTCCTAAGAAGTTTAGGGTGCCATAATTCATTAAATATACGGGAACTCAATGCCCTATAACTCATCTCAAGGCATTCTGCAACAAAATGGCTGAGGTAGTTGATGATGAGAAATTGTTGATTCATTTCTTTCAAGACAGCTTAAGTGGCGCTGCCCTCACTTGGTATATGCGATTAAATAATACCAAGGTTAAAAAATGGAAGGATTTAGTTGATGCCTTCATGAGGTAATATAAGTTCAATATAGACATGGGCCCTGATCGGTTAAGCTTGCAAGCTATGGAGAAGAATAACAAGGAGTCCATAAGAGAATATACTCAAAGGTGGCGTGAGGCCGCCGCACAGGTTAACCCTTCTTTGTTGGAAAAGAAGATGATCAACTTATTTGTCAACACTTTCAAGGCCCCGTACTTTGAATACCTGGTTAGAAGCTCTGCACAACATTTTACTGACTTAGTTGTTATAGCTGAGAGGATTGAACAAGCCATTTGGTTAGGTAAAATTGTTGATCCAACTGAAAAGAACGGTTTCACTGAAAAAGGAAAGGACACTGAAGGTGGTTGTCAAGGCACTTATCATTCCTATAGCTGATTTCTTCATACCGACTCCTAGAAATCAAATATCTTGAAGAAAACGCTACGGTGATATTAGGCCAAGAATGGTCTGCATATGGCTTCAACTAACTGTCGAAAAGATACCCTTGCCAAGAAGAATGAGTGATTGAAAGATTCTGGAAATTCCAATCAATGATCACTAAATGTTTAGCCCCTTTATGTGTTATCATGCCAGTATTCATGTTGGTATAAGATCTTTGTTATTGAACTTATTTTCCTAAGCTTCAATGAAATAATGAGTTTGTCATTCAATCGTGTTCACGACCAAACATTATTCATCTGATTAAGAGAGTTTTCATATAAGAACTCACGAATACACTTTTGAAGCCTCGCGTGATCTCATAGACTCAATTCATCCCTTTTACCAAAATCAGTTTCCCTATTGGAGTTTTGAAAATTTGATCTGGCGTTTTGATTTCAAAAATAAATTGATGTTCTTTCAAAAATGATATTTTTAACATTCTACTTGTAGAATGACAATTGAATCAAGCAACTCCATCATTGAGGTGACTATTATAAACCAAAGAAAAAAAGAAAAAAAAAGAAAAAAAGAAAAAAGAAATGAATAAACACCCTTACCCCATGACTCTTGAATCATGTGTTTTTAAATGTATGAATAATGGTATGTAGTGAACTCGTTGCTCATGACCCTTGAAATGCATCTTTGCAAAGACCAAACCATCATATTGGATGAGGTCAAAGTTTATTGATCTTAACTGTTTGCGCTTGAAATGAGGAAAGGTCATCTTTGTTATTCCTTTCACGTTCTGAAATAAGTACATCCCTTGAGATCCCTTTTTTAAGCCTGAATAATTTCTTTCATGAAAAAAATCCCGACTAGGATCACACCCCACACTGGGGGGCAAGAGAAAATTTCAATGAGAAAAGACAAAAAGCCGTGAGAAAGCCAAAAAGGCATAAGAGCTCAAGAAACTCAAAATGCTAGGGGGCATACTCAAATCACTAGAAAAAGTGACTTCCAAGATAAAATGAGTATGCCTTAGCAAAGCAATAAAAAAGAAAAAAAAAGTAAATCAAAGAAGAGCGGCAAAAGAAAATATGAATGACGTCAAGAGTCAAACTGTTGATAGTGATCCTCAGTCTTTGAAACCCTGAAACACTCTTTGAGCCTTATGAATCCTTTTCTTTCATAGCCAAAAACCACAGCCTACGTTACGTGCCTGTAAAAGTCCTTTCTAATCAAGCAAGCAAGCAATTTGGAACAATAAACAATGCTCTCAAAATGCAAAGAATACTTTTTCATAAGATTCATGACATCAAGAATAAACTACTCATTATTATTCATGCTGATAAAAATGAATGTTCAAAAAGAGACAAGTTTTTTCTCAAATAAAACCTCGAGCTTTTTTCTCGAGCCCTTCACTTTGAAAACCCATAAAAACAAAAGGTCATCTCATGACGTATTTTCACCGAAGACCTCATTGCCAAACACAAGAGCAAATAATTTCTTTTCCAAGAAAGAAAATAACCAAGGAGTTGCAAGATTTCAAAAGCAAATTGTTTTAGATTCACATCAAAATAATTTTTGTTTTCAAAATGCGAGATCAAGATTTCAAGATTCATTCTAGACCCATATTCCTTCACCAAACTGAAAAGGAGAGAAATGAGAGAATGGCCTCTTAAAACCATTTACCTATGTCGCTGACAGAGCACACTTAGGGGCAATACAAGGGGGCAACATTGTGTTTAGAAGGAAAAATTCGAATTTCCTTCAACCAGACAAGCGGGCATTTTGGTTTACAAAACACAACTTGATCCTTTCAGCAAGTGACATCGAATGTTTCTAACAGTGAAATGAGGAGTAATGAGTGGTCCCCTCAAATTATTTGACGAGTCAGAAAATCTTTAGCAAGCAAGTCGGTCACGATGGGCACCACAAAAGCTGAGTTGTGCAAACAAATCTGGAAATAGACTTACATGGGCCAACTCGAGTGGACTAGAAGCCAAACAATGAAGATGACCCAAATCAGAGATAACAAGTCCTCATCAATCAAGCAACAAGAAGACAAAGAAGAAATGGGGGGCCTATATTTCAAATCAGGTAAAGATGCATGCATATCATCTAAACTTTGAGAAATTGGACAATGAGATTTGCAAATCTCATTAGAGAAAATTCCAACGGAATCCATCAAGTGGAAGGCCAACTTGAAATGGTCAGGATTGAAATTGCTTTTGAAAAATTTTCACTTTTGAGAATTTTTCAACCTGGGCAGGTCGCCCACGAGAATTAGGCCCTCTGAAAAATCTCTATGTTTTTCCACCTCCTTAAAATGCGCCTTCGAGCCTTTGATCATCATTTTTAGGGCGCTTTCAAGTCCTTATCTCCTTTCAAGTGCGCTTTCGAGCCCTTAGCCATCCAAGGTATTGCGTTTCTTAACCCTACCTCCCTTTTCGAGAACACCTTCGAGCCTTACCTCCCTTCAAATGCACCCTCGAGCCTTTGATCATCATTTTTAGGGCGCTTTCAAGCCCTCGGTTTCCTCTTCGAGCGCCTTTGAGCCCTCGCTTTCCTCTTGGAGTGCCTTTGAGCACTCGCTTTTCTCTTCGAGCGCGCCTTTGAGCCCTCGCTTTCCTCTTCGAGTGCCTTTGAGCACTTGCTTTCCTCTTCGAGTGCCTTTGAGCACTTCATTTTTTCTTCGAGCGCGCCTTTGAGCCCTCGCTTCCCTTCGAGCGCGCCTTTGAGCCCTCGCTTTCTCCCTTCGAGCGCGCCTTTGAGCCCTCGCTTCCCTTTGAGCGCGCCTTTGAGCCCTCGCTTTCTCCCTTCGAGCGCGCCTTTGAGCCCTCGCTTCCCTTCGAGCGCGCCTTTGAGCCCTCGCTTTCTCCCTTCGAGCGCGCCTTTGAGCCCTCGCTTCCCTTCGAGCGCGCCTTCGAGCCCTCATTTTCGTTTCTTTTTTTTTACTTGGGTAGGTCACCCATCACAATGAGACCACTTCTAAAAAAAAAAAACAAAAAAACAAAAAAAAAGGGTGGATCGTCTTCCAAATGACTTGTTTCTTGATTTCTACATCTCTCTGTAAAGGTCGTGTGTTAATCTACTATTTTCAAAGTTTTCAAGGCTAAAAAAAAAACAAAAACAAAAAAAACAAAAAAAAAACAAACAAACAAAAATAAGTGGGTCGTCTTCCAAATGACTTGTTTCTTGATTTCTACATCTCTCTGTAAAGGTTATGTGTCAATCTACTGTTTTCAAGGTTTTCAAGACAAAAAAAAAGAAAAAAAAGCAAAAGTTCTGTTTGTATCTACTTTTCTTTATAAATTTACTACACAAAGCTAAAGGAAAATGAAATTTTCCAAATATCTTTGCATAGTAAATATTATAAAGAGGGGGCAACTGTCATAACCCAAATTTTGACCTATTTTAATTATTATTATTATTTTATTTACTGGAAAAAAAAATGATGATGGAAAAATAATAATAATAATGATGGAAAAACAAGTAAAATGAAATAAATGAAGAATGAATTAAAATTTGGGTTAAGGGCAAAATGATTGAAAGTTTTGGGGTTTAATTAAACTTTGAAATTAATCTAATTAAGCTTGAAATTAATTTAATTAATCTAATTAAGGGTTTAATTGGAGAATTGATAAATTTTTAGACTTAATTAAGCTTGAAATTAATTTAATTCATCCAATCAAGGGTTTAATTGGAGAATTGATAAGTTTTGAGACTTAATTAAGCTTGGAATTAATTTAATTAATCCAATCAGGGGCTTAATTGGAGAATTGATAAGTTTTAGACTTAATTGGACTTTGGATTTAATTAAATTAATGAAATCAGGGACTTAATTGAAGAAATAGCAAAGTTTGGGGTTAATTGGGGATACGATTGCAGCAGATTAAAGTCCAAGGACTAACTTATAAAAGGCGCCGAAATGCAGGGAAAATTACTGTTTAAACCAGGGGTTTAATTATAAAATTTTCGAAACTTCATGGGTCAAAGTGAAAATGGCCACTGATTATCTCCAAACGGCGTCGTTTTGAGGATGCTGTTCATCTTCTTCTCCTTTAAGCCAGTGACCGTTTCTGCAGTAATGGAGGACGCCGAACGTTGCGGCAGTAATCGTCATCCGTTGGCTTCAGTAATGGGCACCTTAATGGTGGTCGACCCTCAGCCTGCCGCCCGTTACCACCCGCCGAACTCTATATAAACGGAGGAGCACCGAAAAAACAGAGGTGGGTGGGAGAGGGAGAGAGACGAAAGAAACCAAAAAGAAGAGAAACACAAGCAAAGCACACAATTTTTAGGTTCATCTCCAGAACTCCCATGCTAGAAATAGGCTTCCCTCACCCGCTCTGACTTAAGAAAAACGAGAGAGAAAACCAGCCGAGAGAGAGAGAGATGGTGTTCTGAAAACAGAGCATAAAGACGAAGAAAAACAAGCTGAAATAGAGACACGGGAAAGGAATACAACAGGGAACACAAGCAGAAGGAATTAAGAGGAAACTCAAAGCAGAAACGTCGCCCTCAGCAATCTCGCGTAAACTCCCTGCAAACGAACCAGGTAAGTCTTCTGCTCTGTTTCCCGCCCCCCCCCCTGCGTGTCTCATTAATTCATCTTCGCCGCCTGTCTTGATTTAAAACTAAAGGCCTGGCACGCGTGATTTGGATCACGCGTGCCTCATGTGGCCCAGCCGGGTCACTGGTTTAGGCCAGTGATCGGGCTGGGCTGGCTGGGTCTAGCCCAGCCCATGTGGGTTGAGCTGGGCCCAGCCCAAAAAAATAAAAAAATTAGAAAAAACAGAAAAATAAAAAAAAAGTAGAAAAAATAAAAAAATGTGTATGCATGAATAAAAATAATGTAAATTTATTGGTTTATTCACCAACGCCAGAGTTGGGAATAAAATACTGGTTTAAATTTATATTATTTTTATTCGTTATATTTTATTTTATTTAGCTAGAAAATAAAAAATATGTGCATGCGTAAAAAAATAATTTTTTATGTGAATATTCACTGGCGCCAGAGTCAGGAATATTATAAGTAAATTATCACAGTATAAACTAATAAACATTTAGCAATTTAAGACAAAACCAGCAATGCAGTCTGCCTCAGGCAGAACGTTTAAGGGGTGATAATATCTTCCCTTTTACGTAACCAATCCCGAGCCATAGAATCTCTGATGACCAGTTAGGGTTCCTAGTGACCATAATACTAGGTGGCGACTCCTCAAACAAGACATTTTCCCCTAAAAGAACAAGATGCCAGATATCTATTCTTTTTCCATAATCGAGAATTATTTTATGGGCCGTCGCGATGTCGGGTGCGACACTTGTGTTGTAATCTCTACATTAACTATTGTACATTGCCTTACATATATAAATAAGAAAGGTTGGCTAACTAATAGATTAAACCTCATATTATTCTCAAGTTGATATTAGAGTCATTACACTTTAAAACTTTCTTTCCTTCTCTCTAATGGACTTTTCATCTCAACCTATGGTGTAGAATTTTTTTTTTCTTCTCCCTCTGCTTAGAAAGCTTGTCCTGCTGCTGTCGTGAATCCTTAGTCTTTTTCTTCTCCCTCTGCTTTGGAATCTTCTCATGTTGCTATTGTCGTACAACCTTCCCCTGTTGCTGCTATCGTGAATCTTGCCACCATGGAGCCTTCAATTGCAAGCATTATTTCCCTTTCACTACCAAAAAATTGGCTAATACAAATGGCAACGCCGACAGAATGTTTTTGTCGGTAAATTGCATTGAATTCTACCAACAACATATTCCCTTGTTATATCCATCGGAAAACACCGACATAAATATTCCTTTGATATATACTAGGGGAATTACAATGGGAAAAAAAGGGATTAAAAAAAGAAAAAAAGTACGATGACGTGTTATTTATATCAACGGTATTAATACCATTGGTAAAATATGTCCGTATACTTGTCGGTATTAATATCATTGGTAAAATCTGTCTGTATACCTGTCGGTAAAATGTTCATGAGAGCTTTGAAATTGTTCCCTTCTCCTTGACACTATTCATTGTGTTAATTAAATACAGAATCACCAACGGATTAATTCTGTTGGTATTTTCCATAGAGTTCTAGAATTGTTTATTTTTTAATTTTACTGTTAATTATTGTTCTTTATAGAATGGATCACATACGGATTGAAAAGTTGTCGGTAATATTTGGAGGGTTCTGAAATTTTTTTATCAAATTAAATATTACAGATGGTATCACTGATGGATTCAAAGGTCGTCAGTGACATTTAGAGGGTTTCTAAGAAAAATTTATTAAATTGAAAATGTTAATTAAAAATTACAGACAGAATCACTGATGAATTGAAAAGTTGTTGATGATTTTTTTAGGGTTTCCGAAAATTTTTGATTAAATTGAAGATTTAAATTAAATATTATAGATGAAATCACTAATAAAATAATTAAAAACATTAATATTTAATTATATATCGGTAAAATCATTGGTAAAATGCCCTAGTAAAAAGACCATAATCCCTCATTTCATAATAAGCATACCTCTTCTTCATCTTCATCTTCATCTTCTTTTTCTTTTTCTTTTTCTTTTTCTTATTCTTCTTCTTCTCCTCTTTTTATATAAAAAAACACCAATGTCCCTTTCTTTCTTTCTCTTCTATCTTCAACTCCTCTTCTTTTCTCTTCTCCTTCATGCGCAGGAATGTCTTCTCTTCTCTTTCTTCTTTTCTCTTGTCAGTTTTTTTTTAATTAACATACTTTATAAATTTATTTTTTTTCTTTTCTCTTCTCAGCCTCATTCGCAATTAAATTAAGGTAAGAATTTTCTTTTTTTTTTCCTTTTCTTTTTTGTGCTTTTTTACATTATATTTGTTTTTTTATTTTTAAATTTTTTCTATTCTTAATAATTGTATGAATGTTGTTGTAGGATTGTTTTCATATAAGATCAATTTTATTAGATTTTAGTTAGATTTTGTTTTTCAAATTTGTTCAATTTCAATTAAATTAATTTATTTGTTACTGGATTATGGGTTCTGAAATAGGTTTTCTAGGTTAGGTGGATTTTTTTCATTGATTTATTTATTTGTTGTTGTTGTTTATTTTTTTATGTTATTTATTTGTTGCAAATTTGTTTGAGTTGATTTTCTTCTTCTTCTTTTTTCCTTGCAACTTAGTTCCTAAGTATTATCGAGTGTTGATTTATATTAATTTAATTTATTTTAATTATTCTTTGCTTCTATTAAATAGATTTTTTAAAAAATATTTTTAAATAAAGATAGATAGTATTACCAATGGATTACATCCGTTGGTATATTCCAGAAAGTTAGAAAAGAATTACTGCAAATGTCATTGTGTCATTGTTTAATCACCGATAGAATTACATACAGTATTTATGTCGGTTATATGGCAAAATTCTTTAGGGAAATACTGACAGAATGAAGTGGGTATTTTTTTTTTGTGCCTTTTCCATCAGTAAATCCATCATTTTATTACCGATAGACTCACCAACATACCAAAAATTATTGACGAGAGTTTTAGCGACAGAGCATTTCCATTCGTGAACTTGTGAGTAAATTTATTGCCAATGGAAAGAGAGTATGAGAGGGTTTCTATGGGAGAAACAGAGAGGTTTTATGGTTCATGCATTAATCAGATATTGACCCTTGATGTTAGAGAATAGATCTCAGCTATTTATTGCAGCTAAGAACAAAAGTTTGTCCTGAACTGCAACTGACAATAGGGGGACCAAGGCTATTTTTGCAGATAGAATAATCCTAAGTAGCTTTTTTAGGAGAGAATCTACAGGTGGTTTTGATGTTATTAGAGGTGGAATTTTGACTTTGAGTGAATCAAAACTTCCAAGGTATGAGATGGAATAATATTTCATGGTATGGACAAAAGCTTGTCCTACTCTGCAACTGGCAAAGAAAGAATACAAGGCTATTTTTATAAGCAGAACAGTGTTGGATAATGTTTTTGTAGTGAATTTGCAAGTGTTTTTGGTACCATTGGACCTGGAATTTTGGCTTAGAGTAAAGTAAAAATACTAAGGTATAAGTTGGTATAAGATTTGTGTGGTATGGTGAAATGTGAGGGAGAAATTAGGGTTGAAAGGTGGGCACTTGGCATCTTTTTTCTCTTGTTTAAATGGGAAAAAGATGATGAATAGTGAAATAATGTATTTTTCAATTTGGTCCCTAAGCCTTTGGAACTTTGTGATTAAACCCCCAATCAGCCCTAATCTTTTGGATTCCTTGCAATTTTACCCTTGGCCTTCATCAATTGGACCCTTAAATTTTTATGTTTTTTATAAAGTGGTCCTTGATTTTTAAAATTCTTCAATTTGACCTCCAAACTTTAATTTTCTTGCAATTTTGTTCCTAATTTTGGCCGATTGAGCTAGTAAAAATTAAATTTCATCCTCTAAAATTTCAATCTTCTCAATTAAGCCTAGATTAGGCTTCCAAAGTTAACGTTTGTCAAATTAAGTCCCTAGTAAAATTAATTTAACCCATTAAGAGTCTAATTAAGTATTTGCACTTTATTAATTCTTTTAATTTGATCAAAATTAATTCTTAAACTTAATTAATCATTTAATTGGGCATATGATTAAATCAAATTAGCCTATTAAAAGTCTAATTAAATCCTTAGACTTAATTTTTATTCTAATTCATCCAATAATCATTTAATTTGACCTTGAATTTGCATTCTCATCTAGTATTGGGTATAATTGGGTACAATTATGCTTTCGATTTTGTCTAAAACTTCAGCTTGGTTTCTTCATGCATTTGAAACCCTTTTTAGCTTGCTTTTGCCAAGTTGCTAATCTTTTTAATTTTTAATTTTTAGTTGCTTTTTATTTTAAAATAAAATGGTAATTTTTGGGGAAATCCAAATTTAGGTTATGAAAAAGGGAAGTGCAATTATTGACCATTTTACAGATAATGTTGTGGAAGACTATGAGTCATTAGATTTTGAATTTTATGATGAGCATGTATGAGCAATTGAGGATGATGATGAGTTGAACAATTGGTGAACCGTGTATTTTGATGGAGTAATGAATATATTAGAGAAATGGGCTAGAGTAGTGATAATTTCTCCATAAAAGAAGTTATACCATGTTTTGATGAGGTTGTAGTTTGAATGCACCAATAACATGGATGAATATAAAACTTGCATCATCAGTCTAAAAGCTGCTTTAGAGCTAAAAGTTGGAAAACTCGATATTCATGAAGATTCACTACTAATTATCTACTAAGTGAAGGGGGAATGGCAAACTAAGGATGAAACTAAGGTCATACCAAGATTATCTTTTGACGTTGGCTAATAAGTTTGATGAGATAAAATTCACTCATATGAGCAGATATAAGAATCAGTTTGTCGATGCCTTGGCCACATTAACTTTAATGACACATATTAATATTGGGGGCAAGATTCAATCAATAAACATCGAAGTCAAAAATTTACAAGCTCATTATTGCTCACTTGAAGAGACAACAAATGAAAAACCATGGTACAATGATATCATGAGGTTATCCAGCATCAAGAATATCCTCTAAGAGCCTCCAAGATGGATGAAAAGACTTTGAGAAGGATGACCATGGATTATAACTTGGATTGTGAAATCTTATATAGAAGGTCATTCAACGGGACTTTACTTAAGTGTTTGAATGAGAAATAGGTTAAGCAAGCTTTACAAGAGGTTCATGAGGGAATTTGTGCTACTCATGTTAATAGGCATACAATGATAAGACAAATGCAGTGATTTAGATACTTCTGATTGACTATGAAAAGGGATTGTGTTAACTATATTACAAAATTTCATAAGTGTAAGATATATAGGGATAATATAAATACACCTTCGGCACCCCTATTCAACATGACCTCACCTTGGCCTTTCAATATATAGAGATTAGATGTCATAGAACCAATCAATTCGAATGCCATCAATGGGCATAAAAACCAACTCTTATGCACATGTGACATAAAAAATGGTCAAGAGATTCATCAAGAAAGATTTGATTTGTCGGTATGGCTTGCTAGCAAAATTGTTAGCTGATAATGCTCAAAATTTTAATGAGAAGATAATTGTTAAACTCTACACCAAGTGTAAGATTAAGCACTTTAATTCTTCTCTTTACATACCCAAGATGAATGGTGATGTCGAGGCAGCCAACAAAAATCTTAAAAAGATCATCCAGAAAATGATAGTAACCTACAACGACTAACACGAGATGCTTCCATATGTACTTTACTCATATTACACCACAGTTAGAACTTCTACAGGTGCAACCCTTTACTTTTTGGTATATGGGATGAAAGCGATGATACCTTTAAAAGTGGAAATTCTATCATTATGGGTTCTAAATGATGCAGAACTAGAAGAATCAGAATATGCAAATCTGAAATTTGAGTAGTAGAGTTTGATCAACAAGAAAAGATTGGTAGTAATTTGTCATCATTAACTATACCAGAGTAGAATGGTTAAGGCATGCAACAAGAGAGTCAGAACAAGGGTATTCAAAGAAGGAGACCAAGTATTGAAAAAGATCTTGCCAACATCAGGAGAAGATCAGAGCAAATAGGCATCGAAATATGAAGGACTATATGTGGTGAATAAAGCCTTTCCTAGAGAAGCCTTGGTTTTGAACAAGATGGACGAAGATGATTTACCTAACCCTGTAAACTCTAACATTATAAAGAAGTATTATGCATGATGTACTTTATTGATATATCAATAAAGATCAAAGTTTGGCCAGGAATGTTTTGGTGCACTTTCTTTTTGTAAACTTTAAAAAGCTTTACATGATCTCATATGCTCAAAAAACCTTATTTTTTGTGTTTTTATAAAATATTTTTTGGAAAATCAAAGTTATTAGTACAAATACAGAGGTCAAATTAGTGTTCGCTTTTTACAAGTGAGTTTTGCGAGTTCAAGTGATCTCCTAGTGAGGTAACCAAACCATTTAAATGACTTTGAAGCTGAGTTTTAGTTGGCTGAATAACAATCATAATTTAATTATGATGAAAACAATTTTGCATGACCAAACAATCACAATGAAAGAAAGCAAAGCTTACTAATCCTAAACTCATATGTTTGAAATGGGAGAATGTCATTTTTTATAATTCTTTCACAATACTTTAAAAAAATATCATTTGCAAGTCCTCATTGAGCCTAGTAAGTCTTTCTTGCAAAACAACAATGACTAGGATCATACCCCATATTGGGGGAACGTACCAAGATTAGAAAAGCAATTTGACCGCAAGAATATACAAAATAATCCTCAATTATCAAAGGTGCCCAAACAAAGCAAGAGCATGAAGAATTCAAAGATTCAAAAAGGTTGAGCATGCCATGCAAAATGAAAATAATTAGTATGATGATGACACTCAAAGTCAAATAGTCCAAACATTGGGGGCATGCTAAACTATTTTGCAAAGTCAACCCTAAAATCTAGGAATCATTTGACCAAAAAGTAAGGTTTGGAAACGAGATTTAGTGATCATTGATCTTAAGATCTCTTAAACACCTTTTAAGCCTACAAATATCCTTTTCTTTCATTACCAAAAGCCAAATCCTACGTTGCATGCCCAATAAAGCTTTTTTTAATCAAAGGCAAGCAATCAGGATTGGTAAACGATGCTTTCTCATGTGAAATGAGCTTTTCAAGAAACTTTGATTATGCTTTATTATTCATACAAGTAAAATGAACGCTTCAATACCATAGAGAAAGTCAACCTTCAAGAAACCTTATCTATGGGAATCACCCAAGTTCTTTTTAAAATAAGTTTGTTTTAAACTAGCATCAAAATGGTTTTTGTTCATGGGAATCGCTTGAGTTCTTCGTCCTTTTAAAACATATAGTACATCTTTTTGTGCATGCAAAATGTGAAATAATTCACGTTATGTTGTTTGCATTTGCTAGTAAAGGTAATGTCACTGGGTTGGACCACTAACAAAGCTGAATGGGCCAAATCCAAGCCTAGCCTGCGCGACTGGGCTGGGTCCAGTCCATATATATACAAAAAGGAGAAGAAGCTTGTTGGGCTGTCTGTTGGCCCAAAATCGGTTAAGCTTCGGCCTCGAGTCCAAAGGACTGGGCTGGTTAAGCCCAGCCCATGTGGTTGGGCCAAACTCAACCCAACCTTAAATGTGTGTTTAGCATGCCCTATTTTTACCAAAGGAAAAATGCATTTTTTTAAGACATGTTTGTCAAACACAGCCTTAAAGTATTTTCAATGCCTCTGATTTTAGGATAAGGACACGTTTAGCAAACACGTCCTCCTACCATTTCCTTTAGCTTAGCTTTATCTTTATCTTGTCCTTATTATAGTGTTTAGTCAAACATACCCTAAACTAGTTCGGAAAAGTAGGAAACAATTCAAGGATCATTTTAAAATTATTTATGGGTCTCTCGTGTGTTTTTTCAATAATTTTATCTAATATCAGGTTATAAACTTACACTGTATGATACTGCCTCGTATTAAAAATACCTAATTTTTCTCCAAAAATTCAAAAACATCCTCCTTTCAAAAATAAAAATATATATATGTTTTGTTCACGTGCATATGGCCAAATTCTAAAAATCTTTTCACATATATTTTCAAAAAAAATTATATTTTTATCATGTTTTAAAAATACAGATAAATATTGTAATCGATTTATGATTATTTATTAAGATTTAGTCAAAATCTCAAAAATACCACAAAAAGTAATTTTTTTAATTAATATTCAGAATATGAATTTTTCAACGTAATGCATGCTTCCAATATTAAATTAAATGAGTTAATAGCAATAAACATTAGAAATTAGTTCTAGATTTTATTATTTAAGGGTATAAAATTACATTGTAAAGTATATACTGAGATATTAAAGATACAAAGTAAAAAATAAATGTGATACTAAAATGGTTAGGATTTAACCCGATAGGATAGAGACTTTCTCATAGATTTACCTCGAACCTTAGATGAGACCAACAAATAGAAACATGATTTAAAATAACAATCAATTAATAATGTAACTTACCATAGATAAGGTGCACTGGATTGATGTGTCTTTTTCTTATACAACTGGTCCTCTTACTTAAACTCTCGCAAACCAATAAGTTTTTTAGTAAAATAATAACAGACAACAACTCCTTCAAAATCACAATTTATGATCAAATTCAAAACCTCTTCTATTCAGAGAAAAACCTGTCATTCCGCCTTGCATGCCATGAAATTTGTCATTCTAATTTATAAGAGAACTTGGCATTGGGATTGTTGCCTACAGTCCCCTAGGACGGGGATTCCTTTCATCGGGATCTAAGCTAGTTAAGAGCTTTTCAGAGGGTGACATTTGAAAGGTCGGTACGCTTCTTTGTGAAAATTAAGTTTCCGACTAGTACTTGCGCAGTAAATAACCAGTTGTCGTAGCATAAGACCTTATAGTTAGAAAAGGAATGTCACAAGTGCATATGGAACGCCTTGCATAAACTTTACACCTACGATGATTTCCTTTTTGATGAGTTTTCTGAAGCTTAGCTTCTGAAATTGTGTTGCATTAATTGTCTCAGGATCTGCCTAGGTTCCGTCCAGAAACTCTGGAGCATAACAGGCAACGTGAAATAACACCAGATGAAATGGCAGAACTAGAATCCATCGCTTCTGCAGGTGTTGTTCAGGGTGATAGGTACGAGGTTTTCATGCTTACATACAGGAATTCAGACACTCCACCTTTTTCATCATGGAAAGCTATATAAAAGAATGTTGTCATGTCTGTTATCTTGCTGGTACTTGTAGATTTCAGTTACCTTTGCAGGTGCTCTAAGATTGTGGGAGTTAATTTTGTTGAGAAGTATTCCATAACTGTCAGTATTGTTGTTAGCTAAATCTATTGAAGTTGTTTGTTAGTTAATCTAGCTGGCAGTTAGTTAAGTCAAGTAAGTTTGTTAGTGTTCAATTTTTAGCTAACAAACTGATTCCTTGGATCACGGGGCAGCAGTTATTAGTTACCCTGCAGTATTGTAAAGGCTATATAAAGTCAAACGATTGTTCATTCATGATTGACATACAATTCAGTATTCATCAAGTGTTCTTGCATATCGGTTTCTATCAAATTGGTATCAGAGCAAAACAAAGGAAGAGAAAGAGAAAGCTACAGGGAGAGGAAAAGAAAGTTGCAGTTGATTTTGTTTTTCTGTTGAAATCTACAAAACAAAGGAGAGTCAAACTGAGAGATGGCGAATGACAATAACAACAATTTTATACAACCATCCATGTCGTGCTTTGATGGTCATTTCTATCACTGGAGCATGCTAATGGAGAATTTCTTGAGATCCAAGAAATTCTGGATCTTGGTTGAAACTGGCTACATAGAGCCAGAGGAAGGAGTAGGTGTGACTGAAACACAACAAAACAAATTAGAGGAGTTAAAACTCAAAGATCTGAAAGTGAAGAACTACCTATTTCAGGCCATTGACAGAACCATACTTGAAACTATTCTGGAGAAGAACACCTCTAAACAAATTTGGGACTCAATGAAGAGAAAATATGAAGGAAATGCAAGAGTGAAGCGTTCTATCCTTCAAACACTAAGGAAGGAGTTTGAAACACTAGAGATGAAAACAGGTGAGAATATCACTGACTATTTTGCAAAGGTTATGATTGTAGCCAGCAAAATAAGAACCTCTAGGGAGTAAATGCGAGATGTAACGATTGTGGAGAAGATTCTTCGATCCTTGACTGACAGATTCAATTACATAGTATGCTCAATTGAAGAATCTAGAGACATTGATGTTCTCTCAATTGATGAGTTACGAAGCTCATTGATTGTACATGAACAAAAATTTCAGAAACACAGCATGGTAGAACAAGCTTTGAAGGTGACATCTGAAGAAAGGTTATATGGCAGAGGACAAGGCAAACGAGCTTTCAGAAAAGGAGGAAGAGGTAGAGAACAATATACCTTTGACAAAATCACTGTTGAATGTTATAGATGTCACAAACTTGGCCATTTTCAGTATGAATGTCCCACAATGAGCAATGAGGCAAATTATGCAGAACTGAACAATGAAGAAGAAATTCTATTGATGTCTCATGTGGAATTGTATGACAACAATCGAGAGGATGCATGGTTTTTGGACTCTGGCTGCTCAAACCATATGTGTGGAGACAAGGATATGTTCTATGAATTAAATGAAGAATTTAGACAACTGGTAAAGCTTGGGAATAATACACGAATGACAGTTCTTGGAAAAGGAAAAGTCAAGTTGTTTTTGGATGGCATGCAGCACATGGTTACTGATGTATTCTATGTGCCTAAACTAAAGAATAACCTCCTAAAGCATAGGCCAGCTACAAGAAAAGGGTCTGGCAATCCTTATCAAATCAGGAATATGCAAGATTTATCATCCTATGAGAGGCCTGATCATTCAAACCAGAATGACAGTCAACAGGATGTTTATGCTAATAGCAAAGGCTCAAGTCAAAGATGTTTCTTGTTTCCATACACATGCACAAGATGTGTCATATTTATGGTATTGCAGATATGGCCATCTCAGCCACAAAGGACTAAGAACCTTGCAATATAAGAAGATGGTTCGAGGACTACCACAGCTCCCTGCATCAACTACAGAATGCACTGCTTGTATTACTGGCAAGCAGCACAGAGAATCTTTTCCAAAGAAGAGTCAATGGCGTGCATCACAAAGGTTACAACTCATCCATGCAGACATATGTGGCCCAATCACACCAACCTCAAACAGCAAGAAAAGGTATTTCTTATGTCTCATTGATGACTATAGCAGAAAGGCCTGGGTTTATTTCCTAGCAGAAAAATCAGAAGCTCTCCAGCATTTCCAGTACTTTAAGAAGCTTGTTGAAAAAGAAACTGGACAATACATCAAGTGTATAAGAACAGATAGAGGTGGTGAATTCAACTCACTGGAATTCAATGAGTTTTGTAAGCAGAATGGCATCAAAAGACAGCTAACTACAGCCTACACCCCTCAGCAAAATGGAGTGGCTGAGAGGAAGAATAGTATAGTAATGAGCTTGGTAAGATCAATGCTTTCAGAAAAGAAGATTCCTAAAAGCTTCTGGGCTGAGGCAGTAAACTGGATCATATATGTATTGAACAGATGCCCTACTAATGTTGTAAAAGACATGACTCCAGAAGAAGTGTGGACTGGAAAGAAGCCCTCAGTTGAACACTTTAGAGTGTTTGGATGTGTAGCTCATGTGCATATACCAAATGCAAGATGAACCAAACTGGAAAACAAGAGTGTACGCTGTATACTGTTGGGAGTAAGCGAAGAATCAAAAGGCTACAGATTGTATGACCCTGTAACAAAGAAAATTGTAACTAGCAGGGACATAATCTTTGAAGAAGAGAAACACTGGGACTGGGATGTCAGTTATAAAGAGGAGTTACAAATGAACTTAGAATGGGGAGAAGAAGGTGAAACTGATGGAGATGAAGCAAACAGTAGTGGAGATGCAGAGGTAATTGGGCATAATATTGCAAACTCAGGTGCAGAGTCAAATTGGGATGGCATTGAAGAATCCAGCAATGCTCCTGCCAACACAATATATGAAGAAGATGTCAATCTGCATACAAAGAGGGAGACAATTATGCCCAGTTGGATGAGAGAC
The DNA here is from genome assembly GCF_000002775.5 of Populus trichocarpa. Taxonomy (NCBI): domain Eukaryota; kingdom Viridiplantae; phylum Streptophyta; class Magnoliopsida; order Malpighiales; family Salicaceae; genus Populus; species Populus trichocarpa. The sequence continues at coordinate 22,710,995 of NC_037286.2, read as the reverse complement.
TATGTCTCTGGTGAAGGACTGTCAGAAGAAGAAACTGAATTGAATATGGCAATTGTAACTTCTGATGACCCCGTGAGTTATGAAGAGGTAGTAAAAAGTTACAAGTGGAGGGAAGCCATGGATACTGAAATGGAGTCAATTCAGAAGAATGAGACATGGAGTTTAACTGAATTACCAGCTGGAACTAAGAAGATTGGGGTGAAATGGATATACAAGACCAAGATAAATGAGTCTGGTAAAGTGGATAAGCTCAAAGCCAGGTTAGTTGCAAAGGGTTATGCTCAACAACATGGTGTGGATTACACATAAGTATTTGCTCCTGTGGTAAGAATGGACACTGTTCGGCTGATCATTGCACTAGCTGCTAAAAAAGGTTGGCTCATCTATCAATTAGATGTTAAGTCGGCTTTTCTGCATGGAGAATTAAGTAAGGATTTATTTGTAGAACAACCAAAAGGATATGAGCAGAAAGGAAATGAGCACAAGGTCTACAAATTACACAAAGCTTTGTATGGACTAAAACAAGCCCCTCGAGCTTGGTTTAGTCGAATTGAAGCTTACTTCACCCATGAAGGATTTCAGAAGTGCATCAGTGAACAAACTTTGTTTGTTAAAACCAGTGGAGGTAGAATCCTTATTATGAGTGTTTATGTGAATGACTTGATTTTCACTGGAGATGATGAACAAATGATGCTGGAATTCAAACAATCAATGATGAGGGTATTTGACATGACTGATCTAGGAAGAATAAGGTTCTTCTTAGGCATAGAAGTACTGCAACAGACTAATGGAATCTATATCTGTCAACGGAAATATACACTAGAGGTTCTGAAACGGTTTGGAATGGAAAAAAGTAAGGCAGTAATGAATCCCATAGTCCCTGGCTTCAAAACTGACAAAATTGGAGAAGGAAAAAAAATCGATGAGACTTACTATAAACAGATAGTAGGAAGTCTTATGTATATCACTGCTACAAGGCCAGATATCATGTTTGGGGTGAGTTTTATTAGCAGGTTTATGGCTAGTCCAACAGAAGTGTATCTACAAGCTGCTAAAAGAATATTAAGATACTTGAAGGGCACCATCAATTATGGTATATTCTACAAGAAGAATGAGAACAAGCAGCTGATTGCATACACTGATAATGACTATGCAGGAGACATTACAGACAGAAAGAGTACATTCGACTAGAGTGGAGCAGTTTCATGGTCATCAAAGAAGCAGTCTATAGTTACTCTGTCAACAACTGAAGCAGAATTCGTGGCAACAGCAGCTTGTGCGTGTCAAGCAGTATGGATGAGAAGGATTCTGGAGAAGTTAAATCATGAACAAAAAGGTTGCACCATCTTAATGTGTGATAACATGTAAGATCCCACTTCGGAAGCGAGCGTCCAGAGCCAAGGCCTTATAAGTGCATGCTCACCTTGACTAGTAAGACGCGTTTTAGGTTCATGTGTGGCTGCCAAGAACAAACCCGTGAGGGGGACCTGGGTGGATGCCCTGGATTTGGGTGGACTGGGAGGCCCAAAGCGGACAATATCTTGCTAGTAATGTGGGGTGTTACATTTGGTATCAAAGCCGAGGACGACTCGTCTTAAGGTGGGGAGATTGTAAGATCCCACATCAGAAGCGAGCGTCCAGAGCAAGGGCCTTATAAGTGCATGCTCACCTTGACTAGTAAGACGCGTTTTGGGGCCATGCGTGGCTGCTAAGAACAAACCCGTAAGGGGGACAAGGGTGGAAGCCCTGGATTTGGGTGGACTAAGAGGCCCAAAGCGGACAATATCTTGCTAGTAAGGTAGGGTGTTACATAACAGTTCAACCATCAAGCTCTCAAGAAACCCCATTATGCATGGACGCAGCAAACACATTGATGTGAGATTCCATTTCTTACGTGATTTAACTCGAGACAAGGTCATTGAACTTGTGCATTGTGGCTCACAGGATCAAATAATTGACCTGCTGACAAAACCAGTTAAACTACAGACATTTAAAGACCTTCGAGAACAAATAGGAGTCTGTGTGATGCCTGAAGTAAACTAATTGTTACACAGAATTAGTTTAAAGGAAAGAATGTTGAGAAGTATTCCATAACTGTCACTATTACTGTTAGCTAAATATGTTAAAGTTGTTAGTTAGTTAATCTAGCTGGCAATTAGTCAAGTCAGGTAAGTTTGTTAGTGTTCAATTCTTAGTTAACAAACTGATTCCTTGGATCACGGGGCAGCAGTTATTAGTTACCCTGCAGTATTGTAAAGGCTATATAAAGCCAAACGATTGTTCATTCATGATTGACATACAATTCAGTATTCATCAAGTGTTCTTGCATATCGGTTTCTATCAAATTTGCACACCATCTGTAGAGATATATGTTTTTTCCCCATAATTTAATTTTACCATTAATTCTGTGTTTTTGCTTTGCTATAGAAAGCTGGTCTTTCGTAATTACTTTGTCTTGTTAGAATTTTATAATTGTTGAGAGTGAGCAGAACTTCTATACGCGGGAGAAAAATAAGATTTTGAGTTTGTTTATATTTATGTCAGTTTTGTATATTTATTTTTTATAAAGTAAGAGATTGATGTATGTATAAATATTTTATATTGATTTTTTTAATTTTTTTAATTTATTTTATCTTTGTTACTAATAACAAACTATTTTTGTTTTTTTAAAAAAATATCATGTAAATACAACTCACTTACATAAAATAAAAATAAAAATAATGGTAGATAAATTATAATAATCTCTTCAAAGCATTATGAAATTTAAAAACATATATATCTTTTCATTTTCAATTTATCAATTCATATATATTTTTCAATTTATTCTATTATACATTATCTTTTCATTTTTCAATTAAGAAAAATCATGATATAATGCAAACACTTCCTTCTCTTACATTATAAATTGAATTGAAATTCTACATAAAATAACAAGGAAATGAATACAACACCTATTGCACTTAAAATAGTGAATTATAAAATAAAATAAAAAAAGAGATCAAACATTTATTTATTATAGCTGTGACACAATTCATCATGGATTAGCATATAAATTGTTTTTTTCCCTTCTCCACACAAACCAAAAGCATGGCTGGTAGGGGTCGAATTGTCTTTTCTAATAAATCCATTAGGCATTACAAAATTGGTTGGGATAAATTGGTTAGTACACTTTTTTTTGCACTGTTAAATTACTTTGTTTTGTTATTATTATTTGCACAATAAAACTTCAATTATGTCTTTTAGAGAAAATAACCATTAAATTAGGGGTTTTTTTTTGTATTTTCAGTTTTTTGAACAATAAAGTTACAGTATTACCCTTAAAATTAAAAACTTATACATCTGATTTCAAGGGTATTTTTTGTTTTTACTTATAGTTTTTTTTGTTATTTTTGGGTTGGTCTAAAGGTTGTTTTGTCATTTTAAAAGACTAAATATTATTATAAAAAAAAATTGTTGACGCATTAGTGCATGACAGTTCCCGCGAGAGGCGCATATAGGGCCTTTCCGACTATCAAATTCCACCATATAAGGAAGCGTTAGGAGAGGCTCATCTTTCTCTTTCTAGTAGTGTGGTGCGTGTTTCTGGAGGAGACACGGTTGGCTCCTAGCAAGTTTTTTTTGTCCTTCTTTAATTTCTTTCTCCTAACTTAAAAATTTATGTCAGCCCATCCAAAAACAAAATATCCTTATTTTGTATTTCTATCAATCTTGACCCTCATTCTCTTAATTACTATTTGTGTTGCTTTTAATATTTTTTTGTATTTTTAGTTTTTTATTTATTTCATCTCTGAGAATTTTATATCATTTAATTTTTATATCTAATTTGGTCCTCATTAATTTGATTACTCTTTTTTGGTGTTTTATCATTTTCTTGATTTTTTTAATTTTTTCAATTCCATCCCTAATCATTTTATTGCATTTATTTTTGTATCCAATTTTGGTCATCTTTTTTATTGCTATTTTCTTATTCTTTTTATTTATCTATTTTTTTCAATTATATCCCTCAGTATCTTAATTTATTTATTTTTTGAATTTAATCCCTAATTATTTTTCTTCATTTAGTTTTTATACTAAATTTGGTCTACATTTCTTGGATTTGAGATTGTTTTGTATTTGGATATTCTACTCTCTCTTCTTTTGTGTTTGTCTTTCTACAGGGTAATCTCAGTCTCTTTACTTAAGTCTGATATGATTTTATTTTTTTATCCTTTTATTATAGATTGATTTATTATAGAAAAAAATTATTTTTTTAATGTGGGATTTGAAGTTCTTTAATATATATATATATATATATATATATATATATATATATATATATATATATATTATTTAAATATTTTAAATTAAAAGAATAATATACTAACATATCTGAGGCAAGACCCAAGCGAAACGGGTCCGGCCACAGGACCCAAGAGAAATGGGTCCGACCGCAGACCCAATCCAATTAGATCCTGACAAAGAACCCAAGGCCAATTGGTTCAGCAACCAGGAGAATTATAATAAAAATAATAATATTTATACCACAAATAATAATAATATATTTTCTATTAATACTTTGAATTATAACAAAAATAATAATAATTATAACACAAATAATTATATTTGTAAACCCAACAATATTTCTAACACAAATAATCATATTTTAGAGATGATAATTTAGAATTATAATAAAAATAATAATATTTATAACACAAATAATTATATTAAGAATTCCAAGAATATTTATAATACAAGAAATAATATTTTTTATATTATTACTTTGAATTATAATAAAAATAATAATAATATAACACAAATAATAATATCTTTAATATGAATACGTTGAATTATAATAAAAACAATAATATTTATAACACAGATAATTATATTTAGAAACCCGACAATATTTCTAACACAAATAATAATATCTTTAATATGAATATGTTGAATTATAAACAAAAAATTATAACACAAATAATAATATATTTGATATGAATACGTTTAATTATAAAAAACAAAATATTTAGAACACAAATAATAAAAATAATATTTTTTTTAATATTAATACCATTAATTATACTAAAAATAATAATATCTATAACATCAATAATATTGTTTTTTATTAAACTTGAAATTACAAGTTTTCCATGTAAATCTTCCAGCCCATACTTGGATTTAAAATCTATGCTTTATGCATAGTGGAGAACAAGTTGCGGAATTTGTGATCATGCACTAATTGAATGATGTATATAATATAGTCTAGCATTTGCATGTCAATGCCAAACTTTATATTATATCTATCATACTTGATATAAAAACTTACCTGAAAATAATTGTTCAAAGTATTATTTATTTATTTATTTTCTAATTGTTGAGAGTGACCAAAAATTTTATATTATATATGTCACACTCAATATAAAAACTTACCTGCAAATAATTATTCAAAGTATCATTTCTAATTATTGAGAGTGACTAAAAATTTTATATACTCGATATAAAGACTTACCTAAAAATAATTGTTCAAAGTATCATTTATTTATTTATTTATTTATTTATTTTATTTTGAATCAGCTAGATTTAAATTAGATTTGAAAAGGATAAGTGAATCACTAAATATCTAGATTCTAGACTAAATATCTAGACGAGTTTATTGACTAACGTTTGCGTTGGAATTTCAATGTGTCTAGAAGAGATAGAGAGAGTCATGCCATTGCCGATCAGTTAGTCAATTAACTAATTACACATAATATTATTATATTTGTATAAATATATATTTATTATTAATAAAGAGTTAATTTGTATTTAATATTTATATAATATTAGATTAATAAATTTAACATATGATTTATAAATCTACTGTAAAAATAAAATTCATATGACAAAAATACTTTACAAAGAAAATTATAAAGTTGTTATAATTATGAGATTATTATTGCATCAAAACATTATTCTTAAAATGTTCTTGGTCGATGTTCTCTTAAACACTAGATATTTATTAGAGTCGTAGAGAATTGTACATATTATGTTCTTTTTTTTTTATGAAATGAAACAGTTGTTCTCATAAGTTAAGGTACAAGAAAAACATGTATATTAAACTGATTTGCATAAAAATTTCATATAAAATGATCACATATATCTAAGGAAATGTTAATGGAACGGTTGTGTAACAGATCCTTGGACTTGAGATTACTAAAAAATATTATATTTTGAATAAAAAAATCTTTTTCAAATAATATTTTAAACTTCATTGTTTATAACATATATGACTTATATTTATATGAATTATTTTTTATTTTTTTTATATAAAATATTAAAATTTCAAATATTTTTTTTTAATTTTTTTAAGTTGGCGGCTCAGAATTGAAATGCATCCATCAAGTGAACGGCTGCTCTTATCATGGATCGGTTAGCTGAAACATCAATTTCAGTTCCTGCGATAATTCCAAGCTGAATTTGTTTATTGATAAAGTAGATTGAATTTACATATGAGTGTTAAAAATATTATTTTAATATATTTTTAAATAAAAAAAATATTTTAAAAACGACAAATCAAATTCCCAAACAATCCTGTGCTACTTCCAGTACGTGGGTGCTGACGTTAGAAATTAGTCTCGTCCGCGCGCTCGCACACCCTTTCTCTATTTATTGCGGTTTCGTTTCAACTGCTTCGCCATTGTGTCAATTAACAATAGAGTTCTTAAGAACAAGAGAGATGGCAACATTGAAAAGGATCAAGCTGGGGTCACAGGGTCTTGAAGTATCAGCACAGGGACTTGGATGCATGGGCATGTCTTTCGGCGCCTACGGCCCTCCAAAGCCTGAATCGGACATGATCGCCCTCATCAACCATGCCGTCAACACCGGGGTCACTTTACTCGACACCTCTGATGTCTATGGACCCCACACCAACGAAATCCTTCTGGGCAAGGCCTTGAAGGCGGGAGGATTACGACAGAGAGTTGAATTGGCCACCAAATTTGGCGCCAGCTTTAAGGACGGCAGTTTTGAGATTCGAGGGGATCCTGATTATGTGAGAGCTGCTTGTGAGGCCAGCTTGAAACGCCTTCAACTTGAATCCATTGATCTTTATTACCAACATCGCATTGATACCAGCGTTCCTATTGAAGCTACGGTATTTCTCTTTAATTGTTTTTATTTCTGAATATTGTTCTGATTAATCTTGATCGTTCGATGGCCATGATGATAGTTAGAGAATTTTTCTTTTACTTGATGATATATTTTCCAGAATCTGTGACAGGCATATCCAAAAATCCCTAAAACTTGAGCATAAACCCACTAAAATTATAGATTAGACATGTTACTGATAATACCGTCATGCTCATTATGTGCATTGACATCTTGCAATGGTCTCTTTCGTAGTTGGATGCCGACAATGCTAATAGTGGGTTCTGTCCCTGCATTCTAGCTGAAAATTTTCTTGCAGTCGTGCACTCATAATTCTTTTCTTTGCTAGATGGGGGAACTCAAGAAACTAGTTGAAGAAGGTAAAATAAAGTATATAGGTCTGTCTGAGGCCTCTGCTTCAACAATCAGAAGAGCTCACGCTGTTCATCCGATAACAGCCGTGCAGTTGGAGTGGTCACTGTGGTCAAGAGATGTGGAGGAAGAGATTGTTCCTACCTGCAGGTGAGGCATTGATGAGAAAAACTAATTTCCTTTGGAGATCAAAATAACCGAAACCTTAGGCTGTTTATGGGATGCCTTAGATATCCAGATTCTGATCTTATCATTCTAATGGTTCAGAGAACTTGGCATTGGGATTGTTGCTTACAGTCCTCTAGGACGGGGATTCTTTTCCTCTGGGCCTAAGTTGGTTGAGAGCTTTACAGATGGTGACTACAGAAAGGTAGGTTCTTTTCTTTTTGAATATAGAGTTTGTGATCTGTATAATACATGTCCAGTAAATAACCAATTGTACAAGCATAATCTTTTACAGTTTGGAAAGGAAGGAATGTCACAAATCACATTTCCTCCTTTGACTGTTATATGCGTTACAGAATAATATAAAACCGTTCTTGAAAACTCACCTAATAAACTTTTAAGTAACGAGTTTTTGACAATATATTGGTTAGCTTAGATGCCTCAGAAAATAGTCTCTTCCATCTTATGGAGTGGTTTGGTGGTCTAAACTCCATAGAAGAAACTTGCACAAAGTAAAAGTTTAGCTTTGAGATCATTATATTTTACCTAGCAGTTCTTTCACATTTGCATTATTCCTACAAATATGCTATACACTTGGATTGCTTAAAGATTCAATCAAATAAAACACAGATTTACAGGATCTCCTTGTATTAGACAGGTGGCTTTAGTTTGTCCCATGCATGTCCAAACAAAAAGTTCTGCATACTTAATGTTTTGCTTAAATCTTTCTCTCTGATATTCATTCTTCAGTACTTCTGGATTCCTAAAATCTGCTCACTCGCCTTGTACATGGGAATTTGGCGTGCTTGCACCCATAAAAAACTGCGTGGTATACAATATCATGATGGTTTGCGTTTAGTACTAGGATTAATGTTTTGTTATGGCAAAAAGGACATGTTACAAGTACATCTGGAATGTTGCATAAACTGTAATCTATGATGCTTTCTTCTTGACGAGTTGTTTCAGGCTTAGCTGCTGAAATTAACTAGTGTTTCAATTGTCTCAGGGTTTGCCTAGGTTCCGACCTGAAAATCTTGAACATAACTCACAACTATTTGAGCGGGTTAAGGAAATCGCAGCAAGGAAACAGTGCACTTCATCGCAGCTGGCGTTAGCCTGGGTACACCACCAGGGTGATGATGTATGTCCTATTCCTGGAACCACCAAGATCGAAAACTTCAACCAGAATGTTGGAGCTCTGTCTGTCAAACTAACGCCAGAAGAAATGGCTGAACTCGAATCAATAGCTTCTTCGGATGCTGTAAGGGGAGATCGGTACGGCTATGGCATCTTAACATTCAAGGATTCAGATACTCCACCTCTTACATCATGGAAAGCTGTATAGAAGGCATGCTGCCATGCCATGCTGTCTTGCTTCTACTCGTGGATTTCAGCTGCCTTTGAAGTTTTCGAAAATTGTGAGGTTCGTACACCATCTGAACTTCTGAAGAGAATAAGAGTTTGTACACCATTTGAACTTCTGAAGAGAATAAATGTTTTCGTAATCTAAAATTATTGCAACTTTCCTTTATCTTTGCTATAAAAAGATGGTGTTTCTTAGTTTGTCCTCGTAGAAATTTCTAATTGTCGTGAGTGACCAGAAACTTTATAGTATATCTGTCATACTCGATTTAAAGACTTACCTGAAAATAATTGTTCAAAGTATCATTTATTTATTCTAATTGTAGAGAGTGACCAGAAACTTTATATTATATCTGTCATATTCGATATAAAGACTTAAGTGAAAATAATTTTTCAAATATCATTTATTTATTTAGTTTCTAATTGTTGAGAGTGACAAAAAATTTTATATTATATCTGTCATACTCGATATAAAAATTTACCTGAAAATAATTGTTCAAGGTATTATTTATTTATTTATTTTCGAATTGTTAAGAGTGACTAAAAACTTTATATACTATACTTACCTGAAAATAATTGTTCAAAGTATCATTTATTTATTTTATATTGAATCGGCTAGATTTAAATTATGTTTGAAAGGGATAAGTGAATCACTAAAAATCTAGACGAGTTTATTGAGTTACGGATTTATCCAATTCAACTAAAATTGAAGTAAATCTGCTAATATATGCTGGATTTAACCACTATATTTTATGCTGAGAACCTGGCTCCGGTTAAACTTGAAATTACAAGTTTTCCATGTAAATCTTCCAGTCCATACTTGGATTTAAAATCTATGCTTTATGCATAGTGGAAAACAAGTTGCGGAATTTGTGATCATGCACTAATTGAATTATGTATATAATATAGTCTAGCATTTGCATGTCAATGCCGTTTGCATTGGAATTTCAATGTGTGTAGAAGGGAGAGAGAGACAGAGAGTCATGTCATTGCCTTGATTTTTTTAGTATAATATGTCTTGTAATTAATTGATTACACATAATATTATTATATTTATGTAAATATATATTTATTATTAATAAAAAGTTAATTTATCTTGAATATTTATATAATACTAGATTAATAAATTTAACATTTAATTTTTGAATCTACAGTAAAGATAAAATTCATATGACAAAAATACTTTACAAAAGAAATTATAAAATTGTTATAATTATGAGATTATTATTGCATTAAAATTTTATTCTTAAAATGTTCTTAGTCGATATTCTCTTAAACACTAGATATTTATTAGAGTCGTAGAGACTTATACTTATTATATTATTTTCTTTATGAAAGAAAATAGTTGTTCTTATAAGTTAAGGTACAAGGAAAATCTAGAACTAATATGTAAATGCTTGTTATAAGACATGTACATTGAACTTACATGCATAAGAATCATATAAAAAGATCACATATATCTATGAAAATGTTAATGTGACGGTTGTGTAAATGATCCTTAGACTTGAGATCACTAAGCTATTTTATATAAAGAATGTTATGTTTTGATCACGTTGTTTTTCATCTTAATCGATGTAATGAAGAGGCGGACATTGAGTATAGCATGAACTATATAAAGAAGATACACTAATAATCAAGAGAGGATTCATCATTTTATATGAATTAAAAAAAAAATTTCATATGTTCTTAAATAGTATTGACTAAAAAATCATTGGCCAAGATGAAATGAGATTTGAAAAGAGTTAGAAATTAAGAACCTAATAGGTCACACATATTAAGAACTATTAGATACAAATTAAAATGGGATAATTAATCAAGTGTGACTTGATTGAATATAATTTTAGAAATTAAGCACTAGAATGTATTTAATTTAAGGATTATAATTTTAGTCCTAGAATAATCAAGTAGGGACTTGATTGATTAAATTTCTAAAATTATTCTTAAATAATATATGGATATTATTTAAAGGACAAATTGATATTTTGTCAATTTGTAGGGTTTTTCATATTTTTTCTTTAAATGGTATGTTGTGCCTCTTATTTTTTTAAGAAGTAGTTGTTTGTTAAACAGAAAAACTATGAAAATCACATAATATAGAGCAAACACTCTAGGCATAGCAATCCTTCTCTCTTAAATAGAGGTTAGAAGATTTTTCACTAGTGGTTCATATGAATTACTGTTGAAGGTTGGATAATTAGAAGACCTGTGGTTTGTAACAACCTACCATTTAAAGAATTATTAGAAGCTGAAGAATATCAAATCTTCAAGTAAAAAATCCCTAAGCAAATCTAGATTTGTTTAACGAGATCCCAAGACTCTTAAGTAATTTTGTTTTATTGTTTTTAATATATGTATAACATTCAGAAACCCAACATTATTTAAATAAGATTTATATATTATTGGTATAGGTGGTCTCTATGGATCACCTTTCATATTAGATTTTGCATGAGTGATTGCATGTTTTGACATGTGTCCTTTAACTTCCAATGTGATATTTATATCATATAAGAATTCAACTGAGAAAAAATATTTTTAGGGAAAAATAATTATGATTGAGAAATATCTTTGATATTATCTTTTTATAATTAAAAATTATCTTTGATATTATGAGGTTTGGTTTGAATTGTGATTAAATTTATAGATATATGCCAACACTTAATATTCTTTTTACAAAATATCAATATAAAATATATAATTATTTATAGGTTTACCATTATGATTTATTTAATGACTAAAGAGCCATTAAAAATCAAAAAATAATAAAAATGCCACCAAGTAACCATTAGGAATTTTTGAAAAATAAATGGTTATTAATCAACTCGAATTAAACAAAATCAATTGATTTAGGTTTCAATTTCGTTCACAAGACGAAAGAAAAATGTAATTGAGAGAAAGAGGGAGTGATTTGGTCTAAGAGAGAATGCAATGGAGCTACTCATCTATTGTTTGGTTAATTTTCATTTTATATATATATATATATATATATATATATATAAAGGCAATATGATCATTTCATCAAATTCCAAAAGTTTTTTTTTATCTAGAATGTAAAATGTAATTTTTTAAACTATACTAGATAATCGCAATTTGTACCAAACATTAGGATGCTAAGTGTGATTTTCCATCTATAATTTAATTATTTTTTCACTTTGTCTTTATTCTTTTGAAAATTACAGTTTACATCCAAAACCAAAATATTTTAAAGCTGTAAAATACTTTGAATCCTCGCTAAAATAAAGTCAACAAAATAGTTTAAGTTATTTACAAAATTTTCATTATATTCTAATTAATTACTAAAGAGCCCTAAAGTCGTAAAATATTAAATAGAAAATTACTCTTAACATCCTATAGTTTGGTCAAAATTCCACTATTCTATAGTTTGGTCAAAATTCCACTTGCCTACCAAGTTTTGAAAAATTACAGTTTGCATCACGGGTCAAAAAAAATTCTAAATTTGATAGAAATACCAAAATACCCTCATCTACATTATATTAAAAATCAACTCAAACGATAGATAACTTCTTCTCTTTAAAAAATCAATTTCTCTTTCCTCCTAAACCCAAATCAAACAAAAAAAAACAAGTGATTGTAATCACTTTCTCTCACATGATTTCGTAGTTTAGTGTGGTTATCTCTTTTTGCTGTTGGATTCTATCATTCGTTTCATCAAGATCCAAAGCGGCAAAACCTATTTTTGGAGAGTGGGAGGTTGAGTTTTTTGTTTAATTAGGGTTTTATTCTTTGGATTCTTATTGGAGGCTAGATTAAATTTACAAGTTAAAAACATAAAAGAGAATAAAGAAAACAAATTGTTTCCTTTATGGGTTGGATTCATTTTCAATCAAGTTTTGGATTTTAGTTATCAAGGTGAATAAAAAAAACCATTTTAAGGGAACTTGAAAATTTTTTACTCTAGTGAAATAAGTACTAAATGGGGTCTTGAAAATTACAAAATCTTGGTGCTTTGGTGGGTCTGGATTAGTGGTGTCGAAGGGGATATCAAGGTGAGCTGCATATGAAGAGAGTAAAAAATATGAAAAAGGTTACCACCTAGTTTTATAAAAATAAGAAATCCTAATTGATTTTTAAAAGTTCTAGATAAAAGGCTAGTTATATAATATGAAAGATAGACATCAGCTTATACATCATACTTAAAATAAGTTGTATTATTATTTGTTTTCAATGATAAAATGTATTAAACGTTCTTGCTAAAGTTTGCCTATTCTAAATACAAAAATAAAAACAATAAAAAATGAACATGTTATTTTTTTATATTCATAGATTTTTATGTTTTTTTAGATTTTTACGTGGAAACACTTCCAAAAATTTCATTATGAAAAAAATTAAACACGCAATGAAATCAAGCATGCACATACAAATTTCACAAAAAACAAATGTCAACACATAATAAAATTCACAGTTTAAAAATAACATCAACAAAAATCATAATATAACGAACACATCAGTGCACGTTAAAACTCACAAACAAATCAAATTTATATTAAAATCCATATCAAGACCAAACAATTATATATTAGATAAAGCTTTTACGACTTATATAATCCATTCAACTTCATTGTAGGGTATTAATTTTCAACCTTATTTCACCATAAAAATAAATTCCATGATGACATCATACCATCGAGGTTGTCACGCAACAAGCGTAACCCACAAGACTTCAAATATTTTTCAACAATCAATAATAATAATAATAATAATAATAATACAGAATCAACTAAAATTCTTAACAAAAATCAACAATTTATCACAAGGATTCAACAATAACAATAAAAATAATCATTCAAAAAAATAATTGGAATTCAAAATCAACCTTCTGGAATGGTGGGAATCGATTAGAAGTTGCTGGAACAGTCGAGAATCTATCAAGACTGTCAAAATAATGTTGGCACATGTAGATCACGCACTGCCATGACTAGTGGCCAGTGGACTAATGCTCTGGTGACTTTGGAAGAGCATGGTTAAATGGATCGGGTAGTTTTCTTCTTTTCGTCACTTTTATGTCGACGGTGTGATCAACGGTTGCTTAAAGGAGGAGATCAACCCGTTTTGAATCTTGATTTCCCTCTCCTTCCTATCTCTTCTAGCTTCTTCTCTTTCTCTATTATAATTTTTTTTTTTGTCATTCTAGTTTATGAAAAGAGGTTATATGTCTTGGCTGTCACTGTTGCTGATGAAAGGGCCAGTGGTGAAAAGTTATTGATGGGTAGCGATCTGGAAGACTAACAGTTGACCTAGTTTGAGGAGGAAGGAGGTTGTAAGGCGGTTTAGAAGCGAAGGTGTCACTAAAAGGAGATGGGTTACTATTGTTGGGTTTAAAGGAGACAACGACATTGTTGCTATTCATTAGAGTTGTTGCATGGGGAGAATGGCTGGAGACAAGGAATAAATAATAAGAGTGAGGGGCAATTATTTTTTTTAAAAAAAAGGGAGATGTTTTTTTTGCACTTGTTTTCTCTCATTTTTTATTTTCTTATCATAGAAAAAGTGTTGTTATTGTGTGTTTTTGCTGCTATCTTGAGTGAATGGTGGTGGTTTTGTGGGGAGAGATGGATAACTTCATCATTTATTTCTGAAAAGAAAGAAGCCTGTTTTTTTTTATTATTATTAATAAAGATGTTCTAACCAACTTATGCATATCTTAATTAATCTCACGAGTCTTAAAGTTAACGACCATGTAAGCTTCTAGTGGCCTTGAGAGAACTTTAACTTGTGACTATTGGAAAGCAAATCCAGACCTAACTAGTTAAGATACCATTCAGGATTATAGGCCTGTTTTTCTTGTTCAAGTGAGAAAGGGATAAGTTTTGTTTTTCTTTTTTTTAATGTAATAGCTTTATAGCAAGTTTAATACACTTAGGGTGCGTTTGTTTTCCGGAAAGTGGTTTCTGAAAAAACCACTTTCCAAACTTTCCTGTGTTTGTTTGATATTAGAAAAATTGGTCAACGAAAAACACTTTCCTGTCAAAGGAAAATTTGGCTTGATTTCCAGGAAAGTGTTTTCCTTTTATTTTAGGCGGAAAACACTTTCCAGAAGTTGTGAAAAGTTTAGAAATATTATATTATTTGCTGATTATGTCAAATTTAGTCCATAAAACTTCTGATTGCTATATATTTTGTTTGAATTTTTTTTAATTTCATCCCTTAAAATTTGATTTAATTTAATTTTTATATTAACTTTGGTCCTTATTTTTATTATTTTTATGTACTTTTTTTTTAATTGAAATTCTTTATCTATCAAATTTGATCATCATTCTTTTTATTGTTACTTATTTTATTTAAAATAATTTATGAAATTATAATTATAATTATTTTAATTTCATCATCTTTTATTTTTTTTTATCTGTTAAATTTGATCTCTATTATTTTGATTATTATTTATTTTATTTGAGATAATTTATGAAATTAGATTTTTCTCAATTCCATTCTCATTCAACTTTTTAATTTGTAAGATTTGTTCCTTATTATTTTAATAAACTTGAAAAAAAATATTAATAAGTTATTTTTCAGCTCATTTTCCATAACATAACCAAACACTGGAAATTATTTTCCAACTTATTTTTCATGACATTACCAAACATCGAAATATAATTTACTTTTCTGGAATTCACTTTCCAAGAAAACTACTTTTCAAAAGAAAATTACTTTCCTGCAAACAAACGGACTTTATACTAAGTACAAAGTTCACTCAATTCAAAGTTTAGTACACACACTTATTTCATATTCTTTTCTTTTTTTATTATTTATTTTTTTATTTATTATTTTTTTAAATTTTGCATTGGGTTGAAAACATGTTTTTTTTTTTTTACTTTTGTATTTTTTTTTAGAAAATGAAGAAAACTAAGGTTCTAGAACTGGGTGATGACAAGTAGGTTTTGAAGAGAGAAAATCATTTTTTATGCTAGTTGTTGATCGAAGGCAAAAGCAATGGATTCCATATTAGAGCTTGGCCTAGTAAATTACATCTGATCAGCCCTGAGAAAGGGTCGGGGAAGTGCAAGAACCTGGAGAAGATTCATTTGGACAATTGTTGGAGTCAGAGAGTGCAGTATCGTAAGATTAGCACAAAAATCTAGTAATCTTTGCTCAATTTCACTCCAACTTCCTTTAAATTTCTCCCTACCACTTCTGATGAACAATCCACCAAGATTACACAAATATGAGTCTTAAAGCCCTAGCTTAGAATTGTTCAATGCTTGAGTTTGTCCGGTTAACCTTTTCTAATGGTGAATTTCCTTCATTTTCTTCATTTGCACAATTTAATAATTGGTTATTGTTTTTAGGGTTTTTTACTTGGGTAAAAAAATCAAATATATGGCCTTTTAGTTATTTTTTGGTTTAGAGTTTCTTAGTAATTAAATAGAAAATAATGGTAAACTTGTAAGTATCAAATGATTTTTGTTGACTTTTTTTTGGATATGTAATGTATAAGAAGTAAATTGTTACACATCCATCAAAGTTTAGGATGCAAACTATAGATTTTCAAAACTTGATAGGCAAATATAATTTTGATCATATTATAGAATGTTATGGGTAATTATTTCAATTATAAAATTGCATCTCTTATCTCCTACTGATGAACCAAGATTTTATCAGTATATCTTTATATATATTTACCAATAAATATCGGATTAGGAAAAACATACAAGTATAAATTTTTTCAAATTTTCATGTGTTGGGTTGGCACGCATTAGGACCAAACACACCCCAATGAAAGCACGTTGGGTATGGAGTTAACCAGACCCAACCCCGGGTGGGCTTGATAGTATGACAAGCCTAGACCCAAGTAGTCTTAGGTCTATCATGACCCGTCATGTCTCAATCTTTTAGCTGGATAAAATGAGTAGAATACAGCTCACAATGTAACTTAAAATATCACAAAGATGAAGTTGCACTCCAGCTTCTTTTCTCCATAAAAAAAAAATTTACAGGCTATAAATATATCATGAGACCTTCATAACAAAGGTTCATAATCTTTATTCTCTGTTACATATATATACTAGCCACAACTCACCTTAGTCTACTAAGCACTAAATATAAACTGTTAACCACCTTGGTTAGGAAGAATGAATAAAATTGCAAGAACAAGTTGATTAACCAACTATCCAACCTAGAAACCATATTCCTAGATTACATGGATTTTTTGAACATCATCACCTACTACTCTCTCCTTTCCTAGTTACCTAACTCATCGTTTCCTTCTTTTTTTTCTCCTCCTCAAAGGCTTTTAAAGGTTTTTTTTTATGGAAATGGGAGGGTAGCCCTTTTTTATTGAACAAAAACTGTGAAAAAAATCTTTTTGAAGCTCTCAAGCTAGTAGTCCTATGTCAGGAAAAAAAAAAAAAAAAAAAAAAACAGCAATAATGAGAGGTAGTGCCGTAGTGGGAAAGAAAAGAAATAGGGATGGAATCCCAAGATATTTAATTAATTAAAAAGAAATAAGATCGCGGGATCATAGCCCA
Organism: Populus trichocarpa; assembly: GCF_000002775.5. Taxonomy (NCBI): domain Eukaryota; kingdom Viridiplantae; phylum Streptophyta; class Magnoliopsida; order Malpighiales; family Salicaceae; genus Populus; species Populus trichocarpa. Next base: position 22,693,512 of record NC_037286.2, on the reverse strand, counting down.
GAAATGAAAGTAAAGGCGTAAGGGCAAGTATTGTATAACAACACAAATCTGGATTTGAACCTATATATTGGGGAGATAAATAAGGTTGGAATTGGAATAGATGAACAATAATGGTGAGAGGAGAAACAAAGGTGGTGGCTTTTTTTTGTGATCAGCTATTGTGAATTGAATTTTTCTTTTTTCTTTTTCTAGATCTATTTTTTTTTTTTTTAGTTTAACATAGGTGTCCGGGCCAGCTTGCGCGCACCTCGACTAATCCCACGGGTCCTGAAGTTAACGACCATGTAAGTTTCCAGTGACCATCATATGACCAACTACAAGGCTCGAACCTGAGACCACAGAGAGAGCAAACCTCTAGATCTATTATTCTTTGATATATATGAAAGGTGTTCATTATTAGAGATAATCATTATTTATATCATATTAATCTCAAGTAAAAATAAGAATCAACGAAATAGCTTGATGATGATAATTTTTGTATGAATCAAAATAATTTTATTAATATTGATGTTGGCGAAATAGAGAAATTCACAACTCATTTAGATGAAAAATTAAATAATAAAATAGATGAAGGTAATTAATTATAAAAATGTAGAAGACGACGGAAATGACCATAAATATAATTGAAATATTAAGTGTCTTGTATTATTTTTTATTATTCATATTTATGTATTTACATTTTTTTTTGTATTTTTATCATGTTATTATTATTTTATTAACTCAATATATGTGTTTATATCGGTTGTTGTTTACTTTAATTTTTTTTTATATATATATAGGTAACATGTTCTATAAAGAGAACATGCAGCCTCTATCACCATCAATCACAAGTTGGAGAATTCATGATATTATATGTAAATGATTGTGCATAATTACATGTTAGTGAGCTTTCTTGATTATTAATTGTATTAATATCTTGTAACTTATATAATTGTTGAGTTATATGTAAATCCATATTAATTGATCAATATTCATTAAATTGGATTTACTTTTTTTATATTGATTTTGGTTGATATTTTCATCATATTAACTTACAAAAATCGAATTATTTTATATATGAATATATATCTTCTACATCACATGATGAGTTAAATTAGTAATATTAATTATGTATTATTTCAATTATAAATAACTTTAAATTATATTGATACTCATATTTAGCTTGAAAAAAATTGGACAAATATAAAGTTATCATCCTCTCTTCTCTTTTGTTTTAAAATATGGACCATTTAATGAGTCCATTAAAACTTCATCGATCTAAAATTAAAAATTAATTAAAAAAATTCAAGTTAAGAAAAAGACTTAATTAATTTTATTAAAAAATTAATTAATCGGTAACCTAGTAAAAACTTAACTATTAGCATGTTAATTTGTTTTATGAAATTTTTTTAGTTGAATTGATATGATTTTAATTTTAAAAAAAAAAATAGGATGAATTTGAGTATTGCTCTCAACCCTCACCGGGTCGGCTTTTAAAAGTATATCCTCACCACTCCACTCTAAGGCTGTATCAGCTAGAGGTACTCCATTCTCATGAACTTTCACCCACCAAGTGTCTGTAAGTCTCTCGTCTCTGCCATCTTCTTCCAATTTCGTGTAATTTCATGTTAAAGAAGGTAAAGATTTGATACCGACAAGCTCAACTCAAGAAACACCCACCTTGTCTTTGAGCTAATCTAATCTTCTTTACTCAATTGATTGCATTCATGCAACTTCAATTCGTTCTCGTTAACCCCTTTACTTTTCATCTCTAATGATGCACTTTTCTTCGTTTTCATCCGCGTTAGGGTACATACAACATTTCCCACCTGCCCTTTTTGGTGGCCGTTCTTCGTTTCTTGAATGCTCCCCAACTGTTTGTGATAAAGTCTCTGAGACTTTTTCTTGGTTCTTATATCACTGAAACAACAATGGCTTTGTACCTGTCTTCCCCTTCCCAAACCGGTTGTTTCCTCAAGTACACCTTCCTCCCATCGAGTACTCCTTCTGAGCTACATGCAAATCCCTCCCTGACTTGTAGAAAACCCAGATACAAGCGTCTTTCCATATCTTGTTCAGCTCCAAAAATTGTTCGTGATGTTTCACTAGACAAGCACGTTGTGAGACAAAGTAGGATTCGGTTTGTTCAAAAGCTTAAAACGCTGCTGTTGTCCAAACCAAAACATTACATTCCGCTCCACATTCTTTCCAAATGCCGTTCCTATCTTTCACTCACGAAACCTTGTTCAATCCGCTCTATGATTTATCGTTACCCTTCCATTTTTGAAATATTTCCAATGCCGACACCTCCGTTGCCATTAAATGCCACCAAGCCTTACTATCAGCTGTGTGTTCGTCTGACCCCAGCTGCTGCAGCCCTTGCTGCACAGGAACTTCGTCTTCAGTCTGAAATTTCCACTGATTTAGCCAACAAACTGCAGAAGCTTCTCATGCTCTCTTCTCATCGCCGACTTGTCTTGTCGAAGCTGGTTCATCTTGCACCTGATCTCGGGCTTCCCGCTAATTTTCGATCTCGCCTCTGCAATGACCACCCTGATAAATTCAGGACTGTTGACACCTCGTACGGTCGTGCACTTGAGCTTGTATCGTGGGATGAACAGCTGGCTATTCCTTTGCCCGCTCCGAAAGTTTCTCGTGAGTTGATAGTGGACAGGCCTTTGAAATTCAAGCAGTTGACACTTCGAAAGGGTCTTAATTTGAAGAGACGTCACCGAGATTTCCTGGTCAAGTTGGGAGACTTGCCTGATGTGTGTCCATATAACACATGTTTAGAAGAATTTGCTAAGGAGTCCGTTGCGGCTGAGAAGAGAGCTTGTGCGGTTGTAAGAGAGGTGTTGGCCATGACAGTTGAAAAGAGGACTTTAATAGACCACTTGACACATTTCAGGAAGGAATTTGGGCTGTCCAACAAGTTGAGAGGGATGATTATAAGACACCCAGAGTTATTTTATGTGAGCTTGAAGGGCCTAAGGGATTCTGTTTTCTTGGTCGAGGGATTTGATGAGAATGGTAAACTTCTGGAAAATGATCGAACTTCAGTCATAAAAGATCAGTTGATGAAGTTGGTCAGTGAAGCAAAGAGGTTGAGACGAGAAAGGAGAAAGCGTGGTAAGTATGGCAATGATACTGGAGACTCCAATGATGTTGATGAGAATGATGAATTGCTCGACGCTTTTGATGACTATGATGATGGTTTCGAGAATGTGTTTGACTCTGAAGATTCAGGCTTTGATTATGAATTTATTGACAAAGATGACGAATACAATGAGTTTGATGGTTATGGGGAGAATGGAGAGTTATGGACTGCTGATACTTCCTTTGATGGCACCAGTGATGGGGGAGGCTCCAGGGAACCTTGGTAGCACTGACTGATACTGTACTATTTATCTTTGCGAAATATAGGTGTTTTAATGGTAGTTTGTGTATAATGTGAATGATGCTAGCAAATATCAGTGAATTATACTTCTTTTGAAGCTGGACCTTGCGAAGATGATTGAATCCTAAGTACTGACCAAAAAGCTGGATGATCTCTAAGAAATAGATGGAAGTTTGTTAAAATGGTTTTGATGCTAATCTTGGCGTCCTAATTCCTTTGATGAAATAGCTTTAAACCTTCGGCCTGCACATCAAGCTTGTTTTTTATGCTACCACAGTAGCCACAAATCCTATAGATGTAGCATTTTCTCCTGGAGAAAGTTCTCCCTGTCTACTTGCTACGTTCCAAAATGTGCGTGGTCTTCTATATCTAGGCAGTGCAGGGGAAATGAAACTTGATTGGCTGCACTTGAACTGATGGGCTTTATGTACCAAGACCATGTAAGTGTTCGAAGCATTCCTCGTGTCTTATATTCACCTGGTGGTTTGTTGCCTCCGAGGCCTTCTATTTAAAATTAATTGTGGTTGTGGTAATTTTTAAAATATTTTTTATTTAAAAATATATTATAATAATGTTTTTTTTTAATTTTTAAAAATTATTTTTAATATTAAAACAATTTAAAAATATAAAAGAAAATAAATAAATAAAAATTTAATTTTTTTAAAAAAATACTTTTAAAACATAAAAAATAAATGGGATGAAATAGTTCTGAAATTAGTTGCTTTAAATTTTTTAAAGAAATTAAAGAAAAATACCAGTCTTTTTAACGAAAAGAAAGCGAGAAAACAAAGGAAAAGCTCAGTTACAGTTTAAACTTATATACAGTTTTACAACTTAATTTCTCTAGTTCAATAAAACTAATTAATTATTGCATGTGGTTTCATAAACTACAGCATCTAATACTAATGTTTTTCTATATGTTTTTATTTTAATTCAGCTATGAATTTCATTTCTTCATTTTTTTTCTTTTTTTTGAAGAAAATAGAATAAATAAAAGAAAGTAATACATGCTCGAGGTTTATTAGTATATCCTCGGAGCCAACCCATATATCAATGTTTAAAATTTGATTTTGAAGGGTTTAACTCAACTGGTCAGGTCTTGAGTTTGCTTTCTAGAGGTCACCAGTTCGAGTTTCACTAACTTCAGGGTCACTAAAAGCTTATATGGTCATTAACTTCAAAGCATGTTGGATTAGTCAATATACACGCAAGCTGGCCCGAACATTTACATTAATCTAAAAGGAAAATTAGACTCGGGGAAGATACAAGAAATATAGATGATAAACACATGGACTATCCTACCCTTACAAGAAATACAAGGGGGTTCAAAGCTGTACACAGAGGTCTAAACCTTAAGGCAAATCATCTTCTTCCCCTAGAGATAAAAAAGACTTCATCTTATTCTCAAACTTGAATATTCTATATAACCTAAAAAACATACACGCGCAATCTCACAAAACTCCCATCTCATATTTAAATTGACTTGCACATTATAAGATATCCAACCTTTTCAAATGACTTTATTTATAAGGTATTGTTCAAATCTAACTTCTTATAGATTCTTATATCTTTCATTCTATAATAGCCTTGAAAAAAATACCATAATTTTTTGAGAAAAAAATTAATTAAATTAGAAAGTATTTTAAAAAAACTATATAATACATAAATAAATATATGATTAATGATGGTAAAAAAGCTATTTAATTACATTGCATTTTGGAGTCACTAATCCAATACAATTAACTTTAATTAGGATATTAAATAGTTATTTGAAAATACGTTATTTGAAAATACGGTATCGGTTGTTTTTTAAAGTATTTTTTATTTTAAAATGTATTAAAAATATATATATATTTTTTAAAAGAATTATTTTTAACATTAATATATTAAAAGAATTTTCAAAAGAATGTTTTTTTAAAAAAAGTCGTTTAGAATGGAATGCAATTCCAAACTGATGCCTTGTTTGTTTCCAGGAAAATGAATTCCTAGAAACCATTTTCCTCACTTTCCCATGTTTGGTGAACATAAGGAAAATGGGTCAAAGGAAACTCAATTCTGGTCAAAGAAAAAAAAGATAGGAAAGTGTTTTCCTTTTCTTATTCTAAGGAAAACACTTTCCCATGAAACACCTCTTCTTTGCCTCGTCTTCATCTCCAAAAACTCTGTTAGCCTCTTCAGTGATAACATTCACACTAGCAAGCCACTTTACAATATCAAAATGGAAAAAGTCGTTTCACTTGCAGAGGCTGCCAAAGGGTCATTTGTCTTCCAGCAGGGGAAGCCATGCCCATATCAAGCCCGTCAGCATAGACTGGTGAGTAATTGCTTATCCTGTGGCAAGATTGTCTGCGAACAAGAAGGAGAGGGGCCTTGCAGTTTCTGCGGCGCCCTTGTGTTAAAGGAAGGAAGTACGTATGCTGGTCTTGAAGAAAGCATGGCTCCTACATCAGATGCTGAATTTGCAGCTGAGGCTTATTCTAAAAGGCTTGTGGAGTATGATAACATTCACACTACCTGTGTAGTTGAATACACGAGTAACGGAGCGTCTAATGAGAACAATTAACAGTTCCACAACTGTGGATGTCAGGGAACCAAGGATCTCCATAGCCAATGTTCTGTCTTTGTTTAGCAGCCAAACCACAAGTAAAGGATGATCACTACTGCGATATTTGAAAAACTATGGAGATGGATGTAGCAGATAAAATGAGTGAAAGAATTTGCTTAGAGCAACTGCAGAGAGGCAGGGAGGCTAGGTTAATTTGTGAAGTCAAGTCAATCAATTATATTCAAGTAAATATAACCCCAATGACATATTCCATTAATTTATTAATAAATTATATTATAAGTGATTTAATATTTATATTTAATATTTTTTATATATTAGATAAAATTTTTAAAAAAATTAATTCACTAATAAATTATTTTCCAGTTCATTTTCCATAACATAACCAAACACTGAAAAGTGCTTTCCAGTTTATTTTCCATTACACTACCAAACATCGGAAAATACTTTTCCGGAATTCACTTTCCCCGGAATTCATTTTTTTTAAAAAAACTACTTTCCTGCAAACAAACGGGGCCTGATGCTAAATCTAACGGCACAAAAAGAGTTAAAGCCGAAACTAGGCATCACACCAAATTAAAACCCAGCTTGGCGGGACGAGACGATAAACAAATGGAAAGTTTATTTTTTCCTCGGTCACTGCTTACCCTAGCCTAGCAGAAGTAGGAGGAGAGGGGGAGAGAAATGTTGAGGGGAAGGGAGAGCTTGATCCGATTGGTTGGTAAGCGCCGAAGATTCCTCCCCAATCGTAAATCTCTTCTTTCCGATTCCACTTCCATTATCTCTCACTCTCACCCTCCTCAGGTACTCCTTGCACATCACCTCACCTCACCGATTATGATTGTGGTTGTGATTTTCTTTATTATTTATTTTGATTTGTTATTTGTTATTTCAAGCTTTTAATTTCTTCTCTCAGACGCCTTTGAATTTGGGAAAAACGGATGAAAATGAAGATGGAATAATAATGTCAATGGAGAGTGAACAGAAATCCAAATCACCGCAGTCTTCAGATTCGGTAACTTGCCCTGTTTGTTCCTCTAAACTTGCTGCTCAAGACCACATCATCAACTCTCATTTAGGTATAGATTTTTTTTTTTTTTAATTAAGGCCGTTTATTATTAGGTTTAATTACTTAAATCAGATAGAGAGATACTATTCGAAATTGCTAGGTACCAAATATTGACATTGCGTTAAGGGCTTATGATTTTTTTTTTAATTGTTTTATTATTTATTGGTGTTTCTAGATGCATGCCTAACTAGAGGAACCAAACGGAAATTGACGCAGCGCACCCTCTTCCAACTCAACTTCTGCTCACAACCAATGGTGTGTAGTAGGTCTAGTGATGTAAAGAAGTTGGGAACAGGAAATGTACAGGAGGATGCGGCAGTTGGTTTTGACAACTCTACTGCAGTTGATGAAAATGAAGGTAATTTAGGCACATTGGTTCCAATGGGGGAGGCTGTTTTAGGAACTAGCATGGATGGTTCACCTATGAAACAAAAACTGATTGATGATGATGGGATCAACAGCCGAGTTGATTCCTCTTTGTTGAATTTGAGAAGTGAGTTCACGAAATGTATTGAGGCAGTAACTGTGGATGACATATCAGGGGAGACTGCTTTAGGAACTAGTGCTGGTGGTTCGACTATGAAGCAAAAACTGATTGATGATGATCGGATCAATGGCCAAGTTGATCCCTCTTTGTTGAATTTGAGAAGTGAGGTCATGAAATCTATTGAGGCTGTACCTGTGGGTGACATATCAGGGGTGTTTCTTGAAACCTTCATTGTTGGACGTAGATTTAGTGTTGAAAAGGAATTAAATCTTGGTGCAAACATCTGTCTTTTGAGAGAGACAGATAATGCTAAAGATCCCAATGCTATCCAGGTATATCTCATTTCTGCTTTGGTTTTTCCTTGAATTTCAGTTTGTTATAGATTAGTTTTAATGTTAAATCATGTGATCATTTTGATTCAGGTTCTTTTGGCAGATTCCAGATGCTGTAAAGTGCTGGGTTATCTCCCCCGAGAATTAGCTCAATATTTGTCTCCTCTAATTGATAAGTACTCACTGACCTTTAAGGTAATATAGTTCTTAATTTGTGAAAATAATTCTATCCAAACTTGTATGTTTGAATTCTAGATTGTGTTTGAGTAAAGTAGTGTAAAGAAATCAAAGGATGGGTGTCACTTCACTTATTTTCTTGCCATTGAATCTATTCTTGAATCTTGGTGTAGATATTGATAAATATGCACTGATCAATAAGTGATACAGAAACCCCCCCCAATCTGATGATGCATAGTTTAATGATATATTTTACCTGTCCTATTGACTCTGTCTACATTTATGGATTGTTTTCAATATATATATATATATATATATATATTGAAGTAATTTAGCAAGAGTTATTAGTACTGTTGTGAAGGTTTTTAAAGTTAAATTGTTACTTAAGGTGAACAGAAGAACTAAAAATTGTTCAACTATATATATCTGAAAATTTGTTTTCTTAAAGAGAGAATTAATTGCCCCTGACCCCAAGGAAAGAATTTCCTGCACAACATTTGTTGCTCTCAGAATTGTGCACAAAACATGATGAATAGTTACCATTGTTACTTTTATGTCTGTTTACTCCCGACCAAACCTAATCTTACTATCATGTGTTTGTTCAAATCAAATGAGAACATGATGAATGGTTGCCACTCCCAAATAATTATAATCCCATCAGGATTGTTTTGCAGGGATGCATAACATCTGTTCCAAAACATTATCTTGATGTTGTTCCCATTCAAATCGAATGTTGCGAAGTTATGTTACAAAACAATAAAGACCATACTGAAATTGAGGACTTCACATGTTCATGGAAAAATGTTCTTCATGTGGCTGAATCTGCCAAGAATTATCCGCCTAGTATGACGAAATATCAACAAAACTTTTGGGTGTTGATACAAGAGGTTTTAAAAAGTAATCCCCATCTTTTCACCAATGATGAAAAAATGTTTTTAGGTATAAACTCTGCTATCTAGTTTAATACTTCATCACTTTCTTCTCTTCTTTATAATTTCTAACTATTTCATTGTTATTTGTCAACAGAATCATTTATTTCTCTATCAGATGACAGTCAGAGGCTTTTTGTTCGGCTCTATACACGTAAAGGTTATTTTTTTATCTTGTCAAAAATTTATACTATATAGAACCCAAGACCTGGATTAATAGGCAAGTTGACAATTATGAGAACAACTAGAATGGTAAGTTATCTGCACCACAAGAACAAAGAGTTTTTAAGGTTTGAGCCTTCAAAGCATAACTTCTTGGGTGATGATGATTGGAAAATTTTCATTATATGAAAAACAATATTTACCATAATCTACCCAAAACCCAGATAAATGTGAATTTCATCTCTTTTCTCTCTCTCCCTGTTCTTTTTTTTTTTCCGGTCATCCCAGATAAAAGGAAGGACCTAGAAATTCTTTATTTTGTTCTCTTTTGGTGATGCATATAAAAGCACCGTGCTCTTTACTAGTGGTGCTTAAATGAACCCCAAAGATAAAACCTGCATGGGTCACTTTAAAGTACTGTGATGGAGTTGTTAAACATTGCCTGAGTTGGATGTTTGAACAAAAATATGATGAATTGGACCCTTGGCTAGGCCATGTTTTAAATTTAATTGCTTGAGCAATTGAACTGGTAAATTTCATCGATTTCACAAGCACAAACCTTGAACCAATGGCCTAAGGATTGAGACTTTTGCATGATCTAGGTCAATACTCTAACAATTATGCTTAGTGGTTTCATGGCTTGTCTCATAAACTTGGGAATTTTTGGCTTCTCTTGGAAGTTTGGTTATAGTAATTTAAACAGATATATTTATATTAGGCCTTGAAATTCAAGAAAATCAAACAAATGGTTTCTTTGTTGAGATTTGTTAGAGTGTCTTGTATAAGTGGGACCCAAGAGTATGTCATTGCGTCCATCTTTCTTGTTGTTGCCAAGCTTTTAAGGAAAGCCAGCAATGGTTTTTCAAGGAGCTGATTTAGTTTGAACAAGTAGTGGACTCTGTGCCACATATCAAGGCAGCAAAGGAGAGGGAAAAAAATATAAATATATTGCTTTGCTCGTTTTTATGATGTATTCAACTGTGGTAAGAGTTCTTTTATTTGGTTTGTATTTTTGGCTTATAAGAGAGAAGATATTAATGTGTTGGCTTAGTTCTTTCTTGACTTAACTAAGTGCTTGTACAAAGAGTAAATGAAATTTAGGTATATTGGCTTTTAGGATGAGATAACAATTTGAGTGACCACTGTAACTTCTCATTTTCTCATAATGAAGGTTTTCTTTAATCATTGTTGCTGGTGGAAGTGCTTGAAACTATCTTATTTCTCTACCTGCCTATTGGTTTAAATATTGACATTGTCTCCACATATATACTTACACTCTAATAAATCACCTTCTTATGCTAAATGTAAATTTAGATATCCATCCCCAATACTATAACTTGCATTTTGCTATTCTTATTTTAGGACCATGGTTTCGGATGTCCAATATTTCATACCCAGAAGTTACTGATTCTCAGCAGGCTGTCAAGGATCTTTCTGGTATTTAAACTATTTTTATAATTTTTTCTGTAACTTAATATTGAATTTCTGAATGTGGCTTTTGATGGCGAGTTATTTTTTTCTTTCTTTTCATATCAGCAATGGGTTATATGTGCTCCTTTAAAGGAGTGGATGAACTACAAGAGAATGACATGGAAAAGATTTTGAATTTACTCACCGTGTCTGAGCTACGTGAAATTGCATCCATGTCCAAGGTTTGCATTTGTATCATATTTTCCGAAGTACTTGACCTAATCCTTTTTCCACTGTTGCATAAGCATTGATTTCTGACAAGGGCATCAGGCATATTGTGTTGTGTAATGTATTGGAGAAGTATTGCTGAAGAGCAGTATTTAATACTAAACACTCTCAACTAGAGATTAAGTGTATTCTCTATAACTCCCACACCATTAGTGCGTGCTACATAGGTATGCTCCCAGTCCCATTGAAAACTCTAGTCTACTTCCTTGTACAAGAAGAAGTTAGCCATTGGTACACTTAGTTTTATTTATCAATTTTCTAGCTACAGATGCTGCTTGTTGATCCATAAAAGATTTCTGTGTCATGGCTATGAATTTGCAATGTCATGGTAGATTCCAGAAGTACAATTGTGATTCTAATTTTTTAGTAGTCTATATTTTTTTTTCCACATTTGTAGTCACTCCGTCCCACAAAGAGGGTCCTATGCACAAATGTTAAAAAAAAGGTTTCTTTACATTTTGTTTCTTGAACTCATATTATAGGTTCTTTGAAGTTTTATAGGATACTAGAGCGTGTGGCTAAAAAAATATTGTTACTACTACTACTATTATTATTGATTTTATAATTTACTATTTTAGAAAAACAAGGTCATAATGCATTCTCTTGCTTACTAGCAGCAAATCTCGTACTAGTTTAGCAAATCTCTTACTACTTTAGAAAAACAAATTTGGCTTTGGATGACTACACAGTGAGATTTTCTGTGGACAGATACGGATCAAACATCTTTTACATGCTTGATGATCAAGACTTTATCCTTTTATGCACAAAAGAATACTAAAAACAGACAAACTCAACAAATACAGTGCTTCCTTGGTCCTTAATTGATTTTTGCTTGTGCACACATGATCGGGTCTTTTCTAAAAAGTTAACATAATCCATGATTTAAGAAGTTCTCTTGTGCTGTTATTGAACATTTCAAAGTCTCAGTTCCCATTCTTTTTCTTGGTTTATAGCTTTACCAATCTACTTCTCATCTAAAGTGTCTTTCATGGTTTGATCTTTTCCAGAATGTAAAATAAAAAAATGAATTAATCAAAATGTATTTGTGAGTGAATATTCTACAATATGACTGATTTCATGTTTGGAATGGTACTAAATACTAAACTACAGTCAATAATTTCAGTATTCATCAGTCAATTCTGTGATGTGGTTCGCTCAATAAGCATGTGTCCTATGACATTCAACTAAACAAACAAAATAGTAGTCCTTTCCTGATAAAGTCTACAGTACATATTGGACAATTGACTTATTTGACACATTATGAACATCTGTTTTAGAAAGTGTTCTTGAACTGTGTCTGAAGATGAATCATCAAAGAAATGCCTTAGAGCACTATAAATATTGCCACAGTTCTGCATGTTTGCACCTAGATGGCAAATTTCAAAGGCTGCACTTCCTTATGCCATTTATGCTTCCATGCTAGAGGCAGTGTGCTCAAATTTGAAAGGCTTCAAATGGAGGGAAAGCAAAGAGAAACTGAGAGTAAAATGTCATGGTTTTAAATTTCATGTAGACAAACTAACTTTAAGCAAATATATTGATCTAGGTCTTCAGATGGTTCCTTATGTTTGCTTTTTAAGAGGCTTGAATATCTTATGGGGATAGGAAGTGACAAATTCATGGAGGGTTACAGGTTCACAGCTTTTACTTCTGTTATGTGATTTCCCTATTCTGTAATTTCGATATTTAAATGAAGTGTGCGTGATAATTATGTCCTAAAAAATAAAACCCATGTTTAACTGCGGCTGTAAATCAGTACATGAAGGCAACACAATCTTTTTTTATATTAAAAATTCTTATAATGATGCAATATGCTCTTCTTGTTTCTCTGATGGAACTTCTTTGTAATTTTCTGTGCTTTATTGAGGCTTCAGAATGGTACTCGTGTTACAAGAAAACAGGATCTTATTGCATCTGTTTTTTCATCCTATGAAGATGGAGTATGGTATTAATATTTTTTTCTGTTAGATGATGTGCTTCTCCTCTTGGTGTGTCAATGAGTATCGCAATTAATATCTTTCATGTTGATTTTGATCTTACCAGCCCATTCCTACCAATCGCTATTTTGGATAGAACAGGAATTTGTATTAAGATATCTTCAAAAGCTGAGTCCCTTATCTGGCGCACTGAGGTGTTCTTTACTTTCCATTGCTTGAGTTAGTCATGGTGGAAATAAGACAAGGATGTTGATCTGGTTTACAACTAAGGTGTTCTTTGAATTTCATTTCCTATGCAGAGACTTTTCTTCCTGAATGGAGAGCAGGATCTTTCAGCATTCCTACTTGTTGATTTGGGCATCATCAAGTATCCAGCATACCACTGCATAATATCGGAACAAATTTTCTCAGCTCGAAGTGACCTTATAGCTTATGAAGAGGTGCTATATTTCTATGAGAATTTGCCTTTAAAGTCTTGCTGCTTTTTACCTTCATTAACACTTCATGTTTTACAGGCAATTGAAGTGGCACAAATGATGGATGAATCTCTTGATGAAAACAAAAGTGAATCAGTACTTAGATGCATAAAGATAGCTGAGTCTCGTATGTCTCATACTAAAGCAAGTCACTCAACAGCCTCTGAATTAGTGACTGCTTTTTTCTCATGCTTTTCAGCATCCTGGGTATACTCTAAAGTGGTCTTTCTAGGAGTTTCTTTTCTTGAGCGCGAGCGGAGGTACACAATTTATAATTTAGCCTCGCTTTTATGAAATTTTGTAGTGCAATTGGATTGTTTCTCTCTTTATTTTAAGATTTGCAAACTTGCTTTTTTCTTTTTATTTATTTTATTGTATAGAAAATCATGAGTGCCCTCTCCTCTTCCTGGGCAGCACTTCTTATTCTCTTCATGCTTCTACCATTTTAACTTTTTTTTATTCAAATGAATGGTCTCATCCCTATAGACATCAAAATAAAGAAATAGAATAAGTTTTCATCCCTTCCCCCAAACAACACGGAAGTTCTTGGCTCCACCTGCCAGCCCCTTATAGTGTCTTTGCAAATTTCAGAAGCAGTTCATTCTGCAGCATATGTTTTCTTTGCAAGTGAAATTTAGTAAAGTTGAGATACTTCTGAGTTCTGAATGATCTTTTTTTTTAAGTTATGAGGAAATTATGCATATCAAATCAGTACGATGGGTAACTATGCATGATCATGTGATAGAATTTATATTTGCTTGTTGATGCATGTATAAATTCGTGCATATCAAATCAGTATGGTGGGTAACTATGCATGATCATGTGGTAGAATTTATATATGCTTGTTTATACATGTATAAATTCATTCTGGAAAAACCATTGTGACTACTTTGGTCTTTCAAGTGACTGATATTGATTCCAAATAAAGAAAGTTGATCGTGTGCTTGTGCAATGTCAGTTCTCCTACATTCTTTGAACTAGAAACCTCATAGATATTATTGAAGTTAGCTGTGTCGGTGCTACATTGATATTTTGTGCTCAGAAACTTGTTGCTGCATTTTTAAGGTAAGGTACAAAAGCCGCCGCAGAAATTATTTTCCACCATCAAAGGCTCCTACACTATATTTCAAATCTAAAACTCATAAGATAGATGCAGACCAGAAAAATCAACCGTCATTTTCAACCATTTTAAATAATTTCTTTTAACAAAAAAGCCCTTCAATATACTTGCTAATTGATGGGAAAGTGGAAAAGATGTTTCAGCGATGACGATTGTGCTGGTGGTTTTGGCGGCTGTGCAATGCATCTCTTTTCTCTCTCTTGCTCTTTTCATCCAATTCGTTGTTTTGCTTCCTAGGGTTGATTAGCACTGTTCTAAAATCATATACCAAGAGCAGAAAGAACAGTCAAAGAATGAAAAGTTGCTTCAGAGTATATTCGTGGATATCCTTTTAGGATGTTGGAAGGGGTGTTGATTGGTCAATGGCAATCTGATGTTGGATGATTCCTGCTCTACTTCTGGAAAGCATTTTCTTGTGTAAACAATTGAATTTTTCTTTTCCTTTTTGATACAAATGTTTTATAGAAAGATTTTATCCTGGTTTTCAGAATCAAATTTGGTGGGTGCTATGGTCAAAGCCAAAAATCTATTTGCACAGAATTTATTGGTAACAAAATTGTTGTTCAGCTGTATAATAATGTATATCCATTTAAGGACAGTTGTATTATTTTGAGCAAGGCATCTCTCTTCTGTTTGTGTTTAAGGAAATAGTCCTTGGTCTCATGTTCTCCTGTTGATTACTCTGCAAGTCAAAATCTGTTTTGTTTGTAGTATCATGTGAATTACTAAATAAGACAGTTGCAGCATCAGGAAAATGGTGCTGTATTATGTGCGATTACATGAAATATGTCTAAATGAACTGAAGTTCTCTTCAGGTACAAGGATGCAATTAATTTGTTGAAGAGGTTGCTTTTTAATTTCACTTGTGATGGAAGAAGGGGGAACTGGACACTGAGATTGTCTATTGATTTGGAGCACATGGGCTGTCCCAATGAGAGCCTTTTAGTTGCTGAAGATGGGTTACTGGATCCAGGGGTACGTGCTGGTTCAAGAATTGCATTGCAAAGGCGTGTTCTTCGCCTGGGAAAACCACCAAGGCGCTGGAAAGCTCCTAGTTTCTCATCGTTTATCAAGAGGAAGATCAGAGAGGTAACTGATTGGGTGATTCTTTCAGATTTGGGATGCTAGTGAACTTGTAGTTCAACGTTAATAACTCAAAATATGCCATCTCCCAACAATGTTCTGTTTTACAAATTCCTACTGTTAATATAGGTTCATATTCAAGGAAGACCTTTGAACTGTGAAGCTGGAATAAAGAGCAGATTCTATGGAGAAGATGGGGCACAATGTGGAGTTGAGCAGCTTGCTTTACAGTATTATGCTGGTGAAGGCGGTGGATGGCAGGGTGTTCATACAGAGAGTGGAATTTGGTTAACAATTTTTGCACTTCTTATGTGGGACATTATATTTTCTGATTTACCAAGTGTCTTCCGCAACAGATTTCAGGTATGGCTTGTATTTAAGCTGTAAAACTCTCATCTTTTGGGTTTCGGCATGTTTTGCTGCAAAATATTGATGCTCAAAACTTCATGGTAGACAAATAGCCTATCATATGCATAAGTTATATTGTTGCTAACAGCTGCTGCCCCATCATCAGTCTTATCATTGTTGTATTGAAGATATTTTTTAAAAATTGTGGAAGAGAAGTTTAGAAATGGTAGTGGGCAGGTTTCCCTAGTCGGGGAAAAAGACAGTTGAAGTTTCCCTGCAGATTTCTTTTATTTTTAATCATTTAGTTTTATGTTCAAGATTTTCATTATATAATGATTTATTTAAAATGAATTACTAAAACAAAATAAAAACTTGTGAATATTTGTTAAGTTTTGACTTCCATTTCGATTGCTGTTTTGAAAATTTTTGGATTTTTTTTATCTTCAAATTAATTTGTTTTTTATGTTTTAGGATTATTTTGATATGCTAGTGTTAAAAAAAATTAAAAATTAAAAAATATAATTTTGATGTATTTTCAAGCGAAAAACATTTTAAACAATATCTACCACACTCCCAAACAGACACTAAGAGCTTCTTCTCAATGTAGTTCCAATGTATTTGCTACTCAATTCTTCATCTGTTTTTCCCTTTTGTTATGTGTAGTTTGTTGCTTGACTCTCCAATTTTTACCTATTTTTATAGAATTTAAGAAAATATATATATATATATATATATATATATATATATATATATATTTTATTTTGCAGACTGCTCCCTTGGATTTAGAGACTGATAACTTCTATCCAGCAAGAAAGAGCCTTATAGAATCCCAGTTGCAGAAAATTTATGATGGCACGGCAGAGATGATCCTCATCACATCATGGGAATTGCATTCAGGAACAGCTTGTAGGGGTGTTAATTGGGACCGGCATTCTCTCCCGGAACTTCGAGCCGCTGTTACCTGCGTTGGAGGCCCTTGTTTGGCCTCTCTCTGCCGACACCTTGCTCAAGATTATCGGAGCTGGTCCAGTGGAATGCCAGATTTGTTGCTGTGGCGCTTCCATGGAGAGTACAAAGGTGAAGCCAAGCTTGTCGAAGTTAAAGGCCCCAGGGATTGCCTCTCTGAGCAGCAACGAGCATGGTTGCTGCTACTAATGGATTGTGGGTTCAACACTGAAGTATGTAAAGTAAGCATTATGCCATTATCCACGTGATGACAAGCTGGTGCTCGTAAGACTGTTCAGACATGCAAGGATACTTTCAGAAGCTTACAGAAGCCAGTTGATGGAGTATCATACAGATGGCTTCACTTGCAATTATTGTCCACTTCAACGCATAAAGTTTCCAAGGGAGGGCCTCAATTCGTCAGATTCTTTGTTAAAGACGGAGAGAACCCTAAACCATGCTATTAAATTGCCGTTTAGGAAAGCAGCCCAAACAACATTTTACAAAAAAAAAATGAATTTTTTTATTTAAAAATAATTTTTTTATAAGTTTTTTTGTATCCTTTTTATATGTTAATATCAATCCTTGCTACTATCGAGATGCACATAATTGTTTGGTGGCAAAAAGGAGACATATTTTTGACGTTACATAATGTACATGTTGATGTAATAATGACATTAGCTAGTAATGTGAACATAATAGCATCGTGTTTAAACCCGGTTCAGTTCAAGGCTCGGGTTTTGGGTTTTGATCTGTTCGGCCGGGTCAATTTTTATTTTTAAAAAAATTCAAAACGGCGTTGTTTTAGTAAAAAAAAAAAAAGTCAACTGGTTTTTTACCGGATTTTGCCGGGTCAACCTGCCGGGTCGGTCGGGTTACACCGGGATATGATTTTTTCTATTTTTTCATCAATCCGGTTCGGTTCTAGTCCCGGATCGGCTGGGTTCCGGGTCGACCTGCCAACTCAAATCGGGTTTCAAAACTATGCATAAAAGTATAAGTGTCCATGCTATTTAAGTAGGATATTGGTTAGGGTTTTTCTTTCATTATCTTTGCATCTCATGGGTTTTGGATTTATTTTGTGGTGTTGAAGCCTTGAGGAGATGTAAAAGCTGAATGAGTAGATGTATTTTAAAATGTATTTTATTTAAAAATATATTAAAATAATATTTATTTAAAAAATATATTTTTGATATAGTATATTAAAATGATTTAAAAATATAAAAAAATTAATTTACAAATAATGCAGGTTTGAGTGATGATGGCTTTTGGAAATTCTCAAGAGTAAAAAGCTTCTGTAGAAGTCAAAGAATGCCTCCTCCATCAACAAGAATGTGCATGGTGATGATGATGGGTGTGGGTTTCTATAATTTTTTATTATTATGCATGGAAGCATGAGGAAGGTAACTCAGATACATCATTTTATATGTATGCAATGTGGCATACAAAACCATATGTAATAATTCCATTACCTCATTAACTCTTTTTATGTGCTTGAAGCTCACTGCCCGCCATCATGGGAAATCAGGCTCTTCACTTTGTCCCTCTCCTTTTGCTATAAAATGAATCCACCTAGTGTTCTGTGATCTTCAATTTTGTCAAGACACAAAAAATTCAGGGTTATTAATCTAATTTCGGCTTTATTGTTTGTTGGGTTGGATTAGCTCGAGTTAATTTTTTAAAATCAAAATAATATTATTTTAAAAAATAACAATTAATGGTTAACTCTATGTTAATTTTTATTAAAATATGATATAGACTAACTAGGTTTCATGTCAGTTTATCTAACTAAATTTAATAATAATAAGAAAAATTACTTATGTTAATGGTAAGAAAAATTACTTTAAGAAAACCAACCAAGATTTGTATATATTCAATTTTTTTTTTTTTTGTTAGCATTCTCAATTAAACCTCTTTAGAGTAATATATTTATTTGTTAAATGTTAAATTAGAACGTCAGGGACCGCGTTCTCTAAAAATTTAATTTTTTTTGTTAAAAATTAATTATTGTTTTTGTGTTTTGGATCGTTTTAATGCACTGATTTTAAAAATAATTTTTTTAAAAAAAAAATTATTTTAATGCATTTCAATATAAAAAACACTTTAAAAAATAACCGTAACTACACTCCCTAAATGCAGATATTCAATCATCAGTACAAACTAGCTACTTCAAGAGTTAAAATAAGAAATGAAAAAAAAAACAAAGAAATCACCCTCTCTAGAGTAATGATGTTTTAATCAATTCGACATTCTTTTTCCTCTTTAAATAAATCATTAATTTTTTATAGTAATACTTATTTTAATTATCATAAAAGTAAATGATCCCCAACCACCCACGACGATCCATTCGCTAGTTTTGTCTAAATTTTCAGTTGGGTTCCATAATTCGAGAGCGAGGGGTTTTTTTTTTCCCCCCTTAAAAATAAGAACAGGAATGGGCATCACACGCGCCCTTTTTGCTTTTTATTTGCGGGACCCACTTATATTTATTTATTTTCCTGGTATTATTATTCATTTATATATATATAATTATAAAATTTGGGTTGGTTTGAAACGACAACGGAGTCGTGCTTTAACTTTCAATTTTTTTTTTAAAAAAGATTAAAATAATATTGTTCGAACTAAGTATTTTTTAAAAAACTTAATGAATTAAGTGATAAGTTTTGAATAGAATAAGGATAAGCCTGGAATTGAATTTTCCATTGAGTCAACTAATTTTTTTTCATTTTCTAATTTTTTTTTAACCCAAATTAATTTAGACATAAAATCCAAAATTAATATGTTAAAACGATCGAGTTTTATAAATATATTTCTAAAATTAGTGATACCATGAATTGAAATAATAAAATAACTATTTTGTCGTTGATAACAACATATAAATGGACTTGGTAATGCGGGTATAATATTATTTTTGTTATTTAATAACTAGTAAAATGACCATTATAATCTTGGAAGCAAAAAAAAAATCACTCAAGGTTAGGGTTAGTATAATTACCATAAAACCCTTAGATGAGAATTTGTCCCTCCTTTAGGTCAAAGGGTTTTTTTATTTTTATTTTAGAGTATTTAACATAAATAAAATATTATTTAGGCTGATGAAGCGAGCTACGCATGGTATTCACACGAACACACGAATGGGTTCTTTTGTGGTTTTTGAATGGTGCGTTTTGGTTGTCAAACTCTGTCTTTCACAATAACATTTTAACCCCCACAATATTGTCTTTATTTTTGGGTGGCATGTGTGGAAAAAATATGTCGAGTTTTGCGTCAGTAGTCGTTTCTTTTTTTCCTCCTTTCTTTCTCGGTCTTAGAGTCAACCCTAATATATTTTCGAAGCAGCCCTTTGAATTATTTTTCTTTCAGATTTGATCTTTATTTTTTTTATTTGTTTTATTTTAGATTCTCAATACAATGAGATTTTCCTTTCGATTTAATCCTCTTTTGGTTTTTTCAGCTTTCAGATTTGGTTCATATTTTTCTTCTTTTGATTTTTCTAGTTATTCTCTCAATTGAATTTCTTTTCGAATGTATCCCTCGGTGTTTTATTTTATTCTCTTAATTAGATATTTTTTTAATTGCATCCCTCAGTATTTTAATTCATTTTATTTTATGTCATATTTGGTTTTTATTCTTTTAATTTTTATTTAATTTTTTTTTATTTCATCCCTCAATATTTTATTGATCAAAGTTTTGTTAGCTTTTCGGGTTACAAGTTTGAAATATTTGACAGGTTACCTTATATTTTTTTCCAAGTCCTTTTTAAAATTGATTTTTGATGATATCATTCTTTTATAAAGTTATCCGGATTTAAATAATAAGTTTTGCATGTTAACCTAGCTTTACTCAAGATAATATATATTTTTAAAATTATTTATTATTATTATTACTATTTTTTTTATCATATTATTAAATTAATCAAAATTTAACATAATTATAAATTTTCTCTTATTGTCTCAATTTTTTTTTCAGGTTAAAAAGAAAATGCTGCTGCCTGTGGCGTCGCTTGGGACACCCATCTAAGCGTGTGGCTATATATATTATGAACCCTTTAAACAGAGTGACTTAACTTAACCCTATATAATAACAATCATCACCCCTTTTTTAAAAAAAATTAATTTCCTCTCCTCTTTACAATCTGTGTGCGTAAGAGAATCCCTTCCCTTCTTCTTCTCCTTCTCCTTCTTGTGTGTTTTTTTTTTCTTTTTTTTTTTAAATTTTTGTCGAGTAATTTAGTAACAGTTAGTTGTTAACTTATTTCCCATGATTTTTGTTTTGTAATTTTAATTTATTTTCTTCCTTTTTTTGGGTGCTAAATATATTTTATTTTTGGTTAATCTTAATAATCTAGTACAGTAAATTAATCCTTGAAATTGTCAAGTATTTTTTAGTTATTCCTTGAGTTGGATTTTTTTTTTAAATATTCCATGAATATAACTAATATATATTATAATTACAAAGACAATTGATAATTAATCTCTTGGAAGTTGATTTTGATTTTGATTTTTATTTTTGGAACAGACAATATATAAATAGATAAATAGTGTATGTCATACTACCAGCGGTTAGAAGAAATGAATTACATGGCGGAAGAGGCAGAAATGGTTGATTTCGTTGACGAAATGGATGGAGGAGCAGCCGCCGCCGCCGCTGGTGGTGTAGAAGATGTGGACGCGGATGAATACGAGTTGGTATTTATTCTCAATTTTGTTTCTTTTTTTTTTTATAGTTTAGATGGAGAGGTTGTAGAATTAATTTATTTTTTGGTAAATAATAATAATAATAATGACCAGATTACCAAGGTTACGGATACATCATCTGGGCAAGCCAGAAACGGGCAGGACATACAGGGTATTCCCTGGGAAAGATTGAATATAAGCAGGGAAAATTACAGATCTACGAGGCTTGACCAGTACAAGAATTATGAGAACATCCCCTTATCCGGCGAAGCTGTCGATAAGGTACTTTAATACTAATTTATATTGGTAATTGTTGATTTGCTTTCTGGGTTTTGGAATTTGTTATGATTCCTGTACTTGGTTGTTGTAGGAGTGCAAACAAATGGAGAAGGGTGGCCATTACTATGAGTTCTTTTATAATACTAGATCGGTTAAGCCCACCATTCTTCATTTTCAGGTTGGTGGATTTTGCAACTTCTGTGTCTGGATAGCAGATTATTTTATGTACTAGTTTATGTTAGCATCGTGTAGTTTGTATTCATGCTTGTCTTGACAACGTTCTGGAATAGGGAAAGAGTGCGTAAATGTTGCTAGTCGTATATTTAGTTTTAGGACTTCTATTCTTAAATGTTAAGGTGTTAGTTTGCAAACATCTGTTTCCATGTTTATAAAGTGACTGTGTTGATTTGTTTCTTTGGACTGCGTGTAGTAGCAAGTTTGATTTCAAGCCAAATTGCATGATAGCTGACTTCATTTACTTTTGCTAATTATATTGCCCACTTGACTCTTGATAGCCTTTTGTTATGTTATGGTTATGCAGCTCAGGAACTTGGTCTGGGCTACTTCAAAGCACGATGTATATCTTATGTCTAATTATTCAGTCATGCACTGGTCATCCATATCTGGCAATTTGTCTGAGGTCATTGATTTTGCAGGACATGTAGCCCCTTCTGAGGTATTATGGTTATTTCCATGTTGGCTTCACAGTTGATAACAAGTCTGTATGTCAAAGTATGATATGAATGAGACCTCTTATGTTTCTGAGAAAAGGTCCTTGTCAGCCTGTATATATTTTACCATTCTGGTTCTTTTCCCCCCTATTAACTCATTTTTTTTAAATACAGAAACATGCTGGAAGTTTGTTAGAAGGTTTCACCCAAACTCAAATCAGCACCATAGCAGTCAAAGATAATTTTCTTGTTGCTGGGGGCTTCCATGGAGAGCTTACTTGCAAAGTGAGTTGATACCCCCCACCCCCCCTCTCTTGAATGCACACACACACAAGGGTATGCACATGTACATGGGTCATAAACATATCATCTCATCCAATTTTCTTCAATTTACCCTAACTAAAAAAGTAGTAGTTCTGACATTTAAGTTTAAACCTAGCGTTATTAGCAGGTCGCGGTGCTCTTACTAGAATTTAGCAATGTTAGGACATGCCATTCACCAATTTTCAAATTTGAAGTTGGAATCTTAAATATGAACAATTCAGAATGAACTTGAGATATGGATGGGTTTCTTTATGCTTAATAATCCCCAACCTTTTTGCTGAGTTAAGCTAACTTGCTTGTGATATAATCACCTTAATACACTTGAGGGCATGTGAAGTATGCTGTATGATTGAGCAATGCATTGTTCTACTCCTTTATCTGCTCTTTAGCACCATTAGGATGTTGATGAAATTGTGAAAATACAATTTTCAGGAGCTTAAGTGAACTGTGATAAATTGCAGTTCTACACTATATCAAGACTGCTCTGGTGGTGATGTCTTAATGAAAGATTGATTAGGAGTGACTTTCTGTTGTCCTCTGTCTTGTAATGCTGAATGGCTTCCATTTGATGCTTCATGCTTGCAACTGACAGTTTGTCCATTTGATGAAGTGATGAAATTGTTGATGTTGTATTTATGTCTGAGGTTTTGGAAAGACAACAGAATGTAATTTTTAGCTCTACTTTTTCTGGGTTTTAAATATCCTCTGCTCCTGCAAACAGGAAAAATAAAATAAGATGACAATCGGAATAATGAGAAGGCCAATATGCTGCTCAAACATCTTTTATGAAACTCTTTCTCTAAACAGCTATTTTATCTGCTGCAGCGTTTGGATAAACAAGGAGTTAGCTTTTGTACCCGCACTACATATGATGACAATGCCATCACGAATGCTATTGAGATATATGACAGCATGAGGTAGTAAGACTGTGTTGTATTTGCTCAGTGTCATAAATTGTTTTCAGGGATTACAGGTTGATATGGGAACTGCTTTTGCAGGGGTGGAATCCGTTTCATGTCATCCAACAATGATGGTGGTCTTAGAGAATATGACTTGGAGACATTTCAACTTTTGAATCACTTTCGTTTCCCTTGGCCAGTGAATGTAAGTTATCCTTATTACTTGTAGCAACTTACAAGAAGCCTAATATGCATTTTCTGGTTGATTTTGTTGTTTATTGGGGACAACTTTCTCTGTGACTGCCACATGAATACTCAGTTAGGAAGGAACACACACAGGGGAACTGCTAGCTGGTATCAAGTTTTCCTCATCAATTTCTTTTCATATACACAATAGGTGGGAGTGCAATAATTGTAGGAGGAAGGAGGAATTAAACAATCAAAATGCATTAGAAGTCGTTGTGGAGTAGTTTATAAATGAATCAAACTGAATGGATTGCATATGAATTCTCTATCCAAAACTATTTGGAAGAGCAATAGCTGAGCTAACACTAGCATGAAAAAATAGGAATCAACAATTGCTGCAATGCAATTCACAAATGAATTGACAAATCATGCCAAATCAGTGTTGGTTGATTTTGGCTCTGTCAATTCATTTGAATTGTAATTTCAATTCATTTCATGCCAAGTAATTTCAGTTTCCAACATATGTATTGGGTTCAATGAATTCAAATTCAATTCATTTTGCCCAATTGTGAATTGTTCCAGGCTGGGTGTTAACAAGGCAAGTTTTTGAAGTGTCCCTTAGGGTCCTTGATTTAGTCGTCATCTGTTGTGAAACTTGATAACTGCTATGCCTTTCTCAACTTCCAATTTGATGACTAAACTTGTTTTTTTTTTACAGCACACATCAGTGAGTCCTGACCGGAGGCTAATAGCAGTTGTCGGAGATAACTTGGATGGATTGTTGGTGGATTCACAAAGTGGGAAGGTACAAGAAGTTTTCCATCTAAAGCTTTTTTTCTTAAGAGGTGTTTGAGATAGCGGTAGTGGTAGTTTTTCGAAGTGTTTTTTACTTGGAAATGTATCAAAATAATTTATTTTTTAAAAAAAATTCATTTTTGATATCAACACGTCAAGACAATTCAAAAACACAAAAAAAAAAAAAAAAAAAAAATTTGAAGCAAAAAAAAAAAAAAATCAAAATTTCATGAAACTCCTGTTGCACTGCTGCCCCAAACGAGTAATTGAAATTAAAATTGCCCGTGTTTCTATTTTTCCCGGGGAGGAACTGGTTGTTTTCAAGACAGGTAAACTGCATAAAAAAACTAAATGTAAAGCATTCAATACTCCACTTGCCCCTGTCAACTGTGTTATTTTTTATGTTATGTCCGGTTGGAAAATTATTTACAGAAGAGTATTATAACCTTGTTTTCCACTTGTCATCTTCCATGCTCATAATTCCTTGAATGCTGGAAGCAATTATCCCTGCCTTCAATGTGATACATTCAAGGGTCTTGCAGCGGTTTCTCTGGACTGGATCTTTGTAGCTCTTGGTTTATTGTTGCCGTTCTTAAATCATAATCATGTCAATGTTTTGCAGACTGTATCCACTGTGGAAGGTCACCTAGATTATTCTTTTGCATCAGCGTGGCACCCAGATGGAAATGTTTTTGCCACAGGGAACCAGGATAAGACCTGCCGAGTGTGGGATATAAGAAAGCTGTCGTCGCCTACTGCTATCCTCAAGGGAAACTTGGGTGCGGTTCGTTCAATTTGCTTTTCATCAGATGGCCAATTCATGTATGTAGCCGAACCTGCAGATTTTGTGCATGTTTATAGTACACAGGATGACTACAGGAGACGGCAAGAGATTGATTTCTTTGGTGAGATTTCAGGAGTAGCTCTTAGCCCAGACGATGAATCTTTGTATATAGGAATCTGGGACCGTACTTATGCGAGCTTGCTACAGTATAACAAAAGGCATACATATGGATATCTCGATTCCTACTTGTAATTTGTATCAAAGTATCTTCTTCCCTAAGCATCTGCTCAAGCTTGTACCCACCTTTTTGTACTCTTCTCGTTAGGTCTGATATGAAATCAAAGATGAGGATAAAATAAGATACTCTTGGTTAGAACTTTCTTTAGAGCATGTATAGTAACATTTTGATCATTACATGTAATGAATGCTGTCTTCGTCAACTCCATTTTTCTTACATCTGCACACGCTCCATTTGCGCTTCTACCCCCAACAAGACCATCTATTTCATTTTTCTTTCGATTCTGAGTTAATTTTGTGAGATTTTGAGACAAACCCTGCAGACCCTCTGGATTTTGAATCAAAAGATGGGAGTTAATTTTGTGAGATTTTGAGACAAACCCTGTAGACCCTCTGGATTTTGAATCAAAAGATGGAGTTCTTACACTGATTTGCAATTCAAAGCAATCTGCAATATCCCCAAGCAGACATTTTTTTGGGGAAAAAACCCACCAATCTTTTGTGTTTTTTTCCTTTCACTTGTATTTGACAAGACTTCAAATCGTTCCTTTCATTGTTAAAGCCTTTGTATATCTTAAAGTTAAACGAATCTTTGACTTCCTTTTCTCTAACCTTTTCTGGTTTCCCTTTCACAAGCTGTCCTCATCTTTGTATACCCAGAAGATTACTCCACTTCCCATTGAAGCTTCTCCTAAGCCAATCACCGGAAGTCCAGAGAGACAGAGAAGGATTCGTTTGCACCACGACGACGACGACGACGGTGCTCTCCATGTTATCATCTATACTAATTTTATCAGGGAAAGTCAACTAATCCCTTGAATCGCTCTAAATAATCATGTGATTTATCTCCATTAATTTCTTGATCCATTCTTACATTATGAAAAGTCAATATGTTTCCAACAATGTGAGAATTCAATCCTAAAAAAATCATAAGAATTTTTTTTTTTTATAAATCCATAAATTGTTATGCTGATGATTTGCTTAAGATTTAATAGAAAACATTTAGTCTTGACTTGAGATAAATTCTACTAGGATAACCTACTGGTAAACGAAAAAAAAAAAAAAAAAGTAATTAAATTAAATTATTTTTTTAACCTTTACCCTTATACGTTCTCATGCATATAAATATAAAAATAATAATTTAATTCTTTTTATTTTTTATTTTTAAGTCATATAATTAAATTATGATAAAAATAAATCATTTTATACTGTGTTATATAATTTGTATTTATTTTCAAAAATAAAATAATAATTTTGTCAAAATAAATAGTTTATTTGTATTTATTTTAAAATAACTGATTTTTTAAATACAATTAATTACTTTCATAAATAAAATTATTATTTTATTTAATCTATTTTGAAGTTATAAAATTAAATATTTTATTTATTAAAAAAAAATAATTGATGGAAAATAACTTTTGTTATTTTCCAAATAAAAAATCTCTTTAATTTTATCTCTTCCTAAATAATTTTTATTTATTTTCATAGAAAGATATATGAAAAATGTCCAAATACAAAAAGTGAAGGATATTTTCAATTAAAAATAAACAAAACCGAGTATGGATAGCATGGAAAGAATGATTGGATAAATTTTGCCCAGAATAAGCTTGCAAGTGGAGCATAAACTTGGACCGGTTGCAATCGTCAATGTTCCATATCAATGAAAAAGCTGAAACAATGTTATTTTGACCCCAAAAAAAAAAAAAAAAGTTGAGAGATTTTTTTTATAGGTTTAGATCAAGTTCCATCAAGTTGATTGTGATGTAGTCTTTAATCGGTCAAACTTTTTTTTTTTTTTTCAATCTAGATCAATTGTGTTTGTAATTATGATAATATTTATGATTTAAAATATTTTTTTTAGAAATATATTAAAACAATATTTTTTAGTTTTTAAAAATTATTTTTGAGATCATGATATTAAAACGATATAAAAATAAAAAAATAATAATTTTAAAGTTTATGGAAACATTTCAATCATGTTTTCAAATACGCTCTAAATCTCAGATTAATTTAGCAAGCCGATCAATGTTTTATATCATAAAAAAAACTATTTACCCACTATTTACTTATTTAAAATTTTGAAACTAAAAATAACTTAAAACTCTTCAAACTTTATCTAATCCTAATTAAAAAAAAACCAAAAAATTAAGAAAGTTCATCCAAAAATTAATAAAGAAGCAACAATAAAATGGGACAAAGAAAGGAAGAAATCAAAGAATTAAGCCCACACTACTATGATATGATATGATATGATATGATGGGAGTGGAGCCCACATGTTGACCGAAAAATTGTTTGCAAGTCGGGGAAGTAACAGAGGGATCCCCGTGAAGAAAGTTTGGATCTTGTGAATACTGAATAGTGCCCATGATGCTTTGAAATGAACACTTGGAGTTGGAGCCTGAGCAAATTCAATTTACTTATATTATTTATATTATAATATAGGTTAATTGATTCATCTATTATTTTCTTATTTATTATTAAATTCTTTTTTTCTTTCATATATTCTTATTTATTTGTATATCTTTTCTTTCTTATGTATTTTCGACACTTTTGTTTTCAAAATTACCCCTACAAATTTAATTTTTAAGACATAAGAATAAACACTAATTTTAAAAAACTTGAGAAAATTTGAAAAACCTAGGGAGTAGAAAAGTTTTAAAAATCTAGATGCTTAATAATACTTGGGAGTTATTTTGAAACATCCCTAAAAAAATGAAATAACCCATAAAAAGTGAAAAAAAATAATAATCTAAAACTAATGCAAAACTTAAAAATACATGCCCTACAAAAACTCCTTTTCTTTTATTTTTTTTCTTTTGCTTTTCTAAATGCTTTTATGGTTTCTAGATTTTGTTTTACGACTTTGAAGTTACTTTAAAATTTTTATTTTTTATATATTTTGTGGGTTATTTCTCATTCAAAAAGTAAAAAAATAAAATTACACACTAGAGAAATATGAATATATAAAAACATACAAAAATGAAAAATCCTCAAAAATCATATAAAAAAAATCCAAATATATAAAGATAGATATTATTAACATGTATTAAAGTGTATACAATGAAATGCAAAATTCTTTTTCACTTTTATCTTCAAAACTTTTTAGGATTTTTTTTATAAAAATTTTAACTTAGTTTTTTTTTTAATTTTATTATTCAATAGTGGATTTACTAAGTATTAAATTTCATAATTTATTTTGATTTGCTTTCTATAGAGTTATCTCAATCTCTTGACCCAAATCACGAGTTTTGTATGTTAGTTGTGTTGACTCGAGTTATTTTTTGTTATTTTTTAAATTATTTTTTCTTAGCTTTATAATTTAACATTGAGTTGATTGAGAATGAAGTTTCATAATTATTTTTTTGACTTGCTTTTTACGGGGCTATCACATTATCATGATTCGATTCGCGAGTTTTGTGGATTAACTAAGTAAACTTGATTTTTTATCATATTTTAATTGATTATTTGTTTTTTTTAAAACTTCATCCTTCAACTTTGGATTGATTGGGAAATGAAGTTTATAAGTTTTTTTAATTTTCTTTCTATAGAGTTAACCCGATATCCTAACCCAGATTTGAAAAGTTAACCCGGGTTGACTCGGGTTATTTTTTGTCTTTTTTATTTTTTAATTTAATATTCAATACTGGGTTGATTGAGAATTGAACATCATAATTTTTTTTATTTGCTTTCTATATGTTTATCATGATCTTATGACTCGAGTTGCCGGTCAAGTCAATTGACTTGTTTTTTTTTTGTTGATTTTTTCTTAATTTCACCATTCAATATGATTTGGTTGAGAAATAAGTTTCATAATTATTTTTTCAGTTTGCGTTCTATGAGATTATTCCGGTCTCATGACTTGGGCTACGGGTTTAATCGGTTGACTCAATGGTTTTTTTTTATTTTTAATTTTATTCTTCAACATTGAGTTGATTGATAATTGAACTTTATAATTTATTTTGATTTTGTTTCTATAAAGTTATCCATATTTCATTATCCAAATTTAGCAAGTTAACCTAGGTTAACTCAACTTATTTTTTTAGTTGGATTTTACTTTTAATTTCATCCCGCTAAATAACTTTTTTTGATTTTTTTTCAATAAAGATCAGACTTTTATGATCCGGGTAATGAAATTTACATGTTAACCCTACTTTATTCAACTAAACTAATATGTTAAACAATATATTTTTTTATATATTAAAAAACATGTTAAAAAGATTTCTTTTACACGGACAATAATATAGTAATACATTATTTTTAAAGGGACTGTTAAGACTTACAAATTACTAATTACAAATTTTATATTAGAATCCGTGAAAGAACATGATTAGATTTAGACTTAAGAGAAAATATTCCCCATTAAGCATTCTTTTTTTTTTTTTAAAAAAAAAGGTACGCCTCCCCCTATGCTAACACAAGCCAAATTAATTGTAGGGCAACATTGAATATGCTGCCCAACTACTTGTGTATTGAAAGATATGCAAGGATCGATGTCCCAGCGGTCCTAGTAGGAAATTTTCTATCTTTACACCTTAGGTTTGAATATTTGTTACCTTACCTGGTTACAAGATGTTTAGTGAATTTAGAGATTAAACATGTTATGTGTAAACTGATATGGATATTCTAAATTTTCTTTTTAAAAAAAATATGCAAACATCTATAAACAACTTATTTTATCTTACTTGAATATAATTATTCAAATGAATTAGAATTAAGGTACTAAACATACAAATTGTTAATTAAATCCTCGAAAATATTTTAACACCAACATGATAATTCTAGCATGCTTTGCGTCCTTAAAGGGATAGATAATCCCTTGGTTATCTATCTCAATTGGAGCTAATTAAAATGGGAGTAGAAGAGTTGCTATCACATGGATAACACATTTACTACTATACTATCCTTCTAAATTCATGGTTAAAACATCCAATTCCAGGGTCGTTTCTAGTTCAAGACCCGAATCTTGAGTTGAAATGAGTTGATTGAAATTATATTATAAAAAACTAAAAAATAACATTGATATGGATTTTTTTAAAAGAAAATAGAACATAATGGTTTAGTTAAAAATAAAACCGTACTCAAATTTAACATGTGAGGTGGGGGCAGGTTTTATTAAAAAAGGAAGAAAGAAGAGAGGCTAAAACATTGCAAAAGAGCCACAAACCTTAATGGTGTCAAGTTTGAGGCAAATTACGTATTTCCAGCAGCAAAATAGTTGAAGCAACTAGTTGCATCTTTTATATGGACACTGAAAGCTGTTTTGAAACTTGGAACAGCAGTGTCATATGCAGCTGATGCATTATTGAAATCTGAAACAGGAGAAGAAGGTGCTTTAAGAAACGACAAGTTTGGTCTCAGCAAAGACATGCTACACAGCTTGTAGACAAATACAAAAGACTTGGTCTGTGGTGGGAATGTGTCAGGACTCCAGATGACGAGACCCTTGTAACGTGCTGGACCTATTGTCTTGAGCAAAATTTTAATTTACTATTTCGTATGAGGAAATAACTTCTTGCATTCCCTCTTTTAGCTTCACACTTTGTTCACGGGATGTTTGACAAGGTGATAGCACCAAAATTTTAATCACTACATAGTGTACATGTACTCCATTTGGGTAAAAAAAGAAAAAAAAATGTCTTGCTCTATCTCACCTCAGACTCACTTGCTCGTGAACGCACAGTTTAACCTAACAGTCACCCATACTAGATTTCTTGTTAAGTACAGTATCTCGATATTATAGCTTATGTTTAATTTCTTGTTCTTTCCATAGCCAAGAACCAGGTAGAGAGAGTTTGGGTTTGTTAATGGCTACCCCACTAGTGATGGGTTATTCTCATTTGTTGTTATATTTGCTAGTTTCTATAGTTGTTTCTCTTGAAGGTTGCATGGGAAGTGATAGTGTACCGATACAAATCAATGATGATGTCTTCGGCTTGATTGTTTTCAAGGCAGACCTTATCGACCCATCTTCCTATCTCAGCTCATGGAACGAAGACGATGACTCACCATGTTCATGGAAGTTCATAGAATGCAATCCGGTGAGCGGCAGAGTCTCTCAAGTCTCACTCGATGGCTTGGGATTATCAGGTAGATTAGGTAAAGGGCTCCAAAAGTTGCAGCATTTGAAGACATTATCATTGTCTCAAAACAATTTTAGCGGTGGCATTAGTCTTGAGCTTGGTTTCTTGTCAAATCTTGAAAGGCTTAACCTTAGCCACAACAGTCTTTCAGGCCTCATCCCATCTTTTCTTGACAATATGAGTTCCATTAAGTTTCTTGATCTCTCTGAGAATTCATTCTCCGGACCACTCCCAGATAATCTTTTTCGAAACTCTCATTCTCTTCGTTACCTTTCTTTAGCTGGGAATTTACTTCAAGGGCCAATTCCAAGTTCACTATTGAGCTGCTCTTCCTTGAACACTATTAATCTGTCCAACAACCATTTCTCCGGTGACCCAGATTTTAGTAGTGGGATTTGGTCATTGAAGCGGCTTCGAAAATTGGATCTTTCACACAATGAGTTTTCGGGGTCCGTGCCACAAGGGGTATCAGCCATTCACTTTTTGAAAGAGCTCCAATTACAGGGAAATCGCTTTTCCGGACCACTACCTGGAGATATTGGACTGTGCCCGCACTTGAATAGATTGGATTTAAGCCGCAATCTTTTTAGCGGAGCACTGCCAGAATCTCTTCAGAGGCTGAGTTCAATGAGCCTTTTCAGTTTATCCAAGAATATGTTGGCAGGTGAGTTCCCTCGGTGGATTGGTAGCTTGACCAATCTTGAATACTTGGACTTGTCAAGCAATGCTCTAACTGGAAGCATCCCATCATCCATTGGTGACTTGAAGTCTCTGCGCTACTTGAGTTTGTCCAATAACAAACTCTTTGGCATCATTCCCACTTCAATGGTTTCTTGCACGATGTTATCAGTGATTCGGTTGAGAGGTAACAGCTTCAATGGCAGCATACCAGAAGGCTTGTTTGATCTTAGGCTGGAGGAATTAGATTTTTCAGACAATGGATTGGTAGGTTCAATTCCATCAGGTTCGATTACTTTCTTTTCATCTCTTCATACGCTTGATCTTTCAAAGAACAATCTCACAGGACATATTCCAGCTGAAAGGGGTCTCTCATCTAATTTAAGATACTTGAATTTGTCCTGGAACAATCTGGAATCAAGAATGCCACTAGAGCTTGGCTACTTTCAGAACTTGACAGTGTTGGATCTTCGAAACAGTGCTTTAGTTGGCTTAATTCCCGCTGATATATGTGAGTCTGGAAGTTTGAACATCCTTCAATTGGACGGAAACTCATTGGTGGGCCAAATTCCAGAAGAGATTGGAAATTGTTCATCACTGTATTTGCTGTAAGTCTTGCATCAATTCCACTTCAAAACTACAACTAATGCTTTATTCGATGCTTGTTTACGTACCAAATGTGAAAACCATTAATTTTATTTGCAGGAGCTTGTCCCAAAATAATTTGAGCGGTTCCATTCCCGAGTCCATTTCAAGGCTAAACAAGCTCAAGATTCTGAAGTTGGAATTCAATGAGCTGACCGGAGAGATACCGCAAGAGCTTGGAAAACTGGAGAATCTTCTGGCTGTAAATGTATCTTATAATAAGCTAGTGGGCAGGCTTCCTGTTGGGGGTATATTTCCAAGTTTGGATCGAAGTGCATTGCAGGGGAATTTGGGACTTTGCTCACCGTTGTTGAAGGGGCCATGTAAGATGAATGTTCCCAAGCCTCTAGTACTTGATCCGTATGCCTATGGCAATCAAGGGGATGGTAAGAAACCAAGAAACGTGTCCTCTCACCCCGCAAGGTTCCATCATCATATGTTCCTCAGTGTTTCAACTATCATTGCAATTTCAGCAGCTATATTCATTTTGTTTGGAGTGATACTCGTAAGTCTACTAAATGTATCTGTCCGGAAGAGGCTTGCATTTGTGGACCATGCCTTGGAAAGCATGTGCTCGAGCTCTTCCAGGTCCGGAAATCTATCCACAGGCAAGCTGGTCCTGTTCGATTCGAAATCATCTCCTGATTGGATCAGCAATCCAGAAGCACTCCTTAATAAGGCTGCTGAGATAGGTCACGGAGTATTTGGAACTGTTTACAAGGTCTCATTGGGTTCAGAGGCAAGAATGGTAGCAATAAAGAAGCTCTTGACATTAAACATTATCCAATATCCTGAAGATTTTGATCGAGAAGTTCAGGTATTAGGAAAGGCAAGGCACCCAAATCTCTTATCATTAAAAGGGTATTACTGGACTCCTCAATTGCAGCTGTTGGTATCAGAATATGCACCTAATGGCAGTTTGCAAGCCAAACTCCATGAAAGGATACCGTCTGCTCCACGTCTTTCTTGGGCAAACAGATTGAAGATTGTGCTTGGAACAGCAAAGGGACTTGCACACTTGCATCATTCTTTCCGTCCACCAATCATTCACTGTGACATAAAACCAAGCAACATTCTTCTTGATGAAAATTTCAACCCAAAGATTTCGGATTTTGGACTTGCAAGGTTCTTGGCGAAGCTTGATAGGCATGTTATAAGTACTAGATTTCAGAGTGCATTAGGATATGTGGCACCAGAACTATCATGCCAGAGCTTGAGAATCAATGAGAAATGTGATATATATGGTTTTGGAATCTTGATTCTTGAGCTAGTAACTGGAAGAAGGCCAGTGGAATATGGTGAAGACAATGTGCTGATACTTAAGGATCATGTGAGGTTTTTGCTTGAACAAGGTAATGTCTTTGATTGTGTTGATCCAAGCATGGGGGATTATCCTGAGGATGAGGTTCTTCCGGTGCTCAAATTGGCCCTTGTATGCACCTCTCACATACCTTCCAGCAGGCCTTCCATGGCAGAAGTGGTGCAAATATTGCAGGTCATCAAGACCCCAGTTCCACAAAGAACAGAATTTTTCTAAGAAATGAACCATGTAAGTTATTTTAACAACTTTCTACAACATCCAAAAGCAAAGACATGTCCTTCCTTTTCTCATGATGTCTTGTTTTACCTTTTGATTTCTGAGAATTGTATTATCAGCAGCTGCTTCCTGTTTGATTTATTTCTGTTGTAAACAGTTAGTTCTTCATCCTCCCCTAATTGCATCGGTATCTCATCATCCCTTTTTTTTTTTTTTTTGGTGATGTTTTGAAATAAGAAAAAAGATTTTAATATGAAAAGACAACAATAACCGTGGAGGAGTAATTAAATATAAATGAATGAGAGACATTGGGGGTAATTGCTCAACCAATTGATAAATATAAAAGGAGGAGGAAGAAGAAGGAGGAGGAGGAGGAGGAAAAGAGAGAATCTGAAATTGAGGGAGAGATTGGGAAGTGGAAGAGAAGAAGAGAAGAGAGGGAAAGATAGAGGAAAGGGAAGAGAATTGGTGAAAATAGGTTTTTAAGGTAAGAGTTACGTTTTAATGCGTATGACTATAGTAATTAGCTTTAGTTTTGGTTTTGTTAAGGTTTAGGGTTTGAAGTTTATGTTTTGAGTTAATTAATGGATTAATTAAAGTTTTATAGGTTAATTGTTATGAATTAAATGTTAGGGGTTAATTGTTATGATTATTTGAGGTGTCAATAGGATTTTTAGAGATCTTTTATTTTGGAGAGACTGGTGGATCGAGAATTTGGACTCCCGATCAACTAGTTTGTCTGAATCGGTCGACCGATTGACTTGTTTGGCTTCGATCGACTAGTGGGTCAGTTTCAATAGACCGGTTGGCCTGAAGAATTTCGGTTCACTGGTTGGTAGATTTCGGTCAACCGGTTAACTGAAAATAAGCGTTAATTAGAAGCATAAGTCAAACTTGTATATATTCCTCATTATCATATATATTTTATACTTATGATTAACCCTTATTGTTTGGTGCAAGTTCCTATGAAACTCTCCTGCAAAAGCATAAGTTTCACCTGCAAAAGTATAAGCCAAACTTGGATGCGCGCGCGCGCGCGCACACACACCATAAGTTGAAAAGAAAGTAAAAAAATATATATTATAAAGTTCAGTATATGATGTTATAACACCTGAGAATGATCTAAAGATCTGGCCACAGATTTCCAACTGATATACTAAATTTGAAAACTGAACAAATTTCTGATGTGAATGAAAATGCAAGTCAAGGAATGACATGATCCTCTAACAATCACACAGAACATATTTAATTTTGCAGAAATGTAAATAATAAATACAATAGAACAATGAGATTTTAAAAGAATCTTACATAAATTTGTATAGAAATCAGTACAAGAGATATTGGTTATAGGAGAGTGTTTACATAGAAGATTTTTGTTTTTTTTTCAAGAAAATTTTCTTCAGTGTATTTTTTCTCTTCCTATCCTTTGAAGCTCAGAAGGTTTCCTTATATAATGGAGCTATCATGGAAGAGGCCAAAAGATCTTTTAAAAAGCTGAACATTCTTTTTGGCGCCTTATAGTTGGCCATGTGTTTTTGTTCCCCATGGTCAAGAAACGACAATATGAGAAATTGCCTTTGAATTTCATAGGGTTTTTCTTTGTTGTTTTCTTACTCACCGACAATTATCTTGTCGTTTGTATCATCAGGAGACTTTGTAGAAAAAGGCCAAAAACAATGGGTATGGAAAAAGAGTTTGAAAATGGAAAAGACTAGGCCTAGAAGAAGAGCTCAAAATAGGTGAGCCTAAAAGGAAAAAGACCTTGAAATTTTTTTTTTATGGATTTTGTAAAGATGGCAGGATGCCATAGCAATTATCTTCATTTTCATTACCTAGAGGAGTATATGATCCTAAGGATAACGAGGCTGAAGAAGAGGAAAACATAAATTCTCCTTTTCCACCATCCAATAGTTGTTTCATGACCTCAAAATATTCTTCTTTGGACCCGACAGTTGCTAAGAGTGCTGAGGCATGGGCTTTTTGGGCGAGGAAAAAGGATTAAGACTGGTCTTGTAGAGGTGGTGGTTCTTTAATGTCATGTCTGTTGTTTGAAGAAAGTCATAACATTACAACAAATTCAGAGCTTTTATTTTCTACTGCAAAAGAGTCCTACCATTTGACTTTGTATTTTCTGATCAAAATTATATGAGTATTTTGGTCATTGTAATCAACGTACCATGAGCATACCCAATGCACAAAGAATTTGAAACAGAACATAAGCATTGGGGGGAATTTTTTTTTCCCTCTTTATGCCCTTGAAATTTTGTTTGAAAAGTTTATAGCCGTTTTCAACTACAGGGTGTGGGTGAAGGAGTTCAGTAATGTAACCAAAGTAATTCCACCATTGATGGAACTAATTTGGTAGTTTTGTAGTATTGATTGAGTTATCAAAATAAAATAGTCAAGAATGACTTCCTTTGAAGTTTTGGAGAAAGAAAACATTAAACCATGCCTGTTGGTAGTCTAGTAGGAATAAGTTTGACAATGGTTATGTAATTTGGTTTGGAAGCTGATAGGAAAACGGATCCCATCGAATCCCATGATGAAGGGGTTGTTTCCAATCAATTGGATGGAGGACATCTTTGATGATATCGGTGGAATATGCTAGTTTAGTATGGTGTTGTTTGAGGTTAAAATATTTTACTAAACCTGTAATTTCAAGGATGACCATGTACTAAGCATGGGGTTTTGTAGTGTCCCAAGGTTTGAAGTACCACCATGGGGAAAAGTTTTTTGCAATTGTGACAAGATGATCGGGATGATAAAACCCATTTTCAATAGTTTAAGCATTTTGAAAATTGTTTTTGATGAAATATTTATATTTTGGTTTTGAAGATGTTTTCATAAAATTGGTTTGGGAAAATGAAAGATTTGCAGATTGAAGCAAAGGTTTTTTAGAAGAAGATTTTGCTTGGGTTTTTGAAATTAGTTTAAAGGTTTTACCTAATTGAGAGGATTCATCCTCCTGAGAGGACTTCTGGCTGATAGTTTGTAAGACTAGAAGTAATTCTGGAGATTTGGATAGAGTTTCTACCAAATTTTGTACTTTGTCACTTTGTATTTATGAAGGATTTGTTGCTTTTTCTTCAGCAATAACAACATCGTATCAAGAAGTTATTGATTTTGCAGAAGATATGACAAAAGCCATAAGTTTTAGAGTGCTTTGGGTTTTTTAGGTGCTGATTGAACCTAATATGTTTTTTGAAGCAATATTTTGAACATCTTTTTGTAAATTTCTTTAGCAGATTTGCAATCAATGTGTAAAGGAATTTCTAGTTTAATAAGTCACTTTAAAATTTTGTAATACATAAAACAATTAAAAGGATTTCTTTCTTGATGGTGGAGTAATTCTTTTGACAATCATTTCAATGGGTAGAAGTAAATTGGAATTTTAAACTTGTTTGAGAATGCCCCCATATCCTAATTCAGACGCATGTATTTTTATAATCTTAGGAGCTAAGGGATTGATGATATGAAGGCAAAGAATCTCTTAAACTTGTTTTTTAATTTAGCGAACAAGAGCAATATGTTCATCAGACCATAATACTAGGTTTTTTCTTAGTCTATCATTGAGAGGTTTTGCAATTCTACAAACATTTGGGTAAAAGTCTAGAACATAATTTAGACTTCCTAGAAACCTCTGTAACTGAGTTTTGTCAAGGATTTTATATGTGAATTTGCCATTAAATATAAGAGATCTCTCAACGGGTGTGATGGTACATTGATAGATATAATGGCCAAGAAAATGAATGTAAGTTTGGAAAAGAGAAACAATTTTCAAAATGTTTTAACTATTGTAGATGGATTTTACCATCCTGATCCTCTTGTCACAAATGCAAATTTTTTTTCCTTTAGGGTGGTAGTTCAAATCTTGAGACACTACAAAAACTCATGCTTACTATATGACTATCATTGAAATTACAGGTTCAGTAAAATTTAAACATTTTAACCTCAAACAACAACATACTGAACCAGCCTATTCCACTACTATTATCAAAGATGTCCTCCATCCAACTGATTGGAAACAACCTCCTCATCATGGGATCCATTTTCCTATCAGGTTTCAAACCAAATTACATAACCATTGCCAAACTTATTCCTACTGGGACTACCAACAAGCATGGTTTAATGCTTTCTTTCTCTAAAACTCCAAATGAAGCTATTCCTAGCTATTTTATTTTGATAACTCAATCAATACTACAAAACTACCAAATTGGTTCTATCAATGGTGGGATTACTTTGGTTGTATTACTGAACTCCTTCACCCATAGAAAGGGAAAAGAAATTTCCCCCAATGCTTATGTTCTGTTCCAAATTCTTGGTGCATTGGGTATGCTCATGGTACTTTGATTACAATGACCATAATACTCATGTAATTTTGATCAGAAAATACAAAGTTAAATGGTAGGACTCTTTTGCGGTAGTAAATAAAAGCTCTGAATTTGTTGTAATGTTATGACTTTCTTCAAACAACAGACATGACATTAAAGAACCACCACCTCTACAAGAGCAGTCTCAATCCTTTTTTCTCGCCCAAAAAGCCCATGCCTCAACACTCTTAGCAACTGCCAAGTCCAAAGAAGAATATTTTGAGGTCATGAAACAACTATTGGATAGTGGAAAAGGAGAATTTATGTTTTCCTCTTCTTCAGCCTCATTATCATTAGGATCATATACTCCTCTAGGTAATGAAAATGAAGATGATTGCTATGACATCCTGCCATCTTTACAAAATTCATAAAAAAAAAAGGTATTTTCAAGGTTTTTTTCCTTTTAAGCTCACCTGTTTTGAGCCCTTCTTCTAGGCCAACTCTTTTTCCAGACCCATTGTTTTAGGCCTTTTTCTACAAAGTCTCTTGATGATACAAACAACAAGACAAGTGTCGGTGAGTAAGAAAACAATAAGGAAAAACCCCAAGAAATTCAAAGACAATTTTCAAGATTGTTGTTTCTTGACAATGTGAAACAAGAACATATGACCAACTATAACGCGCCAAAAAGAATCTTCAACCTTTCAAAAGATCTTTTGGTCTTTTCCATGACAACTCCATTATATAAAGAGACCTCCTTAGCTTCAAAGGATAGAGAGAGAAAAAAATACACTGGAGAAAAGTTTATTGAAAAAGAAACAAAAATCTTTCTTGTAAACACTCTCCTGTAACCAATATCTCATGTATCTCCTATACTGATTTCTATACAAATTTATGCAAAATTCCTTTAAAATCATATTGTTTTACTATATTTATTGTTTATATTTCTGCATTAATTATGTTATGTGTTTGTTAGAGGATCGTGTCATTCTTTGATTTGCCTCTTCATTCACATCAGAAATTTGTTCTGTTTTCAAATTCAGTATATCGATTAGAAACCTGTAACCAGATTTTTAGATCATTCTTAAGTGTAACAACGCCACATATTGAACTTTATAATTTTTTTTACTTTCTTTTCATCTTATGGTGTGTCGATATATATATATATATATATATATATTATTGATATGTTACCTCATATGTGTATATTAAACATTATCCAGAAACAAAAGCTACCACTCTCCCAAATAGGATGGGTGTGGAAGGAGGGTTGATATATTTTTGATTATCATCGCTGTCTTTTTAAGAATCATACTGTTGTTTTGTATGTTCTAAAACAATATGTTTTTTTTAATAAAAAAAATCAATGTACAATTAAACCTTTATAAATTCATGTTTAATGTTCTTAGAACTGTGAAAATTTATCAATTAATTGAGATATTATTTAAAATTTTAATTTAAGTTGGGTTATGACAAAAATATTATTTAATCAAAATTATTAATTTATGAAGGTTATATTGTACTTAACCATTTATGTAAGTCATTATAATATATAACTATGTATCCTTGCAACACTTTGTTTCTATGGACATGAGTACTCTCCTAACCACTAATAATATTCACGGCAACTTAACCAAAGAAAAAACAACAAATTCCCTATTGTTCACAGTTTTTTTTTTACTTTGGTCCTCAAACTTTATTTGTTCATGATTGTATTTTTTTTAGGCAAATTAAAAGAGAATTTATTCAAATATGCTAACTAAGGACAAGATTGAAAAAAGAATGACCAATGTGGAAAAGACACTGAATTCAAAGTTCATGGAAAAAGTTCAATTTAATCCTCACACTTTTGAAATCATACCCATTTGATCCCTCAATGTCTTTACAGTTTGATTTTTGGTATAAAATTTTATTTCTATTATTTTTTTAGTTTCTGATTTGAGAGAGAGAGAGAGAGAGAGAGAGAGAGAGAGAGAGAGAGATCGAGATCGTTGAGTTCTGGCGGTAAAGAGAGAAAATTGACGTTGACACCAATTTCGACAACTAAAATGGTTGATCTTAGTGTCCACAAGTTTCACTTGCTGAGGGGAGTCCTCATAGGTGTTTTTTCACTTTAAAATACTTAAAAAGCCAAATCTAAGCCCTTAATTTTTTATTTTTTTTGGGTTGATTTCGGGTTTTTGGCGATTTTTAAGGGCATTTATTGGTTTATCAAGGTGTTTAGGGTTTTTTTCTAAGTTTATTTTGTCAAAATTGAGTTTTAGATCAAAAAACCATAAATCCTGATTTTTCAGATACTATAGTGGTTGAAATTCAGGGAAAATTAGACGACATGTTATTTGTAAGTTTTTTGTATTTAAAAATATTGGGGTCGATGACATGTTATCCACCCCAATTATATTTTTTTTTAAAATAAGGCCCCCGTGCGGCCCTTTCTAAATGAGTCAATCCTAGCGGCACCTTGCCTCTTTTTTTTCTTTTTCATTTTTTCATTTTGTAAAAAAATTATGCTTTTTTTATAAGAGTTTTTTTAAATAATCTTTTAATTTATATTTAAATTGATACACCTTCTCTTTCATTTTTTTTTCTTTTTGTATTTAGCTTTTTTTTTAAATAGTGGGTGTTTTTTAGTTATTTTGTATGTATTTAATTTTTGAAGAGATTATTCTAATTCATCTATAATTTTTTATGTTTTATATAATTGAACATTATTTTTTTAAATAAAAATATTTATTTTTGGATTTTATTTCTAATAAGTGCAACATTCCGAGATATTTTTTTCATTTGATTTTGTTTAATCAATTTCATATATGTATCTATTCATGCTATAAGTTTATTAAATAAAAAATTGATTTTAATAAACAGAGTCAATTAACACAACTAGATAAATGACCCGTATTGCAATATCAAATATCTTGATCTATATTCACCTCTTAACTTTTCCAGTTACATATTTAGTTATCGTTAATGACTTTTTTTTTTCTATCTATTGACACAAATGATTCTCGATTTATTACACAGATGGTTCTCGATTTATTTAATCAAATGCATGCATAAGCTTTTTGATTTATACTTAATATTTTTAATGTAAAAAAAGCATGTTGAAAAAAGATTTTTGTACTTCACTCTAAGCTAAAATTCTAGCTCTAATAACACTAAAAACACCTACCGATTCTCTCTCCAAAAAAACCACCCAACACTGTTATGCCTACAAAAACAACCATGCTTCTCCCTTTGTTAGTTGAAGAGTAGGATAAGCCTTTGTTCATACCACACAAATCTTATACCAACTCATACCCAAGTATATGTACTTCACTCTAAGATAAAATTTCAGCTTTAATGTCAACAAAAACACCTATAAATTGTCTCCTAAAAACATTATCCAGCATTGTTCTGCCAGCAAAAACAACATTGGTCTTCCTTCGGGCTGGTATCTATTCTCCAATATCAAGGGTCAAGACTCCATTAATCCATGAGCCCTAGAACCTCACCATTTATCCTATAAAAACCTACAAAACCCATATCATGAGGAGCTCTTGTTTTCTGGTGACAACCCCTCCAAAAAATAAAATAACTGACAACCCTCTATCTCATTTTCAAACATCCCTTAATAGTCACCTCCTAACAATAACTTCAACCATATTCCACTTTAAATCCATGATAGAACAACAGTTCTTCAACCTGAGAACCTATACGGAAACCACCACATCACTTTCTTCATCACTTGAAGTACCCCTACACCAGCATAACTTGCAACTTTCTTATGTTAAGAAATATAGAGTTATTTTGTTTTATTTATTAATAGTAGAATAATATTTTTATTTTCTTTTCAGATTAGCCTATATATGATCCTTTTGTATTTAGGTTAAACTTGTTTCTTTAGATTATTGTGATCACATCATGTAGTATCAATGAAACCTGAGATGAAAAGGGAGCTTCAGGTATACCGGAGAGTAAAGTGTTAGTACCTGCAAAATAATCAGTACGAATTGGTCGAACATAAAAAGAGGTATTTAAAGTACTAGGAACCTAAGATGATAAACTATTAGAATCCTCAAAAAAAAAATCTATATGAATAAGATCAGATCTAGTTAAGTTATGTGTAGTGGATGTAAACTAGTAAAATTTTATGCTTTACCTTTTAATCGAAGTATTTTTTTTCCTCCATTTGATTTGATTTATTCTGATATAAAGGGACCTTTTCATGCTGCCATAAAAGGAGATTCTTGATATTATGGTTTTTTTTTTTTATTATTATTGATGATCATACTTTTTATTGTTAGATTTGTTTAATAAAACACCATTCTAAATTCTATGAGATACACAGTCTTTCAAGCTCTTATCAAAACTCAACATTCTGTTGTTATTAAATATTTTAGGTGTGATTTGAATGAGAAATACACCTCTAATAAATTTTATAAATTATTTGCTTTAGATGAAACCATTCACCAAACTTTAAAAAGCATCAAGCGTGTGTCTATTTTACCTCTAGTAACATGTAAATTTATAAAAGATTATATAGATTTCTTATAGAAACACATTTAAAAAGAACGACTAGAAAGAATGTTGTTTATTTTGTATTCAATAGTATATATAGAGACTTACATACACATAATTGAGTTAAGGAATAAAATGGAGATTAAAAGAAATTTGAAATTCAAAATAGTGAATCTATTAATGACTAGAATATTCTGTAGATTAGAAGTTTTCGTAAAATTCGTTGTAGTATCTTT
Organism: Populus trichocarpa; assembly: GCF_000002775.5. Taxonomy (NCBI): domain Eukaryota; kingdom Viridiplantae; phylum Streptophyta; class Magnoliopsida; order Malpighiales; family Salicaceae; genus Populus; species Populus trichocarpa. The sequence goes on along the minus strand of NC_037286.2, from coordinate 22,649,975 downwards.
TGGAATCCTCTCCTAATGTTTTGCCAGCTAATACTTTAACAGTAATCACGAGTGATTATTTTTCATTCGGTTTTTATATAAAAAAAATAATAAAAATTGTTTTTTTTTGAAAAAAAATCAAAACTGAACCGAAACCAGTTCAAACCGACCAGTTTCGGTTCGGTTCGGTTATTTTGGAAAAAAAACCAGTTCAAACCGGTTTGGCTCGGTTTTTCCTGATTTGGCTTGGTTTTTTTTGTTTGGCTCGGATGTTTTCGGTTTTGGTTCGGTTAGATTCGGTTTTTTTAGTTTCAGGCTTATAAAACCAAAACCGAACCGAACCGGTCGGTTTTTTTAAAATTTTAATCGGTTTATTTAGTTATTTTTTTCAATTTTCTTGGTTTAATCTGTTTTTTGGTTTTTTTACTCACCTCTAATAACCACCTCCCACAACAATCATAAATCATCCACGCCGATTGCCCACACAAAAAATGCCCCACCTATACAGCCACCAGTCCACGCCTTTAGCAGCCACCAACCTAGTTCATCAAATCAGTAGCAAATCACTCACTTTTGACAAATCCATCAGCACTCGTTTTTTGAGCTCAAAGAGTTTCATAAATTTTGGCCGAGAGAGACGTAAAGAAGAAAAGGGACAAGTTTTGGCGCCTTTTTCTTTGATATTTTTATCATTTTGCTCTTCTGTCAATCACAATATTCTTTTTTACTATTACATGTAATATTCTTATCTTAGTTTAAGATAATAAAAAAAAAATCAAAAGAAAAAAAAGTGAGAAGTGACAGTAATAAAAACAGAGAGGTGAGAAAAAAAAATAACATCAATAAAAAAATGTTAATGATAGAATCATATTATTCTATCTTTTTAGTATATTATTCTTAGTGTTTTATGTATATTCTATGTCTTACCATAGCAATTATATATATATATATATATATATAAAAGACCAAATTAATTTTGAAAGAGAATTCTTAGAAATATTTTTAAGTTAGAGATGGATTAATTTTGTACATTAAACAAAGGGGTTATTGGAATTTTTATTAAGAAAAAGAAATGCAGTATTTGATATTTGATAAACTAATGATATTATCTCCCAATAACATATTTTTTAAAATATATATAATATAGTAATTAAAATTATGTAAGTTTTTGATTATGTAAAAAAGAAGTTATATTAAAGATAAAGGATAATATAGTCTATGAATCAGAATTTGTAATAAATGTGGAATAGGATTTAACAATTCATGAAGCTCAAAATAACAACACCCATGCTATAAAGGATTATGTTCAATAAAAGATCGTTGTGATTCGAAATTTGGCTATAAAGATCAACTGTCAAAGCAATTGAAATGCTATTTTTATGCGTCACCGTAAAAATATATCACGTCTTTAAAATTAATAATGATTTGCGGAGTTTTTAACCCAAAAATATAACTACAAGGAGCGAAAAAACTAGTGTACATGAACGTAACCATTCAAAACAATATTAAATATAGTGATATTTTCGAGTTTTAACTCTTCAAACATCCCTACCTTCCTTGAATATATTTTTTTCTATTTCCATCCAAAACCTAATGAATATTAAAACTGAATATTTTAACCATAAATAACCACCAACATAATTATACCCACAATATTAATATGACAATTGCATTATATATATATATATATATATAACTATTTAACCTGTGCTTTGCTAAAATTTTTTTTTTTCAAAATAATATCGAGCATGCAAGCTATGTTAATATGTTTTCTTTTATAAAAGAAATTTAAAGTATAAATTAAAAACCTATGCAAAAACTTAATTAAATAAATTGATAATCATCTATATAAATAAACAAAAAAATTATTAACTATAACTAAAAGAAAAATTAAAATAAATAAATAAATATAGATCAAAATATGTAACATCATAAAATAAAATATTTATCCAATTGTGTTTAATGAACTTGTTTATTTAAATCAACAAAAGATAATAAAAATAAAAACACAAATAAAATTAAGTAAACTCGCGTCTTAAAGAAAATCACACTAGGCCGAACATATCAAGAATATTATCTAAAAATAGATATTTTATTTTTAAAAACAAAGTTCATCTATATAAAATAAAAAAAAATGAATTGGAATAATATTTTCAAAAATAAAACACAAACAAAACAAATTTTTTTAAAAAAAAACCTGCAAAACTTGTGACTTCGGTCATGAAACCATAATAATTTCACAGAAATTTTTTTGAAGATAATCACAACCATAATATCGTAAAAGAAAATGAGCAAAAAGTAGAAAAAACATAATAGTAACTTTTCAAATCTGTAACTCGGGCCATTAGATCAACTTCAGATAGAAAAAATATGATACTTAATCTGCAACAAATCAAATATCGTAGGATAAAATAGGGGGAAAAAACAATTACACAAAAAAATCTAAAAAATATATAATTAAAAGAATAAGGTTGAAAAAAAATTAAAGACAAACCAAAATTTTCAATTGAAGGGTTAAATTGAAACAAAAAATAACTTTAACAAAATAAAAAACAAATCAAAAGAATGAGGCTCAATTTGAAAAAAATAAAACAACATAAACTTTGATCGAATGATATAATTGAAAACCAATAAAACTTTAACAAAAGAGTAAACGAAAAAAATTAAAAATTAAAAGAATAAGAACCGAAATGAAAAAAATAACATATATAATTATAATTGAAAAACTAAATTGAAAATAAATAAAAATTTTATAAAAAGGATAAAAACAAAAATAAAAACTTAAAAAACAATGATTAAAATTGAAATATAAAAAACAAAAAGAACAATCGCGCATTTTTCTTAACAATTGAGTGAAAAGAAAGGGGAAAAAACAACCACCAATAACAAATCGTCTATCATCCGTTGTCACGGGCCATACCATAAGGAAGAGGATATTGTGGCCCTTCCAAGGACATGGCGAAAGATTAAGTTTGGCTACTAGATGGCCTCTTGGGTGCTATCCAAAAGGTGCGGACAAACCTATATGTTGGCGTATAATGGGCACGTGCCAACAACTTTTTATTATAAAAAATTAAAATTCCAACATAAAAAATATTAAAACACCTCATTCTCTTGAAAATTACAAAGAAACTCAAGTGGAAGGACAAAAACATCCCTAAATGTATACTTTTTTTTTTTTGTCTTTTGGTTTGGGTAAAAGCAAAAAAACTCTTGGTCATCTATTTTTTTTTTTTATCTTGAAAATAAAAAAGTATTTTTATTATTTTAAAGTTAATTCTAAATTTTACTGACTTCAAAAGGTAAAAACATGATATTCCAATATAAAACTTTAAGAAAAACTAATATATTTTCAAACAATCTTTTAATAAACAAATAAATCTATGAAAAATATCAAATTACCCTCGGCACAAAGCCTCCTATTTTTTCACTCGAGCAAAATAATAATTGCACTATAACAATCCATATTAAATTATATCTAGTGAAAAATTCACATCTAATAATAATAATGATAGATTTAAAGTTACTCCATCCCCACTTTATATCTAGTTGACAAAAGTGATAGTTCTGAAGACTACAAAAATAAAAGAGATGGTATCGTGGCAATAATAATATAACATGATATTCTATGCATAAAAAGCAGAAAATAGAAAATAACCTTCCGTTGTTTTTTAAAAACTGCTTTAGTTTTTTAAATCGTTTACATAAAAAAAATAAAACATCACAATTTAACCAAACATATTTTGTATTTTTCTTCAAAAAAACAATACTGATATTAAACAGAAAAAAATTATTAGAAGAGAGGTCAAAATATAAATATTGATCGTGAGAGCAAGAGAGTGAGTGGCATGACTGGGAAATTAAAGAAAATACCATTTGGATGTTTTGGGTAATTTTATGGGCTCATTTTTCACTGTCTTGATATCTGGGAGCATTCCAAATTCTATACCTCGGTTTTTACTCGAACTTCATTTTTCACTGTTTTTACTCAAAATTTTCAAGTGTCTGCTCCCGAAATTTGCCCCGAGGAGACAACCCTGCAGCAAATCAGACCTGGAATTCTACCATGGAATCGGTTTTAAACAATGCTACGTAACATTCTATAATCATTTCAAAATTAAGACACTGTTTTTACGCATCAATTGTTCTTTTCCCAAAATTGTTTTCATTTTCATCCAAAATGGCGTCATACCTCGCTGTTACAAACAATAAATAATTCTGAAATGAGGGATGACAGGCCATTCAAACCTCACATAGCATCAATCTTTATGCAAAGCCTTCATCAAGTATAATCGGCTGAAGCTCTGTCCAGAAACCCTGCATGTTATATGATACACAGCTACAATGAGACTATAAACATCAATGATTTGAGGTAGTGGATAAGTGTCACCTAAGAGAGAAGAAATTTAACTCCCAGACCCAGAGCATCAACAATAAAAGTTACTAACTAATTACCCCTTCTAGATTATGCAAATTTGTATTCTGATATAAATACGTAAATTTGTCATAAAGAAAGACAAAAAAATCTCTTCTATTACAGTTCCCCCAGGCTCAATGGCTAAGTGGTATTATCCCCCCCTAGGACAACAAACAAGGAGCTCAGCTTGAAGAATTATTTACAAAAACACATACTTCTTCAGAGGCTATATCCGACAACAGAAATCCAAACATGGTCTCTCATTTTTTAAAGTTTTCTATGTGATCATCAGAGGCATAATCAATTAGGAGGAAAATGTCAAGACTGCAATTAAATGAGCAATCTAGATGGGTAGGGATTTGGAAAAGTCAAATTGCAGAAGATGAAGTAACACAGAACAATACAATTTTGATGCTGGGGACTGAGGCGCAACTGGGGCACTTCAACATGTCCAAATTTCATAAAAAGTTAACATTTGAGCATTTAGCCTAAAAAAGGTGGCAATTCTAACAAGCAGGTGTTACGAATCTAAAAAGCAAATACAGAAAGCACAGAATATCTCAGACAACAGCCAGACCATTACATATCAGAATTTCCCAAGGCAATGGAGAGTGGACACAGAAATAGAAGCCAATGAACTCATCAATGAAAACAATGATAGTCAGCTTTCTAGCAGGAGAGGCATTACAACAGGATATGATATCAGCCAGTCTTTTAGATCAGTAACATACCCGTTGATTTGGTTGCAATAATTTGCCATTTGATTGGTTATCAGGAAACTACCCAAACGTGATGGTTCAGGGATTGGTTTGAAGATGGGGTTTGAAGGATCCTCCTCAGGCAAGGGCTCTTCTCCTGCAGCTTTGCGTGTCATGTTCTCTGACCTGCAGAACAGAATGAATCCAATACAGGTGCCTCCATGAGCATATAAAATAGTAACAAGAAAAAATAACGGAAAAACAGGCACATTTGCGTTGAGAACTTTAATTCAAAATGACAACACAGCTCTAAAATCTGACAGATTTTTCTCCCACAGCTTCTGTTTCTTTTTGTTAGCCTTTCTTCTTTAGTCTTTTTGATGTAGACTTGTCAGTGGATAAATGTTGTTAATCCAGTGGTCAAGAGTTACAAGGAGCTTATATCCTAACTTCTGAAACCCCAAGCCTTTCAAATAGCCAACCTCTATCTTTCCCTTGTCCTCTGGGTGTCTTTGAGCATGTGCACATGTCAAAACCCAAGACAGATATGTTCCATATCCACAACTTATACATAAAAACAACACTCTAATTTGTGAATGGGTTGGGGATTCATGCCAGCCTATGGGGATGAAATTGATTTCTTAGGCCTGATGAAGTGCACTGTGATCCTTATTGCACACAACCAACTTATAGGGAAAACAGTACCAATTTCCTGTCAAAGCATCCATAGCAACTATCTGAAAATAATAGTTCCACCTCATATTTGGTTTCAGGGGCATATAAACATAAACTCTATGACAGTTAGTACTTCTACAAACCAGAATGCAGCCCAAACATCAGTAGAATTCCCAACTATGCAACCCAAAACACAGTACCATCCATCCAAACAAAAAGAGAGCAGTGAACAACTAAATCAACACTTTACCTTCTCTTTTGAAGCCATGCTTGCTGCTGAGCTTGCTGGCGTGAAAGGTTCCGATAGTGATATTGGAACTGCAAAGGCATTATAATGTTAGGCTAACATGTTATTCAGTAATAATGGATAACAAGAAAACCAACCTTCTGCTGCTCGACTGACAAATCATCCATGCATTCAATCAAAAATTCTACATTACTTTCCAAATATGGACTGGTTGATAATTGCAGGCGGTCATAATCACACTGGCATAAGAAACAACTGTAAGACAAATTACAAACATGAAGCTTAGGTTCCAATAGTTGCTCAAAATGCTAAAATTGTACCTGAGTCACTGGTGTATCAGCTTCTAGCCCAGTCATGAAGGCACTGATAAGTGCAGAATTTGAAACTTTGATCTGAGAACAGAAAGAAAAATGTTACCCATATAGAAACAGGTACCCTTTCTTCATGCTACATTTTTTACAATTTAATGAAAAGTCAGCAATATTTTATTTATCTTGCAGTAAAAAAAAAAAGCTTCAAAATCTTACAGGAATTTCCTCAAAAATATCCACCCATGACAAGTTTTTCTCCCTCAATCTATGGAAGCAAAAGAGACATCAAGATAAGATTGTGTTAAATAGTTTAAATCCAGTTCCCCAACTTCACCTCAGGAAAAGTTCTTACTTCTCTCCAGTAAAATTGTTGTTGCGGTACAGATCCATGAAAGAATCAGAAAGCTTCAAAGCCTTGAGAGCTAAGGCACCTTGATTAGCTCTTGAAGGATCATAAATTATACAAACACACCGCTTAATATTTTCCTGCATTCATGAAAAGTTTGAGTAATGAAACAATTGAGTGTGGAAAGCCAGTAGCAAGCTGCAGTACCAAGTGCTGGCAACCAAATTCGTTAATGAATTCATATATATTCAAAACCAACTTCCTGAAACTGGATACTAAGTTTGTGTTCAAAACCGTAAAAAATAAAATGAAATATATGCAAATGCTTTTATTTTCCTTTTGGGGTAAATAAACTGATGCAGAAACTGAAACAATTAGAATTCATATATCTTTATGTGATCTTTAAGGCAAGCATGTCCATTTTGCTTGACCCCCAACAAGAACTAGCCCAAAGAAGACTATATTCCTAAGCTGGTATTGTAATATTGTAAGATTCTGAGGTCTAAACTACCTGCAAGAGTTCTGTGATTGTCTTTCACAGGTTAATTTTATAATTTTGTAAAAGTTGAGCAGTCAACTGCTCACTCTTGTGAATGGTCAGCTGGCTCCACCTAACAAGCACCTCCTCATGGCACCTTCTTACTTGCTCCATATATATGTTAGTAAGCATACACTTTTAGAGAATGAATGAATGGGAGTTTCAAATATACCTGGGTGACTCCTAAGAACCATAGATGTGATGCTAAGGTTTTCATCTTCTAGGTGTGATTCCAAGAAACCCTACTAGTAACATGTTTGCAGAAATCTATCTCCATTTGCATTTATAAACCCCATATCCTTTTACCCTTTACCTATTCACTATACCAGTGAACATATCCCAATCCTCTCCTATAACCTATTCCTTAATTTCCTAATCCACCACATCAGCTATAATCTGAAAATCTCCGTATTTAGGTGCTGTAGTTAAAGATCCTGCATCATATTTGTAGAATAACCCTTAAAATTGCAATTTGAAGGGCTGTCCTAAACCATCAAATGTCTTAACCATCTTTCAAGCATTGCAAATAATGTTAGTTTTCCTTTATACCATTAATATGTAAATGTCAACCAGCAAATCCTTAAATGAAGGTGAAAGGATTGTTCTCGCCCTCAATATGATCAAATTACCATGTAAATGGATGTACAGCAATTAAAAGCATTCCATTATCAATTCATCTACGCTCAAGCTGACCTTCCCACTAAGCCATGGTTCACTTTCAAGTAAGACTGTAATTTCAAGAAAACAGCACACACGATACTAGTTTCTGTTTCAGGATTACTACTTTTAATAAGAAAAAGGCCAAAAACTATTCTAGCAGACAAAATATTTACCTTTCCAGTATTAAAAAAACCAAATAATCAGTAATGTAACCACTTAACAGTTAAATAGTCACTTGCTTCTCTCATATTTCAGTGCTAGCTTTCTATTTTCATTTGATTCTTTCATATTCCCGCACTTTCAACTTCACAGACAACAATAATAAGAGCAGGGAAAATGAATTAAGATGAATACATCACTCAAATTGTGAGTATGCCATGCCAAAAAAGAAAACAACGAGGAAACCCCTGTACCTGGTAATTCATAAATGTCTCAATCAATTCCACCGTTTGGAAACAACCGAACAACATTGACTGATACCTGGAAATTGAGAAGAGAGTAATGGATCACAGATTGCACTAGCAAACTTGATATGCGCAAGCAGAAGCACAAGTACATATTTATTTTGAAGGAGAACAGTTATGTTGTAGAAAAAGATCGATGAAAGCAATGAACTCATGGTATAAAGTGGGCAAAGGTCCATGTCGCAACCTCTCATAATGGAAATTAGACACATTTAGAGAAGGGTTTATGTGTGTATCCTATTATATAGCAATAGACACATTGAGGTAACACCATACACATACAAAACCAATTAAAAATGAGTCTCAAGGTAAAACTTTACAAATAAATGCTCCTAATAAAAGATAATTTACTTGGGAAAATCCATACTTCCTAGAATTTGCACTCAAGACAGAAAATCGTTGTTTTTTTCTTTTTCAAACTGCCATTTATTGAAAATGAAAAAGAAATACAGACTTGCAATAATCAGGCCAAAAACTAATCCTTCCCAAATAATTTAACGGTCTTTAACAGTCCAGTGAACCAGTTAAATTCATTCACTGCATTGCATGATGGATATAGTCCATGTTCTAAGGAAAAGAACAAGAAGATACCATGAAAAGTGAAAATTCAACACAAATTCTCCAAAAAATAAGAAATTGTAAAAGTATATTTCAATTCAAAAGGTTGTTGCAAATCCGCTGCAATGAGATTTGTTTTATTTGGATTGAAACACTAATATTTTTTCCCTAGTGATAACATGAGAACCTCATTAGCAACAAACATCAGTAGACCATGGTTTTTCTTGATCACAACAAAAGTGTCGGTGCTATCCGAAACAATCACACAAAAAACAAGCATTTGAGATCTTCGTTCCCATGTCAATTGTTTGATGCGACTCCATCTCAAATTTTGTTGTAGAATCTAACCACAACAAGCCCAACCTTATGGTCCATGGACCACATAACTAATGACCAAGTTAGCATTAAAAATCATAAACTTAAAAAGAAAGAAAGATCCTTCAAAGGATAACTAATGAGCCTAAAGGCCATAACAATAAACATAACTGATTAACTGTAGAATAAATTATGGTATTATTCCAAATCCTTTGATTCTAAAAAGAAAAAAAAATTCTAACATGAGATGATAAATTGAAATATCATAAAGGGGAAGCTATCACATAAATTATCAGCTGTAATCCAATCATGTATTTCTATCTCAAAATTCACATAAACAATGTAGAAGAAATCAATAAAATACATGGCACCTTCAAGGAAGAATGAAAAATCATTAAGAAACTGACCATCCAACAGTATTATTGTCAACATTGACCTCTCTCAAGCACCTCATCATTTCAAGCTGGTAATTAGCACCATCTGCTTCAATCTCCTCATCCTCCTCCCTAATCTTCATTACATTACAATAACAATAACTAATTCGGCAGCGAAACCAACCAAACTTTTTCTCAAAATTGAAACAATCAGCATACCGGAAAAGGAAAGCAGTTGGTAATTTCAAGATCGCTACCAACATCCAACCCTAGGAGCTGCCCAGTCACTAAAGACGGCGAAAACTCCTTGCAGTGTTTGATTATCTTCAAAACAACCTGTAACCTAATTTTATTAATTTAAACAATTATTGTTGTTGTTGTTGTTGTTAAATTATAAGAAAATGATAAAGTACCAGTCCTTCCATCTGAACAACACGGAGAGGAAGAGCAACCTCCTCCGTGGCTGCAACCTGAAGGAAAGACCGTGCCATTGCTGCACCAAAACGAAAAGATTAACTACAGATCGTAACCTTCCATGAAGATACATAGAAAAGAGTGAGAAAGAGAACAAACTGGGGGTAAGATTAGCCATGGAGTCGCCGGTGAATTGATGAAGGAAGGAAAGAATGACGCGGTTGCTTTTGCTTCTCTGTTCTTCCCCTTTGCCTCTTCTACCTGGCGACAGAGGTAAAAAAAACCCTTGCTTTTAAAGGTAGTTTTCCTATGGGCTTACGGAGTGATGTTGTTGGTCTGGGCTTAAGGCTTCGTGGGCTTGGATGATTTGTGCTTTTTATTATTCTCTTTTGTTTTTTTTTTCTTCTTTTTATCCATTATTACATCCCAATAGAATTTATTAAGGATGAGTAAATTAATCGAATTTTTGGTATATTCATAAAAATTAACTCAAAATTAATAAACTGAAATAGCTTATGAATTGTTTGGATAATTATGATTAAATATTTTTAAAAAAAATCAGTTTATTTCGGTTTCAGAAACCAAAATTAAAAAAAATTGAACTACATCTGAAAAACTCAATATAAACTAAAGATTTATTAAATTAAATACTATTAAAAATATTCCAACTAAAAGGTTTGTAAATTAAATTTTACTTATTTGATTTTTAAAAATATAAAACCAAATTGAATTGAGATTGGTTTAGTTATTAAATTTTTTTTATCCAAACCAAACTGTTTAAACCATGCTCACCCCTATAATTTATATTAATTCACATTATCAAACTAATAAGATTTATGTAATTGAAAATAAAGCAACAACTTGAACTGAAAATATTAAAAAAAATTCTTCTAAAATCCCAAAATTTATATTTGCAAGGTGGAAAGAAAATAAAAGCAAAGGAGTATTTTGAGATCTATTCACATTTAAAGTTAAAATTATATTACATTTTATAATCCTATTCATAATGTTAACATGTTTTTAAAATTAATTAAAAATAAATGAAGAAATATTCTCGAAAAACTTTTGTATAGTAGAGGTTTCAAACCAAAAATAATTTTATGGATTGAACAGTAAAATTGTAAGCTCGTGAGTTTAGACTCTAGTTTGATTAATGAAAAATATTTTTTTATTATTAAATTCATGTTTGATCAGTAATTTTAAGTTCCTAAAATATCTTAGTACATGAATCAATTCATTATAATTATAATGTGATAAGAATAAATGCATCTATGAATTTTTATGAACTATGAACATTTATAAGTTATGAATATTAATGAATTATAAGTAATTAATGTTTTTATTTTCAACTCCTATTAAAAGATGCTTTTAATTAATGGAAAAAACTTAAGAAATTTCTTGAGTAGTTCTTGTCTTTCAATGTGGTGCTGTTGAATTCATGCAAGACAATTGCATTCGGATTCAGATCATTAGGATCAAGTGACGGGAAATTATGCTTTGAGGATAAAAGATTCAATTCTTGGCAATAGCGTTTAAGTTCCTCATTAATTTCTTTTTTATTGTCTTCGATAAGTCTCATAAATTCTTATTAAGATAATGTTTTTCAATTCAATATTTATTTAATTGAATAATTGTTATTTTGCATGTATTTTTTTTATATTTAATTCTTTAAAACTTTAAGCATGTTTATTTTTATGTGGTAATGTTTTATGCAAATAGTTTTTCATTTAGCAAAGATTTACAAATTTACAAAATAATAATAATAATAATAATAATTTTCCAACACAATCTCCATCCGAAAAAACATTGTCAAGTTCTATACACATATCATCATGATCACACATCAAGCAACCAGGGAGGGCCTCCATCAAAAACATTGATCAGTCGTCTTCATCTCCCATTCACCAGGTGCTAAAGAAACACGATGAGGACATGGAAGTTAAAGAATTCCCATCATTCAAGAGAGCCTGGAATGATCGACCTCAACTAGAGGTCCATGAGCCTGTGCAGCCATAGCAAGCTCTAAGTGCCTTAAAGAAATAGAAGGGAATGAAATTATTTCTGGAGGTTTCAGACTTTCCCAGCCCTTAATAGGATTTGTCGCTGTCGTTGTAGTAGTGGAACCATCCAATCCAATGTGTGTTAAATGCTTCACATCAGTCGGATATCCGATCTCCATCTCTCTTTCCATTCTGTCGTCATCATCTTCTTTGTACACTGCATCATGCATGAACCAAAGGTGGGGTAGAAACATGAGGAAGACATTTCACATAAGAGAATTAGTGCTAAGAAACTTGGAAAAAAGCTGAGATAATTAACCAGGATGACATGAACACCTAAGTGATTAACCAGAAGGCATGCTACACAGCATTAGTTAAGACCTGGGATTTGAATATTTTACTACATTAAGTCAATTTTATGATGGTCGAAGGAAAAAAAAAAGAAATAGAGAGAGAAGAGCAAAGCAGGGTAAAGACACTGCTGCGGCAGGTTTTGGTCGAAGGTTAAAGTTGGTTCTTGTTCAAAAAACTCAGTTTCAATTTCTAATATATGTGACCATTAATCTGTATATATGCTACTGTGTTAATCTATTGCACTATTTGGACAGGAAGAAGAAGAATTAAGAAGAAGCAATCACTTACCAAATATTTGGGACAGGCTTTTAATGCCCCTAACGAGTTTGTACATGCCACTGGACATGTTAGGCTTTGGAAGAGCCAGGGAACTGAATGTATTACTCTTCGTCTTTTCTTGACAAGAGCTTTCTTCCCCTTCCCGTCTTCCTAGAGTCAAAGAAAAGAAAAAAAAGAATTGTTAAGAGACTTTTAACGGAGAGGGAGGAGGAGGGAGGTGAGATTACTTGTTGCATGTGATGATTTGGTCTCATGTTTTGGTTTCTTGCAGGGTTCAGCGGCGGTAGCCACCGCAACACTAGACTGAGAAGCACAGCCGATGGAGAAGGGAAGAACTACAAATCTTTCCTTACGATCTCTCATGTTCGATTTACACAACAAAATCAAACACGAAATCTGAAAGGGGCATGCATGCATTCAAGAGCTGTGCCAGGATTAGATATGTGGAAATAAAGAATTGGCATGAAAAATATATCAAGTTGTTATATTATATTGGGTTGCTGTAGGTTGTCTTACAAGCTAGAATGATTTGTGTATGGAATATGTTAAGATCCACCCAACTTTGGTGCTGTGCGCATGTGTGAGAGTGAGACTAGTATTAGACTCTACGGAGTGGGTTGCAGCATAGTTGTCATACTCGTCAGGGAATTAACCTGGAAAATAGCCTAAGTCTAGATTATTAGGTCAATTCACGGGTTATCGGCTCAACACACGAATCATTTGGTTAACATATACCTGTTTTTTATTAAAATAATATTATTTTATTTTTAAAAAGATTATTTAATACTAACTCAACCAGGTTTAACCCGCCGCTAAAAACTTAATCGGGCGAACTAAATTTTATCGATTTAATATTTATTTCGGTTTAATTAAAAACATTATTTAGGTTAGGGTTTGAATCTCGAGTTTTCTCAAAAATAATTGGTTGAATAAATGTGTTGCAGTGGGTGGCTAGTTAAACTAGGCAACCCAACCTATACAATATTATACACACACTCTTCCAATTTGTGCATTAGAAAGAGTCCCACAAACCAACATTTTTGTCGTTATATATTCTCTTGATTGATTTTGATTATTCTCTTGGAGGTGGGCTCATCTCTCTGACTTGCCTCTCTTGCAGATCAAGCCACCAATATTTCTAGCAAGATTTCACTCTCCTGATCTTTTTTTTTCTTGATTTTTCTTAGCATGAACTCCTTGGTGATGTAGACCAACTTTGAATTTGATTCATAGATAGAGTGAATCCCAAGCGACTTTCTTAATAGAGAATTCAAGCACTGACTCGAGTGTTTCCTTGGTTTAATAACGTGTTTATTTTTAAGTAAAAATTATTTTAAAAAACAACTGTTATCACATTCTCGAACATCATCCGAGAAAAAGACAGAAAGCAACTCTGAATTTCCCATTTTCGAACCCTTTTTCTTTCCTTTTAACCATCCTTCAATCCATTTTTCTTCTTTGTAATTGAAAATGCTTCACTTCCCATGACTCAGTGCATCGTGGTTGTCTAGCTACTTGCCATTGTCTCTTTTGTTTCAGCCAAAAATGTTGTCACTGAAACCTAAAACAATTATTAAAAAAGAAAAAAAAAACGAATCTAGTAGTTGTTAATTCTTAATTAATCTTTAGGTTGTATTTAATTATTGTCCTATAATGAAAAAAAACAAATAAAGAATAGATAAATTTATTTTACAGATAAATAATTTAAAATGAATTTATATCTTTTTTAAAATAGAAAATATAGCAACCAAACACATAACGTATTTCTTAAAAAGAGTTAGGAAGAACATTGAACAGATTTTCAGTCTCATCAACAGTAGGTAATTTGTTATCTTGTACATGTGTTGGGCTAATGCTTACAAAACTCTGAAATGCGACTCATGTGATTGGCATTGATGAGCTATAGTTTAATTTTTTTAAATTTTAATCCTTGAACTATTAAGTGTTTTCATTTCCATCCTCTATTTATGTTGCAAATCACCAAAATGAATTTAGTGATACAAGATGTTTTTTAAAAGTATTTTTTAATTAAAAATATATTTTTATTTTATTTTTAATATCATTATATTAAAATCATCCAAAACTTCTGAAAAATATTTAATTTGATGCTAAAAAAATAATTTTAAAAGCTCGTCTCTGCTCAGAATGATGGATTCTTTCGGATTGCAGGTGACAACAACATCCACTGGCAGATGCATGTCAATGATCAAAATCTAAACCCCATTTACCAGTTATGGCCAGTATGATAATGTCGGTTGCAAAACTATGATTTAACTTGAGATCTGAATTTTTTTTTAGTTTAACGTAGGTGTCCGGACCAGCTTGCGCGTACCTCGACTAATCCCACGGGCCCTGAAGTTAACGACCATGTAAACCTCCAGTGGCCATCATATGAGCAATCACAGGGCTCGAACCTGAGATCAGGAGCAAACCTCTTGGTCCCAAACTCTTATCATTGGATCACTACCTAGATAGTTTGAGATCTGAATTTTAAACTATGTGTTAAGTGTATTCAAGTGATCCCCGCCGCCTCCGGCGGTGGTGTACGGTACTACAGCCTTTCTCATTTCACTTTCATGAAATGTAGAGCTGCGAATCGAGAGCCCAGGCGATCCATTGGCATGTACGGATATATTAGCTTAGCTTAGAGTCAATTACCCAAATCTCGGTTTTTTAAGAAATGCTTTTATTGTCTTGTCATTTTTTTTTTTTACATTGAAAAAGATTTGGGCTCAAGCCCCTACCTGTACAAACTTATGTGCTGTGGCTGCCTGCATCTTATAGTGAATTTCCTAAAGAAAAGCAGGGGGCAAAACCAAAGACAGGGCAGTCAAAAAAGACAGAAAGTGAAAGGGATACACAAACAAAATCATTTCAAGGGTGCATGTAACTCATACTGGAGATCTTGGTTTATGTAGAACTTATAACATTATCAGCAAAATTATGCTCTTAGAAAACTCGTGTACGGATAACGAAACCGAAAATTTCCACAGGCAGCTTCGCAGATCACTTCTAGCTTTTACCCGAGTCCTCTCTCTCGTTGCTGTAGACACAAAATGATAATATTTCAAGTCAGCAAGGTAAGAGTTCCAGAACCTACTGCTGATACATGGACAGCAATTTCATGAAGACATGAATAATGAATTCTGGAGCTTTCAAAGTTGCACAAATAGAGAGTTCGATGCTCCTATCCAAGGATGCCTGGGTGTTCTTCCCAAAAGCTCTGCTCAATTATATTACAATGTTCTACAATTACTTTGTAACAAGGTTTTTCACCAGCTGCTCCGTTTTCATTCGGGGCCATGCCATCCTGCATACAAAACAAATCTCGAATTCAGGACTAGTCGGATACGAGTACAAAGAGGAATAATGATTAATATTCATGTTTTCCTAAGCTTGAAATGTGGTTGGAAACAGTTCAATCTTCTTCCATTAAATCTCCTAAAAATAAACCATGAGGTCCAATGAAGGTCCATCCATGACCACACTCATCAAAAACATTTTATCCTTTGATGTCTCACGGCTGTCACTCCAAGAGTTGTAATGAATCATCCTCATCATTCATACAAGTAAAGGACTAAAACACCACAATCTTTTCAAAATTATAGTGGTTAAATTTTGAATACAAGAAAAATTTAAAACATATGGAAAGTAGAGTTCATTCTTCAACTGTTAGGTAATGTTTGTCACCAATATTTAAACCTTCTCAGCTTCCCACAAACTCACTCTCACACAATTTCATGCACACACACAAAAAAATAAAAAGCATAACCAGAATACTACTAAATAAACTGCAGGAAGGCTGAACACATATAAGAACACAATGATATAAATACAATCACTATACTCAAAGCAATGGGCTGAGAATATGATTCTGTGCACGTTGGAAGGTGAAGTAAACAAATGATGTTGTACGATCCACATTTAAGTTAAACCTCAGATCATGATTTAATATGCTTCCATGCATAAAGCGAACCTCATTGTTCACCCAATCAGTTAGCTTTCATCCCATGCCCCAATCCCAAAATCAACAGTTTAAAGGATATTTAACCAGAGATAGGGATGAAAATATGAAAGTACAGTTATTCTGCCATGTCATTTCACAGTGGTGAAATGGTAGCATTTGATGGCAACAAGGATCTGGCTGGAAATGTGGGCTGGTGCTTCTTAAGGGGCCACTAACTTGGACAAGGGCTACTGATGTTGAACCAAAGAATAAGATCACCAAACCAAGAGAGACATACTCGATCTTGAAGGGACCAAAATAAGAGAGACACATTTAATCTTGGAGAAAACTCAGTTTTTATTTTAGTCAATAATAATATGATAAAGTTGAATGTCTGCCAATGATGCTTATTAATAGACACCGATAAAATAAGTCTTGATAAAAATAGGAAACATATAAGGAAACTAAAATATTGAAGTCAAACCATAATTTTTTTTCTAAATTCGTCCTAAAAAATAATCATGAGGATCCCCATCAATTACTCTTCAAGGCCAGACTGAAACAAGAAATTCATGCAACTGGCATAATCAACCAGTATTTTTCTGCTCCTAAATGCTTCTCAATCATGCAAGAGATATTCATGTCATTTAGTGTTTTTTTTTTTTGTTTTTGGATAGCTAATGTTCAGAAATGCTGTACTGGGAATTTCTGTGGAAGAACAAAAGATATGTACCCGGAAAACAGAAGAACCCTGCCGAAACATGACTGGTAATGCATTGTAGTCATCAATACCAAACCAAGCAAGCATTTCTTTTTTCTCTTGTGCTTGAGTTCCCTGCATAATAAAAGAATTGAGAAACATAATTATGAGAGGAACATCAAAATCACGTCATGAATCTCAACTCCTAAGTTACTATTTACAAGTATAGAAAAGCAAATACAATGAGTATATTTAAAAGCATCACAGAGAACGAGGGTGGAGAATAGAACCTTCAAAGTACGTTGAGCTTCACTTTTGCTTTTTCCAGACTTAACAAGCATCCAGAAACAAGTATTGTACTGGTTGTTTATGTGGCCTGCAAAGTGCAAACCCGGAGAACTGAGAAGATTGTAACCATCAACACAGGGTTTTATAAGCATGTTACAATAGCAAATTCAAGTGTCAGCCAACATGAAACTCAAGCCTCAATGCAGTGTTGGTAAAACCAGCATCAGTGTGCTTATATAGATTCAAAAGCCATAGAATTTTAGAAACACTTAGGCAAAGCAGTAAAATCAGTTAAGACTACTCACAATCAACTTGTCTCCATGCCAGGTAATCTCGTAGAATCTCAGTTGATGGATAGCATACAGCCCTTCCATCAAAAGCCGGACAATATTTCAACTCTTTCTGGGGGAAGAATGCTTTCCAATTCATCACATACATTGAAGTGAAGAATGATACCATAATAGACACGATGTTGCTGCATGTGATTTTTAGAATGAATTCCAATGATATATCAGTACAAAAAATTCAAGAAAACCAGTAGCAAACTAATTGTTTGCAAGCAGTATAAAGGATAAATGGACTGAAATGACACATTTAGCCGGAATAATTTCTAAGCCTGACTGCCCCATTTCAGATGAAAAGAGACTGACATTAGAAAGATTCGCTAGAGAACCACTTCTTCCCAAAGTCAATTAAGTTGGAGTGAAACCAAAAACTTCTATAGCTTCCTTAAAATACCAAAATGATTTTGAATCTCTCAATCACAAGTCATAAAAACAATATTCTGCTGAAAAAGCTCTATAAAAAACAACTTTTGTCAATAGGAAGATTCAATTATTTTTTATTTGATCCATTCTGACATACGGGGGCCTTATTTAGAAGTCCTTGTCCACATTAATCTTTTACCAGGAGTCGATGAAAAATATTGGGGCACATCAGCCACAAGCATGCTTGCCAATGAGAGCTTTTTCCTTGAGTCTATGAGTGCAGCAGACAGTTGGGTGAAAATGGAGAAGAATGACAACCACAAATTTGGTAAGGACACAGAACTTCCCATAAACGGGATTCCATCTAAATTTCATTGGCTATTCATATTGCCAGACCACAATTAGACCACTGCAGTACAAGCATTGAAATCAACATATTTTGATGATTAGAAGGATCTTTTCAGGAACATGGGCACCTCAGCAAACAAAATATAAAATCCTGAGAGGTGCACTATGTTTAACAACTGAGACACAGTTCTGCTTTTCCTCCAATCCTACTTGAATGTCAGCTTAGAAAATGCCTAAAGTGTACCTTGCTTTCCTTTGGCAAAACTGAGAATCCTTCTTCAACACAAAGCTGGAAGTTGTACACAAGATATTATCACATAAACAGATACAAGAACAGTGTTAAGATATCAAAAAAAAAAAAAAGAAAAAGAAAACAAACTCAGTACCTGTACTCATCACTGACACCATAAGAAAAAACAACATCTGCAAATTCTTGTAGAACAGCCACTGCACATGAATTCATAAGGTTCAGAGCTTGCTCATCATTTGGCTTCTCAAAGTCATGAACTTCAGAAAATCTACCATAAACAATATAACTTAACTCTTAATTCCATTGCGGCATCACAGCAGTGTAGACAACAAACAAAGTTTCATGCATCAGAGACTTGATAACAACATGTAATTGAAGTTAAAAGTCAATTCCTGCTGATTAGAATAGTAATCATACCACTATTGTAAAGATTTTTCTGTTAATTTCATGGTGATATCACAAGTTTTCAGTCATCCACTAATCCACAGAGATAATATGTTAAATTAGATATTTAAGAGGCACGACCATGGGAAAAAAAAAAGAGAGAATCCAGGGCAAGGTTAAAGTATACTTCTGAGTTTTGTCTAGTCTTAGACTGTCAATACCTAAAATAATCCATCATATATACCTAATCAAGGGATTCTCAACTTCCAAGCACATATAATTGTATACAGGAAGACATTCTTTGAATTCCAAAAAAACAATACAAAAACACAGGAGCAGTCATGTATAAAAAACTGAGACTCATTGTTCATTCAGATAAAAAGAAATTGTTACATGGAAAAAGTGGTAACAATATTACCAAGCACACAGTCACTTTACCTGTGAAAATGGCATCCATCAATTCTAATGACAATCCAAGTGGATGCCATCAATTTGCTTTCAAAAAGGAAAGACCTAATGTAATCTGAGTTAATTTTGCCAACATCCTTAGTAAAACCACCCAGCTCTTTAAGAAGACTTTGGTGCTCATTCCAAAAACTTCTCCCAGCAATATTCTTTGAATGGACTGTTGTTTTATCCCTCCTCATTCTTTTAATAGGAGTTCCATTCTCACTGTACTTCACAATATCTTCTACCTGCAACCAGCAAAAGGTGGGATTATTTAATTTGAGAGTATACTCTCTATGGATCCATCATGATAACCATTGTAAGTGAGAGAGGAAGTATACACTTATTGTAAGTGAAAAATTGCTCCCAACAAAAGTATTAACTTTAAAACTTCAATATATAATCAGGGTAACATAAGGAGCACAATACATTACAATAGTACAAAGGCATTTACAAATTTAGCAGAGACTAGCAATATATTAAATTCATAGTTTATGAAAACAACTGTTACAAATTGTACTGAAGAAGCACAAAAATTTGCATGTATTCTTCAACATATATCCTAGAATTACCAGAACTGGGAAGATAACTATGATAAAATAGAATGGGAATAACCTCTGTCCTGAGAACACAAGAACCCTGACGAAACATCTGAGGAAGAGTTCTGTAGTTGATACCAAAATGTTGAAAGAGAAGCTCATTTCGCTCTTGTTTCTGAGTACCCTGTAAAAACACGTAGGAATACAAGTGAAGGCTCAAAAGCACAAAAAAGTGCACAATTTACAAAACAAAAAATGAAATTTGTACAGAGAGAAAATAGAATAAACAACATACATGGAAAACAGGATGGAACAGCTCAATTTTAATATATTTACAATTGAATATAAGAGTTTTCACAAAACAAAGAAAATATAAACACATGAATGCCAACACAAATACAGATTCCAGAAGAAGGGGAAGAAGAAATAAGCACCTTCAAAATTTCAAGCGCTTCCTTTTCAGTCTTGCCACTTTTAACAAGCTCCCAAAGACAAGTGTTATACTGGTTGGTAATATGGCCTGCAAAACCAAGAAACACATATGCTATTTTATAATCCATGGACCTCAAACACTTAGCCCTTCTGCTTCTCAAAAGTTTCCACAAATTCAAAAAATTGGCATCTACAAGCTGCAGCAAACTACGAGCATTTGCATCCTATTTCGTGTCGATACTTACAATGCTGTTGTCTCCACGCAAGATATTCTTGTAGAACCTCAAGGGATGCACAGACAATCGGCCTGGCATGAAATGAAGGAGGGTATTTCAATTCTTTCTCAGGGAAGAATTCTTTCCATTTTGTGACATACACGGAAGTGAAGAAAGACACGATGATGGAAACCACTTTGCTGCACACACAGTTGATAAATAAATACCTCAACAACAATAAATATAAAGAACAACATGTAATAAAACATTAAAGAACCTGGCTCGTCTCTGGTAGAACTTAGTCGTCTGCTTGAAAACAAAACTGCACCCCAACAATTTATTAGCAAAAAAGAAGAAATGGATTAATTGAAAAAAAAAAAGAGAATGAAGAAGAGCACCACCTATATTCATCACTGAAGCCAAAAGAGAAGACAATATCAGGGTATTCTTGTAAAACCAAAGTAGCACATAAGCTCATCAATTTCAAAGCTTTCTCATCGTTTGGCTTCTCGAATTCGTGAACTTCACTGAATCTACAACAAGATTCAAAGTACTACTAATAAGTAATATTCCCAAGAACTGTAAATGGGTTCTTGTTCTGTTTTACCTTTGAAAATGGCGGTCTCCAATTCGGACAACGATGAGATTAGGGAACATGATCTCGTCTTCAACCTCGAAAGACTTGACATACTCGTATTTGCTGTTTGCCATCAATACCCGGGACTGGGAGGGGTTTGTTGTGCTACTGGGGAATAGTGCTGCAAGGCTGCCTGCAATGGGTTCGGGTAAACTACAGACCTCGTACCTCTAGGTTGGACGTTTGGTCCCTATACTTCATAACAGGGCAGGAGAGTCCCTATACTTCTTTATGCTTGGTCATACGCACCCCTCCATTCTAGTTCTTTCCTAATGGTGTGAAAGATTGATTAATAGAGTTTAAATATAACAAAGATAAAATAAAAATGAGTTTTGAAAAAATAAATTTGAATTAATTAAATCTCGTGGTAAAAGAAAAATAAAAAAGAATAATAAAAACATAATATAATAAATTTAGCTCAACTGATATTAATCTCGTTTTATTTAAAAACAAATCTTTATTTATTTATAAATCCAAAAGATAATTGAATTAATAAAAGCTAAACTCCCTTAGAAAATATCTGTTCACCCAACCCATTTATACAGCTCATTAGAATAATATAATGACATCTTTGCCCATCCAAGAAAAAAAGTCATCCTTTAGTATTACGATAATTTTATCTTTTCACAAGATTTATTAGTTATTAAAATTTTGATAGGAAATATATAAATATTTTTTTTAATTTTAAATACAGTATAATAATTTAATTACCTTTCATATTAAGATATTTTATACCACCAAACAGGAGTATTAAAGTCTTTTCATGTTTTCAAATACAATAAAATGATAACTTCATCCTTGAAACCAAGAAAAAATAAATCATGAGTCTATGGGTCTTTTGGTCTTTTTCAACATGGTTTTTTTTATTGTTGGTTTCCTGAAGGGCAACGTGGTTTTTTTGCATAGACTAAATATTATTTAAATAGAAAAAATTGAAGATATGTGTGGCTCAAGCGCCAATGAATGGGAGGTGCCCACGCACTTGGAGCAACACCTATCAAGCTCAAAAAATTCTCTTTCTCTATGTCATTAAAAGCGTCGTCATGTTCTTTTCTTGATGGTACGACGCGTGTTAACAATGGTGGAGTGATTTGTTTTCCATAGCCTTTTTTTTTAATTTCTGTTTCCTCCCTTAAAAATTACAACTTCGCTTTTTTTATTGGTGGTGTTTTAACTTTAGCCCTTATTCTTTTGATTTTAAATTTTTTTTCTTAGCCCTATTATAGAAGTTTTATTTGTTTTCAATTTCATCATTCAATCTCAATTTATTCCTCATTCTTTTGGGTTTTTTGGCTTTTGTTGAATTTAATTTTCTTTCCGTTTTCATCCTTAAAAAAATATTTGTATTTCTTATTTCAATTTTGATCCTTATTTATTTGTTTTGTTTTTTTGTTTCTTTCGGTAGATTGATTTTTCTTTTCAATTTCACCCTTCAATCAAAGATAAAATTTATTTGGTATTTCAATTTTGATCCTCATTCTTTTAATTGCTATTTTTTGTTTTGAATACTTTTGTATAACTAAAATTATTTTTCAATTTCATCCCTCAATATTTGATTAATTGAAAATTGGGTTTCATTGCTTTTTCAAATAAAGTGCTTCTGGTTTAATGACCCGAGTCACACGAGTTTGAAAAGTTAACATGGGTTGACAGTTTTTTTTAAGGGATTTATGAGCTATATCATCATTATGTATTTAACAGTCGAGAATTGAGCTATATCATTTGTCCCCGTTTAGAAAAAAATTCACAGGCTATCATGATCACTTTTTTTAAGTTTGGTCTATATGTTATCATTTTCTTTTTTTTATTGCCTAATTAAATTAAAACCAACTTGTTTGACCTAATTAAGTTTATAAACTGAGTTGTGAATTTTTCTTTCTTTTTAGAAACATGCTTGAAGTACCTGATGATTTATTTTATGAAAAATAAAAATGTTAGGCCCAAAGTATAGTGCAAGTCCGCAACTAGTTTTGAGCTACTTGATTACATTACATAATTACTATTATTACTTCACTATTATTAATTATTATTGTTATTATTATCATTAAAAAGAAACTAAAATGGGTAGAATATTTACTGTAGTTTTTTTTACTGTTGCTCTAGACTCATAGTCATTCTGGATTAAAATAATAAAATTATGGTTTTACCTGTGTCAACAAAACACATAACCTTGGTACCAAGGTTAAAATGGTTTTTTATGGTTTTGTGCACAAGAAAATGACTTGGATACATTTAGAAAAAAAAAAATCATGTGCTAAAGGGAAAAGGTATTTTTGATTTTCCCATTTCAAATTCACAATAAAATTACTGTAATGTCCTTTGATTAAAATTGCCTTTGCCTTTGGGTCAAATGGTTTATATGTCTTTTTTTTTTTATTATTATTATTATCAATTCTGATCATGGATAATTTAGTATTTAAGCATATATAAAGTATTAATTAATTTTAAAAAGTCAGTTGAGCATTAATGTTCCAGTAATCTTTGTCCAGCGTATACGGCGTCGTCAGATGGCTAAAATCTGGCTTTCACAATGACATTTTATTTCTAATGACATCTCCTTCATTAATCAGTAGTGTGTGTACCAAACAAATGTCGGGTTTTGCTCCCGTGAATATTTTTTCCCTTAATTATTTCCTCTCTCCTCCTCAGTTTCAGATCCTTCATTTACACATTTTTAAAGCATCCATTTGATTTGTTTCTTTCATATTTGGCCCTTATTCTTTTTATTGTTATTTTTATTTTAAATAATCAATGGAATTAGAATTTTCTTTTAATTTAACCCTCCATTGATTTTTTTTTTACCTTCCAAATTTGGTCCTTATTCTTTTGATTGTTTAGTTTTTTTTTCTAATCATTATCTTAATTAAATTATCTTTTTTATTACATCCCTCAATTTTTTATATCACTCATGTAATTAAATTTTTTTTTCAATTGCATCCCTCAATATTCTAATTCATTTTATTTTATGACAGAATTGGTCTTTATTTTTTATTGCTATTTGTTTTGTTTTAACCCTTTTTTATTGGAACTTTCTTTTCTGATTTCATCCCTCAATATTTTATTATCAAGATTTTTTTATCCTTTTGGGTTATGGGTTTCAAAGATTGAACTGAGTTCACTTATATTTTTTTTCTAGGTCCTTCTCTACAATTAATTTTTTCTGATTCCATTCTTTTATAGGGTTATCCCGATCTTATGTGCCAGATCACGAGTTTTGCATGTTAACCTAGCTTAACCCAGCCTAAAATTGTTTTTTATTATTTATTTTTGTTTTTGTTGCTTATTTTTTTATCATATTATCAAATTAATTGAGGTTTAACCCGACTCTCGAGTTTCTTTTACTTCTGTAAAAACATTACCGTCACGTAAACATTATTATTTATGAAAAAAAAAGTTTGGTCTGACCCACAGCGTTGCGCTAGCTACCAATCTAGTCAATAAACTAAAAACAATTAGTGTTTTATTGTTCAATTATATTAATTGATGGTGTTATTGTAGTTTTTTTTCCATATCTAAGGGTTTTAAAAGGTTGGGTACTCAACTCTACAACTCTATATTTAGGTCTCTATATATTTAATTTATTAGATTTTGATCTCGTATTTCATTTTCATCTCATTATAATAACTTCAAATTTTTTATTACTAATTACTAATTTCAAATAAACTAAAAAAATGATCAGTTTTCTATTGGTTATCCATGTTATGTTGTGGGTTGGACCAAATTTTCCTAACATGAAAAAATAATGCTCATGTGATGCTAGTGTTTTTTAAAAAGTAAGAAAAATATGAGATTCAAGCAATTGATTCAACCAGGTTCACTAAGCTTGATTAATTAATAATATAATTTTAAAAAAGGCAGCGATAATAAATAAACTATA
The DNA here is from genome assembly GCF_000002775.5 of Populus trichocarpa. Lineage (NCBI taxonomy): Eukaryota > Viridiplantae > Streptophyta > Magnoliopsida > Malpighiales > Salicaceae > Populus > Populus trichocarpa. The sequence goes on along the minus strand of NC_037286.2, from coordinate 22,624,576 downwards.
ATGAAAAAAATTGACAATGATAAACTACAAAAAAAAAAATGTTTATCAATATCATAGAAGATATGCTTTCAATATTCTAAAAATGTCTATGTGATCTTATTTGATAACAAAAAAAAATTTAAATGAGAACAAGATAACCTTATAGATAAAAAATATTGAAGCTCAGTATCGAAGAAATCAAATATTGAAAGATAAAATTGAAAAATAACAATTTTTAAAAAAGGACAAACAAACCCTACCTGAGTCCACTCAAGCAACTTGCCAAATTCGCGACTTGGTCGTGAGATCAAGATAACCCCATATAAAGCAAATTGAATAAACTATGAAGCTCAATTCTTAAACCAACATGATGTTGAAGAGCGGAACATAAAAAAATATTATTTAAAAAAAAAAGAATCAAGTCAACCCGTGTTAACCTACCAAACTCACGACCCATGACATGAGATTAGGATAATCCTATAAAAAGGAAGGCAAAAAGTAATGATAATAAAGTTCAATCTCCAATAAACCTATATATTGAAGGATAAAATTAAAAAAATATCAATTGTAAAAAAAGACCTAAAAGAGACCGAGTCAACTTAAGCTAATCTTCCAAACTCATGACTCGGGTTATGAGGTTGAGATTACCCTAAAAAAGACAAACCTAAAAAGGCACGAAGACATATCTTCAATCAATAAAATGCCAAGGGATGAAATTGAGAAAAAAAATCCAATAAAAAAACTCAAAACAAAACAAATAGAAAATAAAAGAATGAGAACAAAATCTGATATAAAAACAAAACAAAACCAAATGTTGAGAGATGAAATTAAAAAAAAAATCAATTAAAAAAATGATTCAAAACAAATAGAAATGAAAAGAATAATGATCAAAATTGATATAAAAATAAAATAAAACAAAATACTACGAGATAAAATTAAAAAAACAAACCAATTAAAAATGATACAAAACGAAACAAATAACAATCAAAATATTGAAGACCAAAATTGATACAAAAAAAATGACAGGACATCTTTAAATTCTGACAGGTTTGGCTTGAATCCTAAGTAAAGGAGAGAGAAAAGAGGGAGGAGAAGAAAAAAAGGTATCCAACGCCAAACCTCCTCTTATCCACTACCACACACATGGGCCCATTAGAAAGAGCGTTATGCACTGCTTCTATGCCATCAAGGAAACCAATGTTTGTCTGTCAGGGAATGCCTCACATGCCACTTAAACACGACAGACGTCTTGTACCTGCTAGCCTATTTACTCTAGTTCCAATATTTGTTCTAGTTTAAACTTTGGTCCCTTAACACTTAATTGTTTTAAATTTGTCTAATTTTATTCTATTTTGTGAAATCAAGCATCAACCTAGACTTGAAAATTTCCTTTAATATTGCAAGATCTATGTATCAACCAAAACAAACTTTCAAATTGAATCCTAAATAAAGCCAATTTTATTCTACTTTTCAAATTGAGAAAAAAAGTTGAGAGACTGAAATTAAAAAAAAAAACATGAATCTCCCCCTAACTATGCAAATCAACCCTTTATTTTGGCAAAAAAAAAAAAGGACTGGACATTTTTTTCAAGTTTTAAATTTAGTCCTTGGAGGTTTTATTATTTTAAATCAATGAAATTGGTTTTTATTTTTCCAAACCGAGCATTTCCTTGATATTGTTCAAATCCTTAGAGCCTACAATAAAAAAAAAAATTTATTTTAGTGTTTTTTAATAATGTTTAAGGGTTATTAGAGGTTAGGTACTTAGTCCTACATTTGGATCCCTATATAATTAATTTATTAGATTTTGGACCATATTTCATTTGCTTCACATTAAATAAAAATAAAAATAAAATAAATTAAAAAAAGCTAAATGAGCCAGTGAAATTATTGTAGCACAAGAAAGAGATCATCATGAATTGTAATAAATTTCCACAATGATTTCTCTTTTTTTTCCTTCTTTTTTTGTCCTTTGTTTTTTTTATTCTCTCAACTTTTTTATTTGATCCTTTCATATTGCATTAATTTAGAATCAGGTTTGTTGATTTGTTTTGGTTACCTATGTATGGAGATCTCGCGATGTCAAGAAAATATCGTGTTACTCAATTAATAGTGAGTTTGGAAAGATAAAACTCAATTTTATTGATTTAAAACTATTAAATCTTTAGGGACTGAACTTGAGGCTTGATTAAATGTTTAGTCCCTTTTTTTTTTGCTAGTATTAGGGATTAAATTGAAATGGTAGTGAAAACCTTTCAGCTCTTTTTTTTGTTCTTTGTATTTTTTTATTGATCAACTTTTTTTTTAATTTGATCATTTCACATTGAGTTTATTTGAGATTTGAGTTATGGTTTATTTTGGTTGTCTAGACATGGGGATCTTTCAAAGTCGAGGAAATATTTCATCCCTCAATTAATACTTGGTTTGGAAAAATAAAATAAATTTTTGCCTTGAGGTTTCACTAACCAAATTTGAAATTGAAACAAATATTCAGCTCTATATTTACAAGATTAGGGGCTAATGTAAATGGGCATGGTTAATTTGTCTATCGCATGCATTAATACTCGAGTCGAGTATAATGTTCACTTTACCCTGTTATTGTCTTTGTGGATGTAAAATCCCATATACACATGCCTCCATTCAAGTAAATGAAAATAAACCTTTATAAAGTTGGATACGATTATCATCCTTAATTACCTTGTTATATTGTACTAGCAAATTACATTACATTACACACACACACACACACACACATTTAGACGTGTTGTCTGTGTTTTTATTTAAAAAAAACAATAGAGAGTGGATGGCACGTTGTCCACTATCTAATGTTAAAAAAAAGACCTAGCACGCAAGCCCAACCTCTTTTTTATAAGCCATGTGTGGGCTCACATGTCTAGTCTGTTTGATTTTTTTTTAATTTTTTTGATTGATGCATTTTCAATCCCTAAGTTTTATTTTAAATAATTTTTTCCTTCGTTATTTGAATGCCTCTTTTTGTTATTTAATTTTTAAAAATTAAGCTTTTTTTTTTGTTATTTCAGTCTCACGTGTCTATCATATCATGTCTATTCTTTAAAAAAAATTATTATTCGATATAAAAATAAGGCAACACACTTGGTTGTTGTATAATTGAATGAAAAACAATTTCATGAATAAAAGTCATTAAATCTGGTAGGGTGCATGACTTGAGCCACAAGTTTGCCAGATTAACCAGGTCCACTACAATATTTTTTTATGTCTTTTCTTTAATTGAATTTTTTTTTTCCATTTTTATCTATTGATATTTGATTTATTGAGAATTAGACTTAATAATTTGTATCGCACGTGACATCGTGGCGAACCTATAAAAACAAAAGCTTGTTTGAGAATAAAGTAAAAATGAAAAGAGTAGTCGTCACTTAGTATTATGGTCACTAGAAAATTCTTATTGGTCTGTAGAGTTCTAAAGTAAGGAACTAGTTATGCTAAAAGAAAAGCACTATCACCTTAAATTATCCCACCTAAGGTAAGTTACATTGCTACTTTTATCTTATATTCTTTATAGTGTATTATGCCTATTCTACCGGCAGTCTTATCAATGGATGATAATGGATCTACTATTATGAGTTTAATCGTGGATGGATATATGGGCTCCAACTTAACCATTCTAAGGTTTGGTTTATCTTTGTTACTCCCATTTATTATCTTTTGATAATACTTCGTGAATTGACATGTCTACAACTGGTGACTCTTGATTATAACCTGTGATCAATAGTCCATCAAATCATGCTAATAAATAACCAATAAGCTTATGTTAGGCTTATTAAACCTTGCCTATATATTAGGAATGGTCCATGAATAATATCTTATTAAAGTTTATCTATCCTATAGTATCCAAGATTCACTCGCAATATTTGTTGAATGAATAAAGATTGTATGTCACGATCCTATCCAAGTAATGACCATCATGGTTTCATCTATTTGGAATAGAATCTAGTGACATGAAGGTCCCTTATGGACTAAGATTTGAAAAATAACCACTTCGAGATTCACATGTCTTTAAAGTGTGTTATTTAATAATCACCTTCTTATAATTAAGCCTTTTGTTGGTTGCCATTTATTAGTGTTTATACACATTGATTCTGTTGCATGTGTGCGGCGTCGCGGCGAAATATTCCACTTTATCAGGAAATGTATAATATCTATCTGGCAAATATGGGGAGACAAGAAATTCTTGTCTTTATCAGTGAAAAATGGAATGGGAGTCGCCACCTAATATTTTGGTCACTAGGAACCCTAACTGGTCTCAGAAATCGGGTACGGGGACTGATTGCGTAAAGGGAAGGTATTAACACCCCAAATGCGCCTTACCTAAGGTAAGCTGCATTGTTTGATTGTCTGATAAAAAGCTAAGATGTTATCGTATTTCTAGTTGTTGGTCTGTTTATGGTTTAAGAAAAGTCCTCCTCAGTAAGGAGATCCTTATCTTATCAGATAAAACCTAACCGTTCTAACGTCTACATGAAAAATATATTTTTAATATCAGGAATACATTTTACGTATAAATTCGTAATCCAGATACTAAAAGAAGACAAAATATTTTTTGAGAATTTTTGAAATATTGGCCTAGTTCTCATGGCTCTAACAAACTTGTTGTTACAGCCAAAGTGCATACTAATACATATATTTTTTTGAAATTTTCTTTGTTGTATGAAAATATGATATATAATAAAGATTTTGTTTTCATGCATACGGCCTAGTCTCTCCAATATATATATATATATATATATATATATATATATATATATATATATATATATATATATATTGGAGAGACTAGGCCGTATGCATGAAAACAAAATCTTTTTATTTTAAAATTCTTTTTGATGACTTAACGAAAATCGGGTATTTTTAATACTGGATTTGTATATTTACGGTATAAAAATACAAACCAATATTAAGCAATAAAAATATGCAGGAAAATCAACAAATGTTTTAAGGATTTTTCGGAATTTTAAAAACAAAACATTTTTTTTATTTTATATTTTTTTGATGTCTTGACGAAAACCGGGTATTTTAATACTGGATTTGTATCTTTACGGTATAAAAATACAAACCAATATTAAGCAATAAAAATATGCAGGAAAATCAACAAATTTTTTTAAGGATTTTTCATAATTGTTTTTTTATTTTTTATTTTTATATATATCTATGTATATAAATAATATAAAAAACATTATAATATATAATATATAATACTAGGTGGGCTGGGCTGGGTCGACCCACTAACTGGGCCGGACTCAGCTCCAAAAGGGTTGGGCCGATCTCGACCCAAAAGGGATTGGGCCGATCTCGGCCCAACAAAATCTCATATTTTCTTTTGGGCCAGACCTGGCCCAGGCAGTAGGGATGGGCCAGAATCAGTCTGGCCCATAAACACATGGTTGGGCCAGAACCAGCCTGCCCAGAGAAGGAAAAAAACCAACAATGCTGAGCCAGAATCAGCCTGGCCCAGCAACATAACTGACGGGGGAGGGGGGAATTATTTTCCCTCCCCTTTTCTTGCATGCAGAACGCTATTCATTCTGCATGCAAGAAAAAAAAAACAGCAAAACGCAAACAATGAAGGGGAAGAAGAGTTACCTGGCGCGGAGGAGGTGGTGCGTTGCTGGTCTGGCTGCTTCGCTGGCGGTGCTGCGGTGGAGGCCGGTGGCGGTGTCATGGTTCACGGATGACGGCTCCAAACAGTAACGTTACTGTTTCAAACGGTGGAGAAAGAGGCTCCTGCTCTTCCATTCTCCTCCTCTTCTTCTACTGCGTTTCCTTTTCCTTTTGTTCTGATTTAGATGATGTTTCTTTCCAGGACCCAACCTCGTCCGGTGTCAGTATCGTTTTTCCTTAACCCTCACGGTCCACTCTCCTTTACCTCTCACTGTCCCTCTCGGTCTGCTTTTCCTCCCTTTCGGTTCGTTTTCCTTTTCCTCTACCCTCATAGTCCCTCTCCTCTTTATGGCTTTCCCGGTTTTCTTTCCTTTTTTGGTCCGTTTTCCTCTCTTCGGTTCGTTCCTTTCTCTCTTTTTGTTTTTATTTCTCTACCCGTTTTCCTCCCACCTGTTGGCGTTGAGTGCGATATTTATAGGGCAAAGGGGAGCGGGGGCGTCCCTATTGCCACCCTATAGTAGCGCATGGGGAGCAGGGTTTGCTGCCCTGCCACAACACCGGGTTGGCTGGCCAATGGGCGTGGCTGGCAAGGCGCGGCGCCCCTGACTTCTCACCATCAAGGTGCTTGGGGTTTCGAGTCTTCTGCAGGGCACACGACTTGCAGGAATTAATGATGAAAGAGGAAGAAAACAGCCCACCTTCCCCTGCTTCATGTCCGGGGGAAGGAGAAAGAAGAACAGTGTCGCTCAAAACGACACCGTTCTACTTTTTTTTTTTAACATGAAATGGCGTCGTTTTATACAAAACGCGACGTTTCATTTAAATGTGGCGCCAACATATTTTTTCAAATCAACCCTTAATTTATCCTTTGTTCTTTTAAGTCCTCACAATGTAATTTGGATTTTAAGAATTAATTCAATTGCATCCTTTCCAATTTCAGTAGCCGCCCCTATAGTTGGCCGCGTTTTTCACTTCAGTCCTTGGTTTTGAATTTGTTCATTTTGACCCTCCACTGATTAATAAACTTCTAATTTCTTCAATTTAGTCCCTGTATCGATAAATTACAGGCCCTCTATTTACGCGCCTTTTCCAATTTGGTCCTTGGTTTCAGATTTTCTCAATTAAGTCCCTAATTAGCAATTAAACTTCAATATTTATGCAATTAAGCCTCTAATTTGACCAAATCAACTCTTAAAAAATATAATTTGACCCCAGAACTTTAATTTCTTCCAATTAAATCCTAAATTGACTTAAAAATCCATTTTCTTGCAATCAAACCCTCTATAAATTCAATTAAACCTTCAATAAAATCCAATTGAGTCCATAAACATCCAATTTTGGACTTTTCTCTTCAAATTAAATTTTTTTTTTCCAACAGGGCTCTCATCATTCAAGTATATACTATAAAAAATTTCAGTCCTTGTATTTTTGAACCTCCTTAATCAATTTTTCTGATCCTTTTCTGAGCGCTCCAACCTCGTATTATTTTTCTAATTTCTTCCGGCTATATATTTTTATTTTTATTTTTATTTTTGTGTGGGGACCCAAAAATGGGTTACAACAGATTCTATGACTTGAGTATGTACATTCACAATAAGTGAACAATGTTGTACCCATCCACTCATGTAAACTAATCAAAGAAATAAATACTCATAATTATTTGGTGAATATTGAACTTAGACATTTCTAAGACTTATTTTTATTTAAAATCAAAAGAATGGGTAACCCCATTTGATATTTTAAGGTAATGGTCCATATTGTGTCCATTTTAACCTAAATACTAACAGTGAATAACAAGATATTTTTCACATAATTTGTGAGAAAACAAGGATAAGTTTTTAAAAGGTTTGGAATATCGACCCAATGAGCCTTTTAATGTAGGTTGAACCCTTAATAAATTTTATAAATAAGTTATAAAAGCCAATGCAAATGTATGGATGAGCTTTGATTTTCTATCATTTCAAATCAAAAGACTATGTCAATACATATTGTTAAATATATCAAAGTTCATACACAAATAAAAACATGTTGCATTACTAAAGATAATGATGAAATGACAAAGAACATGAAAGAAAACAATATGTAAAATTCAAGGATTCAACAAAATACATTTAAACACAAATGTCAATCTAATAAAAAAATGCTCAATTTTAAAATCTCATCACAAAAACACATTAAAATAAACAATAGAACAAGATGCAAGATTAAAGACTTGGCCAACATCATTTAAACATAAATATTAATCCAATAAACATTCCTAAAACCTCGTCACCAAATACATCAAAATCATCAATAAATAAAGATAATTATTTAAGAGGTATTTAGGATTCAAAATAGATCTTTTAGGGGTGGTCAAAGAGGACCAAAAAGAGCTTAAACAATGGAGAAATACTATGGAACCGAGAGATGCAGTGTTGGCATGTGACAATCATACTCCAAGAGTGGGTTATCATGTTTGGCGCATCATTCCATGCGCTATCAATAATTGATCGATGCTTGGATGGGCTAGCATTGTGTGTCACTATGTGTCACTCCTTGTGCAGCGATGCAGGTCACCACTAACCGATGAGGGAGACTCAACACTTTGAATGTTTGGTGGTTAAGGTTCTCTTTTTGTTATCTCGGTTTTCTCTATTTAGATGCTCACAAAGAGGTTACTAAGTTATGAAACTTGTATGGTTGTGTAGTGCTCATTAAGGGGAGAAGAATAACGGTGATTTTACCTTGTTTGGAGGTCAAAAGAGAGTAAAATCAAATACAGAAGTTTCAGGGGTTTTTTTTTTCTCTTTATCTTTAATTGGTGTTGATGCATGAGTTGTTGTTTTAAGATGATTAAGGGCTTTATTAGAAGGATTTGAGATGAAGATAACGGTGATGTTCTCTTTGAAAATGAAGGTTGGAAATGAGACAAGTTAAGGGAGAGTTTTGGCTTTAGATAGAGAGAGACGAGGTTAAGGGTTTTTTTTTTTAAGAAAGGCATGAGAAGATGAATAATGTTTTTCTAGGGTTTGTTTCTCCATATTTAAGCTCATATTCTTTTTTAAAAATATGATGGCTAGGGTTTTGATAGAAAAGATAATGAATAGTGTTTTATGGTTAAGGGTTTGGTGAAAGAAATGATGAATAATGTGTTTTTATTTGGTAAGCCCTATTTCCTCTACAACTCATCCATTTATTTATAGCCTATAAATTTTATCATCTTTTTTAGTTACTTGGTCCCCAAGGAACTAAATCTCACTTTGGTCTCTTAGTTCTCTTATTTTATGATTTAGCCCATATAACTTTTGTCATTGTTTTTTTTTAATAACTTAGCCCCCAAGCAACTCCATTTTATCTCGATCTCTTATTTTTCTTGTTTTGCACTTTAAAACTTTGTTTATTTTGCTTCCTATTTTGATTTTTGGTTTTTTTATTTTGGTTTTTTTCAAAAAACATTGTTAATGTCAATTTGATAAGAAAAGTAATTAAAAAATACAAAATGGACACGAATGCATTGAAAACATATTTTTTTTAATATGATTTTTTTAAAAAGACATCAACTAGAGAAAAATAATTGAAAATTACAAAAAGAACGTGCGGATGGCCAAAATGTGTCAAAAACACTTTTTTAGTTGTTTTGATTTTTTATTTTTTGAAAATATTTTGAAAAAGGAGGTCAAAACTTGAGTTATGAAAATTTATTTCGGTTTGTTTTTTTATGAAATTATCATGTTTTTATAATATGGGTTGAGAGTTTAGCTAGTTAGCTTTTGTTGACTTTGGTCATTCTAGTATGTTGTCATCTTAGTATTTTTTTTTAAAAAAAATATGTTACCATCTTAATTTTTTAAAAGATATCATTCAATATGCATTAGGTTTTTTAAAAAAATACGATCAATTTTTTTTTCTCCTAAAAAACATGTTAACAATGCCTAAATTTTTGTTTTTAATGTTAAAAAGTTTTTATTGATTTTGGTTTGTATTCAATATTATTTCTACAAAAACATGTTTCTATTTATAATATTTACATCATTGGAATATCAAACGTCATTGGACTGACTTTTATTGCTTTGATATAAAGAGTTTGGGTAAGTGGATATAAATTAGGAATATCAAACGTCATTGGAATATCAAACGCCATTGGACTGACTTTTATCGCAAGCAACACTTGATGATTTATATGATTCTTCTTCCAGATAGCAATTGTTAGATAGAAAATATTGGCAAAAATAAATAAAGAAAATAGAAAAGAAGAATATATTTATTCTTTCTACTTTGCGTCAGTTTTTGAGTAGAATTCTAGGGTGGTATTGGCTGTCCAAGGAATCTGTCTACAACACAAGGTCTCAGATAGATAGATTCGTTTTTCTTCAAAAATCAAATGTAAAAAAATGATGTAATTTTAATAAAAATAATTGATGCAATTAAACCAATGACTCACAAGATGATCTAGATACTTTTACAAGTTAATTCTTAAATCGAGTCTAATAACTATAATATATATATCCATGTAAAATTTAGCTATTTTTTTCAATTTTAATCTTTCATCTATTTTAATCTTGGTTTTAAAATTTATATATGGTATTTTAATATATATATATATATATATTGAAATCGCACACTTGCATGTGGGTTAAGATACGCAGTGATTTTATAAAATTATTTATACTAGTATTCTTCTTGTTAAAGCATATTTAACTTTTGAGTTTTCATGAAATCTGATGCATTATGCTAAATAAATTAATATTGCTTCTTAGATAGTACGTAGAGGGCAATGTCTGTTTCGCACCACGGCACCAGTACTATCCTCCTTTCCCGTAAGGCAGCTAGCAGAGGTCATTTCACAATTTTGGTGGTGATGTTCTTGTTCGTTTCGCATCGATACTTCCCCCAGAAACTACATATAGAAATTCCCATAGAGATACCCCAGAGATTTGCCAACTCCTCTGTAAATTCCCCATGATCAGTAGCTAGCACCGACTTGATGGAGACCACCTGCAAATCCAATCACATACTATGGTAAGATTCTTACAAATAGTAATCATAGGAAAAGTCATAGTCATTAAACCTTTCCTGATTTATTGATTCGTGACTTGTTCATCTTATCTCCTGACCAAGCTAAGTGTTAAGAAAAATCAATCTGGAGTATTTTATTTTTAAAAGATTTCAGAATAATATCATTTTAATTTTTTAAAAAATTTAATGGATTATTATCAACCCAGCCAATTTATAATTCGGGCCTTGTGCTGATGAGTAGACTTTTGAATCAGGTGTGATAATACTACGTGTATCCATCTTCTGCTATAAATATTATACCCCCTCTACAACTTCTTCTGCATCGTCAACCAGATATTTCTTTCTAGGATATATACCAAAGATGGGTTCTTACAAACTATAGTTCATATTCATTTCTTGCATCCGTTTACATCAGTTACAGTTAAGACTACATATATACCAATTTTTTCAACTAGCTAGTTCTGTTTGCCAAATTTGGGTGTTGAAGAGTGTATCATGTGGAACCAGATACAGATCCCAGAAGCAGACAGTCTCCATCGTCAGAGTATTCAAGTTGAGACTGAGACAGTTCATGGTGAGAAACTTGCTCTGCAGTGCATGGGCTGCGATGCTTGTGTAGAGAATAAAGGGTGCATGTGTGATCACAGCACCCAAGATTTAAAGAGTGTTGTAAATGAAGCAGATGTTGAGGATCATACCGAGGCTAATAGTTCCTTTGCGCATTCTGTCATCAACATGATTGGAATGCTCATAGGTAAGACTTTCAAATTTCTTGATTCCATCTTCTTACTATATATGAAGGTGCAGGAAGTTAGGGTTTTTTCTTTTTTCCTGTCACAGGGCTTGGGCAGTTATCTGCTCCATATGCTTTAGAAAATGGAGGATGGGCTTCTGCATTCTTGCTGGTTGGAATAGGTGTAATATGTGCATATACATCCCTTCTGCTTGGAAAATGCCTTGAAAAGAGTCCCTCATCAAGGAGCTATGCTGATATTGGACAGCATGCATTTGGCTCCAGAGGAAGACTTTTGGCTTCGACCTTCATTAACGTGGAGATTTTCATGACCCTCGTATCCTATACCATATCACTGCATGACAACCTTATAACAGTATTTGCAGGGACACAACTTAGGCTACTAATATGGACCAAATTATCTACATCTCAGTTACTAACCATGATCGGGGTGCTGATAGCACTTCCTAGTATGTGGATGACAGATCTCTCTTCCATATCTTTCCTTTCATCCGGCGGCATTCTCATGTCCATTATCATTTTCACTTCTGTGGCATGCATTGCCATCTTCCAAGTTGTGAAAGCTAATCATAGTATACCTGCTCTCCACCTCCATAAGATTCCTGCCATATCTGGCCTTTACATCTTCTGTTATGCTGGCCACATCGTGTTTCCCAACTTGTATAAATCCATGAAGGATCCATCTAAGTTTACCAAGGTATCATCGATCACTTCCAATTGTTTTCTCCTCAGCTCAAAGTACAGTACTTGATTTGCTCCTTTTCTTCTTCTTCCGAATAAAACTTCATGAATATTATGTTTTCTATGATGTGATATGTTTGAGAATATTTTGCTCACCCATAATTTCCACTTCCAGGTGTCTATAGTGAGCTTCGCTTCGGTGATAGCACTTTACACATCATTAGCATTCACGGGAGCCAAATTATTCGGCCCTGAAGTAAGCTCTCAAATAACCCTAAGCATGCCTCGACATCTTATCATTACAAAGATTGCACTATGGGCAACCGTGATAACACCCATGACCAAATATGCCCTTGAGCTTGCGCCCTTCTCCGTCCAGATAGAACACAGCCTTCCTGGTTCTTTTAGTTCCAGGACCAAGACAATCATAAGAGGCGCTGTGGGCTCATTCCTGCTACTAATAATACTATCTATAGCACTTTCCGTTCCATATTTTGAGCATGTCCTCAGCCTTACAGGCTCCCTTGTGAGTTTCAGCATTTGCATAGTTTTCCCCTGTGCCTTCTATATCAAGATTTCATCGGCTCAATTATCTAAGTTTTCCCTGATCCTAAATGCGACCCTTCTTGCATTTGGGCTACTTCTTGGGGTCGCTGGGACCATATCCTCTTCAAAGTCGATCTTTACAAGTCTAAAAAGAGATCACTCAGCCTGAACAAAATAAGTTTATGATCCAGAGATTATCCACAATCCTGAACTCTTTTCCACTCCAGCTATCTACCTGATTGATACGCAAAAATAACTGGGCTGCATCTGCTGCATATATACAAGGCAATATATATAGTTGAAGCGGGCTAGCTGATGCATTCTTACATTATAAGACATGGAAAGAGTTTTTGGGTGTATGAAATTGCAGTGACAACTTGCACAAATTGATTCTCTTGTTGTAAATTTACTTATAAATCATAAAACAAGGTTGCTTTACATTAGCCAGAAAAGGTATCACTATCAGTGAAAAAAACGTGTCGTTTGAAATAGTACTCTTCTACTCTTCTGCTGCATGGGCTCTCCCAAGAGGAGAAGCCCGGCTCCACGAGGAGGAGCCCCTCTCCTTCTGCTCTCTCTAGGTACTGTGTATACATGGATGTTTTTTTTTTTATTTATTTATTTTTATCTCTAATGGGTTTAGGCAACTCGCCCGAACTTAATTTTTTCTTATAAATTTTTTCAGGATCTCATGCAGGTACTTTAGTATTTTATATTAATCTAATACTTATTTTTTTGAATAAAATACAACTTAAAATATCACAAATGTAAAATTATATTTCACCTCCTCACAAAAGGATTAGAATCATGGGTTATAAATATCCTATGAATCCTTCAAGAACAAGGTTCACAATCTCTTCATGCTTAACATTTTCAGTATATATATTTTTATAGTCTATCTCTCTAAAATATCATTGCGATTTTTCTCTCTACAAAGTTATTAACTTTACCATCAGAGAGCCCTCACGTCCATTAAAAGAGACTTTTTATAGGTACCGGTTAGTAGACATCATTTGCTACTACCATAGCTATCGATCACCTTAGTTTACTAGACATTATCTGCTACCAACCACCTAGGCTTTTCAAATCAAGCCGCCATATAAGCCCTAGTTAAAATATTTTGAGATATTAAAAATTAAACCCGGAGATAAAGAGGGTTAGGCTAGTTTTAAGGAAACTTAGATTAAATTAAATAAAAGGGGTGAAATTAAAAGTGATAAAGGAGTGTGTAGCATAAATTTTTTGAAGAGAAAATAAGTGGGGACAAAAACAAAACAATAGAACCATGAGGGATCAATGTGTAAATATGAAAAGTTGGAGCTATAAATACTCTATTTCTTCCTCCTCAAAATCGACAGCAAATAGAGAAAATAGGAGGAAGGAAATTTTCAATTCATTTCACCTAATTTAGAGGAAAATCACAAGAATTAGCAAGGTTTATATGAGATTAAGGTTACCTAGTAGGGGAAACTTTATCTAAGGAAGAAACTTTATCTAAGGAAGAAATTAACTAGATTAAGTAAAAGAGTTATGAAAGTTAATGAGATAAAGGGGTTGGCCAAGAGGAATAATGAAGAGGAGTTGACAATTTTAAAGAAGTTGGGAATTGAAGCGCACTTTACCACCAGGTAAGAGGCCCTAGACTTGAATATGCAAGCTTAATTGAATTCGATCAAGAATTAATGCTTTAATCATGAATTTTGTGTTAGGGTTTTTAGGTGAATTTTAGGGATATTGAGGAATTGATGTGAAATGATGGAATTGAGTTAGTGTAGACTTAAAATAATCTAAAACCATGAATAATTAGGGAAAAATTTAAAGTGTTGGGTTATAGAGGGTGTGAGCCACCTTATGCTTGGGAAAAGAGAGTTTGGTTAATTCAATGAGCTTGTTGATTTTGAAAAAATTGATATGTGTTAATGTATAAATGAAGGCTTATAATAGATTTTATCTAAATTATACCATTGTTAGTGTGAATTTGGTTGGTTGGTATTAGAAGGTTTTATTTAGTGATGTTATATGATGTAAAACATAGCAATGGTTATTTTGAGTTGTGAGTAGTCAACTAGATATGTTTGGTTGTTTATTTAACCCGTAGATAAAAATTAGACAGTTTTGTCTCTTTAATTCCAGAAGAGATTAGAGCATGAAAATAGTATGATTTATGATGGGTTCCTTCATAAAAGGTATAGTTAGTGATATTAGCTTTCCAATGAGATTGACCTCGCTTCATTTAGAATTCTAAAACTCTAGATATGGACAAACAATCTGAGGGGAGGTTAGACTAGAATTGTATTGGACAACTTTAGCAAGTTACAAAAAATGGTAGTCTAGGTGCGTAAATAGCAAAATTGGGTTTCCTTTCCTTTAGTAAAAATGTAGTGTTGTATCTTAGGTTTTTTGAGCAAATAAGCCAAATGTTCTTGAATGATTAAATTAAGTTGGTTGAAAATTGGCTAATTTCTACTCTGTTTATATATTGTTCTTAATGTAAGACCGAATCGGTGGAGGTTGTACGGATGAAGTTCATGTATGCATGAATGTGTATGGGGATTATAAAAGTTTCTTTTTAATTTTTAAGTAAACTAACAAAAAAGGATTAAGTGAGAAATTGAAATGGAAATGTCTTAAGCTTGTAACGCCATCGCATTCATGCTAGGAATGATCCTTATTCTATCTTATATTTTATTCTCTAGACTAGAAATATTATGTGTTTACTTTGAAATTATTTTGAATCATGGGTAACTTGTAATGTAATGATTAAACTCACTACCAGAAATTCGCTCAATAGCAACGGATTTACCAACGGAATATTTCTGTCGGTAATTTGAGGTCGAAATTACCGACGGAAACTTTTCAGTCCGTAATTCAGTCGGTAACTACTGACGGACACTTTCTGTCGGTAGTTACCGACTGAATTACGGACGAAAAACGTTCCGAATTAAAAAACAAGGCGGGTCGTTTATGTGGAGGTTTTGGCGGGGTTATTTTTACCGACAGAATCACCGACGGATTCAAAAAGACAGCCTGTACAGTGATGTGACCGGTTCGCCGTTTAAAATGCTGACGAAATCACCGAGGGATTCAAAATGGCAAATCCGTATGATGACGTGTCGATTTTTCTGTCGGAATCACCGGATTTGCCGTCGGTGAAACCGTCGAAAAAAGTTAATATATGTCCTCTCTGCCGACCCTTTCCTCCCCTATTTCTCCTTTTTCTTCCTAATCTCAACTCTCCCCATCTGCAAACAACCAGCCCCCCCCCAAACAAAAATCTCCCTCATCTCAGCACAACAAGTTATATTTCTTGAAGTTTTGTGGTCACAGCATCCGTGTTTTGATTTACCGACGGATTTTATCAATTTTTGTAAGTAATTCTATCTTTTTAAATTTTAACATTTAATTAAATGTCAATTTTTTTTTAGTATATGTATTTTGTTAGTAGATGTACATGTTTTATTGTTATTTCTCAAACAAACTTGTAGTATATGAATGTATAATTCTATACCTGTTATAGTTTGTTTTAGATTTTGTATGATTGTATTTGTTTGTAAATTGTTAAAACTTTATGGAATTACCGAATTACATGTGCTGTTTTGAAATAATTAATAGCTTGCTTAATGGGTCCGTTTAAAGTTTTATCAATGGTATTACGGAGTGGTAATTTCCGTAAATTTATATATATATTAATTTGTATGGACGTTGATAAATGATAATGAATATTTAATATTTATGAGAAGTTGTGATTGGTTTGTTGGATAATCTCGAGGTAAAGTAATATTTTTGCAAGTTTATTTACCTAACTTAGTTAATTAATACATGATGTCATCATAATTTTATAGAGGTTCGATATAAGTCATGGATGATCGTTCATAGATGTATCGAGATTCACCCCAAGGATTGCGGAGGATTGATTATTGTAACGGGGTTCAGGGTTTTATTAATTTCGCAACATCTATTCCCAGAAATTTTACTGAAGGCGGTAATAGGTGTCAATGCAGGAAGCGTCAAAATAAAAAATATCTGCATCCAGATGTTGTAATGATGCATCTTCTACATAAAGGGTTAATGGAGAATTACCAGTGTTGGTATGCACATGGAGAAGTATTTGTTAGTAAAAGGAGAATGGGAGAAATGGTGGATGGGTCTACTTCTAGTGCTAGCAACGTGCATGAAGCGGCAAATGACAACACTAATCCGTACAAAAATATAGTTATGGATGCAATGAGAATGAATCAAGGTAATGTCAGTCAATGTCCAATCATAGAAGAAGAACCTAATGCAGATGCAGCTAGGTTTTTTGATTTGTTGAAAGATTCTGACGAACCATTATGGGATGGCTACACGAACCACAGTAAATTATCGGCTGTAGCACAGGTGTTCACCATCAAGTCAGATCACGGGTTGAGTGAGGCCGGGTATGACAAGATTATTGAATGGGCGAGAAGCATTTTACCTGAAGGGAACAGGCTGAAAGAGAACTTCTATGTTGTGAAGTCCATGATAAAACCTCTCGGTTTAGGATACTAGAAAATTGACATGTGCCCTAACTTCTGCATGTTATACTACCTTGAAAATATTGAGATGACCGAGTGCATGACATGCGGGCATTCCCGTTACAAACCTAGAACTGTCAGGGGAAAGACTCTAGTGGCATATAAAAATCTTAGATATTTCCCGATCACACCTAGACTGCAGAGGTTATTCATGTCACCAAGGACTGTTGAGCAAATGACATGGCACCAAGCACATGATGCGGTTGATGGAGTGATGGTGCATCCTTCTGACGGCGAAGCGTGGAAACGCTTTAACAGTGTTCATCCTTACTTTTCAGCTGAATCAAGGAATGTGCGTCTTGGGTTGTGTACAGACGGATTCAACCCATTTGGGTCATTTGCTGCTCTTTATTCTTGTTGGCCGGTCATACTCACAGTTTATAACTTGCCACCGGGAATGTGTATGAGGCCGGAGTTCATGTTTTTATCTACTGTCATACCCGGTCCAAGCAGCCCGGGGTGGAATATAGATGTTTGTCTTCGACCGTTGATTGATGAGTTGGCCCAGTTGTGGTCCTCCGGAACTCTGACTTATGATATATTGAGGAAACAAAATTTCCTTATGAGGGCGGCTTTGATGTGGACTATCAATGATTTTCTAGCTTATGGAATGCTTTCTAGTTGGAGCACGCATGGGAAACTCGCATGTCCATACTGCATGGAAAACAACAAGGCATTCACGCTAGCAAACAGAGGTAAAGCTTCTTTTTTTTACTGTCACCGTCACTTCTTGCCACTTAATCATAGGTACAGAAAGAACAGAAAAGATTTCTTTGTTGGCAGAGTTGAAAAAGATGTTGCATCCCCGCTTCTTTCTAGTGAAGAATTGCATGATGTTATATCAGAGTACGGTAACATTGTGTTTGGCCTTTAATCAGGTAAGCAAAAGTTTCCTGGTTTTGGTTTGATCCATAATTGGGTAAAGCGAAGTATATTTTGGGAGCTTCCTTATTGGAAGACCAATCTGCTCCGCCATAACCTTGACATCATGCATATAAAAAAGAACTTGTTTGAGAACATTTTCAACACCGTCATGGATATGAAGGGGAAGACAAAGGATAACATCAAAGCTAGATTGGATATAACTTTATACTGTAACCGTAAAAATATGGAGTTGGTTTATGATGAGTCACGGGTCGAAAAACCAAGAGCAAGGTTCATGTTAGAGAAAAACGCACAACTGCTAGTCTATAAATGGCTTAAGAGTCTGCATTTTCCGGATGGACATGCATCGAAAAGATCAAGGCTGGTTAATATAGAGGGCTGCAGATTGTATGGAATGAAGAGTCATGACTGCCACGTGTTTATGCATACACTCATCCCATTAGCTTTTCGTGATTTGTTGCGAAAGAGAATATGGGATGCACTCACGGAGATCAGTCATTTCTTCAGAGATATATGCTCCAGCAAGTTGAATGTTGAGCACATTGAGAGGCTTCAAACAAATATCGTCGAGACACTATGCAAACTTGAGATGATATTCCCTTCATTATTTTTTGACTCAATGGAGCATCTCCCTATACATCTACCGTTCGAGGCAAAAGCTGGAGGACTGGTCCAATATAAATGGATGTACCCATTTGAACGGTTAGATATTACAGTTGCAATATAATTCATATATAAAAGTATTTTCTATGTTTTTCTTAATTGAAAATACTTGATTAATTTAATGCAGGTACTTGTTTAATCTCAAGAAAAAGGTTAAGAACAAGGCACATGTTGAGGGTTCGATATGTGAGGCCTATATTGTTGAGGAGATCTCAACATTTATCTCGTACTATTTCGAACCTCATCTGAGAACGAGAATCAATTGCGTTCCACAGCATGATGATGGCAGTGAAGTGCCTTCCAGTGGGAACTTGTTAATATTCTCCAATACTGCACGACCCACACCTAAAAATGCCGTAAGAGGAAGATATTTATCGGAAATAGAGTTCAAACAAGCACACAACTATGTTCTATTTAACTGTGATGAGCTGAGACCTTTTATTCAGTAAGTTTATATATGTGTAATACTAATTAAATTTTGTTAGTAATATACTGTTAATTATATATTGTAATATCATACACTCATTATCACTTGCAGGCAACATCGACAATATTTGCTCTCCAATAACTCACAGCTGACCGAATCCCAGATCTTTCAATTACAAGATGAACAATTTACCACGTGGTTCAGAACATATGTGAGCACTATCACAAACTCATTCTAACTTGTAAAATTACTACACGTATGCATGTCATTATGAGATTCTCGTTCATTTACTGTTTATTGATGTACATTACATACAAGGTTTATCAAATAGAAAGGAGTGCGCCTAAGTCATTGTCTTCACTAAGCCTGGGGCCTGAAAGAAAATGTAAGTGCTACAACGGGTATTTTGTCAATGGATATGTTTTCATACTGAAGAATACGGGCAAGGAAGAAAGACATACAACAGCGGTGTTTGTGTTAAGGGATCCACTAGTAGTGAGTTAGAAGTTGACTACTATGGTAGATTAGAAGAGGTCGTCGAACTGCAATATCATAACGAGCAAAATATAGTGTTTTTATTCAAATGCTATTGGTACGACACGACTGACAGAGGAATCAAAGTTGATCCGCACTATGGTCAGGTTGAAATCAACTCAAAAGCTAGACTCCGCAACATAAACGATGTCTTTGTTTTCGCAAAGCAATGTCAACAAGTTTATTACACATACACCCCTTCATTTAGAAAGGATCGATCAAGAGTGGATTGGTTGTCCGTTTTAAAAACAAAACCCAGGGGTCGTGTCGAGGTTGTTCAGGATGAGAACGAAGACACAAGTGTGCGAAATGAAGTCTTTCAAGTTAGTGAGTTGGTTGAACCATATCGAGTTGCTCATTCGATTGAATTGGAAGAAAATTCAAATTTTCGTGTTTTCGATGATAGTCTTGTTGATGTTGACACAGAGGAGTTGAATGTTGTTTTGAGCTCTAGCGGACAAGCAAATGTCGATGAAGAAGATGATATCCATATTCAAGATTGCAATGAAGATGACTATTCAATTGATGACGAAGAAGAAGAAAATTCTGATTAACTATCAAAATAAAGCCCTGTGTAAAACCCTTTTTTTCATGTAATTTAGATTATGGATGATATATTTTGTAACACAAAATATTTATTACTTGAAATAATTACTTGAAATGCCACAATCACGAAATAATTACTTGAAATAATTATAAATCATGGATGATATATTTTGTAACACGAAATAATTATTTGAAATGCAACAATCACCGACGTCTATACCGACGGACTAAGTCCGTTGGTATTTCACAGAGAGTTTGAAAATAATTACTTGAAATGCCATAATCACCGACGTCCATGCTGACGGAATAAGTCCGTCAGCATTTCACAGAGAGTTCGAAAATAATTACTTGAAATACCACAATCACCGATGTCATTACCGACAGATATATGTCCGTCGGTAAGTTGTCGGCGGGTTAATATTACCGACAAACTTACCGACGGACTGTGCGAATTCCAAAGGGTTGTGCATTAAATGCATCTTTGACCACATCATCTTGCCGATGAAATTACCGACGGACCACGAAAAATAATAAGGGTCATTAAAAATTTTGGTGCGAAATTCAAAAATTACCGACGGATTTTTGACACTTCACCGATAGAATAAATTAAAATAATAATTAATTTTATATCCGTCGGTGAATCCGTCGGTAAAACTGTCATATAAGTTCCAGCGACCGCCCCTTAAGTTCATTTTTTCTTCTCCTCAGTTTTTCACCTTAAATTTCGATTCTTTTCCTCTTCATTCTTCAAAGCTTTCACCTCCAATCTCTAGCAAGTTTTCTTGTGAATCTTCATCAGTTTAAAAGGTATGTGTTTCTTCTATTTCATTTTACTTTAAGGGTTTTTTTTTTGCTATTTTTTTTTGCTATGTTTTTTGTTTTGGTATATTTTTTGTAATGTAGATAAAGTATTGAATTCAACACATTATTAAAGTAAGCATATTTCATTCCTAAAGTCTATAGTTTTTTTTTTGAATTTATTGAATATTTTTTATGGTTGTATTGGCATAATTATTATTAGTTAATTTGTTGAATATTTATTGTTAATGTTGAATTTACCTTAGAATTAGTAATTGAATATGTTGGAATAATTATTAATTTTACTCTATTATTGCATGATTTGTGTTTAATTGTTTCCATTTATTTTGATTGTTAATCTAGAGTTTTTTTTTTGAATTTATTGTTTTGTTGTATTGGCATAATTATTGAATAATTTTTTGAATTGTAATTGTTAATGTTGAATTTACCTTAGTATTAGTAATTGAATATTTTGGAATAATTGTTAATTTTACTCTATTATTGCATGATTTATGTTTAATTTTTTCCATTAATTTTAATTGTTAGTCTAGAGTTTTTTTTTATTTATTGAATATATTTTATTGTTGTATTGGCATAATTATTGAATAATTTGTTGAATTGTGATTCTTAATGTTGAATTTACCTTAGGATTAGTAATTGAATATGTTGGAATAATTAGTATAAATTGGGTCAATTGGTTGTGGTTATTGTTAATATGTGCAGGTTTGTGGATTTGGGTAGTATCCAGTATAGGAGAGGTGCTGTCGAATTTTTTTTTAACATTTGAATTTAATTATATAATTATTTGTATAGAATTGTGTAGATGCGTAAAATGAAAACCAGAGCTGGTCGCTCACGTATGGTCGCAGCTAGTTCGTCTAGCAGCAAGAAGAGGCACCTACACCACCTACGCCGTCAACCGATGCTGCCTCTTCCAGCGCTACTTCACAGCGCAGAGACAGCATGCCTTCGCAGCGAAATTAATTTACCTGCAAGTACGAGGCACAATGGAAGGACAACCTTTTAATGTAAGTTTGTTAAGGTTTTATTTTTTTTATAAAAAAAATTACAACATAATTTATGAAGTAATCATTATTGAATTTATTTAATTTATTTTCAGGTTCACAAACATTGAAGTCGCCCGAGTAATATCATCGGCGTTTAAATCGTCGATGGAGATTCCATTGTTTCAATGGAGTCAGATATCCAAGCATCCTGAATGGATACCTCAAATCAATGCATGGTTTGACAGGTTTGAGGTTGGTGTTAATTTATAATTTTCAGCTTATTTCTAATAAATTTTTAATATAATTGTAAATAAATTATTATTTTTATTTAAAATTATTTATTTATACACAGAAAAAATTCTGCTAGGACAGTGAGCATAACACTATTGCAATGAGGGTGTGGGAAAATCACGCGGCAACTAGGTAACATCGAAAACAATACAAGATTTTTTTAGACAAAAATTTATGTTTTGAAATGTAATTTTTGGTTGCGTGAAGTAGGTTGCGTGATTTTTTGTATGAAGCACAAAAAAGGCAAAAAAAAACCGCGAGAGATAGGGGTTTCCAAGGCTGGAACAATGTTGCGGTTTGGAGGGATTTCAAACCGATATACATCCCGAAAGATATATGGCCGCACTATCTTGAGCACGTGACGTCTGAGCGGTTCACACGACGCTCACAGTCCGGTGCTGGCAACCGGAATCGGCCAATTCATGGCTCGGTGACAACGCACACTAGCGGCTCCGTTCCGTTTGCTGCACATGCGAAACGGATAGTAAGATTAATTTAAATGAAATATATCGTTAAATTAAGTTGTTGTTAATAAATCTTTTTTCATTATAGGCTACGTCTCTTGAACGTGAGCCGAGCCCGATGGAGCTGTTTGTGGAGACGCATGTGCGGAGTCAAGACCGCCAAAAGGGGGCGCAACAGTTCGTTGATAATCATGCTCAACATTTCGTGGTATGTTTGTTCAACCATTTTATTTTGTAAGTTATTATGTTTATTGAATTGAATATGATGATTACTTTTTTTATTTTCAGGAGACCTATAATAATCGGTTGAGGGAGAGATACAGGGACGATATTTTGACCCATTCGGAATTCGATCCGGATTTGTGGATGGAGGTTGGATCGTCAGGTGGACACGATAAAAATCGGGTTTGCGGGCTCTCCAACACTACAGCCGACAACTTGCGGACGGCCCGTAGTGTTTCAACCGTTGGGAGCTCCCAATCAATATTGAGCTCTCAATCTAAGGAGTTCATGGCCTTGCAGCAACGCACGGCTCAGCTCACCGAAAAATACGACCACCTATCAGTGGAGTATGCATAACTCAAAGCGTCTCATGCACAACAAATAGCGGAGTCTGCACAACAAAAGGCGGCTTATGAACAGCTTCGCGAAGCGGTCATAAACATGGCAATACAGAGTGGAACATGTGCGCCTAATCTTTTTTGGCCGTATAACCACCAGCCTCCTCCTCCAGGATCTCCTCCTCCTCCTCCAGCTCCACCTTTATATTAATTTGTAATAAACATTATTTACCTTTAAAATTTCATTTAATATTTTTTTTGAAACACATTCAGTTTGTAATGAATATTATTTAACTTTGATTTTTTGTTTTTGATGTTTAATATAAATTTTATTTGAATAATTGGTTTTTATTACCATTAATTTATATAATTTTATATTATATATTCTAAATAATTTTTTAAAAACAAATTTAGGAAAAACTATTACAAAGGGTTTTACCGACGGAATGAATCCATCGGCATTTGACAGTACATTCACCGACGCATTTACAGACGGATATATTCGGTCGGTATTTCATACACTCACCGACAACTTTACTGACAGACTGAATCCGTCGGCATTTGACAGTAGCTTCCACAATTACCGACGACTTTACAGATGGATATATTCGGTCGGTATTTCAAACACTCACCAACTTTACCAACAGTACCTAGCCGTCGGTAAATCACGATATCACCGACGGAATAAAATCCGTCGGTATATTTCAAGCGGGAAACTTTTTTTTTGGCGCGCAAATTCCGTCTGTATAACCATCGGCAAATGATTTTTTTGTTTTTCCGACCGCTATAGCGACGGAATGGGGAATCACCGACGAACATAACTCGTCGGTGAAGACTTCGGTAAATAAATCACCGACGAACTGGTAATCACACACCGACGGAATATTTTTGTCGGTAAAACTGTGAAATCTTGTAGTGACTTTTGATTTTGGAGATGTATGAATTTAATACACACACATATAAGCTTTCTTTTAATGCAAATTAATGTTCTGCATTATCGTATGGAAAGTTGTAATATGGAGGTCATGATTGTTGTAATGAAGATCCATGATGATGTCATAATTTATTTTTATATTATTCCCCAAATTCATCTTATTTCTTTCCAAAATCAAAAAAATAAATATTAAAAAATGTAATAAAAATAATAGCAAGAAGGCTGGTGTTTTAGCAAAAGCAAGAAAAATCAAGCTATAATTTTAGACAAAATCAGGAACTTGATTGTACCGCATTTTATCCAAAAATAAAGAGATAATACAGATTCAAGGTCAAATTAAATGATTATTAGACGAATCTGCTTAAAAATTAATCCTAAGAACATAATTAGATTTTTAATAGGCCAATTTGATTTAATCATTGGCCAATTTAAAGTTTAATTATGTTTAGGAATTAATTTGGGTCCAATTGAAGGATTTAATTAGGTGCAAGGACTTAATTATACTTTAAATAAGTAAAATTAATTTTATTAGGGGCTTAATTGGTAAAAAATAAAGTTTAGGAGCCTAAATTTAGGATTAATTGAGAAGATTAGAATTTTAGGAGATCAAATTTAATTTTTACCAAGTCAATTGATTGAAATCAGGGGCAAAATCGCAAGAAAATCAAAGTTTTGGGGTCAATTAAGAACTAAATTGAAGAAATTTACAGCCAATGAGCATTTTGCAAAAGATGTCGAACTCTATGGACCCAATTGGCTGCATTCAAGGGTGAAATTAAAGAAATAAACTCTTAAAAAATCATATCTAGAAAAGTATCTAAATTATTAAGTCAAACTGGTATCTCATAGCAAAGCATGAAGAATCGTAGCGTGAAGAATCAAACTGGTATATAGTAATTTTCTTGAGATAATTTAAATATAAAAAGTAAACTCTTAAAAAATCATTAAGAAAAATTTAGTGGACACATAAAATAATTCAAAACATCCATGAATATTAAAAAACTCTTACAATTATAGCTATTAGATTGATTTAAAGACATACCTAGAAAAGTATCTACGTTATTAAGTCACAAGGTCAACCAGGATCAATCATTTTTATTAAAACTATGTCATTTTATTTTTATTTTGAATCTTTAATGTTAATACAATCGAGTTTGAATTAAGTATGGTTAGGTCAATATCTTATGATGTACAACTAAAATCCTAGCTAAAATCAAGTTCTAAATATGTAAATGAATGGGAGGATGGCTTTGATTTTTGTTTTTAATTTTGCTATTTTAATAATTTAAAAAAAATAAAATGATGTAACCTGTTAGTTTTTTAAGGGTAACTGTTCAAAAAAGATAATAAACTATTATAACCCCATTCAATTGTATAATGAGAAATAAATTTTGTTAACATGTTTTTTGGAATAGAGAGCAAAGATGTTTTTACACTGTAATAATTCACTTTACAATGAGTCGCATAGTAAATATCTAATGCCTTTTAGTTTTCTTTTACTGTTAAAAAGAAAACTCTGAGACATTGATTTTAGATAAAGCTTAAAGCGTTAAGAGCAGGGCTGAGTAAAAAAAATGTTTTCTATTCTAATCACAGCGGCCGCCTCCTTCTCTCCTCTCCTTGCTTCTCTCTGTATCCTGGGAAATCTTGTTGCGACACCGGTCCTCTCCATCCAAAGGCTTGTTGTAAGTAACACTGCTTTCCTATGAAATTATCACGTTTTTATAATTTGGGTTGAGAGTTTAGCTAGCTAGTTTATGTTGACCTTGATCGTTCTAGTATGTTGTTATTTTAATATTTTTTTCTTTTAAAATAAATATGTTACCATCTTAATTATTTTTTTTAAATAGCATTCAATATACATTAGGTTTTTTAAAAAAAATACGATCAATTTTTTTTTCTCCTAAAAAACATGTTAACAATGCCTAAACTTTTGTTTTTAATGTTAAAAAGTTTTTATTGATTTTGGTTTGTATTCAATATTATATCTACAAAAACATGTGAAGAAAAAATTGTTTCAACAACTATTTTAAGAAAACTCCTTTTCATTCTTCTACTTTTGGTCACATTCTGTGATATGATTAGTAGATAAGACAAAACTTGTGGTATCATGTGTGTAGTTTATATTACAAAATACAATTGTATACATAATATAAGTATTGCTAATATTTTATTATTAAGATATAATATTTTAAAATACCTTTCGTATAAAATTTATTAAATATTTTTTTATATCTATAAACCCCAAAATATTTTTTTTCACACAAAATAATTTTTTTTTCACACAAAAAAACTAAAATGGGTTAAAGAAGATAGGTTATGGGAGGTTTTTTTATGTGAAGATTTTGTTTTGGGATTAGACAAATACAAAACAATTTTGACGTTAGACAAAAAATAAAAATATTGAGAGTGTTTTGGTAATTATCCTTTAAACATACGAATTTAAAATTTAAATGGGCTGGCAGAGTTAGGCGGATAGCCATTCAACCAATGTAAACATTAATAAGAAATGTAAATATCAATAAGAACTAATTAATTAATTAACTATAAACTGGGAGGGCGGCGGCGGCGGCCGCGGCGGGGCACTATTCATTGAAATAATACTTTGCTTTGTTTTTTCTTTTAATTAATATTTTTTTATTTTAATTTTATTTTTTAATATTAGATTTTTTTCTATTTAGTTATCACACTCTCATGACATGGATCCTAAGCTTGACAGGTTAACCCGGTTTGACAGGTTAACCCAGTTTGACTCAGATTGTTTTTCTTTTTCTTAATTAGTTTTTGTTCTTCCAGTTTCATCATTTAATATTGATTTTACTGAGAATTAAACTTCATGATTTGTTTTGTTTACTTTTTAATAAATTATCTTGATCTTATAACACGAGAATAATGCTTAACGGATTAACCTAAGTTAACTCGAGTTGTTTTTTTATGTGTACCCCTCCACACTATTCATTGAAATAATACTTTACTTTGTTTTTTCTTTTAATTAATATTTTTTTATTTTAATTTTATTTTTTAATATTAGATTTTTTTCTATTTAGTTATCACACTCTCATGACATGGATCCTAAGCTTGACAGGTTAACCCGGTTTGACAGGTTAACCCAGTTGACTCAGATTGTTTTTCTTTTTCTTAATTAGTTTTTGTTCTTCCAGTTTCATCATTTAATATTGATTTTACTGAGAATTAAACTTCATGATTTGTTTTGTTTACTTTTTAATAAATTATCTTGATCTTATAACACGAGAATAATGCTTAACGGATTAACCTAAGTTAACTCGAGTTGTTTTTTTATATGTACCCCTCCACACTATTCATTGAAATAATACTTTACTTTGTTTTTTCTTTTAATTAATATTTTTTTTATTTAATTTTATTTTTTAATATTAGATTTTTTTCTATTTAGTTATCACACTCTCATGACATGGATCCTAAGCTTGACATGTTAACCCGGTTTGACAGGTTAACCCAGTTGACTCAGATTGTTTTTCTTTTTCTTAATTAGTTTTTGTTCTTCCAGTTTCATCATTTAATATTGATTTTACTGAGAATTAAACTTCATGATTTGTTTTGTTTACTTTTTAATAAATTATCTTGATCTTATAACACGGGAATAATGCTTAACGGGTTAACCTAAGTTAACTCGAGTTGTTTTTTTATGTCTTTTATTTAATTGATTTTTTTTCAATTTTATCATTTAACATTAGGTCAGTTAGGAATTGAGTTTCATAATCTATTTTGATTTGTTTTTTATGAGAATATTTTGGTCTTAAAATCAACGTCATGAGTTTTGACACTTTAACTCTAGTTAAATCAGGTTGTTTTTTTATTTTATTTTTCTAAAAGGTTATATTGGTCTCATTACCTGGGTCACGAGTCCTTCAACATTGGACTTGCTTTTTATTGGATTGTCTCTGTCTCATGACCTGGGTTGCGGGTTGATTAGGGATTGACTTATTTTTTTAAAAAAAAATGATTTTTTCTCCAATTTCATCAATTAATGTTGTGTTTAATTGAAAATAAGGCTTCATGATTTGTTTTTGTTTGTTTTTCATTAGGTTATCTTGGTCTCATGACTCGGTAATAGTGCTTAACGGTTAATTCGGGTTAACTTGACTTATTTTTTATGTCATTTTTTTAATTAAGATTTTTACAAATTTCATTGTTCAACATTAGGTCTGATAGAGACGATTTAGAATCGAACTTTATAATTTGTTTCGACTTTCTCTCTATAGGGTTATCCTAGTATCAAGACTAAAGTTGCGAATTTGACAGGTTAACCTGGGTTAAATCATGTTATTTTTTTATTTTTTTCTATAAGGTTATCTCAGTCTGATTACCCGAGTCATAAGTTTGATGGATTGACTCAGGTTGTTTTTTTATGTTTTTTTTAATCTCGACCTTCAATATTGGGTTGGTTAGGAATTGAAATTTGTAATTTGTTTTGATCTGCTTTTCATGAGGTTATCTCAGTCTTATGACCATGGTTGCAAGTTTGACGTGTTAACCCGAGTTGTTTTTTTAGGTCTTTTTTTAATTGATTTTTTTTTCAATTTCATCATTCGATATTGGGTTGATTGAGAATTAGGCTTAATAATTTATTTTGATTTGTTTTCTATAGCATTATCATAGTCTCATAATCTGGGTCATAAATTTGACATGTTAACCCGGGTTGTCCAAGATCAATCCAATATGTTATTATTTTAATATTAAAAGAAGATATTATCTTAAAATTTTGTTTAGTTAAAATTTACTTTCACGGGTTGTGTGGGTTGTTTTTTGACCAGTAAAATCAACCAAGTTATATTGGGTAAACTCTGACATGATTTTTTTTTTGCTAGGAAAAAAAACATTAACAATATTTGAATATTTTTTTTATGTTCAAGAAAAAATTGACTTAACCCGCAGCATAGCGCGGGTCAATCATCTAGTTGTGAACTAATTGTGAAGCAGAAATTATTGTTTCTTTTTTCATAAAGTACAGTTAATTGGAATAATATATTTTTTTTATTTTTTTATTTAATATTAGATTTATTGGAAATTCAACTTCATAATTTATTTTGGTTTGTTTTCTGTGAGGTTATCTTAATCTCAGGACTCTAGTCACAAGTTTTGTAGGTTAACCTGGTTGACTCAAGTTTTTTCTGGTCCTTTTTTGTAATTTTTTTTTCAATATTATCTTTTGCCATTTGAATTGATTGGAAATTAAGCTTCATAATTTGTTTCAGCTTACTTTTTATAAGATTATCCTAGTCTTCTAAGTTAAGGGTTTGCCAAGTTCAACCGAGTTGACTCAAGTTTTTTTTTATTGATTTTTTTTTATTTTATCATTCAATATTAGATTGATTAGCAATCAAACTTCATAATTTATTTTGATTTGCTTTTTATTGGGTTATCATTGTCTCATGATCAAAGCTTGACAAGTTAACCCAGGTTGACTCAGGTATTCTTATTCTTTTTGGAATTGATATGTTTTTCAATTTTATTTTTCAACATTGGGTTGATTAAGAATTGGGCTTCAATATATAGTTTGATTTGTTTTCTATGAAATTATCACGGTCTCATGACATGGATTACATATTTTACATGTTAACTTGGGTTGACATGAGTTGATCTAATATATTGTTGTTTTAATAATTTTTTAAAAAGATGTTGTTTTGAAATTGGTTTTTTTATTGTCCAAATACTTTTGGGCATGCCATTTATTTGAGTTGTCCAATTTATGGTAAATATATTTTAGTTGTATTTTGCAATTAATTCCCTGAATTTAAAATATTGAATTTAATTAAATACAAATAAACTCAATCAAACAATTTAATTGCTTCGATATAAAGAGTTTGGTTAAGTGGATATAAATTAGGAATATCAAACGTCATTGGAATATAAAATGTCATGGGAATATCAAACGTCATTGGAATATCAAATGTCATTGGATTATTTATATGATTATTCTTCAGATAGCAATTGTTAGATTAGAATATTGGCAAAAATAAACAAAGAAAAAAGAAAAGAAGAATATATTAATTTATTCTTCTTTGCGTCAGTTTTTGGGTACAATTCTAGGGTGGTATTGGCTGTCCAAGGAATCTGTCTACAACACAAGGTCTTAGATAGTTGGATTCCTTTTTCTTCAAAAATCAAAAGTAAAGAAAAAAATGGGTTTATCATGGGTATATTCAGATGGCTGTCCAAAGCTTTGTTACTGAACTTCATTCATGGGTTTATCCAGGATAAGGTCTTGATAACAATTCTAGTTAATTAATTTTTTTTAAGATTATAATAATACCATTTTATTTTTTTAAGAAATTAATGAATTTTTTATCAGGTTATAGATTAACTTGAGTTTTTCATCGAATCACACTAAATTAATTCTCAAACCTTTTTAAAATTGACTTATGATAACCCTGGACTCTTCACTCGGCTAAGTTTCACGGGTGCGTGTAGTTGAGAAACTAATTAGCATTTTATTTTTATTATTTTTTTAATTTAATTTATTTTTCAATTTAGTTCTTTATTATTATTTTTTCATTATTTTTTAGTTATACTAGATTTGATCATCATTGTTTTAATTACTATTTACTTTCTTTTTTATTTTTTGATGATTGAGAATTTTATTTGTGATTTTTTTGTTTTTGCCTTCTACGGGGTATTCCCGATCTTATGACTTAGGTCACTGGTTTCAAATATTAGCCTGATTTAACTTTAATTATTTTTTTCAATTTCATCATTTGACATTATACTATTGAGCCTTGAGCTTTCTGATTTTTCTCATTTTGTTTTCTATGGGGTTATCTTGGGTCGAGGTTAGTCAAGTTAACCCGAGTTTACTCAGATTGCTTTTATTTTTATTTTTATTTTATCCTTTAACATTAGGCTATTGGGTCTTAAGGTTTCTGATATTTTATGTTTTTCCTTTCTATGGTGTTATCTTAGGACGCGAGTTAGTCAAGCTAACCCGATGTGACTTAGGTTTTTTTTTTTCCAATTTTATTTTTTATTTAACTTCAATATTATTTTTTACTAGGTTATTTAAAAAAATAAATTTTGATCCTAATCTCATGTTGTGTGTGGCGAGTTAGTAGAGTGAACTCGAGACTCGGGTTGATTTTGGATTCAATTACAACTCCCTTTTTAATTTCAATTAGGGCATATTATTTGAACATATTATTTGAACTACATTGGCTGGACTCGGAATTTATATGTGGTATTGTTTGATATGCATCATAGTTATTAAAATGGCCTAACATAATAGATTAATATAGAAAATAGCAATTCAAAACCTAACCAATGATGTTTTTCAAGTTAAAATAAAAAGATATTGACTCGTTCGGGCTAATCCGTAACCTGATTTATCTAGCTAAACTAGGCTAGATCAACTTTTTAAAAAAAATTTAAAAAAAAATGATATCATTTTAATAAAAATAATTGACCTGATTAAACCAATGACTCATAAATTGACCTAGAACTTTACGAGTTAGTTCTCGAATCAGTCTGACAACTATAATATACATATCCATATAAAATTTAGCTATTTTTTTCAATTTCAATCTTTCTTCTGTGTGTGTGTGTGTGTGGAACACATTCTTGAACGTCACCCACAGGTGAGCAGCCATTTTCAATAGCCAAACCATAAGGAAAAACCTGTCAACTTTAGATTCATCAGCGATCGTACACATGTGAGTTAGGATACACAATAATTTAGGAAATCACTCATCTTAATATTATTTTAATTTAAGCATATTTAGCTTTAGATTGCTTATGAGATCCGGTGCATTATACTAGATAAAAAAAAAAAGTCTAATATTATATTTTGGTTAATATATAAATGGCACCAGTCCTATCTAAAAAAGAAAATGTAGTTGGAGTCGAAATTGCATCATAAATTAATATTGCTTCTTAGATAGTAGAGGGCAATGTCTGTTTCGCACCAGTACTATCCTCCTTTCCCGTAAGGCAGCTAGCAGAGGTCATTTCACAATTTTGGTGGTGATGTTCTTGTTCGTTTCGCATCGATACTTCCCCCAGAAACTACATATAGAAATTCCCATAGAGATACCCCAGAGATTTGCCAACTCCTCTGTAAATTCCCCATGATCAGTAGCTAGCACCGACTTGATGGAGACCACCTGCAAATCCAATCACATACTATGGTAAGATTCTTACAAATAGTAATCATAGGAAAAGTCATAGTCATTAAACCTTTCCTGATTTATTGATTCGTGACTTGTTCATCTTATCTCCTGACCAAGCTAAGTGT
Organism: Populus trichocarpa; assembly: GCF_000002775.5. NCBI lineage: Eukaryota > Viridiplantae > Streptophyta > Magnoliopsida > Malpighiales > Salicaceae > Populus > Populus trichocarpa. The sequence goes on along the minus strand of NC_037286.2, from coordinate 22,592,053 downwards.
TAAGAAAAATCAATCTGGAGTATTTTATTTTTAAAAGATTTCAGAATAATATCATTTTAATTTTTTAAAAAATTTAATGGATTATTATCAACCCAGTCAATTTATAATTCGGGCCTTGTGCTGATGAGTAGACTTTTGAATCAGGTGTGATAATACTACGTGTATCCATCTTCTGCTATAAATATTATACCCCCTCTACAACTTCTTCTGCATCGTCAACCAGATATTTCTTTCCTAGGATATATACCAAAGATGGGTTCTTACAAACTATAGTTCATATTCATTTCTTGCATCCGTTTACATCAGTTACAGTTAAGACTACATATATACCAATTTTTTCAACTAGTTCTGTTTGCCAAATTTGGGTGTTGAAGAGTGTATCATGTGGAACCAGATACAGAAGTCCATTGGGAAATTACCCTGCCCAGAAGCAGACAGTCTCAATCGTCAGAGTATTCAAGTTGAGACTGAGACAGTTCATGGTGAGAAACTGGCTCTGCAGTGCATGGGCTGCGATGCTTGTGTAGAGAATAAAGGGTGCATGTGTGATCACAGCACCCAAGATTTAAAGAGTGTTGTAAATGAAGCAGATGTTGAGGATCATACCGAGGCTAATAGTTCCTTTGCGCATTCTGTCATCAACATGATTGGAATGCTCATAGGTAAGACTTTCAAATTTCTTGATTCCATCTTCTTACTATATATGAAGGTGCAGGAAGTTAGGGTTTTTTCTTTTTTCCTGTCACAGGGCTTGGGCAGTATCTGCTCCATATGCTTTAGAAAATGGAGGATGGGCTTCTGCATTCTTGCTGGTTGGAATAGGTGTAATATGTGCATATACATCCCTTCTGCTTGGAAAATGCCTTGAAAAGAGTCCCAGATCAAGGAGCTACGCTGATATTGGACAGCATGCATTTGGCTCCAGGGGAAGAGTTTTGGCTACGACCTTCATTGATTTGGAGATTTTCATGACCCTAGTATCCTTTACCATATCACTGCATGACAACCTTATAACAGTATTTGCAGGGACACAACTTAGGCTACCATTATGGACCAAATTATCTACATCTCAGTTACTAACCATGATCGGGGTGCTGATAGCACTTCCTAGTCTGTGGCTGACAGATCTCTCTTCCATATCTTTCCTTTCATTCGGCGGCATTCTCATGTCCATTATCATTTTCACTTCTGTGGCATGCATTGCCATCTTCCAAGTTGTGAAAGCTAATCATAGAATACCTGTTCTCCACCTCCATAAGATTCCTGCCATATCTGGCCTTTACATCTTCTGTTATGCTGGCCACATCGTGTTTCCCAACTTGTATAAATCCATGAAGGATCCATCTAAGTTTACCAAGGTATCATCGATCACTTCCAATTGTTTTCTCCTCAGCTCAAAGTACAGTACTTGATTTGCTCCTTTTCTTCTTCTTCCGAATAAAACTTCATGAATATTATGTTTTCTATGATGTGATATGTTTGAGAATATTTTGCTCACCCATAATTTCCACTTCCAGGTGTCTATAGTGAGCTTCGCTTCGGTGATAGCACTTTACACATCATTAGCATTCACGGGAGCCAAATTATTCGGCCCTGAAGTAAGCTCTCAAATAACCCTAAGCATGCCTCGACATCTTATCATTACAAAGATTGCACTATGGGCAACCGTGATAACACCCATGACCAAATATGCCCTTATGTTTGCGCCCTTCTCCGTCCAGATAGAACACAGCCTTCCTTCTTCTTTTAGTTCCAGGACCAAGACAATCATAAGAGGCGCTGTGGGCTCATTCCTGCTACTAATAATTAATACTAACTATAGCACTTTCCGTTCCATATTTTGAGCATGTCCTCAGCCTTACAGGCTCCCTTGTGAGTTTCAGCATTGCATAGTTTTCCCCTGTGCCTTCTATATCAAGATTTCATCGGCTCAATTATCTAAGTTTTCCCTGATCCTAAATGCGACCCTTCTTGCATTTGGGCTACTTCTTGGGGTCGCTGGGACCATATCCTCTTCAAAGTCGATCTTTACAAGTCTAAAAAGAGATCACTCAGCCTGAACAAAATAAGTTTATGATCCAGAGATTATCCACAATCCTGAACTCTTTTCCACTCCAGCTATCTACCTGATTGATACGCAAAAATAACTGGGCTGCAGCTGCTGCATACAAGGCAATATATATAGTTGAAGCGGGATAGCTGATGCTCCCACAGTAAATTTTCTTACATTATAAGACATGGAAAGAGTTTTTGGGTGTATGAAATTGCAGTGACAACTTGCACAAATTGATTCTCTTGTTGTAAATTTACATATAAATCATAAAACAAGGTTGCTTTACATTAGCCAGAAAAGGTATCACTATCAGTGAAAAAATACTCTTCTGCTGCATGGGCTCTCCCAAGAGAAGAAGCCCGGCTCCACGAGGTGGAGCCCCTCTCCTTCTGCTCTCTCTAGGTAGTGTGTATGGTTTATATATATATATATATATATATATATATATATATATATATATATATATCATCTCTAATGGGTTTAGGCAATTTGCCTGAACTTAATTCTTTTTTATAAATTTTTTTAAGATCTTATGCGAGTGTTTTAGTATATTATATTGATCTATTTTTTTTTTTTAAGTAAAATACAACTTAAAATATCATAAATATAAAATTATATTTCACTTCATCACAAAAGAACAAGACTCATGAGTTATAAATACCCCATGAATCCTTCAAGAATAAGGTTCACAATCTCTTCATGCTTAACATTTTTAGTATATATATTTTTATAGTCTATCTCTCTAAAATATCATTGCAATTTTTCTCTCTACAAAGTTATTAACTTTACCATCGAAGAGTCCTCACGTCTATAAAAAGGAACTTTTTATAGGTACCGATTACTAGACATTATCTGCTACCAACCACCTAGGCTTTTCATATCAAGCCGCCATGTAAGCCCCAATTAAAATATTTTGAGATATTAAAACTTAAACCCAGAGATAAAGAGGGTTAGGCTAGTTTTAAGGAAACTTAGATTAAATTAAATAAAAGGGGTGAAATTAAAAGTGATAAAGGAGTGCATAGCTTAAATTTTTAGAAGAGAAAATAAGTGGGGACAAAAACAAAACAATAGAACCATGAGGGGTCAATGTGTAAATATGAAAAGTTGGAGCTATAATACTCTATTTCTTCCTCCTCAAAATCGACAGCAAATAGAGAAAACAGGAGGAAGGAAATTTTCAATTCATTTCACCTAATTTAGAGAAAAATCACAACAATTAGCAAGGTTTATATGAGATTAAGGTTACCTAGTAGGGGAAACTTCATCTAAGGAAGAAATAAACTAGATTAAGTAAAAGAGTAATGAAAGTTAAATAGATAAAAGGGTTGGCCAAGAGGAATAATGAAGGGGGGTTGAAAATTTTAAAGAGGTTGGGAATTGAAGCGCACTTTACCACCAGGTAAGAGGCCCTAGACTTGAATATGCAAGCCTAATTGAATTCGATCAAGAATTGATGCTTTAATCATGAATTTTATGTTAGGGTTTTTAGGTGGATTTTAGAGATATTGAGGAATTGATGTGAAATGATGGAATTGAGTTAGTGTAGAGTTAAAATAATCTAAAATCATGAATAATTAGGGAAAAATTTGAAGTGTTGGGTTATATAGGGTGTCAGCCACCTTATGCTTGGGAAAAGAGAGTTTGGTTAATTCAATGAGGTTGTTGATTTTGAAAAAATTGATATGTGTTAATGTATAAATGAAGGCTTATAATAGATTTTATCTAAATTATACCATTGTTAGTGTGAATTGGGTTGGTTGGTTTTAGAAGGTTTTATTTAGTGATGTTATATGATGTAAAACATGGCAATGGTTGTTTTGAGTTGTGAGAAGTCAACTAGATATGTTTGGTTATTTATTTAACCCGTAGATAAAAACTAGACAGTTTTGTCTTTTTAATTCCAGAGAAGATTAGAGTATGAAAATAGTATGATTTATGATGGGTTCCTTCATAAAAGGTATAGCTAGTGATGTTAGCTTTCCAACGGGATTTACCTCGCTTTCTTTAGAATTCTAAAACTCTAGATATGGACAAACAATCTCAGGGGAGGTTAGACTAGAATTGTATTGGACAGCTTTAGCGAATTACAAAAATTGGTAGTCTAGGTGCATAAATAGCAAAATTAGGTTTCCTTTCTTTTAGTAAAAATGTAGTGTTGTATCTTAGGTTTTTTAAGCAAATAAGCCACGTTAGAAAATGAACTTTATGACATCAATTATGATTTAAATAAAGAATAATGTTCTTGAATGATTAAATTAAGTTGGTTGGAAATTGACTAATTTCTACTCTGTTTATATATTGTTCTTAATGTAAGACCGAATCGGTGGAGGTTGTACGGATAAAGTTCATGTATGCATGAATATGTACGGGGATTATAAAAGTTTCTTTCTAATTTTTAAGTAAACTAACAAAAAAGGATTAAGTGAGAAATTGAAATGGAAATGTCTTAAGCTTGTACATAATGCCATCGCATTCATGCTAGGAGTGATCCTTATTCTATATTATATTTTGTTATCTAGACTAGAAATAGAAATATTATGTGTTTACTTTGAAATTATTTTGAATCATGGGTAACTTGTAATGTAAGGATTAAACTTTTGATTTTGGAGATGTATGAATTTAACACACACACACACACAAAGCTTTCTTTTAATGCAAATTAATGTTTACCATTGTCGTATGGAAAGTTGTGATATGGAGGTTATGATTGTTGTAATTAAGATCCATGATGATGCTATAATTTATTTTTGGGTTATTTTTCAAATTCATCTTATTTCTTTTCAAAATCAAAAAAATAAATATTAAAAAATATAATAAAAATAATAGTAAGAAGGCTGGTGTATTAGCAAAAGCAAGAAATATCAAGCTACAATTTTAGACAAAATCGGGATCTTGATTGTACTGCATTTTACCCAAATATAAAGAGACAATACGGATTCAAGGTCAAATTAAATGATTATTGAATGAATCTGCTTAAAAATTAATCCTAAGATCATAATTAGATTTTTAATAGGCCAATTTGATTTAATCATGGGTCAATTTAAAGTTTAATTATGTTTAGAAATTAATTTGGGTCCAATTGAAGGATTTAATTAGGTGCAAGGACTTAATTATACTTTAAATAAGTCAAATTAATTTTATTAGGGGCTTAATTGGTAAAAAACATTAAGTTTAGGAGCCTAAATTTGGGATTAATTGAGAAGATTGAAATTTTAGGAAACCAAATTTAATTTTTACCAAGTCAATTGATTCAAATCAGGGGCAAAATCGCAAGAAAATAAACGTTTTGGAGTCAATTAAGGACTAAATTGAAGAAATTTACAGCCAATGAACATTTTGCAAAAGACGTCGAACTCTATGGACCCAATTGGCTGCATTCAAGGGTGAAATTGAAGAAATAAACTCTTAAAAAATCATACCTAGAAAAGTATCTAAATTATTAAGTCAAACTGGTATCTCATAGCAAAGCATGAAGAATCATAGCGTGAAGAATCAAACTGGTATATAGTAATTTTCTTGAGATGATTTAAATATAAAAAGTAAACTCTTAAAAAATCATTAAGAAAAATTTAGTTGACACATAAAATAATTCAAAACATCCATTAATATTGAAAAACTCTTACAATTATAGCTATTAGATTGATTTAAAGACATACCTAGAAAAGTATCTACGTTATTAAGTCACAAGGTCAACTCGGGTCAATCATTTTTATTAAAACTATGTCATTTCATTTTTGTTTTGAATCTTTAATGTTAATCAATCGAGTTTGAATTAGGTATGGTTAGGTCAATAAGATTTTATTGATTCAATATCTTATGATGTTCAACTAAAATCCTAGCTCAAATCAAGTTCTAAATATGTAAATGAATGGGAGGATGACTTTGATTTTTGTTTTTAATTTCGCTATTTTACTATTTTTAAAAAATAAAATGATGTAAAAGCCTTTATAACCTGTTAGTTTTTTAAGGGTAGTAATGCCATTTAACTATTCAAAAAAGATAATAAACTATTATAACTCCGTTCAATTGTATAATGAGAAATAAATTTTGTTAAAAAGACTATTTTACCCTTGAATATAAGCTTTTTGTTTTTTGGAATAGAGAGCAAAGATGTTTTACACTGTAATAATTCACTTTACAATGAGTCGCATAGTAAATATCTAATGCCTTTCAGTTTTTTTTAATGTTAAAAAGAAAACTCAAGACATTGATTTTAGATCAAGCTTAAAGCGTTAAGAGCAAGGGTGAGTAAAAAAAATGCTTTCTATTCTAATCCCAGCGGCCGCCTCCTTCTCCCTCTCCCTGTTTCTCTCTGTATCCTGTGAAATCTTGTTGCGACACCTAGGAATCTACAAGAACCGAACAACCGATTGTCCTGACCAATATGAATCTGTCGACCGTTTCATCTATCAGATGAACAATAATGGCTATAAAACGACTAATTTTTATTAGAAACATATATAACTTATCTAATTGAAGAATTATGCATAAAATTTGAATATATATCGTATACAAGTTATTTTAAGAGAAAAAACAACTTCAAATCATTAATTATAAATCATACTCATATTTGTACATTAAAATTGTTATATTCTTGCATAAGAGTATAAATTCTCCACTGACTACATTTAAACACCTTTATACATTCTAAGTGTTATTAAGTGACTTATAGATATATAAGCTTCAATTGTAGTATCCACACTTGAGAGAATGTTGCTATATTTCAAACAATTGTAATTCTTCAAAAGTTTAAGTGAAAAATCATTGGCCATTGGTCAGGTACATCACCAAGATAAAAAAATCTTGAAGAGAATATTTTTTCAAGTGATGAAAAAGGTCTTGGTGAGGATTCATCAAGAATATTGTAATCTTGGGATTGGATTGGTAAAAAATATAACACTCAAGACCAGTATGGTGCTTGAGGAGTAGATGTAGATTTGCCGAATCACGTTAAAAACCGAGTTTGTAATTTTTATCTCTACACTCTTTACTTTAAGCAATTTAATTTTATTATTAGTTAGCTATATTTAATTAAATTAAATACAATATTTATTATTACTAGTGGAATACCACCTCAAATCAATTCTCATTATATTTTTACAAAAATTTCTATAACAACAACTGGATATTGAATTTTACCTGCGGCAGTGAAATAATCTAATTATTATACGATAACTCTAGTCACATCGCTAGCTATGAATTTAAAGAAGAAAAAAAAAAGTAAAATTAATCGAGGTACGTGCAAGCTGATGCGAACACTGAGTTAATAAAAAAAATAAAAAAAAAGTCACATCAACATTCTCGTTTTTTACCCCCAGTGAGCTAGGTAGGGTTAGCTAGGCAGAGATCCAGAATGTGAGACTGTTTTTTTCGTACGTGATTCTGCACACATGGCTTGTCTGGATTTTACTCCCAAACATAGCAGAATAGGCATGTGATTGGGATTTGAGAGAAAAAAGGAAGAGGCTCATCAGCTCTAAGAAAAGATATATTTTTGGCAGGCGGGCTTTGAAAATGGTTCTGACTACGGCCATGTGAGAAGTTGTTTGGTAGGGAAGTTAAAGCATAAATGGTCAAGTCCCCACTCAACTGTCAGTGCTTTCTTTTCAATATTTGCCAACTTTTTCACTCGTGAATATTGCATGTGACTCTCTCTCTTTCGATAATGCTTCTCCTCACATCACAGCCACAAGAGACCTTCTTCTAGTTACTTTAAATCCTAGCTAAGCTCTGTCCCTCTTTTTCACTCGCATTGCTGGTCTACATATACTAATCAACAAGCTCTATCGCACAGTCTGTTATCCTCACTAAACGTGCGTACCCCATGAAGATGCAGAAGCAACAAGCTTTCACCTTCCTTCTCCTTACAGTATCTCTCACATTTCCCTCTCTGATCCACAGTACATGATCCTCTCTCTCGTTTTCTCTCTTTCACACACACATTTGCACATAATGCTGATGTTTATTAGAAGCAAATCATTGTTAAATGAGGAGAAAATTGACTTCGAGATTTGCAGGTTTGGGGGCTAAATGTGCAACCAATGCTCCAAGTGTCCAACAGACTCAAGTGGGGAATGGTAATCCTCCAAGATTTATGGTTGAAGTGCAAAACAACTGCCCTATGTGCCCAGTTATCAACATCCACTTGAAATGTGGAAGCTTTCCTCAAGCTCTCGTCAACCCTAGGTTGCTCAAAGTGGTAGCCCCAGATGACTGTGTCGTTAATGGAGGCTTGCCACTCTCACCCCTGCAAAGATTTTCCTTCAATTACTCCCATCAGAAGTATCTCATGCACCCATCTTCTTGGTCCTTCCAGTGCGAGTAAACACATCTACGTGCCTACCATGTATCCTCCTTAGCCTCTAATGCACTAGCTAGTGGACCGTGTATTTCAATAATTTAACCTTTGTTCTTCCCTTTGCATTTTCATTTTGTATTCTCTTCTTAGCACTGTCTCTCCTTCTTGTATCAAATCTCTAATCTGCAGGTATTGCTTTCGTATTATGAGTCACTTGGATGCCTTAAGTAGGATTTGGAAGAATGTTTGTGAAACTCTAATCTTAATTATAATCAAATACATCACACACAAGCGTATAGTAAAAAGCTCCAATAAATTTACTCTTGAAAGATAAATAATCAATAAATTCTATATGTGATGTGTTTTTTTAGTTAATAAATTCAGTTTTCAGGATTTTCATCTAAATAAGCCCATGTCTTATTATATTAATTTATTGTTTAAACACAAAACATTTAGTTTGCCTACAAAGAACTCTTTTTTTTTAATTAAATCAGATGGTTATTTTTTAGTAATTTAATTCAAATTAATATCCTCGAAATTGATTTAATCATTGGAATAGCGAGGAAAGACTACCTGTTGCAGGGAGTATCAGGAGTTGGAAAATGAGCAGGATTATGCGACAGAGATTCCAAGTGATTACACGATGTTTGGACCTCGCCGTATTCTAAATCATTCTCATCAAGTCCCAGCTCCTATTGTTCTTCACAAAGCTTGACTAGAATTTACAATCTGATGCTTCAAAAATTAATTTTGAATAATTCTCTATTAGGGCTGATAATTGTAATGATAGCTTTGATTATGATAGAGATGTCTTTTTATTATTTACATGTTATGATAGCTTTGATTCATCAAGGAAACAACAAGCAGTAAAGATTGATGCATGTTTTAATTAATTGTTTTATAATTTTAAAATTAATAAAAATAATTAACTTGCATCTATTAATTGTCCATTTTGGTTTTTTATGTTATATAATTATTTAATTAGAATTAAAAAAGAAAAACAAATCCATCACCAAACTATTGGGGTAATATCAATTTTACACCTACACTGTTTTCATATCTATTTTGATTTCTCAAATTATGACTTCTTGTTAGAATTACTTAACAAAAACCATTAAATTCTATATAGAATGACATCAGTACAATTCGAATGGAAAAATAAATAGGATGCTTTAAAAACATATGAAAGTTTTCAAAACAATATTATTTAAAAAAAATCTTAAAAAAATCAATTATTCAATAAACTCGGATTTTTAATTAAATTAATGTCTGTTTAGAAGTGTAGTTGCGGTTACTTTTCAAAATGTTTTTCACTTAAAAATATATCAAAATAATATTTTTTTTATTTTTTAAAAATTATTTTTAAATCAGCACATTAAAATAATCTAAAAACACTAAAAAAATATTAATGTAAAATAAAAAAAATTAATCCTTTCTAAAAACGCTTTTAAAACATAAAAACACACCAACATTCTCTTCCTCATTTTTATTTTTTTACAACCCAACTCAACGGAGCCGATTGCAGGTCAATGTCAGTCCATGTTCCATAACAGTGGATTTTTTGTCCTAAAAAAAGGCAGAGGCCAGCTCCAATAAACGAAGAACAAGATAGCACCAATAATAATGAACATTTTTCATGCATGCTTTAATGATCCACGTGTATATATAAACACCATTGCTCAACTGTCAAATGAAGGAAAAGGAGTGAAGATAAGTACTATCCGAGTACGATGTTGGCTAAAAGAAACAAGAAAGGAGAGCAACGCCAAGGGACCCCTCTTGCAAGAATCATGCCACTTGAGCACAAGCTCACACAATTACAACACATAGTCAGGCGAGAAGAAGAGTCAAGTTGTATCACACACACACAGAGCACATTCCATAGATTATTAATCAACTATGCTGATCTCTGACTTGGTAAACCTAATCCACCTTTCCTGCTGCTATTCCTAAGTGAGGCGAGCATTTTATGAGGGTGGCATCCTCCTCGAACAGTGATGATGCTTAGGATCTTCAAACTCCGTAGTCGATATTTCTGGATAAAGTTGAACACACATCAGATAGGCCATTGGACATTTGGATACCACCACATTTGCAATGTAAATGCGAGGAAGAGTGCTGTAAGGAAAAACATGAGAAAAGTTTACCTCCTTCTTATGGGATTCTACCCCTTCTTTAAGTACTATTTTCCAAGCCATGTTGGATAAATGCATGCAGATTTCTATGCTTCATTTTCGATCCCTTTTCTCCACTCTGTTACCCGCATTTACATGTTCTCAATTTTCACAGGTCAAAATGGATGAGTGCCTTCGAAATCCCATCATATTCAATCAGGCTTCTGTGTAGGCTTAAGAGGTGGTGCTTTAAGCTAGACAAAGACAAATGAACCTTAAACCAGTAGATGCATATTGTCAGACTTGTGTAATATAAGGGGACTTGTTCTATCAAAACTCAAATTAAATATAATCTTATAATTGCATTTACTAGAAGACCTAAGCCATGTAAAATATCTCTGTACACTACCTGGGACTAGCTGTAAGCTTTGTGGGTTTCCCCTGTTCACAATGGGAATAAAATATTACGCCAAGTGAATGTCCAGTGAAAAAACAAATTATATTCCACCATTCATCAATAAATCTAATGATTTATTTTTTAATATCTGATTTTCTATATCTTAATTTTGACCATTGCTATTCTTTATTGGTTGTAGCATTTCAGCAAACTGAACTGAGCAGTAGTGTACTTGGCAACAAAAACAATATAGCCCGTCGCACAGGCAAACCACAAGCAGAACTAATGGAGTGAGAGCCTACTAAATGTACAGTTCCAGTCCGTTCATCCTGCACTTTGATGCCTGAAAAGCCTGAAATCAACAACAATTTCAGCGTAAATGGATCAGGATGCAAGAAAACTAAATTCTAACTGCATATATGATTTTTACCAAGCAATCTTCAGCGATAAGTCAAAACAGTGGTAGCATTAATTCTCTGAACTTTAAAAAATTTCAGACCAAAACATGACATGCAAGATCTTCAGCTTTTGGCTTGAGCGCAGCCAGTTCCAAGTGTTGAGGATTAATATGTAAATATCAAGCAAATTACAAACAATGATTCTTTCCATGCAAGCGATTTGATTAGTATTGATTGGTTCCTTCCTGAAATACTGATTTTTCAGTTTATATAGCATTAACACTAAACATGGACCTTGTCATTCAGGCTCAACTAAATTGGTCAAATCAAACATGTAAAGAATGTGATTCTCACCTTAACACGTCTGTAATTTAGAACAACTAGAAGCAGCAACATTACAGCTATAATTTAGCATACCTAAACTAAGGAAATTAACAAAACAAAGAGCCAGAGAAGGAGATCAAACTAGGATATAGGAATAACTAGCATTCGGTTGAAATTCTAGATCCAAACTGATTGATTCAACGCAGTTATTTCAATATGAAGTTTTAAAGGTTCAGATCCTTTTCTATTAAAATCTATAGTAATGTATTCCAGTTTATGCTACAATTAAATATCACTTCATGTCAAGTTAGTATGCCAGTCCCATCAATCTAATCTTAGCATTTCTTGAAAACTTATTGTAAATCTAGGGTGGGTACAAATGGAACTTGATCCCCACAATAAAAGCAGAGACCGTAAGTGTTTCATGGTGATAATATGGACATGTCTAAATAACACAAAGATACACCACAAGTTATCAAATCATATTCTAATATCAACAACCACTTGCATAAGAAAGAAATGTAAAACAGCAAACCAGGGTAGCGAAAATAATTTTAGGCTCACTGTTATATTCAGTCCATCCAATGATCTGATTCTCAAGATCATACAAGACTAGCTTATTTGAAAGTACTAAATCTGCACAAGAAAATTAAAGTATGAGAAAGGAATTAGAAGAATTTTACAAATGATCAAGTTTCTACTGATGGATAATCTCAGCAGTTGTCCCCTTGCACTGAATATTGATCTGTCCTCGCTGTCAAATATGATTCTAAAAACTTCATATAAATATCACCTAAGGCAACTATGATTGATAATACTCAGTCCATCCAAAGGCCTGATTTTCAAGATCATACAAGACTAACTTCTTTAAAAATACTAAATTAGACATAAAAATAAAGTAGAGCAAGGATTAGGAGAACTTTGGAAATGATTAATGTTTTAGCTGGTGAATGATTACAGTCGCAGTCCCTTTCTACTGAATAATGATCCCTCACACTGCCAAATATGATTTCTATTTCATGATAGTTTACAATCATAAGAAAGTGATACCAAACATCCACTTTACATGGTCGACAAGCCTCCGCATCCCTCTTCCTGATAGAGGAGAGTCAAGAATCTATGTATGGTGCTCGTGAGGCTTAAGCATTTCTTATTTTAAGGATTGAAGCAGTCAAAGAAAAAGTACATATTTTGTTTATACCTCCCAAAAGTGTCATGTTCCTACTATCCCTCGATTGTAGGCCACTGTTCTGCCATCCAATGCACCACGTACCTTCCTGTAAAAGTCCAAATTTGTAAATGATCATTTATGCATGTGAAGATTTTGGTAACAAACACAATTCAGAAATTCACCAAGGAATAAATAAAGCACTGTGCTCTGCAAGATATGCATCTGAGAAGAAAGGCAAGGCATCAATGAAGGATTGGCCATCGAAGAATTGACTTTCTAGACTTATTACAATGCTTGATATTACGGAACAATATATTATACACTGGTTGTATTATAATTATACTTATACAAGGCCCTATACTTATACTCCTTTAGTGTGTATTAGGGTATTGTACACGTGACTATGGTATTGTAAACATGATCTAGCAACCCTAAACACACCCACACACATGCGCGCACACATATAATTGTTTAACTGAAGCCACATATCATTATCCGCTAACAATTTTCTTCCCTGTGCTTGTTTGCTTAATTTTAACTATGAGCAACCTCTACAAGACAAAGGGCTTCCCCAAAGAAGTTGTCTAACCAAAGATCTAACAAATTAGGCCTTGGATTAAGCCAAACAATTGACAGGGAAGCTTTGACGTACCCATTCACACACATACAAACAAAATCCAACCAGCCAGTATTTTGCACATTCCAGTCACCTAAAATCACCATTTTCACCTACAAAATCATGTCCACAACATCCAAATATTACTTTTTAAACTTGATTTAATTTTAAATCAAGTCCATTACATATAACGCTGGATGATTCAGATTTGAGGCCTGCAGTCTGCTAAGGTACTATGTGGAGATGAGAAGCTATTCTAAAAGAAAAGGAACAAAAGATGCGCTAGAGAACTGCACAACCAAAGCAGTATGAATTTTTGCAGTGAAATACTTACAAAGGGGAACAGATACTCGTGTGGATAAACGTTCAAGATAACTGAGTTTTCAAAATGGAAAGTGACATTAGGAAATCAATCATCCACGCTGCAAAAACAAGACATGTATAAGCAACTGCATTCTGTGCCTCAATACTGTCCGAACAAAGTATAAAGATACCAGAAAACAATAATCAATTTCCCAGAATCATTATTAAAGAAATTAACAAGCTAAGAAACAAACTCCAGTCCCTTATTAGACATATTATGACTGATAGAATCTGAAACAGAGTAGCGTGTTCAGTATAAAGATCATTAAAGGAAGCTCAAACTGAATGAAATGAAAAGGAATGAATCAAATTTATGCACTTTTACCAGCACACTCTTATACAGTAAGCATTATTTTTCTCAAATTTACCGCCATAACCCATGCAGAAGTAGTCTTAGGATTCGCTTTCCTGTCTTTCTTCAACATTAATCTTCAAGATAATACAAAATTAACAAGCCCCAAAGGCTCGTCAGAGTAGTGACACTTTACAAGACACTCAACACAGAAACAAAGCTAAAAAGAAGAGAGTTAAGAACATAAACACAATTGCTATACCCTCTTCCAATATAAAAGGAAAGCATGTATATGCATGAGATATCTATTACCATTTTTTAATATGATATTTATTAATGAATTAGCCCCCTACTGATGTTTGATGCACATGAAACAAATCAGATGCGGAAGATTTAAAATATCTTATCTGACATCAATACAATTTAAAAGATAACCATAGATTTTTCAAATTTAAATCTGAAGTTAATGTTTTACTACTCTGGTTTGAGAGTGTTTGGATGTTTGGATGTCTAGCCTATATGTATATTTCTAGTTATGAGATGTCAAAACTTGATGCGAAGTTTAGATAATGTGTCTTTTTAGGGTATCAGTAAAGGGTGAAAGGTTTCAAGCTTTACGATCCAAAGGCAAACAAAGTGATGATCACTAGAGATGTGGTTTTTTATGAAAAAGTCATGTTATAGCATACTCAAAAAAAAAAAAAACGAGTGTTAGAAAATTGCAACAATAATGACCATGAGGTGTAGGTGGGAGCTAAATACTCATATTAAGAAAGAAATCATTGAGAATTCAAGGAGTTTTAGTTCAAAAGATCAGTAACATGACAATATAGCTTTAGATATGCCTAGACGCACTATTTGGCCACCCATCAAGTATGGTTTTGAAGATTTGGTCTCTTATGCACTTATTACTAATAGCGAAGATACTACTAGTTTTTAAGAGGCATTACAAGGTCAAGATAAAAGTAAATGGATGGGTACTGTGGAAGAAGAAATGGAGTCTTTGCATAAGAACCAGACATTGGAGTTGGTTGAACTTCCAGAGAAAGAGAGGGCGATAGAATGCAAATGAGTGTATAAAAAGAAAAAAAGCAATATATGAAAAAGAGGGAGAGAAGTTCAAGGCTCTTTTAGTAGCAAAGCATTACTCACATAAGAAAAGGGTTGACTATGATGAGATATTTTCTCATATAGTTAGACATACTTCCATCAAGACAGTGCTAAGCTTGGTGGCATATTTTGATATGCAGTTAGGGCAGATGGATGTCAAAACAGCTTTTCTCCATGGAGATTTAGAGGAGTAAATTTACATGGTACAACCAGAAAAGTTTAGTCAACCTGGATAGGAACACTTGGTCTGTAAATTGAGGAAATCGCTTTATAGACTGAAACAGTCTCCAAGGCAATGGTACAAGTGATTTGACTCTTACCTAATCAGGATTGACTACAAAAGATGTGAGTATAACTATGGTGTTTACATAAAGAGCCTTGATGATGATTCTTTCATTTTCTTGTTGCTTTATGTGGATGATATGTTGATTGTTGCAAAGAGTATGAGTGAGGTCAACAAGTTGAAGATTTTGTTGAGTAGAGAATTTGACATGAAAGATTTGGATGTTGCTAAGAATATTCTTGGAATGGAGATTCGCAGAGATAAAACTACCAAGAGATTACGGTTATCTCAGTGTAACTATGTTAAGAAAGTGTTGGAAAGGTTCAACATGTATAATGCAAAACCAGTGAGTACACCTTTAGCGAATCATTTCAGATTATCTATTGTACAGTGCTCGAAGATAGATGATGACGAGAAAGACATGTCAAAGATCTCTTATGCTAGTGTAGTAAGGTGTTTAATGTATGTTATGGTTTGTATAAGACCAGATTTGGCACACTCAGTCAGTGTAGAGAGCAAGTTTCTATCAAATCCAGGACGACATAATTGGGCAAGTGGATCTTCAAATGCTTGAGAGGTATTATAAATTATGGTAGCATATTTAGTAGATAATAGGGTAATCATTTAGTTGTGGGATATGTAGATGCAGACTATGTAAGGGACTTTGATGATAGGAGATCTACCACAGGTTATGTATTTACTATGGTAGGGAGGCCTATTTGTTGAAAGTCTATGGTTTGGTCTCTAGTTGCACTATCTATTATTGAGTCAGATATATAGCAGTGACTAAGGCTGCCAAGAAAGCCTTGTGGCTTACAGGTTTGATCAAAGAGCTGGGTATTCAGCAAGGTGGAGTTCAATTGCATTGTGATAGTCAGAGTGTCATTTACTTGGCAAAGAACCAAGCACGTGGATGTGAGGTTTCACAGGATCAGGGAATTGGTTTCTTCAG
Organism: Populus trichocarpa; assembly: GCF_000002775.5. NCBI lineage: Eukaryota > Viridiplantae > Streptophyta > Magnoliopsida > Malpighiales > Salicaceae > Populus > Populus trichocarpa. The sequence goes on along the minus strand of NC_037286.2, from coordinate 22,575,679 downwards.
TGAACTGTTGCTTGAAAAAGTTCACTTTTGAGAATGCAACAGACATGTTGACAAAGCATGTTATCATAGATAAATTCAAGCATTGCTTTAAATTAATTAAAGCCTCTGTATGCTAGATAGGAGATGCCCAACCTATTGTTCCATGTGGAGTTTTCCCTATTTTTCTCCTAAGGGGTGGATATCCACCATTGTGAAGATTGTTATAGTTTGTGGCTCATAAACAGATGTTGGAATAGAGCAGAGTGGAACGACAGCATCTGTTTGCCGAAGTAGAGCAAAGTGGAACAACAGCATTTGCCTCTCTGAGATTTATTTCTTGTTTAGCTGTCAGAGACGATTAATAGGTTAGAGGGGTACAGTAAAGGTATATTAGGAAAAATTATTAATACTCCTTGGACGATTAGGATTCCTTGGGCGGCTAGGTTTCTATGGAAGGTTTAGGGTCTACTATAAATACATATCATATAACCCTATTTCGATATAGTGAAAAATAAAAGCTCTTCGCTCTTATGGATGTAGACACATCATCAAACCATGTTAAGTCTTATGTTTTTTCTAGTTTCTCTACTATTGCAATATTCATCAATAATTGTTGCAGGTTTTTCACAACAAATCAGCTGATTAATGAAAAAATAAAACCTTCACTGAAAAAGACTGCACAAGCAGTTAGAGCAGCGATCTAGAAACCAAACCAAACAAAATATAATGAAGTGAGCATCCCATGCTTATATTTAATCAATTAATTTAATTTAATTCAAAACAAAATTTATTTTAAAAAAAGATAAATTTAACAAAGAAAAAAATAAAAAGATCTGAGATAACCCGAATCATTTTTAAAATTAGTGATAGATCCTATAAAAGCAAATAAAAAGACAATGGAGCCCAATCTCCAATTGTATAAATGTTGAGGGATGAAATTGCAAAACATGAGCTTAGAAAAAGACAAAAACAAGCAAACTTGGGTGAACTTCTTAAACCCGGGTTAATCTTCCAAGCTCGCACCCGTGAAATTATAGACTCAGGCTCAATCAAGATACTCAATTCACAACTAATTTAATGTTGAATGACGAAATAAAAAAATAACAATCAAAATAATAAGGATCAAATCTAATAGGAAAAAAAGTTGAATGAGAATAAAATCATAAAACAAAATCAATTTTAGAATTATATCAAATAAAAAAAAACAAAGACCACATGTACTAGTATTATGAAACTCATTTTGTTACTATAGTTATGGAAAAGTTAATAATTCACAAATTTAATGGATGTAATTTCAAGATTATTATATGTTCATCAGAACATGTATAACAATTCAAAAAAATTACTTCAAGATAGCTTTCATGTTCGTACATGTAGCAACGCAAAAGCACATGGACTAGTATCATCTAATCCGGTCAACAAAACCTAACAATCCAAATGCAGACACAATGTTTACCTTTTTTTTTTGTTCAAATGATGACCAAATTTAGACCAAGTAAACCATATGTAATTTGGTTTTATCGCAAATCACATTCCCGAAAAAAATCACCAAATTTTCTTCTTTTTTTTTTAGATTAACATGGGTGTCCGGACCAGCTTGCGCGCACCTCGACTAATCCCACGGGCTCTGAAGTTAACGACCATGTGAAACTCGAACTGGTAACCTCTAGCTAGGGAGCTGACCAGTTAAGCAACATCCCTCAAGATTAATCACCAAATTTTCTTCCTTATGATGGTTATGGGAATGAACTTCTCTCTTAGAAAACACACTGCATTGAAATCCCTCTCACATGCCCCCAATGAAACAAAACCGTAAACATATGCAAGCTATTCCCATAAAAGGACCAGCAGTTAGCATATTTTAACCAAAAAGCTTATCCACCAATTCCCTTACTCTCGATCTAAAACAAAAAAGTAAGACAATCCAAAAAATTTATGAATTTCGCAAGCAACCTATTGTTTTAAGTAATGACATTGTGACATGAGTCTCGACCAGATGATGAAAAAATCCAACTAAGATCCAACACACCTAGTAGTGGGAATTTAACAATGCCTTTCCTTCAAGACTAATGGCATTGTCTTTAGATTTAGATCATTGAAAACATTCTTAAACAACATTGGGGCAAGAAAATCATTGCAAATTACTTGTAGTAATTCAATCAAATATTGCAAATATCTAGTTAAAGCACAAAAGGTTCGACCAAATATTGCATAAAATTGTAGAACAAAACTTGAAGCGATTTTCACTCATTATAATCTTTCAAGCCAATTTGGAATGATTCCCGACCAATAATACTGATGCTAGGAAAATATTTTCTAATGGAACCCGATTCACTTTTTACAAAGCTATCTCAAAAACAATTCAATGTCAGGAGACAGCCTTCATATATAAAGATACCATTTTCATGATCTCACCTTCAAATTATTTCCCTTATATGCCCTAGGAGACAGCCTTAACATCTTGCATGCTTTGGCTCATTTAAATATCCAAAGACCTCAAAACCTTCCAAGTCTTTTCAACTCTCATCCTTCAATGAATCAACAACCACAGTATTCTTTATTTGGAACTTGATCCGCCTGCAGTTTTTTTTTCCTTTAAAAAAGATCTCGAATAGAGTCACAAATGAATTTTCAAAGGGCAAGGAGAGTGAGGGGCCAATAGTCTAGAGTAGAGAGAAAAATAAAAACCAAATTGAGGGATTCAGTTGAAGATAAAGAGAAGAGTTGGTCTCAAAAGACAAAATTAGCATTACAATGCTCTTGTATAGTCAAATGATCAAGTAGGTTTGCTCTCTTCCTTGTATTTTCAAGTTCAAACCTTGAAGCAACTTTAAGAAAATCTATACCCCTAAATGCAATCTTAAAAGGAGACTTAGTCTCAATTAATATGTAAACTGACCCTAAGGATACCCTCTACCATCGAAAAAACAAAACAATGCTCAAGTAACAACAGTACGCCTTGGTTACATACCTTTACACGTAAAAGCTTATGAAAAATTAGATCAACCACAAACGGCAAAAAAGTTTAAAAATGGGAACAAAGGTAAGCAATCAACGAGAGATAATGTTAGGAGGATATAAGTATTAGCTTAAAGACTTAACCTTAAACTGCTCATCCTATTAGCAACACCAAGATGGCCCGAGTGTCAATCCTGGTTGTCTCGAGCAATTACAAGTTCCTCACTGTAGAGAGCATGTTTCTAGCCAAACCATTGTCTGCAAATGTACATGCTTTCTTAGGTCTTTCAATTGTGTGAACGAGAAAGGACATGGTGCCTCACACATTTTCAAAGTGCAAATTGAAGTCGAACTTACCTCACAGCACACCTCCTATCTCATGTTGTGCCAAGTTAAAACTCAATCCTTCTCTTCTATTCTTTTGAGCTGCACCACTTTCATTCTCACTTTGTTTCAGTTTCTTTATGCTTTGATTGCCACAAAAAAATATCATAGCCTTGGCACTCCATACATTGAGTGATGACTTCAATAATTGCAATCCAGTTTACTGTTTCATTAAATAAATTAGTAATCTTTTCCTTATCAAGAGTATCCACTCCTCCAAAACTATTAATGATTGGAAAAACTAATGCTCTCGTGTGCATCATTTTGGTTCATTATGAAAAAAGATTATTAATCCAAAGCTCCTTTTAATCATTTTGGAGAAAAAACTACTAATCATTTTGGTTGAAACCACTAGGATGGCATATGAGAAACGCCGAGGAGATTGGCTAATTTGAAGTTAAGATACCAGTTTATAACCCATTTATTGAATGAATGAGTAGCTATATGAACTCAATCCTAATTAGAAATAACCTACCAATAAATGGATTTAATGCTAACAAGCTTCTATTCTCTTTTATGCATATGTAATTCACATGGAAAACTACATAATCCAAAGCTCTCTTTGACTAATTTATCACCAAAACATGAATCCTTAAGGTTTAGTTTTTCACTTTTGCTGGTTTGTAAATCAAATTCAATGGTTTACCTCCAGATCCATCACTTCCATCCTCCTCGTCTTTGGCATGTAATCCTACTATTTTATTTGCTCTTTTGTGAGCAAAGGGGTGAGTACCAACAAATGAATTAAAATCATGACAAATATCAGCCCTAAGCCCATCAAAGTAGCAAACTGCTCTCTGTTGGTCTGATTCCTCAATATGGATTCAAAGAGATAAGCTAGAAGAACAAGTAAAGATGGAAGTCAAGGAGATCAATAGGATATTCTCGTGATATGATAGGATTACACGCTTGAAACTTGATGGCAAAATTAGTCTACCATATGTCAGCACAATCACAAAGTTTAGTGGCTATTAAATCATTGGCCCGCGCCACCCGATGTGATCCAGTTAACTAAAATATAAAACAAATCTGTAATTTAAATCATGACACAATGATAATTTCATGTAAAAAAAATCAGAATAAATTATAAAATTCAATTTCCAATCAATCCAATGTTGAATAATGGACTAGAAAAAAACATAATTAAAAAAAACATCCAAGTCAACCCGAGTTAACCTATCAAATTCATGACCCGTCAAGTTAAATTATAAAACTTTTTTCTTAATTAACACAATGTTAAAAAAAAATTAAAAAAAAGACACAAAAAAATAATTTGAGTCAACTCAGGTTAACCCGTCAAATCCATAACCTCGATCACGAGACTAAGATAACATCAAAGAAAAAAAAATAAAAAATAATTCAAGTCAACCTAGGTTAACCTATCCAACCCGTGACCCGGGTCATGAGATTATGATAACCTCATATAAAACAAATCAAAATAAACTATAAAATTCATCTCTCAATCAACCTAATGTTGAAGGATGAACTTAAAAAAAAAAGACTCAAGTCAACCCGAGTTAACCTACCAAAATCATGACCAGTTATAAGACTAATATAACCCTATAGAAAGTAAATCAAAAGAAATTGTAAAGCCTAATTTTCAATTAACTCAATGTTGAATGATGAAATTGAAAAAAAAATCAATTAACAAAAAAACACCAAAAACATAATTTGAGTCAACTCAGGTTAACCCGCTAAATCCATAACCTTAGTCATGAGACTGGGATAACCTTAAAAAAAACCAAAAAATAACCCGAGTCAACCTAGATTAACCTGTCAAACTCGTGACCTGGGTCATGAAACTATGATAATCCAATAGAAAGAAAATCAAAACAAATTATGAAGCTCAATTCTCAATCTACCGATTGTTGTTGAAAAATGAAATTGAAAAACAATTAATATAAAAAAATGGCATAATAAAACGACTTGAGTTTACTCAGGTTAACTTGTAAAATACATGACCTACGTTATGAAACCGAGATTATCTCATAAAAAACAAACCAGAACAAATCATTAAACTTAATTTCTAATCAACTTAATATTAAGGATGAAATTGGAAAAAATATCAATTAAAAAAAAACTTTAAGTCAACCGGATTAACCCGACAAATCCACAATGAGGGTTACAAGCCTGGAATAACCATATAAAAAACAAACTATAATAAATCATGAATCTCAATTTTCAATAGACCAAATGTTGAATGATGAAATTTAAAAAAAAAACATAGATTTAAAAAAAAATCTAAATACCAAAAACAAATTATTACTATGAATAGTGTTTTGTGAAGTGTTAGGCCAAAACATGTTGATAGGGACACTGGATCTAAGACATGATTTACGCACGCGTATGATCATCGACAATTGAGGGTAGTCCAACTCCTTGTTCTTTGGTTGAGAAATTAAGCTCATCCAAGCCCAAATTATTAGATTTTATTTATCTTTGTTATTGGAGTTCAGTTTATGTTATTTTATTAAACTTTATTAGTTAGTGGGTTTTAAGCTCAAATTTAATTTTGATTAGGATTTTATTATTTATATGTAAATTTTTGACATTACGATCAATTTTTGATGAATTGAATAAAATTTGCAAAGTTGTTGATTTTATTATTTATGTATTTTAGTTTGTTTTCTTTTGATTAGTTGTAAATTTCCTTTTATAAAAAAAAAAGTTAAAAGTGATAGTAAAAAAAAAGAGAGAGAAAAAAGAAAAAGTGAAAGCAGTAAAAGGATATTATTTGAGACGTCACGAGGGCGAGGGAAACTCCATGAAATCAATGACAGCACACGTGATCCAAGTAGTCTATTGTCAACATTAAACAATTTGTTCGGTAAATTACTTAACTCTTTAATTCGTTGAATTTTATTTCTTTGATAATACACTTGTTATTCAACTTATCATTAATAATATTTTTTGTGCCTAAAAAAAAATATTCTCATCTTATGTTATATTCCTATATTTTGCTCACTTTAGATTTTGTCATTCAAATTTTATCATTAGTTTTTTTTATTAATTGTGGAGCTTATCGAAACTAATTATAAATTTTGACCTTTATTTGATTAATTATTTACACTTAGGGTATAACGTTACATGCTTAAAAAAGTTCTAGTGTTTTCTGTTCTTGATTAATCTCCATGTTAAAAAATAAAAAATAAAATGAAATTAGCTTTATTTTTATATTGTGATTCACTTGTGAAAATCGTATATGATCTCAATTCTATTTCTAAATTAGTGTTGCATGCATTTATATCATAATCTAGTGTCCAAATTTAATTTTACACTTACCGTAGACCTGGCCCTTAGTCTCTTAGGGCCATTTGAAAGGAACTGCAAACCTAGATGACCAACATATTTAAAAGAACTTAACCCTAAAAGGTTTCTTGAATATGACACTCAAAAATCAATAAATATCACAAGAATAATCATTATAGACAAGTTCACCCCGAGCGCCACCAGTATGACTCATTTAAGTTACTCTAAACATGATCTTGGTAAGCGTGTCATAAGCCCTAATAAAATAAAAGCCTCTATTTTTTATGCTTATCATGATCCTTGGATCTTTGATATGTGGATTCGTAACATTGATCAATTATTTGAGTGACACAACTTGTCTGGAAATAGGAGATTTAGATTTGCTAAGATAACGCTCATTGGTGAAGTCAAATTTTAATAGGGAGATGTTGAGGATTGTCTAGAGAAAAGAAGTAAACCTCCCATAACTTATTGAACTAAAATGAATCAAAAAATAAAGGAGAAGTACCTACCTTAGTCTTATAGAAATAAACTTTTAGACCTATGGAACAATATAAGATAAGAGAACAAGTTTGTCAATAAGTATAGAATACAATTAGTGATTACACGATGAGATGTGCTATGAAAAAAAATAAAGTCATGACTTTATGTAGATTTTATAAAGGTTTGAACGATGATTTCAGAAAAGTGATCATGCTCATTGATGATTTTACTCTTAACCAAGCCTATAATTATTTGATCAGACTATGAGTTACTTATACAGAATAAATGAATAAAGCATCAAGACCCTCATAATGCCTCTTTTAGATCTAAAAATAGGAATGACAATTCTTTGTTAGGTGCTTCATCATATAGACTCAATCCTAGTTGTGCCCAAATTTATAAATAATATAAGAGAAAAGGTGTTGTTAATGAAATGTCTAGATGGAGGTTAAAGGTTTAGTGTGCTAAAAGTCAAGATTTTGATCATATATTTTTCAACTACACCTTTAAACCCTTAATCATCGAAGAAAATGAAGATACAGTTGAAAAGAAAAACTATTGTGTGCAAGTGTATGAACTCAATTCTGATGACTTTAGTGACTTAGATGAAAAGGTTGTGCAAAAAACGGGACTTAGCACTATAAGTACAAATGAGTCTTAAAATGAGATTGATAAAGAATATAATAATTCTGCTTTAGTGATAGAGAAAGAAGTTTTAGTAAACTCTATATGGAATCGTTTGAAGAGGTAAGTATGGTCTTAGAAGAGTTGTAATATTAGTCATCTTAAACTACTTGATTCTCCACCCACCATGCTTGATGTCCAGCACGTCAAAGGTTTAGAGCAACATGCTTCTCACCCCCTCATATTTGACGTCCAACACGTCATAGGTTTAGATTATAAAACAAATTCAAGCAAGTAAAGAACAACACAAATTTCAAGCTGATTTATATAAGTATCATGATGAACTTTATGTTAAAAATTATTTCATGATACAAATTGGACCTGAACAATGTCATTTGAAAACCAATCATAAATTTCAAATAAATAGTGTTATACCATTCTAGGTGTTGTAAAGGATTGAATCAAATAGTTATATCATTAAACTGCCATTAAATTTTGATATTAACTTTACTTTTGATATGAAGAACCCCATTATATATAAATTACAACATATCTTTGATGCTTTTTTGAGATTCGTACCTCATTATCCTTATCATTATCACACAAAAAAATATATTAATGCTACTTTGGAATTATATATAAGTTAGGCGACTAGATTCAGACTATATATAAATTACTAGAGAGACATCACATTAACTTGATCATGATCTTTAGGAACATTTTCAGAGCCGCCTTGAACAATATTCAACGAGATCAAGTTCTTCCAATTTCAAGAGAGATGATTGAGACACTAAATCCAAGAACATGATTCACACATGTATTTGATCATCGACGATGAAAGATAGCCCAACCTAGTTCTTTATTTTTTTTTTGAGATTGGACTCATTTAAGCCCAAGATATTATATTTTATTTGTCTTTATTATTGAACTTAAGTTCATATTATTTTATTAAAGTTTTATTAATTTGTAGGTTTTAAACCCAAATTTAATTATGATTAGAGTTTTATTATCTATATGTAATTTTCTTGACATCAAGATCCTTTTTTAATGAATTGAATAAATTTACAAATTTGTAGATTTTTTCCGACCCCTACTCTCTCTTCTTCACTTCTTGTTCTTTTCTTTTTTTTTGGCTTCTTCTTAGCTGCTGCTTTTCTTTTTTTTCTTTAGCTTTAAATCTCCTTTTATCACATGCTCTATTCTATTTGACTTTCCCACTCATTAAAGCATTCCAGGTCTTATTCTTCCTTAAATCGGGAACAACAATCTTCATACATCAGTCCCCAACACGTTCCAGCAAAGTAAGCACTTGGGAATCTTCATAGATAGTGCGGCAAATTGTGGCAGCAGCTGGGGATGAAATAAGATGATCTCGCCTGCTTTATCTTTTCTTCTAATTAGAGACTTAAACAAAAATCCAGAACAAAGAGAACCCAATACCAATCAGCTTGGTATGTTCATGATGCATCAAATTTCCAGCCCAACCATAGATGCCACTAGCAATCACAAGATTCACAACATGCAAGAAACAACTCGCATTATGTTAGTCCTGACTCATAAGCGCTCATATAGTACTTCAGTGACACTCCTCCAGTGGACTGAATATCACAGAGAGATTGTATCCTCCTGGAGTTCACCTGGATAATTAGAATCAAAGATTGTCCATGGCGCCACCAATAGCACTACTAAACTGACATGCACTACAACTCCCAAATATCTTAGAATCCATTTTGTGACTTGCGAATGCGTTTTTCATGATTCCCAAGATCAACTCCGTAGCACAAAAACAAGGTAAAAATCAGTCTCTATATCAATCACCAGTGCCAACTACCACAGTGAAAGGAGCAACCTGCTCAGAGCTTGCAGGATCAGTAAAATAAAAGAGAATATAATGGACACCAAGCTTGAAGCCAAAGAAATCCGGACTTGGATTATCCATTCCAAATTAAGAATGCAAGAGGATTCCGTAACATGAGAAGCCAATTGAAAATAAAAATTTGTTTGGGATAATATTCACTTGCTTCAAGAGAAATTACTAAAAGAGTTTGTAGGTTAAGCCTAGAAAGATTCAGGAAAATGGACTCGGGCATTGGCCTAATTTTGATAGCATTCCCTGTGGCCAAATATTAATAAATGCCTTGCAATAAATGCAATCTATAGCTAATACAGATAATGCCTTCATCTATGAAAATCCAATTTCAACATAAATGGCAACCAATATTTAGTTAGAAAAGTTTTCAAATGATAAATTGCAAACTTGAAAAATGAAAAGCCTTAAACAAAATTATAAAAAGAAATGCAAAGAGAAATCAAAAGTTTGGACAGATCATTGAAATGGATGAATAAAGGGTGAGATTTCATTTATATCTAATTGCATAAATATTAGTGTACCTGAGTAAAGTTACAGTGTGAGGCAAAGTGCCCACCTGTGAGCTGAACTAAGATATTTTATGGACAAGTGAGATCTCAATTTGTGAATCAAGGTTCAGAAGTGGGGAAAGAACCAGAGAGGAAAAGAAGCTGAATCACTTAATATTTCTTTACGGCTGTAACATGAGAGAACAGTACAAGATTATAGGACCATGGAAACAAAAGAACATGACCCTTTAGCATTGACAGAATGGTATGCTAGATGAGCAAATTGTGAAGAGGAAACAATCAGTCTTCAAAAGGATTTCACACGGGCATATCCGGTAATTGAGAAATCTCTGCACAAAGGAATTGGAAAGGATTATCAGTACAGGGTGCCAAAGGAAAACTCTGCTCAAGCAGCATTTTGCCAAAAGAGTGATGTGATCTCAAAAAAAGAAAAAAGGATTTGCAAGAGGAAAAATAAAAAGCAAGAAAAATAAGATCGAACCAGACAAACATGAGATACAATGGAAGATTTGACAGCATGCACTGAATGGAGAAAGATAAAAGGGCAATACAACAAAGAAGTCTTGAAGACACGAGTGTGGTAGTGCAAATGCATGCCCATCTGTGGATGGGATCAATTTTCATGGAATGAGATGATGAGACCATGAGACATTCAATGGCTATATTCCTTGTCTTCAGAAATTATATCTACCACCAACTTATCTCAAAGTTCCCAATAGTGTTTGCTTCATGGCTTGCATTTATTCAAATATTCTAAGAACTTGAGGAGTAACAATAATATTTTCTTTGTTACAACCTTTAAAATCTCTATTGACCCAAAGTGAATTATAGTTGATTCAATTGAACCTCATTTGTTTAGTTGAGCAACCAAAAACAATTCTTGCTAAAGGAAGTGTTGATTGCCTTATTCCCATAATTACTTGAACTCCATGGTTATGTATTTCTAGAACACTTAATTAAAATGTACATCTCAACTCAACTAAGCCTGGACCATATATTAACTGGAATACACTACATTAATATCCTTCCTCTTTTTCACCAATTCTGAATTCATATTCGTTGGATTTAATAAAATTATATTTTCTACTATCAACCTACACATCTTTATACTGAATTGGGACATGGCATGGAGAGACATATGACTACCGAGAAAAATGGATGAACTTCAATGAATTGGATGAGGTTAAAATAGAAAATAAGAAATGTGGTGTTGACTTTGGTGCATTTTGATAGGGCTTCATGACTTCTCAGGATTGAATATAATTGATGAGAGTGATTTGGGATAGAATAGTATGATAATCCTTTTGAAAGGCTTCATAAGGAGTTTCCTTAGCTAATGCTTAGAAATGTTTCAGTTATTGTTTTTGTTTGCTTTACTTGTAGGAGGATACCTCATTCCCTTTGTTTTAAAAGCTAATTTATCTCTTTTACAGTTATATTTTTCCTTTGATAAATAAATTAAATTTTTTGTAGTTTTGCTTAATGGACAAACATGGGACAAAGGGAGTACATTGCTAAACACCATTTCATTTTTAATACAAAAGAACATGTTTAGCAATAGAAGAAAATAATTGAAGTACTTGTAAAGTATGTGATTTCAAACTATAGATTTTCATTGTAGAAGAGCATGTTTCTTTGGAACTCAAGAGCACAATCACAACAGATAAGCATATACGTATCGCAGTGTGCCTGTTGTGATTCAATTTGTGAATTACAAGTTAATTGAAAGGATTTAGTTTTGTTTGCTACCTTGGGAGAAATCCATCATCCAAGCCATTTAGCATTCTCACCATAATGGCAGAAGATAGCATAAGTGATAGTTTAACAATAGCAAAAGTAACTACAAAAAGCAAAGTGTTCAATTCTTCTCGGGTGGTCATTCAGCACCCAGGTGAACAAAAATTATCAACAAGTAGCAGCACATCATTAGTAGGTTTCATAAATCCAAGTATCCTATGCTTTGGGAAATTCATACGCTTGGGCACCAGGTTTATTAGAAGTATATACAGGACTAAACCAGTTTAGATGTACCCCACACCTCATGGATTCAATGCTTTCATTGAAATGAAAAAAAACATCTCTTCAACATTTTGGTTTCTGATCCTTTTCCCACCAGAATAATCTACCATGGACACTTCTTCCTTGACTAAAAGAACTTTGAGTAATGGAATTACTGAGTGTTTTAGTTGAGTTTGAGGGCAGAGGCCATGTGTTCTCTGCTAGAAAAAAAGAGGCAGAGGTAGACCAGTCTCATAATTCTGAATAAACTTTCATTCAACTCAAACTCTCTTAATTCAAACACATCAGAAGACACCTAAATAGACTTGCTAGGATAACAAAGTTACAGAAACATGCTGCAGAACTTCCTGAATAACTAACCACTAACAAAGACACTATAAATATATTGCTAAAGAATCCTGACCACTTAGACATATACTGGCTCGCACTACAAGAAAATAGAACAAATTGAGCTAAAAAGCTAGAACTTGGAAAACATAAGACCAAGTCAGCTACGTTAAAATGCTTCTAACATGTTCTTCCATCCTCATCTTTTTTCCTAGCACCCCTTCTTCCAGCTACTCTATTCTTTATTGCTACAGTAACCTCGGATTACTATTTACAGCTACAATAACAATCCCAAATTTTTTATAAAAGACATCATTAATCAATACCAATTCCACGCACATCAAACTCTAACCCTGATTCTCACCTAAAATCCCAAATTCTCCACTGCCCACCACAAATCCCTTTGTGGGACAAAAACCAAACTTGTCCTGCATCAAGCTCCTTTCTTATTTAGCTTTCTCATCCAAGTTACATAACTTACACAATGTTCTCATGCCACTATGACCTAGTGGTGCATATATCACTATCTGGGTTCTTCATGTGATTGTACATGCCCTTCTTTCGTGTATTATCAACCTTGTATTTTGTGCATTAATAAGCCACACTGGATTCAACAAACATGAAAGAGATGCAAACAGACGAAGTAGACCTTTAATTCTGCTCACCTCTTTTATTCTCCTTTCCAGTCTGTCAATTCACTGCGTGGAGCATAGAGCTTTGCCACTTGCTCCTCAGCTTCTGTGTCATTAACCACACCACGGCATCGAGGGAAGCCACAATAGCATGCTAGTTTTTCTTCAATTGAGAAAAATCTGAAAGAAATGAAGTCAGCATCCCAGGGGAATAAAAAGGAACTTTTATCACATAGGAGTCGAGGGAAACCTATAATCATATGTGAGCTCTTCCCATCTTTTAATATCTCTCTTTGCAAATATAATTATATGCTCATCACCATTAACGCTTATAACTCTCGAATAGCAATTGGGCTGCAAAAAAAGCAAAAGGAGATATAGCATTTGGTAAAGCAAATGTAGAAATAAATAGCAATATCAGAAGCATATTACCATGTGACCTTTCATCTTCAAGCAAGTTTGAAAAGTTAAAGCGAGAAAAATGCTATAAAGTTGGATAAATTTATCAGTCATAACTTAATCATAAAGCTTTTCTATAAATCATATATGGCATAGACCTTTTCATACATATTTTCATATCCAATAGAAAGGCTATTAAACAGGATGAACAGATGATACACACCTCACACGAGTGATTAATCAGATGAGCAATACTTCCAGCCCTTGTGGCATCAATGACTCGTTTATCATCAATTCTAAACATGTAAGTCCCAGCACCCTACATTAACAAGGAAAAGAAAAGGTAAACTTCAATCTCAACAGCTTTCTAGAGGACTTCAACAAAGTAAGCCAACCTTTCAGAAATAATCACATTAGTTTTAGGATGATAGTTTGTAGTTGTGCTAGATGACAAATACATGCATACAAAGAGTAAGGACAATGGCAACATTCTCAATAGAAACATACCACCAATGAATTGTATATAAAGCGCTCTCTCCTATCAGCTATTGGAGGTCTGACAAGTTCACCAGTATATTCAATCACCTAAAAAATCATGTATTTGTAAAGAATCAATTCCAAATACAAGTCGAAAAGAGAAATATCATATCACATCAGCAAATTAATTTACCATGTCCCCAGCCCTATGTGGATGCTTTGCAAAGATGCCGAATCCATGGATTCCAGATTTGCCTATGGCATGATATATTTTAATGATCAGCAAAAGAAAAAAAACAACCACCATGTAGAGTCCCAAATGCTCCTTCAAATAAACTGGAAAATTCAAATAGAAATTTGAAAAACCAACTTACCAAATGCTAATCTCTTGCGGAAGGTCTGCCGCATGTGTTGATACTTTTCAGCCATAGAGAGAATGTTACTAGGAGCACTAAGCCGAGAGGCTTTTAGCCTTTGAAGACTAGAAGAGAAGACAGACTTTATGAGTCCATTGGAAGCAATTGTACATCCTGATGATTCATGTTGAGAGTAACCGCCAACCAAGTACGGCTGATTCTCTACAAACAATCGCTTCAAGGATGCAGCAGCGAGGGCTTCCGGTTCTTTCCGCCCCCTTCTTCCAAAATAATTGTAAGGCTCTGCAAGGATAAAAAGAAAGATATAAACAAAAATACTATTCAGACATTTGAACTGATAGATTCTATAAAGCAGCTACACATATAATAAGGAAAAGTTCGCCAGAAAAGATGCAACTACTATATGCAACCAAAGTTATTAACAGTTCATATAAAACTCTGCTGCCAACTCAAAGACCGGAAACAAAGCCCGAAGGAAGGCATGCTTGAGAGAGAGTGGAGATGGGTAAAAGGTTCACAAACATGTCATTGCACACACATAAGTCAGAGAGTAGGAAATAAATATTTTACGAAGTAATTGGCCTTGTAGTACTGCAAATAGAACCACACAAGAATACAGAAAAGCGTACCAGTACGAGCACAGCCAGATGGATTACACGGTGGGATGTAGTCAGAACACCGACGAGGAATTCGACCAACCCGTTCATCTGTGACCATACGGTCATTAGAAGGCTGCCTATGCTTCTTGCAAAAGGAAAGTAAACGAATGCACTGATCTGCGTCATCTTCATCTAGAGAAAGGAGATAGAGTCTGTCCTCATCCTCAAGCTATGCAATCATAAAAGAAAGATAAAATATAAAAATGCAGACATGCAGGCAAGGACATGTAAAAATGAGAATGAGCACACACACTTGCAAACACAGCACAAATCTCTGAATGCTTGATAAATAATACCTCGACGCAAAGACCAGCAGCACGTGCACAAAGTGGATGATATGCTACCCGACAAGTATTATTTGAACACTGTATACAACAAGCATTTCAAAAGGGTTACAACTAAGTACTAAACAAAAAAAATGAGAGAAAGAAAGAAAGAAAGGAAAAGGGCAAGGGATGATAAGATACAAGTGAATCGTTAGATAAAATGGTATTAAAAATTAGCTATTTTATCCTTCTCTTGCTAGGCAAAAAGGTCTCAGATATTAGCCTTCTTTCATTGTTTTCATAAATAATGAACTATAAAGAGCTGATGATGGCAAAAAATAGTGCACCCAGTAGAAAAGGTTAGCCTTTTGTGAGAAAGCAAATTCCAAACAGAAACTAAAATGACAAATCAGTCCCTCAGTTCCAGAAGGCATCTGCAGAAAAAGAAGTTGAAGCTGCATACTTCAACTTGTACTGAATGATTATCACCAGAAATTTAAGTGTGGGAAATTTATAAGAATATACACTTCTTAAATAGCTATACAAGACCCTATCACCTAATATGTGCCAGTTGTCACGATAGTGGAAAGATGATGCATACTTGTCTATTCTTAAATTACCCAATATAGCTAGAGATATGTGGGACGGACAGGCTTTTGATATTTCTAGAGAATCTCCAGAGATCCTGAATAAAACAGAGGAAATTGCATGGAAACACTTCATGAGCTCTAGAGGAAAAGGCTTCTGAAGATGTACAATTTTTGCAATTATTTGCAGTATCTGGTTGAAGCAGAGGTCTTTGAGGACCAATCTCCTTCACAGCAATTATTAAGGAACATGATAGTTTTACGACCTTTACAAAATTCTGATTCAAGAACTTCCAATATCTCTGAAATTAATGTTCAATAAGACTACAAATTGCCATATTTTTTATTCTTACTTTTTACTCTAGGAGGATGCCCCATTCTCCTTGTAAGCATTCATTCTCCAGCATAGTAATTCATTCTTATTTCATCCATAGTTGATATTTTATAAGAGTATTCATCTTAGAATATGTAAAAAGTTGAATCCAAGGAAAAATTTTATACCAACTGTTTTAAAGATTTAGAATCTCTCATGTACTTCCTTGGAATGGAGATTGCTCGGTCAAAAAAAGGGATTGTTGTCTCCTAAAGAAAGTATGTCCTTGATCTTGAGGAGACTAGAATGAGTGGTTATAAGCCAACAAGTATCCCAATAGATCCTAATCAGAAACTTGGTGATGACAAAGAAGGCGATCCAGTTGATACAACACAGTATCAAAAGTTGGTGGAAAAGCTAATCTATTTATCACATACACGGCTTGATATCGTATTTGTTGTGAGTTTAGCAAGCCAATCCATGCACTCACCCTATGCAAAACATCTTGAAGCAGTTTATCGAATCCTTGAAAAGTACACCAGGCAAGGGTCTACTTTTTCATAAGACAACTTGGCAGACAATAGAAGCATACATTGATGTAGATTGGGCAGGTTCAGTCATTGATAGAAGATCCACATCAAGATAATGTACTTATGTTTGGGGAAATATGGTTACATGGCGAAGTTAGAAACAAATGTGGTTGCAAGAAGTTGTGTTGAGGCAAAATATGGGGCTATGGCTAATGGAGTTTGTGAAATGTTATGGCTAAAGAGAATTCTTAAAGAGCTGCAAGTGTCTATGAATATGTCAATGAAGTTGTATTGTGACAACAAAGCTGTTATAAGTATTGCACAAAATCCAGTACAACATGATCGTACCAAACATGTAGAGATTGACAGACACTTCATAAAAAAATTTAATAAAAAAGATTGATAGTGGAGTTCTATGCATGCCTTTTGTTCCTACTACTCAACAAACAGCTGATATCTTCACCAAATGACTCTTTAGACCTGTTTTGAGTTCTTTATAAGCAAGTTGGGCGTGATAGATATCTATGCACCAACTTGAGGGGGGTGTCGGATTATTATAAAATAAAATAGAAAGTTATATTGCAAATAAAATCTGGAATTATTGTTTCAGATTTTTAGGAGTTTTTGTTTCCTATTTTCTACCCTAGAGATCTGCTCTTTAATTTGACTTCTTGATGTTGTGTCCTTCCTAATTTGGTGGCCTTTTCTACTATAAATCTTGTAATCAGAACAATTGAATAAATAAGAAAGAAAGTTCTTCTTCAAAAAACTACAATAAGCAATACAAATACAGCCACGATTCTTGATAGTTTAAGTTTAATGTTAGGATCCCATTCAGTTTCTTCCAACTCAAAGCTCACATCTAGAATTTTCCTTTTGTATGTCACAGCTTGCCCTTTCTTTAAATAACTAAATAAAATTTCTAATGCATTTTTCATGACTGAAATTCAGTGGTGAAGATCCAAGGGTATTAATTTGCTACATTTTATACGAAAAAAGTAAACTAAAGATCCATAAAGATGATAGCATCACCTGAACACCCTTCAAATAAGTGTATTTCATTTACAACATTAATTAGAGAACTGAATATCATCCTTCTCAAAAAAGGGACATTAAGTAGCCAGTAGTTGAGAGAGAATTCATGGTCTCACTAAAAAGTTGGCTAAGGCTTCTTATATTTCCGATCATGTTAACAGTGCGACTTTTGGAATAGTTGATGGGGCAGGCAGCACATCAGCTGTGACAATTACAATACAAATCTCACTAGCATAAAAGATGGTCCGGTAGGAAGACACAGTTACCATTCACAAGATTTCAATTCAGGAATGTTGAGTCCCTAGCTTTCTCTGCTGGTCATTCAGAGCTTTTTAAAGATGTGCTGAATTTTTTGTGAGCTCCAGAAAATGATAAAATTATTGCAAATGTGCCAAAATAAATTAAATAAGGATGTTTAAACAAGAATAGCTACATACGAATAGGGAACACCAAAAAGGAACCAGGAAAGCTACTCATAAGCACCTGTCCAGAAAGTCACAACGCATATTAACAAGTATATTATCTTTGGGTTAATTTTGAGCTTACTTGGATACAAGCTCCATAAGCTACGCCACAGATACTACATAAGAGCTTCCAACGATCCTAGTCAATCACAAAAGCCAGATTAGAAGGAAAACACATGCACATTGCTTGAACCCAAAATATCATATTGTAGTGATTCTGAAGTCAAGAAGCACTTGCAATACTAGATTACTACAGTAGACCAACAAGTACTCAGAATTTTTAGGTTACAGAGTGTAAAATATAAAGAATAAACCCACACCCACCACAAACAGACATTCTATAGAACAAGAAAATGCAAAACTGAAATAACAAGCCAATGTACCTTATTGATTCTACTTTGCCCATCAATGGGCTCCATTCTCTTGACATCAGATAGGCAAGTTTCTGCAGCACATAAGTGCGTCAATATAAGCCATTACAAGGAAAGATGAAACAAGGTGTAAATTAGATTCTAACCAGGAATCCATATGGCACAAGCCAAATGAGCCCAGCGCCCATCAGTTGTAGGCTTCATAGCACCGCCTGAAAGAAAGTCAATTCACAGATTCAGTAACATCACTCGTTGCTTATAAGAAAGGTGTTCTAAGACAATCACACACCAATAACAGGACAAAGGCAGCATGGTGGTGGGGAGTTAGGAGCCCCTGGTCGGCATAAATTGCATAACCACAGCACACCATCAACAGGTTCTAATTCCCCATAGCATCTGGCGTGGACCTGAGCAGACATCAAATTCTGATTAACTTGATGACGCGACTAGATGGATTATAGATATGAAATTAACTTGATGACGTGACTAGATGGATTATAGATATGAAATGAGATAGAACAAAAGGTAATGTCACTCCAATAAAGAAGAGGAAAAAGTGTTGTAAACAAAGTTAAGTGTGCTGCTTATTTAACTAACAGTAGATGATGAGAAAACACTGTCAATTTTAAAAAACTGCAGTCATAAATACAACCCATCATGCAAAATCCATGAAACTGATTGTAGAAAAACAAGTATAGAAACCCTTACCATCATTCTGCATTTATCACACTGCAGGAACAAATTGTTTTCATATTCCTGAAAACAAAGAGCAGCTATTAGAAATTTCTAACCATGGAAGCATCAAAGTCAGAGAAAAAGAAGAGGAAGAATTTCAATAGCTGGGGAAAATTGAAGACAAAGATGCCCAGAAAGCAAGACAAGTCAGAAAGATATGGTGTCGATCGAAGAATTTAGGAGTTTTTCATTCATGGTTCTTTCATTCCCCGTCACAGGGCAAGGGGTGGTTAAGTAGCGAGTAAGCATGCTGCCCAACCAAACTAGTTCTATCCATGCATTATGGGAAGAAGTTTGGCTTTTACCTCATCCATATGGCAGACATTGCACTTATCAAGGTCTTTCCAGTCAACACGAACAGGTCTGTAACCAACAGGTATGCCTTGATATCTTTCAGATGTTAACTTGCACGTAGACAGTTTGGAAGAATGTATGGATTTTGATAATCCCTGTTAGAACCATTGGAAATTAGAGTAGAGTTACAATAAAAAAAAAAAGGATTTTGAACAGTAGACACTTGCAAGTATGCAATAACACCATAAGCTCAAAACACCTTTGAACTTCCACAAGCAAGAAAATAAACAGAACAACACTTTAAAGACATCAAATGAGCAAAAAGGAAAGGTAGATGAGGCCAAAACTTTTGAAATGGTGGTATATTGCATAATACCCAAAACATCTCAATACTGCAAAGGAAAATTCAAGGAACTTGATCCAATTTAAAAATAAGAAGATAAAAGTTAAATTCACCAGTCCCTTTAAAAACAACTTCACAACATAGCAGAACAAGAATTTATCCTAGATGCGTGTAGCATAGTTTTAGCAAAGTTTTAATCTATCAATAGTGGGTGTCATGCCAACTCAGAGAATGATGGAATATTTGTGATTCTAAGGAATTCTGATTGATGGTAAAAATTTGGATTTGAGGGTTTTCTTTGCTCTGGGGATAGGGAAAGGAGAAAACAATTTGTTGAATTACAGGAGTTATTGTAATTGTAAGCTAATCACATCACAGGAAAGTCTGGGTCTAGATAATTCTGTAAATTACTGTGACAGATTTGTTAAGTCCTGCACATCATAAGTTAGAAGCTCATGTGCAATGTAGATGGTTAACATATTCGGCTGCCTTGTTACAGGGAAAAAAAAAGGTTCACTAAGATCTTCTCTTTGTGAAAATTTATTTAATGGTCAAAGCAAACCCCAAACTCCACACACACACTCAGCCACAGATCCGAATTTTGTGCCCTTCTGCAAAAACCACATTCCAAGAAGCAAACCCATCATTTACAGCTGAACAAGAGCTCATCAAAGCATTTCTATCCAGAATTGATTTGAAAAGTTAAAGGGATTTATTTTAGAAGACCTCTTCCACACATTAATCATGCCAAAATAATATAGATTCCTTCTTCCTAGCTTAAAGCGAACAAAAGAGAAGTGCTCCCATCCTCTTCTCAAGTTCCACACCCCAACCATAAGCATTACTAGCTTCCCTGAAGTTCCACCCATTATGATTCACATCCCACTCATACTCAGCTTCAACAACCAATCTATTTTAATTATTTGATTCCAACATGACCTTCCCAAGTGGATTCCAGAGAAGACCCTTATTGAACATGCAAGCAATTTGATTACCAAGTAACACAATAAGTGCATTTATGTGGGCATTCGAGAGAGAAGCACTCCAAAATTCTTTGGAGCTGCAACATGTTTGTGGTGACAGTGTGGGTGAGAGAAATTCCAGAATTATTAAGAGCAAATTTATCTTCGAAGAACCATTAGGAGACAGGATGGTTATTTTAGCTTCCCAGAGTTTTCAACATTAGGTGATCTGGAGGTATAATGTTACCATAGATGAGATGATACTTCGAGGCAACCAAAAAGTATATTCTATTTCAGAGGATGTTCCTTTCTCCTTACTGTAATTTCACAAATTTTCTTCTTTAGATGAATAAAAAAAAGTGATAGAACAACTCTCTGACACTCCATTAATTTTTTTAGATAACCGAATATTGTGTTAATAGCAAAAGGAATTACAAAAGCTTAAGGGAGAATAAATCATCCTCTCAAATAATAAAGCTAAACAACTTGCATAAAAGAGCTGCCCAGTCCCACTGAATAAGCAAAAGAAACTCCCCTAAGAACACCTGCAGCATGACACCACAAAGAAGAAAGGAAAATTACCTATCCCATAACAATTGTCTTGAAGTGAACTGGTTTCTAAAAATCCTAGCATCCCTCTCCAACCATTAATTGAAGCACTAAGAAGTTTCAGAATCCAATTGAGATTTATACTAATGATTTGAAATCAAATTGCAAAGATGCAAAATGGCAAAAGTAGATTTCTATCTTGACAGAAACTATCAACAAAATTTCACTCCAGACCATTCATTATCCATTTGGCTAGCAAATGAGTAATTCAGAAAAGGTTCGACACAATGGCAGCAGATAAAAATTGACATCAATATAAAATAGGCCAACCATTGAAAATTTTAAGGTTATTGAATACCAAGATGCGAACCTTTAGTAGTTTTATAACTTCAGGATTAGAGAAACCAAACATGTCAGAACCAGATTTGAGTTTTCTTTCTCCTCCACTTTCAGCGCTAAAACCATTAGAATTACCATCTTGCATCTTCCTGATTTTTCTGTATATTTTATCCCAGCAAGCATCTGGAGTGGATCCATTAATCTGCAACAATAAAAAAAAAAATTATCTTCAGCTGCTACTCTTTCAGCAAGTTTTACACTATGTAGCCAAGCAAGCAACAGCAATGATGATGGAATGCCAATCATATTTTGATGGGTAGAAGAAATTTATTGATAACAACATGCCAATATCAAGCAAGTCAAAAAATCACTGATAAGATCTATTCTATCCCATTCCCATCTCGTTATCTCTCAAGGATGAGGGACCATTATATCATGTTTTATAATGCCATTGAAAAAGATGCCATACAAAGTTTGTGTTTCCTCAATCATCTTTTATCTGTACATGAGAAGTGCATAGTAGCAACCTGCAAAAGGGTGGTTATGACCTATGATGTATAGTACAAAGAATCATTTAACAAGATGAGACAAGGAATAGTTAAATAGGAGAATGACTTTGTAATGTATTTGTGGTTTTAAGATTAGTTGATCACAACTAACCTCCTCTCCATTATCCAATGTCACTCTAAATAGAGGCCGAATCTTTGACTCGGCATCTCTCAACACTTCCATTTTATATATCATACGAACATTTGGATCTGAACCCCACAAAGTCGAAACCAAAAAAGAGAACAAGTCAAGGAACTAATACAATCAAGATGACTCAGAGAATGAAAAACAAAAATCTCAGAGAAATGAGATTATGGTGGAAAAGATGTGATACACAAAAGTCCCACTATGTATTTATAAAATAACCACCTTTAATTGAAGTAAACTTCCTCAAAGCAGTATACCCTTCAGGCCAGATGAATCTGTTATCCTGGAAATGTTCAGAATCCTTGACAATCTTTCCTGTGAGGACAATGTACGAGTCTATAAGTGTAAATGATTGGTTGCCACAATGTAAATTAACTGCATATTGCAAAATACCCAGTCTCCCCAATCAAGTAGCAGAAAGATATTGCAGGCACTGTGTTGCTATCAAGAACAAAAAGGTGATAAAATGAAATGCACAAAACATTTTCAATCATGTCTTAAGCTGAAAAAAACACACAAGAAGAACAAGAAAATTCCAGATGCTGAAACTTACCAAGGCTTATTATTTGCAAATCCCCAATTACATATGGAGAAGTACCCAGCCTAGCCAATATCCTTTGAATCCCTCCATCTTGCATGCAATCTTCTCCTGAATCTGTACTCCCTTCATCGCTACTCGCACTCTCACAGCTATCAGCTTTCATGCCATTTTGCAGCTGTAGCATTCTTCTCGAAAGCTTTTGTTCACTGAGATACCTGGTAAAAACAAAATGCCCACTGCATCAGGATCCTAACATTGCATGTAAATTTTGAAGTATTCTCACGGTTTTCTAAAAGAACTGCACATTATAGCTGTTCCAAGTGAGTGCATACAGTGATATTTCAGGTAAAAATATGATAACAAGAAGGTAAAGTGATAATGGAAGTGAAGGCCAAAAAAATATAATGTGCAGAGATCCAATATTGATAACCAACTTTAGGGCCTGAGCATCATCAAGCCTTCAGGACAAAATCCCAAGGATTTTCAATATAGAAAACAATTCAATTGTGGAGCCATTAAAAGGCTGCATCAAGAGCATTATTGGCGCATGCAACCCTGTTTCCCAGGTTTCACCACAGTAATACATGCTATCTTACAAGGAGACAGGCACAAGATAATATGGTCCCTGATATAATAACCTCCACCAACTCAACAAGTGACAAAAGGCATGTCATATTGATAAATTGATAACAGAATTCAGCAATGATACCTATACAGCTAGAAGGATTCACATGCACAGGGACATGATGACAATTCTGGTTAAATAAAAGGTACTCAAGTGTGAAACACCATATTATCATGGCACTTCAATGAAATAAACCCTTAAAATCAACCTTACATTTTTGCTTCTTCCAAGCTTCGAGTGAAACGAGGTTGCTTGCACTTTAGGTGGAAAGAAGAAAGAAGTCCTTTGAGAAACGAGATCGCCTGCTTTGGTTTAATTCTGGTAGTAGAAAGATAAAATATAAAGTCAACCTCAATGAGAAATAGATGTCCTACACACTGGGCAGTGATTGACACAAACAAAATCTCCTTCAAACTTAGAAGAACAACGAACCTTGCAAAATCATGGGTACCAAAAAATTGAACAGATATTGATCCTCCTCCAATATTTTTGCTTATGCCTTTATGATCACCAATAAGTGCTCCATCCACAACAATAGCTGGCCACATAGCATGACCTGCACTAGAACAATTAAAAGATATAGTTGGTGTAAAACCAAGAGGGTAAATTTATCTATCTATAGTGTAATTACAAAGTTTTGACAAATTAATTGATGGTAGAACCTGCATGTACATAACAGCAGAAAACTGCCCAAACATGAGAGTAGGAATCAAATAAATGCAAATGATCCTTTCCACTGACATCCTGGCTCACTAATGCCTGGGCAAACAAGACCATCCAAACTCAAATGCATTAAAACAAGTTGTTAACAAAATCATAGATCTTGTTTCCTTTTCCTTTTCTTTTTATTGCCTGGTAAACCTTTTCTGTAATTCCCTTGATCCCTATGCCAGTAAAATGACCATACATTCAATCAATTGTCTTTCTAACCCAGCACATTGGTTTTCATTGACCCTGAAACTATAGAGCATGATCTAATCAAGATGAGCATGTTGGAAGCAGTCAAAATATGTTTGCAAAGGCACACACAAGAAACAGTTTGATCATATGGTGTCAAACACTAATCTAAAGAAAAAGGATAAGATTTTAGCTCGCAATTCATATGAGTTACAGGACCTTGATATTTCCGAGCATCTCTGAGATGTATTTGGTTTTTTATGGCTAATGTATGCAAAGAGTGAAAACAGATAAAAAAAACCCAAAGACAAAATCTGAGAAATTTGGTGCAGACCAGTAAGTTTGGCCCATATGATATCCCCAGGCTCAAGATCTTGGCAGTCATCCAAACTGGCAGCTAACACAACCATCTCATTATAATAATTTCTATCACCATCTGTACTTTTTACACAGACACTCAGGTTCAGCCGCTCCATCTCCTCACCAGAAATAAAGAACTTTACTTTCTCGTTTGAAAGCATCAAATCCTCTTTATCTCCATCTTCATATTCAATCTGCATTGTAGTTCATTTCTCATCAACAATAGTATCCCAACATATTCTTTATAATTCTAAAGCAGTTCAAATTTTAAACGAGAAAACAAATGGGGCATCAAGCCATACATTATATCGGTTGGTATCTGAAATGTGCCCAACAACACGTCCAGAATACCAATCAGCATCCAGTGGCCAGTAGACCTGTAAAAATCAGTTTTATCATGCACATAACGGAAAGGATAATCTCATAAATCAACAAAGAAAGGTAAAGCATAAGCTTGCCTTGCATGGCAACCCAACGATCAATTTTGGATCAACATCATCAAAATTCAACCTATTGAAGACATAATTTACACACATTAAACAAAAATCACATGAACAACCAGAAACAATTTGGAGGCCAATGCAAAGAATTTTTAAAATTTATGCTACATTGTCTCAAAACCTAAAATGCAGCTTAAAAACATTAAGACTTTTATCATAAAAATCCAAAATCCACCACTCTAATAACTAAAAACATCTACATTGGTGCCGAATCTTGTCAGTAATTTTCACTAAAATTCATCACAATTATTACATTAAGAAAGAAACCCACCTGACCCATCTTTTACTAGTATCTGGAAGGGCCGAAAATTTATCAGAATTCGTAACCAGAGAATCACGCTTCTTTCTCTTAAAATTTCCAATCTTACTATTACTATTGTTAGTATTATTACGGCAATCCCTCAAACGAGGCCTATCAAACCCTAGCAGAATATTAGAATCGACACCCAATCTCAGCAACTCATTGCTCCCAATCCTTCTCCTCTTCTTCTCCTTGTTCAACTCAATCATCGGCTCCTCCTCAAATTCACAAATCTCACTCTTCACCGCCAGCTCAGGCTCAGCGGCGCGTGAAACCAACGAATCATGAAACGAAGGGCGGGGTGGTCGTTTTGGACGGCGAGAATAAACGTAGAGTAACGAAGGAGGATTGTTGACACGTGGATGGTGGTTGGGAAGAAACTTCCGGGCTTTTACTTTCTTTGACATGACGTTGGATGATCCACAGAGAGACGCGGCAGTGTAGACGCGGTCCAACGACACGTAGCGTATAGAAGTGCCCCCGGCTTCTTCTTCTTCGAAATCGAGAGGTGATTTGTGGATTTTGTCTTCTGTATGCGGTTTGTGTAGAAGTGCCATGAGTGAGGAAGATAACCTGACCTGTCTGTAATTTGGAGGAAGGAAAGAAGAAGCGTTATGGTTAGGGTTAGGGTTTGGAGGGAAGGATGTTCCCAGATTATCAGTTTCCCGCCCGCCGTGTGCACTACAAGAGAGAGGGGGAGAGGTCTGAAAGCCAGTGAGCCTGTTAATCAAATGCCTCGTTGATTTTTTTAATTTATTAATTAATTTTCTTTATTTTATTTTTTTGGGGACTGGAGGGAGACTTTTCATAACGCAATATCTGGCAAAGTACTTTTGCACGTGCCAAATATCGAGCCTGTTTAGCTGTGCGTTTCAACCTGCGTTTTGCTACATTTTGAATTATTATTTTTTTGCTAAAATTGAGTGTGGTTTGTACTTTTTGGATCGTTTTGATGTGCTGATGTTAAAAATAATTTTTAAAAAATAAAAAAAAATCATTGACATGTATTTCGGCATGAAAAGCTATTTGAAAAGCAACCGCTACCACACTGCCAAACACACTCATCGTGTTATGAAAAATTGTTAGCGTAATGACAAAATAGTCCTGAAATGTTTTGGGAATTTCAATTTAGGCATGGGCTAAAAAGTTGGCACTTCCCGTTCGTTTACGCGGCTGCGGCTGCATTTTAAGTAAACCGTAGATTTAAACCGTTTGGTAAAGAAAAAAACAGGATTTACTATTCATGGGCCCTATTGATTACTACGTTTACAACGCAGGGGAAGAAGAAGCAGCTTCAAGTTGCTTTTTTCAAACTGTGTTACAGCACAGTAACCAGAGGCGCGCAACTTTTTCTTCTTCTACACTTCCATGTCTCAACTGTTCACGTGAACAGTGAAGAAATGGAAGTGCAGAAGAAGAAGGAGGAGGAGAATGAGGGGCTAAGGAAAACAGGGAAAGAGTAGCTAGCTTTGTCATCCAACTCCAGCATGCAGACACGGAGGAACAGAACAGAGGAATAGCATGAGAGGAGAAGGAGCAGAACAGAGGAATAGCTAGAAAAGTGCTCGACTTTCATCTTCATTCCCTCCCGCTTTGCTTTTATCAACATTACACTGTTCAAGTGAATTTTAATTCACTTGAACAGTGTAGCAACACGCGTGAATTTAGTACACCCGTGTTCCTTTGCCCAGCCGGGTCACTGGCTTAGGCTAGTGACCGGGCCGGGCTGGCTGGGTTTAGCCCAACCCATATGGGTCGGACCGGGTCCGATTCAAACCTAAATGCATTGACTCGGGTCCGTCCCAAACCTAAATGCATTGAACCGGGTGAATTAATTCATGGGTTACTGTTATGTATATGTGAACAGTGTTCATTGAACCACGTCCGACCAAAAAAAAATTAATTTTTTTAAAATTGTGTTTTACTCGAAAAACTAGTGTTTAATATTATTTAATAACACTACATAAATTGGAAGGAGATCGCATGATGACGTAGCATTTGTGGAATTTGATCGCAATTCCAATTTTGTTTATGACGATATTTTACCTGATTTTGTTGCACGCTCAAAAAAACCATGAAAATTATAGTCCTTATCGAATGAATTTCATACGTGATGAAATTGTAAATAAGTTAATGGAACAATTAAAAATATTTGATATAAAATATGATTTATTTAATGATGTAATAGTGGTAGTTAAATCTACAATATTTAAATTAAAAACCATCAATATTAATATATATTATTTTATAACCTCAATTTGAAAAGCATTTTTTTAACCAAACACATTAAACTACTTTTTGTTCAACCTCAATTTCAACCATAGTTTTAACCAAACATATATTTTTCCAAACCAACCTCAATTAAAAGTACTTTTTATAAAATAATTTTTTTCAAACCACAACCACAACAGCTACCACAATACCAAACACACTTAGGCGATATGTTCACCGGTTGGATTGACCAACATGTTGGCCCACTCGAGCTTCACAGTTTTTCCAGTAGGTTCGCCGGTCCTGCTTCGTTAGGACGTGTTATAGCAAATTACTATTTACTAAAAGTAATTATTAACAAAAAGCTAACGATGTTGTTAATTTTACAAGACTAGTTTATTATTTATTTTAATAGTGTAATTATTATATTACTCTTTTATCATTTTTTTTTATCTTTATTTTAGGGACAGGGTGATTTTTTTCATAAAAACGTGAATCTCTTTTGAAAATTAAATGACGTTATTTTAGTAATTGTGTTTATAAATACATAGTGAAATAACAAAGTTAGCTTTGGAATAAAATAATTCAATGCTTTGTGCTCAAGAGCGATATTATATTTTCATGTGTTGGTCGAATAATAGAATTACAACATTACCCATGTCATTCCATTTTTTTAGCCTTGCATTCAAGGTTTTTATAGTAATTTTCGCATGGTCTGCTTGTTATTGTTGATTGGTCTTGGGGGTATTTTTTGTTTTGTACAATTAAAAAAAATCAAAAAGTGGTTGGCGTGTGCGGTTGACTCCGGTGGTTGTACTGGCGCATCATTGGATTCATCTTGACATCCTCTTCCTCCATGAATGGCACGTATATGGTGGTTCGACGTGGTTTTGCTGGAAATGGCTTTTCTTTTTTTCTTTCTTCCTGGATTTGCATGTAGGCCATACAGAAAATCAAACCAACCCTTTCATTATTTTTTTTCTTGTGATTCAATCAATCTTCTCTTATTTGTAATTTTTTTTTATTTGTATTGATTGTTTCTAATTGGATTTTATTTTTATTTCATCCAATGTTATTTGATTTTTGAAATTTGTTTTCATTATTTGATAATCCATATAGGTTCGAGTGTGGTTCTTTCTATCTTTTTCTCATTTTTTTTTGGTTAATTTATTTATTATTGTTGTGTTTTGTTTTTTTTATATTATTTAAATTGCACTTTAATCAATGACTTTGGACTTTAATTTTTTTATGCCTGTCAATTTTTTTACATAAAAAAAAATATTGTTCTGTCCGCAGCGAAGCGCGGGCAACATCTCTAGTTAATTACTAATTATTGCTACTTTGCTAATTGATATTTTTATGTTAATAATTAATTAATAAAAAAACTAAGAAATATAGCTTTTAACTTTTTCATTATTGTACATTAGTCATGGTTCAAAAATTACCTCAGAGTTTTTTTTACAGTGTTCTATTATTTGTATGAGCACTGAAGCATCTTAGTATATTTTTTTAATTGTTTTATGATAGATCCAAATCGCAACTCAACCGATTAATGATTAGTACTTAAAAGTGCATATTTATCAAGGTTTTATATCATCATTTTGCACTTAAAGTATCAATAACTCCTTAACTAAAGCATGTTTGATAATAACAAGTCTAATACTATAAAATGCTTTAATATATGGTAAATGTTCATCTTAAATGCAGGTCTATCACATAAATCAAAGGATTGATTGATGAGTTCAAATATGGAAATTGAAAGGACAAAGAGAGGGTCAAACTTAGAAAAGAGATGTTGGTGCAGTCCAAACTGGAACACTGTTCGGTAATTGGGTCATATCTCGAGTTCTAGATGTCCAAATGATCTCAAATTTTTACACAGATTTGGTAAGACATAGGCCTAAAACTTTCATGTTTTCATCAAGATCTAAGAAGGCCGTTTTCAAGTCCAAATTAAAGCAACAACGGAGAAGTCTGAATCTGTCCTGCAGCCCGAACACTGTTCAGTGTTTAGCCCATATCTGAAGTTCTAAAAGTCCAAATCACCTCCATTTTTTTTCCTGGAAAGCTGAGTCAATTTCCTACAACTTTCATGTTTTCAAGTGGACCCAGTTCTGATGCTAGCATTTTCGTTTTATTCAGACAAGAAGATAAGGATTTTCACAAAGTCAAAAGTTGGCCACCCACTCAACAATTAGTCATCAAATCAATAATTCTGAATTTTGGCCTATAAAAGGAGGCATTTGCCATGTATTTAGGGGTTGTTCAGATCAAGTTCATGCTCTTTATTTCTCTCTTTATAATTTTTTGTAATTCTTAAGTTTTACTTTCATTAATTTCTTGTTTATGCTTTTCATTTCCTTTCCTTTCCTTAGTTAACTTGTATCTTATTTATGTTCTTGTTTTGTTTATTTATGTTTCTCTTCTTCATTATGTTTAGCTAAGTTTATTATGTCAAGGTGAAAAGGTTACACTAATGGTGTAAAAACAAGTATAGTGTAAACTCAACATGGATCTTAATGTTTAATATTAACATGTCTTATCCTTTTATCTTACTAATTCTTAATACCTTGCTTGTTAAATGGTTAATCTAGATTTATGTAGTATAACACTTGGTACAACAAATGCTTGGCACTCTCATAGCCCAACCGTATGGTATTACCTACACCTGGGCTATGAAAGGAACTTGATTTGTTGTTAACATC
Organism: Populus trichocarpa; assembly: GCF_000002775.5. NCBI lineage: Eukaryota > Viridiplantae > Streptophyta > Magnoliopsida > Malpighiales > Salicaceae > Populus > Populus trichocarpa. The sequence continues at coordinate 22,545,109 of NC_037286.2, read as the reverse complement.
AGTTAACATCATGAATTCCGGACAATATTTAAAAGTTTGGTGTTATGTAAATAAGATAATTAATATGATCATGTTAATAATTTATAATGAGCTATTAATGACAAATCATCCGATTGGAACCTCCTTCGTGTGTGGTTTCCAAATTGAGTAATAAGAGTTTATACTATACTTGTTTGAAATACCATTGGTGGATCCTCTAACCTTGACATTTGTTTTTATCATCGTTTAATCTTTACATTAATCTTCCATCTCAAAGTTCTCATCAATTTCTTCCTCTTCTTCTTTATTATTATTAGTACTACTACTACTACTATTATTATTATTATTATTATTATTATTATTATTTACATTCTTGTTATATTTTATGTATGTTAAGTATGCTCTGTGTTTGATCAAGGATCCTGACATTGTTGGTCTTGCCTTGTTCATTCGCATCAGAAATCTGTTTATATTATATAATATATCTCTTTGATCTTTTCATAAACTCAGTATATAGGCTGGAAACCTGTGACCCGATCTTTTAGATCATTCTCAGGTATAACAACGCCACGTACTGAGTATTATTATTATTACTATTACTATTATTGTTACTATTATTGTTGTTGTTGTTGTTGTTGTTGTTTTATTAATTATAATTTATACAATTAACCTCTCTGTGGTTCGACCCCGGTCTTGCCGGGTTATTTATTACTTCGACACTCCTGCACTTGGGAGAAGACATCAATCTTTTGGTCGTGTCAATTAACATGAGTGTCAACCAAGAGGTTATGAGTTTGAGCACTAGTAAGTGTGTTTAATTTCTTAATTGTGATAGATAACGTGTCATCATTCACTTTTTTAAAAAAAAAATAAGTGTTGTTCGCCCTTTTAATAAAATAAAATAAAATAGGACCTGGTGTGCAGGCATGGCCTCGGGCGCCTAGCCTCCTAAGTGCGTGTAGGCAAGATGTTGGGCCTAATCCTTTGATGGCCTTTTATTTTATTTTCTTTTCTTTTGTCTTTTTTATGGTTTTTTTTATACTTCAAACAAAATTTACTAGATTCACTTACTCTTGAGTTTTGACATAGTTTTTAAATATTATTATAAATTTTTATTTGACTTTTAACAAAAAAAATATTATTATATATTTGTTCTGAAAATAATAATACTAGTAGTAAATTATTTATAAAATTTTATTGAAATTGGTTGTTTATTATTAAAATATTTAAATAGATTTAGAACATAATTTTATCACATCTATGATTTTTTAAGCTTTCAATCGCATAAATATGGACATAATATTTTGATATATTTTTTTTATACTTGTTTTAACAATCATAATTTTTTTTTTAAGAAATAGAAACAATTCTCTAGTTAAAAATATTGCATTGGCTAAAATGAACAAGAGATATAATGATGAGAAAATTTATATTTATGAAAAAAAAATCAAAACGGTTGTATTTTCAAGTTTAATAATAATACCAAAAAAATTATTGAGACCTGGAAATTATTTATACATTTCAAGAAAATTAGGTCCCCTACAGCGTAACATTGGCATACAAACTAGTATTATGCTAATTGTTGAAGGTGATGAAATTTTTATCTAGAAAAGACATATGAAACACAATTATGTATCAAGTTCTAACATTTGTTCTCTTAGGAGCTGTATATTTTGACATATAAATAAAGAATTTTTAATTGATGTTGGGTTCAATAACTAATTTTGTTTGGTTTTGTGTTTTGAATACTTATTGAATAGTTTATTCTTCAAGTATGAATTAGCTTGGGTAATCAACCTATTTTAGACTAATTTATCGAGCTTATTTCATAATTGAGTTGGTTATTAAGTGATGAAACACTAATTTTAGAATTTTTTTTTGATATTTTCATCATTGTTTTTACTTTATTAGATTGAAATGAACTTCAATGAAAATTGATTCTTGTTTTTTATTTTAAGTTTGGTGTTTAATTTTCATTTGCCTTCTACATATTTATTTAGTGATTGTTTTGATTGTCATGGTTAATTCGCTTTCTTATGATATAGTTTTTTTTATTTTGATGTTACAAGTGGGTTTCTCTTATAAAAGTTTGTTGATACTATATCCTACTATTTTATTTAATAATTTTTTTCTCATATTAATTTGCTCTTTTTTATATTTTTATGGTTACTTTTGTTTATGCAAGGGGTTAAAATCTGATTTTTGTTGTCATAAATTCTATTTTCTCATGCATTTGTGAATCAACTTTTTTTTCTTACACTTTCCTTTAGCTTCTTTTAAAATTTATATTTCATCTTGAGGTTTAGTTGATTAAATCAATTTTTTTTATTAATATTTTTTTTGTCTTTTATTTTAATTTTCTTTTCCTCAATCATTGGCAAGGAAAAAAAATGAAGATGCAACCATAAAAGTTTTATGATTGACGTAATGTCAGTAATGAAAGGAAGTTTCTCAATATCTTTGTTATAATATTTATATCAAATATAGTAAGTTGGTTCTTTTGCACCAACCAACATTAATGTGTTTATTATTTAACAAGATTTTAATACAATATTGTAATTTTTATAGCTAATCAAAATTTCAAACTCTTTTTTCTTAGTTAGTTGCATATAATTCTTAATTGAATGGCAATGTAAGTAAAATGCAATCATCACATATCATTTATCATCTAATGAGTGGAATTGATTAGGTTCTTGTCTTCTTATTTTTCTTGGTTTTGTCTTTAGTATTTGTTTCAGCTACTATTGCAATGTTTGCTAAAAGCTCACTTTATTTTCTAATAGTTCATGTGATATTTTTTTATATTTGAATCGTGAAATTTTAAGTACATGGTGGAGAAATTATAGGCAAGTGATCTTACAAATACCAATTAAAAGGTGAAAGATATAAAAAAAATGTCTTGATTCATTGTTGTTAGTGCCATGTTTTGCTTTTTTGGCTTTTCTTATTTTTCTTCACTTCAATCCAACAATTTCTTACCACAGTTGTATTTTGCTCTGAAGATGAGTTGTTGTAAACCCCAGTAAAAAAAAAGAGGTAAATCAAAGTTATTGAAAGTAGACTGAAAAGGAAAACTGCTATAATTAGGATAAAAAAACCCTTAGTAATTTACTTGAATTTTAGACGGAATAAAGAATTAAAATCAGTATATGGAGTGTTAACCAATGATAAATCACGTAAATTTCATGATCGAGTAAGGTAATTACTTTAAAAGGGATAATTTTTATAAATTTAGGGTAAAATATTTAAAAAAATATTTTGGAATTTCTAAATGAATTGACGAATGATTTCATATAAGGGTAACGGTAACTGCCGATACCAGTCCCGCGTCTAATCGCGTAGTTTGTGACCGAAAAGGGAAAACGTAATGAAAATATTATATCATGATTAGGGATGAAATTCCATCAATGAATTAGTTGAAAATCTTGATGATTAAGTAAATAAAACAATGAAAAAATTAGAATTTAGCGTAGAATAATTTCTTGTTGTCCAGTTTTATGCTATCGAGTATAACTCTCAATTTGATCATTATATTGTGCTGGAGTTTTACAAGTAGACTCCTGGCATGCAGTTCTATCTTAGGTAAACAAATTTAAATCAATTAGAGTTTAGAAAGGTTGTACAAATTTATCAATGGTTGGGATACAATACCTGAAATGAATGGAGGGACGTTGTGGTCATTTAAAAAAACAAAGAGAAAGAGAGAGAGAGAAATGTCAGCTCTCCTAAATTAAAAGGGAGGCTGGCAGTAGCAAAGAGAACATCTTCTTCATCTCTCTCTTCATTCCTTAAAATTCCATGGAAGATGATGAAAAAATTGATGTTCTTGTGGTGGGAGTGAGAGATTAAAACCTCAAACACCCAACACTGAATTGATGCGAATTAAGACTAGATACAATACTTAAATTTATTTCAGGTATGTGATTTAAGACTAGATTAAAATCTCTAATGTATTGTGAATTAAGACTTTATGATGAATTGATGCGATAAATGATTTGTGGTTATGTTGTAGCTTATGAAATGTATAATAAAAGATGATGAGGTGTTGTGTGATGAAAATCAAAATAAATGAATATGAAAGAACAAGGCCCTTAGGGCCGGCCATGTATGTTGTTTAATGAAGTCAGAAGAAAACCTATGGGATGGGTCTGTGTAATTCGACTATGAATGGTTGAAATAGGAAAAACTTGGGTTCTTGTAAAACAATTGAATTAATTATATTATATGATAATGTTTTAAACTTAAAGATAAATCGGTGATCAAAAAGTAAATAAATCATTGTTGTAACTAATTGGAATTGTGCTGAAAAGTCATGTTGGATTGTTGTAAAACATGTACTATTTGGAAATGGATTAAAAGAAGAAGAATTGATGTATAAAAATAAGGGGAAACTCAAAAGAACCGGCATAGTTAAAACTCAAACTTAATAATGGAAGGATTCAACGCATGTGTTTAAAAAGATAAATATGTTAAAAATAAAAATCTTAAAGATGTTATGTATGTGTGTGTGTAGATACACACACATACGTGTTAATTGAGTTTATAACATGTATAAAGTGAAGGAATTGAGAAGGTCCTTAATTATTAGTGTTAGATTAAAACAATTAGTAGATAATAACGAAGTACTAAGAAAAGAATTTTATGACAACGTAATTTTAAAGGAGTGGTTATGAAAATGTTACTTAGACTTGGGTTAGCAAACTTGAATTTGATAGGTTGTGTTCCAAAACAATATTTATTTTGGAAGTAAAAATGTGATGAAAGATTTCATGATTTCATTATAAGAAATGCAAGAAATTGACTAAGCTATATTAAAATCTTCATTATTAAGAAAGTGTATAAGAGTTAACAATGAAAGAAAATTGTTGAATATACGTAGGAAAGAGTCGTACACATGTATTTATATTTCGTGGCGTGTGTGTGTATATATATGTGCGCGCGCGCTAATCTATGATCTATGATTGAAAGTGAAAATATACGCGAGCTATAATTTGAAGAACTATCATGTAAGTATGTTAAAGGATATTAATGTGAATAAGCTAAGTGTGTAATAACTAGGATGTGAAGGATATTAAATTTGGTATCTTTTTTTTTAATCGGGAAGGGCAATCTGAGCTGGATCGTTCGCGGTTGGAGGAGCAGGTAGATATTTGACACCTTATTCTAACTTGAATTTTAAAAAATAAAAAAAAACATTATTTTAATGTATTTTAGCACGAAAAACACTTTGAAAAGTAATCGCAATTACATTCTCAAAGAGACAGTTAAGGATGTTTAGGCATAAGAAAGGTATCCGAATGTATCTATGATTTTAGGATAGAACATGAAAACAGAAGAATTGTGGGGCTTGAAATAAGAATATGTTAAAGTATAAAATATTAAAAACGAGACAAACGTTTGGGAAGCATAAGGCTATGATTATAAATTGAAAGGTGGTATGACTTAGAGGGTGCTTGGCAATGTGGTAGCGGTTGCTTTTCAAATAACTTTTTGTGCCGAAATGCATGCCAATGATGTTTTTTTTATTTTTAAGAAATTATTTTTGACACCAGCACATCAAAACGATCCAAAACGTACAAACCATATTAAATTTTAGCAAAAAAAAATTAAATTTTTTGGAAACACGGTTTGCACCGCGTTCCCAAACATGTTCTTAATATGTTATAAACCAAACAACGGTGAAATTAGTCATGATTGTAGGATAAAATATAATATACATAAAACATGTTATGAAAGAAAATAAACATGTGGTCTAAATGTGTTATGAAAATGAACTGTGGAACATATTTCATTTTCCGTGAAGGGGTTAATAAAAAATAAAGTGATGCTCTCATGAAGTTTGATTGTAGGTGTTTGATAGTGTGGTAGCGGTTGCTTTTCAAATAATTTTTCATGCCGAAATGCATGCCAATGATTTTTTTTATTTTTTAAAAATTATTTTTAACATTAACACATTAAAACAATCCAAAACATACAAATCATATTAAATTTTAACAAAAAAAAAATTTAAATTTTTTGGAAACGCGGTTTTACCGCGTTCCCAAACGCATTTATGTGAACATAAATGTGTTGTGATGTTTGGTGAACATGAGAATTCTTTTACTATATTCATAGTGTATGATTGGGATTATTGGAACTAAAATCATTTGAAAATTTTATCGAAATTGAATGGATTTGTAGATTTATTTTATTAATAAAATCCTAAAATAGCTTTACACAAAAAACAAACACCTTCAGGATCCATATTAACATCTTGAATATTGGAGTTAATTAATAATTAATGGTTTTAATGTACATGATGCATAATAAAAATTTGAAATAATTAATTAGTAAATCTAAATTAGGTTAATAATATGATTACTTGGTTAGTTGACGATTTTTTTCACTTGCATCCTATTTTTCATATAATTTTAAGTGCAATTCTTCTTTTAACAATTAGTTTTGGCTACGTGTCAGATTATACATGAGATTTAAATATGGTTGTTAGTAATTATGAGAGAAGTGCACGTTAATAAAAAATAAAAAATATATTATTTTGATATATTTTTTTAAAAAAATATTTTGAAAAAAAATTATTACCACAGTGTTCAATGTTAACCAAACAATTAAAATTATAAAAACTATATTATATTGAATTTTATTTCCTCTTGTTTTTCGTTACCATTTCATTTGAAGGAAAATATATTTGATTTCCAACTTTTTTTTAAAATAATCTTGAATATTCGAACTAATTTACGTGTATTTTAATTAATCTTCCGAGATCCTCTATGTAAAAAATCATAATATGCAAGTTTTCTTTTTCACATATACAAGTTGAAGAACACAATCCACGAATCACAAACTATTTTATCTTTTTTGCAATTAAAAAAATGAGAAATAATTAAAATAAAAATAATCAAGCCGTATAAGTTATAACCACATCATCAACATAAGAAATTTTACATAAAAAACCTGATATTGAGAAAAATAAATAAAAAATCATAATCTTTTTATACTCTTCCACTATATAAATAAAGAGATTACAAATTTTTTCCACTAATTTAACTAGATGACTCACACAAGTATATTACCAAGCTAGTAATTTGGAATTCTTGATCATCACAATTATATCGTTATTTTAAGAATGAATCTCAACGACGACAACAAAGAATCAAGATGAATCTCATCTAACGGGTATTATAAAAACACGCCAAGATAAAAAAGTTTAAATGTAAAATCAAGATATTGCCAACAACATATCAAAATTTCATGCTAATAAAACTGGGATTACACGCAAATACGTCAAAAATAGTTTTGTAATAATAATAGTTTTTTAAAGTATTATTTGTATTAAAATAATATTTTTTTACTTTTTAAAATTTACTTTTAATATCAGCACATTAAAATTAAAATGATCTAAAATTATTAAAAATATAATTTAAATAAAAAAAATTAATTAAAAAAAAACACTTTTAACACAAAAAAACAAACAAACAGTGACTGTCTTTCAAATTCTCTCTCTTTTCTCCCTCATTTTCTCAATTTCAACCTTGTTTCCCAGCAAAGTTTTTCAGTTTAGGTTAAGGATATATTTTATAATATACAAAAGTTCAGGGATGATATTGCAATTGCCTTCTACTCCAAAACAGGACAGGTAAAAGTGAAATTTCAAATTTTGATTCGTTTGCTCACGCTGGCGCCCAAAATCTGAAGCTCAGAGCTCCTCGCTCCTCTCTCTCCGCCATGTTGTTCGCCGATTCACAAGATCCCTACGACGATCTCGATCTCATAGAGGAAGAAGAAGAAGAAATACAGTCAGCAGCTCCAACCCCGCACCATCTAACACAACAACGCTTATGCTGCTCACAAGGCCACAGATCCACCTTCACTCTCCAAACAGAACAAGGCGGAGGAGGAGGAGGAGGAGGAGGTGGAGGCTCTATCTGCCTCCACTGCTTCTCCAACCTCATAACCAACCCTAACGCTCCCACTTTCCACGTCTCCTACGCTCTCTCCCAACTCTCCCTCGCTTTCTCTCACTCTCATTTCCTCCCTTCTCTCCTCTCTCTCCATCCTCACTTCCTTATCTCCCCTCTCCTTCGCTCCCTCTCTCTCTTCAACGACGATTCTATCGCTCGAAGCCTCATTTCTATAATCACCACTCTCTCCTCCTCCTCCTCCTCCTCCATTTGCTCCGAGTTTGTTACCAGACTTGCTCATCTCATCTCCTCCTCCTCCTCCTCCTCTACTGCCTTGGCGTGGTCCACCCCCTCTCAACTCTACCTGGTAGGTATTACTCGCTCACTTACTAGTATTCTTTTCTCTCGTTTTTCTTAATTCTAATTCTTAAATAATAATTAAATCAAAACTACAGCTTCACTGCTTTGGGATTTTACTCTTGAACTGCGAAAGTAGCAGCAGCAATCCTTGCCATGTTCATATCAAAGACGAAGACGCTCTTCTCTCTAATCTTGTTGCTGCTCTTCAATTGCCAAGGTATGCCTATTTCTTTCTATCAAATCACTAATTCTCAAAATTAAATTAAAAATTAATCTTTTGAATCTCTCTTTAACTCAAGCAGCAGTGAGGAAATGAGGGGAGAGATTCTGTTTGTTTTATACAAACTCTGTGCTATCATCCGTAAGGATGACAAGGGAGGAGCTCCTTCTCTCTTAGCGTACTGTCCTAAGCTCTTGCATCTGCTGTTGGAGGCCCTCTTGAAGACTCACAATGATACTGTTCGCTTCAACTGCCTGGGTGGGTGGGCCTGCTTGTTTGTGACTCACTTCAACTCAGATGAATCTTTATCTTCTATATGTTAACACGTTGATCCTTTTCTTCTTGTTCAGCGCTTTTGACACTTCTTGCTCGACAAGGGTGTTTCGAGAGCGCGTATACAAATGGCATAAGCAGCAGCAAGAGTTGGGATGAAGGAGCTGATCATTTGATAAATGTCTTGTTTGCAGAGTCTGTTAAAGGACCTTTGCTTTCATCAGATACCCAAATTCAGATCAGCACTCTACATCTCATCTTTCACTATCTGTGTTGTGTTTCTCCTGAACAGATTCAACTTTTGGTGGACGAAAACATTGCGGACTATGTTTTTGAAATAATAAGGCTGTCAGGTTGGTATCAGTATTAGACTCATCCTGTTTGCAATAGTAATAGAGCCCGGTGTTACAATTTGAGTTGCTGAGCTAATGAATTTCTGCTATCAATGGACAGAATGTAAAGAACCAGTTGTCAACTCTTGCCTTATGGTTCTTAATCTTTTGTCAACTGCTGAGAAAGGCTTCACAGAAAGGCTTGTTGTTGGATTCTCAACTTTGGTTCCAGTACTGCGTTATGTTGCTGAAGTTCCTTTTCATCCTGTTCAACATCAGACACTGACACTCGTGTGGAAAGGCATTTCTGACAGCCCCGGAATAGTGTCGGTTTCCCAAATTGAGGAACTAGTTATTGTTCTGGCAAGGATGTTTAGGTGCCATAACGATGGGGAAATGGGTATGCCTGCAGAGACATTCATAACGGCATGCTCAATTTTTGTAGCTCTTCTGAATTCCCCATCTTTCATCGGGACTTCGAATCTGGTAACATCACTTCAAGAAACAATAACCCATGCTATTGTAGCTTGTCTAAATATCTCCGAGAAAGATCCCAATCAGTTTTTGCATGCTTTATACCTGCTTAAAGAGGCATATGCCTATAGCCCTGAATCCATGAATGACTCCAGCATCATAGAACTGCGAAGCTGTGTTGTAGATATATGCAAGTCACATTTATTACCTTGGATTTTAATGGCTATTAATGAAGTGGATGAGGACATCGCCCTGGGGATATTGGAAACATTTCATTTCATACTGCTACAGAATTCTGATGTGCAAGCCCCACAATTTGCAGAGATACTGGTTTCATCCTCTTGGTTCAGTTTTTCATTTGGATGTCTAGGATTATTCCCGACAGAGAAGATGAAATGGAGAGTATATCTAATGCTTAGTTCACTTGTGGAGATTCTCCTGGAAAATGATGCTGGGCAACCGATTAGAGAAGTCGCTTCAAACCTTCCTACTGACCCAATTGATTTGCTTCTTCTTCTTGGGCAGAAGAGCTCCAAAAATACATTCCTGGACTCATGTCAATGTGCAGTTTTGCTGATTTTGCATACCAGCTCTTTATATGATGACAGGTAATTGAGCTACTGATCCCTCATCTCCAGTAGTTCTATCAGTTTTCAGTATATGGTGCTTAACAACTTCACTGCTATCTTTCATTTATAACCCACCTTTCCTCATGCTGTTGGTATCTTATTGCTCAGGCTTGCAGATGAGAAGTCCATGTTAGCTTCTCTGGAACAGTACATTCTCGTCAACAGCAGTGATTTATTATGTGGGGTCGTAGATCCATTGAAAATGACACAATTGATAAATCTTTATGGTCTATCTCGTGCTGCTGCCAAGATGAACCACCAAATTCCCTACAGTCCTGAAGCAGAGAGGATCTTGTTTCATCTACTGAATGAAACTGAATGGGATTTGCCTTCTTCAAGAATTCACTTGGAGTCACTGAAATGGTTGTTTCAACAAGAGAAGATCAGCAAGCCATTGTCCAACCAAATACTTAAATTCTGCCGAAGCAATAGCTCAAACAGAACCCAGATCATTATCCACGGGGAAAATAATCAAATTATGAACTTGCAAGTGATTTCAGAGATGGCATCATCAGCAGATAATCATGTAGCAAGACTTTCCGTATGTTTGCTGATTCAGCTTGCAGAGGAGGAAAGCCAGGAGCATGACATTATATCATTAGTAAAATTCTTGGCAATGATCACTAACATCTTCCCATCCGCATCGGACCAACTATGTTTGCATGGCATAGGCCATGCTATTAGAACTCTTTATCACAATTCAAGTTGTGGTTCTTCCCCAGAGGCATCCATGGCCATGACATATTTGATGTTCAATATTCTACAATCAGTGCATCCTGAAGCACTGTGCAATGATGAAGCTTGGCTTGCAGTGACTGTGAAGGTGCTATTTAAACTCAGCCTCATTTAAATATTCTCAGAATTCCAGGTAACTAATTGGGTTTTGTACCGTGTTTTGTAGTTGATGGGCAGCCTGATCCCTGCACAGAGCGTGAAATGGTGGCCTGATGAAGGTTTACGAGTAGTCGCCATGTTTTGCTTGATTTTGCATCAATCCACCAACAAAGTGCTTGTAGAAGCTTCAAAAACTATATTTTTCAGTACTTCTCTGGCTTCTACAATCAACAGCATGATCCATGCAGCCTGTTCAAAAGGGCCTTCTTTGCTTGATTGTGATGAGGAAACAAGCACCGGAGAAAATCTGATGTTCGCACTTTTACTTTTCTATTTTTCTTTAAGAAGGTAACTGCTCTAAAAACAAGTATGACTTAAAGATTGCAAGCTGTGATTCTAACTTCCTTTCGTTTTAGTATACACACTGTTGTCCCTGGGACTGTGGACTGGCAAAATTTTCTCAATCCTTCAAATAGGATGCAGCCTATTTCCATGGTCAGCATCCACTGCCATGACTTGTGCAGGCTGCTGCATTTTGGGTCTCCTCCAGTCAAGCTTGTAGCTTCATATTGCCTGTTGGAGCTCATCACAAGATTATCAGAACAAAGAAACACAAGTCATGAAGAACTAAAAAGTTCCGTGGCTTATTTGACGTCCATTATGGTGATATTAAAAGGACTTGTATTTTACAGTGACATCAGAGTGTCTACGAACTGCAGCCTCTGCCTATCAATGATTTTGGGATGGGAAAAGCTGGACATGACAGGGGCAAGAGTAATTGCAAAGAATACTTGGTGGAGGCTGATTGTAGAAGAGATGGCAATATCTTTGGCTGCTCCATCGTTAGCTTCCAAATCTTTCAGTAATCATCACAAACCTGCTGTGCATGTAGCTGTTGCATTGCTAAAGCTTCAGAAATCTCCTGAGTGGATGAGAACCGTGTTTGATGATCCCTGCATTTCTGGGATCATTAAAAACCTTGAAGCCAGTAATATTAGCTCTGAGATGGTGCTTTTATTTCGAGAGCTACTAAACTCCATGTTCTTAAAGGATGAGCAGATTGCTTGTTTAAATCGGATACTTCAGGTATAAACTTTTCTGTTCCCTTGATTTCCTCGGCTGCCAAATAAAAAAATAGTTTTTACGTTAAAAAGTTAAAAAATTTGGGACTTTTCACCCCGAATTCAGTTAGTTTCTTCACTTTCAATGGATAAAAAGGCAAAGGAAGGAAAAAGTAAAGGAGCTCAAGTGAGTAAAAAAAGTGAGGCAATTATTTCCCCCCAATTTTGACTGATAGTATTTGAAGAACAGTGGTTAGGCATCATAGTTCTAACAGGCTGCAATAGTTCCATAGTGGCAAGAGATTGGTACTGCTCGCTTGTCCACAAAATGGAAACAACAATTGGTGAAAAGATAATGCATTGTATCAGATTCAATAAGTTTTAGCTTTCTTTGTTTTGGCAGGAATGCAGGAAACGTCTATATACTGAAGATTGTCAAAATGACTGCACAGATGAAAAGATAGAGAAGAGGACTATCACAACAGATGATTTGGGTGAAGTTTGCGAGTATCTGATTCACGTGATGTCATCTGCAAAGTCTCTAGATGTGGATTGTGGAGATCTACAAACTTCCAAGAGATTGTTAGAAGAGATAGAATTGTTTTTCAAAACTTCCAGTAAAGAGGGCGATAGATAATGAACTGACAGCAACAGTACTTGCATCAAGTCTTCAGGTACTCTTACCTAATTCACCAATGCATAGAAAAACTGAATATAGGAAGCTTACATAATTTTGTTACATATGAACAAGTAAAATGGAAGCATTTATATAGCTATATCTAACTGACCTGCTTAGAGCATTGTATAGCAAGCTCCTATCCTGCATCTTGAATGAAATTGCAGGGTATAAATTTTATAAATATGCTTGCTTTTACCAACAAATCAGTAGAGCATATTTTACTAGTCCCAGCTCACAGTCATGAGTGTGAATCCCAAATTACCAAACGATTCAGGAATAAAGTATAATTTATTTTAATTAATTTTTAAGTGAAAAATATTTTGAATTGTCACTGTTACTATAATCCCAAGAAGCCAAAAAATACAGCCTAGCTAATGCTTCTCTTCCAACAGAAAATAGTTGTATAATGGTATAACTCTTTCCAAGGGAAGTGTGATTACAGTTGTTTTTCAAAGTGTTTTTTTACTTGGAAATGTATTAAAATAGTATTTTTTTATTTTTAAAAAATTATTTTTGATATTAACACATTAAAATGATATAAAAACATCAAAAAATATTAATTTAAAACAAAAAAATAAAAAAAATTTAAATTTTTTAATAAAACACTTATGAAACACAATTATAAAAGATCATCACCAACTTTCCAGTTTCCTCTCATGTTGCATGGATAGCCAGCCAGTTGTTACGATGGCAGTGAAAGGCAAATCAAGCACGGATATTGTTTTATGAATCTTTTAAAACCTTTTTTGGGACCACATGATAAAAGGCACAGTGTAGAGTTTTTTCTTACGAGAATAAAGTTGCTTGTTTTTTAAATGAAAGGATGTTGATTTTAATAATTATTTTTATTAAAAAAATATTAGAGGTAGTTTAGAGGGTGTTTGGAGTGTCTAGTTGATGTTTTTTAAAATATTTTTATATATATAAATATATTAAAATAATATAATTTTTATTTTTTAAAATTATTTTTATCATTAACATATTAAAATAATTTAAAATTTACTTATTTTAATTTGAGCCGTGGTTTTAAACGGGCTCTTGGCTAATTAAATTTAATTGGATTAATTTTTAAACTAATTTCAAATAAAACTCAATCTAATTAAGTTTTAATTCAATAAATTATTGGATGTATCATTATTTTGATTTAATAATTATGTTTTAATAGCTAAAATTCACACTCCTCAATTTGCAAAACATTATTTCACAAATAATTTTACGCAAGTGAGCCTGTAAATAAAACTGAAAAGAAAATGTTATTGTGTTTTCTATTGGAAGTTGGAACTTGATCTAAGATTTTTCCTACCAAATGAATTGGATTGGCAAATAATAACTATGTCGGTTAAAATTAATTATGTACGACTAAAGAATGGTATATTGCTATTTTAAAAAAAATATATTATATTCTTACTAGTAAATGAGTGACTATGAACTATTAAATAGATTTATTTAATGTATTATAAAACTACGCTGTCTGTTTTCAATTTAATTAATTTCTCCATAGTTATGATCACTGAAACCCATAAAGATTTGTTACTTTGAAGAAGAAAATAATATTATTTAACCTTTTTGTAATTTAGGTTTTTATTAAAATTACATTCCAACCACACTTTTAAAAAATTTAAACTCTTTCTTAGCTTTATTTTTTTTTGTTTTTTAATCATTTTGATATGTTAATTTTAAAAAAATACAAAAACAAATTATTTTGATATATTTTTAAATAAAAAACATCTCAGTTATATTTCTAAACAAGCGCATGCTTGGATTTGCATGTTAAAAATTCATAGTTTTTAAACTCAGTCCGGTCCAAGATTCGGGTTCCGGGTTTTGACCGAGTCACCAAGTCATCTGGGTCAATTTTTTTAAATTAAAATGACTTCGTTTTAGTAAAAAAAGAGTCAACAGGTTGCAACCGGGTTTTGCCGGATCACCTAGGTCGCCGGATCAACTCAAGTTTTTTTTTTATTATTCCGGTTTCAAAACTATGATTGAAATTACTATGTTTTCTAGTTTCCTTATGTCCTTTTTACCTCACATTTTTAATCCTCATGGTTCTCCTGCTTTGGAAATGGATGGCGATGGCTTTAAGTCAATGCATTGTCATATATTATTTGTTGAGATGTGAAACACAGAGGAAAAGGTCACTTCACATTCATCACATTGTGTGTGCACATGCGTCATGTGATCATGGTCCAAGAATTGATCTCAAATCCAACTAGAAAGACACGTGCTGAATTTATTGTTCTAGTTTTAGTTTAAAATATTTTTTATTTTTTAAATACATTTAATATTTAAAAAATTATTAAAAAATTGTAAAATTTTTATTTCGAATATAAAAATAAACCATCTATTTCGGTGCCTATATCATCAAGGATGGTGATACCTGGCAAGTACTGTACAATGGAGTTAATGATAGATATAAATGCATTTGTTGAATTCTATGAATTATTTAAATGAAGATGGTGATGTCACTGTAGCTAGAGAACATTCAGATTACAGAGCATGAAATGTTAGGTGACCCTTAATTAATAATTTTATTATCCTTAATTTTATTAATTTAATTAGAATAAATAAAAGTTATGGGTTTGAACTCCTAATATTTCACCAAATAATTATTTTAATTCAAAAGTACAATGAATAGTTTTTACATTATTTGAATACAAGTGGCTATATTTTATATTTTTACTAGAAAAAGTTCCAGTTTAAAAAGACTTGTTATATATTTTTAGAAAAAATATATAAAAATGATATTAATTTTTTTTAAATTACTTCTTACCAAATTATCAGTAATGTATATTTACCTTAATATCTATTACGACATTCCACAACCACCACCATCATCACCATTATTATTATTATTATTATTATTCTTATTTTGATTAATATAGGTGTCCGGGTTAGCTTATGCGCACCTCGACTAATTCCACGAGCCCTGAAGTTAACGACCATGTAAGCTTCCAGTGGTCCTGAGGTTTGTAGGGCTCGAACTAGTGACTTTTAGATAACAAATTCAGAACCTGACCAGTTGAGTTACACCCCTTAGAGTTATTATTAGTATGCCTTCTCGATGTCATAATCGCAAATATAAGCACTATAATTTTTATTAAGAAACTTGTATTTAATTTATTTATAGACACATACACAATTAAAAATATTATCTTGTTATATAATATGTGTTTTTTAGTAAACCTACATTTATTTTATTTTATTAGATACTATTCATAGTGTTAATCATGTAAGCAAGTTAATTTTTATATAACTTTTAAATTGATATAAATGCAAGCACAAAAATTATTTTCATTAATGTGATATTTCAAATTTAAAACATTGATGCTATTTCTTTATTAATCTAGCTACTAAAAATCTTATAGTAAATTATTTATGTATTGTGGTTATTTTAATTTTAATAACTTAACAAAAAAGATTCATACATTATAACACCAAAGTTTATCACCGAACATTTAAATTACTCTATTTCATAACATAATAATCAAAATATAATACATATATCTAGACACACATTGAGTATAACTATCACTCTTTCACTAATTTTTTCACACTTTAAAACTTAATCAAACTTCATATTTTATCTTTAAAATCTTCGTATCAATTTAACATATTTTATAAAATACTTTGAAATGCAAGAAGCCTAATCATTTCAGGTAAAATATTAACAAAAGCCAAACTTCCCTTCATTTGTATTGTTCACTATAGCATTGCAATGAGGATTTGCCCCTAAAAAAAAAAAAAAAAAACATAACACCCGCTTCCAAGATATTTTAGTATTTTTACAAGGCTCACTAGTAATTACTATATTGATAAATTAAGGGGGATAAATAAATTTTTTCTCATTTCAAATATATAATGAAATGAACAAAATACCTCTGAAAGCAAAAAATTTAAAACTGGCTTCATGGGACAATTTCATATTTTCACAATGATTTTCTCGTTATTATCAATTTAGTTCAGGGGAAATTTGGTGTTTTACCAAATATAAAAAATAAAAAAACACAGTGAAACGACCAATATACGCTTAAAAGCATAAATTTTAAAACTAGTGTCATGGGACTTTAACGTCTTTTCACAATGGTTTTTTCGTTGTTGTCAAGTCAACCCAAGGCAATTTGGTATTTGATCATAAATAAAAATAAAATAAAACAAAACAAGAGGTTGAGTCGCGTGTGGTGCACTCTCCAACACGAGGGAGGCACTAACGCTTTTCATGCGGCGCCTTCAAACGTAAAAAAATACCATTCCACCGTGTTGTTGGAAATGCCACTGCTTCTGGTGGTGCGATGCGTGTAGGTATTGGTTGTTCGGTTTGTTGGCAGTAGGCCTTTTCTTCTTCTTCTTTTCCATTTCCTCTCCCAATAATTACAGCCTGACCATTTTTGTTGATGATATTTCAACTTCGATCCTTATTATTATAATTTCTAATTTTTGTTCTTGACCCTTTCATATAAGTTTTATGTGCTTTTAATTTCATCCTCTAATCACAGTTTGCCATATATTATATTTTTCAATCTGGTCCTTATTTATTATTTATTTTTTGGGCTTTTTGTTGAATTAATTTTTCTTTTTAATTTTACCATTCAACCAAAAATTTGTTTTTGTTTTGTTTTTAATTTCAATTTTGATTCTCATTCTTTTAATTTTTTTGGTAATTTTGTTGAATTAATTTTTCTTTTCAATTTCACTCTCCAATAAAAAATAAAATTTATTATGCATTTCAATGTTGATCCCTATTCTTTTGATTGTCATTTTTTGTTTTGGATCATCTCATGTGATTCATATTCTTTTTCAAAGTTAATTCTCTAACATTTAATTAGCTAAGAGTTGAGCTTTGTAGTTTTTCCAGATAGGGTGCTTCAGGTCTAATGCCCTGAGTCACAGGTTTAAAAAGTTAACACAAATTGATGTATTTTTTTTGAAAAAAAATTAACTTGTTTTCTCTCTAGCTTTGTGATTTTTTTAAGTTTTTTTTTCCATCGAGTTATTCCGATCTCATGACCTGAATCGTGGGTTTGGCTGGTTAACCAAGGTTGACTTGCCCTTTATTTCCTTAGTTAGATGTTTGCATGCTAACTTATATTGACTCAAGTCAGTTTTTTTTTGTCATTTTTTATTCAATTTTTTCCTTCCGTGTTTAATGAGTTGAGAATTGAACAATATTGTTTAACTTTTTTTTTAATTTTTTTTGTTATCGTGATTATTTTTTTTAATTTGATTAATTTGTTGTCATTATCTATTTTTTTAATCATTTGATTAAAATTAAACCAGCTTATTTGACTCTATCCTGTTAATGACTTGAGTCATATTTTTTTTCTTATTTAATATATGTTTAGGCTACCTGAACTACATAACTTGTAAACCCTGAGATAATATAATAGGAATTGAGATGCAATGCAATAAAACAATAAAAAGAAAAGAAAAGGAAGATAATAAGATAAAATGAGAAGAGTTATTGGCCTAAAATGCATATTTTTCCAGTAGAAAAAATGGTTTAACTATTTTGTGAAATTGCTAGACCGGTTTATATAAAATGATTAGACTGTTTTGACTCTTATTTATGTTATAACCCGATGATCTACAACAAGAGGAAAATGTTAGCATGGTCTTTTTTCAGTAGAATCATTAGTTTCCATATACATATTTGTTATTTATGTTAAGAAAACAGCTGTAAATATTTGTGTAATCATAGCGTAATTAGCTTTCTATAATTAGGCCGAGATTATAGTTAATAGTAGCAAATTTTATGGAATGTAAATCAGAATTCTTCCTATTTAATGAAAGAGACTCTTATGAAGGGAGGTCATTCAGCCAAATTGACATGGTATCAGAGCCACACTTTTGAATCTGCATTCCAAAGTCTTGCCTTAGTTTTTCTTGGGTTTTCTTGATTGAGTTTTGGTCAATCCTAGATGCATAGGGCTCTTGGTTTTTTTTTTTTTGGATTTTCGTTGATTCTTGGTTGTCTTTTGGGTTTTGAATTTTTTTTATTCCTCTTGTTTTAGTTTGTCAAGACAGTGACATCAAACAATTCTGATTTGTTTAGTGTTCGATTCACTGGAAAGAATTATTCCGCCTGGGAATTTCAGTTTCAAGTATTTGTCACGGGGAAAGAATTGTGGGGTCATGTGGAGGTAGTGATCTAGCTCCTACCGATTCTACAAAGTTGCTTCAATGGAAAGTCAAAGATGCTCGGGTAATATCTTGGATTTTAGGGTCTATTGATCCTCTTATTGTTCTTAATCTAAGGCCATATAAAACAGCAAAAACCATGTGAGAGTACGTGAAGAAGGTTTACTAACAATGCTAGACGTTTTCAATTAGAAAACAATATCTCTAATTATTCTCAATGCAATCTTTCCATTCAGGAATATTATTCTAGTTTTCATAATTTATGGGCAGAATATACTGATATTATTTATGTCAAAATACCATCCAAATCTCTCTCTATTGTTCAACAGGTTCATGAGCAAAGCAAGCGCGATCAATTTTTAATGAAATTACGATATGAATTTAAGATTACTTGCTCAAATTTAATGAATCGGGATCATTTTCCCTCCTTGGATGTTTGTTTTGGGGAATTACTGCATGAAGAACAACCTTTCCTTACACAAGGCAATTTCAAGCAGGACAATTCAGTTGCAGTTGCTTTTGTAGCTCAGGGAAAAGGAAAGGGTCGGAATATGAGCAATATACAATGCTATAGCTGCAAAGAATATGGACACATTGCTAACAATTGTAGAAAGAAGTTATGCAATTATTGCAAACAACAAGGCCATGTTATCAAAGAGTGTCTCACTTGTCCTCAAAATCATAGAATAAATGCTTTTCAAGCTGTGGTGTCCGACAACTCATCTACGACAGCTGCATCCAGTACTCTTACTCTTGAAATGGTACAACAGATAATTCTTACAGCCTTTTCAGCCTTGGGGCTACAAAGTAATAATTCCAATTCTCAATTTTGGCTTGTTGATTCTGCTGCCTCAAATCATATGACCAACTTATCTAGTATGCTTAAAAATGCGTGTGAGTATCATGGTTCATCACAAATTCAGGTTGCTAATGGTGGTCATATACCTATTACTAAGGTTGGAGATATTGATCCAACTTTCAAGAATGTTTTTGTATCTCCAAAGTTGTCTACTAGTCTTATTTCAGTTGGTCAATTAGTGGATGATAACTGTGATGTGCATTTTTCTCATAATGGCTGTCTTGTGCAGGATCAGGTGTCGGGGAAGGTAATCGCAAAGGGGCCTAAAGTTGGAAGATTATTTCCGTTGCATTTTTCCATTCCTCGTTGTCTATTATTTGCTTGTACTACTATTCAAAATAAGAGTGAAGTACGGCATAAACGTTTAGGCCATCCGAATTCTATTGTTTTGTCTCGATTTTTGAATTCTTGTTTGTTGGGAAATAAAACTAAATTTTCTTCTCATGATGTTTTATTTGACTGTTCTACATGTAAATTTGGCAAGAGTAAAACTCTTCCTTTCCCTTCCCATGACAGCCGTGCTATAAAATGTTTTGATATTATTTATAGTGATGTTTGGGGTTCTACACCAATTATTTCTCATGCTCATTACAAGTACTTGTGACATTTATTGATGATTACAGTCGGTTTACTTGGATGTATTTTCTTCGTTCCAAATCTGAGGTCTTTTCTATTTTCAAGTCATTTTTTGCTTATATTAAGACTCAATTTTCTACTGGTATTAAGGTATTAAGATCTGATTTGGGTGGGGAATATATGTCACATAAATTTCATGATTTTTTACAGCAGAAAGGTATTGTCTCACATCATTCATGTCCATATACACCACAACAAAATGGGGTTGCTGAGCGTAAGAACCGTTATCTTTTGGATATCACTAAAACCTTATTGCTTGAGTCTTCTGTACCATCTAAATTCTGGATTGAAGCCTTGTCTACTGCAATTTATTTAATCAATCGATTGCCATCACATGTGTTAAATTTTGATTCCCCATACTATCATCTACATCATAAGTCTCCTAGCTATCATGACTTGCATACTTTTGGTTGTTCATTTGCCTTCTCATGAACGATACAAACTTTCTGCTCAGTCTACTAAATGTGTCTTCTTAGGTTATAATATTTCTCACAAAGGTTTTGTTTGTTATGATCTAAGCTGTAGCAAATTTTGTATTTCTAGAAATGTTGTCTTATTTGAAAATGAATATTTCTTCCCTACTCATGTTGCATTTTCCTCTGTTGCTCCTATTCTTCCTCATTTTGAAGATGTGTCATCTTTTAAGCGGTTCAAACTTGGAATTTTGTATGAAAGACGTCGACCAACTTTGCCACTTTTTGAGACTGACCCACCACCTGATACTGCTCCTGAGATTGCTTCTGAGCCTTCTACTCATCAGCCTGCTCTTCGCCACTTTACGAGAGTATCTCATCCTCCTGATCGGTATGGTTTTTCTGCTACTCTATCCACTATTATTGTTCCATAATGTTACTCACAAGCTATCTAGTATGAGTGTTGGCAGAAAGCCATGCAGGAGGAACTTCAAGCTCTTCAGAATAATCATACATGGGATCTTGTTTCTTGTCCTCCAGTTGTTAAGCCCATTAGGTGTAAATGAGTGTACTCGATTAAGTTTCGCTCTGATGGAACTCTAGATCGATATAAAGCACGGTTGATTGCTCTTGGAAATAGATAAGAGTATGGTGTGGACTATGAGGGGACTTTTGCTCCTGTAGCCAAAATGACTACAGTGCACATTATTATTGCCATTACTGCTTCCCAGGGTTGGCCACTTCATCAAATAGACGTCAAAAATGATTTTCTCCATGGTGATCTTAAAAAGGATATTTATATGGCACCTCCACCTGGTTTGTTCTCATCATTTACATCAGTTGTGTGTAAGTTGAAGCGGTCCTTGTATGGTTTGAAACAAGCTCCCCGAGCATGATTTGACAAGTTTCGCACTACCTTGCTTCGCTTCTTTTTTGTGCAAAGCAAATATGATTCCTCATTATTTCTTTGCACGACATCTACTGGTTTTGTTTTCCTCCTTGTTTATGTCGATGACATTGTCATTACAGGCACTGATTCTTTATTGATTAGCAACCTTCAGCACCATTTTCAGGATTGCTTTAACATGAAGGACCTTGGTTTTCTTACTTACTTCTTGGGATTGGAAGTTCATTCTTCTTCTTCTGGTGTATTTGTGCATCGATATAAATATGCTCAGGACTTGATTGCTTTGGCTGATCTTCAAGATTCTTCTCCGGTGGATACTCCTTTGGAGGTGAATGTTAAGTTTCGACGTAATGATGGGGATCTTCTACCTAATCAAACTTTATATCGGCAATTAGTTGGCAACTTGAATTATCTTACTATTACTCGGCCTGATATCTTTTTTGCAGTTCAGCAAGTTAGTCAATTTATGCAATCTTCTCGTCATTTACATTTGGTAGTTGTTCGTCGCATCATTCGATATCTACTTGGCTCTTTTAGCCGTGGCCTATTCTACCCTGCTAGTTCTTTTATCCGCCTTGTTGCTTTTAGTGATGCTGATTGGGCGAGTTGTCCTGATACACGTCGCTCTGTCACATGTTGGTGTATGTTTCTTGGTGATTCTTTAATATCTTGGAAAAGTAAGAAACAAGATCGTGTTTCCAAATCTTCGACTGAGTCTGAATATAGAGCTATGTCAGCTGCTTCCTCTGAAGTTGTTTGGCTTCGTGGACTGCTTGCAGAAATTGGATTTCCCCAAACTACTCCTACTCTTCTTCATGCTGACAACACGAGTGTTATTCAGATTGCTACCAATCCTGTTTTCCATGAGCGCACCAAACATATCGAAGTGGATTGTCATTCTATTCAAGAAGCCGTGGACACTCACATTATTTGTCTTCCACATATCTCCACCGACCTTCAAATAGCTGATGTGTTTACCAAATCAATGACTCGTCAACGCCATCAGTTTCTAGTTGGCAAATTGATGCTTCTTGATCACCCAACATCAATTTGAGGGGCGATGTTAGCATGGTCCTTATTAGTAGAATTATTAGTTTCCATACACATATTTGTTATTTATGTCAAGAAAACAGTTGTAAATATTTGAGTAATTATAGGGTAATTAGCTTTCTATAATTAGGCCGAGATTATAGTTAATAGTAGCTGATTTTATGGAATGTAAATCAGAATTCTTCCTATTTAATGAAAGAGACTCTCATAAAGGGAGGTCATTCAGCCAAATTGATAGAAAAATGGTAAATTCATTTCCTCTTTTTTTCTTTCACATTGAATAACTAGAAATTCATGATTAGAAGTAAAAAAAAAAAGAGTGTTTTGAGATAGAAAAACATAACTACCCTAGAAATTTAGAGAGATCAAGGGAAAAAAAGGGTAAGCTAGAGTGAGAAAGTGAAGGGAGAAGAGGAAAAGAGAGAAGTTTTGGAAAAATCTTGAGGGATTGACTTTCTAAATATGTTTTGAAACAAGGTCAGGTGTTTGAAACCCTTTGGTATCGATTTGAACAAGTGTTTAATGATTCTATGCAAAATTAGTAATTTGAATTAGAGTTTTTTAGATGAAATTGAAATTAGTTGTTAATTATTGTTATGGATTATTAAATGACTATAAAAAGTATGAAATTTGTTAAATTGAATAAAAATATTGGATGGGTAATGAAGCTTAAGGGCCGGTTATGAAGAGTCAGGAAGGCATGTTCGAAGAATTTGTGTTATTCTTGTAAATTATGTTGAAATTATAATAACCAAACATGTGGGTTATACTTTAGATGATTTATCATATTTCTACATGATAAATGAGAATTTTGATGTTTTAAGAATTCAAAGTTTTGAGAGATTGATGAAATTATAATGAATTATACTTTTGTAATATTTGTAGCGATATGATGAAGGGTTGATTGTTGATTTGATGAGAAAATTGTGGTTAATTGAAAAGAAAACATACTCTCACCTAAAAGAAATTGTTTGGTCAATTGAAGAAATTAAGAGGGGTGAGTTGTTTGAATAAATCGATAATTGTAAAGGGTAGAACTTGCAACGAATTAATCATGATATGATTAATTGGTAGGTAGGTTTTGAGAATTTCAAGTAGGAAACATATCCTTTTCTTTTTGATCTCGTTGACTAAAGATAAAGTAATGATGTTGTCGAGATAATTGTTTATATATTGACTTATTGCGAAAAATTAGTTAATACAAAGATATGAGAGGTTTAACATTGAGTTGTTAAAATTATAGAAGAGATTGCGAAGAGGGTACAAAGACAAGATCACACATATAGAGCTCGAACGTTAGGTATGTGATCGACATCTTATTAATTTGGCTCTATATAAAATTGTTATAAATATCAAAGTAGATTCCTTGGCACTTTATTGTATTAATATTTGATGTGACATTGTTGTCCTGTTCGGGGTTGGATGAGTAGTTCTTGGTTTAATAACTAATGCCAGGTCTGAAGATAATTAGTTCTTGGTTTAAGGATTAATGCTCTATTCTGGGCTGGATAATTAGCTCATTGGTTTAAGGATTAATGCCTTGTTCTGAGCTGTGAAACCGAATACCCTGAATAAGGGTTTATTACCTGAGTCCGGGTTAAAGTGAAAATCTTTGGAATATTCGAGGGATTGATGTAATTAATAAAAAGAGGAATTAAGTTATTTATTAACATAATTCTTAATGTAAATATATATTTTAGTTACTAGTAAATTCATTAATTTATATTAAAAAAATATTTTGTCATATTAATTAATTAATAGTGGTATAAAATGATTTCAGGGTCCTCGCAGCTTCGTCGTGATTAGTAGATCATGAAGCCTCTTCTGTTTTTGTATTATATAAGAACATAACTGATGTTGCATATTTTATGTAATTTTAGGATGATAGCATGTATGTTAATTATTTTAATGTAATTATTATCATGCAAGGAATTTTACGAGCTGTTGGACTTACATACTAGATAAATCCATGATTATCTAAAGTATAATTTTTCTTTGATAATGTTTGTATTAATTTTAAACATAGTAGTTAAATGATACTTAGTTTAAATTATATATTGTTGTATTTCAATTATTTTGTTGATGAATATTAATTTAATTTATCTAATAGTTAAAATATGATTGACGTGATGAGATAAATTATAATGTGATAAGTTCAAGAATATTGAATAATGAATGAAATGTGAATTGATTGTTTATTAAAGTATAATAAATTTAGTTGGTAACTTAAAATTTTCTAATATAGATAAAATTTTGTCGAAATTTTGATAAATTTTTAAATTATAATATAAAAAAATTATATTATTTTGGATTTATTACATGAAATTTGTACCAAAATACTAAGATGTTACACAAATATTCTTATTTCTATTTTTTCCTTGACATGACAAATGCAATATCATGGTGAAATATATTTTTTGAATTTCCTCCCAAATATTCTTGAGTAAAACAACAACAATAATATATTAACCTACAAACACTAAAAGTTCTAATAAATAAATAAATAAATGGTAAAAAGCAAGGAATCCATGTGTATACGTGTATATGTCATGTTACGGACGTCATTAATCCTTTTAGTTAAACAACCGTAAAACCCTAATAATTTAAATACTACATCCACAAGCTGTCTCTCTCCGCAGCCCCGACACGCACGCGCTCACCCACTCTCTCTCTCTGTCTAAACCCTAGTTGACGACGACGACGACGACGACGACGACGACTATCCAGCTAGGGTTTAGACAATAGACATAACCAAAATAAGGAAAAAAATCTCCTCGATCGATCAATCACTCCTTATCCTTTGATCAGTTCCATAATCATAACAAAAATATGGACATCCCTAGCCTCGCTGTTGTCCTACAAGCTGCTCTTAGCCCCAATCCTGACGAACGCAAAGACGCCGAGCAAAGACTCGATCAGGTTCAAGATTGAATAATTAATCATTTCTTGTTTAATTTTTCTGTTTAAGGTTAAAATTTTGTTTGATTCTTTGTGATTATACTGCAGTTTCAGTACACACCTCAGCATCTTGTGAGGTTGCTGCAGATTATTGTGGACAATAATTGCAATATGGCTGTGCGTCAAGTAGCTAGTATTCACTTCAAGAACTTCATTGCCAAGAATTGGGCACCCCATGAGCCTGGTATGCTGTCTTCAATTAGTTATGCCAACTGTTTGAAAATTCTCTTTGTTTTTGATTATTTGATGATTGCTATTTCTTTGGTTTTGCTGTTTGTTGTAGGTGAGTTACCAAAGATCTCTGCGAGTGATAAAGCTATGGTGAGGGATCACATCCTTGTGTTTCTTGTGCGCGTTCCGCCTTTATTGAGGTATAGTTGTTTGATTTCTACTGTTTCACCGATCATTTTGGTATTTACTTGTTGGGATTTTGCTCTCTCCTGAATTTTGCAATCTCTTACTTTTAAGCTGTGTTTTGTAGGATAAATATGATTTCCTGATTTTTTTTCTTTTAAATTCTCAAAATTTGGTTTTGTTTGTGGAATGTGCGTTGAAATTTAATGGACCGTTGAGGGTTTTCTACTTTTTCTTCCTCTAATGTTAAATGTTATGTCATGATGTATATAGGGTACAACTGGGTGAGTGTCTTAAAACAATGATCCATGCTGATTACCCAGAGCAATGGCCTCACCTTCTGGATTGGATCAAGCTTAACCTACAAGATCAGCAAGTATATGGAGCTCTATTTGTGTTGAGGATTCTTTCTAGAAAATACGAGTAAGGATGTGCTAATTGTTGACATTTTGATTTGTTTCCAAGATAATATGCCAATCACTATGCTTTTTGACTTTTTCTCTAGTTCTGAACATGCTCGCGGTTCTCTTTTATTGTTTCTTAAACATCCAACCATTGGTGTTGGGATCATTTTCCCACTAAAAACAGGAAAGACATATAAATAACTAACTTGCATATGACATTTGAGCTTGATGTAATGACCTGTTTTGAACAATTGGCCCGCGGTGCTGGTGAGACACACCATTATATAATTTATTTGCTTGTGTATCTTTGGGCATCAAAAAAAAAAAAAAACACCACGGTCATTTATTTGCTGGCTATATAATTGGCACACATACCTGTGCTTTTAAGTTGGTTGTTTTCTGTTATTTCATCAGGGATGCTTTTTATTTCATTGAAAAGGAACCTTCGCTGGACAAATAAATGGTGGCATGAGAATCTTGGGACACTTTTCAGTCCTCACGTTGGGTTTCCATGTTTTAGTGTACTACAACGTCCATGAATGCTTTATCTGAGCTGCTATACTAAGTTGACTTAAGGATTAGAAATTTAGGTTTTGTTTATGTTAGACTGCTTTGTCACCCAACTTATTCTTCCATGCAATGAACACATTGCTTGTGAGTCTGGTTGCAAAGCTCAATAAATTGTCTGAAAATTTTGTTTTCATAGGTTCAAGTCGGATGAGGAGAGGACACCTGTTTATCGCATTGTTGAGGAGACATTCTCTCATCTTCTCAACTTATTCAACAAGCTTGTCCAGATACCGAATCCTTCTCTGGAAGTAGCAGATTTGATCAAGCTTATTTGTAAAATATTCTGGTCATCTATATATGTAAGCTCTGAAATGGCAGTTCAATAGTGAACTAATGTAAATTCTGTTTTATGGATTCCTTGATTATTTGATGTTACTGTTTATCTATCATGGTGAGTCGTGTTTCACTTTTGTTTTGCTAATTGACTTGATTTTGCTCATCTTGAGATGCCATGTAAGCCATACTGAAGTTCCCCTACTTGTTTATCCTTCGGTTCAGCTAATGGCAATTAGGAAATCTGCTCTCCTTTAGTGGTTAAAGCTGTTTTGTACATGTTGTAATTTGTAGTAATTCAACATATACTCTTTAATTACTTGCTGTGCTAGAAATAGACCTAATATTGTCACTCAATGCTTATGGATTTTAGTGTACAAAAATAGTATGCATCTTAAACCTTTTAAGTTTCCATCATATTTCTCTGGTTTTAACTACCACTTAAAGCTTGTGCAATGCTTTTCTTCCCTGGTTTAGGAATAAAGTAAAGTTTTTGATTTCATAATACATTAAGAGGTATGCTGTCAATGATACATATATTATTTGTTTGAACTAGGAAAAATCCCAGTGCTGTATGTGATTTGTTTTCCTAGAAAATTTCTGGGGACACAAGCTTTTTATTTTTGTGGTTATGATTTACAAGTTTAATTTATTGTCACTGATTATCAGCTGGAGATTCCAAAGCAACTCTTGGATCCAAATGTCTTCAATGCTTGGATGGTTCTTTTCTTAAATGTTTTGGAGAGGCCTGTTCCTGTAGAGGGCCAGCCTGTGGATCCTGAGCTTAGGAAGTCATGGGGATGGTGGAAGGTGAAGAAATGGACGGTTCACATTTTGAACAGGCTATACACTCGGTAATGTTTTGGTGTTTGAAATGAGTTTAGAATAGTTGGGACGAGCATGTAATTTATAGTGTCATGGCCATTTAAAACACTTGTAGGTTTGGAGACTTGAAACTTCAAAACCCAGAAAACAAAGCTTTCGCCCAGATGTTTCAGAATAATTTTGCTGCGAAAATTTTGGAGTGCCACTTGAATCTATTGAACGTGATTCGTGCTGGTGGCTATTTGCCTGACAGAGTTATCAACCTAATTCTTCAGTATCTAAGCAACAGGTTTGTGAAATATGCTTTCTCACAAATACTGCAGTCATATTCTTGTTTCTTCACATTT
Source organism: Populus trichocarpa (assembly GCF_000002775.5). Classification (NCBI taxonomy): domain Eukaryota; kingdom Viridiplantae; phylum Streptophyta; class Magnoliopsida; order Malpighiales; family Salicaceae; genus Populus; species Populus trichocarpa. The sequence goes on along the minus strand of NC_037286.2, from coordinate 22,516,636 downwards.
TATTTCTCATTGAATCTTCCCATTATCATATATATCATCTTCCAGTGTTTTAAACTTCTGATTGGCAGTGTTCCGATCTATTTTGTTTCTTCATACTATTTGGGGTCAGGAACTTGTGATTAAGGCTTGTTGTTGTGATTGCACCAGTTTGGGAGTTATTGTTTTTCTTGGATGCATCAATTCGGGTGTGAATGGCATGCTTTCTTTAGACCCAAACTGTTGCACTCATGGGATTTTTTTCCCATGGCTTCCCCTAGGGTTTGACTGTCTTTTTTGATAGCATGTTCTTCCTCATCTTTCTACTTAAATGTTCTTATCCCCTCCCCCCTTGCTCTGTAAGCGTTTATCATTTGATCACATGATAAAAGAAACTCAAGCTCATGCACTCAACAGAAAATGAATGTGCCTGGTTTCTAGAGCACATAAATTTATGCCTTTTGTATTGTGACAAGTTGGTCATCACAGTTTTACCAATATTTTTAATTGGGTTTGTCTAATGGATGCCCTTAGGGCACTTTTTAAGCTTAGTTAGTGTTAGATTGTTGTAGCTAAATTTTGTAATAATTAGACAATTTCGAACTTTTCATCTATTCACATCACAAATCCAATGCTTAATAACCAAACTTACACATTTTGCAAACTTTTCACTAACTACCAAAAACTAGTTCCTTAACTAGTGCCTTAAGGGCATCCAATAGCATTTCCCTTTTCAATTCTGTGTTTTGTTGCACTGCTGCTATAGTGTATTTTTGAAGGCTAATGTTGTAATACTGATTTTTGTTTACATGCAGCATCTCAAAGAATAGCATGTATAATCTACTGCAACCAAGACTTGACATTCTTCTCTTTGAGATAGTTTTTCCTCTTATGTGCTTCAATGACAATGATCAAAAACTCTGGGATGAAGACCCACATGAGTATGTGAGAAAGGGTTATGGTGAGTATCAAAATCTGGTTCCATTGCTTGAAAGACTTAAGATGCTTTGGCATTATTGTTGGACTTGTGGGAGGTGATTACCCTGCCATAGAATGCAATAGACCATTTGGTTACAAAAAGCCCTGAGTTTCAAGATTATTTTTTGTCTCCAAAAATAATTTTGAATAATGTTTTGGAGAATTATTAATTTGATGCTTTTGGAGGTGCTTGAATTGATAAACAGCAAAAATATCATTGATAGCATTTGTTTAATTGTCTTTCTTTCTTTCTTTTTATTTTTAAATTGAACATTTAACACATTAACAGCATCATTACCAAACACTTTCTTGAACAATCGTATACCCTTCACAGCCACAACAGCTCTTTCTCCATAAACTCTAGTCATCATGATGTACCTTGTTGCAGATATCATTGAAGATTTGTATAGTCCCAGGACCGCTTCCATGGACTTTGTCAGTGAGTTGGTTAGAAAACGTGGGAAGGAGAACCTTCAAAAGTTCATTCTATTCATAGTGGAAATTTTTAAGAGGTACTTTTCATTTTGAGGTTTGCAATAGATGGAAATCTGTTTCGGTACTTTAATGGTGCTCTTATTGCTGGTTTTTTTGTAGATATGATGAAGCACCAGTGGAATATAAACCCTATCGACAAAAGGATGGTGCTCTACTTGCTATTGGAGCACTTTGTGATAAACTGAAACAGACTGACCCTTACAAATCTGAACTGGAGCGTATGTTAGTGCAACATGTTTTCCCCGAGTTCAGCAGTCCTGCTGGCCACCTTAGAGCAAAGGTTTATTGCTCAGTTCTTTTTTCCTTGAACATATTTTTCTGTTGTTTGGTATTTTATATTTTAGCTATACCCATTGCTATGGACTCCAGGACTTTAATCTTAATTGGGTTTTCCAGATTACAAAGCATAAATGTTAATTTATTAAGAGTGAGCTTATGCTTTTCTTTCTTTTTGGAGTGGGTATTAGGCTGCATGGGTTGCAGGACAATATGCCCACATTAACTTTTCAGACCAGAACAATTTCCGTAAATCCTTGCACAGTGTCGTTTCTGGGTTGCGTGATCCAGAGCTTCCTGTGCGTGTTGACTCAGTTTTTGCATTGCGATGCTTTGTTGAAGCCTGCAAAGGTATGAAGCTGCTACTCTCTAGCTCTTTTTCTATATTTCTCCATTCATCCATCCTTCTATCTAAATGGGTTCTGTGCATGACAGATTTAAATGAGATTCGTCCGATTCTTCCTCAACTTCTTGATGGTGAGTGGTTATGCTCATGTTATTGACAGTTCATTTTGGTTTGTGACATTAATTTCTGAAGTCAGTTAAATAGAGCTCGCCTTCTCTTTGTTAACAAGATCTTTTTTTGATTTACGTCACTGCATTTTTTTGTAGTTTTTCCTTTCATTCAACTCTACTGTTTATTAATAGAATAGATCAATTAGCCCTTGTTAAAAAGGTTCCAAGAGTGCTGATGTGACTGGTTTCCTTTTCTTCCTCCCTTCCAGAGTTCTTCAAACTAATGAATGAGGTAGAGAATGAGGACCTGGTCTTTACTTTGGAAACTATAGTGGACAAATTTGGGGAGGAGATGGCACCATATGCTCTTGGATTATGCCAGAATTTGGTAATGCTTACCAGTTCTGATTAGATGCTATATTTGTTGGACATTTCTGTCTAATTGAGACTGACATTATACCTTTATGTTCAGGCAGCTGCATTTTGGAGATGTATGAATACCGCAGAAGCTGACGACGAAGCTGATGATCCTGGTGCTTTAGCAGCAGTTGGTTGTTTGCGTGCAATAAGCACAATTCTTGAGTCAGTCAGCAGGCTACCTGATCTTTTTGTCCAAGTTGAGCCAACTTTGCTTCCTATAATGCGTAGAATGTTGACAACTGATGGCCAAGGTATGTGTTGATCCGGTGGCTTGTCTTATCTTGTCCTAGTGGCGCCTGCTGATGTCTTTGATGTCCACTTGGGGATATATGAACTTGCATGTGTGATTTGCTCTAGTTAATTTGGTTGTGCTTGCCTATCTGGTTGTCTCAGATCCAGTGAGAATGGTTTGCAACATTGTTTGCAGGCAACTGAGGAGTTCTCTTTCCCTGAGGAACTCCCAGTAATCCATTCTTCGTTTCTGTTGCTCCCCTGGGAATGGGACATCTATGCCTTATAGCATGTAAATCTATATTCTGTGGCAGCTTGTCACATGATTGAAAATATGCTAAAGCAAGACCATCAAATGTTTTGGAAACTTGAGGCAATTCTATTCTCTGTGCTTTTCCTTAAATTTACATTAGGATTTTATTTTTTTGTTTGCCATGACAAAAGTGTTGGAAACAAATTATCAATTAAGGTCCTTAAATCTTGTCAAAATCTTAGTTGTTTCTGATTGCATGCTATTGAGTAAGCCTTTTGTTCTATTGATGCAATTTTGAGATTGAGCACTTTTTTGATATCTTTCTGCAGAGGTGTTTGAGGAAGTTTTGGAAATTGTTTCATATATGACCTTTTTCTCTCCAATAATATCTACGGAAATGTGGTCTCTTTGGCCCTTGATGATTGAAGCATTGGCAGAATGGGCAATTGATTTCTTTCCAAGTATGTATTTAGTTCATTGTTACGACTTCTTTTGTCACTAGTAACATTGTGGAAGCTAATTCTTTCATTGGTATTTTATACCCTCATTGTTATGATTTGCTAAAAAATAATGTTCCTGAACTGCAATATTATTTAGTAGCTTGAACAAGAAAACAAAATCAAGGGTCTGTGATTGAACGAATTAAAATCTTTATATTTTGATGCATTTAATATTTTTTTCAGGCTATATTTCTTTATGGACCGATTTCTTTGGTCCTTGTAACAGTTCTTATGATGTTTTGTTTTGCTGCAGACATTCTGGTTCCACTGGACAACTATATATCTAGGGGGACTGCACATTTCCTTGCATGCAGGGAACTGGATTACCAACAAAGCCTTTGGAACATGATTTCATCGGTGAGATATTTTAGAATTATTAATCACCTTTCATTTTCTTTTTGTGCAATTGAAGCATGGAGAATTAATAGATGACAATCTTGAATGTTCTTTATTTTATTTTATCTATTGATCTCTTTTTGGGTCATGTTTTATGTTCCTTTGCAGATAATGGCAGATGGAAACTTGGAAGACAGTGACATAGAACCAGCACCGAAGCTTATTGAAGTGGTTTTCCAGAACTGTAAAGGGCAAGTGGATCAGTGGGTTGAGCCATATATGAGAATCACTGTTCAGCGGTTGCGTCGAACTGATAAATTATACTTGAAATGTCTTCTTATGCAAGTGGTAAGGAGTTATAATGTTTACAAATGCTTTGACATGATTTTTCTGTTTTGAGTATACTTTACCCTCTGAAGTCCATATCTTGCTCCTTTTTTTCTCTCATGGATTGATTATTTCTCGGAATTGATTTTGTCAAGTAGTTTGAAACTTTGAATATTCACTTGTACCTTGTTTATGTAAGCAGTCAATATTCGTAACCCTAACTGCGAGCAGACAGGCCTAGAGTGTGTGATAGTGGAAAGTTGCATGTATTTCACACTAATAGCATTGATAACTAATCATGTAAGGTATTTGGTTGTAAATACGAATTTCATGTCTTTATTGGATGATGGGAAGTCTCAAATTTCAGGGTTTGTTTGAAATAATCAATGCCTTGTTATAATAATGAGGTTAACTTTGGATTGTTACTCCATACTCCTTGGAATAAACACATATGCTGCTTTGGCTACCCCTCCTTGTTGATATTCTGCACAAATACGGGAATGTGGCTTGTCAAAGATTCTACAAGAGACTATGGATATTGTAATTTCATGTTAATTTATCAAAGATACATTTCTTGAGAAATTGAGATTGTTCAGTCCCCTTTGTTCCCTGGGTATTTTCTCCTCTGATCACATCTTGTACTTTTAAAATTATGTTTTTATTGGGTCTGCATGTGCTCTCTCTGACTGAGAGTCAGTCAACTATTGCTGGTGATACCAAAATTTTCATTTGAGAACTGGAACTGCCCCTTTTAACTGGTGAATTTATTAAACAAGGCATCTGTTAAAATCCCATGACCACATACATTCCATATGATAGGGTAACAGAAGCATTTTCATACATTTTGTTATTGTAAATTTTCATACTAGTCAGCTTCCTAGATGGTAGGAGTACAGGTTTCCTATTGATGAGGTTAGAGGAATGCACCTCTTTGGGTTGGGTTAGTCCCATGCTTGGTGGAATTCACTTACAAATCTCTGGGTCAGTTTCTTGAGTTGCCTGAAAAGAATGATTTTGTGAAGTGATTAATCTTTTTACAGTAGGCATCATCCCACACTTAGAGAGGTATAAGGTGTCATAGTTATTACACCCCCTATAGTAGGCTATACTGATTTTATGGCTGATATTTGGTTGTCTGGTGGGAAAATGATATCTGACATTCTGACTTGTTTGATATTCTTGCAAAACCTCTTATTTTGAGGTATTTTGATGTGAGCTAGTAGTTATTGCTTTTGGCAGCTTAACAAGATTACTCCCTTTTTGAGCAAACCTCTTATTTGTCATTAGTAGGTGACCCATTATATTTGGAAGCGATTTGTTCAAGTTTGAATTGAAATTTTGTTAAAAGGATAGCCTTCTGAATTTTCTGTGCAGGTTGCAGATGCTCTTTACTACAATGCAGCTTTGACCCTCAGCATATTGCACAGACTTGGTGTTGCTACAGAGATCTTTACTCTTTGGTTCCAGATGTTGGAACAAGTGAAAAAGAGTGGTGTACGGGCAAATTTTAAAAGGTAACTTTTCCTATGCTCGTCTTCTCTATCCTTGGGAATCCTTGGGCTTCATATAAGCTGTAAAGTGGTGGGTTGCTTTCTTCTGTTCCATTAAATGGTTTCTATGATTTGGTGGATCATGCAGTGATTTTTGTGGTGCAGGGAACATGATAAGAAAGTTTGTTGTTTGGGACTGACATCACTACTTGCTCTCCCTGCGGATCAATTACCAGGAGATGCTCTGGGGCGTGTTTTCAGAGCCACTCTTGATCTCCTTGTTCAATACAAAGATCAACTTGCAGGTCTTAGTCTGTCCTTCTCTCCTCTCCTTGCTCATTTCCCTCAGCTATGACTTCATTATATGTTTGGATCAATATTGATCTTCTTCGGACATCATGTGTTGGGACAGAAGCTGCAAAGGAGGAAGAAGCTGAAGATCTTGATGATATGGATGGTTTCCAGACTGATGATGAAGATGATGACGCTGATGAGTCTGACAAGGAAATGGGAGTTGATGCTGAGGATGGGGATGAAGCTGAAAGCATTAAACTTCAAAAATTAGCTGCACAGGTGTGATCATCTTCTCATAATTTCATCCATAATGAGAATCCATGTTTTTTTAACCCCATATTTTCTTGAATTTGCTGGTGGTGTTCTTAGCCTTGATCTATTTTTGTTTTTATTTGAAATGAAAATTAAGCATGCTGTACTTTTTTCTTCCATCTTAAAACCCTGAGTTACTGTGTGTTTAAAGAGAAATCAAATTATTCCCTATCCCAGGAGAGTGCTAACTTTTGCTTGCTTGTCCATTTGAAAATGCATTTTCATGTTCAAAAACATCAAAGCGCGTACTTCATCACTTTAACTTCTCAAATTACCTTTTACATTTCCCCCCACTAATTTCTTTCATGTCCTCTTCACTACCAAGGGAGAGTACTTTACAAAATCACATTATTAGGTGTCAGGTGGCAATGCAAGTTGATTCTCTGATGAGCCCGACCTTTTTCAAAGAAGATAGCATGTAGTTTAATCGTTGGAAATCTAAAATTTTGAAATGTTGAAGATTTATTTTGGGAAAAGCAAAGCAGTCTGTCATGAATATTTTGAACGAAGGATACATGAAATAGAGACAATTAATAAATGCCCAAAAAGTTGACTAAAATTAGAAGGCTTGCCATTTTGCCTGTTTGTGATTTATTCATTATGTTTTCTTGTTGATATGTAGCATCTCTTTTGGAAAACCAGTAATTGTTTGATGGCATGACTGCCTTGATATAAAAAAAATTCAAACTGGTATTTGGTTGGTGTTATCAGCCAAATTATTTCATTAAAACAATTTCAGTAGTTTGCTCACGTGCTCTGAAGTTTCTTCATCTTCTGTATCCTTGATAGCCCCCAATAAGGTGAAACAAATGGAGCCAGCTTCTCTTGATCTGCTTGTCTATTTATAGGATATTGCATAACCAAAATGCTGCTATGTCCCATGAACTGTTCTGACCTTGCAATAGATTTCCTTATGCCATCACCATTCATTTTAAGCCATTTATATATCTCGATTCCTGTATCTCACAGATGAACTTCTGTGTTGGGATTGCTAATTTATGTGGGTTATATCTTTTACCATGTTGTTTATTTATGTTATTTGAGATGCGTTGAGCCATCACTTAGGAATTTTACATGAGATTGTTTTCGTATCAAACTAAAATTTATGAGATTGTTTTCGTATCAAACTAAAATTTATGAGATTGTTTTCGTATCAAACTAAAATTTTAAACCCTGGTTTATAGAGCACTTATTTATCCTGTGATTGTTAGCTGAAGTTTCTCTGAACTGTTTGTTTCATGTTTTTCTTCAACTCGTTTATGCTAGTAACACTTTCTTGATCATCACCTGCTATATGCACATCACAGGCAAAATCTTTCCGTCCACATGATGACGATGACGATGACTCAGATGATGACTATAGTGACGATGAGGATTTGCAATCACCAATTGATGAGGTGGACCCTTTCATTTTCTTTGTGGACACAATCAAAGGCAAGGGAAACCTCTTTTGCTATCATACAGAAAAAAATAATTTAAGACTAATTTCTTTTTGCCATCTAACCAGCTACTTTTGTTGTTTTGGTTCCCTTGAATCAGCCATGCAAGCATCAGATCCATTAAGGTTTCAGAATCTTACCCAGACACTAGACTTTCATTTTCAAGCGCTGGCAAATGGTGTTGCCGAGCATGCTGAGCAGAGGAGGGTAGTGATTGAAAAAGAAAAATTGGAGAAGGCATCCACTGCTGGTGCTTCATAATTTAGAGGCTTTGGAGGGCCTGCGGTCAAACTTGTTCATTGCTTCCTGTTCATGCATATTTCATTAGAGTCATTGCCATTCTCATTAAAGCATTTGCATAGTTCAATGATCATGGAAGTCAGTCAGGCCTGAAGAATTATCAGGCTCAAAGTTTTTGAGGAGCTTTGCATGTTTGAGTTCCCAGTTAGTCTGCGTAGTGGGACAAGGGGGGCTACGACTTTCTCTGCCAAGGGTTCAGGTTAGTCATTACATGGTGAGTCTGGTCCATTCTACATCAGAAGAGGCCTGTCACGCCTACTCTTTGTTCTCCTTGTTTCACCTGTTGTATTTTTTTGGGGGTGTTGGGGGGGATTTTCTTTTGTTTCAATCGCCTCTGCTCTTTGCCTTTCTGGGGCTGAGTTGAGACCCAGTGGTCCGGTGTTTGAAATCAAGAAGTGCCCCATGCATAGAGTCCATGATGTCATAGGGATGGGGATCATTTTGGGGAGATCAACGCTGTAATGATAATTTTTGATAAAAAGGTAGCCAACATTCTTTTTATTTCCTCTTCTGATTTTTTTCTTTTATCCCATTTTGTAACGAGTATAGTCCATAAACACCACGAAACATTGGTGCGCGATGGTTCTGGAGATTTTGGGTTTACTGCTTAGGCATCCAAGGGGTAGCTCGCTGCTGGTTGTAAAACAGTTGATATTCTTTATATAATGGGGTGGGAAGAGAAGATTGGTTTGTATATGGTGCTCAATTCCTTAATCATTTTGGCTAACTAGTTTCCTTGTTTATTGTGTTGTACGTTTATGCTTAAGACAGTTATAGAGTGCAACGTCTCGTTTAGAGGTTGTCTGAGAACGTGGTTTGATTATTTTTTAAAGTGTTTTTTTATTTTAAAACATATTAAAATAATATTTTTTTTATTTTTTAAAAATTATTTTTGACATCATTACATCAAATGATATGAAAACATATTAATTTAAAAAATATATAAATTTTTTAAAATTTTTTTAAAAATACATTTGATGTTTTGCATTGTAATAATAGTTTTAAAAACAAGAAGCATGTTATTTTAGTTTCTATTGAACTAAAATGCAATTATGTGTTCGGTCCATGAATCAAAAGTTATTTGGTTTCTGCTTGGGAAACAACAGAAGCTTAAAAAATATGGAACTATTTTGTTGCTGTAGTGATAGTTGTTTTAGTTTTTGAGGTTATAGCTTGAAAAAAAAAAGATTTTAAAAGATATATTTGGTGAAAATTATGTTTGATGAATTTTTATTTATAAAATAAATAAAAAAAGTTTTCACATATGAAAAATAAATTTTTATGAATGAAAAGTATGTTATTTTTGTTTTTACAAAACTAAAATGTGAAAAGTAATTATGTTTTGAGTTCCTTTCTGCCCTGAAAAAAAAAAAAAAACCTACTACAAAAATAAATATATTTGAGCATAACTAAAAATTTATTTTAGCTGGTTCTTTGAAAAATATGATTATATTCATGCTTTTTAAAATAAAGTCATGAATGTTTTATTATTTTTTATATGTAATTATATAATTTTTTATGTTGTTGATTGCTTCAAATTATGTTCACTTTTAATTATTTAATAACACTTTAAAATAAATTCTTTTATTATAGTAGAAATAAATAATAATAATAATAATAATACAAATGCATATACTTAAAGAAATAATGAAAATTTAAATAATATATACAACTTAAAACCACTATTATGTTATTTAGCTAATATTTTTATTTTACGCATTTCATAATATTTAATCAAATATTGAGGTATGCTTATCGTATCTATCAATATTATTCTCTTTTTTTCTTCTTGTTGTTTGAATAAAAGTTCTTTTTGCATAATAACAATCATTTCTCATTCTATTTTTGTCTTTTCATGTTTCTCTTTTTCTTGAATTTTTTTTCAAATAAATTCATCTTTTTACATTCCATTTCTATTTTGTTCTTTATAATTCTCTAAAATCAATCTAACATGAAAACTTGTGCTACCATTGTTTTTTTTTAACTTACTTCTCTTTTTTGTTCGTTTTCTCATAATGCATCCACGCTAGTATTGATCCATATTTCTATAAGACAAATATCCTCTTCGTCCCTAAAGTTGCTACATTGCTTTATCTTCTTAGTTTTAGGTGGATTTTCACATGGTTTTTGAGATAGCATAATGGCTTGATTGGAGTACTGAATGAGTACATCATAATTTTCTTGTGATAGTTGTGTATTCAGGTCGGACCCGTCATACATGAGATTAGTGAAATAGCCATTGTCTTGAGATTCCATTAAAAAAAAACCTAGTAATTGTGAATGAGAAAGAAATTCAAATTAAACAAATAAACTTGAAAGAGAAAATATATAGAAAATAAAATTAAGAGAAATTGCATGAGATAGGGAAGCATTGCGTTCTCAATTGGCAACCTCATTGGGTATTGTTTTGTTACCTTTTCATTTAATCAAAATATTTTTTTTTTAGTGTTATAAAATACAACCCACTCACTTGAACCTAATAAGGTTAACTTGGTCACGTATTGACTCAAGATTTGGTTGCAGTTAGTGAAATTTTTTTTTTTTAAAAAATAAAAGTTTGAGTTAACCCAGATCAACATAGATAACTTGCGAGAAATCCAGAATTTGGGCCAAGTCAATATCTAAATTGTGTTTCATATATATATTTTTTGTTTTTTTCCTCAATGAAAGCTGAAAAATTTTAATATTATATAGATATAGCTACAAAACCAAACTGCTTGAAAAAATATATAATATTTTAATCCATGTCTTATAAAAGATAGGTTAAAGTACTTGAACATCCTAAATCTAAACCTTAGGGTTTATAGTTCTCCATACACCAAACATTATTAATCATAAATTTGTTTATAATCTATGATATAAAACTACAAGTGAAATTTACTGAAATATTAATATGAAAGGGAGAGACTTGGAAGAGAAAGAGAAGTAAGGGGAAAAAAACACACTAGCAAAAAAGTAGTATTTCTCATAATAATAATAATAATAATAATAATAATAATAATATCACAAATGATAACTAGGCTAGAAGGATGAAGATGAAGCGTTACACATGATTGTTCACGAATACGCGTGTACTGCGCCTGCCTTGATTTTGTATGATAATTCATATTTCTTTTTGGGGATGTGCATGCTGCTTGGTACAATATGGGCCTTTTAGGTTTACCTTCAAGATGGAAATGGGCCGGGTTTTTCAGGCATGCCAAGAGACCTTATATGTGCAAATGGGCTCGTTTTCTAGGTCTGATTTTGTACTTTGTTTGGGCCATGTGTTATCCCCATGTGTGCATTTTTAATCGTATTGTATCTTATCACACTTCAAGCTTGCCCTTTTAATAATAATAATAATAATAATAAAATAGAGATTTTACAGAACTTAGTTTATAAAGAATGGCATGACCAAGTCTATTAAATGTTGAAAAATACCAATAGTTGCATTTTTGTTTTTGCATGCCTCATCATTGTAAAAAAGAAAAAAAACATTTGTCTTTTTAGCTTTTTTACAAGAAAGAAAAGTCAAACAAATGCTCATCATTTCACACCCATTTCCTAGCTTTATAACAAATTTATTAAGTCCATTAATTTTTTTTCAAAATTAAAAGGTCTATTTGACTGACATATCTAAGTTTTTAAATAAATAATAACGAAACCTTGTTCCCTTTCATTAATCAAATCAAAAATATTTTGACCTTTAATTCTAATTTTTAAGGTTAATAGACTTACAACAAGTCAGTGCTTGAAACATAAAAAATAAAATATATTCATTGACGCCATAGTAAAATATATTAAATTTGAGCAATATTTACCAATATTAAAATTAAAAATATTATTTGTCCAATATCTACTGATGTCAGAGTCAGGGATATTATTATTCACTAATACTATAATTGAGAGTATTTTTAGCTCAATTTTTACTGATGCTAAAGTCAAGAATATCATATTTTTTTTTTATGTAATACCTACCAACACTAGGGTTGAACGTGATTTTGGTTGAATATTCATTGACGCAAGAGTCATGAATATTATGGGCAGACTATCGATAACATAACACAACCTACCCTTCACAGTTTAAGAAAAAACCAACAATGCAACCTACCTCAGTTAAGATATTGTATGGATGATAATATCTTTTTTTTTACGTAACTAATCCTGTACCATATAATATCTGTTGACTAGTTAGAGTTCTTAGTGATCATAGTATTAGGTCATGACTTTTTAAACAAGACCTTTCCCCTATAAGAACAAGATGCCAGATATATGTTTTTTTTTTAAAGGTCGCTGCGATGTTAGACAGCGACAAAATGACAACTCTATTGGGGAAAATATTGGACTAAGCTTCGCCTTTTGTTTGTTAATTTCTACGATGTTTATTATGTTGTGTTTGTTTGTTTATCTTTTTTGACATCTTTATCATGCATATATTGGATATAAACTTGTGCATTCACACACCGTGCACTATATTTTGAATGCACACAATATCAACTTTAGGTTAGGTAGAGGAGTGACGGTACCCCCAATAACTTTAGTCTGGGTAAGATTGTTAGAACTATCCAACTCTTGTTTAATTATTTACTTGGTAGTGATATGCCAATATGATATTATTCAGAGCCTATATCTTTATCCTTCTTGTAAGCCTCATATCAACCTTTCGAGGATGATCATTGAGCAGATGAGAGATCTTTGAAGACCAGGTAATAACCTACCTTGATACACCTAATGTCTAAAGCCTACCTTTAGGTTGTGCCCTTTGTAAATTTCACCAAGGCAAGTTTAACATGTGGCATCTTAATTTCAAGACTTATAGGTGACTTAATGGCTCTGATTGTGAGATCATTATTGTTGAGTATGAGCATGAATTCGAATCACTGCAGCTGACGGAGAGAGATTACCCTAGATCGGATGTTAGCGGGATACCATAACTTAAGGATACAATATGTGTGGTAAATGATGTCAGCAAAATGGTCCAGCTCATCAAATGCCTAGAAGATTAGACATAATTTACCAAGATGATTGAGAGGATTTTACACCTTTTGAAGGTGCCAATGCTGTCATTGGCCATAAAAGCCTTAATACACTTTTAGGACCTCGTTATCAATGGTTTACATTCAGAGATGTAGTTATGGTATATACTATTGAGGAGTATGATATCTTGATATATTTCCCTGAAGATGTTCACAAGGAATACTTTCACCAAAGAACCAAGAATATCCTAGAAGAACTTGCTAAGATTTTATGAATCAATCAGATGAACAAATATAGAGAAAAAAACTATGGAGGCTTAAGATGGAAACGATTAGAGGAGTTGCTGATTGCAAAAAAGTTTGATCCAAATGCTAGAATGGAGAAGTGTAGAATATTGATTTTAAGGATATTTAGACTAGAATTATATCCCTTTACTATTGGAATTATCAGTTTGGAAGAAACCAATTTGTTTATTGAGTATAAGAATACCAAGATTAACCCCTATGCTACAATCTTGGCTGAGACAATCCCATATATTAACTATTATAGAAACACTAGGAAGGGCTTCATGAGATGTTGTGCCCTAAATCTATTTATCTGGATGGTAAGTCATATAGAGGTTGTGACTCCGATATTTAGAAATTTTTGGTGGTTTGACCAAAAGCCACTTAAGTTGTTTATGTCAAAAGAGTGGGAGAACTTTTCTAAGGATGATTGGAGGATGAAATTGCAAGAACTTTCATAAAGCAGGTTTAATTAAAGATCCCTGTGGATGAGAGATATGATATGCTTAATAGGATGTGGGAAGAAACACTGAGTGTTGTTAATCAAAATGACTGGATATATTTGCTATATTTTGGTTGCAAGATAGCTTGGGGGCATACAAAGCATTCTTAGAACAATTGGTTTGGCTAAGTTTTCAGGAGTTTATAAAGGGGCTGTTATGGAGGTGTTAGAGAACATGAGACAAGATTGGAAATCCTTGGTGCTGATCAAAAAGGAAGTTGAAGTAAGAAATCCCATAATTAGTGAAAAATATCCCATATGGGGTAATGAAAAAGTAATCAATATGACAAGAACTTCTAAAGCTAGGGACAATCAGAGGAAGAATATGGATGGTGAGGGAGAATTGAAAGAATATGTAAAGCTGTTGTAGATTGAGATTAAAACAAATGAAGAGCTGAGATTGTCTTTGAGCATTAGTTAGCTGAAGAAAGGGCAATAAGAAAGATAACTAAAGAAAAAAAAACTTTGTGGCTCAAGACTGGATGAAGGCAATGGATGAGCTGGAGGCATAGAAAGCAGCCGATCAGGACATGGTAAATTATAAAGAAAAAGTTGAGCATTAGGAAGAATTGGCTGTCAAGACCATGACAACCCTAGAAATTTAGTTAAATGATTTGGATGATCTTAAGGCTTAACTAGCAAATGCCAAGGTTGAATTAGGTAGAGTTAAGAAGATAGCTAAGAGTCATTATGATTTGAAAGTCAAATGTAGTGGCAATAAGATCAAAGTGAAAGCATGGAGAGCTAAGTTGATAAAAGAAATGATGAAGACTAAACAATTGTTGGAGAAGCAAAGAAAGCTAGAAAACCACAATCAATCATTAGAAACTACTAATAATACTCCATCTAGAAATAATTTGATTTTTTTAAGAGGAGAAGGGAATTCTAAGAGCACATTAATAGAATTGTTATTGAGGCTCATAGGCTACGAGTAAAGGTTCTTCAAGTCAGAGAAGACATCATAAAATATCGAAGAAGCATAAATGATATTGGTAATTTTTTAAAAGGTATAGCTAACAAAAGTAGTGCCTTTACTCAGCTATAATGACTAGTTAGAGTAATTTTCATTGTAATGAAAGAAATTTTGATGATTAATAAAAAAAGATGAGACCTATATTTGGTTTGAACATGTGTATGGATAAGTTTTTTTTTAAAAAAGATAAAATGTATGGCTAAAAACCTAGATGAAAAAAAGTTGGCTAAATCTCCTTTCAGCAACATAATAAAGGTATCAAGTTCTTGCTCAATTGCATATCCAAAGAACAACAACCACACCCACGAAGGGCGAATCCATATCCAATATACCTTTTTCATACATCTATAGTCATGCATTTCACATAAATATGCTTATAAATTGCCATATTCTACATATTTAGGTGAAATATAGGTCCCTTTATTAAGTTGCACCTATAACACTCGATTGAGAAGAAGATAAATATAGAAGAAAGAAAAAGCTCTATTAGAGGCCCAACATAAGAAGCTGGAGAATCTTAAAAAATATGTCACAAAGCTTACTAGTCTGCTTAAACTGGCCTTGAGGTCTAAATTCAAAAAAGAAACATCCATTTATCCAACAGTCATAACTCAATTTGCATCGATGCCTATAGCTTCTTTCAATCCATAGAATCTGAGGATAAAAGAGGCGTCACCTGAATCTCAACATGTTGTATGTTTTCCATTTACTTTACTAGTGTGTCCTATAAGGATGCCTCCTACCATAGACTTGAAAATGGAGGAGTCTTAAAAGGACAATGCAATAAGATAAAATGACCTGGAAAAATTAGTTGTTTAGGAGGAAAGGATAAGGGAAATTAAAGGAACTAACTTGTATAATCATGTAAAGGCTGCTGAGATATATTTAGTTTATAATGTTATCATTCCAAATTTTTTTAAAAGTGCCAGAATATATCAAATATACTAGAACTCAATGCCTGATAACCCATATCAAAGCATGTTGTAATAAAATGGTTGAGGTGGTTCAAGATGAGAAGTTGATTCATTTTTTTCAAGATAGTCTAAGTGATCTTATCCTCACTTGGTATATATAATTGGACAATACCAGAGTAAAAAGGTGAAAGGATTTGGTTGATGCTTTTATTAGGCAATATAAATTCAATATGGACATGATCCCTAATAGGTTAAGCTTACAAGCTAGGAAGAAGGGCAACAAAAGTCCATAAGCAAATACGCTCAAAGGTGGCATGAAACAACTATATAGGTTAATCCTTCTTTGTTGAAAAATGAGATGGTCAATTTTTTTTCCAACACCTTTAAGGCCTCATACTTCAAATAATTGGTTGGAAGCTTTGTACAACATTTCACTAACCTAGTTGTTATAGCTAAACATTTTAAACACACTATCCTAGTGGGTAAGATTGTTGACTCTAATAAGAAAAAAAGAAATTGAAGTCCACAATGTTGAAGGTGGATGCAAGAAAAGGAAGAAAAATTACCAAGACAACTACTACTTAAAACATTTGCTCCTGCCCATGCCATATCCAATATGAATTTTACTTCACCTTTTTTCTATAAGCCAAACCAACATTTAAACCAACTCACCAAATAATTAGACAGACAATACCTCTCACCTGCATAAATGTTTTTAAGGAAGCCAATAAAAACTTATACCACTACCTATACCCTTTAGTAAAATGTACCAATAGTTATTTATTATTTACCAAGTTATACATGTTCCTTTAATATCTTTGCAACCACCATTCTTATAATGATATAAACTTGAACAAACATATGAGTACCATGCCGGTATCACTGATCACAACATTGATGGTTGTGTTACATTTAAAATAAAGATATTTTAACTCATCAAGGCCAAATAGATTACCTTTAATGAAACCCCAAATATGAACTCAAACCAGCTGCCGAACTATACTTCTAGAAGTGGAGGGGTTAATGCCATGAAGATAAGAAAGGAAGGTGAAATTATAGGTGTGTGTGTGTGTGTGTGTGTGTGTGTGTGTGTGTGTGTGTGTGTGTGTGTATTGTAGGTATCATTAGTTTTTTTGAATATGATGTTGATTCCTATGAGGAATTTTATTATAAGGTAGAAAACATGATGGCATTGAGAGTGTTAAGAATATATGATAAAAAAAAGATGTTGTAGTGGGTGTCGCGGGGCGGCGACGTCGTCTGGCGACGGCGGAGGCTCTCTGTTGTGCCTCCTATGTGAGGTGTTGTGTGTTGGGAAGGTTTTTGGATTTAATCATAAAATTATGATTAATGTTTAGGAGTCGCCACCTAGTATTATGGTCACTAGGAACCTATGGTCTGCGAGGGTCCGAGTAAGGGACTGGTTGTGCAAGGGGAAGACGCATCACCCCCAGTGCACCCTACCTAAGGTAAGCTGCATTGTTGTTTGATTGTTTTTTTTTCTAAGTCGGGTTTCTATTCGTTGGTCTTTTCTAAGGCTCAAGGCAGATCTCTCTTCATCAGAGAGTCTCTACCTTATCGGGTTAAATTCTAACCGTTCTAAAGTCTGAATTTTAGCATCGCATTTTTACACTTTGTATCTTTAATACTTAAGGGTGTACTTTATCGTGTAATTTTACACCCCACAAATATTAAAGTCTACATCTGAATCCTAAAAAAAAAGATTGGAAAAAGATTTTTGAGATGTTGGCCAAATTCTAATGGATAATCATAAACTGGTTATGATATCCATTTTTTGATTTTTTTAAACATGAAAAAGATGCAATTTTTTTATATGAAAAATATGTTTGGAAAAATTTTAGAATTTGACCGTATGCAATAAAATATTTTTTTCTTTTTGAAAATGTTTTGAATTTTTTTAAAAAATATTTTGAAGAAAACCGGGTATTTTAATACTGGATTTGTATTTTACAGTGTAAATATACAACCCGATATTATAAACAATTAGTAGAACAATATTTGAGAAAATCATAATTTTTTTGAAATGATTTTTTTGAAAGTTTTTGGATTTTTTTTTTTAAAATAGGTAGAGTCCACTGGATGAACAGTGGACGTGAATTATAATTCATGTCCTCTGTTCATGCAATAGGGACAGCGAAGAAGAAGAAGAAGGGGAAGGGGAGAGAGGGCGGACAACCTTGCATGGCGGTGGTCTGGCCGAGGATGACGGTGTGCTGCCGGTGGTTGCAGCGGTGGAGGCCGGTGTCGGCTATGGGAGGGAGAAGAAAAAGTTGCAGAGGAGAGAGAAAGGCTGGAAGGAGAAGAGGGAGAGAGTTGCGGTGGCTGCTTGGTGGCCGGTTGGTGGTTGTGATGGCTTCCGGTGGTGGAGCTGGTGTTCGGGGTAGGAATGGTGGAAGAAATGGTGGCAGTGTTGGCTGCTTGTGGCGGAGGAAGAAAGAAAAAGATGCAGAAGAAGAGAATCTGCAGAGAGAAGAGGGAAGACCTCGCGGTGGCTGCGCCTATCGGCGGTGAGGATTTGGGTTCGTGGGGAGGCTGAGACGCCGTCTGTTAGTGGAGGAGGAATGTTTCTGTGGGGTCTCCAAGGGCTGAAGAAGCAGCGGGGGGAGAGAGAGAAGAGAGAACGTTGGCTGGAAGAAAAAACAGGGGAGAAGCTGATTGTTTGGCTTATTTTGGACCCGATGTTCTCCTCCCTCAGATCATGAAATCCACCTCTATTTATAGGCGGTGGAAGAGGGCAATCTTGTCTACATTGGAGAAAAATTTCAGCCCTTGATTCAGATGGGAAGGATCCCAACCGTTGGCTCAAAGTAGGCATGGTGCACTGTCAAATTGTCAAATCTGTAGTTGCAGGCTGCCTGAGTTGGCCTCTTTGGGGTGGTGCCACGTCCGTTTATTTGCCAGTGAGCTGGTGAAGACCATACCCAGATGTAGAGGGATGTCTGGTGATCAGTTTCGTGTAAGTTTTGGCAAATTTGATGGACGTTATGTACATTAAATGAAGCTGCAAATTAGATAACCAGACCAGCTATTTCAGAGATTTAAAGTAGAAAATGAACAGTACCAAAGTTCTGATTTTGACCAAAGTTCATTTCAGTCCTTCCTCTTTAAATTTGATTTAATTGCACCTATAATTGACACTAAAACTTCAATTAAGCCCCTGATTAACTTCAATTGGAGCCCCGAAGTTA
Source organism: Populus trichocarpa (assembly GCF_000002775.5). Taxonomy (NCBI): domain Eukaryota; kingdom Viridiplantae; phylum Streptophyta; class Magnoliopsida; order Malpighiales; family Salicaceae; genus Populus; species Populus trichocarpa. The sequence continues at coordinate 22,497,712 of NC_037286.2, read as the reverse complement.
CGCGCCTATTGCGATATGGTCCTTGGTCTCGGATTTCTTCAATTTAGCCCTTAATTGACCCAAAAACTTCAATTTTCTTGTAATTTTGCCTCTAATTTCAATCAAATAACTTGGTAAAAATTAAATTTGATCTCTTAAAATTTCAATCTTCTCAATTAAGCCCAAATTAGGCTCCCAAACTTAAGTTTTCACCAATTAAGCCCCAAATAAAATTAATTTGACCCATTTAAAGTATAATTAAGTCCTTGCACTTAATTAAATCCTTCAATTGGACCTAAATTAATTCTTAAACATAATTAAAATTTAATTTAGCCCATGATTAAATCAAATTGGCCTATTAAAAATTTAATTATGTCAATGGAATTAATTTTTATGCAAATTCGTCCAATAATAATTTAATTTGACCTTGAATTTGCATTTTCTCTCTATTTTGGGGCATAGTGAGGTACAATTAGGCCTTGAATTTTCTCCAAAAATTGCAGCTTGATTTTCCAGCCTGCTTTCTCCACGTTGCCAGCCTTTATTTTGTTTATTTTGTTTTTTTATTTTTGAAAAAAGTGAATTTTGGGGAACAACCCAGGATTTGAGGTATAAGTTCCTCAAGACATCATATAGGATTCCATGAAACATTTGGTGTGAAGGATTTAGGTCACTAACAACTTTTACTTTACTGATGCTGAGCTTGATCCCGAAGGGTCTAGTCATAATAAACCACTATATATCACAGTAAAATACAAAAATTATATGTTTGCTAAGGTGCTTGTAGATAATGGTTCTGCTATAAATTTATTGCCAAGGCATGTACTTGATAAAATGCCTATTAACATCTCTTATATAAGGTTAAGTACCACGACTGCTAAAGCATATGATGGGTTATCCAGGCCAATTATTGAAAATATTAATGTTAAAGTGATCATTGGACCACATATGTTCCAAGTGACATTGAAAGTGATGGATATCCATCCCTTATACAACATGCTGCTAGGTAGGCATTGGATACATGCAACCAAAGCTGTTGTACCTTTCTTACGTCAGCAAGTCAAATTTATCATTAATGAAAATCTAGTGACCATAAAATCAAGGGGGCCCTGTATATGACGAGGAATGTGGTGATCCCTTACATTTAAATTGAGAAAAGTAAGGATGAAAATCTTCATGCATTTAAGGTTGTAAATGCCAAAAAGGTACTTAAAAATACAATATAAAGGAAGCCAAAGATCTCTGAGGCCATAAAAATAGTCGTTACATGTTTTTTGAAGCACGGGCTATCGTTCGAATATGACCCAATCACAAGAATACTTAAAAGGATTAGTATGATGAAAATGAAGTGTGTTGATTAAAGGTTTGACTTAGGGTTTAAGCCAAGAAAGACAAATTATAAATGAGCAACCGAGATCAAAAAAGAAAAAAAGATTGGCTCGAATTGAGGGAAGATAGCCCAATTAAGATAAGATAGAGATCCATCTATTCATGTAACATTTCCATGGCCTGTTTATTAGATAAAGGTCGACGATGAGTTGGAGAGCTTGAGAAAAAAGCTTAAAGATGTTACAATCAACTATCTGGAAAGATTTTAAAAAATAAGACCATGATGGAGACCTTGAGGTTATAGAGAGATCTTATGAAATTTTGCTTCATCTGACTATCAATACCCTAGAAGATGTCTTATCTATATTTATGAGAAAGCTGACCAATGGAGAAAAGTTAACAATTAGGACATTTAGGAAATCCTGATTGTTTTCAAAAAGTAATTTTCATAATATACTTTGTCTATATGCTTTTGTTTTGTTTGAATAATGTACCTTGTCGATAATCATAGCTCAAAATATTGACAATAAGGCTTTGTTGTTGAGTCTTTTTTTTCAAATTTTAATTAGATCATGCATTTTCTTTTCAATTGTGTTTTTTTTATTTTTCCTTTTCCTATTTATTTTCCCAGATAAAAATTATACACTCATACCAAAACACTTTTTGCTTTCAGGAAATCTAAAAGCGACTCTTTAATAAATTCATAAACTCACTACATTAAGAGTAATCGACCTAACTTTAATAAAAGTATAGTTGCAATGGATGAGGAAGGATGTGAGGAGGAAGACACTAAAGATTATACCAAGTTAGTTGAACAATCTGAGCATATCTAGGATCCCGCCAAAAAAGAGATAAAACTGATAAATGTATGCATTAAACAAGATAAAAGAGAACTGAAAATTAGGATGTTGATTATCATTGATATGAGAAATGGTTTGGATGCTGTTTTATAAAGTATGCTGAAGTTTTTGCCTTATCATACGCTGAAATGCTTGGTTTGGACACTAAGATTGTGGCACATATGTTGCCTCTAATAGAAGGTTGCAATCTTGTCAAATAGAAGCTATGAAGGACAATGCTTGATATATTGATGAAGGTTAAAGAAGAAGTGAAGAAATAATGAGTTGCCAAATTCCTGGAAGTAATCAAATACCCTCAGTGGTTGTCCAACATTGTAGCGATACCTAAAAAGGACAATAAGATCAGGGTATGTATGGACTTTAGAGATTTAAGAAAAGCGAGCCTAAAGGAAGATTTTTCTTTTCCCCATATAGATGTGCTTGTGGATAATACTACTAAGAGTCTTACCTGCTCTTTTGTAAATGGTTTCTCCGGGTATAATAAAATTAAAATGGTCGAGGAAGATAAGAAGAATACATTTATCACTTCATGAGGTACATTCTACTATAAAGTTATTATATTTAGGTTAAGGAAACACTGGAGCAACCTATCAAAAAGCAATAATGATACTCTTTAATGACATGATACATAAATAAATTGAGGTGTGCGTGGATGATATAATCGCTGACATGATCAAAGATTTGATGTCTTATCCCAGTGCAAGAGTGTCAAAGTAATAAATAACTCGGCAAGACCAGGGTCGAACTACAGGGAGGTGAACTATATAAATTATAAACAACAACAACAACAATAACAACAACAACAACGATGATGATGATGGTGATGATGAGTTAAAGAGGACTTTGAGATGTAAGATAAATGTGAAGATTAAACAATGATAAAAATAAATGTCAAGGTTAGAGGATCCACTAATAGTATTAGAGATAAGTAAAGTATAAACTCTTTATAAATTATCAACATGATCATATTAATCATCTTGTTTACGTAACACCATACTTATAAATTTTATCAGGTATTCATGATGCTAACTTATGTTGACAACAAATCAAATTCCTCTCATAACAACGATGTTGGCCGAAGACTATGAAGGATCAAGTATTTGATGTACCAAGTGTTATACAATACAAATCTAGATTAACCATTTAACAAGCAAGGTATTAAGAATTAATAAGATAAAAATGATAAGACATGTTAATAGCAAACTTTCTTGGATATAAACATTAAAGTTCATGTTGAGTTTATATTATACATATTCTAACACCATTAGTGAAACCTTTTCACCCTGACATAATTAACTTAGCTAGACATTATGAAGAAGAAAAACATAAGTAAACAATATAAGAACATAAACATGATATAAGTTAACTAAGTATAGTAAAGGAAATGAAAAGCATGAACAAGAGATTAATGAAAGTAAAACTTAAGCATTACAAAAATATAAAGAGAGAGCAAGAACATGATCTTGATCTGAAGAACCAAGATTCCTAAATGAATGGCAAATGCCTTATTTTATAGGCTAAAATTCGAAACTATTCATTTGGTAATTGATTATTGATGTAGTGGCCAACTATTGATTTAGTGGACTTGATGGACAGCAACACTCAAGCATTTTGGCTGGATGCAATGACATTGATGCAATCAGAATTTGGCAAAGTGTTCCTCATGACAGTTGTTGGCAATCATCTTATCTTTCCACCCATAAACTTTCAGAGCATTTGGATCACTAGAGCTTGAGATATGGCTAAAATACTAAGTAGTGCTGCTGGTGGACGTGGTGGATAGCCCTCAAGCTCTTGTCTGGATGAAATGTCATTGTTACCATTAGAATTTGAGCAGGTCTTCTTCATGAAAGTTGTTGGAAATTGTCTTTTCCTTCCACCCACAAAATGGCACGTCATTTTGCCTTCTAGAACTCCAGATATGGGTAAAATTTTGAGGAGTGTTTGGGTTGGATTGCAGAACAGATTCTGACTTCTCTTTTGTGGGCAAACTTTGAATTTGGAAATGGCAGATTTAGATCTTACACTATTCATAAACATTGTAGGCCTATTTCTTAGCTTTCTATCCATAAAAATCAAACTGAAATCCAAGATCTATAGCTCCAGATATGACCTAGTAACTGAATAATGTTCCAATTTGAATTGAATCGGCATCTCCTTTCTAAGCTTAGCTTTTTCTTTGTCCTTTCACTTTCAATAGTTAATCACATCAATCAATGGTTTGAATTGTGAGATATTCCTGCATTTAAATGAGCGTTTACCATAAATTAAAGCTATATTATATTATCAGACTTATTATTATAAAACATGCTCTAGTTAAGGAGTTATTGATACTTCAAGTGCAAAATGATAATATAAAACCTTGATAAAAATGCACTTTTAAGTACTAATCAATCGCTAAGTCTAAATAAATGGAAATTGTTCAAAAGGTTAAGGAAATACCAATTGAAGTCGAACCTTGTGAAATGCATATTTGGGGTGAAATTAGGGAAGCTATTAGGGTTTGTGATGAGTAATAAAGGTATAGAAGTAGACACTGATAAGGTAAAAGCCATATAAGATATGTCAGCTCTTAAGATTGAAAATGAAGTCCAAAGCTTTTTAGGGCGCTTAAACTATATCGCCCGATTCATTTCACAACTTAGAGTCACTTGTGACCTAATGTTTCGATTGCTCTGGAAAAAAATCCTAAAGTATAGGATGAACACCGTCAAGAAGCCTTTGATAAGATCAAACAATATTTGTACAAGCCACCTCTATTGGTAACACTTATGCCTGAAAGGCCTATCATCTTGTATTTAACAATGATAAAAATGGATATGAGTTGCGAGCTCAGAAAACATAATGAGTTTGGAAGGAGCATGTTATCTACTACCTCGAAAAAAAATTCATCAATTGTGAATCCCACTACAGTATGATAAAAAAGTTGTGTTGTAACTTGGTATGGAGTGCAAAGAGACTTTGACAATACATGTTGTATTGCACCACTTAGTTGAACTTAAAGAATGATCATCTAAGATATATCTTTAAGAAGCCTTATTTATCAAGTGGAATAGCTAAAATACAAGTGTTGTTGGCTAAGTATGACATCATCTACATGGCAAAGAAGGCGGTGAAAGGAAGTGAAAATTATCGATAATGCCATTGAGGATTATGAACCATTAAACCTTGACTTCCCTAATGATAATTAAATTGGTAGTGGAAGAAAAAGAAGAAGAAATTGAGTGAAGGAGCATATACTTTGATGGTGCAATAAATATGTTCGATAATAGGGTTGGTGTTATGATAATTGACTTGGAGGAAAGCTTTTTCAATCAAGTTATAGTTTGATTACATGAATAATATTGCTGAATATAAGGCTTGTATTCACGAATTAGAAGCTGCATTGGAGATGAAGATAAGAAAGTTGGAGGTGTAGGGGGACTCAATATTAATAATCTATAAGATGGAAGGTGAATGACAAGCTAAGGATAAGAAGCTAAGATCATACCAATAATATCTCTCCAAACTTGCTAAAGATTTGGATAAGACAAATTTTACTCATCCAGGGAGAGATAAAAACAACTTATTGATGTTTTGGCAACTTTGGCCTCTATGCTATAATTGATTATGGGATTAAAGTACAACTCATATGTATTGAGATGCATGTGCTCTCGGTTTATATTCTAAAACAAATAATCTCTTCGTTCTTACAGGTAGAGAACACAAAGATTGAACTTCAGCAATGAAGGACAAACATAGGGAACTTAAATAAGCACTCCATTTTTAAATTAATGAGCTTTTATTTCCTCCAAGGTTTTAATTATTTTTTATTGAAATATTTCTTTCTATGCGATTAATTCTTAAAATCCCAAGCAAAGAGGCAACGTTTTGCCTATTCAAGCAAGTCACAATAAAAAAAAGGACATACCAACAACTATTAATATTTAGGACAAACATGCAAAAAGACATGCAGAGAGAGAGAGAGAGGACAAATACAATCCTATTCAAAGAAATTTAATTTCTTTAATATTTTTTTTTATCAAGAAGAACAAATTAAGAAAAGAGAGGAGAAACTAAGTGACGCACCCCTACCATTTCTCAATATTGTAAATTAATATTACAACTTCAAAAAAAAAAAAAAAACAATACACAAAGAAATAGATGACCCTTGATATACATATATAAATAAGTTCATCTAATATCATGAACATCATCTAAGGTGTACATGGAAATGGAGTACTATATGGATGAATCAGAAGCTAATAAAGCTTTGCAAGAAGTACACAAAGGAATATGAGCTACAAATACAAATGAGCACATAATGACTATACAAATTTAAAGAGTCGAGTACTTTAAATGATTATGGAGAAAGATTACATAAACTTTATCATAAAATATCATAAATATCAGGTGTATACTGATAAGATCAATGTACTTCTAACACCTTTATTCAACATATTATCAACCTAACTATTCATAAAGTTAGGAATAGATGTGATTGGGCCAGTTAACCTGAAAGCTAGTAGTGAACATCGATTTATCCTTGTTGTAATTGATTACTTTATAAAATAGGTAGAAGCCTGCTCCTATACCCATATGACTCAGAAGGTGGCCAAACAGTTCATTGAGAAAGACCTAATATGATGATATGGTTCATTTGAGAATATAATGACCGACAATACCCAAAACTTTAATGAAAAGATGATCATATAATTGCGTATTAAGTGGAGGATCAAACACTTTAATTTATCTCTCTATAGGCCAAAGATGAATGATGTTGTAGAAGTTGCTAATAAGAACATAAATAAGATTGTCCAAAAAATGGTAATTACCTATAAAGACTAGTATAAATGATTTCCTTATGCTCTCCATGCATACTGAATAGCTACACATTATTCATTAGTTTATGGAAAGGAGGTAATGATGCTTTTAAAAGTAAAAATTCCCTCTTTAAAGGTCCTTATAGAATCTAAGCTTGAAAAGGCTGATGGGTTAGGATACAATATGAGCAACTAAACATAATCAATGAAAAGAGATTGACAATAATTTTGCATGATCAGTTGTACCAAATAACGATGGCTAAAGCATATGATAATAAAATTCATCTAAGAAAGTTCAAGGAAGGAGACCTTTTGTTAAGAAAAATTCTATTGCTACCTAGCAAAAATCACAGTAAATGGGCACCAAATTATGAGGGTTTGTATGTAGTAAAAAAGACATTATTTGGAAGAGAATTATTACCAATAAGAATGGATGGAAAGGATTTGATTAGGCCTATAGAACCTGATTTTGTAAAGAAATATTATGTATGATTTATAAATTCACATCACGTCAATAAAATGAGGGTCTGGCCAAGAAATTCTCTTTGCATATTCTTCATTTCCTTCACTTACTTATGGACACTTGTTGATACCAAAGAACCCACAAACACACATTTACAACCTTGCATGATCTTATAGGCTCACCTCATTTCTTACTCAAATTTGGTTTTATGAAAAATCTTTTCCCCAATAGAATTTCAAAAAATTAAACTTGCTTTTGATTTCAAAAATGATTCGATGATTGTTTAAAAAAATATTTTGACATCATGTTTATAGGATGATAAATGAATTAATGAATGAAACAACTCTTTTATTAAGGTGACCAAAATCTAAACTAGAATATATGAATTGAAAAACAAATACTCACACTCTTACCATGTCTCTTAAGCCATATTTTAGTTATATATATAATAACATGTAGTGGATTATACATACAACTAATTTTTTGAAATGTATTCATGAAATACAGTTCCTTGCAAGTCCAAGCCATTATATTGGATGAGGACAAATTTTATTGGTTTTAACCGCTTGTGTTTGAAATGAGAATAAGTTATTATTGCTATTTATTTCACATTTTAAAATGAATATATCCCCTGTGATCCTATTTGAGCTTGAATAACTTTAAAATGAATATATCCCCTGTGATCCTATTTGAGCTTGAATAAATTTTCTTTTATTAAAAAAAAATCTCAAATAGGACCACACCTCATATCGAGGGAAGTGAAATTTAAAAGATCAATAATTGATGAAAAAAACTCTAAGAAAGCCAAAAGGCAAAAGAGCTCGAGAAACTCAAACACTGGAGGGCATGTCTAAATCAAAAGTAAAAGTGGCAATTAAAAAAAAAAATATCCCATCAAAGTGATGAATATCAGACCTTTTCTTCATGTAAACCTTACCAATGCCAGAATTTGAAGTATTTTTAGTTGAATATTCACTGATGTTAAAGTCTAGAATATTATGGGTACACTATCAATAACATAACACAACAAAAGGTGAGCATTTTTTGTTTGGTTTCGTTTTCCTCTAACAAAATAACCGAAAGAAATTTATTTTTTAAAAAAATTATAAACTAAAACCGAACCAAAACTTGTTCAAATCAATCAGTTTTGGTTCGGTTAATTGAAGGAAAAAATTGGAACAAACCAATTTTATTTTTAAGCTTTTTATGCATTTCTTATGGTATTTTTATGGACTTATTATGGGCTTTTAAAAGTCTTATAATTGATGTAAAATTCCTATTCCAATTGTCTAATTTTTTTTACTAGAATTCTAGTTTCTTAAATCTCCAATTGCAGGAGAAATTTCACAATATAAAATAAAATTCAAACACATTCAGTTTCAGCTCACACTTTCCCTCAATGATATGCAATGGAAAAATAAAATGAATTCAGTCATCCACATAAACTGTCTGGGTTGCTAAAGGTCAGGATTCATGAAAAATTGAGATAAAATTCAGAGAACAAGATGATGATGATAATAAAAAAAAGAAAAAAACATTTTTCTCCCTAAAAGTTTTTTGAAAAAAAAACCTCCTATAAATTCATCTAGTAAAGTACTAATAAAAAAAAACATTGAAACTCCAAAACCAGCCTCCCTTATCTTTTTCTCTACCAAGACCACCCAGTCAAATTAATTTCCCAACCATCGCAAGCCATACCAAAACCAATCCAATAGCCTTCAACATTAGCTTTTAATCAAAGAACTCGAAGATGATCTCTTCACCACAGTCCTTATACAATTGCCACTACACCATTGGATCAATGTCTCTTGCAAGTAAACCAACAACTATCGCTACATTAGGCCAAGCAAACCAGCACAATAGAGAAACCACTACAATTTTTGTCCATACATATGCTTTTCCTTCTCTTCCTCTACAACTTCAACCTTAATTGTAAACAAGGTGAAAAGATAGAGAGCGACTAGTGAAAAAAAAAAGTAGGAAAAGGAGAAAAATTATTGTTACCTAGAGACAAAAACCAGTGACGACGATGAAGGATAAAGAGCAACTGATGATGGAGGCTACAAAAAAAAGAATGAGAGATAAGCGAGAAAGCTTTGGGGGTGACAAAGAGATTGAGAGAAAGCTTGAGAGGGGCGACATTTAGGGTTTGGGTTTGATTTATGCTTTAAGGTTAGAAGAAAACTTAGTATTTATACTCGATTTTCAACTTGGTAAAGTGTATTTTGAACTGATTTGGTTCAATCGGTTTTAGACTTTTGAAAATGAAATTGAATCGAACCATTTTTTTTTGTTTTTTCTAATCGGTTATGTCGCACGTGTGCGGCGTCGCGACGAATATTCCACTTCAATCTAATGTATCTATCTGGCAAATATAGTCGAGATAAGAAAATCTTGTTTTTTATCGGTGGAAAATAAAATGGTAGTCGCCACCTAGTATTTTGGTCACTAGGAACCCTAACTGGTCTTAGAGATAGGGTATGAGGACTGATTGCGTAAAGGGAAGGTATTAGCACTCCAAATACGCTTTACCTAAGGTAAGCTGCATTGTTTGATTGTCTGATAAAAATCTAAGGTGTTATTATATTTCTAATTGTTGGTCCATCTATGGTTCAAGAAAAGTCCTCCTCAATAAGAAGGTCCTTATCTTATCGGGTAAAATCCTAACCGTTCTAACATCTAAAAAAAACTACATTTTATCAGGAATACATTTTACGTATAAATTCGTATTCCTAGATACTAAAAGAAGACAAAAATATTTTTTAAATTTTTTGAAATATTGGCCTAGTTCTTATAGCTCTAACAAACTTGTTATTAAAGCCAAAGTGCATGCTAAAACCTTTTTCTGAATTTTTTTTGTGTTTTATGTATAAAAAAACAATATGATTTTTTTTGTTGTATGAAAATACGATGTGATGATTTTTCTTATCTTTGAGAGACTTGGCCGTATGCATGAAACACAAAATATCTTTTTTGTTTTATAAATTTTTTGCAATGTTTTGAAGAAAATCAGATATTTTAATATCGAATTTGTATCTTTACGGTATAAAAATACAAACCAGTATTAAACAAATTTGATAAAATATGCGGGAAAATCAACAAACTTAAAAATACAAACCAGTATTAAACAAATTTGATAAAATATGTGGGAAAATCAACAAACTTTTTTAAGGATTTTTTAGAATTTTTATTTTTTTTTGTTTTTTCATATATATATATATATATATATATATATATATATATATATATATATATATATATATATATGGGCTGGGCCAGCCCAACTAACTAGGCCGGACTCAGCCCAAAAGGGTCGGGCCGATCTCGGCCCAATAGTTCTCTCTGCTTCTTTGGGTCTGGGCCGGACCCGACCCACACATAAGGGTTGGGTCAGAACTGGCCTGGCCCAGAAAAAGAAAAAAAACAAGGGGGGAGGAATTATTTCCCCCCTCCTATCCTCCTGCATGCAGATGAAGGAGAAACTTATGCTGAAAACAAAGTAAAAGTGGAGGGGAAATAAGAGTTACCTGGCGCAGAGGAGGAGGTGCCTTGCTAGTCTGGCTGCTTCGCTGGCAGTGCTGCGATGGAGGCCGGTGGCGATGTCGTGGCTCACGAACGACAGCTCTAAGCAGCGGTGCTGCTGTTTCAAGCAGCGGAGAGAGAGGTTACTGTTCTTCCCCTCTCCTCTAGTGTTTCGTTTTTCTTTCTCTTCTTTCGTTGTCAAGTGGTATCCCTCTTTGTACTCCCTGCTCTCTTGTTTATTTCTCTATTAAACCCTCCCCTGTGTCAAACTCGTCTTCTCTCTCTCTCTCTCTCTCTCTCTCCCCCTCGTTTGCTTTCCTTTTCTTTTCCTCTCGTTTCCTTTTTCGTCCCCCTTTTATGCCGGTGTTGAGAGCAATATTTATAAGGCAAAGGGGAGCGGGGGTGTCCCTATCGCAGCCCTATCGTTGTGCATGGGGAGTCGGGTCTTCCTGCCCTGCCACGGCAACGGGCGAACGGGCGAGGTGACCAACGGGCGTGGTTTGCAGGGCACGTCCTCACTTGTTTCTCATTATAAGGGGGTGTGGGGCTTTAGGTTTTGGAAGAAGCATGCAGGGAGAGAGAGAAGAAGCAGTAAAAAAGAAAAGAAAAAATTCTTCCTTCCCCTGCTGCACATCCAGGGGAAGAAGAAAGAGGAACAGTGTCGCTCAAAACGACACTATTTTGTTCCATTTTTTTTAACATGAAATGGCGTCGTTTTATACAAAATGCGCCATTTCATTTAAATATGATATAGCGCCAACACGTCAACTTCCAAATTAGTACCCAATCTATCATTTGTTCGTTCAAGTCCTCAAATGCAATTTTGATTTAAGAATCAATTCAATTGCATCCCTGCCAACTTCAATCGCCGACCCTATAGTTGGCCGCCTTTTTCACTTTCATCCTTGGTCTCTGATTTATGCAATTTGACCCTTAATTGATCAATAAACTTTTAATTTCTTCAATTTGGCTCCTAATTTGGTTAATTACAACCCCTCTATTTACGCGCCTTTTCCAGTTTGGTCCTTGGTTTCATATTTCTTCAATTAGGTCTCTAATTGGCCATCAAAGTTCAATATTTATACAATTAAGCCCTTGATTTGACCAAATCAACTCTAAAAAATTATAATTTGACCCCAGAACTTTAATTTCTTCCAATTAAAGCCCAAATTGACTTAAAAATCAATTTTTATTGCAATCAAACCCTCTATAAATTCAATTAAACCTTCAATAAAATCCAATTGAGTCTATAAACATCAAATTTTGGACTTTTCTCCTCAAATTGAATTTTCTTTTGCAACAGGGCTCTCATCATTCAAGTATATACTGTCAAAATTTCAATCTTTGTATTTTTTTAGCCTCCTTAATCAATTGTTCTGACCATTTTATGTGCGCTCCAGCATCCTACTGCTATTATAATTTTTTCCAATTTCTTCTGACTATATATTTATATATTTTTTCCTTTTTTGTGCGGGAACCCAAAATGGGTTACAACAAGTTCATTCAATTTTTTCTCTTGGTTTGGTTTTTTTGGTTTTTTTTTTTAGTTTTCTCTGTTTAATTAGTTTTTTTGGTTTTTTTTCTCATCCCTAAACACAACAAACCCTTTGCAATTTAAGACAAAACTAGCAATGCAACCTATTGACTAGTTAGGGTTCCTAGTGATCATAGTATTAGGTGGTGACTCCTTAAATAAGACAGTTTCCCTTTAAAAACAAGATGTCAAATATATGTTTTTTTTAAGGGTCTCTGCGACGTCAGGTAGCAACATTAGCTATCACTTTTAGGAGATTTTTACTTTTTTTTGTCAACTATGCAAATCACTTCAATAGTGCCTTTAATTCTGGAAAAAAAGATTGAAAGGACCAAAACCCTAAGCTTTTTTATACGAGTCATGCCTTCCCTTCATTGCCTTGAAGTGTATTTCCCCCTACTCGTGCTTTACCTTTTTCTTTTCCTGTTTTTGTCAACTTCAATTCTTTCCTTATCCATGACAATGATCTTCTCAACTAAAAAGTGATATTCTTACATAGAAATGGTGAATATTACTTTTTGTATTAGTAAATTTTTGTTTTGGAGTTGTGGTTGTGATTTATTGTTAACTATCTCGTTCTTGTGATTGGGGATCATAAGATACAAAAACAAAAAAAAATGCAATCTCTAATGGAATAAAATTTTTCAACAATGATCTTATCAGCATTTCCACACAAAACAATTTAGCAACTAACCGATGGAATTGTCAACTGCAAATTCTATCAGGAGACTAAAAAATGGCATAATCGCTAATGAAATTTTCCAACAAAAATTTACACTCATTTTTAATGGCTATGGAGTTGCAATGAAAAATAAATCCTTGACAATATACTTTTTTTATGAAGGTTTTCTATCTATAATTCCGTCAACATTGTAAATGCCAACAAAATTTTACCTTAACATCGACAAAATCTTCCATCAGTGTTTTCTAATTTCTAGTAGTATCTTGTGAGGATTTAGAATGTTTATGTGTCTAGAACTGATTTTACCTTACCTAGTGACTCATGAGTGATTTTATATCCATGAACAAAACACCTATGAACCACATCAACCTATATGAAGAATATGAAATTTATATGACCTAGTTTAGGGACAAATAGTTTGCAGTATACTATTAAAAGAGAAAAGATGATGCTAGTTGGTTCATGCAATGGGCATGGACACCTTAATGCCATTATATGGATTTAGTTATGATAAAAATGTCAAATTAACATCTATTGTTGATTACCAAATACAAAGATAACATGAGAGGATTTATGGCCCTTTAAATTTTGGGCTAGTAAGTGTCATGAGGCAATTCGTGCCCTATTCCAAGACTTAGTGAAGATAGGTGTGAGTCTTATAATCCTAGACTCAATGCTAGTACAATTAATTTGGGCTTACATGTAAAGGTGTTAGTCATGGACTGTCAATAAACCATTCAGTTAAAGTTTATCTTAGCTCACATGATCAACATGGATCAAGACTGTACATCTAACAACTAAAGCACTTTTATCATATAGTCAGCTTCACATATAAGTTTTATTATTTTAAGGGGATATCAAGAATTGAATGAGATTATGATTCTTTATCTCCCTCAAATGTCTTTAAATTTATATAAAAAATTAATTAAAACTTTAAATTTATAAAATAATATGGCTAAAGAAGACAATATATTGAGCTTTGATTATTAACAAAAAAAAAAACCTAGTAGCCCTATGTAATTCATTGTGGGTTGTGAGGCAAAACACTATGGATTTGCACAGTGTTTCGCTTTTTTTTTTTCCACTTTGATCATCCAATTTTTTTTTTTATCAATTTCAAAATTTTATGTTAGGTTCATTGGGATTTGGAGTTGATGATTTGTTTTTATTTTCCTTTTATATCATTATAAAAGTCTAAAAAAAAATATTTTGGTATCGGGTCAGTGCTCGATTTTATAAAATAAAATTTAAATTTTATTGTTTTTTTTAAATAAGATAAGAGGACCCAAATTGAAGCAAAGAAATAACGGTAGGCCTTATGTTTTGTTCATTGGGATTTGGGGTTGATATTTTTTTATCTATTTTTATGTGGTAATATAGGTATCGAAAAAACATCTCGGTATCGTTTTGGTGCTTGATTTCATGAAAAAAGATTTGATTTTATTGTTTGAGAAAGAATAAAAGTGAGAGGACCAAAATTAAACTAAAAAAAAAAGGGAGGCCTTTTGGTTTTTTTTAAAAAAAATATGCAACACCTTTTTGCCTATTTAAAAAAAATCCTTTTTGGTCCCTTTAGTTTGAAAGTGCAACTATTTTGTCCAATAGTTTATTTTGCTCATATTTTAGTCCCTGGACTTGAGAGAGAGAGGAGAGATAGTCGCTGGATTACGATAAAAGAGAGAGAAAGTTAACAAATATCCATTTTTATATGGAAAGACTCACTGTTCTTGGTGTCAATGTATTTCATTTGATGATGATAGTTTCATTTAGATCTTTCCTCCTTTTTCTTGCCTAAAAAAATAGATTAGGCCTTGCTTTGTTTTTTTTCCTTTGAGATTGATTTTTATTTTTTCTAATAAATTAAATGCTACTTTAATACTAGATGAGATTTCTAAGGTTTCTAGAATGTTTTTTAGGAGTTTTTGCCTGAAAAAATAGGTGGAAACGAGTTTTCAACCTATAGTGGTCATAATCTAGAAAAAGCAAGCAATGTGCGCCTGCTTTTTTTTTAGAGAGGGTTAAGACGGACGACATGTCGTCTGTCCTATAAAAAGAAAAAAAAATATAGTAAGGCCCAAGTTTGTGGACTTTCTAAGTCCGCACACTTAGGCATTTTCAAAAGCCTAGTCGTGTTGGGTCAATAAGGCTTGCAGATGGCCTTTTTTGCCTCTTTTTTCTTCCTAATTTCATCATATTTTTATTTTGTTTTTATTTTGTGTTTCTTTTGTAAAGACTATTTTTATTATTGATTTTTCTTGCTAAATTTTTTTCCAATTACATATTTAAATATTTGGTTTTTCTTTCTTTCTATAAGATTATTGTTATTTAAATAGATGTCATAGTATTAAGTTAGTGCTCTTTTTTGCAAGTATATTGGTTTTTTTAACTCAGTGGAGTCAATTACTTAGGTTGTTAGCTTGAGTTGGTGCTTGATTTTACATGCAAATATTTTTTTAACATATAATTATATAAAAATAATTTAATAAATAATTATAAAATTCAGTGGAGTTCATAAACTAGTTTGTGGATTTGGCCAGTTATATCTCGAGACCTAGGTTGACCCAGATTGATCCAATATTTCATCATCTTAATACTAAAAACAAATAATGTCATATTCAAATCTATCTAGTTATAGAAAATATTAAATGATGTGGTGTTTTTACTGTACATGCATTGTTCACTTTGTCACATTTTACTGTGGACTCATTGTTCAACTTTTTTTAATTTTTTTTCATTTTGATCCTCAAACTTTTGTTTTGCACGATTCCATTCTTTTTGGACCAAATCAAAGAATAATTGAGTCAAATTTGTTGAATAAGGATAAAATCAAAAGATGGGGAATCAAAGTGGAAAAAGCGCCGCAAATAGATGATGGTTTCAAAGTTCTTGTAAGAAATTCACTTTAGTCCTCAAAGTTCATACATTATACCTATCCGGTCCCTTAATATTTTTTTTAATTTAATTTCGGTACAAAAGCTTATTTTTGTTATTTCTTAATCCATGGTTTAAGAAAGAAGAGAGAGATATCACTGGATTACGACCGTAAAGAGAGAAAAATATTGTTGGCAACGATTCCGACTACCAAAATTATCGATCTTTATGTCAAATGATTCCAGTTGATGAGATGAGTTCAACTTAGTTGTTTTTTTACCTTGAAAGTGTCTAAAAACCACATTTGACTTCGAGAATATTTTTTTTATTTCGGTTGATTTCGGGTTTGGGGATGGTTTTTTGGGTTTTATAGGTCATGGATAGATTTATCAAGGTTTCTATGGTGTTTTCTAGGTGTTTTAGATTAGCAATGAGTTGAGAATGAGTTTTTAGGTAAAAAAAGTTCAGCCTTGATTTTTCGGCCATCACAGTTGCCAGAATTTGTGCAAAATCAGGTGAAGCGTTGTTTGATTTTGTTTCTTTTTCAAAACAAATTGGGACGAACAACATGTTATCTGCCCTAATTATATTTTATATATGTTTTTTTAAATAATATTTTTAATTTATATTTAAATTAATACCCCTTATCTTTAATTTTTTTTATTTTTTTTATTTGGTTTTTTTTTTAAAATAGTGGTTATATTTTAAGTATTTTGTTTGCATTTAATTTTAAAGACATTTTCTAATTGATCTATAATTTTCTTATGTTTTATATAGTTGAAATTTATTTTTAAAAAAAATATTTATTTTTGGATAATATAAGTACAACCTTGTGAGATATTTTTTTTCTTTTTATTTTATTCATTCAATTTTATATGTTTTTATTTTTACTATTATTTGATTAAATAAAAAATAATTTTAATACACAGATTCATTGAATACAATAGGGTAAATGAATCGTGTTATAAGATTAAATATTTTGTTTTACATCCACTTCTTAATTAACTTTTCTAAATACGTATTTGGTTATTGTTATTGATTTTTTTTTATATTTTGACACAGATTATTCTTGATTTATTTAATTAGATATTTTCATAAATATTTTAATTTAAACTTGATATTTCTTACGTAAAAAAACATGTAAAAAAAAAGAGTTCAATTATTCTATTCAAACCTATGGAAATTAATCAAAGTAACACGAGGTAGGAAAAGAAAAAGTCAAAATTCTTGACAAAGAAAATGATATTTGGAGAAATTATAAAAGGAGACTCAAGCATCCAATTGATCACTCCTTTCTATCACGTTGATCATGTAGCTAAGAATGCATAGGACTAATTAGAAAGAAACACGGAAATGTTATTTCAAAGAATAAAACATAATGTATTTTACTCCATATTTTATTTTAACATACATGTTTTTTTTTTTTGAATAAAAATAAATCATATATTCTATTTGGACTAATTATTCACATAATTTGGTTGAAAGATGTATCAAACACTTCAATTTTATTAGAAAATAATATAAAAATATTTATTAAACTTGATTTAATAAATGAATATTTAAAATTGAGATAATTCTTTAAGAAAATCAGTGAGAAATTCAATGTAGTACTTTTCAACCAATAATTACTTTGAAAACGCGTTTTTATTGAGTTGTAGATACAAGTTTTTATTTTTAAAATCTTCTAAATAAATACTGTTGATTTATATATAAATTAATTCGAATATATCTTTTATCATTAATAAAACAAATAAGTAATCAAGGATTAGATAAGGGAAAAAGGTTCTCATTAGACAAGTGGGTAACTGAACCATGTGCGATCATGTGGTGGTTGGCCCCTTGTGGGTCCACTAACCCACTTCTCCAACCCTATCCCTCCTTGACAGGGAATTTTTCTACTCTTTTTCCTTAAAAATAATTATTAATAATAATTTTTTTTAATAAATAAAAAAACAGCTAGCTAGCTAGCTAGGTTGCTTGCCTGCTTTCTTTCTTTAGTATTGCATTCATGGCGCGTGCACCCTCAACTCTTGTTTCTTACAGGCGTAAGAACAAGGCCTGTCTTCTTCTCGGTTCAACACAGTGGGGGCTCCCTGCTGAATTTCGTTTCCAGTAATAAAGCAACAGCCGCAGCATAATCTTTTCATGGCTTTTAGCACACAGTGGAGATGGCGTGAAGCCCACGCCCCTTTATGGAAATTGACATATGGCACACTTCTATCATGAACAAAGATAAACATGCTTAAGGAAATTCCTTAGCTTAGTTGATATATATGTTTTGGTTCGTGTATTTCCATGAAGGTTCAAATCATAGGTAAAGTTAGTGTTTTGAGGGGCAAAAAAAAAAAAAACAAAGATAGCGAGACAGAGAAGCCATGTTTATTTGTATTTTATATCTTGAATGTATGTATTTGAAGGTATAGAAATAGATTTATTTTATATTTATGATGTTTTTAACCAAACAATTTATGTCTATTTTGTTTGTGTTATTTCTATACCGAAATATTATCTAAACATGATTTCAGATAATGATAGAAAAATAATATTTTATGATTACATTAATAGATTGTTTGTTTTTGTATCTGAAACCGTATGTGTTTGGATGCAATTTTAAAATGCATTTGATTTGAAAAGGAATTAAATTCATGTTTTTTTAATGTTTTTTCAATGGTTTTAATATGTCGATATAAAAATAAAAAAATAATACACCATGTGAAGAAAAAAGTTATCCCAAGAGTACTCCTTTTGTTGTCAAGAGCTAGAAGAAAATAATTAATAAAAACCCTTTAGGTTGGGAAAACATAAAGGCTAAAATTCTCTCTAGCCGTCCAAATTCAATCCCTTCCACTCCCCATCTAATATTCCTTCCCTATTAGCTTTATCTCTCTCTCTCTCTCTCTCTCTATCAATCTCATAATTAGCTCTCCATGTCCATGGAAGAAAACCTCCTCTCTCTTTCTTAGGCTTTTTAGAACATTAAGAGCAGATTTGTGTGTCAGGGATGGAAATTTGGCTTTTGTCCTAGCAAGCAAGAGGCCCCGTTTGTGTCAGAAGAAAATCCTAACTTCCAATCTCAAATGCTCATTTGTCCCTCTTTCATCCCCTCCATAAAGTGACTTGTGTCAGAGCTAGTTAGTTAGTACTAGGATTTTACTTATGATTCATGCTATACTACTCCTACTGCTATAGTTTTGAAACAAATTCCCACTACAAAACCCTAATATTCACTTCACAGCTTTCTCTCTTTTATCTTTTCTTGGAACTTGCAACCATGACTTCAAAGCATGTAATAGCTACAAGACACACAAAGTCCATCAAGACCAGGTTTGCCAGTAGATTTCTCAGATCCCTTTTGAGAATGAAAAGGAGTGATAGATTTGGTGGTTCCCAATCAAATGAAGGAGTCAGGAAAAGGAGTACTCATAGAATAAAGATTGCTGCTTATGCATCGATGGCTCGTGCAGTTGGTCCAAGCAGAACTTGGAGCCGAGCCCTTCTTTTCAAGCTTAGAAACCGAGCCAGAATCCAGGGAGTCTTGAGAAAGAGATGCTTCGTTTCAAAGAAGAATAAGAAGAAGAGGGTTATAAGAAATAAGGTGATAATCTCAAGAGAACCAAGTCGTACTGATACTCTTCGAAAGCTTGTTCCTGGAGGAGGTTCCATGGATATTTGCTGTTTGTTGGAAGAAACTGCTCATTACATAAAATGCCTTGCCACTCAGGTTAAGGTGATGCAAAGTATAGCCGATCAATCACTACTCTAAGTGATGATCAGATGAAGAATTGCATGCATGGTGATTAATATTTATTGTTCTTATATACATCAAGATTAAGTAAATATAAAGAATAAAACTACCATGTCATGTATGCACAAGGAAAGGATCCAGTTGCTCAGTTTGTAAAAAGGTTAATTTTCTAGATCTTATGAACATCACAAACATATATAAACATATGAAGATCATTAATATTTATCTGCATCTTGAGGGAAATTGCATGTCAGATCAGGGATTTATAACTCATACCAAATGGTTTTTGTTTGTTGTACATAAATACCTTCTATGTTTGTTTATATACTTTCCTCTCTTCCTCTCTACAATCACTCACAAGCACACACTGCATCTTCACTTCTTTTGATTTCTGTAATAATCTTCTACGGCTTGCGCATCAATGATTATATATAGGTTGATTCCATATAATGTTGCAGGTGAGAACATAATAAGGGTAACCCTGGATATGGGATTAACTTATCAATTCACACCTTCCATTAGAGAATCTGATGAGTGAAAGTTTTAATTCCAGAAGGGTTTTTTTTTTTTAAAAAAAAAAAGGGCAAAGATAACAATACAAATTCCTAAGTGGAAATATGTTCAAAGAGAGTGATTAGGTAATTGCAAGAATTCATGGTGGACACAATTTTTTTCCTTTTTATGTAAACATTTTCAACTATAAATTTTTTTTTTTACAAATGCTGATGGACAAATAACAACAATAACTATATTTCAATACAAAATAGGTTATTTTATTGTAGTTAGGTGCATATATTTAGTCTAAGTACATGTTTAATATCGTGTTACAAATGTTTTTAAATTGTTTTTTATTTAAAATATATATATATATATATATATATATTAGTACATATAAATCATAAAAAAAATAAAAAATATATAAATTTAATATTTTTTTAAAATAAATACATTTTTATAAACACTAAAAACAAAAACCACCGCAATTAAAAGGAAGATCACATCATGTCATGTCCACCAGATGGTTCGAACTACTGGGCCAAAACTAGATTCTTTTATTAATGTGCGAGCAAGGAGCTTGTCCACAGTCCTTGAATTTACTAGCAAGGGATTCCTCATCATCCAAAAAGAGTAATAATCATTAAAGAAACTAAAAAGGAAACATATGGACTCATCAAGTAGTGCGTCGTCAGCGTTACAGATCTAGTCTGTAGTATTTTCAGCTTCTAGCTCATTTGATTATCTTCTTGGTACATAGTAAACAGAGATAATCGGTACAAATATAACATGTTTTTTAATGTATAATGTTCATTAAAAGTATAGAAATTTATGTTGTCTTTGTTTTTTTAACTAAATATATCTTTATTTTTTTTAATATTTACTTCTTCTGTTTAATTTGCAACACTAGTAACCAAACACAGTAAAAAGTGACACGGGGAGATGGGATTTAAAGATGGAAGAGGAGACTCCTTCTCGAAGAACAAAATAAATTTCTAGCTTGTAAATTACTTGGAATATAACTAGAGAATTATACAAGAAAGAGAGTTGTGGTTTTAAACTGTTTTGGTTGTACCAGTTCTCCAAATTTCATTTAATAGATAGATAAGGAGCTTCTTTCATCGGTTATGAAGATTTAAACTCCATGCCAACCACCAATCATGCACTAGGAATACATCATTCTTATGATGAATTTTCGTGTGCCGACATGGATTTTAGTGCTATACTTTCTAGATATATACCGTCCAATATTAAAATATAAAATCCCAAAAAAAAAAAAGGCATGCACGACATGCAACTAGCTATAGCTAGGATTAATTGTGAAGTTTGTCACTCTCGTGATCCATGTCCAAAACCAAACTAATCTTTCTTGTCGACGTTCTAGTTACACAAGCATTATAAACATACAAGTAATGCTAGCTAGAAGCTTAGCAACTATTTACATACATTCATCATGCAGAAGCAATTTTTTAAAATCACGGTGATGTATGTATATATATATATATATATATATATATATATATATGGTTTAATTTATCATTTTCACTTGAGAAGACAATATCTCATTTCCCCTTTTTATATTATATAATCAAACCAAGAAAGGTGGGAGTTTTCTTACATTAAATCGTACGCCCTCGTCCGTGTGAAAAAAATATATCCTTTTCTGATGATCAACATCTTGTTTGTATTAATTCCCTTGCTTACGAAGATTAAACTTGAACATCACATAAAAAGAATGTGGTCCTACAATTTGGCAATGATATTTATTTATTTATGTAATTTGACATCTATTTAAATAATTAACGGATGGAAAAATAGTAAATATTACTTGTTTAAATTTAATTTTTCCATGATTCATATAAAAGAATCTAATATATCTCAAGATCATTATAGTGTTTTTTTTATAATAATCATGAGTATTAATCAAAAGGTAGTCATAAAGATAACCCCTGAAAAGTTGAATGATCATTTATTGGAAAATAAAATGATCGTGCTACAAATAAGATAAGAGAAAATATAAAAAAACATAATAGGTGTCGCATGTATGTAGCGTCGCGGTGAAAACATCCACTCTCATATGGTATTTATTAGGCAAATATGGGGAGACAAGGAATTCTTATCTTTTATTAGTGGAAAAATAGAATGTGAGTCGCCACCTAGTATTTTAGTCACTAGAAACCCTAACTGATCTCAGAGATCGGGTACAAGGACTGGTTACGTAAAGGAAAGGTATTAGAACCCCAAATACGTCTTACCTAAGGTAAACTGCATTGTTTTATTGTCCGATAAAAAACTAAGATCTTGTGCTTTCTAATTGTTGGTCAGTCTAGGGTTGAAAAAAAGTTCTCCTCGGTAAGAAGATTCTTGTCTCATCGGGTAAAGCCTAATCATTCTAACATTAATAAAAAAAACTATTTTTAATATCAAGACTACGCCTTACATATAAGCACGTAATCCTTAATATTAAAAGAAAAAAAATGATTTTTTGAATGTTTTAAAATATTGGCCTAATCCCTATGACTTTAACAAACTAGTTATTAAAGTCAATAATGCATGCTAAAACATGTTTTTTTTGAAAAAAATTTTGTTTGAAAATACGATGTGATTTTTTTTGTTTGAGAGACTTGGCCATATGTATGAAAACAAAATATTTTTTTATATTTTTTAATGTTTCGATGAAAATCGGGTATAAAAATACCAACCAATATTGATCAAAATGCAGTAAAAAATTTGCAGAAAATCACAGATTTTTTAAAATAATTTTTGAAGAAAATTTTCTTTTTTTCTTTTTTTTTCGAACTGGGCCCAGCGCGGCCCATATAGCTGGGCTAAACCCGGCCTGGTCAGTGCGAAGGTAATTAAATAATCTTCGCACTGTTCATGCTCGTTTTGCAGATAGCAAAAACGAGCCCCTGGTTATTAACAAAGTGCAGAATGACGATTCTTTAGCTTTCTTGTGTTTTTTTTTTTTTTTATGGACTAACATGTATCATTTTTAGAGACTAAGAATGGAAATGAACATACCTGGTTTTGGAGAGATGAAGACGATGGTGGTGCTGACCTCCTCTGCTTCGCCGTTCAGTTTGTTTATGTTCCTTTGCTCTTCTGTTCCTATCTCTTTATTAGGCCTGCTTTGCGTCTCCTTCTGTGTTATCTCCTCTCCTTCATCTTCTCTCCCTTATGCTTTCTCACTGTTCTTGTTGAAAGTTAAGCTGGTTACTTGTCTTTAAAGCTTCAGAAGTAAATCCTGAAGTTATAACGAGAAGAATGAAGAATGAAGTAATGGAAGAAGTTTCTGTTAAAAGCAGTTACAGCAGTTAAAGAAAACAGTTATAGCAGTTATAGCAGTTTTTTCTGTTAATTTCTGTTACAAACCGATTCTTACATGTGTAAGAATCGTAGCCCTCAATTGATGAAAGGTTGAGATGAATTGATTCCTAAAATCTAGGATTCTGTTATTAATTACATGTAATGTGTATAAAAGCAGGATTCCTGCATTGGAAAATTAAAAAAGAGAAAAAGAACTACAAGAATTTCTTCTCATCTTCTCTGCAAAACTCTTCTACAAACTCTTCTTTAGAAATCTGAAAATCAAACATGGTATCAGAGCATGTTGAAAACTGATTCCTAAGAGGGGCGTAAACTGTGAAAACAGCTTGATTAAACTGTTGCTTACTCAAAATGGTAGGATCAAGCTCTGCTGGAGGAGATCTAAGAACTCCACAGTTCAATGGCACAAATTATGATTTTTGGGCTGTAAAAATGGAGACAATCCTCATAGCATTTGATCTATGGGACGTAATAGAAGATGGAATACAATCTAAACAATCACCTGAGGTTGCAGATGGATCAGGCAATGAAGAGAGTGAAGCTGAGCAAACTACTTTGCAAACATCCACTACCTCCAGAGAAAACAAAATTAAGAATGCAAAGGCATTAAGCCTCATACAAGGAGCATTAACATATGACCTTTTCCCACGTATAAGAAACGAGAAGACTGCAAAAGGAGCTTGGGACATTTTGAGCAGAGAATTCAGAGGAGATAAAAAGGTTAGAGCTGTGAAACTTCAAGCAATTAGAGCAGATTTTGAATACATGAGAATGTCAGAAGGTGAAAGTTTAGATGGTTATCTAGCAAAATTCTTTGCAACTGTGAATAATCTGAAATCATTAGGAGAAGATGTATCAGAAACCAGAATTGAGCAAAAATTGCTGATGAGTTTAAGTAGAAGATATAAGTCCATCATGTCTATCATTGAAGAGACACGAGACCTTGATGTTCTAAGAGCAGAAGAGGTCATTGCGTCTGTCAAAGTCTATGATAAGAGGGAGGATTTGCATGATGAAAGGGACAAGTTAACAGGAACAGAAAAAGCCTTTAGCAGTTTAAAGGTTGGAAGCAATCAAGTCTACAGCTCACATAAGGGCTTTCAAGGCAGATCTACTCAAAAATGGCAATCACAAGACAGGAGGGGATCAAATTGGACTCCAAACAGAAACCTGAACAGCTATAACAATACAAGCTGGAATAACACTACTGGGGGGAGCAGTCAAACAGGTGTGAAACCACAGTGTCAGGTATGCCAGAAGCATCATTTTGGATTGTGCAGGCACAAAGGAAAACCAAGATGTGGAAGATGCAATCGATTTGGCCATATTGCAAAGGACTATGATAGTCACAGTCACAAACAATTAGCCAACTATGCAAAGGAAGAAGGAGTAACCACAGGAACCATGTTCTATGCTTGTCATTCTGCAAGTCTGCAAGACAGAAATATATGGTTTGTGGACAGTGCCTGCAGCAACCATATGACATCTCAAGAATCTGAACTAATCAACATTGATAGAACTGTAACCTGCAAAGTAAAGATGGGCTCTAGAGACCTTGTGCAAGCAACTGGAAAAGGCACACTTGTGGTGAAGACTCAGCATGGAAAGAGATACATACAAGAGGTGCTGCTTGTTCCAGGATTGGATGAAAACTTATTGAGTGTAGGCCAGATGATGGAGCATGGTTATTATATCTTGTTTGGAGGTAACAAAGCAGTGATATTTGATGATGAAAGCCTCAACAATATTGTAGCAATAGTAACCATGGGAGGAAATCGTTGCTTTCCCCTTTCACTTGAGTCTATGACACCTGCAGCAAGGAAAGCATCAGTGATTGAAGATTCCTGGATATGGCATAGAAGACTGGGACACTTGAACTTTGCTAGCATGAAAAAGATGCAGCAGAAGGAGATGGTATGTGGACTTCCTGTATTGACAGAAGTGGAAGATGTGTGTGCAGGCTGTGCTTCAGGAAAACATCACAGGGAGAAATTTAACAAAGAACAAACGTGGAGAGCAAGCTATCCACTGGAGCTAATACACACAGACTTGTGTGGACCAATGCAGAACGAATCAGTTGGGGGGAACAAATACTTCATCACATTCATTGACGACTACTCAAGAATGTGCTGGGTATACTTCCTCCGAAATAAATCTGAGACACTTAATGTGTTCAAGAAATTTAAAGCTCTTGTTGAACTGCAAAGTGGGTATAAATTGAAGAAGTTGAGGAGTGACAGAGGTGGTGAATATACCTCAAATGAGTTTCAAGAATACTGTGTAAAACAAGGAATGGAGAGGCAGCTGACAATTGCATACTCTCCTCAACAGAATGGAGTTGCAGAGAGGAGAAACAGGATAATCTGTGAGATGGCAAGGTCCATGTTAATAGAGAAAGAAATGCCAGTGAGATTCTGGGCAGAAGCTGTGAGTACAGCCGTTTATCTTCAAAACAGATGTTATACAACATCAGTTATGGAAAAAACACCATTTGAAGCCTTCACAGGAAGAAAGCCAGGAGTCAAGCACCTGAAAGTGTTCGAGTGTTTATGCTACACACATATCCCATCATCCCTAAGGCAGAAATGGGATAGCAAAACTGGAAAAGGAGTCTTTGTTGGATATGGCAGTTGTGAAAAGGGATATAGAGTGTATGATCTGAAATTTGAGAAGATTGTACTCTCAAGAAGTGTGATTTTCAGTGAGGACAAGTCATGGAATTGGGGAAAAAATCAAATGAATCAAATGCAAATGCCTCTCAACCTTGAAGGAGATGAAGCTGAAGGTGAAAATCCTGAAGAACATTCTGCTGCAATTCAACCCGATAATGTTGAATGTTCTTATCCAAACTCTACAGTTGAAGAGTTAGTTGAGAATACTGACAGTGATAACAGTCAACAATCAACACCTAGCTCTACTCCAGTAAAGTTAAAATCCTTGGAAGATATATATGCTAGGTGCCACATGTGCATCATAGAACCTGAGAACTATCAAGAAGCAGCTGGAGATAAAGCCTGGCAGGAGGCTATGAAGGAAGAACTGGAAATGATAGAGAAGAACAACACTTGGGAATTGGTGGAGAGACCGACTGACAAACCTGTTATAGGAGTGAAATGGGTGTACAAAACCAAACTTCATCTTGATGGAACAATACAGAAACACAAGGCTCGACTTGTAGCAAAAGGATATGCACAGAAATCTGGAATTGATTACAATGAAACCTTTGCACCAGTAGCAAGGTTAGACACAATTCGAACTCTTATTGCACTTGCAGCACAAAAGGGGTGGAAGCTGTACCAGTTGGATGTTAAGTCAGCATTCTTAAATGGTGTGCTTGAAGAAGATGTGTATGTAGAGCAGCCTGAGGGGTTTGAAGTAAAGAATGCTGGACACAAAATCTACAAACTCAGGAAGGCTTTATATGGATTAAAGCAGGCACCAAGGGCATGGTACAGTGAGATTGATGCGTACCTCTCCATGTGCAAATTCAAAAGGAGCACAAGTGAAGCTACTTTGTATACAAGGTCTGATCGTGAAGGTAATTTGATCATTGTCTCAATTTATGTTGATGACATTGTATACATTGGTAGTAGTGAGAGGATGCTGAGTGAGTTCAAAAGAGAAATGATGCAGAGATATGAGATGACTGATCTTGGACTTCTTCACCATTTTCTTGGCATGGGAATACTGCAAACCGATCAAGGAGTATTCATTCATCAAAGCAAGTATGCCAAATCCTTGCTTAGCAAGTTTGGACTTGAAGACTGCAAACCAGTCTCTATCCCTTTGGCCACTGGTGAGAAATTAAAGAAGGTGGATGGGAGTGAGTTGGCTGATGAAGGTCTTTACAGAAAAATAGTAGGAAGTTTACTATATTTGACAGCAACAAGACCTGATCTGATGTATGCTACCAGTTTGCTGTCACGGTTCATGAATGGACCTACAAAAATTCATATGGGAGCTGCAAAAAGGGTTCTAAGATATGTGCAAGGAACTCTCAGCTATGGCATTGAATATGTGAGAAACCAGTCAACAACTCTTATTGGATTTTGTGATGCAGATTGGGCAGGAAGTGAAGATGACAGCAGGAGCACCTCTGGTTATGCATTCAGTTTTGGAAGTGGAGCATTCTCTTGGGCTTCTGTGAAACAGAACACAGTAGCATTATCAACTGCAGAAGCTGAGTATGTCTCAGCATCTGAAGCAACAGCTCAGGCAATTTGGCTAAGATTTGTTCTTGATGATTTTGGTGAAATGCAAGCTGAAGCAACACCTTTGTTCTGTGATAACATGTCAGCAATTTCAATGGCCAAGAATCCTGTTTTTCATCAAAGAACAAGACACATAAATAGGAAGTATCATTTCATAAGAGAAGCTCTGCAAGAGGGAGTGATAAATATGAAATTCTGCAGAAGTGAAGAGCAACTTGCAGACATCTTCACGAAAGCATTGCCCAAAGACAGATTCAAGCAACTAAGATTCAAACTTGGAGTTAAACCAGTAAGCAGCTTAGGAGAGGCTGTTGAAAGTTAAGCTGGTTACTTGTCTTTAAAGCTTCAGAAGTAAATCCTGAAGTTATAACGAGAAGAATGAAGAATGAAGTAATGGAAGAAGTTTCTGTTAAAAGCAGTTACAGCAGTTAAAGAAAACAGTTAAAGCAGTTATAGCAGTTTTTTCTGTTAATTTCTATTACAAACCGATTCTTACATGTGTAAGAATTTTAGCCCTCAATTGATGAAAGGTTGAGATGAATTGATTCCTAAAATCTAAGATTCTGTTATTAATTACATGTAATGTGTATAAAAGCAGGATTCCTGCATTGGAAAATTAAAAAAGAGAAAAAGAACTACAAGAATTTCTTCTCATCTTCTCTGCAAAACTCTTCTACAAACTCTTCTTTAGAAATCTGAAAATCAAACAATTCTCACTCTATCTGTTTTTTCTCTCTTACGCTCTCCCTCCCTGCCTTTTTTTTTCTCTTTTCTTTTCCCTCTCATGTTCTCTGTGTTTCCCTTTCCTGTTCCCCCTCTGTTTTTTTCTTTCCCACCCTGTGTTTTCCTTTTTCTTCAGCTCTCTCCTCCTCCCAGTTTGCTCCTTTCTCTGGCTTTTATAGCTAGAGGATACAGACGTTATGGCAGGAACATAGTAACGGCCAGCGTGCATCATGGTGGTGAGGAATATCCGCCGCGAGACATGCCTCCCCTTGATTGCAGCTCCATTGTCTTTGCTGCTAACGCCTCCCCCGTCTTCATTGCCAGCTGTTTGTTTGAAGAAGAAAATGAATAGTTTCAGGGAAACGACACCGTTTTAAATTTCAAATGGATATTTCTGATTTGGTCATTGGATGTTTTTACAATTTTGAAATCAAGCCCCTCGAAAAAATTATAATTGGATCCCTTGATTTTAGCGCCTTTTCCACTTTGGTCCTTAGTTTCAGATTGTTTCAATCAAGTCTCTAATTGGCTATCAAACTTCAATAATTATGCAAGGAAGCCCCTGATTTGACCAAATCAACTCTTCAAAATTATAATTGGACACCAGAACTTTAATTTCTTTCAATAAAAGCCTAAATTGACTTAAAAATCAATTTTTCTTGCAATCAAACCCTCTATAAATTCAATCAAACCTTAGATAAAATTTAATTGAGTCCATAAACATCTGATTTTGGACTTTTCTTCCTCAAATTGAATTTTTCTTGTCAACAGGGCTCTCACCAGTTAAAAATATATTGTCAAATTTTAATTTTTGTATTTTTGAACCTCCTCAACCAATTCCTAGTCATTTTATAGGTGTTTCAGCATCCTTTTCTCGCTCTTATTATTTTTTGGATTCATTCCGAATATTTATTTTTATATGTATTTTTTGTGTGGGAACCCAAAAATGAGTAACAACAATAGTGAAGAGCAATCAAATTAGTTATATATATTTTTTCACATCTGAATATTGTCTTCACTGCGAATGAGATCGTTACCAAAATAGTTGAAATTAGATTCACTATATTTTAGTCAAACTGATAGTTTATGCAAGATTGAAGAGAAATTGGAATCCTAATCCAACTACACCTTGTTAAAAAAAAAACCTATTATTTCTTATGAGTCAAACACTTCATATGATGCTGAAACAAAAGGAGATTCTACGCTCGAGTCTGAAATCTGCCTTTCACTAATGAAGGCTACTGGCAAATCAATAAATCCACAGTTTAAGGGATGTACTAGGATACTCCCCACCATTGTAAGAGTTTTTCCCATAATTGTCAACTACTAGAACAATGGAATAACAAATGATCCAAAGTCTCTTGCTTTACTATACAAAATGGACATTTAGGTTGCTCTACTAGTTATAATCGGCGTCCGAGAAGAAAGTCACTTGTAGAATATTAATTTTGGACTGTCGACCACATAAATGTCTATATTTTGGGTGGAGCCATTTTAAACCATTCATTAGATTTGAAATGTCTATAACCTTTAAAAACATTCTTGTCAATAAAAGAACTACATAATTTGAGTGAGTAGTTGTTATCCTTGTCTAAGCTCTAAATCTTTTGATCCAGTTTATTATGTGGAAGGTGCAATCCTTCTATAATAACATGTAAATGTTTTGCATGTTCCTACTAAAAAATGAATAATTCTTGACGCTAATAAAGCTTCCATGTCCATATCCCAATTAACCACAAGCCCATATCACTTACCTTTCCTTCTTCTTCGCTAGTTAACTTATATAGACACAGGAATTGTAATTTTAAAAGCCTATCTTCCACCAAAAATTTCTCATAAAAGGATGTAGTCTTACCATTTTCCACCTTGAACCTAACATAATTTGTAATTGCATATGATATTTTTTTCCCCCTGTTTAATTACTGACATTATTCCTCTCCATATTTCCAAGAGGTTATTATCAAAGAATGGCAATCCATTCATAGTAATAATTCCTTTCATCTAGAGTTTTCTATATATTAAGCTTAATCGCCATATCCATTTGTAAAGCATTGATTTGTTCTTACCTAACAAAGAACAAATACCCAGACCATCTTTATCCTTCTCTCTAACTATGATACTACTCCATTTAACCTTGTAAATTTTCCCTTGTTTAGAGACACCTATCGATAAAAATCTTCTCTAAATGTTGGTAAGTATCCATGCGACAACTTTTAGCATTAGGAAAACATATATATAATATAATTGAAGGGAATTTAAGACACTCTTGATAAAGCATATTCTTTCAACCATACTAAGCTCTCCATATTGAAAACTTTTTTTTTTTCTGAATATCAAAATAAGTGGTTTCCAAGTAGAGATCCTTTTAGGATTACATCCTATAAGCATCACCAGGTAAGTGAAAGGCAATAAGTCATTACTACAATAAATTGACTCAGATCATTATAGTATAGTTCCCATTCCAAAATGATTAGTTAGGCTTATATGTATTTATATGGCTTTCTCCTTTAATTTTATCTACATGGTCATTAGTGACAAGATAATACAAGAGAAATTCTGAAATGTTTTCTGTATTTTTCACTAAGAGAGTTACAATATATATATACATCAAGAAGTATCAAATCCTTTAATTCTGGGATCTAATCATCATAATCAGATCCTTTTAGTCCTAGGCCTAGACAATAATTGAGGTCTTTAGAGAGAATCAAGGGATATACAGCTATGACAGAAATTTAATAAGAAAAGAAGAATATACTGACAGCTACAAAAGAAAAGAAGAATATACTAACAGCTACAAAAGAAAGACTGACAGCTATTAAAGAAATGCAAGAAGGAAAGGAGATAAAGGAGATATTGACATCCCCCCTCAAATTGATGCGGGTAGGTCTAACAACATCAATTTGCTGCTGAGAAACTGATGGCGTTGGCGTGTTAAGGCTTTTGTAAAGGCATCAGCTATTTGAAGAGCAGTATTGAGATGAGGAAGAGTGATAACACCCCGAGTAAAGGTCTCCCTAATATAATGACAGTCCACCTCTATGTGCTTAGTGCGTTCATGGTAGACCGGATTCGCAGCTATTTGAATAGCACTAGTATTATCACCATGAAGAGGAGTAGGAGCAGTTGGGGGGAACCCAAGTTCAGAAATAAGACCACGTAACCACACAATTTCAGAACAAGCTGCAGACATGGCGCGATACTCGGCTTCTGTAGAAGATTTAGAGACACAATCCTGCTTCTTACACTTCCAAGAAATCAAGGCATCGCCAAGAAAAATGCACCACCCTGTGATAGACTTCCGAGTATCCGGGCAGCCAGCCCAATCTGCATCACTATAGGAAGTCAAGGTAAGAGGAGAATGTTTAGGAAAAAACAACCCACGAGTAGGGGACCCAATTAAGTATCGAATAAGACGACGAACTGCAGCAAGATGAAGATGGCGAGGTGCCTGCATAAATTTGCTAACGATATGGACAGCATAGGAGATATCAGGCCGTGTAATGGTTAGGTAGATAAGACTACCAACAAGTTGCCTATATAAAAAAGGATCAGGCAAAAGGTCGCCTTCATCTTTTCGGTATTTCACATTCACCTCCATTGGTGTATCAACAGCAGTAGCATCCTTTAAACCAGCTAACTCAATGAGATCCTGAATATATTTATGTTGATTTAAGAACAAACCATGATCTCTAGAGTGAACTTCCAGCCCCAAAAAATATGTGAGATGTCCAAGATCTTTCATTTGAAATGTACTATGCAGCATATGTTGAAGCTTGGTGATCAACCCAATGTCATTACCAGTGAGGATAATATCATCAACATAGACTAAGAGAAATACCATACCAGTGGTGGTCTTGTAAAAGAAAAGTGATGAATCATATTGACTTTGTGTGAAGGAGAAGGTGAGTAGAGTGTTGCGAAACTTCTCAAACCAAGCTCTAGGTGCCTGTTTCAACCCATACAAAGAGCGTCTTAGTTTGCAAACTTCATCAGAAGCCGTTGTGGACATACCAGGTGGAAGTTTCATATAAATCTCTTCCTTAAGATCCCCATGCAAGAAGGCATTTGTCACATCCATCTGATATAAAGGCCAAGCTTGAGAGGCTGCAATAGCAAGAAGTGTTCTCACCGTAGTCATCTTAGCAACGGGTGCAAATGTTTCTTCATAGTCGAAGCCATATTCTTGTTTATTGCCAAGAGCAACCAATCGAGCTTTGTATCTATCCAAAGATCCATCAGACTTGAGTTTCACAGTATAAACCCACTTGCTACCAATGGGCTTGACATGTGGAGGACAAGAAATAATGTCCCAAGTATGATTGGCCTTAAGTGCATGAAGTTCAGCCTTCATTGCTTGTTTCCAGCACTCATGTTCTTTAGCCTGTGTATAACAAGTGGGAATGGAAATAGAAGACAGAGTAGTAGACATAGCCACAGGAGTTGAAAAACCATACCTTTCAGGAGGTTTGTGAGGTCTAGAGCTTCTACGAAGAGGAGGGGGATCATAGGAAATGGGCAGAACAAGATCAGATGTTACAGGAAGATGTGAAGGAACCTCAGTGAGACCTGGAGAAGGATCAGAAGTAGGAGTGCGTCTATGAGAAACATAAACAGGGTTAAACCTTTGTACTGGTGTTGGCGACTCAGGAAAACATGGTAAAACAGATAGAGAAGGAAGTACTGAAGGCTGTTGGGTGCAAAAGAAGGGCTGATTTTCAAAAAATATGACATTCCTAGAGACACGAGTTCGACGGGCATGTGGATCATAACAAAGAAATCCTTTTTGGGTGCCAGCATAGCCTAAGAAAGCACACTTGACAGATTGGGCAGTAAGTTTATTTCTCTCATGTGCAGGAAGGTGAACAAAACAAACACAACCAAAAATATGAAGATTGGAATAATTTGGTGCATGTCCAAACAAACGAACGTAGGGAGAATCATTGTTCAAGTGAGGAGATGGTAATCGATTAATCAAATAAACAGCAGTACACAAAGCTTCACGCCAAAAATGAGAAGGAACACATGACTCAAGGAGAAGGGTTCGAACAACATCAAGAAGATGACGATTCTTTCTTTCAGCCACACCATTTTGTTGTGGGGTGAAAGGACAAGAACGTTGTGATATGATCCCATGACTTTGAAGAAAAAATTGAAATTCATTTGACATATATTCACCACCTGAATCAGATTGCAGAATTTTGATTTTGGCAGAAAATTGTGTCTCAACTAAGGCAAGAAGGGCTTTAAACACAGAGAAGACCTCACTTTTAGATCGAAGAAAATATACCCAAGTAAAACGAGTGAAATCATCTATAAATGTAACAAAGTATTTGTAATGTTCATGAGAAATGACAGGTGCAATACCCCATACATCAGTATGTACGATTTCAAAAGTTTTGGTGGTGCGGGTTTTATGCAATGGAAAAGGAAGTGTTTTGCTTTTACCAAGTTTGCAAGATGCACAATCAACAATATCATTATTAGAAGAAGTCGAATTTTTATTTCCTAGTAAACCAGATTTAAACAAGACTCGAAGTACATGAGAATTGGGATGTCCTAAACGTCTATGCCACACCTGATTATCACATTGAACAGCATTACATGCAACATAATTTGACATAGGAGAGGGAGATAGAAGCAAGGGAAATAGGCGTCCCACTTTAGGTCCCTTCGCGATCATCTTCCCGGACACTTGATCCTGCACAAAACAACCAGATTTGGAAAAATGAACATCACAATTGTTGTCAACCAATTGGCCAACAGATATAAGATTAGTGGACAGCTTAGGAGACACAAAGACAGTATTCAGAAGGGCTGAAATATCACCAACAGCTGTGATAGACAAGGGATTACCATCGGCAGTACGAATATGAAGATTGCCTTTATATTTTTTAACATTATTTAAAGGTAAGGCAGTGTTGGTCATGTGATTGGAAGCAGCAGAATCAAAATACCAAGGCTTAGGAACAGAATTTCGGTTACCTGAAAGGCCTAAAGCAGAAAGGGCAGAAACTATCATTTGTTGGACCATTTCAGGGGTAATAGAGGACTGACCAGGACTAGGAGTATTTGAGGAACCAACCGAGACATTATAGGCAGTTTCAGATTTCTTTGGAGGCCGGATGGAGCAGTCTTTGATGATATGCCCTGTTTTCTTACAATAGTTGCAGAATTTTTTAGTACAAGTAGTGGCAATGTGCCCAAATCCTTTGCAGCTATAGCACTGGACATTTGACATATTTCTACCTCCTTTAGACCTCCCTTGAGCAGTGTATGCAACAGGAATTGGAGTAGAAGTTTGAGCTTTCTGCTCCAAAACAGCCTGTGTAATGATCCGTTGTTCTTCCCTGAGAAGTTCTCCTACACAAATATCCAAGAAAGGAATTGGTTGTCTATTCATCAGGTTGGACCTGATTGCTTCAAATTCCCCCCCTTAACTTCATTAAAAACTGATCACGTTTGCTGGTCTCATGCACACTTTGAATAACAATAAGTCCTTCAGGAGGTACACTTGCATACACAATATCTGTGTACTCAGCCCAAAGATTTACAAAGGAAGAATAAAACTCTTGTATTGACATACTGCCTTGACTGAGTTGACCCAACTCGAGTTCCAATTGGAATCTTCGTGCTGTATTGCTTTGGTTGTAAACTTTCTTCAGGTAATCCCACATCTCTCTAGAGGATTTGTAAGGCTTGAGATTGAGAAGCATGGAGTGTTCCATACTTCCAAGGATCCAAGACATAATCTGAGCATCCTTCACCTCCCATTTCACATATTTCTCTTTCTCCTGCTCACTGTCAGGTGCAGGAACTGTCCCAGCAATATGACCCCATAATTCCTTTCCCTTGACAAAAATCTGAAATTGGAAAGCCCAGGCAGAATAGTTCTTTCCAGTAAATCGAACAAGAAAATGTTCAGATCGTTCCAGAGACATGATTTAACTAGAAACAAGAACCAAGAGATCAAGTTCAAGAAAAACAGAATAGAAGAACCAGACAAGGAACTAGATACAAGATGAATTGATTTCAGAGTTTTGGCTCTGATACCATGACAAGATAATACAAGAGAAATTCTGAAATGTTTTCTGTATTTTTCACTAAGAGAGTTACAATATATATATACATCAAGAAGTATCAAATCCTTTAATTCTGGGATCTAATCATCATAATCAGATCCTTTTAGTCCTAGGCCTAGACAATAATTGAGGTCTTTAGAGAGAATCAAGGGATATACAGCTATGACAGAAATTTAATAAGAAAAGAAGAATATACTGACAGCTACAAAAGAAAAGAAGAATATACTAACAGCTACAAAAGAAAGACTGACAGCTATTAAAGAAATGCAAGAAGGAAAGGAGATAAAGGAGATATTGACAATTAGGTCTTTAGCTTATCACTAAGGCATCGATAAGAAGTCTCGTCTATGCGAGGCTAGATAGCAAGTTCTTTCAACAATAATTTAGGGATAAGCTAAGGCAAGAAAACTATTTCTTCTATTTTCCTATTCTGAAATTCTTAAATTTTGACAAGCATCCAAATAGCAAGTTGCACATGATCATTTCCCCTTATATTTTGTAATAGGAGAATGAACTAGATTTTATCGTATGACATACATGATTTGCTATAGCTAGTTAGGGATTTATAAGAAGAATTTCTTATGATGCTCATTCATAAAAATATCTCTTTCAGTTTTTTGTTTCTCTCTTATATTATAAATATTAATAATTATAACTTGAATATCTTAAAAGTTCTCGATTTAAAAAGGGTTCAAATTTGTGCTATCGAAAGTGAATGTAATTATAATTAAAGAACAAGTTGTAGATGTAGACTAATGGCAAGGCAGATTGATGTGTCCTTGAGTAAAGTTTCTAGCTATGATGAAAGTGTCTTAATAATTAGGTTTTATTCCTTGCGTTAATTATAACTAAATTTGATCAGTTTTTCATTGTGGATTGCACTGTTCAAATCTATAGTGAAAGGCAGATGCCTTTTAGATATAAGTTTTTTTTTCTTGCTTTTTTTTTGTTTTTTTCTTTTTAATTAATCCTTTTTTTTTGTTTAATTTAGTTCGTTAATATTAAAAAAATTATTTAGTTATCATACTCTCATGACACAGATTTCAGGTTTGACGGGTTAACCTAATTGATTCGGATTTTTTTTTTTCTTTTTCTTATTTAATTTTTTTCTTCCAATTAAACTTCATGATTGATAATTAAACTTCATGATTTGTTTTTTTTTACTTTTCATTAGATTATCATGATCTCAATAGGGGATTTTACTGTACCCCTCCTCATAAAGCACTATTCATTGGAATAATGCTTTGCTTTGTTTAGTCCTTTTCAATTAATATTTTTTTTGTTTAATTTTATTTTTTAATATTAAATTTTTTTCTATTTAGTTATCACACTTTCATAACGCGGCCTTGCAGCCAGATCCACATCCAAGGCTCTTGGGTCTGGCGTTGCAGCCAGACCTGTTTAAACTTTGGTCATGCAAGTTTAATATTATTATTTGTATTATAAATATTATTATTTTTATTATAATGAATATTGCTAATATAATAATTAATAAATTTGAAAAAAAAAATTAGTAGTTATTAGTATTTTTTTAGCTTTTTTCTCTTTTTTTTTCTTTTTAATTAATCTTTTGTTTGTTTAATTTAGTTTGTAAATATTAAATTTTTTTTCCATTTAGTTATTACACTCTAGTGACACAGATCTCAGGTTTGACGGGTTCATTTGGTTTGGCAGGTTAACCCAGTTGATTCAGATTTTTTTTCTTTTCCTTAATAAGTTTTTTTTCTTCTAATTTTATCTTTTAATATTGATTTAATTGAGAATTAAACTTCATGATTTGTTTTGTTTACTCTTCATTAGATTATCGTGATCTCATGAGAGGATTTTATTGTACCCCTCCTCATAAAGCATTATTCATTGGAATAGTGGTTTGCTTTTTTTTTCTTTTCAATTAATCTTTTTTTTTGTTTAATTTCATTCTTTAATATTAAATTTTTTTCTATTTAGTTATCACACTTTCATGACACTGCCTTATAGCCAAACCAACATCCAAGGCTCTTGGGTCTGATGTTGCAGCCAGACTCAAGGCTCTTGGACTTGATGTTGTAGTCAGACCCACTTAAACTTGGGTCAAACAAGTTTAATACTATTATTAATATTAAAAATATTATTATTTGTATTATAAATATTATTATTTTTATTATAATGAATATTGCTAATATAATAATTAATAAATTTGAAAAAGATATTATTAATATTGAAAAACAACTATAGATTTGATTTAAATAGTAAAATTAAAAATTATAAGAACTTGGGTTAAGCATGTTTAATATTATTATTAATACTAGAAATATTATTATTGTCATTATTATTAATATTATTAATATAATTATTAATAAATATGAAAAAAAATATTATTACTATTGAAAAAACCATAGATTTGATTTGAATGGTAAAATTAAAAATTGTTGTTGTTATTGTTGTTGTTGTTGTTGTTGTTGTTGTTGTTGTTATCGTCATCGTTGTTGTTGTTATTCTTATTATTATTATGATTATTAGTGTTATTCTTATTCTCAATATTTTTATTATTATTAAATTTGAAAAAAAAATGTTATTACTATTGAAGAAAAATCATAAATTTGATATGAAGAGATGAAAAACTATAAAAACTTGGATCAGACAAGTTTAATAATATTATAAATATTATTACTTCTATTATTATTAGGGGAACCAGACCCCAGAAACTTGGGTTTGGCTAGGGCACCAGCAGTAGAGTTCCTTCTTCTTAATCGTCTACACCAGTATGCAACCATGACCAACAGTCGCAGTTCTTCAGCCACCATAAGCGTGCAAGCCGGAAGCAGCAGCAGGGGGGTACCTTCATCTCAACCATACATCACTCCTCCTTTCCTCCTCACCAAAAACACCAGACGCCTCCATCAGCTACCTCTATGCTCTTCCAGCAGCAACCTTTTCTTCCTAATAGGGGCAGTACTGATTTCAACAACACCACGACGGTCACCACCGAGAAGATCATCCTTCAGCAAGCAGTTTTGCACCAGCCATGAACAGCAGCAAGCTGGAAGCTCCAGCAGGCGACTCTCTCTCCTCACCATGCTCCTCTGGACAACATCCATCAGCTTTTTAGTTGTGAGAAGATCTTTTCCACTGTAGTCAGCTTCCTCTCTTCTCCCAGGGACCACAACTCCAACCATCAACAGTGTCAGGCGAGTCCCTTCACCCATCTTGCATTTTAATTAACCTGTTACCATGTAAGTATGCATGAATTATAATTCACGCATGCTTGCACAGTGCGATAGAAACCGGGTTACTGGCTTGGGCTAGTAACCAAGCTGGGTTGGCTGGATCCAACCCAACCCATATGGCTGGGCTCGATCCAGCCCAAAAAAATAATATATATATATATATAATAGTTTTTCTTTTTTTTAATCCAAATTTTATGGATTTATTCACTAGCGTCAGAGTCAGGAATATCATATTGTTTGGGTTGCGTAATATTTACCAACATTAAAGTTGAAAATATTCATAGGTAAATATTCACTAACGCTAAAGTTAGGAATATCATAGGGTAACCATAAATATGGAATAAAGATAAACTCTTAGCAGTTTAAAACAACACCAGTAATGCAGCCTGTCTCAGGTAGGATGCTTAAGGGTGTGATAGTATTTTCTCTTTCGTGTAACCAGTCTCGTACCATAGAATCTCTGTTAATCAATTAGGATTCCTGGTGACCATAATACTAGGTGACGACTCCTTAAACTAGATATTTTCCCCCAAAGAACAAGATATCAGAAATATGTTATTTTTCCATTGTAAATTTTTAATAGGTCACCGTGATGTCCAGATGTGACAGAATGGTGACTCCACAGGGGATTTTAGGACTAAACTTTGTTGTTTGTCTTTTTATTGTTATCTCGTTTATTATACTTGTTTTATTTATTTGATTATCTTTACTACTTTAACATGCATCCCTGTTTATATTGACATGCATCACTTCAAGAGCACACACCTTGAAACTTAGGATATATAGAGAAGTAACAGTACCCCAATGGTTTTAGCCTAGGTAAGACTCGTGAAACTATCCAACTCTTATTTGATTGTTTACTCAATAGTTGTTGGTATGTCAATCTGATATTACTCAAGGCCTCTATCTTCACACTACTTGCAAGCCTCATATCAACTTTTCAAGAATGATCTCTGAGCATGCGAGAGACCTTTTGAAACTAGATAATAACCTACCCCCGTGATGCACTTAGTGACTAGAAGCGACCTGCTAGGTTATAACCTATGTAATCTTACTATGACTAGCCCTATATATAGCCTCTTGAACTCCAAGACCATTAGGTGGAAAATAGTCGTCATATAGGATACAAGAGTCCGAGTTGTTACAATTGATAAAAGGGGACCGACTTGAATTGAAAGCCAAAAAAATTTTATCAAAAGCTTAAACTTAA
Organism: Populus trichocarpa; assembly: GCF_000002775.5. NCBI lineage: Eukaryota > Viridiplantae > Streptophyta > Magnoliopsida > Malpighiales > Salicaceae > Populus > Populus trichocarpa. The sequence continues at coordinate 22,457,671 of NC_037286.2, read as the reverse complement.
GCAAGGTTGGACAAGGATCCCCTAGTTGGCATGATGATAACATCATGTCCTTAAAATCCATGAATAAACGACCATTACCACCCCATGAAGGGCGAGTCCACATTGAATCTGTATTTTCCTCGTTGATAGCATCATCACTTGCGCATGATTGTATAATTTTTATTTAGCAGGTTAAAATATAGGTTCCCCATTAAAACGCACCTATAACACTTGACTATGCAAAAGACTAATGAAAAACGAAGAAAGAGCCCAATTGGAAGCCCAACACTGAAAAGAGTTGGAAGGTCTTAGAGAAGAAGTCACGAGGCTTGCTAGTCTACTCGAACAGGCCTTGGGATCTAAATCCAGGAAGCAAAATTTATAGCTCAGCTTGAACCTTTACTCGCAAATCCATAAAATCTGGGGGCAAATGAGGTGTCATTTGAATCTCAACAAGCTACGTATTCCTAATTTGCTCAACCAGCATATCCCACAAAAATGTCATTTACCATTGACTTTACAATGAAGAAATCTTAAAAGGACAAGATGGTAAAAGAAGATGGTCTGGATAAATTGGCTGCCCTAGAGCAAAAGATAAGGGCATTTGAGGGAACTAGCTTACATGACCATATAAAGGCTGCTGAAATGTGTTTGGTGCCCAACGTGATCATTCCCAAAACTTTAGAGTGCCTAAATTCATCAAATACATAAAAACTCAATGCCCTATAACTCATCTCAAAGCATAATGCAACAAAATGGTTGAGGTGATCTATAACGAGAAACTATTGATTCACTTCTTTCAAGATAGCTTGAGTGACGCTGCCCTCACTTGGTATATATGGTTGGACAATACCAAGATAAAAACATGGAAGGACTTAGTTGATGCCTTCATTAGGCAGTATAAGTTCAATATGGATGTGGGCCCTGATAGGTCAAGCTTACAAGCTATGAAAAAGGACAACAAGGAGTCTATGAGAGAATACACCCAAAGGTGGCGTGAGACACTTGTACAAGTTAATCCTTCTTTGTTGGAAAAAGATATGATCAATTTTTTTTCCAACACTTTCAAGGCCCCGTACTTTGAATATCTGGTTAGAAGCTCTGCACACTATTTTTCTAACCTAGTTGTTATAGTTGTTATAGTTGAGAGATTTGAACAAGTCATCCGGTTAGGAAAGATTGTTTACTTGACTGAGGAGAAAAGTTTCACTAGAAAAAGGAAAGAAACTGAGTTTCATAATATTGAAGGTGGCTACAAAGGCGAGAGGAAGAACTACCAAAAAAAAGACACATAGAGATCAATCGTCCTGAAGATGATGTCATAGTGTCATTAGGCCAAAACTGGTCTATGCGTGACCTCAACTGACTATTGAAAATGTGCTCTTGTTAAGGAATTCATAGAAAAGGGACGGTTGGAAGATTCTAGAAATTCCAATTAATGATTGCTAAGTGTTTAGCCCTTTTATGTGTTACATTGCTAGTAATCATAGTTCAAGATGTTAACATAAAGTCTTTGTTATTGAGCCTTTTTTTCTAAAACTTCAATGAAATAATGAGTTTGTCTTTCAATTGCATTTTTTTTCATTTGATTTATAGCCAAATATCCTGAAAGGGGTTTCCTTTAAGAATTCACACATATACTTTTGAAGCCTCGCGAGATCTCATAGACACGATTCATTTCTTTTACCAAAATCTTTTCCCCAGTGGAATTTTGAAAAATAGAATTTGCATTTTGATTTCAAAAATTATTTGATGTTTATTTAAAAACAATATTTTTGACATTCTACTTGTAGAATGGCATATGAATCAAGCAACTCCTTCACTGAGGTGACTAAACTCTAAATCAAAGTGTACGAATTGAAAATGATTCATCACCCTCACACCATGACTCTTGAGCCAGGTGTTTTTAATGTATGCATAATAGTATGTAGTAGATTCGTTGTTCATGGACTCACAAAATGCATCTCTTTGCAAAATCCAAACCATCACACTAGACGATATCAAAGTATATTGATCTTAACTGCTTGCGCTTGAAATGAAAAAAAGGTCATCTTTGTTATCCTTTTCACGTTCTAAAATGAATATATCCCTTGTGGTCTTTTTTTAGCCTAGATAAATTTTCTTTCATGAAAAATCCCGACTAGGATAACACCCCATACTGGAGAGAAGTGAAAATTTCAATGATAAAAAAAAAAGAGGAAAAAGTCGTGAGAAAGCCAAAAGGCAAAAAAGCCTAAAAAACTCAAATGTTATGAGGCATACCTAAATCACAAGAAAAGGTGATGGTCAAAACAAAGTCAATATGCCCCGGCCAAAACAATTAAAAAAAAAGGCAAATTAAAGAAAAGCGGCAAATGAAAAGATGAAAGACACAAAAAGTCGAACTGCTGATAGTGATCCTCAATCTTTGAAACCTTGAAACACTCTTTGAGCCTTATGAATCCTTTTCTTTCATAGCCAAAAACCACGACCTACATTATGTGCCTATAGAAGTCCCTTCTAATCAAGCAAGCAAGTAACCTGGAATAATAAACAATGCTCTCAAAATACAAAGAGTACTTTTTCATAAGAGTCATGACATCAAAAACAAGCTACTCATTATTATTCGTCTGATAAAATGAGTGTTCAAAAGAGAGAAATTTTTCTCAATCAAAACCTCGAGCTTTTTCTCGAGCCCTTCACTTTGAAACCCAAAAAAAAGCAGAAGTTCATCTCATGTTGTACCTTCACTAATAGTAATATCCCCAACACAATAGCAAATCATCTTTTTTCCAAGAAAAAAAATAACTAAGGAGTTGTAAGATTTCAAAAACAAATTGTTTTAAACTCACATGGAAACAATTTTTGTTTTCAAATGCAAGATCAAGATTTCAGATTCATTCTAGACAAATATTCCTTCACCAAACTGAAAAGGAGAGAAATGAGAGAATGGTTACTCAAAACCATTACTTGTTTGAGTCGCTGACAGAGCACACTTAGGGGCAATGATCAGTACAAAGGGGCAACATTGTGTTTAGAAGGATAATTGATCCCTTCTAGATAACCGTAAAAAAAGGGACATTTCCTACAACGAGACAATGGGGATTTTGGTTTACAAAAGGCAGCTTGATCCTTTTAACAAGTGACATCGAATGTTTTTAGCAGTGAAACGGGAGAGTAATGAATGATCCTCTCAAATTATTCAACGAGACAAAAAATATTTAGCAAGTAAATGGGTAATGATAGGCATCATGAAGGCTGAGTTGTGTAACAATTCTAGGAAAAGACTTACATGGGTCAACTCGAGTGGGCTATAAGCCAAATGACTGAGATGACCTAAATCAGAAATAACAACTCCTTACCAATCAAGCAACAAAAAGATTGATAAGAAATGGGGTTCCTATATTTCAAATTAGGTAAATATGCATGCATATCATCTAAACTTTGAAACATTGAACAATGTGTTTTGCAAATTTCACAAGAGAAATCTCTGATAGGATCTATCAAAAAGGGAGGCCATCTCAAAATGACCAAGAATTGAAAATGCTTTTGAAAAAATTTTACTTTTGAGAAATTTTTGACATGGGCAGACCGCCTATGAGAATTAGACCATCTGAAAAATCTTTGTATTTTTTAATTGAGTAGGTCACCCATTACAATAAGAACCTTTGATTTTTAACCTGGGCAGGCCACCCATGAGAATTAAGCCACTCAAAAAATCTTTATATTTTTCAATTGAGAAAGTCATCCATCATAATAAAAACCTTTGATGTTTTCACCATCAAGCAAGTCGCTTGGAACAATTAGACCACCCGTGAAATTCTTCGCATTCTTCACCATCAGGCAAGTCGCCTGAAACAATTAGACAAGTATAAGATGATAGGGGGAATTTTCTTTATATTTATTTTTAGGAAAAATTACCTTAAGCATCCTATGGTTTACTCCAAGGTCAATAAAAAATTTCAAATCATGTCAAATAACTAAACTAACCCCATATATATTATACACATCAACCCAGCAAACAACAAACACAAACCCATTCTCTCTCTCTCTCTCTCTCTCTCTCTCTCCCTGCTTATTGTTTCTTAACAAAAGCTCTCTAGAATTTGTATAAATCCTGGCTTAATTGAACCTAAAGTTCTACAAAATCAAAGTTTAGAAGCTTCGTAGTTGATTCTCTTTGTATCCAGGTGTTTGTTCACGTCATTAAGTTGTGGAGTTTCTCTTATGTGTTGTTGTTATGAGAATATGTCATCTCACTTATTTTCTTGAATCGAGAAATCAATAATTAAGTTAGTTAATAACTATATCTTCTCTATATACAAGCTAAGCTCTAATGTCTTTTCCATCAAGTTCAACTACAATTTGCACTAATGGATATGTTTCTTTTACTAAGTATTCTTAAAAACTTGATCTTTTTCATAAAAAGAAACAAACTTTGAGGTTTGTCAAGGCTTATGTTTCTATTAAGCAGCAAACCTAGGAAGCTAAAGTAGCTCTAATTGGAATTGGCATCAAAAAGTTTTTCTCATCAAATCTGAATTCTAGGTTTTGGCTTGTTTGGTAATGTTTATCTTTTTTTTGTTTAACTTTTGTGTTTTTTTGTTGTTTGAGTGAAATTGGCTTCTAGGTTCTTAAGAGATTCAAGGTTGCTCTTTTCTTGTCAAAGTGCTTCTATAGACTGCCAAGGTGTTCTGCAAATTAATGATCTTTGTACTGAAAGTCATATTATTGAATTTGTTATTGTTGATTTAGATTTTGTCCTGGTAAAAGGAATTCAATTGTGACTTTGCTCATTAATTCAATCAGAGACATTACTTAACTTGATTTTGACTCAATTTCATCTCCTAAGTAGCTTCAATATGAGAAATGTGGTTTTGATTGTGTCTCAATTATTAAATGTATTATATATTCATGTTTTACTTTTAAATCTTTGTATGTTTTGGTTATAGTGATACTAATTGCATTTTTATTATTTTTATGCATAAGGGGTTGTTCAATCATTAAATAAAAAATAATAGCAAACCTATAAATAATTGAAACTTTTTTGTTGACTTCTTTTTGGCACCATTTAAAGTGTTATAAAGATATAAAGTTTAGGATGCTTTATGCAATTTACGAAAGAATGGTTTTTCTTTTTAATCATGTTTAATTAAGGTTGGTGATTTTTTTTATTTGGTTTGATTTTTTTTTATTTTTTGAGTAATTAAAGGATATTTTAGGGGTTAGAAATAGTGTTATTTTTTGTTGAACTTTCTTTTTCAGATCATGGTAGATTTTTATTTAAAAATATTTTAATATAAAAGACATGTTTTTGCCAAACTAAAAAAAAATGAATAAGAAGGAATTTTGACTAAAGAAATACCTTTTTCTCATGAATTTAAATTATTAAAATTCTTGTGAGTATTTATTTTAGTTACTCTAAGTTTTTATTGAAAAAATCATGTTGTAAATAAAAAGACATGTTTCGTCAAAATAAATAAATAAAATACATAAATAAGAAATGAGGATTTTGACTAAAAAAATATATTTTTCCTCCATAATTTAAATTCTTAAACTCTTTTTAAGCTAGTGTTTTTTCAGTTTTTTTCTTTAGTAATTATTTATTTCTTAAATTTTATCTATATTCTTTAATCGAACCCTGAGTCAATTGAGACCCGGTCAAGGCCCATTCAAGAAGAGAATAAGGGAAGAAAAAAAAAGAGGTGCGTTTTTCAATCAGAGTTAGCACGGTTAGAATTACGGGTTAACACGGGTCAATATAGTGTTCCCATTTTTCCATTTCACTTCTTAGATTTTTTTTTTTATGATTTAATACAATGGCAATATGTTATTTCACATGTAAATTAAGGTCAAGTATGGGCTAAAACAACAATGATGACATTAATTATTTTTTTAAATATATCATTATTTGAACAACAAGACAACTAATTCACCCTTGATTGTTAGGTCGAATAAACCATGCTAATTTTTTATTTATTTATTAAGCATACGATGGTCAATTAACTTTATTTGATATATTGGTTATTTGTTTAATTCTCATATTAAATATATTATCACATGCAACACTTTGGATTTTGACATGGCTAGCAGTTAATCGGGGCCCAATGTCATCTGACTGATTCTTTTTGTACACCATTGCTTACTATCATCGCATGGTAAATAAATAAATAAAAGGGATAAAGCCAAATCAAATCCATGAGCAACCCTAAAATTAAAAAAAATTAAAAAAAGTCCTGGCCGATTGGACGCCTACGAAAGTGTTCAATAAAGAAATTTGGTTCGGCAATTTCAAAGAGAGTAGTCACCATCATGGATGATAGGAGAGAACATGTGTATGTATGTATGAAGAACACACCATGGAACAAAAATGATCAAATTAGCTAACGTCAAAGACATCCATCCTAGTCTTTAAATCTGTACCAGGCAAAAATTGCATTATTCTATCATATGGATAATCCTAGGTTTCCCCTGGTTATCCTGAAAAGTTGCACTGCTGTCTGAATTGATTACATGCATGAAATCCATCCTCCCATCACAAGATAAATCAATTTCGATAGTTGGATTGATTTTGGATATATAATTGTATTTAAATTAATTTTTTATATTTTTATAAATTATAAAACCAACCCATTTCATTTACTTTTGGATCCAAAAAGTTTGGATATATCAAATTGAGATAATTTTTTTATGAATATTATATACATTGACGAGTTAAAAATACACATTTAAAAACAAAACTACAACATAAATCATATAACATGACACCTCTAATATTAAATCTAATTTTCATACATTACACACCATCAAATTCTAGTTACCTTCATCTTTTTTCTAGCACTTCCCACCGACAAAAACTTTGAAGTTAAAATAATTTTAAATAAAATAAAAATAAATACTTAACCCACAAACTATTAAATATAAAAACATAATAAATATATAATATAAAAATTAAATCAAACCGATCAAGATTAAAAAATCCTAACCTATCGCCCGTCTTGTGACATTTATTTTATTATTATTCATTATAAATATTCAAATCAGTTTATACGCATCTCAAACTGATTCCCCGTAACAAATATAAGCCTCAACTTTGACATGTTATATCAGATTATATAATTAGAAAATTACAAACGAGCTAGTTTTTTTTTGTTTTTTTAACACCGCTACTCCACCCCTTCCATTTCTTCCCAAGCACAGCACAACGGTTTGAACATCTTGATGGCTCCAAACGGGAACAAAACACCAGGAAAACAAATTAAACGACGACTTTCTCCATCATACATGTCACAAATATATTATGACTGGCAACAAATGTAGGATCACATACACAAGTATAAGTTACGATGGAATATGCCAAGGAAAAATGCAGTGAGACGTTCAGACACTTGTACTAGTGTATCCATGTCACCATATTAACCTGAGATTGCTATTAACAAGAATTCTATGGAGTCGGCTACTTTATGGCACAATTCAGGTGTTTAAAGTGTAATTTCCCTTGCATTTGGCTTCAGGCCAAGCCAGATGAAGCCCTTGATGAAGCATCTTCAGAGCTATAATTCCAGAGGTCCTTCAGCTCTCCTCGCACTAGACCCAATAGGATACAAAGTCCTGATACCAAAGTGAACAGGAGCAAAGCCTTGCGATGAGCACATAAGAAGGTTATTTTGAAGAGAAAAAACCATGATACCTCTGTCCAGAATGAAAATGCAGTCATCCAATTACCTAGAGTGCAAGGAACAAGGTAGAGGAGCGCAGGTTGACCATGCCCATCCATTAGATATAAGCCCAGGTACGTGAGGAAAAGACCTGAAATAGGAAAATCAGTGTCAAGAAGGAGACATAAATATCTTATCCACCCCAACCACTTGACTTAAATATTAAAAACAAATGACATTATTACAGTATTGTTTACAGGTTTATGGATTTCAGTGGCAATTTCTACAATCAGTTGCAGATACAGAAAACACTCTATATGTCAGTGCTTAAATATCAAAGACTTCGGGTGCTTGGCATTGTTGCAAAGACCTGATTTGGACATAGGACTGAAATCTGAATCTGGATACTCAGCACTCACAGGAAATTTCTAGCGGCAAAATACTGGGGTGTCAATTTTGACGAGCACTATTAAATTGGTAAATTAATACTTTTACACCAAGGTATCAACTAACTTGGCTAACAAGTCACTTGGTGACATCCTAAAACACCTATGATTAAAACCTAATTTGTATTTGGAATAATAAAAAGATGGGACAAAAAACAAAAAGGGGAAAGGTTACCCTGTTGTGTAGTGCTTTCATTGATCAAAATAACAATGTATAGAAAGTGTGCCAAAAATGCAACTGAATTAAGATCAAAAAATATTCTGCAAGAATGCTCACCAACTCCATAGCCAATTGTTAACCAAAGAAAATATCCATTTGCTATACCCTTCTTGTTTGCTTTGTCGTATCTGAGACAACAGAAAAAATATGAAACATAAGAGAGCAAAATCATAAATACCATAGAGAATGTCATAACAAAAAATATTAATACTCTATACATTTTTATTTTATTTTTTGCCGTTACTCTGCATGACACAAGATCTACAAGGCCTCAAATGACAATCATACAATGCCTTATTAAAAATGGTACACCTCTCTGGTCACATATTTTGATAAGGATCCCTGCCAAATTTTTTGTCTTCTAACAAATTGCTGTCCAGATGTCAAAAATCAATCTCTTTCAGCATCAGGAATCAAAGGAATAGAGATATTAGAAGAATTAAATAGAACTTGACACATTCTGTATAGAAGATGAAAAAAAGATTTCCTATAGATGTCTAATAAATCTATCCATATATTTTATGAGAGGATTGCATGCCTTTTCACTACTGTATATTTTGTGCCAATGCACAATTTTGCTTGTTTCCACTCATTGAGGATTGTATCTACAGAAGTAAGCTGATTTGAAGTTAGGACACTACCTGAAAGCAAATGATACAAGCAAGCCAGGAAAAAGAATGTCACCAAATCCAATCATGTCATAACCACCCCACTCATCAGCAAATCGAGGAATTCTTAAAAGCATCGGAATAGTTTCCCCGCCACTGTTGTCACCTCGAGCAACCTAAAGAAAGAGAATATAACTTAATACAAAATTCCATCAGTAATAAATTCTACCAAACCCACACCCATTTATGTCCCATTAGAGTTCCCCAAAAACTTCTACTGTGGAGGCAGATGTATTTGTCAATGTTTAATTTTTTTTTAAATAGAAGACCAAAGAGCAAATGGCACAGAACTGAAATAAAATTTGTAATATTTTTACAGAATCAGAAGTGCTTCTTTAATGACTGTCTTCATGTATCTAGGATGCTGTATTGACAAGTAGCATTTTTACAGAATCAGAAGGGATTCTTCAATGAATGTCTATGGGTATCAAAGATGCTGTATTGACTAGGGGGGTGCTGTATTCACTGGTCTTCATTTCTACTCTCTTAACTTGTCTATAATAAGTCACATTAGATGCTGTACTGACAGGTACGCCCATGGACCTTTCACATGTTATGGACTGAAAAGGCACCAGTATGAGAAATTCAAAAACCTATTAACCAAAAGAAACAGCTGAGCAGGAGAAAATATGAGACACAGGGCAACAGCAGTCTCTCTTACATTCCATAGCATTTAGGCACTGGCAACTCCAAGAAAAAGGAAGCGATGGTAGAAAAATGGATGCAGCGTAAGAATTTTAGACAACTGTGTGAAGAACTTGAAGAAAAGAAGGGAGAGGAATGGAGAATTTCTGCAACTGAGTTCTAAAACAGATGAACAGCAAAAACAGGAAAGGAAAGGAAAAGGAGGGCAAATGTAGGGGTGACAGAAAAGAAAATACAAAGGGTTGTGCTTTCCAAGGGCAGATACCTTAGTAGCAAACATTAGCTTATGAATTCACCAAACAAACTTACCTCATCACCAAGATGTTAATCCGCAAACACACACACAACAACACCTAGCTGCAGTAACTACTTTGAAAGAAACTACACATCAGCCTAATATACCAGTCATAAGAGGCACAGAGAGCACATTTGTTACTAGAGTATTATCAGATCTCTGGAGACTGCATGAAATGGACATTGTTACAATTTGAAGGTGATCAGAATAGTCTCTGGTAAATCATCTAAATATCTGTTAATAATTTTTCACCAAGAAAAAAAAACCATCGGCAGTATACAGGATACATCAATCAACAGAAGAAACAAAAATCTGTAGATCATATTCTTATTTGCTATTCCTTTGCCCAAATCAAAATTTTAATTTCCAATTTCAATTCCAGCTTCTCAAGCATGCTGCTGTTGTTCAAGCCAGTACACTCTTGCTTTTTCAATCTCACAGCTTAAGCAAAATTTGATAGGCAGATTACAATTCCTGTAATTACTTTGATATTGATAGGCCTATCAAGAATGATAATACCAAGATTTTTCTTCTCCACAAAGTACAACTCAACTCAATTCAACTAAAACTCAAATCAACAGGACATTTTATCTCCATTTAGTCATGTTTAAGGTCACATACTTTCTAAGCTAATACAGCATCTAATCAATTTTCACCTTTTCAAGTGAAGTCATTTTACATCTACCTTTTTCCTTCTCTTAAGGACATTTAACTACAATCCAAGCACTCTTCCATGCTATGTTGTAACATGACCAAACCATCTCAAACAGTCCTTCCCCAACTCTTCCTTGACAAGATCAAGGCCACCTCCAATTTTAACAAATGGACTCATTCTTATCTAGTCTTTTCTTTTATCACTTCATATTTTCATCTTAGTGACACCAATTACAAAGACATGGTGATTCTCCACTGCCTAACACTCACTGCTATTAAGCAGGGCAGGCATAGACAGAGTCTCGTAGAACTCATCAGCCTAACAGACTTTAGGCTTCTAGTTCTGTTTCTCAATTCAACCAGACTTTGATTCTATGTGTATCATTTCATCCATATTTTCTCCCTTTCATGTATAACGCAAATAACGGTGGATTAAACGACCACCCTCACACATTGCACCTCTACTTCTAAAAATCTTACGACACTTTTTGTGCCCCTAAACTTTGAATAAGAAATTCACAACTGCTGAACTTTTAAACTCTCCATCTTCTTATGTTGGCTCTACAAACAAAGACTTGCCTGCATCTGGTCTCAACGCTTTACATTTTCATATTTCCATCAAAAATATTTTTAAGCACTATAACCACAACTTATTAGTCTTTTTCAATGATGTAAAGTTTCCATGTTTAACCTAAAAGCAAGCAATGCAGTGCGAGTTTGAACAACAAAAACAAAAGTGTAGAATATGTAACATTAATGCTTACCGCAATCATAACACTCTGATGGAATATTATCGGTGACAGAAAGACCCAAAAGATGTCATAAACAAATGCGCAACAAAGAAGTACTGTAGCAACCTGAGTCACCATAGACATATCAGATAGGGACAAAGATAACATCAGGAATGCATGACAAAATAAGAGCTTACGTACCTTGATATTAGGTAATCGAGCCACCTGCAAGACCGTTATCATCAAGCAAATGCCCTGAAAACAAGAAAGTCATTATTTAGTGAAGAGCAGGAAGGTAGACATGATCCAGACAATGTACAAACAGCTTCAACAGGTCATGTATAGAATATATTGCACCAAACCACTAGATACTAAGCATTAAGTGTATATGGGTTCTTTTATTTTCCTTTCAGCACATTCTGGTAGTAAGATGCCTAACACAGCCCGAAGCCATGAAATACAGTGGCTTCAAGGTTTCTGGGCAAGATCCTGTCTGTTTACAATAATAAAAAAGCAAACAACAACAGATTCTAAATCAACTCTGGTGAAAATTAAGAGTAAGATCTAAACTCCACATCATTTTGTTTACATACTCAGGAAAGAAATATTTAAAATAATAACATAATAAGCATAGTCCTGAACAAAAACTTCTGCACATTCTTTATGCAACGAAAATGGACAGAAATGCTTTCTGGATATTTAATTGTGGATATAAATAATCCACAGTATAGACCAGGTACATCAACCAGATATGCAGCTGCAACTTGCACAACAAGACTTGATAGTCTTTCTAGGAGCTTAGTCAAACTTAACAACTGAAGTTATTTCCATATAATAACAACGGGTCAAAAACTAAACTTGTTTGCATGTATTAATAAATGAAACTTACAAGAATATCTTGTCCAGCCCATGAATATGATGCCTGTCGATTTATAGCCCACACAGTGGCAAATACCACACAGCAGATTAATACAAGAAGTGAGAAAAGAGAAGTTTCTCCAAAAAGAGGTAAATTTAGTTTCTTCCGCCCACAGTTTCTGCATATTCTGCTCAAAATATATAAAAAAAATGAGTTATATGAATATAAAGGATAACATAAAAGCCACTAGTTCACAAGATGGGCAGTGCAAGAAAATAATTGTCAGTATACCTTAAAATCACTGTTGTTATGCAATTATGCATCCCCTGAGGAAAAAGAAAATACTTCAATAAGCACAAAGCAGAATTTGTTGCCACTCGTTAAAGATGCTGTCAAAAATTAAATGTAAAAAAATGTGTAGAGATCATTTTTAATACCCCAAAAAAAAGATATTTTATTAACGAAAGAAGGAAAAGAATAATTAAAAGGTACACCATCCTCCCAGATAGCAAAAAGAAACACCTAGTTTAAAATAATAAAGCACTCCAATCCCATTGCATACCTGCTAAAGAAGTGCCTCATTATGTATCTGCTAAATATGAGTAGAATAAATGGCTTTAAGTGAGTTTGTATGCACTTTATGATTAAGATTAAGTAGGGAAAAGGACTTGGCACCATTTTTCCATTTGTTGTTCTTTTTCCTTTTCGGCCAAGTCAGAACCTAGTTTCATTTCGCTTACTTGCACAGAAAGGCATGGAAACAGATCCTTTACGACTGCATCAGCTCCTTTACGACTGGCTTGCAGACTTGTTAAAGAGCCTAACTAGATATTCAAATGTAAGAGACTGTTTAAGAAGGCCAAAACTCACTCCTAAAGGCACGCCTGATGATGGTTATGAAGGATTATTAACATACAGTTTGTGTTATTAAAATATGATGGTGGCCAAAACCTGTTTTCTTTACAAACTGCCCAATATGCTTATGTAAAGATGTCCCACCATATCTACTTTACCCAATCCAGACAGAAAAAGGCCAAAAACTTAAGAAAGGGGAGTCGACACAAGGTACAGAAAGAAACACTTCAATGGACAGAGCCCACATCACTAATGAGCCTATCAAGCAAAGCACAATACAAATGAAATTCTTGGCTTTAACAAAACTTGGTGAAGATCCTGCTGGGCTATTACAATGCTAAGTTGGTAAGCCTACAGAGTCCATTCTTCTTTCCAGCCACTTTTTTAAATCTAATGTATAAATAATAGGTAACTTAGTTCTGGTAGACAAACCAGGGTTTCTAAAATGAAAAGGTACAAGTTATATGTGTCCATTGCAGTATAACATGCATTGCCCACATGTCAGCTAAGTGTCTAGAATCCCAAAAGAGAAGATATGTACATTTCAAAAAGAAGGTAACAATATAAATGTGCCAAGAAAATGGAAAAAGCAATTGTGTATCTTTAAACCATGGGTGGAGAAGTGGAAGTATGATGCAAGGAGTTAAACTGACCATGTACAGCTTCAGATACACCATATCATGTGTTTATGTCTATTATTCTTTTAAAAAATGTACCACTCCCAAACAATAAGGTAAAAATTACAGCTTCTTGAATTTTTCAGTTAGAGCCCATCAAATATAAGTACTTGTTCAACACTTTAATATTAGAATTCCCCAAACGATAAATTTGTACCTCAATACCACCAATGCAGAAGAGTACAATCAGCAGCCAGACAAACCAGCTTGACATGAAGAAGTAGAGTAGCAACAGAAATGCAGAAGCTGTTATCACAAAAACAATTGCACTCTTCACATTAATATCAATGACCTCTTTCTCAGTGTCATCTTTGAATGCTGAGGCGTTGGAAGTTTCCTAGCCAAAGTAAGGAGGGAATATTCAAATACTGCTCAGCTAAGCATAACTAAACAATAACAGGAGAATTTAAAAAAGAAAACAAAAAGGAATATACATGAAAACATACACCTTACACACATGCATGTGTGTGTGTCCAGACATGTAAAGGAGATCAAGAACATAACAATAACAAAGGGCAAGTAAACTTTCATGAAGATTTTGAAACAGGGGGTGGAAATAACCATCTCTCATTATACTCGTAGGTGAATTGTTACAAGTATCTAAGGTGTTCAGGAAAGTTTTGAGAAGTATGTGTGATACCAGTGCTGTCAACATTTTTGCAATTTGTAGTTGAGCCTTTCAATTTCAATTTATCCTGGTCAAGCATCTAAACTATGTAAAAGTTTATAATCAAATTCGTTGTTCCATAACAACCCTCAGTATCTAATCCAACTGACATGTTAGTGGTTAAAGAATATGTGCAGAATATTGTACTTGGTTGGAAACTTTAAAATAATTCAAATACTGAAAAAGAAAAAAGAAAATTAAAGTTGAAAGACTCAAATAGAAAGTGCAAAAAATTAAATAACTAAAAAAGTCTTATAATTTCATTTCCCAAGCTCTTGACCAGCAATAATGCCAGACTAGAACTGTTTGGGAAACCATTTGCAGCGAAAGCCAGCTAACACTGTGCATAGGGCACAAAAAATGAGTATACTAAGAAAGGAGAACTTAGCTTACACCTGAAAAATAATTTGGTTCGGCAAATAGGGAGATTGAGAAACTTGGTTCCACAGATAAATATGGCATACAGAGAGGCAGGCTGGAAGTGTTCTTCTTTGCATAAGTGGAACAGACTAGATGTGATTGGAAACTAAAATAGGATGTTACATAGAGTGATTCCCATTTCATCCAGTAAAGGTCAATTCAACAACAGAACAATAGGAACTTCTTTTTTTCTTGAAGCATCTCTTATGCTTTCCTTCTTTTTTGGATCCACTGAGTCGAAGTATACTCATTGGGTTGTTGCTGACAAATGATATTTTTTATGGAAGCATATCTGACAAGCATAAATGAAAAGATGAAAGACATCTTGAAAGTCCATTCATTCGACAAATCCTAGTTACTTGTTCAGATGAATTATCCATATGCATTTGAAAGTTAATTTCAATGGGTAAACACTATCTTACAGCTTACAGCTCATTATCAAAGTGTCTCAAAAGAATAAGAAAAACAAATTGATATGTATAAAGTAGTTTGATGTAAAAAATATAAGAAATTCTAGAAATCAAGAATGATTGGCAAATACAACTTCCAAAATGTAATAGCAGGTCCCCCGAAATGTGATTCACAATGCTTAGATTCATCCTGGATGACAGAAGAATTTAACATGAATTGATCTGAATAAAAAAAAAACTCTGGGCGGGAATATATAGTCTCCAAATGTCTATCACAACCATTTATTCTCACCTGATAAACAAAGGCTTTCCGAGTCACACTAGTTACAGGTCGATTAACTGCTATAAGTTATTTTTGTAATGATGTCAATGGAGCTAAAAACTCAACATCACAAAGACAGGAAAAAAAAAAGAGAGAAGAGAAACAAAAAAACAGGAAGAAAAATGCCAGCAACTTGAGGGCATACTTGAAGAAAATAAGAGTGCACATTAACCTTTGGTGACAATTCATTATACCGCTCATTGGTCTCCTCTGAAGCAGCTATCTCAGACCAAACTGAAGCACAGACAACTGTTCCGACAGCCATAATCCACAGAAATATCACTGACAAATCCACTGGAGGACGAACAGGTGCATAGAACAGAAGCTCGACTGAAATATGAAATCCACATAAACAATTAGTATACACATTCTGTCTGTGTTGAGTGTGGGCCTGGTGATGGAGGAAGAGAGAAAGAGAGACTACAAGTTGTTATCCAGATTTGAAGGGTACAAAAAAGCTAAAACTTGTGTACTCTCATGCTTGATTCAATTTATTGATTATGCTTCTCTGCAATCATTGACATTAAATATAGAAGAAATAAACATTATTATAGTACTCGTGCAAGGCCTAAACAAGACCTCCTTTATTCCATCTTTTTCTACCTGATTAGTGATCTTCACCCATCACTTCACTTTCCTATCTAACTCATACCTACATGCAGCACAGAGAATCGTGGCTTCTTCTGAACGTGTAATAGTGAAAGAAAAAGGCATATTTATCACAATCATGGCAAAGAACGACAAAACTGTAAAAAATCAATGCTCACCTTTCTGTCCATTCACAATAGATTTGTTCAGAGATTGACCTCCTGACTTTGGAATCAAAACAACAGGGATTGAAATATCTTGAGCAGAAGTGCCCTTTTCACAACCCATCTCAGCAAGCTCTACAAGAATAAATTCAAATACAGACAGAAAACAAAAATGACAATCACTTCAAAAGGAAGAGGATAAATTACCAACTCCCCAGCATTCCAACAACTTAATAAATTACAACCTTCTTCGTCATTTATCACCAACAGGGCTGCTGCACCTCCAGACTGTGCAACTTCAGCCTTCGTTGTGAAGTCACAACCACCGCGCACTGCCATGGCAATAGAACCAGATAGCTACAGAACACAGAAAAAGAAAATCATACCATCCTTTACAATTTATTGACGAAGATAATTCGACGAAACTATGACAACACACAAACCCCTCATAAGTTCATCATACAAAACCTTGTGACACCAAGTACATTTCCTTGGAATTAGTGAGATAAGATAAGCTCAATCAAAAGCAAGATAAAGGACACATAAGCCAGAGAAAGAGTAGTAAGAACCTTGGAGGAAGAAGGCGAACAGCCATTTAATGGATTAGAGAAAACAGCCGTCAATCTGTAACTATTCTTCTCCTCTTTTGGCAGAAAAACCCCAAATCTAGCAGTTATTCCAGCAAAAGTTTCGCCTTCAACACCATGAGCCCAGTTCTTAACCTTGACCTGCAACATTTCAAAATCTTGGGTAAGAAAAAATAAATTCAACACAGAGAATCGGAAAATGTGAAAGAAAATTGATAATAGGAACCAAATTGTAAGGATGATCGCAGCCGGGAAATTTGGGGGAATCGCCGTCGTGAGAAGCTTCCTCGGCGAATGAGAGACCAATCAGAAACAAGAAGCTAAAGAGGAGGACTGCGTGAAGAGAGCAGCTTCTTCTTCTTCTTCTAGAAGGAAAAGCCATGGCTGTTGGATCGAAATGGAGAGAGATATTGAATCAAGAGAGATGGAGAGGGTAAGAGAGCATTTTCTTTCTTTTTTTTCTCTTTTTTTCCTCCCTTTCTCTCGATTGGCGAAGGAAAAAATAATGTAAGTAGAATGTCAGGCAGTTCGCGTGCACACGACACGAGCAGGTAATTTTTTTAATAAAAAAAAGTATTTTAATGTGATTTTAGAACTTCTAAATATTTAATTGGAAATTAAAAGTAAATTATAATAACACTGTTTAGATGTTATAATAGACATAGATTCTTAGGCAGTGGTATTTTGAGAATGTGGTTTTAATTATTTTTTAAAATATTTTGTATTTAAAAATATATTAAAATAATATTTATTTATTTTTTAAAAATTATTTTTGATATCAGTATATTAAAATAATTAAAAAATACTAAAATATTATTAATTTGAGACAAATAAAAAATATTTAAATTTTTTTAAAAATATTTTAAAAATACAAAAACAACCTAAACAATTAATTTTTATATGGATTATCTAGCAAAGATGTTTATTTGGAAAACTCCACCTCCGGATATTTTTTATTTTCTATTTGCGGATTCTATTGAGAAAACTAGTTTTTTTTTATTATTTTTATTGTACCAAAAAAAGGTGTTGTAAAATTATAAAAACTATTAAAAAAAATTTAAGATTCAAAAACAAAAAACTTATTTCGTGTTTTAAAAAAATATTATAGATATCCTCTTTTGTAGCTGAAATGCCTTAGTTGATTAAAACTTACAAAAAGAATATAAAAATGGATAAAATTGTTGTTTAGTGTACGAATAACGTTAATTTACTATTTAATTTCAGTGATTATGAGAAATTTTTTCAACATTCCTTTTCTATTTTTTTATTTTTTAAAATTTTAATGTTTATTAAATAGTAAATGAGGGCATTAAAGATGGTTCTTGTAAATTATTTTGTGTAGTTTTTATAATTTTATGGTATCTTAGGGGTTATTGTAATTAGAGGTGATCATTTTTTGTTTGGTTCGGTTTTTATCAAAAAAAATAATCAAACTGAAATTTTTAAAAAAAAACCGAAACCAGTTCAAACCGACAGGTTTCGGTTCAGTTTGGTTTTTTAGGACAACCGGTTCAAACCGGTTTTGGCCTCGGTTTTTCGGTTTGGCTCGGTTTTTTGCCGGTTTGGCTCTGTTTTTTTTTGTTTCGGTTCCGTTCCGTTTTTTTGGTTTTAGGTTTATAAAACCAAACCTGCCGGTTTTTTCAAAATTTTAATCGGTTTTTTTTCACTGTTCGGTTTTTTCGGTTATTTTTTTTTTATTTTCTCGATTTTTTGGTTTTTTTGCTCACTCCTAATTATAACTAGTCCAAAATATAATATCAATGTCAATACAAGTTTCTGCATGATTTATCATAAATTTCAAATTTTTCATTTTTTTTATATCACATCATCAATAAGTTATAATCAATTAAATTACATAAGAGTTCAATCTCTAGAAAATATATTTATTAAGAAGGATAACCATGAATCTCGATCGAAACTAGTCTTACTCTTTAAAGGGATATGAGGATACCCGGGTAAGAACCAAAAACAAATTAAATTACATAAGGTATTTAAAAAAAATCACCTGTATGGTATCATGGTGTTATAATTGTATCCAAAAAATCTAAATTCTATCCCTTAAGTTATTTATGTTATTTTTAAAAAAGGAAAATAAAGAAGACAGGGTAAGAAAATTCCACGTAACCCAATTCAATGGCATCCTGCATACCCGCAATAGAATCACTAAGATAAAGTGGATGATCAAAATCATTTATAAGATGTTTTAAATCAATTTTTTACCGTAACTAAATTAAATTATAATATTTAATTTCAATTTAAATGATAAATAAATTAATTTAAAAATTATATTCATTTTACATCTAATGTTTCTAAAAACACGAATATATAAGAGTGAAAGGCAAAATTAGTAAACTGTAGGTAACCGATACATCATGAGCTTCAGATAATGCTATATCATTAACAAAACATAATACAATACTTGTTGTGGCCATCACAATCACAAAATGATATTTATCAAAATAATATTTTTTTAAATATTTTATCATTTAATAATTGTATTTTAGTTTTTTTTCAATAATTTATTCTAATATTAATATTTTTAAAAAATTTTAATTTTTGATATTGAATATGTTTGAAGTGGGACTTCATAGTTTTTTTTAATTGTTTTTTATAAAATTATCTTGATTTCGTGGCTTAAGTTGCAGATTTAATATATTAATACAGGTTAACTCCAGTCGTATTTTTTTACCTGCTTTTTTCAAATAATTTTTTTTTCTCATGATTTCATCTTTAAATATTAGATTGGTTGAAAATTGAACTTCGTAATTTCTTTGATTTGTTTTCGTATTTTTCACTAGAATAATTTTGTTTTTCAATTTTACCCTAGAATAACCCAATCTTCTTCTTTTTTATTTAGTTTGTTTTTTCAATTTCTTCAATATAATGTTCTTTTGAGAATTGTGTTTTGTAATTTTTTTATTTTGTTTTCTTCCAGTCTCATGGAGTTAGTGTTTTTTTTCTTAATTTTAATCTTCGATATTAGATATGTTTGAAATTGAATTTCATATATTTTTTATTTGCTTTGTATGAATTTATTATGATCTCGTGATCTAAATCACGAGTTTAATAGGTTAATTTGGGTTGACTTAGGTTATTTTTGGACTGTTTTTATAATTGATTTTTTTTATTTCATCATTCAACAACTGGTTGGTTGAAAATTAAGCTATATAATGTTTTTCAATTTGTTTTTTACAAGGTTATCCTGATTTCATTATTTGAGTCACGTGTTTGGCAGGTTGATCCAAATTGACTCTATTTTTCTATCATTTTTTAATTAAATATTTTTTAATTGGGTTTAGTATTTTTTCTCGAATTCGGGAGTTATCACAATCTCGTGAATATAGTTTTTTTTCGATTTCAACTTTTAAAATTGGATCTATTGGTAATAGAGTTTCGTGGTATTTTTTATTTTATTTTTTATGAAGCTATCTTAGTCTTGTTAACTAATTTGCGGGATTAACATGTTAGCTCGAGTTGACTTAGGTTTTTTTTCCTACTTTTTTTAATTAATTTTTTTTATTTCATCCTTCAAATTTGATGGAAATTAGGCTCTGTTTTTTTGTTTTTTTTTTCATACTATATTGCTATCATTATCTCATAACCCGAGTTGCGAGTTTAACAAGTTAATTTAAGTTAATTTGGTTAGCTTTTCTTGTCATTTTTTAATTTAATATTTGTTTTGATTTCATTGTACAATATTAAAATGGTTATGATTTGGTTTTTATAATTTATTTTAATTTAATTTCTATAAGGTTATTATTGTCTTATGACCCGTGTTATAAAATTGACAAATTAATTTGAGTTGATCTAATATATCATCGTCTTAATATTTCAGAAAAAAAAAATTTAATATACATTATATTTTGAGTTAATGATTAATTTTTCTACTAAATATTTTTTTTATATTAAAAAAATTGATTCAACCCACAACATAACACATGTTATCAACTATAACTAATAAGAAATAATAAAAAAATGAGTTAAAATGCAATATTCAAGGAGAATTAATAAGTATACAAGGTACATTAGGTATTTATTCCTTCTCCAAGATATAACCTAAAAAATATATTTTTATAATGATTTAAAATAAATATAAATACAAAATTAATTAAAAATACTAGAACAACTCAATTCTCTCACTTTAAAATGAATAATTATCGATTTTTTTTTTAAAAGCTATAGCAACTACAATGGTTAATCTCATCGCTACAAATCTCACATGTCCTCATTCAGAGTGTTTAGAAGTATGATTGCAGTTGTGTTTTCAAAATATTTTTTTCTTGGAAATGCATCAAAATAATATATTTTTTATTTTTTAAAAATTATTTTTGACATCAGTGTATCAAAATTATCTAAAAACACTAAAAAAATATTAATTTGAAGTAAAGAAAAAATAAAAAAATTTATATTTTTTCAAAAATATTTTTGAAATGCAAAAACAAACAGAACCGAAAATCTTGAAAGGTATTCATTTATTAATCTGACATGCCATATTCTTTTCCGTTAAAATAAAAAAACATGATATTTTAATTTTCAACTACATTTTTTAAGTATCTTGAAAATAAAAAAAATAACATTAACTTAAACCTTATATTTATCCAATTAATCGAATGAAATTAATTTTAGCTATTCAAGAATCAAAAGATGCTATTTTACTTTAATAATTGGTTTAAAAATATTTGGTTGTATCCAATTTATCGATTTAATTATTCTCAACTCCCCGTATATGTTATGCATTATGAGTTTTATGTTGTTTTTTTAAAAGAAAAAATTAAGATAGAATATATTTGAGATTGTGGTAAAAATTATTTTTGAAAGTATATTTTTATTGATTTAACCATCATCCTAACTCCCCGTATATTTTATGTGTTATGAGTTTTATTTTGTTTTTTTTAAACAAGTAATGATAAAAAAAAAGATAAAATGTGTTTGAGATTATAATAAAAGTTGTTTTTAAAAATATTTTTTATTGATTTAACCATCCTCCTAGCTCCTATATTATGTATTATGAGTTTTTTTTTGGTTATTTTTAAACAAGTAATGATAAAAGAAAAAAAATAAGATATAGCGTGTTTGAAATTATGGTAAAAGTTGTTTTTGAAAGTGTTTTTTTCTTGAAAATATATCAAAATAATATTTTTTTATTATTTAAAATTTATTTTTAATATCACAAATTTTTTTTTAAAAAACTAAAAAAAATTAAATTTGAAGAAAAAATTTTCATTCTTCAAAACGCATTGAACTAAAAAACAAATATAATATAAAAAGATGTTTAAAAATATGATAATAATTCCTTTTCAAAGTATTTTATTTAAAAATATATTAAAATAATATTTTTTTTAAAATTATTTTTGATATAAAAAAAATCATTTTAAATAAAAAAAATTTAAATTTTTATATAACACGGTTTAAAACAACATTTTAAATGGCGGCTTGTACGTGGGGTTTACCTCGTGCTGTCGACTAAAGTTACTGAACAGCCCACAGATGGGCAAAATCCGCGCACCCGGATTTCTCGTAAAAACAAGTTACTTTCAATTTTTTAATTAATTTAATTTAATTTAACATAATAATAAAGATAACGGAAAAGAAGAGCTGCTGCTATTTGTGTTCTCAAAAGTCAGCCACAGGACCGGCAATCGAAGGAGACGAGAGGAGAAGCCAACTCTCACTCGCTTCTTTCTCTGTCTGCGATCGTTGCAGGGGGGAGACGAGAGGCAATGGCCTCTTCCATGAAAATCGTATTCGGACTCCTAGCTTTTGTCACCGCTGGAATGATCGTAGGTATTATTTTATCTATCTAATCTAATCTAATCTACGATCTCTACTATTTTTGAAAGGTTTGATAAATTTTTCTTTTTTCATCAATTATCTGTATAATAAATAGTCTGAGAAAGCTAGAGATCTTGGTTGGGGATTTGCAGGTGCTTTCTTTCAATTAGCATTTATACTAAAGCTGGAAGACTCGTATGGTAATTTTCTTATTTTCTTATTTCCTTATATTTTGTTTTTTAAATGTCAATGGAGCATATCATCATCACGTTTGTGTTATAATTTCTTGATTGCTTTTCGTATGGTTGAGCACTACGAGTATCTAACCTTACCGGTAATTAGCTCAGAAGAAACAGTATGTTTTAACCTAATTGATAATGTGGGAAGGAAGGAGTTGCTATTTAATTCTTACCAGGTTTTTTTATATTGTGTCAGTGAGTGTTGTCCTTTGACTTGAATTTGAGCTATTGAATACCATCAAGGATGGCCATTTCACGTGAACCTGATGGATACCGCCCCAAATTGCCCCGAATGGGTATTAATTTTATAGTCCTGATCGGGTTCGGATAAAACCTGAAGGCTAAAAGTTGGGTTTCAAGTTGGGTATGGATGCTAGTATGCCTGACCCAAAACCCGACCCAAACCCGAAACAAAATAAACAAATAACCTCATAGCTTGAAAAAAAATACATGTATAGCATGCTAATTATGGACTAAATAGTTTTAAATTATAGCATTTGAGTTCAGGTCGGGTTCAGTTATGGGTATCCGATGGGTAGTTGAATCCCGATCAGGTCGGGTTTGGCTGTCAAAAATCCATACTTGTTTGGGTTCAAGTCGGATTTGGATAGTTATTTCAGGTTTGGTTGTGGACAGTACAAAACCTAATTCATGGGTATCCATTGCCATCCCTAACTACCATTGAAATCTGGGAGTGTTGCCGGAATTCTTTATGGTTATGCAGGATAGGAACACGACAAAGGACCATACTGTTGATGCTGGAGCTCTTTGAAAGCAGTTCAGGGGGCTTTTGATTTAAGTTTTAGACTCAATCTAAGGTTTCTTCATGAGCGCCTAATCTACGTGTTCTATAACATCATTATTTCCGTCATGTTTTATAATTTTGATTTTTGCATCGAAAAAATTAAACAGTGACAGTGGTATTACAAATTAGTGGTTGTGGGGAAATATCTTGGCAGGTCTTGAAGTTGGGTTTCTTGTTCCCTTTATACATGACTATTGTCTAAGAACTAGTCTAATATTGTGGTGTATTTTCTTTTGAACTGCTGTATATAGGCACCAAGTTTCCATCATTTAAAAGAGTGCGAAAACTTCAAAGTGATGCCTATCTTCAGTTGCCGAGAGGTTGGTATGGTTCCTATATACATGTTCACTATCATCTAGAATATAGATAGTTACGCCGCACTGGTAGTTTGCATTACTAGGTCCTGCTTTATTTAAATATGTAGAGGCTGTATAGGTCTTCATGGTTATAAACCTCTTGTTCTTAATCCAATTTTGTTTGATAAACATCTAAATCATGTGGTTTTATTTTTATTTTCAGGGATTTCTCATTGGGATAATGACACAGAAGCGGCAGTTTTACGAATTGGATATGTATGTTTGCTATCTGGTCTCCATGATTGCCTTAAACTTTTTTTAAAAAAGGTCAATGTACTTTATACATCTCTCAGTGAGATGGAGAAAAGGAAAGAAAATATAAACATGAAAAAGTGAAGAAAAAAAAAAAACGAAGTATAGTTGTAATGAATTGGAAACATGCTAGCTAGCGTCTTGTAGGGTGGCATCCAATAAAATTGAATGCACTTGGTAGCATGGCAAAATCATGATAATGACCTCTTAGATGGCCCACTTATATTTTACATGGAAAAGTTTTCATGCATTCACTTTTATACAATTTATATTGCTATAGCAATAAGAGGTTTTTATTACAGATTACCACAGGGTCAAATCTTAAGCTTCACCATTGAGTGTCATGTAACATTGCATGGTGCACTTCGTTACTCATAAGGATGGCTGACATATATTGGATTGTGCTTTGTACTGTTTCATCTTTAATGAGATTGCTTGGGACTTCATTTTTGCTGATGTGCTACAAAAGGTTGGAGAGAGACAGGCTATACTTTTTTTTTGTTTATTGTCCTCTTCTTTAAACAAAATCTTTTTTCATTTGCTTTCAAATTGAATTCCATAGCTTATTGTGACAAACTGCTATTTTAATGGTCTATTACTCTCTTTTGCTGTCTGACATGCCACAAGCACTTTCTATTCCAATTAAGGAAAGCTACTATAATTGTGTTTTATTTCTATTCTCATATCAGTTTAACTTGTCAGTGCTTTTCTGTTTGAAATGCATCTACTGTCAGCATATATATGACAGTTTTCCTTTTGATAAGTAACATAGTGATTGATTTCTTTTTCTATGAATATGAAACTTATTTTTTGTTTTAGGTTTTTTTTTCTTTTGAAATTTACACGCCGAGTGGTCAAGTTTAAATTTTCTCAGTTTCTATTGATGTAGGTCAAACCTGAAATTATCAGCTGGTCACCGCGAATTATTGTACTCCATGATTTTTTGAGCTCAGAGGTACACCTATATCCTAACTCATGTTTGTATTGAACTTTTCTTGATTATTATGATGCTGTTTGATATTCTGAATTGAACTCATTCAACAAGGAGTTGAGTTTATGGGGTTAAGTTCCAATAAAATTGAAGTTACTATGAGTCTGACTAATGTGTATACTGGATATGACATTATCAAATATTTAGAGATAATAGATCATGAATTATCTGTTTATGTTAGTAGCATGAGGCTTAATATTTTAAAAAAAAGAGACATGAAAAGATAGGTTTCCAATGAATGTTCAGGCAGTGGGCTAAATTGTGCACTGGCTGTTGGCCATTGGCTTTCCATGTATTTTCTCCTACTATAAACTATTTTTATCGATTTTTCTCAATTGGTGTCATGTAGTGGTTGCATATTTGTGATTGCATAAAAGAACATGCTTGCCTTTCCTTTTGGTGATGGGAGGTGGCGTGTTGTAGGGGATTTCAAGTGATTGCCTTCAAGTAGGATCTCGTTTATTATACAATAATAACCCTTGAGGAGGATTTGGAATGCTTTGCATAGTGGTTCAGGAACATAATTATGACATGAAAGGGGAGTATAACCTTGTAGTTTATATCAAGTATGAGGAGGCAGAGTAATTTTTTTTGCATAGTTGTTAATTGTCATGGCAATAGATACTCAATAAAACTTTCCATTCAGGTAATTTGGCAGTTGTTTTTTCTTTGTTATTTTTTATCATATACTGGCAGTTCTTTACCCTGCTATCAATGAGCCCAAACCTTTTTTTTCTTTTTACCTTTTTGAATAAGAGTCCACAGTAATTTGTGTTGTAATTGTCACTATTGTCTTCTTTGCTTTCTGAAAATAACCTTTGTTTTTCCATGAGAAAACTAGTAGAGCTATAATTGTGCCATCACAACATTTTTATCTGTTCCCACAACTGTCTATTATTTACAGCTACAAATTGCTCTTTTTTTTACTTTATGTAAAAAGGGGTGGAAGGGGTTTCAAATAGTCTAAAAATTGCACAACGCATTTGCTCTTGATAATAGTACTGCCATTGCAGGAATGTGACTATCTTAGAGCCCTAGCTAAACCTCGGCTTCGAATTTCTACTGTGGTGGATGTAAAAACAGGGAAGGTATACCTCTCTTCTTTAACTGACCATGTAATGGTTTATCATTTCTGCTCATTGCTTATATTTTCTATAGACTTTGACACGCCAGATTTCTTCACCTAAAATAAAGGCTTATTCTTTTTGCCAGTTTTGATGTTATCAATTCATTTCCATTATGAAGTTATAGAAAAGCTCTCTTTTTAGTATCTATAGAAGCAAATGTTTTTCGTTGCAACTTATCCACTTTATGTTTCTTTTGAATTTTTTTTTTTGTGAATTGCTGCATGAATTTCTGCTTTCTTCGGTTTCAAGCTCTTCAACTTTGTTGTTTTACGCACTAATTTAGTAAGCCTGCAGAAAATGAGTTTTCCATTTAAACTCTTCATGAGGTTTACAGAAAAAGTAAGGTTTCTTACAAAACTGGGTCGCCTATGATGAAAAAATTGTACAATTTGGATGGACTTCAATTTATAAATGGATATGGATGGGAAACTCAATTGAGAATTTCTATCTTTGGGACCCAATCTGTTGTCTGGGGACTCAATTGAGAAACTCTATGTAGACTTATTGAGGTTTACCCAGTTTTCTAAATTTGATATTACTGTGAGGCTTTAATTATAAATTCAGTATCCCATTGAACCACCCTTTTTTCTTTACAAATTTGTTTGACTTGTTTATTTCAACTGATTTAGCTTCAAATGACAATTTCAACATGTTGCCTCTCTATTTTCAGGGAATAGAAAGCAAGGTAAGGACAAGTTCTGGAATGTTTCTGAGCTCTGAAGAGAAAACGTATCAAGTGGTACAGGTTAGTTTTTTGTCGAACTTGCTTCTCATCTTCTTCATTCTTCTCTGAGATGCTCTAGAAGCTTCAACATACTTTCTAATTCCTTCACCATTGCTTGCATGCCATACTTGTCATTTTGTGGCTGCTTGTGCATGGATGCATGCATGGATCAGCTTGTACCTTGTCTGAAATAAGAAGCCACTTCATGTTTTTTTGCATAACTTTATTTTTAATAACATTGGATTGATTTCTTATTCAATAATAAAAATGAAAACAGAGCATATTGCTAGTTATATAGCTGGAATACTTACCAGTGCTTGTTAACTTGGCATGCATAATCCAACTTTTATTTTGTCTCGAGTCACCAGGCAATTGAAAAAAGGATTTCAGTCTATTCTCAAGTGCCCATTGAAAATGGGGAGCTCATCCAAGTTTTAAGGTGCAGATCTAACTTATTTACTTGCAAGACTTGGTCACAAAATTGTTAGACTAAGGTTTCTTAGTATCAAGGCTAACATCTGCTGCAGCACAGGTATGAAAAGAATCAGTATTACAAGCCCCATCATGACTACTTTTCTGATACTGTAAGCCGTCTAATCTTTTCTTTTATAGTGTCAATATTACATGTACTGTTACTGTTTCAGTTTTCCTTAATTAAGTTGTCTCATAGTATGAAAATCACTCTCTCTCAACATTGTTGATAGTTTAACTTGAAGCGTGGTGGTCAGCGAGTAGCAACAATGCTGATGTACTTAAGTGACAATGTTGAGGGGGGAGAAACATATTTCCCAATGGTAACTACTGTTAAGTCTGATGCTTTATTTTCATTTTATCATCTCATATTTATGGTACTCCTGTTTCGGTTTAAAAAAATGAACTTATTGTATATGGGCATATGAAGAACTTGCTAATGTCAAAGGATTGATTCCATTCAATCTGTTTGTTCTTAAGGATTCAATTAGTAACAAAGTTGTGTCCTAGCAATCTTTTGATTGTATGATTATATCAAGTCTTCTTTCAATGTATTTTAGCATGCAATTTTTTAGTGGTGCAAACCCCTCTCCTCCTTCAGTAGCTTTCTCCATGATTTTCATCCAGAACCCTTTATCTATGTCCCTCATCCAGAATTCCTTTGAGTAGCTTTCTACACTGTTCTCATTCAGATCCCTTATCTTTGCCACCCTCATCTCATCCCAATTACAGAAACCCCTGAGGAGACTTTGTTAGGAATGATTGAATTTGGAACATTTTGAGGCCTTGCTTACAATTGAGAAGTAGAGAAGTCTTTAGATTTCAGAATGTTTGGTTTAAAACCAGGAAATCCTTGTAGATAATTGGTTGCCTAGCAGTCAGCAGATGCCTAGATACCCCATGCAATATTTTTGGACCATGGAATTTAAAACTTCTGGCATTACATGCTTACATCATATGGACAATCCACCTCTGTATTACTTGCAATCTATATCATTGCACGTTAGCACATGTTTTTAATTTTGCAAGTTAGTCATTATTGCAAGCAAGGGATGAATTGATCAATTGAATGCAGTTTAATAACACACTAATCCATTTAACAATTGCAATAAACACTGTTTTTGAGGTAATTTGATAGAAAGAACATGGAGCTTGATGATCTATTAGATTTCCTTCGGCTGCTCTACTTTAGGAAGCATACAAGGAATGTCTTTAAATGATTTTTGCAAGATCTTGATGCCCTTGATTGATTTTGTTTTGATGATAAGTTTTTCTATGATAGGGGATATCTAAGTAGGATGAAACTTGGTGGTACATGGCTTATTTGCTCTAAGAGTCATTGAGTTTGTGTGGAATAAACAAGGGTATTTTTCTTTTTAGTATAAAGATTTCCATCTGTTGCATTGACCGGTTGCAGTTTGTCATGGGGTCTTGGGTCACTCACCCCCCCCTCCCCCTTCTCCCCTGGTAGTATTTAAATCATTGGGATTCATCGTCTTTAGAATGCACAAAGTGCAGTGCCTCAGTTCCCATTGGCTATGGCTAGGATGCTTGTGAGCAAACATAGTATACTTGGGAGTGTCTCAATCTCTCTCCAGAATAAACGCTAAAACTATTGAGATTTTTGGACCATTCCATGTGCATCCATTGTGTTTAGACCGCCATTAGGTGGCATGCAAATTGAAGAACTTGTCAAGATATGCTACTGTATTCAACAGTTAACTTTTTGCTATATCATCCTAACAGGCATTGCTGTTTATACTGTGAAAACTAACAAAATTGCTGTTCATATTGTGATTAGTTGATTACCTGTGCTTCTAACTGCAAATCACATGTTTAAAATTATATCTTGACATGACAGTTACTATGTTTAATTGCTTTATTGTTATAAATGCCATTTTCTACCCATTCTTTATCTGTAATGATCATGAGTTAAAACTTAGCATTGCATGGGTGGTTGCACCTATGAGTGATTGCAGGCTGGTTCAGGTAAATGCAGTTGTGGCGGAAAAGTTGTGGATGGGTTAAGTGTAAAACCTATCAAAGGAAATGCAGTTCTTTTCTGGAGCATGGTCTGTTTCTGAACCCTACTTGTTAAAATTCCGTACTTGCAGAATTTTATACAAAACCTCTCCATTGAGTTTGTGTGTGGAAAATAAGGTTTTCAGGAGTAATAAATTGACGATGTTTGGAAATGTAAAAAGTAAAAACTGTCTTGAGTGGGGCATGTTTTTGCTTCGTTTGTCATTTTTTTTTTGTTCATTAAGAGAATTTAGATCTTCTGAATGGTTTGAAATTCTACTTAGGTTATATTCCCCACCCCCCCTCAAAAATACACACTAAATAATTTATAATCATCTCTCACCAATCATTATTAATAATTTAATTATTTTCTCTCTTAAACACTTCAATGTATGAATAAGCATCCTTAAAAACCAACTTTTACATCCATAAAAATTTCTCTTGTAATAATTCACCCCCATTTTCCTAACCCAATAGCGTATGCGACCTAGAGATGTGCTAGTAGTGATTGGAAGTCCTGCTTAGCATTCTCTTGTTGCGTGTCTCCTATTGCTCCTATCAAAATTTAGCCTCTCCCTGCTATGAAGGGTCTCATTGAAGACATACAGGCTGGACTGAAATCCCAGAAATGCTTAAATGATCCATTCTGAAAGCCTAAAAATCCTTTCTGCCCTGCAATTCCTGGAACATATTTAGTTAATCTCTCTTTAAGAGGGAGACAGGTATTGGTTTTGGGAGGGTTTATTGGCTGTGCGTATCTTTGAGCAATTCATTAAATAAACATGATTGCTATAAAGGTATCCCATGGAGATTTCTCTTTCATTTAGGCTCTCAAATTCTAGGGCAAAAGTTGAATTTTACTTTAGATAGAAATAATTAGATTATTGGCCTTAAATGCTGCAGTGGAAGCTTAGCTGATGTTTTGGTAGATACAGAGCCTGTCTGATGCTAGTTTGTTGTTGTTACTTCATTCAGGGACTAGATGGCCAGTCGGATCCTAGCAGCATACATGGAGGATGTGAGGTTCTGTCAGGGGTGAAGTGGTCAGCTACAAAATGGATGAGGCAAAGAGCTACTTTCTGATTTTATAGTTAACCCTAGCTTAGGTATATTAAAGCAATGCCTCTTTTACATGGGTCGCGTTATATAGATCTGGATACGAAGGATTAGAGAATATGAATTAACCTTAAATTAGATGAAACTGGAAAGTTACTCTAGTTTCTAATCCCCTATCAAGGGCTATTGTGATTTGGACAAAGTTTGATCTCTGGTTTCAGTGGCAAATATTACACCAAAAAATACTGATGTATTTGCATATGATCAGCTCTAAATCCTCCACCTTAGACTCTACTTCAATGGCTCCATGTTAAATAGGAGCGCAAATTAATCAGATACTGGAAATTTTACCCTCTATACTTGCCATTGTATGAACTGTGATTTTTTTTTTTTTTAAAAAATTTAGTCTCCCTTTTTGTTCATTTCCTCTTTTTTTTCTCCCTTCAATTATCTCTTTTTCTTTTTTTTTTTCCATTCAATTTTATTCTCAAAACTTTTTTTAATAGTAGCCTGGGTTGGGGTAATTTTTACACTATTTATTTTAAACCTGATTTAGATAAGAAGTCAAATTAAACGTTTTCTTATATTAATTTTATTCATAAATTTATTTTACTGGTCTGTTGAGTTGTTTAAATCGAGCATTTCGAGCAGAAGAGTTTAGGCCTCCAAACTTCAAAACACAGCAAACGAGACTGCTAGCAGCTGCTTAATGGAGGAAACGGATTAAGGCCTCCAATCTGTTATTGTAAAACAATAGTTTAACAGTCAAAACCCTATCAGAGCTCTTAAATAAATCCATTATTTGTCAATTCAATAGTATGGCAGTAAAGGAAGGTCAAGGAGTTGCACCAGAAACGGATAAAGGGGCAGGATGTCGAGCAGCAAAATCAAACAGTACGATTCTCACCTCTGCAGAAAGAATAAGTTTCAAGACCCACAGGCTCTTCCATGCGCACAGCTGAGCAAACATCCAATAATACAATGGTGTTTTATGTACTATAATATTTTTTTTTCATGCTCTACTACATGTAAAACAGTTTAGATAAGTTTATTTCTATTTGTATACATGTAGACCTATTAATTTGCAAACATTTTAGATCTTATTAACAATAATTTCTTCAAAAAACGATGCAGCCTGACAAGCTTGAAGTCTAAGTTCCCAGAGATTAAGGAAAAATCGTGTCTTCAATTCAGCAAGACTTTCCCATGCGGGCTCAGCAGGGGAGAGATTTTGCCAATAAACAAGAGCCTCCTTTTCTCCCCCTTTCTTACGAGTTCCCAGAATGGCTCGAGGGATAGAGCGAGGTGCGGATGTAGCTGGCGATTCAGGCAGAGGAGGTGAGATTTCCTCTTGATTTCCAATTCTCTTTCTTAGGAGAGACATGGAAAACCAGATGTAATTTGGATTCTGGGGGTAACTCAGATTTATATGCAACTGTGCCAATCTTTGGAAAGGATTTTCCATGGCAAAAACAATTTGGGAGTGAGCTTGAGATTTTTCTGGTGTCCATGGAAAGCTAGCGATATGGGCATGGTTTTATGCAGACAAATTCACCCACTTAGAAATCCCTCTATGTGTGCTTCTCATCGTAATATTTCTTCATCCTCTCCTGCACAATCTTCATGTTAGCTCTGACATCCTTAATCACCGCATTCCTTCCAAATAAAAACTTGTCAACAGAATCCACACGCATGCCATGAACATAGGCAAGTAAAGTGGAAGGCTTACGTCCACAGACAATTTCAAAAAGTGTCTTCTTAGTGGAGGAATGGATGGATGTTGGATTTTTATTTATTTAATAAAAATTAAATATAAAATAGCGTGGATTTGTGCAAGTTTTAAATTCAAATTCAAATGATTTTTACTTAAAAAAACATGTTAGAAAATAATATAAATTATTTAAGATCTTACTTAAAGTTTAAATTTTAAGTTGAATTGATTCTAATAAAAATATATATATATCACCTATTTATCGTGTCCTGTACCATACACAAATCATATCTGGTTGCTTTTAGTGGTTTGAAACTAAACATGTAGATAACATTTTCACAATATAAAAGACAAAAGCATGGATGATAGAAGAAACATGTTTCTTTATATTTTTTATTTTAAAAATATAAAAAATCATTCTAAAATTATTTGAATTTATTTTATATTTTTATCATTGTCTCTTCAATTCAATCAAACATCCCTTTTATTTTATTTATATTTATCTTTCTTTTTATGTCTTGAGACAATAAAAAAATGCAACCATATACATCATTATATAACATGTTCAAAGAGGGCTACGACAGGAACCTAATCAGATTTGAACCCATGAGTTATGGTTTTAAAATCTGATATAGCTAAAAAATTCTGGAAAAAAACAAATTTAAAGGAAAAGGGAAGAAGAAGAAGAAGAAGAAGAAGAAGAAGAAGAAACGAAAGGCATCATTTTACAGTAGGCATTCAAGATAATATTTGACCAAGTGTTCTTGTCTTCCTGAATTGAATCAAACTAGAGTTAGTATTATATATATTTACTATAGTAAAAAGAATTTAAACTTGTGTTATTATATAATAAGAAACATTTTGATTAAAACCCAGCCTGCACTAAATTCTTGGGAGTCCAAAGTGCGGATCCTCACAATATTTGACCTTTTTCAAGTCCTCAGACTCACAGCAAAGAGGGTAGATGAGTCAAATCCCATTATCATTGTGGAATCACCACCACAGCTTCTAGAAGTTGACTTCTAGAACCTTCCAAAATATCAAACGTGGGCTCCTTTTTACGATGAAGTATCAACCTTTCATATATATATATATATATATATATAAACTTAAAGTGATGATAAGAAATTGACTTCTCAGCTCCTTCTTCGGCTGAAATTTTCAGTTTGATTTTGATGGGAAAGAGGCTAAGAATTGCTAATGCGGTATCTTGTTGAATTTTAAGGTTAAGTTATGTTGTATTTTTAAAATAATATTTTTAATTTAAAAAAAAATTATTTTTAACTTTAGCATACAAAACAATTTAAAAATATAAAAAATAAATTTAAATAAAAAATAAATTTTTAAAAAACACGGTTTAAGTTTCCCAACGGACGAGTTTTTATATCTCTATTAGCTTAGTTGATGAAGGGAATTTTGTAGTTGCATTTCACATCAGTTTAGTGCTATGTAGAAATCATGAAAGAAAAAAAAGTAGATATAAAGTTTGAGATTTGCTAGTGATGCTTGCTAGATTCAATCCCAATCAGGCAATCACAGAGGAGGTTTCAAGACCTTGTAAATGAACAAGTGCCTTTTCTTCTTTATGATCATGGCTGAATCGAATGATGATGACACAGAGGAAAAAATTAATAATCTATGAGAAAATAAAAGAACTTTTGATTAGAATTTGACTTAGAATATGCTGCGGATGCAAATAAATATTATAAGACAAAGTAGCTGAAGAAGCATTGATCGTGGATGTCGTTTGATATGACTTAGAATATGTGGCTTAGAATTTTATTTGCTTAATTCACTCAAAGGTAAGTTATTCATTGAAATTTTAAATTTTATTAGTTTAGAAAATAATACTTTCTTGACCATTAGACTACTTCTCTAATGTTGAATTACTTATTCCAAAAATAAATAAATTTGTTAAAAGCTCAACAAATTGGCATCAATCCATCAATATGAACTATAATCAAAACTTAAAATCGCAATATAGTTCTTGTGAAGATTTGTTTTTTGTTTTTCAACGTAATACATCTCTTTGGATTAATATTTAATTCCTGTAATATGCATAGGATCTGATGCTTTTGGTTAGCAACATGCAATAATTTTATACCACGGGGATTGTATTATATATTTTTATATAAAAAGCTAAAAAACATCATTGTTTTACTGTGAATTATAAATAATGTATTGCACAGTATAATTATATAGTATAATTACACCATGCTTTCGGAAAAAAACAACATAGCTAACATTTAAGATGTATTTTTGAATTTTTCATATTTTTTTAATATAATGTAATTACCGAATAGCTCCTGGGGTCAACTTTTTCTTTTTTTTGCCTAAGGTAACGGGGTGTTTTTAGTTTTTTAGCCTTGGTTTTCTTGCAATTATCTCATGGGGTTAAGGGTGTTTTGATCTTTTTACAATTAAAAAAAAAAAGGCTGGCACATGCAAGGGGGAGGCGCTCATGACCTTTGGACGACACTTACGGCTTTTCCTGGTGGCCATTGGTAGCCTCACAGGGCGATATTCAAAGTAGCGCGCTACCCTCTACAAGTTGGGTTGGCTCGTATTAACATCCATGGCACGGAGGAGCTCCAACAATAATTTTTCTCCCCCTTCTTTTCTCTGTCCTCCACCTCAAAAGATGTGTTGGCCTTGCAAAATTGCAAAGTGATCTTCAATCTTTTAATTGTAATGAATTTAATTTATTTATTTTTAATTTCATCCTCTAGCATTTGATTTTTTATGTTTTGTTTATCAAATTTGATCCTTGTTCTTTTGATTTCTATTTATTTTGCTTTTAATCCTTTTCTAATTGGATTTTATTTTTTGATTTAATCCCTAATCATTTGATTTTAATTCTTTTTTTTTAATTTGATACTGATTTTTATGATTTCAATTCCTTTTATTTTGAGTTATATTCTTGATTAATTTTTTTTTGACAATCTCATCCCTCATTGTTTAATTTCATTGAATTTGCATATCATATGTGGTGTTTATTTTTTTTTATCATGTTTTAAAACTCGGCCAGGAAGTTGACCCTAGTCGTGTCCTGAGTCACGGGTTGAGTCGAATAACCGAGGTTACTAGGGTCAATTGGATTTTTTTATTGTGCAGGAAGTAAAAATAACATTATTTTGATAAAAAAAAATAATGGCAAAAAAAAATCAACGGATGTTGACATGATTTTTCCCTAGCTAATTGCTTGATTTTTTTATTTAGCTAAAAAGTAAAAATGGTATTATTTTGATAAAAAATAATGAGAAAAAAAAATCAATTATGATCCTTTTTTTTATTTTGGATTTTGTTTTAGATTTTTTTTCTTCAATTTCATCCATTTTCATTTTCATTTGATTTTGTTTTGTTTTTTATATTAAATATGGTACTTATTCTCTTGATTATTGTTTTTTTTTTAATCATTTTCTTGATTTTCATTTTCTTTTAATTTTATCTCTCAACATTTTATTTCATTTTTTATTTCATATTTAGTGTCATTTTTTTAATTGTTCTTTTTTTTATCCTCTTTTGAATTTGTTTTTTTTCTTTCAATTTTATCCCTCAGCATTTTATTTTATTTTTTAATCCAATTTTAGTTCTCATTTTTTTAATTTTTTTAATCCTTTTTCTGTTTTTTATTTTATTTTCAATTAAGTCTCTCATTATTTTCTTTTATTAGTTTTTATACCAGATTTGATTCTCATTTTTTTTATTACTATTTGTTTTCTTTTTAATTTTTTGATGGTTACGAATATTGTTCAAGATTTTTTTGGGTCTTTTGTATTGTCATCTTGATCTCATAACCAAAGTTGTTGGTTTTGAAGATTAGCTCGATTTAATTTTGGTTTTTTTTTTAATTCTTTTATTTCATCCTTTGACGTTAGGCTATTGGACCTTTAACTTTTAATTTTGTTTTCCTTTTCTTTCCTTTGAGGTTATCCCGGATTGCTGGTTAGTCAAGTTATTCATGTTCACTCAGGTTATCACCATTTAAATATATTCTTTTTATGTTAGAAAACAATTGACCTGCTCTATGACGTAGCAAGGAAAAAAAATAGTACAAAAAGCTAAATTTGCTCAGTGTTCTACTAAAATACTGATTGTAAACAATGCAATCCATAATAAAATATTGATTTTGTTGTCCAAAAACCAAAAAATTAAACATACAATCACGGGTAAAATAATATTTTTACATTTTGTTGTATAGTGTAGTTATACCCATGCCCTTGACAGATAATGTCTAAGGGGTGTTTTCAAAATTTTATATTTTCATGTATAATGTAATTACCGTATAGGTCTTGGGGTTATTGTTTTCTTCCTAAGGTCAAAGGAATTTTTTTTTGTTTTTTAACCTTGGATTTCTTGCAATTATCCATTGAGGTCAAAGGTTTTTTGGTCCTTTTAAATTAAAAAAAAACTCGCTGACGCATGCACATAACACGCCAATAAGTAAACGACACCTACGCCCTTTGGAAAGAGTGTGCGGCACCTCCCGATGATCGTAGGTGGTCTTCTAGAATGGATTCCGAAGCATCGTGTCACCCTCTACTTGGTGGGCCAGCGTGAGTCGGCCTTCATGGCACAAAAGAACTCCTTCGATAATTTTCTCGTCCCCTTCTTTTCTCTCTCCTTCACCTTAAAAGGTGTGTTGACCTTGCAAAATTGCAAAGTGGTCATCAATCTCTTAATTGTATCAAATTTGATTTATTTATTTTTCAATTTCATCCATTGACATTTGCTTTTAATATTTATTTTTTTATCAAATTTGATCTTCATTCTTTTGATTCCTATTTATTTTGCTTTTAATATTTTTTTTGATTGGATTTTATTTTTCAATTTTATCCGTAATTATTTGATTTTAATATCTTTATTTTTGTTGAATTTGATCCTCATTCTTATAATTGCAATTCCTTTTATTTTGAGTTCTTTTATTGATTAATTGTTTTTTGTTTTTGCAATTTCATCACTTATTATTTAATTTTATTGACTTTTCATATCATATTTAGTGCTTATTTTTTTTACCATGCTTTTAAAACCAGGCCTAGGAGTCGACCCCTTTCATGTTTCGGGTCACGAGTTGGGTCGAATGACCAACATTACCAGGATCAATCTGGTTTTTTATTATATAAGAAGTAAAAATGATATTATATTGATAAAAAAAATAATGACAAAAAAATTAACGAGTTTTGACATGGATTTCTCGTAACTAATCGCTTGATTTTTTTATTAAGCTAAAAATAATAATGATATTATTTTAATTAAAAAAATAATAGAAAAAAAACTCAACAAGCTTTGACTTAATGTTCCCCCAAATATTTTTTTTTTTCACTTTCATAAATTCAACAAGTTTTTATAACCCATCAACTCAATAACTTGAATCTCAAATTTTTACAACTTTTTTAAAAACAATTGCTTCACCTGAGATTTTGTTTTTGTGATCTCTCACGACATAAGCTGACAAGGGAATGATGTCCCCAATATCTTAAGTGTTATTTTTATGCATCTTTGTGTTACAAAACTGCCTTTGATGGTTGGCATTTAGCATGAATTTTTTTTACCTTTGGGCCTGGCCGACAGCGTTTTGTTTTAGGAATGCTCATGGTATAGTGGGAAATCTTCCAAGCTTTTATTCTTTGTTAATTCTAGCTTGGCCCATTGTTGAATCGAAAGCCATTTCATGCTTCCTCGTAAAAATGATAGTACAATGTTTAATTTGGAGGTAGGTGGATTAGGTTTAGATAGATGTCCTATTTGTGTTTGAAATTGTGGTGAAATATAATTTTTAAAATGTTTTTAAAAAACATTTGGTATAGTGAAATATTATTTCAGAATCTCAAGTTAGTTTTTAATATAATTGAAAAATGAGATAATATTGCAATTGTTATAGTGAAACGCTATTTAATTTTAGTATTTGTATAATAATTCGAAAAAAAAGTGTAAAAAAAGAAAAGAAAATTAAAAAAGATAAAAGATAAGAACAAAAATAATAGTGTAAATAGACAAGTGTAAAGTGATAAATATTCTATGTATAAAGAATAAAGAATAATATTCTTTTTCCAGAAAAAAAATGTAAAGAAAAGAAAAACTTAAAAAAATATTACAAAAAAACAAGGAAAAAACGGTTATAATAGGTCAAGTGTAAAGAAAAAATCTTAAACAATTTTTTTTGTTATTTTTTTTTATAGATTTGCTATTGTTAGGTGAAAAAAATTAAAAACATTTTATAAATTTGCCATTCCTACAAGGAAAAACCGTTTTCTTTGAATATATGTATAATGTCTCTTGAGTTTAATTTGAATATATGATTTTGGTTTTGAGAGATTACTTATATATTTAATAAGCTTGTGATTTTTTTTAAATAACAAGAATAAATATAACTACTATAATTAAACCTGACTTGACTCAGGTGAAGCCGAGCCTTAGTTGACCCGCCTCCTAGCTCGAGTTGGGTATTAAGAATATTAAACTAAAATGAATTTGCTCAAAACTCAATTTAATTTTAAAAAATAAAAATAACTTTGATATAAATTTTAAAAAATAATTATTTGATATGAGTTAATTTATTCAACCTCTAACTTAAGTTTCACATCGATTTGACTTGAAGTTAGGTTTATTAGCTATGAATACAGCTAACGAAGCTAGCCATTACACTACCAAATAATGCAAATGTCAATAACACTGTTAATTTTATCATAATGAATTTAATCCAAGTCAACAATCGTGCTATGGTGGACATATTCAAATCTTTATAGTTCTTCAATCTTGCTAACATGAACAACACGTTAATGAGTTGAAAATATGGCTCCCTCATGTTAAGAATTATTA
Organism: Populus trichocarpa; assembly: GCF_000002775.5. Lineage (NCBI taxonomy): Eukaryota > Viridiplantae > Streptophyta > Magnoliopsida > Malpighiales > Salicaceae > Populus > Populus trichocarpa. Next base: position 22,418,502 of record NC_037286.2, on the reverse strand, counting down.
TTTTTCTACTGATTTTTTTCCATTTTTTTCTTGGATAATTATATTTCCCGCCCTGTAGATTTTGCAATGTTTAATTTAGATTTTTATAATGTGAAATTTTCTAATATCAACTAGTAGCAGATTCAAGATATCAAATTTAAATTACTAAAAGGTGTAGCTTAACTAGTTATATCTTAGATTTACTTTGTAAATATTACTAGTTTGAGTCCCACAAACCTCAGGATCACTGGAGATTTACATGGTCGTTAACTTTATGGCCTGTAGAATTAGTCGAGGTACACTCAAACTATCCTGGATACTCACGTTAATAATAATAAAAAAAGATATCAAATTTGGGAGGCCAAAATAAATTGATCCATATTCATAGCCATCAAAGCGTTTTTATTAGACATGATCAAAATGTATTATGGTTTGAAAGTAGAAAACAAGAGAAAGCATGAAAAAGTGAGAGGTAGACAGGAGAATGAGCAATCCGTTAGGTATTCAATGTTCACGTGCCAAATTAAATTGGAAACACCATAGTTGGAATTAGAAAGTTATAAACAATGTTAAATCTAGTTGTGCGGGTTGACTCGGTTGTCGATCAACCTAGAACATACATTAGGTTAGGTTTTATATTAAATTAAGTGATAATTAATCTGATTAAATTTAATTGATCCTAATATTATCTTGTAATTTGGTTAATTCATTTAAACCCAGATAAATTCAATTGAAATTTTATATTTTAATAAAAACATAATAAAAACCCAGATAAATTCGGTTGTCGATCGACCTAGAACATATGTTAGGTTAAGTTTTATATTAAATTAAGTGATAATTAATCGATTAAATTTAGTTGACCAAATAAGTTAATTTGTAATTTGGTTAATTCATTTAAACCCAAATAAATTCGGTTGGAATTTTATATTTTAATAAAAACATTGCTTCAACTTTTATTTTTTAAAAAAATTTAAACAATATTATTCTGAATTGATAGGTTAACTCATTAAATCTATAATTTGGATTTTATAAATATAGTTTTATATTACAAGGCTTAATGGAATATTAAGGAATAAATAGGAGCTAAAATATAATTTTTGTTTTTTTATTGTAAAGAAATTAGAATGATTGAATTATTATGATGCACGAAGACGATGGACAGAGACTCCACATTTGCGTCATCAGCAGTAAGCAAACTACGAAACATTAATTTAGTAGAAAACTACACAATAAAAGACCATGTCAAGCCATCATTACTGGAATATTTTATGAGTCTACAAGAATATTGCAGTCCGGCGGCATCAGATTTAACGGCCGTCATTTTGACCAATCTAGAGGAATTCTTTTAGGTTAAGAACATGTTTGGAAACGGGATTCAAATTATATTTTTAAAAAATTTAATTTTTTTTATTAAATTTAATATGATTTTTATGTTTTGGATCGTTTTGATGTGCTGATGTCAAAAATGATTTTTAAAAAATAAAAAAAAATCATTGACATACATTTCGGCACAAAAAGTTATTTGAAAAGCAACTTCTACCACACTGCCAAACATTAAAACCCTAGCACGAACAGTATATATAAAGAAATAAATTAATTAACTTATTAACAATATTATTTTTTTAAAAAAAAATTATTAGGTTTATCCAAAATTAAAGGCGGAGTCACGTTAAAGACTATGGTGAGCTATAACCTAGGTCAAGATTTCCTTTATTATACAATATGTTTTAAACTCAAAGCATAGATTGTATGGTTAAGAATGTCTATTTCGTTTATTAACTTTCAAGTTCAAATCTTTAAATTAATTTATTCTCTTACATATAATTAAACAGCTTTCAATGAAGAAAGTGAGTCCTTAAACTCGTATAAAAATAAAAAAAATAAATTCTGTTTCACTTATGAACTTTGTCTAAGAATATTCTTAACGAAAAAAAGTTTTAAATATTTTTTGCGTTTTTATCAACAAAATTAATTGCTTAAAAAAAAAAAGGGGGGACTATGCCCACGCATTCATGTTCCTCTTTAATCATTGCTAATTTACAAGCTTCGAAGTTAAATTCAAACAGTAAATTGAAAATACCCAAAATAGTTTGGAGCAAGGAAATTAAAGGTTAGGCATTTCCATGATCTCAGGTATGGTTTGCATGTCTTGTTTTCAATTTATTTTTGAAATCTTCCCCAAACAATGCAAATGGGGTAAAACCCTACTTATAAGACTTGGCTTGTTTCAAACTTTCGATGTGTTAATCCGGCGACTCGTTAATCTGGGCCAAGTCGGTGAAAAATCTTGATTTTTTTATTTATTAAAACAACAATATTTCAGGGTTTTTTAAGAGTTAAAACCTAGATCAATACAATAAATTTAAGTCAAATCCTCCACCTGTGACATGGATGTTGCGTCAACATGACTTAGTATTATAACTACTAGATAGGTGGTCCGCGTTACGCTGCGGACATATCATTTATTTTTATCGCAGTAAAGATATTGAGACGATGCATATTTATTTTTAAAAGAACAAAATCCAAGGTTATGATCATTGATTCGAGATCCAAAAATATTTAAAAGCAATGAAAAAAAGGGTCGAGCCAAACCTGGTGAACCTGTTGAATTCATAACTCAAGATATGATACCGGGTAACTCAATAGAAAAAAAAAGATAAACAAACAAAGAATACCAATTTCCGAAAAGAAAATTAAAAAAACAAAATTCCTTCAAGTATTGTCTCAAACTAAATGACAGGGATGCAATCAATAAATTTAATTTAATAAAAAACTAATATATGGCCAACCATATATTTCATTGGAGAAAAAAAATCAAAACAATGCAAACCTTGTAAACCCAGGTTAAACTTTCAAACTCGCAATCCATTAAATTCTTGACTCGACTTAACTTAGGAGCTCAACACCCAAAAAATTAAATATTAGATGATGAAATCAATCAATTCAATTCAATTCAAAAACAAAATTCTTTTAGAAAATCTAAATTTAACAAAGACAAAAAAAAAGAAGCAAGGCAACCTATGTTATTTTAAAATTGACTACAAAAATCTCATAGAAAGTAAATAAAAAATAACATAATGGTAAAGGATAGAAAAAGAAGCTTTTAAAACAGCAAAAAAACCATGGAAACCCAAGTCCGTGTCAAACTTTGTAAATAAAACTCAATCTCTTAAATCTATAAACTGTTAAATTCTAGATCCGGACTCAACTAAGAAGCCTAACACCCGTCCAATTAGATGTTGGAGTACAAAAAAAAAATCAATCTAAAAAAATCTTGCAAGGACAAAGAAATACAATAATAAAAAAAGATTAGATTTAACATGGAAAAAACAAAAGAATGATGAAATTTCCAAAAAAAAAAACAATTGCAAAAACCATATAAACAAATAGTAATAAAAAAAAATATGAACCAAATCTATGGGTGAAAATATCTATTGGGAGTGAAATTAAAAAATATTAATTTAATAAAGTACTCTTAATAAAAAAATTGCAATAAAGAGAACACCAGTGAAGTTGGAAAAACCTCTTAATTCCATAAATTATTTTAAATTTTAAAATTTTTAATGAAGAGAATAAGGATGAAATCTTAAGTATAACAAATCCTAGGGAATGATTTTATTTTTTTAAAGGCTAGCAAAAAAATCAAGTAGGAGAGAAGAAAAAAAAAAAGACTACATGCATCACTCTGGCCACCATTGAGCTAGATGTGCCGCTTATTCGTGGAGGAGACGCTGAGATGCTTGACCATCCCACACTTGGGATAACCCCGCATCCATGAAGGTGGAAAAAATAACAACACTCAAGGATCAATAATTTAATAGCAAAAGATAAAACCGAATAAAAAATCAATTTAAAAAAACCGAGTTAACTTATGTTAACCCAGCTAACTTGTGACCCGAGATATAAGATGAGGATAACCTCATAAAAAATAAAGCTAAACAAATCACAAAGCTCATAGCTCAATAAGTCAATGTCAAATGAAAAAAATAAAATAAAATTCTAAAAAGGATTTTAAAAAAATATCAAACTCAAACCAGGTAAATCATTGAAACTGGTGGAATGGATCATGAGAATGAGACAACCCTGTAAAAGACAAAAATAATTACAAAGCAAAATCCTCAATTATAATTTTTTTTACAAAATAAACAAAGAGAACCAAATCTTGCATAAAAAATAATTGAAAGAAACTAACCAGGGATTAAATTGAAAATAAAATAAATGAAGAAAAGGATAGAAAAAGAGTAATAAAAAAAATAAGGATCAAAATTTGAAAAAAATGAATTAAAATTCTAAAGGACAAAATAAAAAAAATAAAAAAAATGCAAAGGATAAAAAAATAGCAATCAAAAGAATGAGGATCATATTGGGTATAAAAAATCAAATTAAATTAAATGCGAAGAGGGATGAAATTGAAAAAAAATAAACTTCAAGAAGCATAAAAATCAAAGCAAATAGAAATTAAAAGAATGAGGATCAAATCCAAAACAAATACAAAATGGATGACACAACAAAATTTTTAAAGGCCTGGCACAAAAACCAAGGCCCAGGAGAGAGAAACGAAGGGCAGGAGAAAAAAGCTCATCGTCACCAAACCGCCGCTCGCCTTGGCAAACACGCCACCTCAATTGCCGCGCACATACTTATGCATCGGATGAGACGAAGGACTTTGATGCGCTGATGCATGCGTCAATATATTTTATTGATTTATTAATATTTTAATAAGAGTAATTACAAAAAAAAAGCCCAATGGCATACCATTATTAGAAAACAACCATGGCGCAAAGAAAAAAATGCCCTCTGAAGTTATTCTTAAAATCTGAAAAGTCAAAGGTTAATTATGTAATTTTCCTGTACAAAAAGAATGCAAAGACAAATAAACCCCTCTCTGCAAGGTCATTTTTCTGAGCAACCAAGGGTATAAGCGTTATTTTACTATGTAAATAAAAAGAAAATGATGAAAAAAACCCTTAACAAAAGACCATCTTTTTTTTTTTTTTTTCAAGGATAAAAAAGTATTTTTTCTGTGTATTTTTAAAGTTGAACAATAAAATTATCCTGAATAATCCATAAATAACTTTTAAATTCCTTTAAAAAGATAATTTTACACTCAATGTCAAAGAAATGGTTAAAAACAATGAAGAACAAAATCATTATTATTACCCTGCTTGAATAGTTGAATCTACAATAATTCTCTTCATATGGTACAAGAAAATAGCGAGCACTTTTGGTTTTTTTTAATGGGTAAAACCAGCTATTCGGACTTTGACAAGAAAAAACCTGCAAGACAGTCCTTCCTTCTGAAGAGGAAAAAGGCAAAAAGAAAAGAATGGCCCTCCCTGTTTTTTTAAGCCGTACTTCTTTTAAACAAGCTCCATGACACAAGCATGGAAACGTGAACATTGATTGACTATAGTTTCCAGAAGGAATACTTGATACTGTAATGATGATTGGATGATGACGCAAAGTTTTTGTCAAAATCTGACAATGATAAAATAAAAAAATTGAAAAACCCATTAAACTAAAAAATTAAAAAAAATTATTTTTTTTTATGTTCACACGGCTCACACGGCTAACCCTGCTCACACGGCTAGCTAGACTTGGGGTAATTCATGTGTAGTCTCGTGACCTTACCCAATTTGCATAAATTCAGTTCATGATGATGACCATCAAGTAGGATATCTTTTTGACATTAATTAAATGCGAAATCAGAACCTCGTCATAAATACTCAATTTGACTAGAGATCTAGGCATGTGGGAGCTCTGCTGTTCCCTTTTTATCAAGGCGTTTGAAGCCACCTGACCGCCACCTTGCGTCCAACACAGCTGGCTGCCCTCCTGGCTTCTAACCGAGGATCCGTATGGGGTCCCGAGCTGATTTTCTAAGAGAAAAGGAGTGATTAGTTAAATACATGGGAGAAGTCAAGGCTCCTTGTTGTTCTTCAACAAAGCAAACGCCATGCTTAGGGATGATAGATGTCATTTGGATTTGGTTAGGTTAAAAGAGGAAGATTCTCATTTCTGCCATGAAAAAGGAAGGATGGTGCTGTTTTCTGAGATGGGAAACTTGGATTCCAACCACAAAATCCAAAACAGAGCTCTCATGGTTTGTTGGTTCAGATACGAGACATGGGGAAACAGTTCCGAGGTTGCCAACCAAAGTAGAAAACAGGCGGTAAATGTGATCAGCCATCAACCATAAAACGACATCAGCCCTTGTCCTATCTTTTCTCATTAGGAGGAAGATTCCATGACAGAGTTCTTATAATTATCGTAAATATCCAGGAAACTTGAATATATCATTAGCTAAATTCCTTCTATCGTAAATGATCTCTGTGCCTGTGCATGCACTCTACTGTGGGGGAGAAGATGGTACTAATTAAAGTTGTATAAGTTTATATATATATATATATATATATCATAAATTTTATTAATCAAGAATGCATGCACTTGATATAATAAACCTAAATATTTATCAACCGATAAATTATATAAAGAGTTGTGAATATGAAAGTTGATTAGATTGTTTGTTATTTAATTTGAATTTATTAATTTATAAATAAGTTGATTTCACACTATTGATTTGAAAAGGATGAAATTCAAAGCATTTTAATTTCTACATCACCCTCACCCTCATCACCCTCATCATCTTATTTTTTTAAAGATTTCTAAAAAAAAAATAGTGATTTTTTAAAATATTAATTTTTTTATTTGAAATTTAATAGGTATTTTAAATACAATATTGTTATGTAAATGAGGTGTCGCAATTGTATTAACTCTAGCTTTATTTTTCATAACTGGCCAAGTCCAATGAAAAATTCATTTTCTTGAATTATATGATTTTGAATGTATGAAAAATCCCACTATTTACTTTAAAAAAATAGAATTCATTTTCTTGAATTATATGATTTCGAATGCATGAAAAATCCCATTATTTACTTTAAAAAAATATAATTGATTTTCTTGGATTATATGCTGACATTTTTTTATTTAATATTAAAATGTAGTTTTAACTTGCTTTTAGACAATCTTGTGGCATCATAAAGTATAAATATTTAAGCAATGATGAAAATAATTTCAGAAAGCCTATCCTCTCTCTCTCTCTCTCTCTCTCTCTCTCTCATATTAATAGCAACAAGTTTCATTAATTAATTAATGTAATATAATATAAATCAGATTGATTTGACCAAACGGTGGAGGTGTGAAGTGTGAATGCATATTCGACCAAACGATGATGCATCTTGATTCTTGACTCTGAGGAGATTTTTTTATGGAAGAAATTAATTTTATTATATCAAATTGATGTAAATAATATCTAATCTTGACATCATTCAAATAATAATAAAAATCTTCGAAACATGTTATAAAAAAATAAAATGTCATCTTCTAAGTAACCTTCAAATTATTTTTCAAATAAATTTTGGGATTATATTAAGAGAAGACGTTGTAAGTAGTTTTTTTTCATATATATATATATATATATATATTGTAATAAATCTTGATTTATATATTTTTTATTAAATGATATAAATATAATGATTTATATTAAGAAAATTGACGTAACATATATGTTATCCTTGCATCATTTAAATAACAATAAAAATACATAAAAGTCCAAACATGTTATAAAAAAATAAATTTGATAAAATATTTTAAAATATTAGTAAATATCAGATCTTATCATGGAAAACGAGAAAATAATAAAAAAATCTCATCCATACAAAAAAAAAAAAAAAAAAGTAGTGAATAAAATAGAAAGGAGAGAAGTGGATTTTTAAAAAGAAAAAGAAAATTCTTAGAAAGCAGCAAAGTGCAGCAAAATGCAAAGAAGCAGGCCATCATCATGATGACAAGAGCTTGACATCATCATCATGATTGGTCTAAGGTGAGAAAATAAAAGGATATCCCCACGCCTCCAGCTTCCTTTGGGGCACTTACACCAACCACCTCCGACAAAACAAAAACGTGTTGGTAAATTCATTTTAGTCCCTGGATTTGAAAAATATCACAATCCAACCCTTTATGCTTGAAAACCTATAACCTAATTCCTCAACTATTGTCCATCTTATTGCATTAAACTCGGTTCAATAAATAACTCGTCGATTCAGAGTCTTATCTAGGATGAATTTTGTTTTAAACTGATTTAGATGTTAATCTAATCAAATCTAATCAACCCAGTCAAAACTAGATTAAATCTTTTTTTTTAAGAAAACTTTTTGTCTAAAGTGATTTTTTTTTATTAAAAACAAAATAATTTTACTTTGGGATTGACCCACACAGTTATGATAACTATGATTTTAACAAAATAATGGTGAGGTCAACCGTAGTTAAATGATACTAAATTATGGTTTTTAAATTAAAATACTAAGCTATAATCACGTATAAAATACAAGGAGTAAAGAGTAGCTGCATTTTTTTAAATATTTATTTCTGTGTTTTTTGCGTGTCCAAGCTCTCAAAGGCAAACAAAGCCACCTGCTCTTGCTATATATATGTCTGCCGAGGAGGTTCTGATTTCTAAAGGAAGCCCAGAACTAAATCCAAAGACAAGAACAAGAAAACGCAGACTTATTTTCTTTGAGTATTTTTTATTGCTCGTAGTATATGAGAGCTTCTATATATCGAAACTTTCTTTTCAGATTACATCCAACAACTACTGCCAAGGCTAGTAAGATTACCAACCATACCAGGAATATCATGTCTGAATCAGATCAATCCACTGGTTTCAGCACACCCAGATTGGTGACCAAGAAGGTCCTGGCCAAGCTCCAACATGAAGGTGAGGGTGCTGTCGTTAGGAGAAGCATTGGAAGGTACTTCTTGAATCATGCATGGCTTCTTGTGCTCTTGATTTCTTGATTTGTTCCAGTTCTGGTTTTCTGATTTCTTGATGCATTTCCTGGTTCTCTTGTTTTGGCATATTGATTCTCAGGAGTGAGCTGAAGTTCTTGGATCCTTTTCTCATGTTGGATGATTTTTCAGGTTAGTTTTATATCAATGTCTAGCTGGTTTAAGAAATATTGTATGGTATTGATATTGTAAGGTATTTTGGTGGTGGTTGTTGTTGCAGTGTCCCCCCCTGCTGGATTTCCTGATCATCCTCACAGAGGTTCTTGAATTATTCCCATCATTATCAATGTTTTATTTTATTTATTTGGGTTTTTGTATGCTTATTAGATTTTGTATGGTAATTTGGAAATCTTATTTACTTCTGTTTCTTTTTCTAATATGGATTGCAGGTTTTGAAACTGTTACATACATGCTGCAGGTAATGTTTTTTTTTTTTTTTGGTACAAAACCAATTTGCAAATCAGATTTTTGGAGGATTGGATCAATTTTAAGAAACTAATGTTTGATTATTGTGGGTATCAGGGAGGCATCACTCATCAGGATTTTGCAGGACACAAGGGTACAATCCATACCGGAGATGTGCAGGTAAAGGAATTCAGATGGGGGCAATGAATCGGAGCCTTTTACATCTTTGACTTTCTTCTTCTTTGTTTCATTTGATTCTTAGCTTGTTTTTTTCCCGTTCGTCGTGCAGTGGATGACGGCAGGAAGAGGTATCATCCACTCAGAAATGCCTGCTGGAGAAGGTGAGCAGAAGGGTCTGCAGCTGTGGATAAATCTATCTTCCCAGGACAAAATGTGAGGAATTTCTACTTTTACTTTATCTCTCTCTCTTTCTTTTCCCCTGTTTTTCTAAGGTTATAAGGGCAAGACTGGAACCTGACTCCTGGTGTCCTAACCCTTTATGACTCATCTGCTAGTTACTAATTCTCAATCAAATTCTCCTATGTTTCAAAAACTTATGGCCTGCATACAAAATTTCCTCTTTGCAACACCGAATTCTATGTTTCTAGTTTCTAAAATATTCATGAGAATTTAGCTGCGCCTTCATTTTTATTGTGTGTGTGTCTGTCAATGTCCCATTGTCCCAGGTTAATTCTTATAATTCTATAAAAAATGTCTACTTTCCTTGACCCTTAAGATAGGCCAGCTTTCCCCCACCAACAAGCAATTTGAACTTTTCAAAATATTTCCAAAGTTCATCTTGAAAAAAACAGAATGTTCATTCAGAATTTGTCTTCTATATTCTCCAGGCAGAATTAACAGTAATCTAAAAACCTATTTTGCAGGATTGAACCAGGGTATCAAGAACTTTTAAGCGATGACATAAAAACAGCAGAGAAAGATGGGGTTGAAGTGAGAATTATAGCAGGGAAATCAATGGGAGTGCAGTCTCCAGTTTATACCAGGACACCAACAATGTATCTGGATTTCACTCTGAAACCTAGAGCTCAAATGAATCAAGGTATTCCAGAATCATGGAATGGGTTTGTGTATATTATTGAAGGTGAAGGGGTCTTTGGCAAGCCAGCTTCTTCGTCTGTAACTGCTCATCATGTCCTGGTTTTAGGTCCTGGAGATGGTTTAAGTGTGTGGAACAGGTCTTCTAAGCCACTGCGATTTGTGCTGATTGCCGGACAGCCGATTAACGAGCCTGTGGTTCAGTATGGACCTTTTGTGATGAACACACAGGCAGAAATTGATCAGACCATTGAGGACTACCACTATAGCAAAAATGGGTTTGAAATGGCCAAGTATTGGAGATCCCAATGAGTGGTTTAGAAGCTTTCTGCAAACCATGAAAGCACATTACGACTGTTAAAAGCAAAAAAGTAAGAAGAAATAAAAGACACATCACCTTCATCTGTCTCTATCTTTCAACATCTGCCTTCACACACAGCAATCCCACATAGAAGCTGAAAAGGACGTTTTCTTTTCTCATTGGAGCAAAAATGATTCTAGAAGGTTGAAAAGTGCAGCTGGAGAAGCTGAGATGATTATCACTAAAGTCATGATGGGTCGGCTTATCTTAGTTGATCTCCTTATTATTAGTCTTTTACTTGAATTTTCCCCTTTTAATCACACTTTATAGTGGTAGGTTGATCACTTGAGGGTTTTTTTTTTATATATATATTTTTATTCGTTCTTCTATATTATTTGATGATTTCTCTTCCCTTTCTGTGTGTTATAAACTTACAATTATTAGAAGTGGTGGTAGGGTTCAGTTTTTCTTGTGCTTGGGTTCCCAACTAACCCATACACAGGCGAGCCTCCCACTAGCAAGCTAGTTGCCCCACATATTAGGAAGCAAACACAAGATCTTGGGTTTGGTTGGATGGGTTGGCCGACAGTTGTTGGATAACGTGGTCAAGTTATGAGGTTGATATTTGGTTGCCAGGCAACCAAAGAAGTTCACAGTTGTCTTGAGACCACCTTGTAATGCTCTCGAGGCATTGACAAGGAGCAGAAACCAAAGTCAATTCTCTCAGTTCCCGAGCCATGTGATCTCACATCCTGATTCTTGTCTCTAAATAGACAAAAAAACGAGCAAGGTCTGCCATCGTAAGGCAAATGAATGAGAAAAGTTTGGGCACAAGTTAGTTATGATCACTTGGATATGGAGGAGGAACAACAGTTGCAAGACCCTTATCACCCTGCCTCCCCTGCTCAAACAGTCACAATCAAAATCGAATTTGAAAACCCAAGTCACAACCTTAACCTGCTAAGCGTAGGCAAAAATGGTTTGCCTTAACAAATATACACATATGGTTTCTTGGGTAGATACTGGCTGGCTGGCCATCTGAGCCAGGGGCCACACCCTTCAACAGAACAACTACAAGTAATACATAATTGCGTAGTTAAAAGGGACTTAAAAAAGGAAAACAAGAAAAGAAAGACGAAAGAAAGAGGGAGATGAGAGAAGATGAAGTGAGGGCATGATGAATATTCCAGGACATTTTAAAAGAAACAAAATAGGGTTCAATAAGCAAATGGATGCATCCCTGTGGCTCCTCTGATGAGAAAGGATGCAGGTGCTGGTAAATAGAAGGAAACAATTTTAAAAGCTACGTGTAACATTTCCACTAAAGATTACAAGTACACAAAGGAATATGACCGTCCACTTTATCTTGTGCAATTACATGATTCTGCTATCAAAAGCACAGAAAAACTTGATCCTTTCTTTTACCTTGAATTAAACAATTTCATTGCTATAAATATCAACTTATTTTGCAATTAATAAAGCCCTGAAGTCATAATAATTAAATAAAACAAACCGACCACCCAACCAAATTGAATCAACATGCCAACCATGTCAAATCCTGTAACTTGTACACTTGCAAGACATGAGACGAACGGAGATCACCTGGAGCAGCAGGAAAAGTAGCCTTGGGCTTGCTTGGAGTCACTCCCATTGTTAACAAGGGTTACCCTATTCAGAGATAATTCAGCTTTGTATGTATCAGAATTCAAGACCTTCCTGCTCACGTTGTTATATATCTCTCGAATAACAATCTCAAAAGCCTTTTTAACATTTGTTGAGTCAAGGGCAGATGTCTCCATGAAGAACAACCCTTCAGCTTCGGCAAGGCTTTTGCCCTCCTCCACACTAACATCCCTGATGTTCTCCAAATCACACTTGTTCCCAACCAGCATCATTGCTACAGTTGTATCAGAATGGGCTGCAGAAATGTTTCAGTTAAGCTCAAAAGGTGATTTTAAACTGATAGGCAATTATGAAAATCCAAGGCCATGATCAGGAAGAAAGCGATCCCTTGGAAGCAAACAGATAGGCTAGATATACATGCAAAGGATAAAGAATACAGATGAATCTTGAGACATCTAGAAAACGATAAAAATCAGTATCATAAACTCTTTGCAATTTCTAGCCAATCCCAGGCCAAGCTAAAAACTGCATTTTGTTGCCATTTAAAGAGAACTCTTGATAATAAAAGATACCAGAGTGCTCAACATGTACAATGATAGGGGAACTGCACCGCATTGAAACTGCTTATAAAATCAAAATTTAGAAAACGCAGACATTGAGAATCTGGGATGAGTAAATTGTTTCTCATGCAACTATTCCTCTCCAGTTAGAAGCTCGATGCTCAAAGCACTGCGTCTTTATTCATCATGTTGAAGGATGAATAAGGCATGATATGAACTCTAGCATGCTTGGGAACACATGCTATTTCTATATTCCACTCTAATGCAGAGCAGATGTGATGCACAAGGAGTAGGGCTATTCATCCCAAAATATCCATCCAGAATTGGGTTTCTGAACAATGTCAGCCACTTGATAATTGGTGTTGTATGGGAGTCATCAGTTAGGTCCATCCCGTTAATGGTTGATTTTGTTCAGGAAACTCATTTGAGATGAATATTTCAGGATGGATAGCAAAACTCTAAAATATGGACACCTACAATTTTTTATTAACATAATGGAATCAAGTTCATCTAATCACCAAATCTTATGGCTGCGGTACTTAAACATTTCATACTCATGATGCTCCCTATGGAAGTACAAAGAGAAATGACATCTTCAACAAACAATGAAGTTGCAAACACTCTTGTAGTCTTAATTGACAAAACATTTTGTATAATACAGAATTGTACCATTGCAAGTGCTTGTGCTATTTTGTGGTAGATTTTATGATTTGTAGCATGATTCATAATCAAATTTGTGAACATAACATCACATGTAGACATGATGATTTTGGCCATACTCACAAGTCAGGAGTTAAGGAAGAATTAGGCCTCTTGACGGTAGACAAAGGTACCGTGTTTGAACTTAGTCTATTTAAAAGTTCTTTGGTACCAAAAAACTGGTTGCGCTCCCCATCCCAACCCTTTCTGTATATGATTATTCTTTTCTGTCAGTTGAATAGTTTTCCAAAGAGGCAGGGATTTACCTATTCCAGCAGGATTCTAACTCTCATCACTAAATACTCTTTGAGCTGTCACTTATCCAGTATAATCCGTTGTTGCTTTCAGGTTTAGGCCATTACTGTGGACATAGGCATAAGAATTGATTTGTCCTGATGTGTTGGATAGCAATTCCCAAAGGATTAATTAATCATTATCTGATGATACTCCACACGTTATAACTTTTAACTACTCCAATAAGACCCACTAATACCAGATTATCAAGGCTATAATATCGTAATCAACTTGTGGTGCATGGTATTTTTATGATGGAAGCAGCCAGCACGCAAGCAGTGATAAAGAATTACTCAATTCACATTCTATTAAACCATCCATTAAGTTTTGATATACTTCACTATATGTCCTACACATAAGCTAATTTACATCCCTATCTGAACCTTTATCTCTGTAAAAGGAGAGCTATATTGTCTTAAGCTTAGAGATGAAAGATGAAACAATAAAGTACAAACACATCTGCATGACCAAAATAACAACCACCAATGTAAAACATTAAAACTATGTAAAGCACCCAAACAAACTTACATGTTCTCTGCACAACCTAACCACATGTATTGAAAATAAGACTGAAATATAGAAACGACATGCAAATTGCTGCTGACCTGAAAGATCAAATTTTTTTACATGACCTGCATCAGTTAAATACATGTCTGGCTCAGTTGACTTCATTAATTATTGTCTTCAATAGATTCTCCTACCTTTTCTCAAACAGGAAATTACTGTTTGTTGATGAAAAAACTTCAGGCCAGAGACAACAAAGTTTGTTTTCAAAAGATGTGCATCTTATGGATGCACAGGTGAGAAAGAGTGATGGGACTGAAATAGTAGGAGAGGGAATCAGGAAAGATAGACCAAAAATATTTGGGTCAAAGCAATAAAAGATATAATTTAGTGTCAATGAGTTTACATAAAATTTGGCTCAAACAGAACTAAATGATGAACATACTGTCAGAATTTTCTAGGTGATACCTTCAAAGAAAGCTGCCTGAAATGATAAAGCCAATTGTACTTTCCTGTGTAGTTAGACAGCCTTTGGGAATCATTAGATATGCTTTTAGATTTTGGTTGTTTGGCTCTAGTTCTTGTTATTCATTGTTAATTATTTCCTCTTACATACTGCTGCTAGGCTCTATATTCTTGTACGACACTAGCTGGCTTAGCTGTATTCTAATATTATTTCAATAAAAAAGAGAGATGATAAATTGTAATCAAACCCAATGAGCTCTTTGGTGGACTCTGCACTTAAACTCTTGGTAAACTCCAGTATGCTTTTATCATTTGCTTTGGTTTAAAATCAGCTTAAAATTTACTTTAATCCCAGCATACATATACGCCAAGATCAACAAGCTATCTGAAGTTGATCCTTAGTTGTAACAATATATATATTTTCCTCAAAAAGGAAAACATAGATCAATAATACCCTCTAAACCTTCTATTTTCAGATTTATCATTATATTTTTTTTCTTTTTTTTTTGTGTGGTATTTTGCATTGTGGGGCCATTAATTGAACTTTAATGCGTCTTGCAATCTGCACAGAGCCTTAACTTCTACCAATTTTTGCTTTCAAAATTTCTGATTCCCAAGTAAATATGGAATCAAGTCCACCTTTCTCATTAAGACATTAACAATAGATAGAAGAACTAATCAATTCCTGAAATAAGATTAACTGAGCAAAAAGAAAGAGCACTACAACATCAATTTAGATGTCAACAAAAATGCTAATCAGGGACTTTTTAGGATTGTTGGGACAAATGTATATTCTAAGATCAGCCAATTACACTGCTAATGCAAGATGTTAGTTATCATGTGCAAACACAAAAACAAATATATAATGTGTGCAATCACGAATGAGGTATGTGATCAGGAGCTGATTTGCATTATCTGTGAAGCATTCCCCCCCCCCCCCCGCTAAAATACAAGCTAACTAGGCATGGAAATTCATATCGATGAAATCACATTGACTCAACCTGAAAATCATAATGAGCTGCTTTAATCTTTAAGCGTTTAAAGTTTATACTTGTAACCCTGCCTTCCAAAAGAAAAGAAAGAAAATTATCATCATCAGAATATGAGATCTTGCACTTCCAAATCACTAGTTGGCCTAACAAGGACAAAATTTTCCAATTTTAGCAACATAATAGGAAAATAATAACCCCCAAGAAGTTCATGCCACGCCAATACCATCCATAGAATATGCAACTTCGAAAAAAAAAGAACAATATAAAGATATGGCAACAACTTATAAGCTCAAAAACAACCATATTTAGTGACTTTTCTAAAGGAGATCAATTTATAGCTTTCTTCCAACTCAAGTCTCATTGAAAAATCCATCATTCCAACCTCAGATCTAACTACAACTGACCAAAAGATCAACCTTTTTACCCCCACAAAGTGCATTTCAGCCAAATCCACCAAAACCCCAAAACAAAACAACAAAAACAAAAATGGGCTGTCATCAAATTCACAAAAAAAGGGGAGGGGTGAAAAACGTTACTTACTTTTAAGCTCATCAAGCCATCGACCGACACTATCAAAAGTAGTACGGCGACTAATGTCATAAACAATGAGAGCACCGACAGCACCTCTATAGTAAGCAGAAGTGACAGCCCTGAACCTCTCTTGGCCAGCAGTGTCCCAAATCTGAGCCTTAACTTCTTTGCCATCAATTTCCATGCTCTGGGTCTGAAACTCCACTCCTATCGTGGCCTTTGAATGTAAATTGAACTCATTTCTTGCATATCGAGAAAGCAGATTTGATTTTCCTACTGCTGAATCCCCTATGATCACGATCTTGAACAGGTACTCCTCTCCCCCTTCTTCGTCCGATGACATGCTTGCCGTTTTGATAATTCTCTGCTTGCTGGAGATGGATGTGGCTTGAGAGATATAGAGAGAGAGAGAGAGAGAGAGAGAGGGAAAGAGTGGTGGAGGGGTATGAATGTGTGTTTTCAGCCCAAGCTAAGCTGGCACAGACATACTGCGCATGTAGTGGACTCATCATATCATTTATTCATATTTTTTTAAGGGAACTTTTTTTTTTTTCATGCTTTTTCTCACTATTACAAAACCGGACTGTATCGCCCGATAAGTTAACCCGAAATCTTTTTAAATTAGAACTTGATTTTGATGAGATTTCAGAAGTTTACTAATTAATTAATTTCTTTTTAAAAGGATATTTTTTCCAAAACAATATTGTTTTTTCATTTAAAAAATAAGTTTTAAAGGCATTGGAAAATGGAGGACTGTAATTAAAAAAATTATTATAAAAAATAAAATGTAATATTATGTTGATAGAAAGTCCTATGAAATAGAGATCTCCCTTTTCTATGGTTTTATGATTGGGAGAATTAGAGCCAATATCATTCAAATCTCACACTTTATCAAATAGACAACCATTAATCATTAGATTTAAAAAATCTTGCTGTACAAAATAGTGATCTTCTTCTTCTTTTTTTATTATAATGGAAAAAGTATAGTCAATAAGATTCAAATTTTAGATTTTTATATATATATAAAATTATCAAATACATTACCTAAAAAACTAAATGGCGTAGATGTTTTACTGGAATCCAATCCATACTAAAATATATCTTGGGCTATAGTAAAATTAACTTTGCACCCTTTGGTTCAAAAAATTAAGCTTTTTTTGTGACGTGTGGCAGCTAATAGTAATTGAATTGTCACAAGTTTTCGTATGCTTTTTTTCCGTCTTCTCTCTCTCCTGACAGGTAACATATATCATTGTCCTTTTTGTTTTTTACTTTTCAATTTTAGTCATAATTCTATTAATTTCTTATTTCATTCCTTTTCCATTTATAGATTTTTTTTATTCTTTTCAATTTAGTCCCTCAATTTTAATTTCTCATATGTTTGATTTTTCATTTTGGTCCTTATTTTTTATAATTTCTAATTTTTTCCTTGGCACTTTTGTTGAAGTTTTTTTTTTCAATTTCATCATTTAATCAATTTTTTTATTGTTTTATTTTTTTTAGTTTGACCCTCATTCTTTTGATTTTTTTTGTTTTATTAAAGCTATTTTTCAATTCAATTAAACCCTCCAACTGAAAATTTTTATCCCTCTAATTAATATTTTTTCTCACCTTCATTTTTTTCGATCCTTTTGTGTAATTAATTTTTTCCTGATTTTATCTTTGAACATTTAATTTGTTGGGAATTTGGCTTTGTACGTTCTTATTGTTCCGCCATAGTTTTGTTATTATTGATTTTGTGATTATTTTTAAGTTTTTTCTATGGGTTTATCCTAATATCATGATTTAGATTACGATTTTTGCATATTTTTTTAATATAAGTTTTTTTAGTTGTTTTGTTTCTATTTTATTTTTCAAGGTATTATTCTAATTCATCTATAATATATATTTTTTTAAAATGAAGTTTATTTTTTATAATAAAAAATATTCATTTTAAAATTATATTGCAGATGTGTTCGGCCTTGCGTAATATTTTTTTATGGCATAAGTTTATTCAGTTGATTTCATTTGTGTTTATTTTTTAAGTCATGAGTTTTTTAGAGTATAAATTTATCTTTTATTTATTTAAATAAATAAGTTCTGTAAACACAATCAAATACATGTTTCATTATATATTATAAAATATCTTGATCTTACTTATATAGGCTTTTTAATTTACATTTTGATTTTTTATGTAAAAAATCACATTAAAACAACATGCATATTTGATATTTTATATATAAAAAAAATTTTATAATCTTAAATGGCAAGTAACTACTAAATTAAGTATTTATAAATATTTTTAAAAAGATAAATCGAGACATTGATAGATTTGTTTTATATTTTTCTATTATTTTCTCAAGAGGCATTCTTGATTTCCATTTGCTTTCTTCTTTTGATCTCACTCTTTATGATTCTATTTTTTGTTCTTTAGAAATCAGTTTTCCAAATTTTTATCATGCGTACCAAGGTTATATCTTCTTTTTTTTTATTAAAAAATACTCTTAGTTATTTTCTGTTTTTCAAATGCTATTTTCCAAATTTATATATATATATATATAAAAACTCTTATTTATGGTTTTCTGATTGTGGGGATTATTGGGCACCCACTTGGGAGCTTTGCTTTTGAGTATTGACATTATTGGTCATGATTATACCATACATGGTGGCTAGCGTTTGTCAAGGTGGCTAGCGACTTAACCAAGGTTAGATTTTAGAATTTAAAATCTAAAGCATGCTTATTGCTAGTATGATTTTAGATTGTTTTGATATAATAATAATAATAAAAATAATTTTTAAAATATAAAAAATTATTATTTTAATATATTTTTAAATACAAAACACTTTAAAAGATAATAATTACCACACTTACAAACACCAGACAACACCAAACACTCTGTTGACTCACTCATTGATACATTAGTTGACCAGGCAAATCTACTATCCAAATCTTGGACCATCCCGACAAGATTTGATAACTATGCTCTCAATTCTCAAATACCAAGAAAACAAAAAAGGGGAAATTAAACAGCATTTTTACATGCATCATTTCTGATTAAACTACAAGTCAACAATATCACTCCACTATATACAGTTTTGGGTTTGATTCCCTAACGTTACGGTTGTTAACCGAAATTTGGTAAGATAACTTTAGCCTGCCTGAGTCCCTGCCTTCAGATTCCTTGAATCAAAAACTTTTTTCACATTTATGTCGGGTCAACGTTCATCCCATTTCAGCCGAACATCATGGTGCTCTAATAGACAATCTAACTTTCGGTTGCCTTGCCGTGAAGTGATGATTTTTCACACACAGAGCAAAGAATTGCCCATCGCTCCAGGCTCCCATTTTTCACACAATCATGGGGTTGATTTTTCGCATCCACAGGTACAATTTTCCATTTCTTTGTGGAGTTTCTGTATGAGATGGACAAGCAATATCAAGTGAAGATTAGGGGAAGACCAGCAATAAGTAAAACAACCATTTGCCATTGCGATTTAGCCATCATTTCTATCTGATCATGGTGTAAATG
Source organism: Populus trichocarpa (assembly GCF_000002775.5). NCBI lineage: Eukaryota > Viridiplantae > Streptophyta > Magnoliopsida > Malpighiales > Salicaceae > Populus > Populus trichocarpa. The sequence continues at coordinate 22,398,737 of NC_037286.2, read as the reverse complement.
TTTCACTCACCTCCACCTCATTTTGAAGGCCTTTGATATGCTGCACTGCGAAATCCAGCATGTCTGCATAACTTGTTTGCTGCAAGTTGTTGAGAAAATCAGCATACAACACATTCTTCATAATTTACTGTATTTGGAATCCTGGAAAATGTTTTGCAAGTTTTTTTCTTCTTTTGTGTGAGTTGAAAAGGTATCATGTAATTGGTGTTTGATTATTTCTTCAATTATTTGACTATCACAACAACAAATTTATTTGACTATCTCCATGCCTCCAAACCAACATATTTATCCCTTTCGTATTTATTCTTTTTGTTGTGTGAAACTAACCAAACACAACTTAAAGGATCCCCTGTAGTTAAAACTTAGGATTTCCACTACCAGGTCTCGAGTTTGAGTCCTCAAAGATATTGGAAACGGATTCAGAAATTTGGATAGGCTTCCCCAATGGCATAGGCCCATCGGACAAAAATCAAAAAGAAAAGAAAAGAAAAACCCCCCGTGGCCATGATCAATATACTTCACAAAATATAACTGATTGATCAAGTTAATGTCATCATGGAATCTTTAACTGGCCTTAACCAGTCAGGCCATCCATGCCAGCACAAGGCAGGGTTGTGTGTGAGTGCATTATCTCTCAATGAATTTAGTGAAGGAACTTTATGACAAATACCAATACTCAAAGAAGATTCCATGATGTGTGAAGAAAAGAATACCACATTATTACCTTATCCATGTTCGGAACGAGATCTTGTAGTTTCTTCAGTTTCCCACTTATTCTGGTTCTTCTCTCCTGGTTTAAATAAAAAAAAGAAGAAGACGATTATAGATCCACAACAAAATTCAAACACCAGCAAAGCATAGCCTGCACCAGTGAATGACTGCAAATCTCATGGTAAAAGAATTTTCTAAGCTGCTATTTATGAACAAATTCTAATGAACAACAAAAGAGAATCGCCAGGATTGTACATCCCTTCATCCTTTACGCATAGTCCATCTTCTCATTATGCTGGTTTTATTAAAGGGAATGCAAAGAAGATGGACCCACATCTTTGCAGATTGATCAAATGAGATATTGGTCTTGTTCTTTTTGGTGAAACCACAGTGTGAGTATTGGCAAACTTGAATGGGTAAAGGACAAGCAGGAGTATGCATGCAGCATGTAGATCAGTCCCTTTATTCTTAATACATTGCATTTTGCAGGAGAGGTATTAAAAGTCTTCCAACGTATATATATGAGGTTAAAAAAATAAATAAAGAGAAAGAGATCATTTCTTTGAGAGAGAGAGAACAGGAGAAGAAGAGAGGAAGAAGGGAAAGGAAAGAAGTGAAAGTTGGAGATAAGGGTTTCTAAGGTAATATCTTGATGTTTTCATGCTTGATTATAGTGGTTAAGTTTGATTTTAAGATGTTAGAGATTTGAAGTTTGTGTTTTGAGTTAAATTGGTTGATTTTTGTTATGGGTTTGTGAGAAACATGTTAGAATTTTTTATGAATTGTAAATTTTTGGAAGACTGGTAGATTGGGATTTTGAAATCCTGATCAATCGGCTGACCGATTGACCGAGCAGTGGGATTTGATCAGTTCTTTTAAGTTCGGTCAGTTTGGTACATGTTCAGGATTGATCGGATGAAACTATTTCGATTTTATAATTACGTTTTGGTCTCTAATATTAGAATTGTAATCGTTTATGTTATTTACTTCAAGTTGTTTTTTAGTATTTTCTCTATTCATTATAGGTTCTACTGGCATTATCCTAGCGATCCTTATCAGTCTTCTGTTTTTCAGGTGAGTAAGATAATTTTAAATATGCATGTAATATAAATAATTTATGCATGTTGATTATATGATGAGTATGAATGACATTCTTGAATATATATATATGGTGATTTATTTTCGAGTACTCATTAGTTTCTTGAATTTGTATTCATTCTGTTGAATTAAATTCTATTCGATATGACATTTAGTTGCTTTAATAATTATATGAATATATATTATGTTCTGATATCAGAATATTTATTAGAAACTCCATACTAACAGAGAGTAATTAGTCTATATGCACATGGTTTTCTGTATACTTAGCTGGTGAGATAGGTACTAGTCTATAGCGACCGATCATCCCAAAGTGACCGGGGCCACAAACCTCATCTGTTATGAGAACCTTAGAGTTTCATTTGTCATTTGTTATATGACATGTATTTCACTACCATATGCTCTCTCTCTCTCTCTCTCTCTCTCTCTATATATATATATATATATATATATATATATATATATTAGTTTATTCTTCTATTGTATCTATGATGTATTTTAAATGTTATTCCCTCCCTGAGTTGGTTGAACTCACCTCTTCTTTTTAATATTATTTTCAAGTTAGTTTCTATTAGCAGATTGACTTTGTTGAGAGTTCCTGCTTCTTCGTTTTTGATTGGTATGCCTTACTTGTTTCCACGAGACTTTCCTTTATCTTGTTTTGATGCTTTAAAGTGCTCCACTATTACACTGTTTTATTTAAAATTTGGTTTTTTATATTGTAATAAGTATTATGAAGTATTATTTGAATTTATTGGTTTTGAAGAATATTTGAAAATTTATAAAATGTTGCGAAAAGTTATATAATTTGTTTTATAAGAAGTATGTTTGAAGCTTAGCGTACGTGGGGTGTTCTCATGGCACCACCTGCTTTGCCGATGATGGACCCGGAATTCGGGTTGTGACAACCCTACTTCGTATTTTAAGTCATGAAACAACCTTGCCGGTGCCTAGCCAAAAACCACCTTGAGACATGCAAAATTATCTTCACTTTCTAGGTGTTTGCTCTTCCTTGTCATCACTCAGCAAGACAAACATCACACAATGCAATTGGATGTTCTGAATTTTCTTTCCAATTTTGTCACCGAATCTGGTGTTTCATTTTGAGAAAACTATCTATGTATCAATCCCTTGTGCGTAATGGAGCAAGAACATGCCAGACATGAGTTACTGCATAGTTCCAAAACAACACCTAACTTTTTGGACAACTGTAACATTAACAAATAAATAGACTTCACAATAAACACTGTTTATGTTCAACAATAATCCATGCACTTTATGCTATGTAAGCTATATCATGTATTAATTAGATATCTAGACAAGTAAGTTCGATCGATTCTGCTAGTGTGCATCTGAAAATATTTACTCCAATAACAAGGTATTGTTTCTGGAATATCTATGTTCATATATATGAAATCAAGGTATTCGCATGTAAGAGCAGGTCAGGACTGTATTGAAAAAGCTCACTTCAATTCACCATGTGATGGCCTAATTTGCAAAGTGGACTCAAATTACAAATAATGCAATGGCAAGAAGGCAATCTTTATGCAACTTCTATAATTCCTCTCCTAAAAAGTTAATAAACTTTACTAACCCTTTCAGCAATGCTTCTTGGATGAGTGGCAAAGCCACGCTTAGCACGGATTTTGCAAGGAACAGAGTCTTCAGGAACATGTAGCAGCTTCTCCACTGTTTCTATCTCAAGACTTGTCTGAGGCAGGCTAAACTGAATGAAAAATGACTTAGATACATATACTAGATGGAGAAATAATAATAATAATAATAATAAAAAATACTGCAAAATATAACTTTAAGCATATTATACCAGCCAAGAGAGAATTGCCTATTTAAAAAAAATATGCGAGCTCAAATAAGTTTTGTTACATGAATGTCAGGCTAAGAGTGTAGCACACCAGACTATGATTTGAGCAAACAAGTATCCGTGTGAAATATGCCATGTGCGTGCACCAGTTTGCTCTCGGCAAAATAAAAATTTGTTTGAGTAGGATGTTTGCAACTATGTAATTGTATGTACTTACAATTACCCTTGGCTTGTATGTATACAAGTAACCAGAAAACGCAGGGGTGTGGTATGGACATGCAAATGCATGTGTTTTTAAGGCCAGGGAACACCAAGTTATCCACATTTCCATGACTTTCCTGACATACAAGTCTTCAGAAAATAACTTTAGTACCTGAGTTTCTAAGCCATTGAAACAGCTATAAATGTCTCCATCTCCATTCCTAGCTTGTTTCGAGGGGGGTCCAGAGAATACAATGGAATTTGGATTGTCCCAAGATTCCATACCAAAGCCAGCAGCAGAATAAGAATGAGTGCAGTTCTGGTGGTTATTGTCAGAGCCAATGCCTTCAACAACATTCTCACTAACTTCAGATATCTGAGAAAGAGACTCTTGCCTAGTAAAGCTCAACTGAGGCTTCAACCTTGATACCGAGTGGCCACCACCAGGGCCACTGTGAGCGTTATAGCCTCCAGATTCCCTTGTAATTGAGAAACCACCTATTTAGATTGGAAAAAAAAAAGAGATGATATTTAAAACCAAAGATATACAATTCAAGACAGGTTCTCTAAGCCTCAATCCTAAAGAGAAGAATAACAGTATAACACAGGCGTCACTTCCAGAGGCTCCAGAGGTATGAATAGAGTTCTTTAGACGGTATAACCTGCTTGAAAATTAAGTGGGACTACTGTAATTTAAGCGTATAATCTTAGGAACATTTGTACAAAAATTCTTCATTCGGTTAATTATTTCTGCATTTCTGCAACAAAATTCGAAAATCAACAACAGTTTCAGGTTTAGGAATACATTTTCACATGTGCTATTATCACGTTCCTTCTTTATGCACAAGAGGCAAACATTTCCATCATGGCTCTCACTTCTGGAACTGAGATCTTGCAAATGGAAGGCAAGATCATTTGATTAAAACAACTTTTATAGTTTGAAGATACAACATTGCAACATTTAATGTCTGATCAGCTCCATTACACTTGATTTCCTTATCTAGTCCCTTTTCTTTTCTAATGAATCGGTTATTAGTAAGATAAACAAGCAATTGAAACTGTGAAGTTCCGTACAGAAGCACCTAAAGGGAACACAGTCAGCCGTTGTAATCCATAGGCACATTGTAGAAGATGTTTTTGCAGCCCATGCTTCCACCGAAGATATAAGTAGTTTAGAAGTGTTATATATTTCACAAATCTATATATCATATCAATAAATAAACTCTTAGTGTATGTTCCAGACCTGATTCTTAATCTCCACAGACAGCGTGAATGATTTCAGGGAGAGTATCCATTCATAAACTTCGGTTTTTCTATTCATCCATTATGATTTCCAACTACAATTTCTAGCCTCTAAATTAAGCTTTTCTCTATGATGTGCCTCAAGATGGAAATAGGCAAATCCTAACACTGATTACGTACAGATCACACCCTACAACATAATTCCTGAAGTCCACTTTTACATGCAGTCCAAAAACCTGTGGGGAGTAAGGTTTGGTACACAGAAAAGTAGCTGTCTTCTTTTTCTCTTCTTTGTTTATCATTCAAAAAAGAAAGCATCCGTCTCATTTATGACCAAGACCATATCTTATTCAACTCCATGTCTTTCCTGGTATTTGATAATGTTCTGTCTTCAAAACAGAACCGAGTCATTGTCAGTCAGTACAATCCGTCCTAGTTGCTGCCTGGTAACATGAAATTTGATGTTTCATTTCACTCCCTTGTTGTTTTCTTTTCATTAAAGAACAAATAAATAGCGCATGGAGCTAGCTGCCTTCTAAAGTAATAGGCAGGAACATAACTATAAATCTCCAACAATTCTACCTCAAATAACTAATACAACCTTGTTTTTTCCCAACTTCAGATTAGTCCTCAACTGTCTACCAATTCCTCAATCGAGTACACAAGATATCATTTTTTTCAATTCCATCTCCAAAGTATTAGACATTCCTCAATCGAGTCCCCCATCTATGTCCACCAATTTTTTCGTCCACATTACTCATGCTATACAATAAAACGACACCATTTCGAGAATAAAGATTCCGTCAAAAAAGGTAGAATATCTTAAACAGAAGACGCAATTGAAAAAACGCGTGATCTTTGGAGACCCAATTGAGAAAATCAATAGTTTATGGAACTACATCGCGAATCAATTCATAGTCGGGGACTAATTTGAGGTTTTCCCTGATTTTCTTTAACGTAACCTATAGCTAATATGCTACACTACAAACTATACTCTAAGAATGTATACATTTTGTAGAACGTTTTGTGAGATATTATGCATAAATATAATCAAGGGGAGTCAGCATTCAACCCATGTCTTGGTGTATGCACAGCAATAAACAAGAACATGCATCAAGAGTGGTCACCAGTGGTGTAATAAAGAAGCCTAATCTTGGTATATGCATGATAAATAAGCAAAAGGAAACAGAGTCTCTCAACCTTGCATGCTTATTAATGCTAAGACTTCCCTCCCCCCCCACCCAATCAAATGAATCCAAGAACTAATTGAATAACTTATCATCCATAAGCTACCAACATGGCATAGACACCCAACCACTCTCCATGCCTGCAAAGTGTACATGTGAACATTATTGTAAGCAGAACAATTCCTAGACCTTCAGCACATCAAACTAAAGGGTAGTTTTGTCAGTGAGATACATTGCTATTTACATTTTTGTCAATGCTTATTTACCAGACCACTTGTTCATAAAGAAAATAAGAGATATGAAGTGAGTGGAAGGACACGGAAGCCATTGCAACTCTGGGATCTATCCACCTAAACCAAAGATTCTTCTCACTTCTGTCCTTGTTTTTCAAGGGAAAAAAAACAAATAGTAGATCCCAAAATCAAGAATTTATCAAGTCTTTTCCAGCTAATTAATCCAGAGAAGAAAATGACTAACAATACAGTTTTTTTTTTCAAAACAATATATATTTACCATTTTCAGTGGCGAGATGGCTTAGAAATCCAGCAGGTGAGCTCCTCTGCCGCACCAAAGATCCAGCACCATGTGCTACCTCATTAAAGCCGTACGACCTCTGCAAACTGCCGCTACTGCCACCACTTTTGGGTGCTTTTGGATCGCAGCTGGAAGGGTTGACTTTGCAAGTTGACTCTGAGGTTACCGAGGGCGAGTCACCAGAGAAGTATTGTCGACTGCCCACAAGGGAAGTCGATCCAAGGCCAGAGAGTTCACGGTCAACCCCGATGACTGAATCAACAGCTCTGGTTAAAAAAGACCCTGGGGCTGAGCCATACCTGGTCAGCCCACTTGGGACCGTAGGTTTTTGTGGCGACGAGGATGACGACGACGGCTGTTGATACATGATACGTGCTGGTTTTTGCCAGACAACTACTGTACAAGCTGCTGCAGAAAGAAACTATCGCAGTTAAAGACTTATAGAGAGAGGGAGAGGAGAAGCTAGTATGGGAAAGGAAAGTTCGATATGGAAGAAGGAGATTGCTGGATGGGGAAATGTCGAATGAGTAATTTCTTGCGTTAGCCTGTGCCTGAGCTTTAATTGTTTTGTAATATAGTGAAGTGTATACAGACAATCTACTTTATCGAACATGTGGGGGAGAACCTTTCTTCTTTTTCTTTCTTTTTTTAATTGGCCAAGTTGCTAGTATATTATATTATAAGTCACCTAGAGATTATTTTCTTTCTGCCAACCTTTTTTTTTTTTTATCTTTTATAATTGATTCCTTTTTTTTTTCTCTGATACCCCAATGAGAATTTTCAATTTTTTCTATTTTTGGTCATATATATATACATGTGGATTTTTTGCTTTATTTTCTTGTTTTTTTTATAAAGATATTTATTTTATTAAATTAAAATTGAGGAAAAATAATTAAGGACTATTTTACAAGTGGACATATAGTTGACTCTTTTTTCTTCTTCAAATCCACTAGTAGCTATCCTATTTTGATCTTTCACGTGATATTTTATTAGTAATATGTGTAAAACTTTCATTGTTGCATGAAGACCAATACAGGGGCAAATTACACAAGAAAATAAGAAAAATAAACAAGATCAATATAACAATATATTATATCTGCCTAGATTGATGGTTTACGCTACATTGTGATTTAGATCATTTTTATTTTTAACAAGGGTTAAATAAGTTCATTTTATTCAACTATATGATAGCAAAAACATGTAACCATGTAAATAAATTGAATTAAACAAAAAAACATTGATCATGATGGCCTCTAAAAAAAAAACGTATGCCAATATTCTGAAAAATAATTTTATAATCTTACTTGATAACAAAGTTAAAATTTAACAAAATAATATCTAAAATACATTTTTAATTGATCTAAGAATATATAAAAAAACATCAATCAATAAAATATTAAAGGATAAAATTAAAAAAAATATATTCAATTAAAAAAAAATAAAAAACATCCTCAGTCAACTTCTTACAAACCAAACAAATCTTTACCTCTAATTTCAAAAGAAAAAAAAAATAATTTAAAAAAATGAATAATTATAAATACAAATTAATTATACATGTTGTACAATTTGATATATGTCAGAGAACCTTCTAAACCCGAAAACTTGATCAATTCAAGGAAAGAAATCTAATCAACATATAACCTAAAAGTTGTTTATGAAGGTAAATTTGTATATTTAAAAAATTATATTCTCGATCAAAGAAATAGAAAGAATCCAACAACTTAAATTTATTAAAAGCATGTAAAAAAAGGTAGAAAAAAGATAACATGGATATTCCTATATAACAATGCAAGTGACAAATACCATATTGTAGACATCAAAATTTTACATGCACAATTCAATGTCCAAATAATTTGTAGTTTAATACGTTGGATTTTAGTTTAATATCCTCTTAATTAAGGGTATTTCAGGTTCATTTTGATTTTCCTATTCATCCTATTATTTGATTTACTATTCATTTTATTATAGTAACTTTGTAGCTTTCTTAAGATTTTCTTGATGAAGAAGTCTTTCTTATAAATTTCATGTCATCTTAGAAGTTTTTTTTATAAAGTGTTCAAAAAATATAGCTCAAGTACAATAGTAGTGTTCCTAACTCCATATGATGAGGTCATACCATTCTCCTTTACATTGATAAAATAATGTTCAAATAGCATAAAAGAGTATTGAGCGTTGATCATTGGTTTAGAAATAACACTAGAGATGGAAATTTACTGGCTATATGTTTATAAAGGCCTAAAGTTTTTTTACTAATCAACTTTTAGAAAAGTATGATATTCAAAAGATAAATCTTATTCCATATAAAAAAATATGTTTCTCAATTGATGCTATGTAAGCATTGAGCATGTCCTAAGAATCCAAAATCAATAAATCGATGCATTGACAAACCTAGCAATAGTGTTAGCATATTTTAAGCATGAGGTAACCTTTATACTAATATACCAAAAATGAACAATCCCGCAACTCTATTTGGAAAATACTATAAGCAATAATATTTTTATTGCTCAGTTGATAAGGAAGAATTAAGCCAATCAATAATTGATTACCTAGAGTTCGGAAGATTACAAGATGATCAACGATATAAGACAAATATTTACAGATGAGCATCTTAGTTTATCTACTATAAATAAATTCTTTATAGGTAATTATTTAATGGTGTTCTTCTTAGATGCTTGGATGGAGAAAAAACATCTCAAATTCTATAATAGGCTTATTTTGAAGTTTATCATGCATATGGATTTAGGTCTAAACTTTATTTTTGCATTAAAAAAAGGGGTATTATTTGCCAAGCATGGTAAATGATTGTATGGACTTTGCAATAAGGTGTCATGCCCGCTAATTTCACATTAACTTTATTCACTGACCATTAAATCCTTTATATTTTTAGATTGCATCTTGGCTTTTGGATGATCGAAGTCTTATAATGTTGGTCTTATAACTAAAATCTATAGTCAGATATTCATACATCCTGGTAACAATTGACTACTTTTTCAAATAAGTAGAAGCAATACCTTTGAAAGAAGTAAAGAAAAAAATGCTTTTATATATGTGTATGTGTGTGTGTGACACTTGCTGCTATTTTTTAGGCAACTTTAAATGCATAAACATGAATGAAATCCTTATTTCAAGAAAACATGAATAAAAAAAGCTAAAAAAATAATAAGCAATGAGTTTCAAATCAATGTCTAAATAACTGAATAGATATTCTTTATATATATATATAAACCCTTGCAAGCCTTTTGTATTATAATAAACACTTTGAAAAACATTTTTATGACACAAGACTCCATTTTCCTTTCGGAAGCATCAAATCATGGCTTTGAAATAAATTTATACTCTTATGATAAATGAGGGTTTAGTGTAAATAACTCACATAGACACCAAAAATTGAGCCAGTCTATTTGACAAATCTTATTAGAATTATTTTCTTGTGTAATTAAAGAAAAAGCTTGAAATAAGTATAGACAAGTCTTAGGCAAAGAGAATTTATTTTTAACATATGAAAACTCCTTAAAACTACTGATAAACTCTTTATAATATTCTCCTATGATAGATAGGTTATTAATGTTGTGTATTTCCTAAAATGAAATCCCTATTTCTCTTTAAGAACTTAAGAATATATTCTTACCAAGACACTAATATTCAAATAGTGCTTGGCAAATATTTTTTGGGCGATGATAATTAAAATCACCTAAGTGATTGTATATATCAATCCATTATTGTTTCTTTTCAAAAAAATATTGTAGCTTTTTAAATACCAATCTGAAGATCCTTCAAGATACTAGATTCCACTTTGCAAGTCAAGTTTGATGCTCTATTTGACCTTTCTCTTGTCAATCAAGTCTCTAATATAAGCCTACAGAACTTTTATGATCATTATTATAATGTGGAGAAAAGCATAGAGAAGATCGATGTTTTATAATAATCGCATCATCAGAAGCCATTTGTTTTATAAGGCCAATTCAAATACAAAATTTAGTAGCATATACTTTGGTGTTTATACTTCGTTGTTCCAAAATAATTAGAAAAGTTACTTTTAAGGGTGCTTCAAATTAAGGCCTAAACTAATTAGTTCTTAGGGGAGGTGATGTGAGGGTGAAAGATATAAATATCAATAGATGTTAATTTGGTCAAATTTTTATGAGCTTTTTAGTGAAAAACATTAACAAGTTATTGTCTTACTTTCACTAAAAAACAAGAATGATGATATAGGTCATAGGGTAAAAAAAAAGGGTACAAAGCCTTTATTTTTAATTCAAGAGTTTAGATTAGATCTCAAACTCGTTTAAGAATATGAGGTGAGCTTGATTGCTTGACGAATGAGTTTTGCCAAGTAAAGAGTCTTTAGACTTGAAAAAAAGGCCCAAACATGAAAAGAGAACATAAAGTATCAAAATTCAAGAAGGGAAGACAAAGCTTGCCTATCGATCTAATGGATTTACAGTTAATGGTACAAGAAAATGAGAAATAAAAATAATTTTTTATTAAAAAAACAAAAAAATTGGTCATCTAGGCCAAGCCCGGGCGACCAATTGGTCACCTTTTTGACAACCATCCTAATTTTCTTTACCTCTCTATGATTTTTCTTTCATCTTTGCCTTTTTATTCCGTATTTATACATTTATTTTATCTTTTATGTGCTGATAATTTTAATATAGCACACATAAAGTTTTGTACACAAACTTTTTACAGACAAGCACTATTTTTTATCATCAATAACTGCATTTCTACTACGGCCCCTAACCACATAAAATAAATGAACTCCATTAAAAAGACATGACACACCAACTTTTCTTCCAATCTTGTGCATTTATTAGACATATAATTAATGGAACAACATCACACCAACTAATGAGCCGCTTTGTTAGCCAATGACACAATTTTTTCTATATAAAGAAAAGTTCAAACTAGATGTATAAATACACCTAGACTTATAAGTAGGAAGGGGACCAACTTTGGAGCCACATACTCACCATAACAAAGCCACATAAATTCTCACACAGAGCCATACCAACTATACTCAGATATGCTGCACATTATGTACTTTTATTTTTTCTTTTTTTTCTAAGCATTATATTCTCTTTCATATATATATATTTATTGATTTAAGTTTCAAAGTGTCCCACTTGGAATGAGGGATTGGTTTACGGGAGAAACCTAGGCCAATACTCCACAAATAATCTATCTTTTAAGTTTTTCAATTAAATAGTAATGTTTCTCGAAGAAAATCTTTATGTAGTCTCCATGTAAACACCCAAAAAAAGAAAGAAGTAAAGCCAGAAATGACTCCACCATCGCTACTAATTTTTGAATTGACAGCGACACAGTTTTCGCTACTAATTTTTGAATCGGCAGCAACTCAGTCTAAGTAAAGGTTTAGGGAAACAAACCAGACTGCCTTAAGGAGTTAAGAGAAAGGGGAAAACTGGTCTTGGGATAACCAGAATGGGAAGAAAGAATAAATTTAAATCAGCACCGAAACACCTCACCTCTTTAAGAGGGGGTATACATACAAGAAGGAGAGAGAAGGTGACCCTTCCTCTTCCCAAAGATATATCTATAATAGCTGCATGTCCAACTGTACGCTTCCCTTTCTTCCTCTTTCCTAACAGAAATTAAACCTAAGCTCCAGTTGTAGTTGTCTCCTTAGGCATGAGAAAGAGAAGTGACAACTTGGAGGAGGAAAGAGCCTAGACCTCCTCTCAGGACCAGCTGTAGCCATTGTTGCAGCATAACCACTCCTTTTCAAGGAAAAAAACTGAACACAACCAGCCTGCATGCAGTCTTCCTTGAGAGTTGAGTGAGACATGAGCTAAGTAAAGATGAGAAAAACCAAAAATAAGGGAGAAGGAAGAACCTAGAGGGCTGGCTGGATATCAGGTGAGAGAAGGAAAAAACTGGACTAAGAGAGAAGAACATACCACTAAACCCTTCCTAAAACTATTGTGAATCGTGAGGTATGAACCACAACCCTTCTCCACCGTTCTTGTAATTTTGAGACAAAAAAGAAAGGAAGATGAAAACCCCAACTAAATGACCTAGGAATTTCCAACAACTGTTAAGGAAAATTGACTAGGCAGAAGGATGGAATTAGGGCTGGGTATGGGTCCTAATTCCAGATATATTAATAAAGGAATTGGATAGTTTTGGATACACAAATTGAAGGGGAGGGCCGACTATAGAAAGAGTTAAACTGAATGCAATATAAAGTGATGAAAAAACATGGATTGTGACTATGTGGAACCTTATACCCTATTAGAATCAAAATTGGAAGTATATTGGTGTTAATGATGTGAAATTCTGCTTGTGTTTGATGAAATGACATGATAATACGTTAAGATGATGTTATGTGTAGAATTAAGTTGTCTTTAAACCTTGAAGAGCATTCTAGAACAAAAAAAACAGAAACCATATTATGTTGATGCCCAATTCCATTGTGTGATTGATGAAATTGCATGCTTATGTGCCATGTGAATTAAATTGTAACTGCAGCAGAAACGAGACTCCCTCTAGTAATTTTTTGGTTCATTGATGTGTTGAATGTGTGTGTGTGTGATTATGAATCGAGAAAGTGAGCATGTAATTATAAACTATATTAGTATAAAGCCATAATGCAATTGCGAATGCATGAATATATGTAGTAGCTATGCTAAATGCCGATGTTGGAATGAATGAATTGAAAAACCTTGCTAAATGAACTTGTGTTGATGCTGTTTGATGATAAATGATGAGTGGAGTGTGATTCGAGGAGTCCTATGTCCATCTCGAGCGAGAAGCATGAGTAGAGGGAAGCCTAACGTAAGCCTTACGCTTGGCCGAAAGGAAGTAATGAAACCAGAAACGATTCCATCGCCATTGCTGATTTCTGAATCGACAACGACATGGGTTGCGTTGATGATTTTTAAGTCGGCAGTGACTCAGTTTTCGTCAACAATTTATGTGTCTGCCGAATTGTAGTGTCTGCAATGAATTAGCTTTCACTATCGAATTATGGTGTCTACATCAAATCACTTTTTACTACGAATATTATATTGTCTGTAGCGAATCAACGTTCACTGTCGAAACTGTGTTGTCTGCAGCGAACTAGCGTTCGCTGCCGAATTGTGTTATCTATAATGAATTAGCTTTTACTGCCGAATTAGCTTTCGCTGCTGAATTATGTAGGCTATAACGAATCAGTTTTCACTGATGAATTGTATATCACCAACGAATTAGTTTCTCTGCCGAATTCTATATGTCACCAGCGAATCAGTTTCGCTGCCAAATTCTGTAAGTAACTAGCGAATCAGTTTTCGCTGACGAATTGTATGTCACTAGTGAATCAGTTTCGCTGTCGAATTTTATAGGCCACCAGCGAATTAGTTTCGCTGCCGAATTCTATATCTAACTAACGAATAAGTTTTCGCTGACGTAGTGTATGTCATTAGCGAATCAATTTCGCTGCTGAATTTTGTATGTCCCCAGCGAATCAGTTTCGCTGTCGAATTCTATATAACTAGCGAATCAGTTTCGTTGCCGAATTCTGTGTAACCAGCGAATCGGTTTTTGCCGCCAAATTCTGAATGTAACCAACGAATCAATTTTCGCTGATGAATTGTATGTCACCAGGGATCCAATTTTTGCTGACAACTTTCTATGGCAGTAGCAGCTTAGCCGCTGATGAATTTCATGTCAGAAATGACTTAATGCTTGTAACGATTTCATTGTATAATTGTATAATGTGTGGAACACTGGAATGTGAACATGTGCATTTTGAAATAAGTATGGCGATAAGTTATGTGTTTACCGAATGTAAATGTGCTGATTTATGATAATTTGATGTATCAGGTGGTGCGACCGGAATCGAACCTTCGACCAGATGAGTACACTACGGGAGGAATAAGTAGGTGATTTCCACCCCCTTCTAGCGTAATGTTAGTTTCTGAAGTGAATTTATTATGAAGGATATATTGTTGTGCTATATGAAATGCTAAACTGTCACGAATGGTATGGGTATTACAAAGGATCTATTGTTGTATTATACTGAATGTTAATTATCATGAATGGTTGTATGAGTATTACGAAAGATCTACCGTTGCATTATATTGAATGTTAATTATTACGAATAAAAAATAAATCATCATATATGATATTCAAGAATGTCATTCATACTCATCATATAATCATCATGCTTAAATTATTTATATTACATGCATATTTAAAATTATCTCACTCAAGCGAAAAGTAAAAGACTAATGAGGATCGCTAAAAGTAACGCTAGAAGAACCTATAATGAATACAAAAAATACTAACAAAAAACTTGAATTAAATAACATAAATGATTATAACTCTAAGATTAGAGGCCAAAATGTAATTATAAAATCGAAACAGATCCACCTGATTGATCTCGAATATGTACCAAACTGATCAAACTTAATAGATCAAGCCCTAGTACTCGATCGATCGGTCGACCAAAATCGATCAATTATTCAACCGAAACCATCCTGACCAATCAGTCGTTTGGTTGATCAGGATTTTGATCAGGATTTTAAAATCCTGATCTGTCAGTCCTCTAAAATTTTACAAATCCTAAAAAATTCTAACATGTTCCTCACAAACCTGTAACTAAAATCAATCAATTGAACTCAAAACACAAACTTCAAATCTCTAACATCTTAAAATCAAACTTAACCACTATAATCAAACATAAAAATATCAAGATATTACCTTAGACCCTTATCTCCAACTTTCACTTCTTCTTTCCTTTTCCTTCTTCCTCTCTTCTTCTCCGGTTCTCTCTCTCTCAAAGAAATGAATCTCTTTCATCTTTTTTTTTTTTTAACCTCATATATATACATTGGAAGACTTTTAATACCTCTCCTGCTAAATGCAATGTATTAAGAATAAAGGGACTGATCTACATGCTGCGCTGCATACTCCTGCTTGTCCTTTACCCCTTCAAGCTTGCCAATACCACACTTTGGTTTCACCAAAAAGAACGAGACTGATATCTCATTTGATCAATATGCAAAGATGTGGGTCCATCTTCTTTGCATTCCCTTTAATAAAACCAACATAATGAGAAGATGGGCTATGCGTAAAGGATTATGAAGGGATGTACAATCCTGACGATTCTCTCGTTGTTCATTAGAATTTGTTCATATATACTAGCTTAGAAAATTCTTTTACCATGAGATTTGCAGTCATTCCCTGGTGCAGGCTATGCTTTGCTGGTGTTTGAATTTCGTTGTGGATCTATAATCATCTTCTGTTTTTTTTATTTAAACCAGGAGAGAAGAACCAGAATAAGTGGGAAACTGAAGAAACTACAAGATCTCGTTCCGAACATGGATAAGGTAATAATGTGGTTTTCTTTTCTTCACACATCATGGAATCTTCTTTGAGTATTGGTATTTGTCATAAAGTTCCTTCACTAAATTCGTTGAGAGATAATGCACACACACAACCCTACCTTGTGCTGGCATGGATGGCCTGACTGGTTAAGGCCAGTTAAAGATTCCATGATGACATTAACTTGATCAATCATTTATATTTTGTGAAGTATATTGATCATAGCCACGGGGGTTTTTCTTTTATTTTCTTTTTGGATTTTTGTCCAATGGGCCTATGCCATAGGGGAAGCCTATCCAAATCAATGGGCATTTTGGATAGATGATGACTTGATCAACATAGGGCAGCTTCTTGCTCAATTATTCTAAGCATGTGGTGGACTGCTCCTGCTAAGTCATCTACTGATGTAAGTTGGCATCCTTCTTCGAGCTGCATTAAGAATGTTCCAAATTTAGTCGAGAACTGATTCATTTTGGTAGAACAGGCAAAGAGACATGCATTTCTAAACTTAGGAAACCCCGAAAATACTTGAAAGTATCCTCAACCTGCCCATTCTACCCCATACGACAATAATTGAAGACCATTGCTTATGAAATGGCTACAGATTTCCTCGCCATCAATTTCATTACTGCGGGGTCATTTGCTATAGTTCATGCTTACAGAATGAAATACACGACCCATCAATGATCAATGTAACATGTTCAATAATATTTAATCAATGGAAGTGACTGCATTTTTCTGAACATGATATAAAATCTCCTTTGAATAAAAATGCTATATACTGATAGAGATGGCACCCAAAGGGACAAAAAGAATATATTAGTAGGATTCGAATTTTCTTATTCTTTTATGCAAGGGCCCAGAAATAAAGTGAATAAATAATCAAACACCAATTACATGATACCTTTTCAACTCACACATCCGAAGAAAAAACTTGCAAAACATTTTCCAGGATTCCAAATATAGTAAATTATGAAGAATGTGTTGTATGCTGATTTTCTCAACAACTTGCAGCAAACAAGTTATGCAGACATGCTGGATTTCGCACTGCAGCATATCAAAGGCCTTCCAAATGAGGTGGAGGTGAGTGAGACATTTACATCATGATCAGATATAAATGATGGCTAAATAGCAATGGCAAATGGTTGTATTACTTATTGCTGGTCTTCCCCTAATCTTCACTTGATATTGCTTGTCCATCTCTTACAGAAACTCCACAAAGAAATGGAAAATTGTACCTGTGGATGCGAAAAATCAACCCCATGATTGTGTGAAAAATGGGGGCCTGGAGCGATGGGCAATTCTTTGCTCTTCGTGTGAAAAATCATCACTTCACGGCAAGGCAACCGAAAGTTAGATGGTCTATTAGAGCACCATGATGTTCGGCTGAAATGGGATGAACGTTTGACACGACATAAATTCGTGAAAAAAGTTTTTGATTCAAGGAATTTGAAGGCAGGCTAAAGTTATCTTACCAAATTTCGGTTAACAACTGTAACGTTAGGGAATCAAACCCAAAACTGTATATAGTGAAGTGATATTGTTGACTTGTAGTTAATCAGAAATGATGCATGTAAAAATGCTGTTTAATTTCCCCATTTGTTTTCTTGGTATTTGAGAATTGAAAACATGGTTATCAAATCTTGTCCGAGATGGTCCAATATTTGGACCGTAGTCGGTCGATGAGTGAGTGTGATAATATTTGTTTTTAAAATAATTTTTATTTAAAAATATATTAAAATAATATAAATTTTATTTTTTTAAAATTATTTTAAATTTCAACAGACCATACAAATTTAAAATATAAAAAACAATTAAGATCAAACCTAATTGATTTTTTAATAAAAACTACATGGTTTCAATTTTTTTTTTATAAAAAATACAAAAAGTTTGAACATGAAAAAAATAATTAACCTAACTAAACTCTGCTAAATTATTTATTGAACTTCTAAACTCATAACCTTGGTCAAGTTGCAAGACATATATGATATAATCATGACCAATAATGTTAAAACTCAAAACCAAACTCAAAACCACAGCTAACATGTGGTGTGCCCTAATAATCCCCATAATAAAAAAAAAACCATAAATAGGAGCTTTTTTTTGTTTTATAAATTTTGAAAATAGCATTTGAAAAATAAAAAATAACTAGGAGTATTAAAAAAAGTAAGATAAAACTTGGTATGTATAAGGGATCTATTGTTGTATTGTATTGAACATTAACTATCATGAATGGTTGGATGAGTAATACGAATGGTCTACTGTTGTGTTATATTGAATGCTAAACTGTTATGAAATATTTGTTTGTGTATTACAAATGATCTATTATCGTGTTTATTGAACGTTAAACTATTATGGAATGTCTGTACGGGTATTACGAAGGGTCTACTATTATGTTATAATAAATATCAAATTATTATGAATTGTTTGAATAAGCATTTCAAAGGATATATTATCATGTTATAGTGATTTCATAAACCGTCTCTGGAACGTTTGATTGGTTAATGATTAACTTTAGTTAATGGCATCCTAGAAGGATGATCAGGTTGCGTTTTATGATTAGCTACGGCTAATGGCATCCGAGACGGATGACCGAGTTGTGATTGATGATTAGCTTTGGCTAATGGCATCTTAAGCGAATGACCGAGATTGATAAATGATTAGCTTCGACTAATAGCATCCTAAGTGGATGACCGAGATGAATAAACGATTGGCTTCGGCTAATGACGTCCTAAGAGGATAGCCGGATTTGGGAGTTACGAGTTAGTTTTAAGAATTGATGCATTCATATGTACTATGTTTTGTATATACCAAGTATATGAAAGAACTACGATTGTTATGCTTTAAACAGAGAATAACGTTAGTTCGGTTAATGATATTCGAGATGGATGACCGGGTTTGAGTATTGTAATTAGCCTTTGTAATTGACGAATTATTAAGGATGATATTTACAAAAGTAAGGAGAAATGAAAAAATTATGCTTTTTTGATCCATGAATGAAATGTAATGTTAATATTGTTTTATTATGTTTTTTTAAATTGCCTATAATGATTGAAATTATCTTGTGCTGTAACAGGGACATCATGCCAACATGGTGCGTAAGAAAATCTGTTTCACGGCTCACACATTTTGAAAAGAACTATATATTCGCATGTTATGGGTGATATGAGTTTTGTATGAACAGACGTGTTAATCACTCAATTAGTCGTCTGGCCCCTTTTGTAAAGACTTGTAATGAAAAATTGAAATGGAACACGGATATGTATGTGCAAACATATAGATTTGATGTGTATAAATATACGTATGTAGTATTCTTCTTATGAGGATGTTATGTTGTGAAATTACATGAGGTCAAGATAACAAAAGTATTAGTTATGTAACTTGCCGTTCAACACTTTTGTATGAACTCATGATGATAACGAGACTAAAACATGAATGCGAATTTATGAGTATGTCAATATGATGTAATGTAAACCTATGAGTATGAAAATATAATATTATGGGCATGTGTATTGAGAATCCATTTTATAGGAATGTTGATTTACGTTATCGTACATGGATTGTGCCTTGTTAATGAATAGAATGCAATTATAAATATGCAGAATGATATGATGAAAAACATCCAGAACCTGATGATTTATAAAAAAAAATAAAAATTGCATCAATTTTGGACTTGAAAAAGTCGGGTTGTTATACTCCATGTCTCCCCTGAAAATCTCTATGAACTCCAACGAAAGTCTTCATGACTAACATCTCCATGAAAAATCTACATGGTCTATATCATCAAATCTCTATGACTATATAAAAATCTTAGTGTTCCAAAACATGTCTCCATAAAAATCTTTGGTACTCTTTAAAAAATATTTCCATGTCTCTATTATGTCTCTGTCTTCCAAATATATATGTTTAAAAAACTGGAAGGAAGGGGAGGGGGGCAATGATGGTATAAGAAAATAAAAAATAAAAAAATAAGTTATTTATAATTTTTTTTAAATATAATAGCTAGAGCCAGACGACTAGTTAAGGTCGCCCAGGCCTAGCTCGAGTGACCAAGCATCCTGAGGCGACCACTTGGGTGACCTTGGTCGCCTTTTTTTGGGCAAGCAATATGGCCGCTCCTTTTTTAGGTGATTGATTGATAGTCCTTTTAACGACTAACCAGATTTTCTTCCTTTCTTTGTGATTTTTCTTCCATCCTTTTTTTTCTTTCATATTTATACGTTTATTTTATCTT
The DNA here is from genome assembly GCF_000002775.5 of Populus trichocarpa. Taxonomy (NCBI): domain Eukaryota; kingdom Viridiplantae; phylum Streptophyta; class Magnoliopsida; order Malpighiales; family Salicaceae; genus Populus; species Populus trichocarpa. The sequence continues at coordinate 22,378,378 of NC_037286.2, read as the reverse complement.
TCCGAACTTATAATTTTGATGTAGCACACATAATTCTTTGCATGCATAAACTTTTTACAAACAAGCACAATTTTCTATCACTAATAAATACATTTATGCTATACCTACCAACCACATAAAATAAATAAACTCTATCACAAAGACTTGGCAAACCAACTTCCCCTCTAATCTTGTGCCCATGCTAGACACAAAATCTATGGAACAACATCACATCAACCAATGAGTTACTTGGTTGGCCAATGACACAATTCCTCCTCCATGAAAAAAAAGTTCAAGCTAAGTGTATAAATACGCCCAAACTCACAAGTAGGAAGAAGATTAATTTCATAGCCACATACTTACCACAACAAAGCCACATGAATTCTCCATACAACATCAAAATACTCACATTATGAAATTTTATTTTGCTTTCAATGCATTCCTTCCACACACACACACACACACACACACACACACCAATGTAAGCATAAAAAAAATCCATGAGAGACTGGTTTACATAAGCAACCAGTGTATCCTATCTTTACCATAATGTGATTTGATGGCATTAATTTCCTTTTTTTTTTTGGCCGATGTTTAGGTGCTAGATTTCTTGTATTCCTCAACATGGCACCATGTTAATCCATCATAAGTATAGCAAAAAAAAAGAGACGATTATACAATTGTAAAAAAAATGACAACAAATGGTAAATAACCTATGTTTAAGTAGTGTTTATAAATGAAATCAAGAGCTTAAATCTTCTCTATTGTAGTTCATAATTGGTGTTATTTTTATATCCTAACACATGAACATAACTACTCTTCAAAAGTTCTTAAACTTCGTCCGAACATGGGTGTGGTGCATCTAAATAAAAGGATGGTGTAATGTAGGTACAATGTTTCAAGATGTCGGAGTGTGTGTGTAATAATCCATATATCCTTTTATTTTTATTCAAAAAAGAAAGAAAGAATGTTTACATTAATTATAAACATCGATGAAAATATAGGTCTTTTGTTAACAAAAATATGGGTACTATTTAGTCATTTGCTAGCCCTACATGATGCGGCCCTAAGGTCCACAAAAGAAAGCCTATACAATATACAAAAATGATAGGGAAGCCTCGAAAAACTTGGGTGCAAGAATGATAGAGAAGCCTGGAAAACTTGGGTTGAGCCCTACAATCTAAATTAAACTTAGGTTAATAATTAATTTGTGGTTTGGAAGGGTGCCTTTGTCATTCTAACACAAGCATGCTTTTCTCTTCTTCTTTTTTCCCGATTTGCCATAATTAAATTATATAAAGTCGTATAGTGAAAAAAGAGAGAAAAAAACACCTTAAGTGTGCATCTTATGGAGAATATAATAGCTAAACTAGCATGGCCTCTTGTCAAAAACCCTCTACTTGACAATGCTGTGAGGTTAATTTGTTCCATTGTTTGCTTGACTCTAAGGACGTTGATGGCTTTGAAATGTCTTGTGATGATCGCAAAATATAAAGCAAGAGTGCAGTGTTATATCATAACCTATGTGTTTAGTTAATTTCCTCGTCAAGAAAAAAAAAAATATGGGCGGCTCTATAGTATCAAATTTGAGGTTCATGGGTAGGTGTTTTCATTGGTGGAGGATGAGTTCTACATTGAATAAAAATGTAAAAATATAGAAGTTGTCCGTATTTTAATTTTGAAAAATTGAAACTCACAATAATTATACAAATGAAGGTTATTTCTTCTTTCATTTAGTAATATAGTTTGAATATATTAAACTTATATAATCCCAATAAAAAACTAACTCCATAATAATTTTATTTAAGTTAATTGGTCTAATAGATTGTACGCATAATTAAGCACATGCATGACTTCCTAGCCTACTTGCATTCAATTTTATGAATATTTGGTCAATGTTAAATAATTATTTTAATTTAAAAATTTAAATTATTAGATGATACCCTAAAAATTATTTTATATTACCATCTAACACATATATATTAATCTAAGAATTTAAATTATTAGACAATGTTCAAGAAATTTTATATTACCTATATAATTACATAATAAGTTATTATAAATATGTACCAACTCTATCAACAAAAGAAAAAAGAAAAAAGAAAAAAGAAAAAAGAAAAAAGAAAAAGAAGTTTGTTAATATCCAAAATGGACTTATATGTTGAAGATTACGTATTTGTCATTAATGTAGCTTGAGTAAATCTCCAAGAACTTCATCGTTGGGTAATTCCAATGTTTCTGGAGACAGAAAATAGAATATTCAGTAACTATAAAAACAATAAACAAATCTTTTTAAATCAACAATAGGATTCTGAAGATTAAAACCCCAGTTTGCGGTGCTACAAGCAGAATCATTGATCTTATGTTGATTATCCAATTTTTTAACAGATGAAACTTGACCAAAGACTAACAACATACAAGAACACTATCACAGAATGAACTTCCATGACAAAATTAAGACACAGCAAGGTTCTTATCATCATTGAGAGACATCAAGCAAGCCTCCCAAATCTTACAAGATCCATCGTGACTGATCCCCAGAACAATCGAAGAACCATTCTCTATTAAAATGCTCTAATTTTACCGGCATAGAATGAACTCTAATAAGGGTTTTGTACGCTATTAAAATATTTTTATACAGGGGTATTTTATTCATTCTTTTATTATTATTATTATTATTTTGAATTGATGTTGACGGAGTATTTTAAAATTTAGTTTATGAGAAATTAGTATGCAGCGTGTTCCTATGCTAGAAAAACAGGAGATTTTTAGTAAAATTTCCTATATTCAACTTTTAATTAGAATAGGAAGCGGATAGGATTCAAATTTATAATTATTTGATCTTGGACATTTATGCATCATGATAGAAAACTATCTATCTCAATTAATGATATATATATTCTTTTATATTACTTATTAAACATAGATATACTTTTATATTACTTATTAAACATATTAATGATTATACAAGTTGAAATCTTATCACCATTATTTTTCTAATTAAAACTAAATTATCATCTGTTAATAACTGTTTAATATAACTTTTATGCTCAAAGAAAAAGGAATGTATTAATTTAACTATATTATTTTTCAAATACTTTTCAAAAGCTGCGTCATTCTCCTAAGATTTTTACCATATCATGTTATTTTTCAAAAACAAAAATCTGATGCTAGACATTCCCACGATTTTGTGTTAAAGTCGTAGTTAGCTGCGGGCAACGTTGGTCAGATTGGAATGCCTGCAGAGGAAAATGTAACTTTTACCAAAGGTCTAATAAAACAAGAAGTTACATGTGTTTCTTGCCTAAGCTACACAGTTCCATGCTTGAGCTATGGATTTCTCTTACATCTATATATGTTGTGGAAACGACAACCTACTTGTAATCTTCATTGCTGAAGACAAGCTTCCTGTTGCACTACCATTTGCTTCTACTTTAGGAGGCAATGCCGATATCTTAATCCATAAAGAAAAAGATCAGCACTCTTCTTTTTGTCAAAAGAGTAATAATAAACAAATATTTTAAAAAATTAAAAAAAGTATAACACTAAGATTATGGCTGCGTACCCCCCTCCACCATGCAATATTTTAAGCGTCTACACACCAATCTCTTGCAGATCCAAGATTTGACAGAGCAAAAAGGTATATTTCAGTGTGCTATTCTAGCTCAAATATTACATTCCATTTGAGGCTATAATAAATACATATAAAGAAAAATGCCTACATGCTGCATGTGATCAGGAAGTACACTGAGTCGTCTTAACAACGAGTTAACATCTTCATATATTATATTATATAATTAACAAGTGTCAAAACGATAGAAATTTTCTCAGTAAACTGTTTTCTAAAGTCTAAACAGGCCCCCCAAATCAACATGGAAGCTCTCGTTTATTTAATTAATCCAGTAAGTGGCAATAATTTATTGGGTTCATGGTCGTAATTAAATTAGTTATTTAATTACCAAGTTGTGTATAGTTAATGCTTTCCAAGCATGCATATGTTTACATTTACAATTATTTGACCTTCTAATATATATATATATATATATATATATATATATATATATATATAGAGAGAGAGAGAGAGAGAGAGAGAGAGAGAGAGAGAGCCACTACTTGAACAGTGCTAATATTAATGCAGCATTTTGATTGCTGATGAGGCTACAAGAAATTATGGCACAAATCTTAACAGGTTCTCATAATAAATTCTCCACTATAAAGTCAAGTCAAGCGAAGAGAAATTAAGGGTTGAAGCTCAAGTTCATCGTAAAGAAAAAGTTAACTTGATATCGTCAATGTATTTACATATGCAAAGTTGGGAGATATAAATTCTCTTACGCAAATAGCTTCAATGTGTTTCTCACAATAAATCTTCTTGCGATTTGGTTTGCGTACATACGTCTTTAAATATGATGCTTAGCTGACCTAGCAAATAAAATTCTCAAATCCATTTAGGAAAGTAATCCATAATAAAAAAGAAAAATAACGAATCTAATTTGAACATTAAAACAATTTTAATGGTAAAAGATGAATTGTTGTTTCACAAACCCTAAAATAATAGATAAGTTGATGCGGACCAACCCAGAAATACTAGCAAGGACCCATTATTTTTTCAAGATAAAGACATTTAAAGAAGCATTGGTTTTAAAAGTTTCGATCAAGTCAGAATTGAAAGATCCATTAGAGTATCAGAAGAAGGTTCTAATTAATACATCTTATCCATGTGCAAGAGAGATCAAATACAACTTTATTTGAGCCATGAGTTGAGTACAACAAAGAAAACAAAAGAATCATACTACAACTTGAAAATAACATAGGTGACTACCTTTCTCTTTTGTTTCTAGGATTAATGGGCTACATGGAAGGCTATAAATAAGCCTTTAATTAGTTCTGTAATATTTTATTTCCTTCTTTTTTTCTCATGACAGAATATGGATTTAATATTAGGGGTTTTTTTTTATTTTGTTAGCTATAACTCAAAACTTGTTTGAACTTAATTAATACTTTGTTTTTAGCTAGGATTTAGGATTTGTTTGGATCAGGTTATGAGCTTTTTAGTTAAGGGTTTTTGGGTCAGTTTTAAGTGGATCTCATATAAGTCTACATAAGGGGTCCATTAGAGTTAATTTTTTAAGAACTATTTAAACTCATGTAACTAAAATTTCATCAGCCATTGATAAATATTACTTTTGAATTTTTCAGTTTTAATGTGTGAAAATGATTTTTGCATTTTTCAGTTCTTGGACGAACTGAATCTGACTTACCGAAGATTAACTGGCTTCGTGTCGTCATTCTACTTATTCTAATAGTGTTGGTTCCTTGGGGTAAGTTTTCATTGTGTCACACTCCTATCAGATCTATTTTGGCTTTCCGGGATCATATCTCAATCTTGATTGTAGGTAGCGTGACCATCTAATTACAAAGTTCGCATCAAAAATTGAAGATATAGAATTATTATTTGATAAATTATAAATGTTAAAAAACCTTACACAAACAACTAATATTTATCATATTAAATAAAATCCTCAAACCAAATTAGGAAATATTGAACTCTTAAATAGTAAGCAAAATAAAAAATATAACGAAACAACAACTCTTGTGTCTAATTTGAATAATATGGGATTGAAAGCAACCTCAATTGTAAAAAATAGGATTTCATTAAATTGAAGAGAGAGAATTTTTATTTGATAAATCAAAGCTAATAATTTTCAAATTAAATAAAACTTTCAAACATAATTAGGAAATGAACCTCTAATAAATTATATTGTGAAACAACAATTTTCGAGCCTAATTTAGGCCTGAAAACGGTATCAATTGCAAGAGAAAAACTAGGGTTTTGCAGCTTAAATTTAAACATTTACATATGTAATTTTTTTTAAAGAAAAAAATATATAAGAGAGAGATAAATTAATTAATTTATTTAATTTTTATTGAAAAGGTGCATACCTTTGTATTAAGTCGTTGAGCTGGTTAAATACCAGATATTCTTCATCTTTGCTGTCTGTTTGACAACAAGAAGAAATTAAATATATAAATAAAACAACAGCATAAAAAAATTAATATATTAATGAGAGAAAACGACAGCTCCTCTGTATGGTGTGATTACAATTATTTTGTCCAAAGCCAACAAATGAACAGTGTCATGGACATATTTTGTTGCAAAAAATAAAAATAAAAATAAAAAAACAATAAATTATGATTATAATAATTGGTTCAATTAATTCGCAGCTGACCCAGAGTGCAAATATTTCAAAGACTTTGTAAGGCTATGGAAGTGGCTGCAAGCTACAAATCAAGGAGTTGTTGCTGTTGTTGTTATTATTATTATTATTATTATTATTTATTATTATTATTATTATTTTTGTTGGTTGTTGTCCTCAAACCCTCCCCACTATAAATTTCTAGATATTTCTTTAATTTAAATATTATAACGTTATATCCAACTGGGTCCTTAAATTACTTGAATACTAACAAGTAGTATCAACTGTCAACATAGAGTGCAATTCTGGATTTATTAGGATATTATATTGCTGCGTAGAGCATATTAATTTAAGTTATATGTGTGTTTTTCGCTTCATAAAAGTATTTTTAAATAAAAAATATATTAAAATAATATTTTTTTAGATTTGTTTTTGATTTTTTTATATCAACACATGAACACAAAAAATATCTTAAAAAGTATCAATTTAATATTTTTTCAAACAAAAAATAATTTAAAAAACACTTTATAAAACATAAAATATTACAATGTCAAATGTGCAGTATATCTAGGTGTAAATGCTTGGTCACCGTATATTCAAGGTCTATCCTATATCAATTTATATATTAATTAAAAATAGTTTAGCATTTATTCAAAAAACCTTGAAATTTTTTAAAATAATTTCTCACAATAGATTTTCATATATTTACCATAGCTATTAAACCTGAACTAGCTCAATAAATTGACCCGGTAACTCATCGATTTAGAGTCTAGTTCATATCGAGTTTTCTTTTAAATCGTTTTAGATATTGACGTAATCAAACTCGAGTAACTCAACAAATCAACCCATCACTTGATTAACATAACCAAATCTAGATAAGACCCGACAAAATTAATTATATTATTATTATTATTATTTTATCTAAAACAACATCGTTTTAGATATAAGAAAAATATGATAGCACATTCTTGAATTTTTTATCTTAGCATCGCTCGTTTATCTTGAAATATGAAGAAGGAGTAACCTAACTTTTCTTGTTCCAATACTTCTCCAAGAACAACGGAAATTAAGCAATAATGGAGAGATCATAACCGTGAGCTTTGACTTTCACGTGTTTCATACGTTAAAAGTTGTGGTCGGTTGCGCTAGATGCTTGACAGAATTGCGTTTCTGGCCGCGTTTCGTGTCTCTTCCCCTTGCCAAGAGTAAAACTTGGTCAGATATCGCCACGGTGACCAGATAATTCGCAACATATTGGATTACAGCATGTTTGTTTTAATATTAAAAAAAATGTGTTTCTTTAAAGTTATTTTTTTATTTTAAATTAATTTTTTAGATTATTTTAACTGGTATTAAAAATAAATTTTAAAAAATAAAAAAATATATTATTTTAATTTATTTCTAAATAAAAATTTCTCTAAAAATCAACTTACTAGAATAAGTTTTATTTCAAATGATTTTTAATATTAATTTAATGAAATTTGAGTAATCTAATAGATTGATACAGTTAAATATATCTTAAATTTTATCAAAAAAAAATTAAAAAATTAAAAATAAAAATAAAAAACGATGTAGTAAGAAAATGTCAAGATCATCTCCGAGACAGCTCTTTGATGGGTCATTTTCCAGCAAAAAAAAAGAAAAAAAGTCACCGAAATACAAGAAAATGTTGAATGGCATAGGCAAAGGGCAGGCTACGTTGACCCTCAAAATAATATATGTGGCCCTTTGACTGTTGTTTGTCCTGCTAGTACCGTCCACAATAATTTGGGCGAGGCAACACCCATCATTATTGTCCTTCGTAAGAGTCAACTAGCCACTCAATCTAAAATTCGTCACCCACGAGATCTTAGAAAATAAATTTATACCACGCTCTTGAGTATGTAAAAGCTGGTTACATGTGTGTTTACAAGTGTTATATTGATTATTTTTTAAAATATTTTTAATTTAAATATATTTTTTATAATTATTTTTTGATATCGGTATATTAAAATGATATGAAAATACCAAAAAAATATTAATCTCAAGCGAAGAAAAAAATATTTTTTTTAAACTATTTAATAAGTCCTTTTAAAGCGAAAAAATAAACAAGACCTGAGTATGGCTAATTACATAACCACTCTAAGAATATCTTTGTTTTTATTTTTGTTTTTGTGGTTGTGGTTTGAAAAAAATTAATTTTTAAAAAGTATTTTTTTTTATTGTGGTGTATTTGATTTAAATAGGTGTTTAGTTAAAACTCTGACTGAAAATGCTTTTAAAAAAACAAGTAATAAGTGTTTGTTGAATTACTAAAAATGATAACTAATTTATATATCAACTTGCATTGTATTTAAAAACACATTGTGATAACAACAATTAAAAAAAAAGAAACTTATTTATCTAAATCGGAATTTAAAGATGGTTTCATAGAAATTATGTGGTTGGAGGAAGATTTGGAAAACTAGTTTGAGGGATGCCAAGCCAACAATTTTGGGGACAAGAAGATGATAGGAAGAGAGAACAAAAAAAAGAAGATAGATGGGATACCTGGATGGATATGAAGGTGGAGACAATTGAGAGGTGTTTTGGGAAGTATGAAAACAGCCAGGTATTTTTTTCTCTTGATAGATCTCAGTTAGGAAGAATTATCTCACAAACAAACTCTCTAATGAAGATTGTTTGATAGAAAAAAGTAATGGATAATAGATTTGTGAAAATTATTTGATGAAAGATATGTTAGATCTGGAAAAAAAGATGAAAGATTGGAATGAATGAAAAAAGGTACAATGGAAATGAACAAAAGATGGCAAGGATGGAAAGGATGGAGGTATTTTGGGAAGTATAAAAACCAATAGGTCTTTTTGGAATTGGAGGTTGTTGGTGGATAAGATCTGAGTTATAAACCTAGTTAACAATGTTTTTTTTCATAACTTGTGGTTAAAACGCAATAAATTATGAGTCTCACGAGTTCTAAATGGTGTTTCAAGTTTAACCAAACAACATTAAATTGTGATTTGTCTTAAAAGCAGAAGCAACCACAAAAACAGACACACTCTAAATAAACTTAAGGTTTTTTTATATAGTATTTTACTGTTTATATGAATAATAAAACATATTAATATATTTTTTTAATCATTTGCAGGTTTGAGCGACTTGTTACCATTATTTTTAAACGAATGATCTATCATCTATGTATTTTGTTTTTCAAAAAAATAAAGAAGGCCATGCATGCGGGTCTGGCCTCTAGGCCCACATGTGCCTGACCTTTTTTTTTAGTTCTTTTCTTTTTTCTTTGACACTTTGAAAAGACTTACCAGATTCACTCTCTAAGTTTTGACATGGTTCTGAAGTATTATTATGAATTTTTGACATGATTTTTAAATACTATTATAATTTTTTATTTCTGAAAGTGAAGTGTTAATTGATAAAGCATAATTTAGTGATTAGGGGATAAAGGTTTAAAACTGTGGTTGAAGGATATAGTTTTAATGATGTGTAGCAGGTATATAAAAATTATTTAAATCAATATTCTTAGGTGTGTCATTGTTAGCTTAAAAAAAAAACCTTTACAATACTATCAAACAGGCTCATAATCAATAAAATAAAAAGAAAAAATTATCCAATAATCTTTAAATAAACGTTCTTTATTTTTCCAGCTTCCATACATCATTAGGCGTGTCATTGTTTTACTCGTTATGCTTTAATTCCAATAAAATGTGATCCTTTTCCACCCAAAAAAAATAATGAAAATAATGGTTTAAATCTTGATATATATAACGCTAAATTAAGTATCAACAAAAAAATGATTTTTCTTAAATCTTGATATATATGCTCCAGAGGAAAAGATGAAGGAAAATATTTTTTATTTTTTTTGGTGAAAACTGAAAATTAATTTCTTTTGGAAATTTTAATTATTTCCAAGATAATATTCAATGAAAATAATATTTTGTTTTTGTTTAAAAATTAAAAAAATACATATTATTACTTTCAATTTCGAAAATAATTTTAAAATAAATATATATTAGAAATTGAAAAATACCCTCAAAATTACTTTCAAAATTTGCTTCCCCTCTAAAAACAAATAAATAAAAAAAGACACTAAAAGGAACGTTTTTACATGTAAGTATTAAATCATTTAGTAGTTTAAGCTAGGGGTGTGTAAAAAAACCGGAAAACCGAATAAACCGATAAAACCAAAAAAAAATTAACCGAAAAAACCAAACCGAGAAAAAAAACCGATTAAACCGATTAGAATAGTTAGAAAAAATCCCGGTTCGGTTTGATTTTCGGTTTTATAATGCAAGAACCGGTTAACCCGGACCGAACCGAACCGGTTCAAAAAAAGTCTATAAATAGAAAAATCCCCCCCAGTAACCCTAGCCACTAGCAGCCCCCTCTCCCACTCCCTCTCCCTCTTTCTCTCCCTCGCCCTCCCCCTAGACTTAGAAGCAGCCCCTCTCGCCTCTCCCTCTCCCTAGACTTAGAAGCAGCCCCCTCTCGCCTCTTGATCCTAAGATGAATTCGGGTGTAAAGGATCTTGCTAGGCTTGGGTGCGAGAGGATGTTGATCTTTGTAGCTGAGGAAGACTATTTGACTGTTGCAGCTAAGAATTATTATGAGAAGTTGAAAAGGAGTAGATGGAAGAGAACTATTGAACTTGTCGAGAATGAAAAGGAAGACCATTGCTTCCATTTGCTTCTGGGTATTCTTTAAAATGCAGGGAAGATAAGATTTATCTGTATAAGAAGATTTGGGGTTTTGATTTTAAAAAATCAGGTTTGGATTTTTGGCATTTAGGTATTTGAAAAATATAGGAAAAACCATGTTTATTTTGCAAGAAATTTAGGGTTTTGATTTATAGCAGAGTTTTGGATTTGGGATGTTGATTTTATTTTTATTTTTTAATTGAAATCAGTTGTGTTGATTTTTGGCTTTTGGTTATTTGTAGTTTGCACAATGCAGGGAAAACAATATTTGTGAAAAGACTACTGGCGAGTTCGAGAAGAAATATGAGCGTATAGGTTTTCTCGGTTTTTTGAAATCAAGAACCGAACCGGACTGGACCGAAACTGGTCGATTTGACTCGGTTTCGGTTTTTTTTTTTAAAAACCGGTTTGGTTGTTTTTTATAGGTAAAAACTGAACCAAACCGAATGATCACCCCTAGTTTAAGCTTGGGACATATAAATTATTTTTTGATTAAAAAGTAATATAAAATACAAACTTCACCATACAATTTAATTTTTTAGGTTAAGATAATTCTTTGATATTATCATAAAAAAAATAGTTCTTCAATATGATATCAAAATTTTAAAAACAGAAAAGTTATGAATTCAAATCTCATTATCTATATTCTTCCTCATTAAAATAATAAAAATTAAAAAGACAACATGTTTGTACGACTTTAAAACTCTAAAAACGTTTGAGCCAAGGTGATATATTAACAAATATATATATAATTTATATATATATTAATCATCCATTAAATCTCACCCACTCCCCTCCTTAGTGCACGATCGGAATCACACAAGTACCAAATTAGGATGAGGATGGTGGACAAATGAGAAAGTGCACTATCGTTGCTTATGTGAAGCATGTTTATATTTTTGGAATATTGAAGTGAAAAGTAGAGATTAGCGTATAGAATTAGACCATAACAATGCCTAAGGTGCTTTCTTTAATAGGGTAATATATAATAAATAATTAGCACGTTAACTCAACTATCATGAGTAAAACACATTAGCTTCATGAAAAATATGCCAAAAGTCCAGTCAACAGTAGTGTGCAAACTCAGAAATTGACCCTCAAATCTTCATTGTACTCGCAAAAAAAGCCATAGCATTAATTTGTTTTCTGGTTCTTAACTCGGTTTTGGTTTGCTACCTCACTCGTAACTCAATTCTTGTTCATTAGGGCTAAGTTCCCCGAAACCTCGAATGATGCTGACAATATCTTGTGCCTTGTGGTCTTACAATTTAAGGTGTTCAAATTTGTTATAAATGCATGAAAAAACAGCTATCATATGAACATTTGAAATTATTTAACCATTGGTATCTAGAATCCGTACAGTCTACCTAATATCTAGAATCCTAAGGTTGAACGATTCTTTAAAAAATAGTCAAAATCTAAGGTGATTTTGCTCTCTTACATTATAAGCTGAAGTTTGCAAGGTTAATATTTCAACATCCAACTCACATAATTCTCCTAATTGTTGGAAGATTTTATGGCATTCATAGTAGAAAAACAACTACCAAATAATTACACCATAGTAGAAAAACAATTATATCTAGATACACAGGAAAAAAAAGATGAGAATTGTATATATGCTCCTAGACTATGGAATAGTTTTTTCTCAAAGTTATTAAATCATAACCCAACTTAATACCTGAGTTATAAGTTGAGCAGGTTAATCTATTTAATCAAGGTCAATTTAAAAATACGTGTTTTCAATGTTTTTTTTTTTTTTTAAAAAAATCAACTTGGATTTTAATCAAATCTCGAGTTAACCCGTCGAGTCGATTGGATTACACTGGGTTAACTCTCATCCTATTTAATTTGAGACCTGACTTAAGCTAGAGGTTGAGTCAGCGAACCAGTTAGCTGACCCACCGAATAAAGCTAAATTTAATAACAATACACACACACTAACTAACTATTTGACTTGCGTATCACTGCGTGTCATAAATTTTTCTTTAAAAATACCCTGGGTATGCAGGCTATTCTTTTAAGAAATTCAAAGTATAAATTAAAAAACTCATGCAAGTATCTGATCAAATAAATCCATAATCATTTATGTAAATAAACAAACAAAAAGTTGTTAACAATAACCAAAAGAAAAACAAGAAAAATTAAGAGATAGATATAAGTCAAGATATTTGATCTTATAAAATGAGATAGTTACTCATTTGTATCTACTGAATTTGTTTATTAAAATCAATAAAAAATAATAGAAACATAAATACATTAAATAAAATAAAAGGAAAAAAAACATTATGCAAGGCCAAACATATAATAAATACTATTTCATAATAAATATTATTTTTATAAAATAAAGCTCACCTATATAAAATAAAAGGAATTATTCAAAAATTAAATACAAACAAAATTATTATTTTAAAAAATATTTATTCAAAAAAGGTATGCAAAACCCATGGCCTAAATTATGATAATAGAATAAATTGATAGAAAAAAAATTAAAGATAACCACAAAATCTTCAAAGGCCAAAGGATGAAACCAGAGAAAAAAACCATAAAAAAATATGATTAAAAGAATGAGGGAGAAAATTGAAATAAAAAATAAATTAGAGGGCAAAAAAAATTTCATTTAGAGGGTTAATTTAAAAGAAACTTTAACAAAAGAAAAATTAAATCAAAAGAGTGAGGGCTAAATTGAAAACAAAAAATAAAACAACATAAACTTTGATTGAATGATGAAATTAAAAACCAACAAAACTTTAACTGTAACATCCCCAATATTTGGGTACAAATCCTTTTATAATAAATCCGCAAATAATATAATGTTTGTTAATTGGTCGCAAAATGGTTGATCGGTTTATTTGGAAACTCAATCGATCGACCGGATATACTAAGACCTTGTTCTTAAGTTTTAATCAGTTTCTATCTTTGGTATTACGTAAAACTAACAATATTTTTACTGAAATTTTAGTAGAGTTTCCTTTATATTTAAGAAGTTTCAAGTGTCGACATCAATCAAACAAACTAAAATAAGAAACACTTCATAACCACAGATCATACAAAACCCATCAATTTATTCCTGATCTAGTCATCCTCGATCTCGATATCATTAATCCATAATACCACTAAGAACTATTAATCTTCACATTATCAGTAATATTACTAAACATCGTGCTATTTATTTTGTTTTTTCATTAACTTTTTTCTTCAATTTCATCCCTCATCATTTGGTTTCATTTAATTTTTATATCAAATTTGGTCTTCATTTTTTTAATTGCTATTTGTTTTTTTAATCATTTTCTTATTTGAATTTTATTTTTAATTTCATCCATTGGCATTTGATTTCAACTTATTTTCATATGAAATTTAGTCCCCATTATTTTTATTGCTACTTCTTTTGTTTTGGATTCATTTTTTATTGCATTTTAAAAATTTCATCCCTTAATATTTTGTTAAGTTTTCTTCGTTATGTTTTAGGTTTTGTCTTTTATAGGGTTAGTCTCGGGCTCATGACTAGGGTCACGAGTTTTAAAGGTGAACACGTGTTGACTTTGATATTTTTTAGATCAGTTTTTTAAATTGATTTTTTTTTCAATTTCATCATTCAATATTTGATTTATTATGAATTGGTCTTCCTGATTTTTTTTAACTTTTCTTTTTGGAGTTATTCCAATCTTGTGCCCATGGTCATGGGGTTAGTCGGTTTACCCAAGATGACTTGAATTTTTTTTCATTGTTTTTTTTTCAATTAATCTTTTTTTATTTTTGCCCTTCAACATTGAATTCTTCGATAATTTAGCTTCATAATTTTATTTAGTTCGCTTTCGATGGAGTTACTTTAGTATCACAACCAGGTTGCATATTTGACATGCTAACCTAGATGGGCTCGATTAGGTTTTTTTTTTTTTACCTTTTTTACTTGTCAATTTTTTTGTCAATTTATTTATTGTTGTTGCATTTGATTTTGTATTATTTAAATTAATCAAGTTTATTAAACTCAATCAAGTCAATGATTCAATTATTGAATTTTTATTTTTTTATCTTTTTGAAATATTTGTATCATTTAACATTTTTTTATATTAAAAAAAATGTAAGTCGATCTCGGCATATCACAACTACTTATCTAAGTCATAACTAATTGTCCCCTTTCCGATACTTCTCACAAATTTTTATTTTTCCTTTCAAACCTTATATTTTCTTTTCCTTAGAAATTCAAAACAAAATTTAGCAATAGAGAGCTTATTTAAAGGAATTCCAAAAACTTTTCAGGTCCCAATCCATCTAACCAATATGAATACAGTTATGATTGATGTGATTGGTTTCTAAACAACTAGGTCGGTGGTATTTATTTAATTTAATTTTTTTTTTTTTTTTTTTTTTTTATGGTGAGTACACAGCTGGTACTCTTCCGGGCATTCAACAGGCGAGTAGTAGCTCCTCGAATTGCTTGTTTGCTTCCCATCTTTGACGAACAAGGCACGATCCGAAGGTAATTCGCATTACAGTAAATGACTTTAGTAAAAGAAGAGAAATTTGATACAATTTAGTAAAAGAAGAGAAATTCGGACTCGAAATCTCTTTAAAATAAAAGAAAACGCACATTAATACCAGTTAAGTTATAATTTAATTATTAATGGTAGTCATTGATATGTTACCTAATTTTTCATTACAAGTAGAGTAATTTTTTTTAAAAAAGTCAAGCCATTTAAAGCATTTATTACTACTTTAATTATAGCATGAAGCAATTAAACTTAAAGTGATTTTCTTCACACTAGTGGATTAAGATCACCATCTTCAAAATCCAACGAAAATGATGTGCCGACCAAGCAATTCAATCCAAATATTCATCCAAGATCATACTTATGAAGAAGAGAAATGATTGAGCTTCAAATAAAGGACGAATTAATCACCACAAACAGTTTGGTTGAGAGCCATCAGAAGAAGGAAGGATCAGAGGAAGAACATCCCAAATCAACATGAAACCTTGATCACATTGTGTATGGACATTATATATATGTTTATGAGCTTCTAGTCTATATATATATATTAATTAACCAAGAAATTATTAACTTATGGTCTCAGATCATGATATTCAGGGCTTAACCTGATATCAATGAGTAAAGAAGTGTGAAAATTAGAAATGTTTGAAGTGATTCTAGAAACTAATTACCTTGGATCCAACAATATTATATGAACAAATTAAAGAAAAGGTTAGTTTGATTCTTTATTCAAGCAAAGCTTATTTTAAAGCTACAAAATCTTTGCCCTAAAATACTAATACTGAATCTAATTCTTAATTTACAGAACATTAAGCTCCTCTACCTATAAAAGAATATACAAGGCGAAGGAGTTCATCAACCCTAAGATTGTATCATCCTTCAAGAATTCAGTTCTTTGAGACTGAACCAAGTTTACAACATTGCTTGCAGCATTTTTCAAGGGCTCCATGTTAATATTTTGAGCCCTACTTAATATCGATTCCCTTGCTCGATTGAAAAGATTTTCTTCATCCTTTTGAACCTGATCTCTCTTTAGACATTTGAGTAAGCTGATATAGGATCCCAAGTCATGAACACATGAAGGGTTTTGCATGTTGAAGAAGTCTAGTGCTATTTCAACACCCACATGTTCATAACATGAACAGCTCCATGGAAACTCATATCTCCCTCCAAAAACCCTAAGGTTTTCGTTGAGAAGAACCCCTGGTAACTTTGTGATGGGATCATTAACATTTGCAATTCTCAAAACTTTTACCCCTAATTCCTCACATCTCTCCTTGAAGCTGGAGTTTCCTACTCTTGGCCCTCCAAATGAAAAAACCGTTACTGGCACGTCCAGTTTCGGGTCGAGCCTATTCAATCCAAGCTCGGCAATATCATAAGCAAGGAGAAGAGCCAATGAACTTCCCATACTATGCCCTGCCAAGGAAATGCTAAGTTCCTCACCTTTGTACCTGTTTAAGAGCCTTGATACTTCGGATAGAAGCTGTTCGCGGCAACTTCCTAGTCCGAACTTGTTATCACTTTCATTTGAAGTGTACAAACTCAAAAAACCAGACTCTACTTTCACTTCTGGGCGTGGATTATTGGGGTCTAGCCTTGCCGGGGTCAGTGAGCTCATGAGATTTGATATCCACTCCGGGTTTGTTACTGTTCCTCGAAATGTAATGACTATGTCTCTCCTCCCAAGTCTCCTAACCGCATCATCTGAAGATACAGCAACATATCCAATCCAACGCCCGCAAGAGGGTTCATTTTGGATCGGAATGTTGACATCCGGAGTGGCGTATATGTACTTGGTGACTTCGTAATCGGAATTTCCCATTCCAACCTCTCTAAACAAGTTCTTCTTCCCGTACTTGCAAGTCAAATATCTTTTGGATTTAGGGTTGAGGTCAAAGGCCTCATAACAAGCGGTGACAAACTCCCCATATCGAATTATCTCTTGCCGGAGAAAAGGGTGCAAGGGTTCGACAAGGCCGTCCCAGTTGTTGCATCCTTGAACCTCTCTCCACATGTGAGCCAAACTAGAACTGCTAGTGCTAGAACTAGTCTTGGCTAATTCTGTTGACATGGCTGGTGTTATAAAAGAAGAAACATGCGACTGTGATCTAAAAGCAGTGGTGTCAGCCCTCTTCTTGGGCAAACAAAGCTGCCCAGAAGAATGAGACCGGGGTACCATGCTCCCTGAATATGCAACATGATTCATACTTGGAATGTTTGGCATCAAAACTTTAGAAGCCATTATGGGGAGAGAGTACTTTGAGAAAGAAATTAAAGGAGGGATCACAGAGGCCTTCTTAGCTATGGAGATTGTGGTCATGAAGAGAGTAAGAGAAGTGGGATTATATAAAGAGAGGACACAGATAGACAGTCACAGAAGGAAATTAATGGAAAAAGAAAGGAAAGTAAAAGGACATGTTTGGCGAGTATTTGACTGAGAATCATCTTTTCAAAATTCCAAGCTTTTGTTTTAGTTTATGTGGTCGGTTGTTTAATTTCACACAGTCATGTTTCCTAACACTATATGTTTGGGTACATGGTCATGTGAAAACGTAGATGTACTGAGAAAGGGTCCAGAGAATTTTGTTACGATTTTTTTTAAAAAAAAATTAATAATCTTTTAACCATATCACATCTATGTTAATTTTCCTTTTTTTTTTTCTTTCAAGAAACCTAAACTCACCCAGTTTTTTTTAGATAGATGATGTTTAATAAAAAATTAAAATTTAAAAAATTATTATTATTTCAATATTAAATATCACCTTAAAGCACATGGTCGTGTGAAAACGTCAATGTGACGTGTTTGAGAGTGTGGTTGTGGTTGCTTTTCAAAGTATTTTTTACTTGGAAATGTATCAAAATAATATTTTTTATTTTTTAAAAATTATTTTTAACATCAGCACATCAAAATCATCTAAAAACACTAAAAAAATATTAATTTAAAGAAAAAAAAATTTAATTTCTTTTTAAAATACTTTCAAAACATGGTTGCAGTTGTTTTTAAAAGTACTTTTTACTTAGAAATGTATTAAAATAATGTTTTTTTTATTTTTTAAAAAATTATTTTTAAAATTAGTATATTAAAATGATTTAAAAATATCAGAAAAATATTAATTTGAAGAAAAAAAATTAATTTTTTTTATATACTTTTAAAACACAGAATAATCATGAATGAATAAATATACTTGGAAAATAAAAAAGGTTTACTTCCAAACCTCAACAGCAATTTCTTTGGAGAGAAAATTTGTACAAAATGGAGTTTCTCTTCTTTTGCAAAATCTTTCACAATCAGGAGTCCTTTCAATCAGTCGTCTTTTGCAAAATTCAAGGATGTCAATCAGTATTTATGTTTATAATTCGGTTCCAGGTGGAAGGAACATTTTCCTCATTGCCGATTTAAAGGAAATTTTATGTGATCTGAGAATTTGTTTTTTTATGCCGTCATTTGTTTTAGTGTTATTTTAATTATTAGAATTAAAAAGATATTTTGTAGTATGAATATTTTATAAATGTTATTAAATTAATTTAGAAAGTCAAAGAAAAAGAAAAAATCATTATCTTTTAAAGATTAATATGGGTTATATATATATATATATATATTTCAGTCTTATATATCATAAAATGATCTCGAAATAAATTATTAATTATTTTTCACTGAAATTTAATCACTTCTGTTTCCAGCACCGGATCCACAAAGACCAATCCGACCTGCCCCTTGCTCTTGTTCGCTCTCCGATATGGCATTGTCGAAGAATTAGTTTTTTTAATTAGTTAAAACATTTAAGTTATTTGATGAATTTTAATAAATGATTTTTATATTATTTTTAATGTAAATTTTTAAATAAAAATATTTTTCTCTTTTAAATTTGTATAAAGACACCTGCATGCTTAATTTTATAAATTTAATTAGAAAGAATAAAAAAAATATTAATTAAGATAACCTTAAACTCTTGATCACTTGATTATTAGAACTTTAATTTAATTCAAAAACTTTTATATATATATATATATAACATAACTAAAAACTTGCTCGGATAATGTAATGAAATGTGTCCATATCAAGGAGTTATTTGGGAACGTGATCCAAACAATGTTTTATAAAAGAAATTATAAATTAATTTTTTTATATTTTTGAATCGTTTTAATGTGTTGATATCAAAAATAATTTTTTTAAAATAATAGTAAAAATATTATTTTAATATATTTCCAAACAAAAACTATTTTAAAAAACAACCGTTATCACACTCTCGATCAGCCACCCACCGTATCTTTGAACAAACAGCCAT
This sequence comes from Populus trichocarpa, assembly GCF_000002775.5. NCBI lineage: Eukaryota > Viridiplantae > Streptophyta > Magnoliopsida > Malpighiales > Salicaceae > Populus > Populus trichocarpa. The sequence continues at coordinate 22,358,738 of NC_037286.2, read as the reverse complement.
CACTACGACTACTTACCGTCACTATTATTAATTAAATGATCACGTAAAGTTTTAATCCAGAGCCTAAACGTTTTAAATATTGCAGGTGCATGGAGCTTGTACACGAAAGACCCGTATCGTCTTCTTTTTATATATATATATATGTAAAGTTGTCGTCTAGGTTTTAGCCACGAGCTTCTACCTATTTGTTATAGGAGACAATAGAGAATACCAGGGAAAGGAAAGGTATTGTTCCACTAATCTTGTTTCCCTGCTATGCATATTTGTTTTCTGCTGACTTTCAGAATAATTTGGAGTCTCTTCTTAATTTCTTTTTGAGATGTATCCCATAACAAGTTAAAAATAAAAATAAAAATAAAATATCATTTTTTCTGTATTTTATTAAGGAATAATCTCAATTTAACTTGTATAATTCCATTACTAGTTTGCGTTTAATATTTAACTTCAATTGAAGAGAATATTAGAGGTAATTAATTAATGAAATATGAATTTCTAACAATTACCAGCCCCCCCGAGTCCTGCATTGATTTTAATTGTAAGCATATATAGCTCATTAAATGCTTTATTTAATTTTTATTATTATTAAGATTTGAATAATTATTTATATTCGAGGCATGATTTTGAGAAGTTGAGAGTCAACACGGAGACGAAATCATAAACCTTGAAGGCTTTACTCGTTTGGAGGAACATGGGGACTGGAAGCTAGGGCAAAGGCTTTCCTACACCGAGAGAGTTACTCCAAACTTGAACGCCGAGGCAAACCTATAAATGCCATATTGCTCAGTTTTCAATGAGATAGAGAGCAAGGGTTTGATATACATTTTTTTTATTATTCTTATGGCGTCTATTTTCTCTGCTTTTTTTTTTTTTTCAAAGTGGAAGATAGCAATTTTTTCAAGTAATACAAAACATTGTTATAGACTAGATCTGATATTGATCTATTATTTAGTTTTTTTAACCTTTTTGTTCAAATTAACCTCCCATTATAGGCTATGATTTTTAGAGTTTTTACAGAGTTCAAGCATATATTTATAAAACTTCCGTGGTATTTTGATCTCATCCCTCTGTTTTTTTAGTTTTTGTATATACCCTCCTTTGTATTAATTAGAAGCAGATAGACTTACGCATATTATTTTTTGTCAAGTGCGTTTTGATAGAGGGAGTTTTGCTGTAAATGGGACAAATGCAGTATATTTTTGTTGTGGTGGTGAGTTTGTGTTTTTTATTGACAAATTGAATATAATGTTATATTGATGAGTTTTAAAATCCAAGATGCTTAGTAATAATGTTGATGCATTAGATAATTCGTTGATCTCTTAGTTCAAACAATCTGGTGTATTCTTTCTAATCAAGGAATCTAGTGACTTGATATAGAAAGCTTAGGGGGTAGGTAATTAATAGGAGATGATGTCTGGTAAGCTAATGTGACTGGTAACTATGGTAGTAGTAGTTTGTGCCCGGTAAGTCATGTGGTTTGTAAGTGATGCCTGGTAAAAGATCCCTTTTGATAGACGTGGGGACTCTCTAATAATAAAATCATTAATTATGTAGAGAGAGAAATTATAATGATATTTTAAAGAGGTAAACACTAAAAAATATATATGCTGAAAATATTAAGAATGAAGAGATTGTCAACCTTGAGTTTGAAGGAATTATGATGTATTTATATCTTATGATTTTTGTTCTTTTATGGAGAGGAGTGACTAAAGTGCAATTTCACCCTTGTGATATTTTGAGTTATATTATACTCAAAATAATATGTATATGATCAGTGAAAAATACTGAGGGACCCGTGTTAGGTTCAGGAGAAATTTTCAAGGGAGCGTTGGGCTTGAGCAAGGTGTCCGAGCCCATTAGAGATGAAAAATAGATCCAAGGGTGCTGCCTGGATCCAAGTATGTCAGGCTTGGGTTGCACACCCCCCCACCCAAGGGAGTGTTAAGGTGCATGCTCAGCACCTTGCGTGCTGGGCAGCACACCCAACAAGGTGCTGAGGTGCATGCCAAGCACTAGCTGGGCGTGACACGCCCAGCAAGGCAAGACAAGGCATGTCATGCCCATGCTGGGCATGACAATAAGCCCAATATAGGCGTACACCCAGTGCATGGAATTAGGATCTTGCCCAAGCCCATATCCTTAAGAGCAAGACTCGGGCTCCTTGGGTGTTTTCTTCGATCTTTTATAGGTTTTTGGGTCCATTTCAGGGGGCGTTTTGCTCCACTTAATTTTGGATTCATCAGTAGTCCCTCAAGTCTTTGTGGTATTAATCCACAAAGACTAGTAAAAATATTTGGTTACTATGATGATTTCATCTAATTTCCTTCTTATAAGAAGAGGGGTTGAAACCACGGGTAAGTAGCTAAGGGGAACCCATGGAGGGTGAACCTTCACTCAGATAAATTTCTAAGAGGCTGAGGGGAGCCTAAAAAGGGTGACCCATCCATGACAACACCCATACTTAATTTTTTTTTTGCTAAAGAGCTGAGAGGAACCAATGGATGGTAAGCCTATACTTAGAAAAATTTCTAAGAGGTTGGGGGAAACCCAAGAAGGGTAAGTCTATACTTAGAAAGATTTTTAAGAGGTTGAGAGAAACCTAAGAAGGGTGACCCATGATGATGCCTATACTTAAAAAAGTTTCTAAAGAGGCTTAGGGGAATCCAAAGAGGGTGATTATATTACATCGGGGAAACCAAGTTCATCCCTTAGAGAGTAGTCGGACTAGAGTATGGAAAGTATGTGACCTACCTAGGATGACATAGGGACTTGGAAGCCCATAGAAAGTTAATAGCCTCCATAACGATGACGTGAGGCTTGAAAGCCTCCCGCTGAAGAGTGATGCTAGTTCAAGGCTGTATTGGAGAGGCAGGAGATCTAAGATAAACCCTTGATGAATTGGTGAGAGGCCCTTAGATATAACCTAAAGAAAAGGGATCCCAAATCAACCCTTGACAAGTTTGTGAGAGGCTTTTAGGCATCATCTAAAGAATGTGCCAATCCGAGACTGCACTGAAAATCTACACATAATTATGTTCTAACATAATTAATTTTTATCTATAAGAAACAGAATCACTCATGGATTTGTAATTAATAGATTGGCAATTAAGCCACTCTCAAAGGACACAACAAGCTAGCGAAAGTTGAGTTTGAAGCGACCTCTCTTTTTTTTATAACAAATTCGATTATTCCATTGATGATCACACATGAAATAAATTGTTGTTGCTTGACGGTGACATTTGCTTACTATGAAATGATTCCATTGTAAATCTAACGGGGATAGTCGTATCTCATGAATGATCATTTTCTCCCGTGAAAAAAACAACTCCTAGCAAAACCTGAAGGAAGACAAGTTAAGAATGATCCTAATTGTAAAGTTTTTTCCTTTTTTTTTTTCCTTATGAACAAACTAGTTTCTCTATTAGAGATTGAAAATTAGTGTGTGTTTAGTATTATGATACTTTTTAAAAATAATTTTTTACTTGAAAATATATCAAAATATTTTTTTTTTCAGATTTTCTTTTAATTTTTAAGATCAGTACATCAAAACTATAAAAAAAACACTAGAAAATATTAATTTAATGTTTTTCAAATGAAACACACTATTAAACAAACCTAATTGATTTTATCTAGAGAATTTGTGAAAGGTCTTTAGGCATCATTTAAAGAATGTGTTCGTTCAAGACTCTACTAGAGATCTGTAAATAGCTTATATATTTCAAAGATACAATATTTTTATTTCAAAAATAAATTTATATTTCCTCTAATGATTGTGCATCCTAAGGTGATCCAAATGCCAAGCATGAGGGAAATTTTTCAAAACATGTTATGAAGTTGGTAGGTGTTCGCCTTGGCTTCCCTAATAACCTTGAATGGGTGATCCCATTTTGATTCAAGGGGATAGTAAATTCTTAGGATACACCAAGTGCTCATAGGTTGGTTCTTCATGGTTCTTTATTGAGCTTTCATTTATATTAGGAGAATGATTTCGTTTGGAAAATCTATATTAGTTATCCATGTAATGATTAGGGGACCAATGTCTTAGCAAATCATCCTCTTTCACTCGTATATGATTTTTCATGACTTGCTTCACCTTAAGCAATCCTTTTCGGGTAAGGCATAAAGTTTTCTCTAGAGGGTATGTTTCCTTAACCCTCTTATCAAGGCCTCTAACGTTTCTAACTCAAGTATTTTTTCCATCTGAGCATCTTCTTATTGAATCTTTTCAAATATACCCGAGTAGACTCACCCTCTTATTAGGTAACGCTAAATAGTTTTGTAGATCTTTTCTTGGTGGGTATGATAGTGTTGAAGCACGCCACTAGCTTAGTGCAGAGGTCACTAAACCCTTCTGTCATAACCCAATTTTTGACAACATAAAATAAAAAAAAAATAAAAAATGAAATGAATGAAAAATTGAGGTTTGGATCAAGACAACACAAATTGAAAGCTTTTAGGGGTTAATTATCTTGGTTTTATGACTTTGAAAGTTAATTTTAAAAGAAATCGAAAGAATTAACAGGTATGGGATTTCAATTAAACTTTAATTTGGTTTAATTAATGATATCGAGAGATCGATTGAAAAACAAATAAATTTGAAGATTTAATTAAGCTTAGATTTAGTTTAATTAATGAAATCATTGGCATAATTGAATAAATATTAAATTTCTGAGCTATTTAAGGTCGAAATTACAAGTGATTAAGGTCCAGGGACCATCTTGTAAAAGACACTGCATTTCTGCCCAGGGGCTAGATTAAGGGTTTTTGAAACTTGAAAGACCAGATTGAAAAACGGCTGCCCAGTCCAGAAACGGCGCCGTTTTTCATTTCTAGCCATCGTCTTCTTCCTCTTGAAATAAAGGAAACAACCTACAAAGAAAAAAAGAAATCCTGCCTAGGTAGACAGCTCAACACAAGTAGGGACATATTGATTTTGGTCTGCTAATGTCCCCAATCCAATTAGGCCCCCCCTCCGAACACGCCGCTGGAGTTCGAGTCCAAGCCCTATTGGCTGGGCTAAACCCAGCCCCATAAAAAAAAAAAAAGAGTGGGCCGGATCTGGGTTAAGGCCCAGCTGGCCCAAATTATGTTTATTAAGTGTGTGTTTGGCAAAACACACCCTTATGCCTTGACTATAATTATTATGCCTTTTCTAATTTGATATTTGGCCAAACGAGCTCCTTTTTTATATCAAAAAATTCCAAAAATATTTGGGGATCTTTGTTGATTTATTTGTGGGCCCCTCGCACTTTGATTTATTTTTTTTCTTTGCGTTTTGTATTTTTTTAGGTTATGCGCTCAATATGTGGCCTATTATTGTTAAATGCAAATATATCGTACAATGTTTTTTATTTTTATTTTCGTCTAAAAAGAGCAATTAATAATAAAGGATAAACAAGAAAAAAAATGGTATAGAAAATTTCTTCTTCAAATTTATTTTTTTGCAAAAATATTCACTGACACCAGAGTCAGGAGTATCGTATTTCTTGGATTTGTGTGATATTTATCAACGCTAGAGTTGGAAATATTCGTAGGAATTGTTCACTGATATTAGAGTCAAGAACATGAAAGGAAGAATAAAAAAAAAGGAAAAAGGAGAACAAATTCTTAGCAATTTTAGACAAAACCAGCAATCCAGCCTGCCTTAGGTGGGACGCTTAGGGGGTGATAACATCTTCCCTTTTGCGTAACCAGTCCCGTATCATAGAATCTCTGTTGACTAGTTAGGGTTTCTAGTGACCATAATATTAAGTGGCGACTCCTTGAACAAGACCTTTTCCCTTAAAAAGAACAAGATGTCAGATATCTATTCTTTTTCCATATCGAGATTAATTTTTAATTGGTTGTTGCGATGTCCGGGTGTGACACCTTCAATGAAGCTTAACTCCAAATTATTGTACCAAGCATATGTCTTATAAGGTTGTAGGGAGGATTTTGCATATTGAGTCAATATCCTGGATAACCAACTATAAGCTCCTACGTACATCCTGTACATGCTCTCTTAGGTCAGTCAGACCATCATAATTGTCCAGACTCATGTTTATGGAAATGTAGTCCTTGGAAAGTCGAATGTTCAATACTCGTTTGGACAAGGGAGAACACCTTCACTGATGAGGGCTATAGTCATTATCCTAGGTATGCTCATGTATAGACCTTATCTTAGTCCTTTTATGTTAGGCTCTTGGGTGTCTAGGGAGTTTGGCATGGAACAACAATTATAATAACTAGTGTCCATCTCATGGTAACTAAAAGGAAGATTTTTAAGGTACTAGATCTATACATGGGTATCGCAATGATGCAAGTGACCCCATGATGGACTCTCAAGATTGTCCTTATGTTTAGTTTTCTTTGGGTAGTGTAATTGTCTATGGGCACTTGGTGCGACCAGTAGCCGTGGTATTGAGGTGTGGTGTGTTATCGAAGGTGTCAGGATTCGTCGGGATGGAAAGGTTTGATTTTGACATTGGGTTGCCAACACATTCTAAGTGAGGAGTTGCACTTGACTAGTGAGCTGTTGAAAGTTTGGTTGGGTAGATGTGTTCGTGATAACGAGTAAATTTATCTTACATCATGACACATAGGTATCTTGTTTGTGTGTTATGGAATGGTCTGGAAATATCAAAGACAAGGTTTAGAAACTGATGGTTTTTTTATCAGTTTCCCACAGACGACTCCAATTGATGAATTCTAAAATTTAAGATGGATAGGAATGAGGTTTATGTGTTGGATAATTGACTGATATTTTAGTTCAAGCAATCTGACACATTCTTTCTAGTCAAGGTATCTAGTGACTTGACATGGAAAGCCTAGAGGATTGACAACTGGTAATAGTTAATGTCTGTTAAGTCAGGGTGACCAGTAGCTATGGTAGTAGCAGGTGGTGCATGGTAAGCTAGATAATCGGTAGCTGTGGTAGTAGTAAGTGGTGCCTGATAAGTTAGGAGATTGTTACTTGGAAAAGGTTTCATTTGATGGACGTGCTGACTCTCTAATGGTAAAGTCAGTAACTTATTAGAGTGAGAAAGAGTAAAGATATTTTAGAGAGATAAACTCTGAAAATATTTATGCTGAAATATTAAGAATAAAGAGATTGTAAACCTTGAGTTTGAAGGATTCATGGGGTATTTATAGCTCATGAGTCTTGTCCTTTTGTAGAGAAGAGAGGCTAAAGTGTAACTTTTCTCCTGTGATATTTTGAGTTGTATTATATTCAAAATAATACGTATAGGATCAGTGAAAAATACTGAAGGACCTAGTGGGGCCCCTGAAGAATTCTTAAGGGAGTGTTGGGCTTGGGCAAGGTGTTCGAACCCATTAAAGATGAAAAATAGGTTCAGGCATGCTATCTGGACACAAACATGTTGGGCTCGGGGTGCGTGCCCAAGTGCGTTGGGCTCGGGGGTGTGCCCCAGCCCAAGGGGGTGCTAGGGTGCATGCCCAACACTAGCTGGGTGTGTCTAGCCCAGCAAGGCTGGGTATGTTATGCCCAGTACGGGGGCGTTCACCCATGCTTGGTGTGTGGGCTTAGGATCTTGCTTGAGCCCATGCTCCTTAGATATTTTCTTTGCTTTTATAGGTTTCTTTTGTTCTATGTGGGGATTTGTTTGCCCCATTTATTTTTTGATTCATCATATGTGTTCAAAAAAGTTAGATTATTCTATTTATATGTACTTTTATTATATCTCATTGCAGCAGTGCATGTAATGCCTACTATAAGCTATCACAAACTAGCATTTATAATAAAAAAAATGATTTATAAATAATTTTTTGATATTGAAGTTCCAAATAAATTAATGTGTCAATCTATAAATAGTAAAATATTGTTTTCAATAAAAATAGGCTTTTTAGGTCAAAATTAGTCCGGATTAATTTTCTGGTCATCTCAAGTAGTCGGAGCTATATCAATAAGTGATGTGTCATCTATTACAACAAATAATACGTTGTCTTTTTTTTTTTCAAAGAAAAAAAACAATGGACAACCGACGTGTTATCAGCCCATTCCAAAGAAAGAGAAAAAGGGAGAGCTAAGTGTGTGAGACTGACCTTGCAAGTCTATACATGCCTGATCTTCTTTTTTATATTAATAACATGTTGGCCCACTTAGGGATTAATATCATTCAATTTTTATTTTTATTTTTATGTTTTAAATAAAACTATATAATATTTTTATTTTTTATTAATATATTTGTTTTATAATATTTGCAAGCGTTTTTTTAATTACCTTTCATGATTTTTTATAGCATTGTTTTATAAATAGTTTTGATATTTTTTGTTGATTTTTTTTGTTGTATAATTAAATAAAAAGTAGATTCTATAAAAAAAAAAAACTATTAGAACCAACCGGATTCGTGACTTGGGTTGTAGGTTTAGTGAGTTACCCAGGTTAACATGAGTTGATCTAAATCTTTTTGTAAGTCATAGTACTTCTTAATAATTTTAGTAAAAATGTTCCTTTTTGTAACATATATTTTTAAGTTTAGTATGTGGTTTTCACATCATATTATATAAAAACATTTTGAGGCGACATAATTTATATTTAATCTAATATTTATGCTGTAAAGTAGTCTTAAAAAACATTGCAACTTATTTTTGTTTAAAGTTTATAATATTTGTTTCTTAGACTAAATATCTAAATGTATTTATCTTTCCTTTTCTTTTCTCTTACAAATTCAGAAATTTATTTAAAAGTTTATTTTTAAAATTCTTAGATCTATTTCACCGACTTCAAAATTGAACAAAAAGAATTTTGACTAACTTCTTATTAGAGGAGCAAGACAGAACAAAATTGAGTTATTAATTACTTTTTAATGGATACATTGGGATTAAGGTTTTATGCAATTTTGACTAGGCCTTTAAATGCTCTCACTTGTTTATGTTCATACGATCACGAGTCATAACTTGGGCCTAAGGCACCTTGGTAGCCTAAGCCTTAAGACATACACTCTATGTTAGGCTTGGGAGAGACTTGGTGGCCCAATACTTTACAGGCATACAACAATCAATTTAGACTCGGAGAAACCTTGATGGCGTAACACACCTTAAGAAGCTTGCAACCTCGAATGGTTGAGATGCCATTTAGATTATGCAAACCCTAGGCATGTCTTTCATATCTAAACACATCATATTCTAGTGAAACTTGGTCTACCCGTCACTAATCAAAGAGACAAAATGCACATTCATTAAAAAAAAAAAAGCACACCCTAGAACACATATCAACCTAAGAATTGGCCTAACACTTATCATCAATTGTACAGAACCTATAATATAGACAAATTTTGTATTGATCTGTTGTCATTACTAGATCTTTATCCCTAAGTAGTCTAAAATTATAGTTGACAAATACATTGACCATTTTACCCTTATATGGATACATCTATGTAGGTTTGAGGTTATATAAACAACCTTGAACCCCAAAGTAAGATTATCTTCTTTCTCTTATTCAATCCTAAACATTTCTTTATAACTAAAGTTACACAATCATAACCTTCCAAGGTCTTTCTCTCTAACCTAAATTGACTTAAACATTGAAAAGTTCTTGAACCCATAAAAGATTATTTTATAGGTTTTATAGTTGTCCAAGTCCAATTTCATCATACTTTCAACCTTTCATAGCCTTGGAGAAGCCACAAGTTATACCATATTATACTGAATAGATATCTGTGTTATGATCTAAGTCTAAGTCTTGAAAAACAAAACAGATAAAATTTGCCCCCATCAGATCTAAAAAATCCATAGTAGAGGTTTTAATAACCTTATTAGTGGAACCATCTATGAGGATTCTTTGAACAAAAAACCACACTTTTTATTATATTTTAAAATTTAAGGTTTTTTTTTCCATGACTAATAATTAAGAAACATTAAGGGTTGCAAAATTCATTAATCTTTCAATCACTAATGCTCAACCAATTCTTATATATCTCTAGTAATGAGCTCAATAAGTGAAGATGTTAATTGAAGCCCTTGTACAACCCCAAATGGTAAGGGTCTTTCTATTAGCGAGTCATGTCCTAGACATGAGTCTACTAAAGATTTTATCTCTACTAAATGAATTTGGATTGTTATAGTGACTTAACAGACCCTCAAGAGCAAAGTAAAATTTGCATAATAGTTTAGATTTGATCATGCAAAATACCAATCCTATGTGTAAAACCATGCCTATAATATTTGTCACAATGAGAAGAAAAGGTAATTTACTAGTCTATCGCCCTCCTTTGAAATGAGATAGCCTTTCAAAGGATTAGCCCAAACTTAGGACAATAACTTAAACCTTAACTTTGTCATTAGATTAGAAGACCTTTCCTTAAAGCTCATTTCTCGATTCAGCACCAATATCCAATAATTGTTTTTACAAAACTCTTTGACATCTTTTAGAAAGAGGATGAGAGTATTAGAGCTTACCTTAACAAGTTGAATGAAGAGATGTTGAAGGTAAATAACTTATTAGAGCTGATTATATTGAGGGCCTTAATCAATATGGTCAATGATCAAGCCTTATATAGAGAGTTATATACACTTCTAGAAAACAAACTCTTAAAATCAAGCAAGTGATGAAAAATTACATTTGGATTGAGGAAATAAGTGTGATTAGGAAATTTTTCCACAAGTGAAAGGGTAAATGGCCTAAGAAACGTTAGTCTCCCAACAGCCCTTAGACACATAATAGAGACTCAAAAAGGTTCTTTCATAATCATCTTATCTTTCTAGAACTTTAAATGACACAATTAAATACCATTCAAATAGAAGTCTACATAGCGATCCAAAAAAAAGTAGAACAAGTGCTCCACCCTAATTATATGGTGGATTTCCCCGGCCCTTAAGGTACACATATTTTTATGCCATGCACATCACAAAAACTAAGGGGCAAACTGATGGACCCTAGGTTTTATACACCTCTAATCAGGTTTATAAATGCTCTCATGTTTTCGGTTTTATAATGAATGGAATTTCAAATGTTACTGTGGATCTCTATGCTGACCTGAGTAAGATAAGCCTAGACTAAACCTATATGACCATAAGTCACAGTTTAGGCCAGGGCATGCACTCTCCAGGGAAGACTTGGTGTCCTAATACTTTCTAAGGCATATAAATCTTGATTTAGGCTTGAAAGGGCTTTGGTGGCCCAATGTTTTATATGGCATACGAACCTTGATTTAGGCTAAAAAAAGCTTTGGTGTCCTAACCCTAAAGGACAATCTCGAATTGGATAAGATACCACTCAAAATATGCAAACCTATGGTATATCCTTCACACTCGTACATATCATTTTTTTTGAAAAACTTGATCTTCTCACCACCAATAAAGAGGATAAAATGCACATGTATTAAATGAGAGCATGCTCTCTAGACACATATCACTCCAGGGATTGGTCCAATACTCGTCATCAACTAGATATAGTTTATACAATCTAAAATAAGGGTAGTTTTTGTAGTGGCCTGTTGTCAATACTAGGCTTTTGTCCCTAAATAATCTAAGACTATAGGTGACATGTATATTTACCACTTTAACTTTGTATAAATATACTCATATGAGTTTAAGGCTATATAAAAAAATCTTGAACCCTAGATAAAATCATCTCCTTCCTATTGTTCAACCCTAAACACTACTTTGTAACTAAACACCCACACTCATAATCTTAGAAGGCCTTTCTATCTAATCTAAACTGACTTAGACATTATAGAGTTTCCGAACTCACAAGAGAACTTGTTTTGTAGGTCTTGTAATTGTCCAAGCCCAACTCCCTAATCCTTTCAACCTTCTTCAATCTTAAAAGATTATTCATGGTAGAAGTTTTCAATAACCTTATAAGGATACAAACAACCTTGTTGAGAAATTGTATGCAAAACACTATTAGTAAGTATAAGAGTTGTAATTTATTTATTTGTAAGGAATATATATATATTTTCTACCCATACCTAAGAAATGATGAAAAGAATAAAGTACTTAAGTCCATACATTATGTTGCAACTTGCATGCCAGGATTTCAAGATATGAGTTAATGCCAAGAATAAACTAGAAATCTTGCTTAATACCAATTTTGAACATAAAAAGGTTGATTTTGATGGCAATGAGTTCCATTCGATGAGGGAAGTTTAGTTTGGGTTTTCTTTGCCTTTCACCTTGTGTGAGATGGTAAATCTGAGCTAGAGAAGTTTTTTTGATTTTGGATCAGTTTTGGTTTTGTGGGTTATTTAAGGGTATTGATGGGTTTGTCAAGTTGTATATGATATTTTCTAGGTGTTTTGGGTTCAAAATGGGTTGGAAATCGAGTTTTTTTTTTTTTTTTGCAAAAACAAAAACCTTGGCTCAAATTCTTAATGACCTTCCAATCACTTCGTTATTTTTTTAAAAAAAAATTAAGAGACAAACAACATATCATCTATCCCTTAATAAACAAAAGAAAATAAAATTAGTCCAAATATGTAGATTTAGGCTGAAAAACCCAACTCCTGAGCCACTTAGACTAGACCCGAGTACTTGAGTCTCTCTTCTTCTTTTTATCATTGTGTGCCATAAATATGGGCATTGAGATTTTTATGTAAAAAATATGGGTAAGCTTGCATTTTGTTTTTCCATGAATATAGGCAAGCTCATGATTAGAGATTTTTATATCTTTTTTTGTTTTAAATATTTAGCTCGGAACATAGTGCTGATAAATAGCTAGTAAGGTCTAAATTAAGAACATGTTTGGGAACGCGGTGCAAACCACGTTCCCAAAAAATTAATTTTGTTTTTTGCTAAAATTTAATATAGTTTGTATGTTTTGGATTGTTTTGATGTGCTGATGTCAAAAATAATTTTTAAAAAATAAAAAAACATCATTGGTATGCATTTCAGCATAAAAAGTTATTTAAAAAACAATCGCTACCACACTGCCAAATACCTTTTAAATAATACAAAGTTATTAGTATGTAAAGCTAACGCTACGCTAGCTTCTCCAAACTCTAGCACATTTACTTAAATATAACTTTAAAGAAAAAAAAAACCAAGGCTATTGTGTTTAGGTAGGATAATCAACGGAAGAAAGTACAAAAAAGATTTATTCTCGAAAGATAAATGGTTAGTAAGTTAAATGATTTTTTTTAAAATCAATAAATTTGTATTCTAAAAAAATATAAACATTCAATACCATCTTGAATGTCCAATTCTTTTTTTAGTTTTTTTTTTATAATAAGTTCTTAAATGTCTAAATATTCTTCTCATTTATAAAATAGTTTATAATCATAATGATTTTTCTAAATTACAGTCATTGTAAATATTTCTACCTTTATAATTGTAATTATATATGTAGTGAATAAGCTTAATTACAGTTAGCATAATGAGGTGCTCTAACCATATTCTTTTTAACAATTACCAAGAACAAAACTGTACAATTATTACTCTTTTATTTTCTAAACAAAAATCCAAAAAAAAAATATCATAGGCTAAAAGGGGAAAAAAATCATAGATAAAAATAGATTACAATATTCTAAAACTTGGTGAAACGTTTTTTAAAAAATAAAGAAAAAGATAAATACAAAATTCTCAAATATACTTGTACAAGATTATAGAAAATATAAAGTATGAACTTCTTTGAAAGAGAAACATGAAGCTGGATTTATTTGTTATAAATGTTTTATATAACTTAAAGATTGTGGAACTCGGTGGAAACCACGTTTTCAAAAAAATTAAAAATTGTTTTTTTATTAAAAATTATTTTTTTTGTGTTTTGGATTGTTTTGATGTACTGATCTCAAAAATAATTTTTAAAAAATAAAAAAAATATCATTTTGATGTATTTCGACACAAAAAACACTTTAAAAAGCAACCGCAACCACCCTCTCAAATATACTTTTAATAGTTGTTTTGTTTAATGAATAAAAAGGTAATTCAAAATGTTATTCATCTAGCAAGAATGATTCAATGTTTATCATTTATTGACCAAATTTAAATTATTTAATTAGGAATGAGAATTTAGCTTGGAATAATAGATATCCATCCCGACTCATTTAATAATAATAATAAAAAAAAAATTTACTCAACTCACTGGGAAACAAAAGAGGAAAATATATTTAAGAACCTAGATGAAAATATTAAAATAATTTATGATATAATTTTTATATTTTTATAAATATTCATTTTCAAAAAAGATCCATAAAATACTTATAAATAAAGTAATATGATTTTTTTTTCATAAAATTGAGATATAAATATAAAATTAGAAGGAAAAAACACGTTTTTTCACGTATATATCTAAGTTATTAGTATATTAATATACGGTAAAATAAAAAATATTTAAAAAAACAATTTCATATCATCAAAATCCATGAGCAAATAAAGGCACGGTCCATAATATATTGGTAACCCGAAACAGGGAGGAGAGTTCCTCTTCTACCCCGGCTTAGAAAAGGACTTGTCGAGGCGGAGCTTCCTGGACGCACACGTAATTCTTAGTCATCAAGTGAGCTTTGTCCTTGTAATAATCAACCGTGATTAGTTATTGGCTCTCCACGTGGGCCGGTGGTCTCCTTATCTTATATTCCTATGCTCTGGCAACCATCACGTGTTACTCACACCATGCTGCTCTCCCAGTTAAGCGACGGCGTGAGATTAATGATTGTTTTTTTTAATTTTTTAATATTAATATATTTAAATAATTTAAAATTATAAAAAATTAATTTAAAATAAAAAATTAATAAAAAATACAAAAATAAACGCATTATAATTCTAACAAGTACGAGCTCAGGTTGAAAGCTCATGTCATGAGATGCAGAGAACCATGCTTAAAAAATAAAATTAATAATTTTATACTTTAAATTTCAAAAATGAACATAAATAAGTAAAATATTGAAAGAAAAAGAAACGTGGCTAATCTTGTGACCATTAAAGGTTTAAGGCATCGTTTGAGAGTGTAATTGGACCATATTCTTTTTAAAATTTTATTTAAAAAAAACTTTAAAGTAATCTAATCTTGTGACCATTAAAGATTTAATGCATCGTTTGAGAGTGTAATTGGACCATATTCTTTTTAAAATTTTATTTAAAAAAAAACTTTAAAGTAATATTTTTTAGTATTTTTTATTATTTTCATGTGTTGATATAAAAATTATATATATATATGGGTTTTGCTTGTGTTACATGTTGATTTACCGAGTTGATTTAGTTTAATTGGATCAATTTTCAAGTTGATTTAGTGCAAGTTCTGAATTGATAAATAACTAGATTGACTTATCATGTTAGATTGAGTTTAATAATACTATAAAAAATATTATTTTGATGTATTTTTAAATAAAAAAATACTTTAAAAAATAACATCTACTACACACCCAATCATGCACTTATATCTAGTTTGTTTTTGCATTTTAAAAATATTTTTGAAAAAATAATTCTTTGCTTCAAATTAAATTTTTAATATTTTCAGATCGTTTTAATGTGCAAATATCAAAAATAAATTTTAAAAATTAAAAAATATTATTTTAATATATTTTTTTAAATATAAAATATTTTTTAAAAAAACTAATAACCTCCTAAAATATTCCAACCGTGCATTGGATGGATGTGGTGAAGGAGCACGAAAAGCAAATGTTAAAGTATAGAAGCACTTAGGACGGTCGACAGAGGGTTAAATTCCAACAAGACAACACGTCTGATGATTCGGTCATGTACTTGTTGTAGCCCTGGTCGCACTACAAACCGTACACTGTTAGGGCAAATTTTGATCTTCAGAAACCCCAAAAGCCATACCGTGTCATTTATCAAATCATGTCCTGTTCGCAAAAGGGCAGACTTCCACGGCTTCATGGGGGCCTCCTCCTCACCTTGTGGCTGTCTCTGGTCTTCCAGTTCTCACCGTCAGAAGCACAGTGCTCTTTACTTTTCCAGAACCAAAAAAAGTCTCAAGCATTGATCTCAAGCAACCAGACAATTGAAGACTTGGATTCACATTTGTATGTACCTCTCCTCCTCCTCCAACCAAAATATGTAATATAGGCTTTTACCTCGTAGCATTTCCAGGGTGTTCTAAGCTTCTATCATTTATGTATGTTATTCTTTTTAATTGTGAAGATTAAAATTTTTTTTCAATTCATAACCTGACCTATCAGAGTCGTAGCGAAAACGAGTTTTTATAGGGCAATTGTCACTACTTATGAATTCAAATCTAGTTGATTTATCCATGACCAGGATGAAGTTTGGGTGAAACTAAGTAGAGATATACTATTTGTTTTTGTATTTCAAAAACTTTTTTTTGTTAATTTTTTATATTTTTAAATTATTTTAATGTCAATGAATATTACTTTGAATTGTTATTGAATATTCTCGGAATGATTCTAAGTGACATTGGAGGATAGGGATGTGACTAAAATATGCAAGGAGACGAGCAAGCATTAAACATCTATGCCCCATATCTCGACCACTAAGGAAACATCCATGCTCGCCTCTTAGTTTTTCCATACTGTGACTCCATAGTTGACTGGTCACTCGAGAAGAGGAAAAACAAGCTTCAAACTTTTTTGTTTCTGAAACCCGAAGACGAAAAGAAGAATCAAGAAATTGCTCACAATCAATGAGTTTGGACTCGACCTGGTAAATAATGAAATCATCCAATTGAAATCATAGAATTGAGGATAAATTATTATACCAATTATATGGTGACCCTTTTGTGTTTGTTAATGGATCCCACCCAAAACATAGGTGGTCACCTCATTTGAAGGTTGATTCGGGAAAAGATCTAGATCATTAAATTATGTTTTTATTAAAATAATATAGTTTCATTTCTTTTTTAAAAATTAAAAAAAATTGATATTAACTTATCAGAATTTTAAACGAGTCGAGTTAACTGAATTTTACTGTATTAATATTTTTTCTAGTTTAACTAGAAATTCAACTCGGGTAATACTTTTGATCTCATATTTTTCTTTTTTTCTTTCTAACCAAATCTTGAACAAATAAACACCCGGGCCATATAGGTTAAACCAGCAAACCCTAATCCATCCTAAACTACCCTTCCACAAGACAATACAAACAACGAAGTTAACAGAACAGAACAGCTAGTTGAAAGTAAGGGATATAAAAAACATGGCAGTTGTCGTCTTTTAGATAGTCATGTGAACCACCTGAACTGATCAATGTTATTTAGACTAAAACAGCTGAAAGATGAGCTTTAAAAGCATAGCAATGTCAAGGAGGCTCTACATCTCATTATGATCTTCAATCTTTCAGAACTGACAACATTTGAATCATTGTCTCAATTAATTTGAGATTTGTCCAAAAGCAATTAATGGCGTGATGTTTCCATGAATATCTTAATGGACATGACAAGGATCCAGAGACACAATATCAACTCCAAAGCATCAGTAAAACAGATCCCTTACATTACTAGTTACAACGTAAGACATGCACCAGAGCTTCGTATGTGGTGGGGTGCATGCATCAATGAATACATACATGATGCAACCTATTTCTATTGCACATGGAAACAGCGAAAGAGTAAAGAAACAAAGAGAGATGTGGAGAGCGCAGCTGGAATTGTTATCTAGTGACAATCTTGCACTGCAGAACACTTTTTTCCTAGCAATGATGCTATGCGAAGTATGAACAACCAAATTTTACAAGAACTTCAGACAAATTGATGAGAGAGATAGTTTTTCATTGTCAGAACAAGCCATCAAAGTTTCAAGACACCACTTAGCACTTGTCCATCTATATTTAACAGCTTTTACAATTTTCTTGTTTTAAATCATTTGTAGAGTGGCTACAATGTCAACAGTTTGAGTTTTGGAAGTTCGAATGTCAAACATCTTCTGTACAATTTAACTGTGGGGATGCTCCGCTAGCAAAGAATGGTTGGAGATTGTTATACGTTTACAGTTTTCTGTTGAATGACTGCAGCTTGATCATGAAAATTGGAATGATGAGCAACCTCTGCTGTAAAATTTAAACATGCTACTGCTCCTATCCTTTTCCAAGTCTGGGGTCTGCTTCATGCAGACTCACTTGTAGATCTTGGTTATATCTTTCTTTCCTTTAGTCTTACTCCACTAGATATCAGACATGCAGCTCCAAGCCAGAATGGCAGAAGAAAAAATGAATGCATGTAACTCACACGATTTGAGATACGTCAAGCAGGCCTTTGTCATTTTGAGATTCCAACACCTTTCTCATGGCGTTGTGACATCTGAAAGGTATTGATTTTGTCAAGAACACATACTTCAATCTTTTCAGGCAAAAAGATTTGAGAAAGAAAGATCCAGTGGGCATACCTCCAAGGCAGATGATCTAAGAACATATTTGGTGAAACAACAATATCTTTAAAGATTTCTCTGTTGCTAAATAAGCATTATAATTCCGTACACTCTCTTGAACGCTCCAGCCTTTCCAGAAGGGCATACTGACATGCCTTTGTTGTGGTACCATATGAATCACAAGGCCTGGTAGAAACATCTCTACATCATCACCAGCTGACTCATTTTCAGCCCTGGGGACAGTTTCCAAAAATTGTGATACAGGATCATCTAATGAATTCATGACAGCAGTCTTGTCATAAAATGGATTTTCAAAATTGTCGTCATCTGTATCACCGCCACTATTGGTCCTGTCTAATTCATTCCAGAGAGAATAACTATGATCCGCCTTTTTGCTTCCTGCAGCAAGAAAATCATTTAGTAGAACATCCTATTCAATATCTACATAAAAAAAATGCGCACATAGTTCATTATGACAAGCTAGATAATCAATACTAACCCACATAGTCTTTGTGATCCAGTTCTTCTACTGTGGTGGCTGCAGAATGTAGCTCTGATGGATCAACTACCTCAATCCTCCCTCTTTGATTCATGCTCACAAAGAGGAATTGACGAGCAAGCCTACAAATCAAGGCTTTATCAGCTTTGGAATCTTGTGCAAGTGCCACAATTGCAGCAGCGCGGAGCCGTAGGAGTGATCCAACTGAAAGCCGTGTAGAAAATTCATTGTTGTGTACAATGCTGCAGAAAGGTCAAAACTTACTACAGAAACATTTGAAGGAAGAAAAATGGTGAAAATTTGTGTCGAAGCTTCAAATGGCAGGGGGGGGATTAATTACCTTGTAACAAATTCTGAACATGCTTCTGCTATGACCAAATCCACACATGTAAGGGGTCCATATGCATAGACATGTAACGTTGGGTACAGTTTATATAGCTGGTACACAGAAAAATGATACAAGTGAACAAATAAATTAGTTTTTCTTAAGAAAACAAAATATTTCTCCAAGTGATCAAAACAACTTGGGATTGGGAGAGGGTGTGGAGAGGGTGTGGAACTGCAACCATGTGTCCTTGCATGTTTTAGAAGAGGATCACCAACGCACAAACCTCAACATTTAGAAGATAATCAAATTGCTTCAAGTATACACACACAACTTGAAGCATAGAAGGTAATCAAGTTTTCCTTCGAGTAGGAAAATGTACCCTCAGTCCTAGCAAAGCAGCAATCGCACCTCCTAGGGAATGGCCAACTATGCGCAAACTATATCCATCGCATTCACATCCAGCTCCCAGCAATGAGGAAAGCAAGCCAGAGCTGTTTTCTGATTCTGTATCTCCATATAAATTGCAAATATATTAAACATGCATACATTACCAAGGGGAAGAAGTGCAGTAGTTCATGATTTAACTGGCATTTCGTAGTTTTCTGTTTTAGGTGAATGAAAAATATAATAAGCACAGAAAGGAATTACTAAAGCTAAAAAGAGAACAAGAGACCCTCAAGAAAAAAAGAAAAGAAAAGAGTCGTTGTCATGATAAAGAAGCCCACTCCTGCTGAATATCAGCTATGGAAACCCCCACAAAAGCACCTGAAGCATGAAACTATGAAAAGCACAAGGATTAAGAAAGCCTATCCATAACAATTGTCCCGAGATGCACTGGTCCTTAAACATTCCACATCATAAGCCTGCATTAGATGGCACAGACCCATTCTTTAAATCTTTTAACATTCACTATACATGTATAGACAGATAAGGTCATTGCACATCTATTTTAATCGATACTCATGCAGAATCAAGGCATAAATGAGTAACAAAAGGGGGGGGAAATCAACCAATGCCACACAGTTTAGTATTATCAAAGAAATTAATAAGACATTCCTCACATAACTCTACGAAATATCAAGTGCTTAAGCCAAATCAACTCTACGAGAACCCAATGTTCTTGGATTGTGAGCAACACCAATGTTCTTATCCATGCAAAAGCTTCAGACATGGGTACTTCTACAAAATTGAAGGGTCATGCTAATATAACAAAGAACAAAAGATCCATGAATGTGCAATATGATTTGTTTCCAAGATAATTTGGTCGAAAGGTAATGAAGCAAAAAGAAATACTGATTACCATTATCTGCAAGATCTCCTTCAATTTGAATATAAAGATCACGTGCAGCCTCAACTATGCCAGAGTGCCCATAGTGTGGGAAAGATGATTCCACTCTTCGCTTCACATCAGGTTGAATATGGCTGCTACTGTGAGGAAGAAAGTTTTGGACCAGAAGCAATTTGTTCAGTTGAGCACAAAAGCCATAATAAAAATGAAGGCATCAATTCAATTAACAATTTTCAACCAAACAATTAAGGGAAGACTGCTAGGAGGAGATGGAGTCGCCCTGTATTAGACAAAGTCCAAGAAGCAAAGCTGCCGATAGGTAATGTTACACAACAATGCAAAAACTTTAAGTTCCAGCGGTGCACTTATAATATACAGAAGCTTAGGATTTAAAAAGGGTTTGGGAGAGAAGACACAGAAGCATCTCTGACAATGGTATACCAGATTTTAGTTAAGCTCTAGAAGGGGATGGGATGATTCTTGGCTCTACTTGTATTGAACAACTTCTAATCAAAAGTCAAACAAACAAAATGCCAAGCTCTATTACTTACCACAATAGTGGTTGTAGTCAATTTTGGTATCTGTCCTCAGTGTAGTCATTAGTTTGAATAAATCATCATAATGAATTCTGTTTCTTTCATGAATAATAATGATTTAAAACTCCAGAATATTTTATTGAATCGAAGATGCATGAATTTACTAATTCTTTTAGCAGAAATTTCGTAAATAACCAGCAACTCTTTCTGGAAGTGAAGTTCATGCTTTCTTAACAATTATCACAGAGGCATACATGCTTGTGTGTGTGTGTGTGTGTGTGTGGCGAGTGAGATAGAGAAAGAGAGAGCGAGAGAGTACATGCTTTATCAATCCATCTAAGTCGTCTCTAGAAAGGAGGCATTCCCTGCCCAAACCATCTGTTATGAGGTCTTCAGGGGTCTCAGTTCCTCGGACAGAGATCACTACAGATCTTAGATGATGTAGAACCACAACAAAGTATGCAGCTTCACATTTTTCCTGAATCAAAAAAGAGGGCATGAAGTTATAACATTCTGCAGGAAACGGATATTTAGTATTCTTAAATGTGCAAACTTGTGGAGATTGTCATCTATTCATATATTGAGAACTTCAGAATGAATATGAAACACTTCAGTCTTTACTAGATTCAATTATTATGGCAGCTGGGGCAGTAGAAAAATATAAATAATTTTTAAAATATATCTTTAAGAAAAAAACTCGAGATTTAGGATTTATTTTTATAGAAAATTGTTCTTTATTTTTTCTATTAAAATCTTACCTACCGGAGTACATTTTATATATGGAAAATAAAAACTAAATTGAGTGTATTATTATTCTAAGATTTTTTGAACAATTTTCCTACATATATCTGTCACTCTGTTACAACATTAAAATTCATTTGCATAGCACTTGAAAAAGAAAAGAAAAAGGTGTTGGAATATGAGATTTCTGGGAAGTTGGATTCCAAGAACAAATGCTTGGCATCTAACTTTCCTATCTAATTTGGAGAAACAAACACAATCCAAAATAACAAACCATGTCCAAACAGTTTTTTTACTGCAGTTAGGATAAGAAAATACCAGGACATGAATTTCACCTGACAAACACGACCATGTCGAAGAGCTTCAGAGGGTAAATTAACATATTTTAAAAAAGCTGCTGCATGACCCCGCCACCAGTTATCTCCAGAGAGTGAGGGCCATCTGAGAGACGAAAAGGCATTCATGCATGATCAATCTACGAATGGGAAAATCTCTTGCTCTCGTTCGTAAGATGGCATATAGTGTAATTTGCATAAGGGCACATAAGTATTACGTGCCCTAGGCCTAAAACCAGAATTCATAACATGCTAGGCTATAATTCCAAGGTTCGAGTGAGGTATGAGTTGCTTTTCATACAACAGGTTCAGTCCTCATTCTATCTCACACATACGATTGGGAGCATGGAAAGGAGTAATCCTTTCGTTCAAGCCTAGGTTTCTTTAAGGGAAACAAGGTGGAGTATTATTCCTTTATTTGAAGCCCAGGTTTCTTCGAGGGAAACAACAAGAAAACCTCCTATGGTGTTAGAAGTCACGTGACTTCTCTCTCACAAACAAAACCCTAGCATGCAGACCAATGTTTTGATCAGTAAAGCATTAAAAAAAATCAAGATCCTTTAATTCCCATTAACATATTGAACATGTATGCCATATTAATATACATGTGCATTAAGCGAGATACCCAGTGAATAAATGACCTGTTACGAGTCCATGGAGTCAAAATCCCTTGCCTGTAGAGCCATGCACAAGGAAAAAATATAGTATGTCTTCCAAAATCAAGCAACGGGCCCTGAAAAATATAGCAGCTTTACAAGTACAGTATATGCAGCTTCAGCAAATTGATGGAAAGAAAAAGCCTCCCGAATCTTTTCTCTGCTACCATTTCATCATGAGATTTAGGTGATTCACTATGCCTTTGCAACAAAGCTAGACCTGCAGAAATAGTAGGGGTGAGCAGAAAAACCGAAAAATTAATTAAACCGAGAAAACTAGAAAAAAAATAACCGAAAAAACCGAACCATGAAAAAAATCCGATTAAACCGATTAGAATTTTGAAAAACCCGACTGGTTCGGTTCGGTTTCAGTTTTATAAGCCTGAAACTGAAAAAACCGAACCAAACCCAAACCGAAAAAAACCAAGCCAAACCGGAAAAAAACCGAGCCAAACCAGTTTGAACCGGTTTTTGTTCTAAAAAACCGAATCGAACCAAAACTGGTTGGTTTAAACCGGTTTCGGTTTTTTTTTTTTAAAAAAATTCAGTTAGGATGTTTTTTTTAAACCAAACCGAAAATGATCACCCCTAGAAAATAGGTACCTCATTTAAGGTATACATGAAAAAGGCTATACTAGAGAACAAAGAAAACAATAGACGGAGACTTCCGAGTTTAGGCGACAGTCTACACCGAAGAACTGAGTTGTCTTTTTCATGTAATGAATTGTGGATGAACAAGTTAAAAGATAGCAGCAGCAGCAGTAAATGGAGAATCTAAACAGCTGTGGGGCTCATTAATGGCACATACATGATATGGAATTCACTTTCTCATTATCTCAATAATCAAACCCAGACAGACATAGGTCCTCGAGAAACAAGTACACTCTACTTTCCCAACAAACAAATGGTTGACTTATCGGGCCCAGCATGTAGATCAGGAAAAAACCAAATCAACTTACCAAGAGTACAGCAAAACTAAATCCATCAAGGACACCTATCAGTACGAGTAATGCCAATCTTACAAAACAAACCACAAACACACTTGCAAATGATTATTTAAGAAGTGTGCTCATGCATCAATCCATAGGCTATTACGAACACAGAGATGTCATAGGTTCCATAACATGGCAGTTACAAGGTAGTGTGGGAAGCCTCATTGGACGCCACGTTTGTTTGTAAAATTTCAGTGTGCGAAGCATCTTCCATTCAACATGTAAACCAATATCAGGTCCCTTATAACACTGATGTGGAAACAACCATTCAACACCCCTTCTCAAGTGAATGCCCCTTGCACAAACAAGTCGGGTCTTCTTCACATGATTGATTATGAATGTGATGAAGGAATGGATATAATCAGCTCTGATGCCCTTTAAACTAAGAAGTTTGTGAAAATCAGAAATAGTAAAGATGAAAAGACTATTCAGAATTTGAAGAACATGTGAGTGGGAATGCGTGTGGTGCGTGTCTGCAATTAAAAACATGCATCTTCTGATAAAGATTGTTTTAGAATCTCTGCAACAGTGACTCTGCTGTATCCTATTTAGATGTCCAATGAGTTGAGACTGTATAACAACTAGTCCCATTAACGCTTTAAAGAGACCAATATCTCTTTTCTTTTCTGTTGATTACACTCTCTTTCATAATTTTAATACTCTCTTCCAAAACATCATTGAACTAAATGCAATGTAGAAATCCAGTATGATGGGAGAAGGCTCCAGTCCAATATCATTTCTAATACCCCAATTACAGAGTGAGATTTTCTAGTTTATGACTAAAAAAAGTCAAAGTTTGGCAATAAAATGATTTTTAGGAACAAACAAATGAATCAAGACTTTAGGTCTGGTAGAGAAAACCTTGAGCTTGAACATAATTGGCAAGAGAAAAACTTCAGTACTCCAAGAGTATTGACCACTCAGTACAACTTCCATTGAAATTTAGCCATATGGACAAATTGCCAATTTACTGACAACACCTTTCTTTTATCTGTTCTCTATTTCCTAAATCTCTTAAGTGGAGCTTTAGTTTCATATATATGGCTTAATTTCCATCGTATAGTATAGTACTGGTGGGTACTCCTGGAGTAAACTTTATGGCATTACCTAACAGATCTTCATATTATGATAGAGATTATAGAATACCAACAACTCAATAAGCAACATGCAACTGCATGAGGTGAAAACAAACCTGCTAGAAGTTCCAAATGCCCAGTGCCTGATGCACGATAGGCAACAAGATCACCCAACAATCGTGCTACTGAGTAAACTTCATCTTCCTTAGGCGCCCCCCTAGAGGAATTGGATAAAGAAGTTGACTGTCAGATAGTTGAAAAAAATTCAATATCAGAGGTTAATCCAATGCAGAGAAGCATACATGTATTTGACACGCCCCAGGCAGCACAAAGCCTCACGAATTCCATGGTCAAACACCTCCTGATAGTGTGCCTTCCATGCATCATCTTGGGTTTCATAAAAAGACCTCCATCTTAGGACTGCAGGTCCCACAAAACAATGCATTAGTGGAACAGAACAAACTGTGATAACAAATGGAATGAGTAGTTTTGTCTTCCACTTGTTACCATTTGAAGCTGTCCCTGCATTAGAAACATTTTTCAAAAGAACTCAAATTTTTGCAGGAGAAGAGACATGCACTCTAGCATCTGCTAGGCTAAACCCTTGAATCTGAGAGAAAACTCAGGAGCCAAAGTTTGTTCATCAAAAAGGCTAATGGAAAACAAATTCATAGGTGCATTATAGCCGATATTCCCTAACTAAATGGAAACAGAATCCAAGTTAAATAGAAACTTTCAATGATGATAAATTGAAATAAACATGGAATGCCATAAACAAAAAATATTCAGCGTAATAACACAACTCCAAAATTAGTAAAGCTAAATGGTAACTGATTGTGAGACCAAATCATTGCCTCTTCACATGATCAAATCCTATATAATCTGCCACCTAGGTCCACCAAAAATCTCAACAAAGGCTCAAAATGCTGCAATTATCAGCTGTGGAACTCCATTGCAAGGTAGCAAAACGCTCTATAGCTAGTTTATGCTCTGAAAAAGTGCAGATAAGAAGAATTACCTTCAAGTTTGGAGAGAATGGTGCAGGGGGGTCTTCATAATTTCTTGCTACATTTAATGATTCATTCCCCAATTTCTTAGCCAAACTAACATGAACTCCAAACAATTTCCTTGATTTTTTTTATTACTTTGACTTTAAGCCTTAGAATTCAAGTGGAGGCTGATCTTGATAACTTCAATCTAATTATCAGCCAATCTCCTTTTGGAGGGCCTGATCCGGTAATCTCTGCTCCACTCTAGATTCTATTTCCCATCTTGAGTTTCAATAAAAATCAGATTTTCAACACCTTCTACAGCAGATACTTGAGCCAACAAATGTAGATTCAGAATTGTAGAAGTTTACAATGATTGAGCTAACATTTAACAGATGGAAGTAAAGTGATGGTAATGATGAAATAGCTCAGAAACAAGCATTGCTACTGATATTGTTCACAAAAAAATAATAAACACTATAAGAACATATAAACAAACTAACTCTTTTTACCTGTGAGACATTTACTTGATGTTCCATCATGAGACATAAATTCAGCCACACTAAACACAAGGTAAATTGCAGTCGCAGTTTGCAGTAGAGTCATTGCCAACGCAAACCGACTCTACCAAAGCCATGTTTTGTACCTCTGCTGTCCAGTGAGAAATATTTTTTTATTAAATTGAGTTACAAAGCAAAGCAGACTGGCGAAGTATAATTCAGTAAGTTTGTAAGGTCAAAATAAAATGTTCAAGCACATTCCCTACTTAAATTTTGCATCACACGAATGTTCACCAATACTTGAACCTAGCTGAAGAAATATGCTTTGAACAATTTACAAAGAAACCAAAATTTACTACTCAAATCCCCTTTTGCTCGATCCTTAAATCATTTCATTGTTTCTGTTCATTAAAAAGAAAACTATCTTTCTCCCAGCAATCACCTCACAAACAAATTCTCTGAAGATCATAGGAGAACCCCTTATTCAAGAAAGTTACAGAAAGGATGACCTGGACAGCACAAACACTAAAAGGCCTATCACATGCGCTCCATGTAACAAAAATCTGAAGGAAAATATTCACTATTCTCACCACTCTTAAAACACTCAACATGCACATCAAGAATAAAAAACTTGTACAGTCTTCTCATCCATTATAAGCAGTGGTGTTTGTCCAACTAAGAACCACCTACGAAACAAAAGTCCAAAACTTTAGGTATCTGGGCCTTCAAAATATAGTTAATAAAAAATTAAAGAAATAAGAAGAATGAACAAGACATTTAAAAAATGGAATGCAATAAAAGATATCCAAACCCTCCAATCTACAGTACAAGCTAAGAATCAAGGATGTGGGGGTAAGAGTAGAGATTTCCATTATCTTATTTTCTTTAAATTCCAAAAATACAAAATGGAGTTCTCAAGAAACACCATCGATCTCCATCCAATACATAGAAACTGGGAATTTACTCAGTTATAGAGATAGGAAAGTCCCCTCCACAAAAATCCTCCAAAAGTGAACACCAAAACTATCCATAAAATTTTCTAAAGAAGAAAAAGGGGGTTGCCCTGTGTGATGATACAAGTAACATAGGCTCCAGCACACAGAATCTTAAACCATTTTGCTGAGAACCATGGTGAGTCCAAATCATCTTAAGCCAAAGGGAACGTGGCTCTCAGGAAAAACTCTACAGCTACTTTCCCACTAAAGCAATGTTTCTAAAAAGAAACTCCTTAGTGATCCAATCACGGGCAGTACCTCATGTCACCAGATTAACTCTAGTCTTCTCTGATTTAACTCTGACAAAGAGGAGAAAGACAAGCCTATGATTGATATTTCACATTTTTTTAGTAACTTAACATGTATCCTTGCCATCCGGCTCTTAAACATACTAATCCTCTATATAAAAAATTAGCCAAAAACAAAAGTGAGAAAGACAAGCCATTTCTAAAAACCATCCTCTAAAACCAATAAGACATAACACATTCCGAAACCCATTGAAACCATTCTCAGCTGAAATGAGCTCGAACAACAAGAAACAACAAACCCCTTTTAAAAAAGAAAGAAAGGAGAGAGCAGATAGATACCCGTCTTCGAAGAAGATTAATGGACTTAACAACAGAAGTATCAGGAGGAGAATCAAGAATGGTAATGGCAGTAGCCTTTTGGGCAATCCCAGAGTTAAACATAGCAAAAATTTTGAAAGCAGCAGCCAAAGACACCATAACAACAGAAATAGTTATTCTGTCAACGTCA
Source organism: Populus trichocarpa (assembly GCF_000002775.5). Classification (NCBI taxonomy): domain Eukaryota; kingdom Viridiplantae; phylum Streptophyta; class Magnoliopsida; order Malpighiales; family Salicaceae; genus Populus; species Populus trichocarpa. The sequence goes on along the minus strand of NC_037286.2, from coordinate 22,330,832 downwards.
CAACCAGGAAATACAGGAAACAAAAGCACCCCACCAACAATCACCACCGCTAGGTTTGATAAACCCAATATTATTGTGCTTATTCTCAGACTGTCCACCATTGAAGAACCCCACGTTGCCATTACATTTTCAGGCTCGCTCGCCCCTCTTAACCTTTCAAATCAAAGGCTAAGGAGAATTTTGACTTTTTTTTCTTTGTTTTGTGGCTTTGGGATTCACTAACGAGACAGGCACCCACCCGCCTGAGGCATGGAGGGAGACAGTTAAATTGGTTTTTTTTTTTTCATGTTATTTTTTTAAGGTGTGGAGGCCATGACACTTCACAACATGTTCGTTAATAATCGGTAATACCAAATCTTGTCTTATTTTTTAAAACAATATAAAAAATGTATTTTAAATAATTAATAAATTAAAAGGATGAGTTTAAGATTAAGTTATTAAACTTGTCATGGTCTAGCAAGTCAATTTATTAATATATTAATTTAAAATATAGTTAAAGTTGGTTTTTTTAATTAAAATAGAAGTTAACTTTTTCAAATTCGAGTAAAATAATAAATTAATTTGTGATTTAATTAACTGAATTAAATTAATTCTAAAAATATTTTAAAAAATTTCTTGAAATACATTATTTTAGTTTTTATTTTTATTTTATTTAAAACAATATTATTTTAAAGATAATTTCAACTCATAACACTTTAATTCATATCTCATAATTATGATATGACACAATTAGAAAAACATGCAGGTCAAGTTGCTTGTTGACATCAATTATGGTAGAGATATATTTTATCCTTATTTTAATTGTTTATGTTTTGTTTTTGGTATTTCTTCTTATCACTTTTGATTTTTATTAAATAAATAACATACAACAAAATGTTAGCTTTTTTTTTGGTTGAAATTAAAGATATTAATAAGAAAAGTAAGATTTATACTAACAAATTAATTTGTTTCAATAAAATTTAAATTATTACTCTTTTTATAAATAAATTAGTTCAATGTAATTAAGTGAAATAAATTTAAGGACTTCCAATGACACAATATCAAATATTTTAATTTGTGTATATTTTTAGTTTCACAACTTGATATCTAGTTAACCGTTAACAATTCTTTTAAAATTTAGTTGTACATACGATTCTCAATTTATTTTATTTAAAATACATGTTAAATTTTAAATTTACAATTAATATTTTTCTTATTATTAGAAAACAAGTTAATGATGCCTGTTTGTTCTTTTTTGACAATGTAAAAAAACATTTTTCTCCGACAATATACTCCAAGACGGTTGGTTAAATTATAATATTTATATTATAATTTATAAAAACTAAATAGCAAGGATACTGTAGCTCCAGAAATAAAAGGCACTATTCATATCATTGCATCGCTATGGTGACATGAAGATATTATCTTCGATCTCTTGTGTTCTTCTTTCGTTATATTTTGGTATTTTATTATTCTATTTTTCGGTTTCAATATTTAATTTTTATCACCTTTAAATCCTTGTGTTTTCAGAGAGAAAAGAGAAACTTAGTAGAAATGATGACGAGAGAGATAATATTATGGTTAGCCACATTCCACTAAAGAAAATGGATAAAAGAGTTTAATGATAATGGTTTTCCCCATCAACCATGCAAGAAAAAAATAGATCGGGGTCCATAAAGTTTTCTTAGATTCAGTGTGATATTCGGTTTTTGGAGTGTTTTTATGTTGTTTCTAGGTTTGAAAAAATAAGAACAAAAGAAATGATATAAATGTTAAAATAACTAAGAACAAACACAAAAAGGAGGCTAGAATTCTCAATAATCTGTTTATTATGAGTGCTAAGACTTAACCTAAATACAAATAAAGTATATATAGGTAAAACTTAAAGTATTATTCTACCCTTAATAAATAAGACTACATAAATATTATTTAACATCTCCCCTCAAACTCACGATGTGACAGCTACAAGCATCGAGAGTTTGCCAACCAGAAAACAAAAACGAGAGATGGAATGCGTCTTGGTAAAGAAATCTGCAATCTGCAAGGAAGAAGGAACAAAAGGCAAAGCAATGGTGCCATGCTTGAGATGATGACGAGTAAGATGACAATTGATCTCAATGTGCTTAGTTCGCTCATGAAAAACTGAGTTGTGAGCAATCTGAATAGAAATCTGGTTGTTACAATACATAGGAGTAGAATGAGAAAAGAAAACTCTCATATCAACAAGTAACCAACGTAACTAAACAATCTCTTTGGTAGTAGATGTCATGGCACGATATTCTGCTTCGGTGGATGATTGAGAAACAATAGATTGTTTCTTGCTCTTTCAAGAAATAAGAGAATCACCTAAAAAGATACAGAACCCGGTAACAGACTTGCGATCTGTGGGATCACTACCATGATCAGCATCAGAGTATGCACGCAACTCCAAGGAAAAGGTGGATGAAAGTAAAAGACTCTGAAAAACTGTACTCCGAAGATGTCACAAAATATGAAGAACAGCTACCCAGTGAACAGTAGTAGGAGAAGCAACAAATTGACTAACAACATGAACAACATATGCAATATCTGAACGAGTAATGGTGAGATATACCAAACTCCCAACAATAGTGCGATATAAAGTAGGATCTATCAAAAGTAAACCATCAAAAGAAAAGTACCTTGCGTTAACCTCAATAGGAGTATCTACAGTCTTGTTATCAATAAGTCTAGCCCGCTCAAAAATATCTGCAACATATTTCGACTGAGAAAGAAGGTAACCTCTAGGTGAGTATGGTACCTCAATACCCAGGAAATATTGAAGATAACCCAAATCCTTCATTTCAAATCGTCTAGCCAACTCTGTCTTCAAAACTGAAATACCATCAATGTCATCACTAGTAATAATCATGTCATTAACATATAAAGACAGAATGATACGACCTGTATTAGTGCACTTAATAAAAAGAGCAGAATCATGATTGCTAGAAACAAATCCAAAAGACAAGATCACAATAAAGAATTTCTCAAACCAAGCACGGGGTGCTTGTTTGAGACCATATAATGCTTTCTTAAGCTTACAAACATATCCAGAGTTATGTGAAATACCAGGAGGGGGTGCCATATAAACTTCTTCTTGAAGATCTCCATTCAAGAAGGCATTTTTAACATCAAGCTGAGAAATATACCACTGACGAATCGAAGCTACGGCAATAAGAGTACGAATAGTAGTCATTTTTGCAACCGGGGCAAATGTCTCCTCATAGTACACACCATACTGTTGAGAGTATCCTTTTGCAACCTTTTGCAACCAGCCTAGTTTTGTATCGCTCAATAGACCCATCAGAATTAGTCTTGATCTTATACACCCAACGACAACCAACAACACTCTTACCAGGAGGTAGAGGAACCAGATCCCAAGTATCTGTCTTATGCAAAGCAGAAAGTTCCTCATCCATAGCTTGCTGCCAAAGCGGATCAAGAATTGCCTCTTTATAGGAAGAGAGCTCAAAGAGACAATGAATAGAAGCTAAAGGAAGTAAATGATGAAGAATAACAAGAATAAGCAAAATCTGGTAGTTTTGTGGACTTACGTGGAGGTGGATCCACAATCTCAGATGAAGTTTTAGGGGCTATAGATAAGAATGGAGCTTCAGGTGTGCCAGAGAGTAAGGTACCAGTACCTGCAGAGTTATGAGTACAAATTGATCGAACATGGGGAGATGTATCATTACCAGAATCCTCAGAAAAGGGATTTATACGAATAAGATCAGATTTAGTCAGGCTATGAGTAGTGGATGGAATAGAAAAAAAAAAGTATACGCTCAAAGAAGACAACATGACGAGACACATAAAGTTTATGAGTTATTGGATCAAAACAACGATACTCCTTTTTACCTTCATCATAACCTAGAAAGACACAAATAGCGGATCGAAAGAATAGCTTATTGCATTCTACATGAGGATGAAGAACGAAACAACTACAACCAAAGACTCTAAATGAGGAATAATCAGGGACATACCCATATAACTTTTCAAAAAGAGATAGACCCGAACTATGAGAAGATGGAATTGTATTAATCAAACGTACAACAGTAAGAACAGCTTCTTCCCAAAACTCACTAGGAACAAAAGCAGACAACAAGAGAGAACGAGCAGTTTCGACAATGTGCCTATGTTTTCTTTCAGCAACACCATTTTGTTCAAGAGTATTTGTACATGAAGTTTGGTGGATGGTTCCATCTAAGGCAAGCAATTGGCAAAATTTATTAGAAGTGTATTCCCCACCCAAATCACACCTAAAGCATTTGATCACAGTAGAATGTTGAGTTTTGATAAGAGCTCAAAAAACTGCATATATCTCAAAGAATTCAGAACGATGTTTCATTAAATAAACCCAACAATAACGAGTATGATCATCAATAAAAAAGACATAATATCGAGACCCTCCTTTTTGTAGCAACAGGAGAAGGTCCCCAAACATCAGAATGAATCAAATCAAATGGTGAAGAAGAAACAGAAATACTTTGATTAAAAGGTAAAGCGGAAAATTTTGCTAGTTTACGTCCACTACAATCAGAAATGTCACAAGTTTTCAAATTTCCTAAAGCTCCTGTGGATGATAAAAATCTCAAATGAGAAGACGAAACATGACCTAGATGGGAATGCCATAAATAAAAACTAGAAGATGAAAGACTCAAACGAAAGGAAGACAAATCAATAGCAGTGGTAGCAGCAGCGACAGTAGCAACTAGCACTTTTAACCCATCCAAAATATATAATTCATTCTCCCTACGACCTGTCCCAATCAGCTTCTGAGATTGAAGATCCTGTACACAACAAAAAGAACCAGAAAACATGACTAAATAATCACTAGAATCACATATTTGACCAACAAATGCAAGATTCAATTTGAGTTTTGGAATAAGATAAACATTAGGAAGAGACAAGTGAGGTGTGACAACAGAACCAACACCTGCTAAGGGCATAGGAGTGCCATCAGCAGTCATAACAGGAATGGAGGACAAAGAGGACACAGAGGTAAAAGATGAGGAAACTGGAGACATATGATGCGAAGCACTAGAATCCAAGACCCATTCAGAGTGTGACATACTTGAGGAACTATGAGGTAACTGACCTATGAAAGAAGAAGCGGACATTGCTTGTGGCTGCAAGGAGAGAAACTTCTAAAATTGCTCAGCCAAAGTATTAGGATCGGTAATAGAGCCCGGGGAAGCTACTGCTGCGGTATTGTGGTGTGGTGGTTTATAACCCTGAAGTGGTCTATGAGCATTAGATTATGACTGACTGCCAGGCTTCCAAGCTTGATTCTGTTGTCTCAACTTAGAACACTGAGTCTTCCAATGACCTTTCTGCTTACAGAAACTACACTCATCGAAGCCAACCTTTGTGTAAGGCTTATTCTGATGATTAAAAAATGGCTTAGAAGGTACTACTAGTACAAAAGGATTTGAAGCAGAAAGAATTTCCTTTTCAGAATAAGACTGAAGACGTATTTCTTCAGCCAATAACTTACTGACAACAGAGTCAACAGAAAGCAGTGGAGAACGATGCAGAATTGAACCTCTAAGTCCTTCGAAATCACTGCGAAGTGCTGTTAAAAACTGCACCAATCGTTGCTGCTCTCTACGCTCAATATAGGCACCACATGCCTTTACTTCTGTCGATTCTGTAAGAGCTAATTGATCCCAAAAATCTGTCATAGCAGAATAAAACTCTTGAATACTCATATTCTTCTGATGAAGAGCTCGTATGTCATTCTCTAATTGATATTGTTTTGCAAAATTTAATTGTGTGAATAACCTTTGCAGATGATCCCAAACCTCTTTTGCTGTCTCATACTTCGCCAACTGCGTACCTATCGAATGCTCAACAAAATTGTCGATCCAAGTAATGATCTTTGCATTATTTGCTTCCAATGTATATATCAAAACAACATCCCCCTCCTTAATATTCTTAGGTATCATATAAGTTCCACTAACATACCCCCACATCTTCTTACCCTTAAGGAAATTTCTCATTACATAACTCCAATACAAATAGTTCTTCTCATCCAACCTCACACTCACAGAAAGAAGCGAATCATCTCTTTCAGTAGCCATAATCAACAATCACAGATAACCAGAATGCAAAAGCAGCGGAGAACAAAATACCAAATTGCAGAAATTGAACAGATATTACAAAAACTAAACAAATATCTTCTCGAAATTATACAATTACTCCAAAACACAAAACAAATTTGCAAAAACTGAACGCAAATACCAAATTGCAGAAGTTGAAGAGAAGATGAAATACCAAAATAATTGCAGAAACTGACGAAATACCAATTTTTTTTGCAAAAGCGGAAGACAAAATATCACTCCAACAAAATACCAAGTTGGATCCGCAAAGTTGTGTTTGAGATTAAGCCTCATTTCATAAAACTAGCTCTGATACCATGTTAAAATAACTAAGAACAAACACAAAAATGAGGCTAGAATTCTCAATAATCTGTTTATTATGAGTGCTAAGACTTAACCTAAATACAAATAAAGTATATATAGGTTAAACTAAAAGTACTATTGTACCCTTAATAAATAAGACTACATAAATATTATTTAACAATAAATAGGTCAAATATATAATGACAAATATTCAACGTGTAAAAAATAAAAAAATAAAAATATTTTTTTCCAAAAAAAATATGTAAAGAGAAAAAAAGGAAAAACTAAAAAAATTACAAAAAAATGAAGATAAGAAAAAAATGATGATATAGGTCAAGTCTAAAATGATAAAAATACCAAGTATAAAGAGAGAAAAAAATATAAGAAAGACTTGTTTGCTAAACAAAATCTAAAAATTATAATTTTGCCACCGCTAAGTAAAAACAATTAGCAAAAATTACAATTATGTCATTTCTTTAGGAAAACACCATTTTCTTTTAGTATATGTATAATAATTTGTTTCGTTTTACTTTCTATTAGGTTACCCCAATCTTATGACCTTTATATCAAGTTTCGCAGGTTAACTTTCTTTGAGGTTGTTTTATTGTGTCTTTTTTTTAGATTGATTTTTTTTTATTTCATTCTTTAACAATGAGTTGATTGAGAATTGTATTTCATAATTTGTTTCGACTTACTTTATATAGGTTTATTCTAATCCCATGACTAGCGTAGCGGGTTTGGCTGGGAAACCCAGGTTGACTAGGGTTGTTTTTTTAATTTACTTCTTATAAAGCTATCCTAGTCTAATAACCAAGATCATGGTTTTGGTGGATTAACTCAAGTTGACTTGGGTCTCTTTTATATTCTTTTTTAATTGATTATTTTTAATTTTAACCTTCAATATTGGGTTGATTGGGAATTGGGCTTCATAATTTGTTTTGATTTACTTTTTAAGGTGTTATTCTAGTCTCATAACTCAGATCATTGATTTGCTAGGGTAACTCAAGTTGAATAAATTCATTTTTTTAATTGATTTTTTTTCAATTTCATCCTTCAACATCGGGTTGATTGAAAATTGAGCTTTAACATAGGATTCTCATGATCTTATAACTCAGGTTATGAATTCTGCAGGTTAACCCATGTTGGCATGGACGATTCAATAAGTTGTCATCTCAATAATTTTTAAAAAGGGGATGTAGTCTTGAATTTTTTTGAGTGAAATTATATTTTTACTGGTCGTTCAGGTTGGCTATGAACCCATCAAATCGACCAAGTCATATCGAGTCAACTCCTATATGTTTTAATCCTCTTTTTTTCAACTATTAGCTATGCTTGAACATTTTCTTTTACTTTAGAAAAAATTGATCTATAAAACCCATTGTAATTGTTTTATCCAAATCGAAGAAAAATGGAGAGATTATTGAACATATAATTTTAAAATAGTGGAAATTACATTTTTATCCTTATTTGGACACCTGTCTTGATCCATAAAGAATCTCCGCTCCTTTTTCACTCAAACAAGGACACATGTTGAAAAAAAAATAGTTAGATTTGAAAATGTTGCTCTTGGCTTGGAAACCAAAAGATGCATATAGATTTCTTTAAATAAAAGAAAGAGAAAGCATATAAATATTGTTTGCTAATGTATTTTATGTGATATTTAAAAGAAAATGCATCAAATTGATGCATTTTTAAATATTAGCACTTTTTTTTTTCTACAGTGATGTTATAGTTTGGTTGGAGTTTATTATTAGTTGTAGTAGTAGGAACTCTTGATATAAGGTTTCTTGAAAAAACCTATAAGATTGAGGTTTTTCCAAAGTTGATGGGTAAGTTAAGAGATTGAGATTATTATATTTGGGTTTCACGAATATATATAAAACAAGTCTGATGTTAGGCTTAAGGGACTCTATGATTCTTAAATTAGCACGATTATAGAAGGAATGAAGCCTTAGAGTCTGTGTTATGTGTGTTTGCAAAGAATATGTAAGGAAAGATTGTTAGAGATTGAAAAAGAAGAACATGATTGAAAGGTTGGGACTCTTTACCTAATGACTTATAAATATTTATATAGCTATAAACAACACCAACCTATATGAAGACAAGGGCAGAGAGGGAAAAACATTACGACACCTTTCTTAGAGGTCATCATTTGGGATAACAACTCTCAATAACTAGCAGTTCATTGTTGACCAAGGCCATCCACTGAGTATGAACATTTGATAACGTCGTTATATGGGCTAAATTATGATAGGAGGGCATGCCTTCATTTAATGCATGTATATTTTATCTTTGTAGTTGGTGACGAATAAATCAGGTTTGATTATAGGGTGGTGTATTTAGGTGTAGCAATTGGATTTAAGTGTATAAGTTTGTCTAAGTGTATAAGTTAGGTATAAGTTTTTTTTTGGGATATAAGCTATGTTTATAGCCATATTATCCAGGGTTATAAACCTTGTCTAAAGGTATAAGCTTTGTCGAGGGGTATAAGCTTTGTTTGAGGTTATAGCCCTTGTCTAAAAGGACGCGTAGCCAATTCATTGAGGAAGAATGCATGGCCAGTCGAATAAGAAAGGACGCAAGGTTAGTCTAAAAGTACATATGACCAATTCACTAAAGATAGATGCAAGATCAGTTTAGGGGGACGTGTGGCCAGTCCATCAAGGAGGTACATGTGGCCATTCCATTAATGTAAGACACTCAGCTATTCTAGAAATATTATTTTATTGGGCTCTATGCATATCTTGGGTCTAACCTGTTAGGTTTTGTAGAATAATCCAAATTTTATATATTATCACTAGACAATATGGAAGGCATAAAATAATGAAGTTATTAAAAGCATATTAGGCTCTGTTTGATATTATGGTGATGTGAGGTTGGAAATGTTTTTGGGTTGACCACAATTTCAAAAGTTGTTTTCATTGCTTAAACCTGATTTTCATCTTAAATTATGGTAAAATCTTAGGTTTGAGATAAATTATAATTTATAGCTTTTTTTAAATTTACATTTTCAAATTACAACCATAAAAGCTATCACAATACTAAACACACACTTAGTTTATCAATGCAGGTCCAACAAGTGCAAGTAGATTATAATAATACTTGGTTTTCCTCGTGGAAATGTTTTTATATTATTCACCTTGTTAAATTAATTTAAGTCTATAAGTTTTAGCTTTGGGGTTTCATTAACAAAAAACTAAAAAAGTAAAAGGTCAGCCATTGTTTATATGAACAGTGGCCCTTTTGACCAAATTTTTTAAAATTCTCTAACTTTTTTCCTTTTTCGATTGCATCCTTTTATGGTCTAATTATATGATTAAGCTTCTTATTAAAACATGAAGAAAATATATGGCTCATTCTAAATTCTTGAAAATTTTTATTTTGGTCTAAAAATTTATTTTGTTTATTTTTCAGTTCCTAAGTTAGAGAAAAGAGAAGAAAGTTACCAAGAAAGGCAAAAGAGAGAGAAAATTATATGTTGTCACGATACCAACAATAAAAATAGTCAAACTTGGTGTCAATGAGTTCCATTCAACAATGAGAGTTTGGTGGTGGTGGTTTTACCTTGTAAACATGTCTAAAAAAGAAGAGAGAAAGTTACCAAAAAACAACAAAAGAGAGAAAATTATTGGTTATCATGATACCGACAACAAAAGTGGTCAAACTTTGTATCAATAAGTTTCGTTCAACAAGGAGAGTTTAATGGTGGTGATTTTTCCCTATAAACATGTCTGAAAAGGATATCGAGTTTCATTTTGATTTTTTCGATTCGGTTTTTTGTTTTTTGGGTGATTTTGGGTTAATTTGATGTTAGTATGTGGTTTAGAAAGACTTATATAGTGTTTATTAGGTGTTTTTGGGTGAAAATGGGTTAAAAAATGGATTTTCGACTCAAAAAAACCCTACCTCATGATTTTCTAACCACTATAGTTATGGTCGGATTCTAAGCTGGGTATAGTAGGAGACGTATTGTTTGCCCCAATAGTTAACACGTCACTTCTTTTTTTAAAAAAAAAATAAGGGGCAAACTACATGTCTTATGCCTTTTATAAAAAAAAAAACAAACAAACAAACAAACAAATATAGCCCAAGAGCGTGGGCTTGACTGAAGCCCGCACACTTGGCTTTTTTTAAGGTCCTAAAATGTTGGGCTACTCAGGCCTACGTACCTAGCTTAGTCTTTATTTTTAACCTTCAACATTGGGTTTTTTAAGAATTTTTAATTTCATCCTTCAATATTAAGTTAATTTTGAATTGGTCTTTATTCTTTTATCATATAATTAAAATAAAAAATATTATTGAACTCATGGGAGTCGACAACCAGGTTGGGCCACTCAGGCCTACGTACCTAACTTAGCCTTTATTTTTAACCTTCAACATTGGGTTTTTTAAGAATTTTTAATTTTATCATTTAATATTAAGTTGATTTTGAATTGGTCTTTATTCTTTTATCATATAATTAAAATAAAAAATGTTATTGAACCCATAGGAGTCGACAACCCAAGTCATAGGTTTCACGAGTTGTTATAGGGTGACCAAAGTCGATCCAATACTTCATAATCTAAATGTTTTTTTTCTAAATTTCAGCTTCGATTTAAAAAAAAATCAAACCATTTTTTACTGGTCATTCAGGTTACATGACCCAAGTCCACACATCTGGGCCTTTTTAAGGCCCTGATGCATTAGTTCATCTAGGCCTAACCTGTTTTTTTTTATTATAAAAAGAACCTTCAGTATTAGGTTTTTGATAATTTTTTTATTGTTTTTCTTTTTTTAAAAAAATTGTCCTTTAATATTTGGTTAATTTTGGATTAATCTTCATTTTTTTTCATATAATTAAAATAAAAAAATTTTATTGAACTCATTGGAGTCCACAACTTAGGTCACGGATTTGACGAGTTAATCTAAGTTGACTGAAATCGATCTAATACTTCATCTTCTAAATGTCTTTTAAAAAAAGATGTGAGCTTTAATTATTATTATTTTTAAGTCAAACCACTTTTTAATAGTCATCTATGTTACCTGACCCATACACATATGCTTACGCTTTTTTAAGGCATTGCTGTGTTGGGCCACTCAGCCTGCACGACTAGCCTGGCTCTTTTTTTAAAGAAAAATAACCTTTAATATTGGGTTTTTAAATTATTATTTTTTTTAATTTTTTCCTTTTATATTTGGTTGATTTTGAATTGGTCTTCATTAATTATCATATAATTAAAATTAAAAAAAATGATATTGAACCCATTGAAATCCACAATCTAAGTCACGGTTTTGACGAGTTAGCTCGAGTTGACCAGAATCAATACAATACATTATTGTCTCAATGTTAAAAAAAAATTGTCAGCTTCAAATTTTTTTAATGACAAACCTCTTTTTCATAGTTGTCCAAGTTGTTTTTAAATCTGAGCTTTAGATCTTTGTATTTTATGTCATTTTCTTGTTTTTTGAATTTTTGTTTTTTGTTTTTGGATCTGTCATCGTATCAAGATAACTCTCACTTGATTTATTTAGAGAATCAAACTTGACAAGAACTCGAGTTGGGACTTTTCAAGTTTTGTTAAAAAAAATTACAAATGAGACTTATTTAGATCGATGTTATTCACAAAATTAACCAATAAAAAAAATGAAGTATAGGACATGAATCTAGACTTGGTTGCTGATTAATTAGAGTTGGTAAAGATTTTCGTAACTATATGATTCTTAAAACAAGAAATTAAACAACATTAGTAGTGTTATAATGCAAAAAGGGATCTATGTACGGCATATACTTCAAGCTTGCAGGAACTTCAAAATATTTTTATCAGGTTCCCATGATCTTCAGAACATGTTGATCAAATAAACATGTAATTATAAATTGATAACAATAGACTTGTAATTCAATAGGTTTTTAGCGGTAAACTTGTAATAATATGCTTGCAATTTCCATTGTAATTAATAATTAGTATGTTTGCAGTTTTTATTACTAAAAATATCTAAAAACTAAAGAAACATGTTCTCTCATATCAAGAAAATCTTTATAATTAATTTAAAGTCTTCTTAATTGAGACATGCATGAAAAAAAACCCGAAACAATCGATTTAGCCACTATCTAAATAGTTTTGTAGCTTATTTTTCAAGAAGTAGTTAAGATTGAGAGGTTTCTTTGCAATTTAGGTTGTAACTTTTGGGATAGAAAAACTCTAACTTTCTATTTTTGAGGCGTCAAAATATCAATTAATACCCAACAACTGGAATGGGTTTTGGAAACTGAAGCAGCTGTACCGTATTGCTGTGATCAGCTCTCAATATTTATTTTGCCTTGGAAAGGTGACCCCGGATTCAGAATTTGTAGATATGATCTTTATTCCTCATAATTAATGAACCACTGTGTGTTGATGGACATGGCAATTAAGGATCAAAATAAGTAGCAAATTGTACGGGCACAGAAGAATCATCAAAGCAATCGATTTGTAGAAGTAGATTACAGGAAGATTAAGCTTTCATAGCCAGATTATATTTAGTTCGTTTTTTTTTTTTTTCCTTTATGAACAAGTACAACATCGATCTGATCATAACATACATACTTCATCACATGATCATTTTATGATTCTGCTTGCCGACTACATACTTTGTATCTCGAGTTGAGGCCATTAGTTCAAGAGGCTTAAAGTACTCAAGGACCTGGAGGGAGAGACCTTTGGCAGTGGGGATTGAAGGATTGGAAGAGAGTGGACATACTTGCAGTTGGGGCAAGAAGGAGAGGATTTGGAGAGTATGACAAGAAGATGGCAATTCAAACATGCCAAAGCTACCATGTTGCTGTTGCTTGGGGCATGGATCTTGTTGGAAGCTTCAAGTGAATTGTTGGAGCTGCTGCACTGATCAAGACAGTTTGAAACTACTGTTGATGACATGTTGAGCTCAAGGTCTAGCTTTTGGTTCCGGGGCCAGTTCCAACTCTTTCTCAGTGTTTTTCTGTTCAGATAATACATTCTGCCTGACTGCAAAAAACAAAATGTTAGCCAATATCAGACAATTGAAGTGACAAGAAAGCATATGTACTTCATTGAAGTACTAAGAAGATGCATGTTTGAGAAAAGTCAGAATCGAGAAAAACTTTATACTTACTTTGAAAATAAGCTTCACAGTATTGCAAGTCTTAGTCTTATTGACATGTGTGGGCATTAAACTATGACATTTCAGTACTTCTATAACTAGAAAAACTGTATAGTTAAAATGTGTCAAATAAGCAATATATATAGAATGAAAGAGAGATCGATACTTCAAGATCAAGGCATTGCTCCCAATCCAATGGTAGTGGGTCTTTAACATGAAGGTCGACACTTGCTTGGATTGGTGATCCATTCTTGGGCAGGTACTGATCAGAGGAGAACTTCCTCTTCCTGGAAGGGTTGTTTTCAGATTCTGATGATGAACTGTTCGTACTTTTTTCGAGAACAAACTGTGTCGGAGCTAAAGACAGCTCTGTGAGTTTCATTATCCTTCAAAACTTCTTGCTCTCTTTTCAGGTTGCCTGACCAGTTAAATTTCTTCACTTTTGGCTCTGCATGTTTCCGAATTTCTAACTTGAGGGAGTAGAAAAGGAGTGAGATGAGTGAAAGGAGAAGACCCAATTGAGGAAAACTTTGTAAACAAACAGAAAGTAGAGGCAGTGAACTCCCCCACTCTTTCTTTCCTTTGGATTTTCAAGAACAGCATTCATGCAAGAGAGGCGTGTCTACTAAAGAGGGTCCTTAAATTGCTTCCATCAAATCCATTAAAAGGAGGGCAAGCGAAGCATTAAAGGTGGCAAGTAGATGCCACTTTAATGCCCCAAAATCCAACCCTCTCTTTCTTAACATTTAAAACAAACCTACAAATGATCGCTACCTCAAATCCAACTTCATCGAGTTAACTTCTCAGCTTTAAGACACACAACCAACTATTCTATTCAAGTCCTACGTTAAATTTTACGTATCGACTTAACAGGTACTTAATTCAGACTAGAGTAACAACTGTATGTAGTATTGAGTCTACGCCATTACTATGGAGTAAGTGTATGAATCCACAATCTCTTAACATTTGCTTGACAATTGCCATATACGTATGGAGCGTTTAGGTTTCCCAAAGGAAAACCAAGGAGATTTTTTCTGTCTTATCAGCTTTGAATTGCATCTGCTTGATGTATTTTTCTGTCTCTCGTACGTTCAAGTTCAAGTTTATATCCATTCCCGTTCAGCTTCTTAATCTTGCATTTCTTCTCTCATTCATTACCTTCTGCCCTAGCCCTAACAACAATATATGTGCAGTAAATGAGGAAGCAGGAAACCGCATGTTTTCATATATATCAACAAGATGGCATATATATAACGTACGCATGATTTAATTTCTTTACTTGCATTTCGTGTAGTTTGGTATCTGACAACTTGTAGGTTCCAACATTAACTCAACCTTATTAATTATGATGGTCCAGCATTAATGTATCAAGTCATTTGATTAAGCAAGCACTCGATCGGCCTAAAAATCTCTTCCTCGTTATGTAATGGCATATCATATATACTGCATTCCCTAAGCTAGCTAGCTAGCCTTGTGATCTATCCAAATTCTCATATTACTAAGTTTTAAATTCGAAGATATTTAATCTAATTAACACTTCCAAATTTCCATTTACAGTAAGCATAGATTTCATTGAATCACTGAATTAGCTAGGACTTATCATGATTAGTCGATTCAAAGAGATTGTGGGACCATAAAATGAGATGGAAAATCTACTTAAGAAATTCAACAAAAAAATTTGGAGAGCTTGAAATTTACTACCAGAAAATTGACAAATACAAACGAAAATATGAATGAAATTTTTACCATCGATAAATTACAGTGACATTTACCGACATAATATTTTGTTGCTATGTCCCTTGGTATATATTGACAAAAAAAATTTGTCAATGTATATCAAGGGAATTACAGTTGGAAATTATAGAATGAAAAAAAATATAACGTGTGATTATTACAAATGATATTACTGATGAAGTGAACCTGTCACTACTCTCTATCGATGAATCCATTGGTATTTTAAAGTTATAATCTGGCAATCGACCCCCCTTCTCCCCTTCCCTAATTTCTTCTTCTTCTTCGTCCATTTTTTTTTGGTAAAAAATAGTAACCCCTTATTTTATCACAATACTCATTCTTAGCAGTAGCCTTGTTCTTGATCAATTTGTTTTTAAGATTCCTCACATTAAGCAAGCAAAACTAAATACAGAAGTAGATCCTTATAGGATATAGATCCTTATAGGAGTATGGTTATGGATGAGATGAGTAAATTAAGGTTATGTAGGTGAATATTTCATCGTAGATAAAGAGCCAAATAAAAACACAACCAGGTTTTTTGATCTTTTGAAAGATTCCGACAAACCATTATGGGATGAGTTCACAAATTACAGTAAATTATTGGTTGTTGCATAAGTGTTTACTATCAAGTTAAATAATGGGGTTAAGCAAGTCCGGTTATGATAAAATCATCAAATGGGCAAGAAACATTTTACCTAAAAACCATAGGCTGAAATATAACTTTTATGCTGTTAAATCCATGATGAAGCCCCCTGTCGTAAGATACCTGAAAATTAAAATGTGTCCAAGCTTTTGCATGTTGTACTACCTTGAAAATACATATTTGATTGAGTGCAAAACCTATGGGCATGCTTAGTATAAACTCATAACTAGCAGCGAAAGGACTCTTATCGCACATAAAAAACTTAGATAGTTCTCAATCACTCCTAAACTACAAAGGTTATCCATGTTTTCAAAGATTTTTAAGCACATGACATGGTATTATTTACATGATGTGGTGGGTGGAGTCTGGTGTACCTTTCCAGTGGTGAAGCCTAGATACATTTTAATATGGTGCATCTTTAATTTTTAATAGAACCACGGAATATACATCTTGGGTTATTTACTAATAGATTCAATCCATTTAGGTTATTTGTTGCATCATATTCTTGTTTATCAGTGATACTCATGATTTACAACTTGCCATCAGAGATGTGTATGAGGTCATAGTTCATGTTCTTATCTACGATCATACCTAGACCTAATAGTCCAAGTAGGAATATAGATGCTTGTCTTTGACCGTTGATTGATTACTTCAAGCAGTTGTTGTCATCCAGGACTTTGATGTATGATGTCTCGAGGAAACAAAATTTCTAGATAAAGGCTGCTATTAATGATTCTCCTGCTATGAGATGGTTTATGTTTGAAGCGCGTATGAGAAATTATTATTTCCATAGTGTATGGAAAATAACAAGGCATTTACCTTAACAAATAGTGGTAAAATATCTTTTTTTTATTGCCACTAACGGTTCTTCCTAATCGATCACAAGTACAGGAATAAAAATGACTACTTTGTTGGTAGAGTTGAAAAGAATATTGCACTGGTGGTACTTTCTGGTGAAGAATTGTATAACTTAGTCTCGCAATATGAGTGCATTGTGTTTGGTTTTCAATTTGATAAATAAAAGTTTATTGGTTTTGGTGTGACCCATAATTGGGTAAAATAAGTATTTTTTGAAAGCTTCCTTATTGAAAAACTAATCTTCTCCTCAATAATTTAGATTTCATACATATAAAAAAGAATGTGTTTGAAAATATTTTTAACACATTGATGGACGTGAAAAGAAAGACAAAGGACAACATGAAGGCTAGAATGGATATACTTTTATTTTGTCACTGTAAGAATATGAAGTTGGTTTATGATGGGTGATGGGTCGCTAAACCTAAAGCTAGTTTTGTCTTAGATAAAAATGCACAGTTACTTGTCTATCAATAACTTAAGAGTATGTGTTTTTCTTATGGATATGCTTTAAACATATCTGTGTTGGTGGATTTGGAGGATGTCAAATTGTATGGAATGAAGAGTCATGACTTCCACATGTTTATACAAACACTAATTCCACTTGCTTACTAGGATTTGGTACCAAAAAAAGATATGGGATGCACTCACAAAGATCAGTCATTTTTTATAGATATATTCTCTAACAAGCTACATACCCAACATATGGAGAAACTTGAAACAAATATCGTCCACACAATCTCCAAACTTGAGATGATATTATCTCTATCTTTCTTCGGCTCAATAGAGCATATACCCATACATTTACCATTTGAGGTAAAAGTTGAAGCTCTTGTCTAGTATAGATAGATGTATTCATTTGAGAGGTTAGGGATTACACATGTATCCTAATTAATTTTTTATTGTTTTTTTTTTAAAAAATTAAAGACATTCATTTAATAACATTCATATACTTGTTCAACCTAAAGAAAAAGGTTAAAAATAAGACGCATGTTGAGGTTTTGATATGCGAGGCTTATATTGTAGAAAAGATCTCAACAGTTATCTTGACTATTTTTAGCCTTACTTGAGAACAAGAATAAATTATGTTCCAAGACATCACTTTAGGAAACTACCCTCAAGTAGCAATTTGTCAATATTTTTCCGGTTGTAATCATGTATTGAGTTTATCAATTAGGAGGGAATGCTAGTGAAAGTTTGAATTTACTCTGTTTGGGTCCTAAAAGAAAGGTCAAGTGCTATAACCGGTATTTCATCAACGGATATGTCTTTCATATTAAAATGTATAGTCAGGGTAAAAAGATCTATAATAGTGGAATTTGTGTTAAGGGATCAATTTCTAATGAGTTTGAAGTTGATTATTATAAGAAGTTATAAGAGGTTATTAAACTACAATATTATAGCAAGCTTAATAAAGTCTTATTATTTAAAAGTTATTGGTATGATACCACCGATAGAGGAATCAGAGTAAATCCATATCATGGTTTGGTCGAAATTAATACATAGGCTAAACTTCGCAAGGTAAATGATGTTTTTGTTTTTGTCAAGCAATACCAACAAGTTTATTTTGCATACACTACTTCATTTAGAAAAGATAGTTCTAGGGTTGATTGGTAAAAAAAACTCAAGGGTCGTATCCAAGTTGTTTAGGAAGGTAAAGATGAAGTAAATATAGGAGACGATGTCTTTTATATTAATGAGTTAGTTGATGCATATCGAGTTGCTCTGTCTACCGACTTAGAAGAAAATTCAAGTTTTTTTATTGTTGAGAATATTTTTGTTAATGTTAACGTTGAGGAGTTAAATGATGTATTGAGAACTAGTGGACATACAGAAGCCAATAAAAATAATGATATCGACAAATATCAATTCAATGAAGAAGATTATGATAGACATGAAGATGATGAAAATTGAAGAAGAAGAAGAAAAGGAGGAGGGGACAATTGTGATTAAATCGTAATACATCAATGTGTAATGAAATTGACTTTAATGTAATCTTTATGGTTATTCCTTTATAATGAATTATTGTTAACACTGATGGAATATTTATGTTATGATTTTATTATTATGAATAAAAATGATGTTACTGTATTGTGATTTTAATGTATTTGCAAGTTGGATGGATAGGAAAAACAAGAACAATTGTAATTAAAAATTGTTTTATACCGATGAGATTATCAATGGAATGTAAATACCAGCAAAATTATCGACAAGCTTATCCCCTCAAAGAGTTCCAAATAGTTGGAAAAAAATTATATGGCTTTGCCACGGACTATTTTAGATAGATTCACCAGCAAACTAAGCCCCTCGAAGAGTTCGAGAGAGTTGAAAAAAATTATATGGCTTTGCCACTAACCATTTCAGATGGAACCACCAATAGAATAAGCCCCTCAAAGAGTTCTAAAGAGTTGGAAAAAATTGCATGGCTTTGCCACTGACCATTTCAAATGAAATTACTAACGGACTAAAAATTCATCTGATAATTTTGGGGGGTCTTCAAAAAATTTCAAGTTTAATTAAAATTTCCAAATATTAATTATCAATTAAATTACTGATGGATCTGAAAAATATAAATATTTAATTGTTTGTCGATAATTTTGTCGGTAAAAAGTTGAATTAAAAGACCAAAATCGGTAATTTCATAATAAAACGCGTCTTCTTCTTCTCTTTTCCTCTCTTCTCTCTTTGTCAATCTCTTCTCTCTCACCTTATCTTCCCTATAACTTTTTCATCCTTCATCCCTCACACCTCCACGACCTTGCTAGGTAAATATCCTACCACTCTTGGGTTTTCAAAGCTTAATTTTTTGCCAAATGATGCTCCTAGCATGTGCTTGTTTTCTTTTGATTTCACAAGCAATTGTACAAACCTTACTAAGTTGGATTAATAGAGTAAAAAACAAAAGCAAAACCAATAGTTAAACTTGGTATGATCCATCATTTTCTTTTTCTTTTTTGGTTTTTATTTGCTATGTTTTTTGTAGTTTTTTGTTATGTTTTCTTATGGATTGTTATTTTTTTAATTTATTATTATTTTGTATTTCATGTTAGAAGTTGTTTGATGAAATTTGTACAGCAGAGGAACTAGTCGACCGGTTTCTAGAGATTTCAAAACCAGTTAACTGATTGGTTTCTGGAGATTCCACAACCAATTGATTTATTTTGTTTTAACTAATTTTTATTTTGTTATGTTTGCATGGAACTTTTTTCTTGTCCTTAATGGCTTATAATTTATTCTTTTTTTATGTTGATTAATTTTGTAAGCTTAAGTTTTGAATTTTTTAAGATATTGTCCTTAATTAGGGCTATAAAAATGTGCTTCTATGACAATTGAAAATAGTGTAAATTGAGCTACCATGACCACAAACCACAAGTCAACCTTGTAATCTTATCCATGCTTTAACAATCTTTTTCTTTTCTAGGCATGCAGATATACTTGAAACAATGATATGATAAGGCTAACCAAACTTCAGAACACTGAAAAGCCATCATATATAAAAATATATTAATCATAAATAAAATCAATTGGTTTGTGGTTTTATTTATTGATACGTATTTCTAGAAATGATAAAAATTTATGTAGTCTCTCATACAGAGAAAGTGTTGTCAATTTTTTTTATAAAATATGAATGTTATTATCTTTTTTTTAATCCTTTAATTTGTATAGAAGCAATGGGAAAGTCATTAATGCGTAATACAGACATGAGCGCTCCTAGTTCTTCTAGCAGCGCTTCTGATGACCATGAGTAGCTAAATATCAACCATAAACAAGCACCTCAAGCACAAGCATCCTCTCTTGACGCAGGCTCGTCGAATGTGATGTCACCTCGTAAAGAGGGTGTCCATTTTGAGCGGGATTTATATACTAGAAAGTACATTGCTCAGTGGAAACATGACCACTCAATGCAAATTTGTATTTCATTCTTGCACGATTAAAAAATAAACAACAGTGTATAACTTTTAAATAATTAATTTTAATTAACGAATGGAATGTCAAGTTTGCAAATATGGAGGTTTCTCACACAATCATATCGGCAATGAAATCATCGATGAAAGTGTTATTGTTTCAGCGGAGTCAGGTTTCAAAAAATCTTAAATAGAAACCTATGACTAATGCATGGTTTGGAAAGTTCAAGGTTAACATATACTTAAACATTTTTTCTTTTGATTATTTTAATTTGGTTAGTTTTTTAATGTTAATGAACTAGTTCTTTTACAAATTTGATGTGCAAGGAAAATTTCATTGGGATAGGGTCGACAATGCTGTTTCTATGAGGGTTTGGGAGAATCATAGCGAAACTAGGTAAAATTGAACTATCAATGTAATATTTTTTTTTTAAATGTTAAAATTTTATTTTTTATTTTTTATTATCTTAACCGATAATTTATTTTTGTCATATAGGTTACATGATTTTTTATATAATGCGTAAAAAAATAAAAAAATGCTAAAGAAAACGGTTTTCCAAGCTAAGGAGACGTGACGGTTTGGAGGGATTTCAGACCTCCACACATCTCAAAGGATATATGGGAAGCTTATATCCAACATATGATGTCTAAGTGTTTCGTACAACGGTCATGGTTCGAGGCATAGAACTGAAACATGGAGATTCATGGTTCAACTATCACGCACACCAGCGGCTCTATTCCATTCATTTTGCATGCGAAGCGGATGTAAGATTTTTTTTATTACATCTATTTTTTAAAATTGTTGTTTTATATGAAAATATTTAACTAACAACAATTTCTTTTACAGGTTATGGTTCTTGAATGCGAACCAAGACCAATGAACCTTTTTGTAGAAACTCACATGCAAAAATAATGATCGTCGGAAAGGGATGCAACAGTTCAGGAGAGCCGAACTCAGAAGTTCATGGTAAGTTGGGTTTCAACAATTTTTTTCTTAAGTTATTATTTTTTAAAAAAATTAACTTATTGGTTTTTTTTTTCAGGAAACATATATCACTTAATTGCAAGAGAGATACAAGGACAATCTTTTTTCCCATCCAGAACTCGATGCGAATTTATGATTGGAGGTTGGATCTTCCGGTGAACCCGATAGAAATCGGGTTTACAATATCACTAACAATACAGCCAAAGATTTACAAACAAGTTGTAGTGTATGGACCATTGGTTCCTCGCAATTAACTTCAAGCTCTCAATCTCCGAAGTTCCCGGTGTGTGCCAGTACAAGAACAAGTTTAAGCTTTTATAGCTTGGCTTACTGCTAAGACAGTCACACTTAGGTGGTTGTACATGCAGCTGTTGTCAAATATTAGTGGTGCATATGGTCCAACTTGTCCCTTATATGGACAAAGATTGCCTACGTCTCCTCCTCTAGCACCTGTTATTTAAATAATTTGTATTCAAATTGATAATTTTTAAATTTATAATAAATATTTGGTTTTTTATTTTAGTTTTATTTCTTATAAAAAAATTTTCATAAAAATTAAAAAAAACATTAAAGAAAATTTAGGTAGTGATCGATAAATGTGATGTTTAAATTGAGTACCTGTTCCAACAAACAATAATAAACAATAAAGGGCCTCCCTTTGGTTGTTGGGGCATGAACCCTATTTAATGTTTCCTTACTGATTGATCAGAACCGACACCTCTCCCCCCCTTCAAAGTAATGAATTGAATACCAGCAATGGATTTATGGCCATCGATCCTCCTTTGAAGGCTTAATTTCTCCTGCTGCAAATTTCTATCTAACGTGCCCCAGAGGACGTAAATTGTAATGCATTCTCCACCTACCGCAATACATCTGTAATTCAATGCATCTAATTTTGAATGCTATCCCCACTCTCACTTCTTTTTATTAATTATTAGCTTTGTTATTAAACCCGAACTAGGGTTAACTCAATGCTAGACCCTGTTCATAGGATATGCAGGTTAAGCTAGGATATTAATATTTTTTTATTCAAAAAAAAATTAAATCAAAACAACATCGTTTTAAAAAAAACTCAAAATTAAAGTGGGTTTTTACCAAGTTAAATTAAATCAATTTCTAATTGATTTTTTTACGCCTAACCCAAGCCAAGGTCATCTGGGTTCGAAATCAACTTGAGGTTTAGAAACGATGTTTATTTATTAGTCTGTGAAAATTTATGATGTAGAAAATTCTTCTACTGAGAACCATAACATGGATTGGAAGAACATGTACTGTTACATTGAAGAAGTGGCATTCAGTACTGCTATATATATGCTGGCTACATTAATTGATAAAATTAAGTTTTTTACTTACCTCCAAATTCTGACAAATAATCCCCAACATCCTCAACGGTTGATTCATGTCTATATATATAGACATGAATCAACCGTTGAGGATGTTGGGGATTATTTGTCAGAATTTGTAGGTAAGTTTTATTATTTGTCAGAATTTGTAGGTAAGTAAAAAATTTAATTATATATATATATAGTGTTATACACGAAATCTGCCTTTGTCCCGAAATATTATTCCAGCAAGCAAAAACATAAAAATTATAAATTATAAGCGAGAATGAAATAATCTATACGTAAAATATAAAGTTTATTTTTATCTAATTTAATCAATAAATAAATAATATTTAAAGCTTACTTTCTTTTGATTTGAAACTACGAGTTCTTTCAAGTAATTTCCCATGGTTACTCCAAATATTGGAAATCAAAAAAGTGTTCTCCAAAACTTAAAACCTCTTGTCCCTCAAAACAGATCATGTTTCTTAAACTTGCCCTACTCAACGGATTTACTTGAAAATTAAATCTTGGACTTGAAATCTATCTCGTTTCTAATTTCAAGTTAAATCGTAAAAGATATTAATATGACTAGGTTATTCCTTAATCTGGTTAACTTGATCAAATTCAATCAGATTAACTTCAAGAAAAAATAATTTAAAAAAAAAACGATACCAATTAAATAAAAATAATAAACTTCGGGATGACTTGATAGCCCAAGATTTGACTTAATAATCCAACCCAGATAAGGTGTAATAACTATAAAACAAACAAGATTTAAATCATGAAATGACATACTACAATATTCTAGAATCTTCATTTAACAAAAGTTTACCATGATCCCATGAAACATAGGTCATGGGAATTGAATATTAAATGTTCACACATGGAGATAACCTCTTCCTCTCTAGTTAATGTTTAAACCCAACCTAGAATTTGTTGGGAAGCAGAAAAGTGCATGGAAGTAATGAAGGACCTTTACAGTAATGAGTGCAGAAATTTTCTCATCAAATAACTGAAATATTTCTGGCTTTAATCAAGATTAACTTCTTAATTAACTAGTTATACTTAGTAATTAATATCGATGTTCAACAACCTAAACGGTGTGTTAAGGTTTAACCTACTAATTATAATTAAGCCAATTCGTGATTAATTAAGGCCTCAAATTAATCCTTTAACCATATATATACTAGGGGTTATCATTTTCAGTTCGATTTGGTTTTTATCAAAAAAAAATAACCAAACTGAAATTATTTAAAAAAAAAACCGAAACCGGTTCAAACCGGCCGGGTTCGGTTCGGTTTTTTAGGACAAAAACCGGTTCAAACAGGTTTGGCTCGGTTTTTTCCGGTTTGGGTTCAGTTCGGTTTTTTCAGTTTTAGGCTTATAAAACCGAAACCGAACCGAACCGTTTGGTTTTTTCAAAATTTTAATCGGTTTAATCAGTTTTTTTTCACGGTTCGGTTTTTCCGGTTATTTTTTCCGGTTTTCTTGGTTTTTCGATTTTTTTCTCACCCCTAACATATACCACCTAGCTAGACACATGTTTATGTGCCATTTCATTCCTCAAACGTGGAAGAAATATCTGAAGTTAATTATTTGATAGAAAAAATAAGGAAGATCTGAAAGTTAATCTAGGAGATCTTCATTTGCTAAATTAATCAAACTCCCATGTTCTTATTAAGCTAGCCCTTAATTTCACACCGGGTAGATTATTCAAGGTTTGTCCAATATCTCCAAAATCAATGACAAAGCCCCTTTTTGTAATTGAATTTTTTTTTTAATTTCATCATTTATATGATATTTGTGGTATTTATTGTATTAGTATTTTATTTTTCTTGTATTTTTGTGACAGTTCAATGTGTTGGTAAAATTTCAGAATTAATTTAAAGGCTAATTTCATGAAATGAGATTTAAATTTGCAGTGTTAAGAAAAATTAAAAGAATGTTTTTAATATATTAATCTTAAATCTATATTTCTTAGAAGAATCTTTGATTTTATACATAACATAGTAAAAATTGATTGATAACGCAGTGATGACAAATATAAGTTGCCAGGGGTTTAATGGTCACCCCGCGGCCCTAAATATTGACACACCAAAGCCCAATAATTAATGGGCTTCCTCTTGAGCCTTGTGTTGGCCCTCTTGTTCAACTCTTTTGGGAATACAGAACAGTCTTATATCGTTTGTAAATGCCCACTGTTCTAACCTATGCAAAAATAAAAATAAAAAATAAAAAATAAAAATGCAATGATCTAAATAAAATAAATAAATAAATATTTCCCCTAAATTTGTTTTAAAAAAAAAATTTAGTGTTGATTTTATCAAGATTTAACCAGGTCTATCAGTTCATTAAAAACTTGGTTAGGCTAATCAAATTTTATCAAATTAATATCTTATTTGATTCAATTAGAAACATGATTTGAGTTAATTTTTTGTATATTAAATTTCTCCTAGAATTTCTAGAGGTTGGGCCATGACAAATTAGTCTTATAGGGGATGAAACTAGTTACAACAACTCATATCAATTTTTAAATAATCTGTAATATGTTGGTTTTATTTCCCAAAAGGTTAAAATTAGTGGCTTTTGAATGGATAGAAATCGCTTGTGCTATCTTCTGGGTATAAGATAGTGTTTGAGAGTATAATAATAATTATTTTTTACTCGGAAATAAATCAGAATAATATTTGTTTATTTTATAAAATTTATTTTTTGATATCTGCATGTCAAAACGATTCAAAAACACTAAAAAAATTAATTTAAAATAAAAACAATTAAATTTTTATAAAAAAACAAGTTGAATCACAACTCAAACGAGTATTTTTTGTGATTTAGGCACATAGCCATGGATTTCTGACAACAGGCCATGGAATCGCAATAACAGGATGGATGTAAGAATGTTTTATGGGCTTCGACGTGAAAATCCAACCAAATTTATAGTGACAAAACTTTTGGTATATTTTTGCCAAAATGTTGACTTTCATGTTACCCTGCCATTTGGTCAATGGTGAACATCGGTTCAAATAGTTTGTTTTAGATAAAAAGAAGATCTAACCAAATTGATTTTTTTTTTTTAAGATTTTAAAATGAATCGAGTTGAACCAAAAACTAAACCAATTGGTTTAATTTGGTTTAGTTTTATTTTTATTAAAAATATAAGTTCAAATCAAAAATAAATAAACTTGAGCTTTTTCATCGAAGTTTTGATTTTTTAGATAAATTATTAGTTGGAATGGTTCTTTGATAGATTATTAGTTTTTTTTTGTTTTTTTAAATATGAATCGTAACTGATTTTTAAAAATTATCTTACTGGGTTTTTTGTTTGATTTCTTGAATAAGTTTTTTCAATAAATCTTGAATTAATTTTTACAAATGTTTTAGATGATTCTATTATTTTATGTGAATCATCTTTCTGAGTGTTCGTGGGGTTTGCTGTATCATGAACTTTGCTTGGTGTCATGTAAGCAAAACCTTAGTTGTGCCAGAAGAATTTGTAAACAAAATTAAATTTTTTTAAAAATATTTTTAAAATACAAAAACAAATAATACCGGTTTTAATTTGTGGATTTGCTGAATGATGAACTTTGCTTGGTGTCATGTAAGCAAGAGCAATTGATACACAAATGACAAAACCTTAGTTATGCCAGAAGAATTTGTAAAATTAATTTGGAATTGTTGTCTTTTAGTTGGACCCTCTACTTCTAATTTAATAATTAATTTCCATATGAAACTTCCACTCTCATTATAATTTTTTAATTTATAATTGAAAGAATATTCCATGGGTATTTGTATACTCCGTCAGTCTACATGACTTTTACCGACAAGTTTATAGGCAAAAATACTTCATTGAAAAACTAATCGTTAGCTATTTGTGATCTGTTGGTGAGTTTTAATTTATTTACAGAATATTTTATTGGTATTTGTATATTTAGTCTGTCGGCAGGATTTTTATCCACAGATTCTTTGACAAAAATATTTCATTGTAAAACTAATCATCAGTTATTTATAGTATGATGTTGAGTTTGTCGGTAGTAAAATTATTGGAATATTTACAAATAAAAAAAACAAATAAAACAAAAAATATCTACCTGCTTTAATTAGTTAATATTTTCATAAATAAATATAATATATCACCGATAAAAACTATGATATATCACCTACAAAAACATTATATGTAATTTTATAGGTGTTCTTTTATTTCATCGGTAAATATAATAGATTACCGATAAAAAAACTATAAATAATTTTTTTAATATTACTAACAAAATAAATACAAAAATTTCATCAATATTTTCATTTATATTTATCAGTTTTCTTGTATTCCCTCACCCAGGGAGGATATAAACATTTTACAGCAGCTAAACGAAAGATAGACGAGTGAGATTAGAGACAGACAGATGGCCAAGAAGCAGAATAATTAAATCAAAATGTATAAATATATTTATCCAGCAAAATAAATATGATATATAACATATAATAAGACCTGTGACTGTGTCATACCCTCGTCCTCATCGTTAGCCCTAATTCCTAGGCATTTGATCACCGCATGAAATCATCTCAACCCAATAATTTAAAATGTTAGTTCAAAAGTTCAAAATATAATTTATATTATTCTCTAACATATCCCCTCAAATGAAAACTTTTTAAACTTAAAATTTAAACAGGTCTACTACGTACCTTATACTTAATTTTTATCAAATAAATAAGGATGGTGAGATTCGAACTCGTGATCACTTGGTTATCAAAGTTATGATACCATATCAAAAAATCATCTCAATTCAATAATTTAAATTGTTAGATAAAATTTAAAACATAATTTATATTATTCGTATATATTAACATCTTATAGAATAGATATGATATTGCAACGTAGCATGCATCACTACTTAAAACAAGAATATATTGGATAAAAAAAAAGAGACTATATTGGATAAGAAAATCGTTGTGTTGTCTGTTAAATAGATATGATATGGCAACGTACGTACCATCACTACTTAAGACAAGACTACATTGGATAAGAAAATCGTTGTGTTGTCTGGTAGTAGAAAGTAAAGGGTGTTAAATTATTGATTAGTTAGAAGAGTGATGGAAGCTAGGCCCGTTTACAACTGTTAATGATGATTCAAAACATATATTTGAGAGAGATTAGGAGAGGACATGTGGTGAAGGTTGTTCAGTTGCCCAATGGAGCATATCTCAGTGGTTCTCATGAAGTTGCCGGCGACTTTCTGGTATAGGTTTGGTTGGGCTGTGAGGAGCTGCTTGCTAGGGTTCTTGGAATCTTGTTTGTGAGTATTGTTGCTTGTAGTATTTGTTTTTTTCTTCCTTGATGAATCTGGTCTTATGTTTGTGAGGAGGGGATTGTTGGCTTTGCTTCATCTTTTTCAAATCGGCCCCACCCGGCCCCGTCTCGGGTGTTAATTTAGTGATTTGTTGATTTGGATAAAATTTTAAATTAAATTTGGTAAGATATTCAATTTGGTAGGTAGGTTAATCCATAACCCGTCAAAATTCTATTTAACTTTTTAAAAAATTCAAATCCACTGTATTTTAACTCTTAAAAAATATTTTAAAACAACATTGTTTTAAATTAACTTAAATTAATTTATATTAACTTACTTAACTTGTCATCTAAGCTTTGGATCAGGCGTTTAAATGCTTTGCTTTATTTTCTGTTTTCACCATTGTATTTTAATATTTTAATAAAAAAATTTAATTTCTTGAAAAAGGAAGTTGTGGAATAATTGTTATGTTGTATAATAAAGAGAAAAGTTTCTTTATTATGCTGAAGTGGGACAATTTAAGTTATGTAAGTCTGTTTGGGAGTGTGGTTGCGTTGTTTTTTAAAATGCTTTTCGTGCTGAGATAAATCAAAATATATATTTTTTATTTTTAATATCAGCACATCAAAATAATTCAAAACATAAAAAAATAATTAAAATAGTATTTTAATATTAGAGAAGCAGGGGCTGAAGTGGAAGTGGCAGATAACACGGAAAACCCTACAGCTTTCGTGAATTGAAATAGTATCTCAGAGTGTGAAACAGGGCAAAAATACTATAAACATTTGATATAGAAGGAGAATGAATATATTTTTATTCTCTTTTTTTATATCTACAAAGCTTTATTTTATCCCTTTCATTTGTTTTGTTAACTTTATATGATTTAATATTTCCATAAGTTTTTCTCTAATATTAAAATAAAAATAAAAATCTCTAGACTCAATTTATTTTTTGTTTTTTGAGTCAGTGGTTAGTTATTAAATTTAGTGAATTTACATACACACAAAAAACAAATTATGCATAAAAAAAAGTTTTGCTCTCTAATTTTTTCCATATATATAACACACATCTTCCATTATTAATTAGATTTTTGTCTTTCGAATTATTGAGAAGCCTATTATGAGTGTGTTTGGTATTGTGGTAGCTGTTGTGGTTGTGGTTTGAAAAACGTTGTTTTATAAAAGTACTTTTAGTTGAGGTTGGTTTGAAAAAAATAGATGTTTGGTTAAAACTGTGGTTGAAATTGAAGTTGAAAAAAAAATAGTTTAATGTGTTTGGTTAAGAATGCTTTTGAAATTGAAGTTATAAAATAATTTAAAAATATATATATTAATATTGATGGTTTTAAATTTAAATATTGTAGAATTAATTACTCCTATTACATCAAGAAATAAAAAATACTTTATAAAAAAATACTTTTTATTATTCAATTAAACTATTTATAATTCCATTACGTACAAAATTCATCCGATAAGAATTACAGTTTTCATAATTTTTTGAGCGTAGATAAAATATTATCATGTATAAAATTGATATTATAGTACGAGTGAATTTAATTAATTCACTTTATACTAGTGTTTTTTTAAAAAAAAATATTAAAAAAATTAACACACTAAAACAAAAGAATTTCACGTGAACAGTGCAATTCGCATTGTTCACATGCTCCACTGTCCAGTGAACAGTGGAGTATGCCTCCCCTGTTCAACAGTGGACACATGCCTCCACTGTTCACTGAATAGTGGAGGCATGATACACTGTTCAATGAACAGTGTAGCATGGTTGAATTGAGAGCCGCACAAGAAAGCAGTATTTTTCTGCTTTCCATCTGCCTGCGTTTTGCACGCAATTTATTGTAGGATCCATGCACAGTAAACAATTTTTTTTCTTAACCAAACATGTGCTCAATGTGTTTTTGAAGAAACGCAACATCTACCTCGTAGCCAAATGGGTTCTATATTTGTGGCTTATACTATAAATGTGTAATTTTTTTTACTATTAATGTAGATATCCGGATCAATTTACACGTACCTTAATTAATTTCACGAGTTCTAAAGTTAACAAGTATGTAAATCTTAATGATTATAAAGTTTATGGAACTCGAACCGGTAACATACAAATAGTTTTTTTTATTTGTTTGTTTCCTTCTATTCTTTCCAAATGTGAAATCTCCCATATCCCATTCAATAATCAACATGAACGAGGAGTTGACTGAAGCCATTGATAGGTAGAGGTGTAATTAAAAACAGATAATGCATGATCGGAGGAATATTTGACTGCAATTTCTTGCTGATCGAGATGAAACGGATATGCCTTACTACGGGATGTTTTTCACCTCGAGAAACTAAAAGTCAAAACTTATCTTGATTACTCAGTGCATGTTTTTAATCTAATTAACAAGATCATCACATGTTATGTTGCCTAGTGTGGTGGCATCATTTGAGCCATATTTTGGTAGGTTGCTTTTGACTTGGGATATGGAGTTTTGTTTATTTTTTTTCTTCTAGCAAGTTGGCTCATGTTATGCCACACGTCGTAATAAAAAATATTTAGTGTGAAAAATATGTATGCGTTGGTACTGTATTTTCTTAAAAAAAAAAATTAACCATGAATTGAATTGAATGATTTTAAGATAGAACGTGGATTAAATGGATCTACTTGCCAAATTTATAAGGATAATTTTGAAAAAAAAAATTAAAAGCTTGATTGTAAATTAATTTAATGTTGAATGATAAAATTAATAAAAAAAATATTTAATTAAAAAGAAATAAAGTGAACTCGAGTCAATTAAACAAACTCTTAGAAAAAATCATACACATTATTAGATTTAATAAAACATTTATTAAAAAATTTATTTTTTATTTAATTATACAGTAATAAAATACATGATAATTTCTTCATATAAAACATATTTTTTAATCTAATTAACAAGATCATCACATGTTATGTTGCCTAGTGTGGTGGCATCATTTGAGCCATATTTTTGTAGGTTGCTTTTGACTTGGGAAATGGAGTTTTGTTTATTATTTTCTTCTAGCAAGTTGGCTCACGTTATGCCACGGATAAAAAAAATTAAGTGCGAAAAATATATACACATTGGTAATGAGTTTTTTAATTAAAAAAAAAAGATTTCAATCTTGAATTAAAATGATATTGAGATAAGAAAACATGTAAATTAAATTGAGGTAACTTGTAAAATTTACAGAGATAATCTTAAAAAAAAATTGAAAAGCTCAATTTTAAATTAACTTAATATTAAATAAAAAAATAAAAAAATATTTAATTAAAAAAACAAAATAAACTCGATAATGTTTCCAATTTTATCTTATTCTTTCAAAAAAACTTTTGAAAGAGTAAGATAAAACTTTCTTTGTTTCCTTTAATTTTTCCCAAATGTTAAATCTCTCATATCCCATTCAATAATCAACATGAATGAGGAGGACATTCAATAATCAACATGAATGAGGAGTTGACTGAAGCCTTTGATAGGTAGTGGTGTGATTAAAAAAACATTTAGGTGAAATTTCTCTAATTAAATGCAATCTAGTGGTATCAAAATCAATTTTGATGGTTGAAATCGTCGTGAACGATTTTCTCTCCCTCTCTTTTCTAATCAAAATAAGATTGAAAATGAGAAAAATAAACTTTGATATTAAAATTTAATTTTTAAAAACAAAAAAATAATAATTACTTAACAGCTTAAAAAGATAGAGAGATTAAAATAAACTTTTAATATAAAATTTAAAACCATCATCTATTTTACTTTTTTTTTCATTTCAGTTATCTTTCTCTCAATTCAATCTTTTCTTCTAAAAAAACATGTAATTTAGTGTTAATTTAGGTTCAAAATAGTCCATTCATGCAAGAAAAAAAATTGAGGAGGACATTCAATAATCAACATGAATGAGGAGTTGACTGAAGCCATTGATAGGTAGTGGTGTAATTAAAAAAACATCAAGGTAAAATTTCTCTAATTAAATGCAATCTAGTGGTATCAAAATCAATTTTGGTGGTTGAAATCGTCGTCAACGATTCTCTCTTCCTCTCTTTTCTAATCAAAATAAGACTGAAAATGAGAGAAATAAATTTTGATATTAAAATTTAATTTTTGAAAACTAAAGAAACTGATTACTTAACAGCTTAAAAAGATGGAGGGTTAAAATAATCTTTTAATATAAAATTTAAAATTAACATCTATTTTTTTTTTCATTTCAGTTATCTTTCTCTCAATTCAATCTTTCCTTCTAAAAAAACATACAATTTAGTGCTAATTTAGGCTCAAAATGGTCCATTCATGCCAGAAAAAAGTTTGAGGATCAAATTGAAATCTTTTAAAAAAATTCCTATTATAATTCACAATGAATTATGAAATAATAAATAGTATAGTATTTAACCTATCTACTTTAGTTTTTGTTAATTGTTAAGATGTTGGTGATGATATTTAACTAATACTTTACAGTATAATATTGTAAAGTATTAGGTTTTCATGATGGATTTATCAAATGGAATAGCTATAAGATGGGATTTAATTAATATTTAAGAACAGAAAAGATAAATACAAAGAAACCAAAGTTGTTTAGTTAAAAAAATAAAAAACAAAGATAATCAACAATTTATTTTTCACATGGTTTCGAAGTGAATCTTTTGTATTTCTAAAGCAAAAAAAAATATAAAAAAAAAATCATGTCCGCTCTATCCCACTATCTTGTCTTTATTATTTTAAATCAGTAATTAAATGATTATTAAAGTTAAAAATAGTATTTTCTGTAATTTTTAAATAAAAACACCTCTGTCCCACTGTCTTCTTTTTCTTTTGTTTTTTTCAAAATTGTAATTATATGCGTAGTAAAGGTGAAAATGACTAGCTAGCAGCCAAATTGTACTGTCTTATTGAAAAGTAAGAAAGGAAGCATGCACAACCCATGGAGTTACCGCATGTCAAATCTGATAGAGAGAGAGAAATTTTCTCCCTTTTTTTATTAATATAAATATTCAGCTAATTTTTATGTGTATATTAATTAATTTTATAAATTTTAAAATTAATTATTATATAAAGTTTTAGTAATTATGAAATTTATAGTATTTGAAATGATTTTTTAAAAAAATAAATTTAAAATCTGACCAGTTAACTAGCCGAAATCCTCTTTATATTTTGCCAAGCTATCATTCTACACATTTTTGCCGAGGCCAAATGTCAGCTTATGGTTAATTCCTATATTAAAATAAATGACCTATGATTAATTAACCTTTCCAATTAATTATCTTTTATAGTAAGTCCAAATGTCATTTTTTTTTCTTTGACGTGGTGTCTAGATTAACGCAACGTTTTTTTAATTGATATTAAAGCTTATTTTTAACACTATTATATTAAAATAATTTAAAAATATAAAAAATCTAAATTTTTATAGATTTTTATTTGAGCCCACCCCAGATGACGAGGAATAGTCCACGAAGATTTTACAGATAAACCTAGCCAAAAGCATGCCAAGGACCGGCGATAAAGGGAGCCATCGGTTGGTGGGGCAAAATAAAAATAAAAAATAAAAAATAAAAAAATAAAGTCAATTAAACAATAGGGAAGTAGATGTGTGGGGTCGTTGAAGCAACTTGTTCTCTCACTCCATGTGGGTAGAATAGTAGCACGTATTTAAGCTTAGTTGATTCGAATGTTCCGGTCGGATCTTGTTGCTGGTGTTGTCTTGAGTTTCATAAATAAATAAAGTGGGAAATTACAAAACGTGTATGCTCTCTACGCATAGCAAGAAAATAAACTAATTTAATTATAAATCCTCTGTCGATTATTAATTAATTAATATATATATATATATATATATATATATATATATATATATATATATATATATATAAGATCTGTCGAGCCTTTGTATGGAATGCAATATCATGAGCTTGGCCCTGATGTAATTCTAAGCAAGTGGTCTGGTTTGTCGATCAAAGAAATTTTCCTCTCTTTTTTATTTTCTTAATTTTCTGAATCAAATCTTGAGGCTAATAATATCCTTTATGTGATCTAGTCTGAATGTCCCAGTTCTTAACATAACTACTGAAATGGATTTAATTTCATCGGATGTGTTTGGAAACGTGGTGTAAACCGCGTTCCCTAAATTTTGAATTTTTTTGTTTAAAATAAAAAAAATTATGTTTTCAGATCGTTTTGATGCGTTGATGTCAAAAATAATTTTAAAAAAATGAAAAAAATTTTATTTTGATACATTTCTAAGCGAAAAGCTCTTTGAACCGTCACCGCTACCACAATTCCAAACACACCTTAATCTTTTTTTTTTCTTTCATAAAGACTAACTAAAGAAGCATATTAAAGATTATTAAATTTTATAATTGAGTGTCTTTAAAGAATCAATTTAACTTGAAAGCTTAAGCTGTTAGGTGAGGTCTCAAGATATGATTTATATTATTTTCTAACACTCTCCTTTAAGTGAAAGTCTTTTGGGTTTGAAATTTGCATGGAGATAGTGAGATTCAAACCCGTAACTGATTAATCATTAAGGTTTTAATACCATGTCAAAAAACTAATTCAATCTAAAAATTTAAGTTGTTAGGTAAGATTTTAAAATATAATTTATATTATTTTTTAACATTAAATTTTAAAGATTTCCAAGATTATTATAGATGAAGGTTGATCTATTCTCAACGTAATTTGCATACTAATATTTTATTATGTAGTCCCTCGAGGTGGTTTTTCTCAAATAGAAATGTAAGTATAAAGTAAATGGACAAATTAATAACTAGTTAATTTGATAAGCTTAAATCCCTCTCAATAATCACTCTGTTTAAAATTTAATATTTTTACTATTTGTTTCTACGTTTCAAAAACATTTTTGAAAAAAATTTAAAATTTTTTATTTTTTTATTTACTTCAAATTAATATATTTTTAGTGTTTTCAAATTATTTTGATTCGTTTATGTTAAAAATAATTTTTAAAAAATAAAAAAATATATCATTTTGATGCATTTCGGCACGAAAAGTATTTTGAAAAGCAACCGCAACCACACTCTGGACAGGTAAGACCGAGCTTTATTTCAAACCAATATTTTCTTAACTAAAACATCTTTGTTTTGATTTTTTTTAAAAAAAGAAATTATAACCTAAATTGACCATTGATATGCACATCAACCTATCCAAAAAAGAATCAAGGCTTTGAATAGAGTTAAACACGAGAGAGAAGATAATTAAATAGCTACATAAAATGAGACTAGGGTTAAATTAAAGGCGAGTAGCTGAAGTTTTGTCACTGCCCATTTCTGGACCAGATCAATGTGAATAAAGAAAATTTAATATGTTGATCATAAAGCAATAACTTTACGAAGTCCTCCCTTCTTTCTTCTTTTTCTCTTTTTGAATGTTCGAACTTCTAAAAGGCTTTTGACTAGAATGGGGTGTGTTTAGAACTCCGTACAAATCGTGTTTTTAAAAATTTTAAATTTTTTTATTTAAAATAATAATAATAAATTATGTTTTTATATAGTTTTGATGTACTGATATTAAAAATAATTTTTAAAAAATAAAATAAATTTATTTTGATATATTTTTAAATAAAAACATATTTTAAACTGTCATCGCGCGGAAACAAAAAAATAAATAAATTGTACTGCTGATTTCCATAACTTTATGTCGAATATTAACGTGGTGAGGTGTACTGAAGATGGCATTTGGAATATAATTATTGACATGTTATTATTGCTGGCGTTCTCAAGATTTGTTTACCATTAAGTGAATGAATGAAGTAGGGATGCTCATATTCAGTTTTGGTTTCATCTAAGGAGATACTATGAGACACAAATTAAGTTATATAATTCAGGGAGTTTTTTTTTTATTTATTAACGTGAATGTTCAGGACAGTTTGCACGCACCTCGACTAATCTTACGGATACTGAAATTAACCATCATGTAAGCCTCCAGTGACTCTGATGTTTGTAAGGCTCGAACTGGTGATCTCTAGGGAGCAAACTTAGTGCTTGATCAGTTAAGTTATACCCCTCATAATTAGGGAGTTATTTTTCTTTTTTTATCTGATGGTGCCAGTTAATTTTCCTCCAAATTTTTTTTTAAAATTTATTTTTTTAATATTTTTAAATCGTTTTTTATATACTAATACTCGTATGCATGCAAGTAAAATATTTATATTTTACACATCATTAAAAACCTGATAAGTAAATCAAGTCTGATAAGATCAATTTATTACCTAATTTATTAAAGTTTTTTAAATTAACCAGCATTAATAAAACAAAGAGCCAGAAGCAGCCATCACACTTTTGTTTGATTGATGGAATTGCTTGCGAATTGCGAACGAAAGTGGCTACGCCCGGGGGATTATTATTAATGAGAGGCTCTTAGCTGCTTCACCTACTGCTTAATGATGGGTCTAATTTGACAGCTCCTGAGGGAACCCGAAGCCATCACACTTTTCTGCAGCACGTTTTTATTTTTTTTCACTTATTTATATGTTTAACATGCTTTTTACAATTTAAAAAAATATATTTTAAATTAATTATTTTAATATTTTTAAATTATTTTAATTTCTTGATATCAAAAATAATTTTTTAAAATTAAAAAAATATTATTTTAATACATTTTCTATGTAAAACAAATTACAAAATCAACCATTATCATATACATAAATATCATTGGGACATTGACTGCTTGCATATCATTGCTTATTAAAATTTAATAAAACTTTCAATCTAATTTTTTATTTAAAAAAAAAAACCCTCAATCTCTCCCCCCACCCTACACCTCCCTTACTTAAAAAAAAAAAAAAAAAAATCTTTTGTAGATACATTTGATCCGGATACATATGAATCTAGATCTTTATTTTTTGTTAATTATATTAGTTCTTTGTATACATTATCTCTTGATGTGTACTTATTTTGGATTAATTTCAATTTGCCCCTTAGATGATTAGAGGTAGTTCAAGCTTTCCTTTTGTACTTTCCATTAAATAAATGTCTCTCTCTTTTCTTTTTCTTTTTTCCACATGCATACCAGTGAGCCTCCATTATGAATTCTGAAGGAAAAAGAATGTTTCAATCCCTGAGGTTTTGAAATATGATCAAATAGCACCCTTATAAGTATATATTAAAAATAAAAACAAGATTTATAAATATTGCGATTAATTAATTCCCTTAACTTTTATTGAGATATAGCCAAATGCTTGCATACACAAATAACGCACAACCTAACAAATAAGCAAGTAGTTACCTAATTAATTAATAGAAAATCTCATATACATAAGGTGTTTGAAAATAGAATGATTGTTGTTTTTTAAAATATTTTTTATTTAAAAATATATCAAAATAAAAATTTAAAAATTTAAATTCTTATGAAACACCATTGGAAACGGATTTACTAGATGAAGATGACTTGAGTGTACAATTAAGCAAGACCAAAACAGAAATCTTGGGAAATAAATGGTAAGTATAGCTGATGTCTTTTAATGAAGTTGATGACTCTATGGATAAAAAGCTAATCAAATAGGTAGAAGACTTTCGTCGATGTAATTTGCCTTTCTTGGCCACTCCATGATTCAAATTAGAAGCCTTGACAGGGACTTTGAATATTGTCTCTTTCATTCCTAATATTCCCTTTCGAATTCAGTGTCTTCCACTAGCCAGCCAGCCAGCCAGGCAGCCTGGCCCTCCAGCAGCCCTTCTCTCTTCCAGGCAACATGGCAACAAAAAGGGCAGGCAACAGTGTAGATAATGCTAATATATTACTTCATCACTAACAACTCATGCCCTATTTTCAATATATACTTAACACAGAAACTAAAGGTAGACTTTTAGAGGTGATGCATTACACGGCATTGATTTCCCAGGAGTGAGAGAGAGCTGGGAATTAGGTGCCATTAATTTCAAAGAATTCGCAACATGTTCGTATAGTCATTTTCTCTCTCTCTCAGAATGAGAGTTGTTCCATTCATATTTATTAAACCCAATTTGGAGGTTTGCATGGGGGGTAAGCCCTCATCATGGGTCCTCGAGGTTAACTTAATTGCTTTAAAATAGATTAAAATGATGTAAGGAATACAAAACATCAATAGGGTTTTCCTCGGATCGTGCATGGGTCAATCCAAGATTTATATCGGATCAACTCCTTCTTTGTTGATAGTGAAACCCAAACCGGGTTGATCGAGTCCTAAACACACCTGTTGTGTTGTGCCGGGCTGGTTTCGTATCCATGGTTTGATTTACAAGCAAGAAGATGTTCCATAAATGCTTCGTTGAATGGGCTAGTACTAGACTTGCTGGGTAGTTGATCATTTGTCATGAGCAAGAATAGGAATTCATTAGGTCAAATTAATAAATATACATGTAGTAGATTTTTCATCATTATCATGCTGATTAATTTTTGACAGCTGTGTGCATGAACTGGGATGACTCTAAAGACGATGACTTTTATGCAAATGGCCTCTCGAGGACGGTCGGCCGATGAAATGGAAAGTAGAGATCATGCCATGCTCCATGTGCATACCATATGTAACTATGCTACTCTATCGTAGACTTCCTCTCGTTTAAGAATTTTAATGGAAATAATTCATGCTGATGATGGTAAATGTCCCATCAAATAAATAAAATCATTCAATTTTGTCTTTTGAATAATAATAGTTTCTAACATTTTTTTTTCGTTATGATTTAGGTTTGGAGTCTTTTTTTATTATTTAGTAATAGTGTATTCATTCCATTATTTTCTCCTTCATAGTTTGTTTTTATATTTTAAAAATATTTTAAAAAAAATTAATTTTTTTTATTTTTTTTCCTTGTTTCAGATAATTTTTCTTTAATGTTTGTTGATGTCAAAAATAATTTTTTTAAAATAAAAAAATATTATCTTAATGTATTTCCGAACAAAAAACATCGTATTCTCAATCACCTCAAAGACACACACATACTTAATTTTTTTTTTTACATGACCACATCACCGCTTAGATTTGATGAAAGGACTATATTGTTAATAAAAAAAATTAGGTTCAAATTAAACAAAAAAAAAAAAAGGAACCAATCTTCTTTTGTTAATAAAAAAATTCAGAATAGTTTTTAACTCATTAGCCTAATAAAAATACCAAGAAATTTTATATACCTTTAACTAACCTTATCTAAAACAAAAACCAAATTGATTTGATTATAGCTAATTGAGGGACAGCCTCAATCACTCTTCTTGCCAGGTCGTTTTCAGGACAGTAAGGGGACATGCAGATGTCTAAAGAAAGAAATATTTGGCTTCCACTATATATCATTATTTCTTGCACAAAATGAAACTGCACTCAGAAATCAGAATAATTAACCCTATTCTCTTTTACAGCTTATAATATGCTTGTTTCGGCTGTCTTTGCACCGAAAGTTTCAGGAAATTTTGAGTTTTATATTTTTTTAATTATTTTTTTAATATTTTGGATCTTTTTGATGTTATGTTATTAAAAATAAATTTAAAAAAATAAAAAAAAAATATTATTTTAATATATATTTAAAAAAAGAACTGTTTAAAAACCTAATTCAACCCCACTCAAGCATGTCCTTGATGTGTCTCTATCTTCTTTTTTTTCCTTTTTTTTTTGCCCTCTCCATGGTGTGTTGCTCAAAATACCCACAAAAGCTGCACTAGCACTTATAGCGATCCACAACTCATAATTGAGAAATCACATGCAATATTGATTAAAACATGGCATCCAAATAAATAAAAAATAAAATAAAAATTAAGCCTCTCGTTCGTGAAGAGAAGTTGCTTGTGATATACCCCATTAACGTGCATCGTTGAAGAATTAGGGAGAGCTAGGTTTGCAATCTGCAAAGCCATGACAGCCAGTAACGTGAACATCTTGCTTTCTTAATTTGACTCTTCTCAATATTTCTCTCATAAATCTTTAATTAATATAGCACTGTTTTCTTCAAGATCCCAGAGTTTCTTTTTTCCAAAATAGCAC
Organism: Populus trichocarpa; assembly: GCF_000002775.5. NCBI lineage: Eukaryota > Viridiplantae > Streptophyta > Magnoliopsida > Malpighiales > Salicaceae > Populus > Populus trichocarpa. Next base: position 22,290,656 of record NC_037286.2, on the reverse strand, counting down.
AATTTTAAGAATATTTAAAGAAATTCCACAGCGCAGTCCATGAACCTGTATACTGCTTTTTTAAAGTATTTTTGAACTGTAAGGGTTTCGAGAGAGGGAAAAAAACCCACGATCTTTCAAATAATAATAATAATAAAGAAATTAAAGATGGCTAGAAATTAGTAATTAATTGGTTAAGCATTTTCTCATGAGAATGTGAAAGGGAAAGGCTAGGATCAGGTCGTGATTTTTTGAGTGTGAGGGCTGGAAGCATATTGGAGCTGCCACCTGCCTTCTTTGACAACTATTAGAGGAAGAACAATATTTTATAAGTGATCTTCTCAGAGCACTAATAATCAAATTTGGACTTCAAAAATATGGAAAGCTTATGAATCATAAGGTGATGGGAGGTCAGCAATAAATAAATGAACAGGGGAGCGGAGTGGAATGAATAAAAAACGACTTGAAATAGCGAATTAAATCATGATTAAATGATTAGTTAGATATTAGTTCACAATGAATAGAGGAATCCAAGAGCACAAAACGGTGTTTGATTTTAAAAAAAGAAAAATAGCATGGAAGGCCAGCTTGAAAACCCCATTTGCTAGATTAATATTCCAAAGACCAATTCGTACTGGTCCATGATCGATGATAGCTCTCCTTCAACGACCATAAGTGCTATATATACTTTGTGTTTCATGCATGCTTTCTCATCAAAAGAAAATAAAAGCACAAGTTTTTCCTTCACCTTCTCTTAATCCAGTAAGAAAGAGAGGTGGTGTGAAATTAAGTCCAACACATTGCCGATAGTTGGTGGGATTTCAGGGGGAGGAATGACAGGTTCTAGTGGCGGCCCCCTAAGGGGTCGTCTTTGGCCTCAATTGGCAGTGGCATTGACTATTCTCTTTGTTGCGAGCAATGTAGGTTCAGTCTCAGGAGATGCTTATGTTTACAGTTCTCCACCTCCACCACCGTATCTATACAAGTCTCCACCACCTCCTTCTCCATCTCCACCACCTCCTTATGAGTACAAGTCACCACCTCCTCCATCACCATCCCCACCACCACCATACATGTATAAGTCTCCACCACCTCCATCCCCATCCCCACCACCACCATACATGTATAAGTCTCCACCACCTCCATCCCCATCCCCACCACCACCATACATGTATAAGTCTCCACCACCTCCATCCCCATCACCCCCTCCACCATACATGTATAAATCCCCACCCCCACCATCCCCATCCCCACCACCACCATACATGTACAAGTCTCCACCCCCTCCATCCCCATCACCCCCTCCACCATACATGTACAAGTCACCACCACCACCCTCTCCATCCCCACCACCACCATACATGTACAAGTCACCACCACCACCTTCACCATCACCACCTCCACCTTATATATATAAATCTCCTCCACCCCCTTCTCCATCACCACCACCTCCCTACTACTATAAATCACCTCCACCCCCAGTACATTCTCCTCCTCCACCATATTACTACAAGTCACCACCACCACCTTCTCCCTCACCACCCCCACCATATTATTACAAGTCTCCACCACCACCCAAAAAATCACCACCTCCACCATATTACTATAAGTCACCACCTCCTCCCTCACCATCACCACCCCCACCATACTACTACAAGTCCCCACCTCCACCTAAACATTCACCACCTCCACCTTATTACTACAAGTCACCACCACCACCCTCACCATCACCACCCCCACCATACTACTACAAGTCCCCACCTCCACCTAAACATTCACCACCTCCACCATACTACTACAAGTCACCACCTCCACCCTCACCATCTCCTCCTCCTCCATACTACTACAAGTCTCCACCTCCTCCTTCACCGTCTCCTCCACCACCATACTATTATAAATCTCCTCCACCACCTTCTAAATCTCCTCCACCTCCTTATTACTACAAGTCTCCCCCACCTCCAACTAAGTCTCCACCTCCTCCAACACCATACTACTATAAATCCCCACCACCACCTTCACATCCTTTACCACCACCCTATTATTACAAATCTCCACCACCACCTAAAGCTTTACCTCCTCCATACCACTACACTTCTCCACCTCCACCTGTCATTTACCCTCACCCCCACCACCATGATTTAATGGTCAAAGTGGTAGGAAAGGTTTACTGCTACAAATGTTATGACTGGGGATATCCAGTGAAGTCACATGATAAAAAGCATCTAAAAGGTACATTTTGTTTTAAATTGATTAAGCTTTACTAATATTTTTCCTTAAATTTTCACATATATCCCCATGTTTGTTTTCTTGATTTTGCATATCATGCATATATTTTTCATATTTCTAATTTATAGGAATGTCTCTAAGTTATATGATTGATCCATTTTCCAAACAATAATATTAGTGCTTAATGGCGACCAACTTATTAGGCATATAACTTGATTATGGATATTAATTATTAAAAAGATCCTAATTCTAATTAATTATTTTATTTAAATTAACACCAATGCACACATGCACATTAATTTGAACATCCATGTTTGAATTTTCATTCCAAATAAGGAATTGTGGTACCTTTACTAAGAATAAATGTAGTTATTAGAGAGGGTAAGGAATACTATTATTTATTTTAGTTTGATGTGCATAATAAACTTATTGCTATTGTGTTAGTAATGACAATACATGCTCATTTTTTTGTTGTAAATGGAACAGGTGCCGTGGTGGAGGTAACATGTAAAGAAGGTGCAAAAAAGATCAAGGCCTATGGTAAAACCAAAATCAATGGAAAATACAGCATCACACTGAAAGGTTTCAATTATAGCAAATATGGAGGCAAGGCATGCAAAGCCAAACTTCACATGGCACCAAAGGGTTCACCATGCAGCATCCCAACTAAACTACACTGGGGTAACAAGGGTGCCTCTCTAAAGGTGAAGTCCAAGACAAAGTATGAAGTTGTGCTCTCAGCTAAACCGTTTGCTTATGCTCCTAAGACCCCTTACAAGGAGTGTGAGAAGTCCAAGCCCACTCCTGCTCCATACTACTACAAGTCACCTCCACCTCCTCCTCCAACTTACATTTATAAGTCACCACCACCTCCACCTTATCTTTACAAGTCACCCCCTCCACCACCATATATTTATAAATCACCACCACCACCAACTCATTCCCCACCACCACCATATTACTATAAATCACCACCACCTCCTTCACCATCCCCACCACCTCCATACTATTATAAATCTCCACCACCACCATCTCCATCACCACCACCACCCTACTACTACAAATCGCCTCCACCACCTGTACACTCTCCTCCGCCACCATACTACTACAAATCACCTCCACCTCCAGTTCACTCTCCTCCCCCACCATACTACTACAAGTCTCCACCTCCACCATCTCCACCACCACCATACTACTACAAATCACCCCCACCACCAGTTCATTCTCCTCCACCACCATACTATTACAAGTCACCACCTCCACCGGTTCATTCTCCTCCTCCACCATACTACTACAAGTCACCTCCACCACCGGTTCACTCTCCTCCCCCACCATACTACTACAAGTCACCGCCTCCACCATCTCCATCACCACCACCACCATACTACTACAAGTCACCACCTCCACCGGTTCATTCTCCTCCTCCACCATACTACTACAAGTCACCTCCACCACCGGTTCACTCTCCTCCCCCACCCTACTATTACAAGTCACCGCCTCCACCATCACCATCACCTCCCCCACCATACTACTACAAGTCACCACCCCCGCCGGTTCACTCTCCTCCCCCACCCTACTACTACAAGTCACCACCTCCACCGTCACCATCACCACCACCACCATACTATTACAAATCACCTCCTCCACCGTCGCCATCTCCTCCACCACCTTATTATTACAAATCCCCACCACCTCCATCCCCATCCCCTCCACCCCCGTACTATTACAAGTCACCACCACCACCATCACCATCACCACCACCACCGTACTACTACAAGTCACCCCCTCCACCATCGCCATCTCCTCCTCCACCCTACCACTACAAGTCTCCCCCACCACCCTCTCCTTCACCACCACCTCCATACTATTACAAGTCTCCCCCACCTCCCTCACCATCTCCTCCACCACCCTACTACTACAAATCCCCACCTCCCCCCTCACCATCTCCTCCACCCCCATACTACTACAAATCCCCTCCTCCACCATCTCCATCACCTCCACCACCTTACTACTACAAGTCTCCTCCACCACCATCTTCATCTCCCCCTCCTCCATATGTCTACAAGTCCCCACCTCCCCCTTCACCATCACCACCTCCTCCCTACTACTACCATTCACCTCCCCCACCAGTGAAATCACCTCCACCCCCGGTTTACATTTATGCTTCTCCACCACCACCAACACACTACTAGGCTCGAAAAACTCCTCCATTCATCACAGAAAATCAAGTAAGTGAAGTTTCTTTTTAGTCAATTCTCACCATGTCATTTAGTGCCAAAACATTTCAATCTGTGCAGTATAATTAATCAGTTCACATTTCCCATTGTTGTTGATTTTCAGGTTTTAGTTTCAGCAACGTAATAAAGGAAGGCTCCAATAGCGAAATGTGTAGATACGAAGCATCCTATCCAAATCCATTCAATAAGGGTCTAAGTTTTGCGTCAGAAAGCTACAAGTTTTACCATTCTCCAGTCTCAAACTTCAACGTGACAATCTTGCACATCATCATCTTATTATGTTCAAATATTGGTTTTGGCTTCAAAATGTTCCCTATCTATGCCTTCTCAAGATTAGGAAGTGAGATGGGAGAAGAAGGAGACCCGGATTTGGAAGTGGGCTTTTAATTAGCAGAAATTGTTTGTTTGTTCTTAATTTCTTTTTAAATTATTGATCAAATGGGGGGTTCCATCTAATTTATTTACTGTTTGTGCTACCGTACAGCCCAGTTTCATCTGGGTTCTATTTATTGTGGGCAGTTGTTGTTTCCTGGACCTTCTTGTGCTTTGCAACGAGGTTGTTCGTAATAAAAGACCACCTTCCTCTTCTGTCGCAATTATTTTTGTTTATATGCTGTCATTAGTAGCATGGCAGCAGCGAGCTAGGGCTATCTTCCTTTTGCCCTCTGCAAACCAGACCATCCATGGCACAAACCGGCAAAACAAACAGAGGGAATTACTGATAAAAATCAAGAAGAAAGAGATAAAGCAATTACACGTTTATCGTCCTGTGTGTTGTCAAATTATTGAGTGCCGTAGCTAGTGCGTGTCTGCTTTTTCTTTGCTGCCTCGTTCTTTCTGTTGATTCTTTCAAAAGTGCGAGTGTTCAAAGGAGAGATGACAAGCCTTCGTATTCATGCTGGACCCATGTTAATTCAAAAACCTTAAAAGCTATATACTAAGTGATTGAGACATCAATATAATTGATTAATTGTAGAAACTTGAGCGAGCTAGGGCTATCTTCCTTCTGCCCTCTGCAAACCAGACCATCCAAGCTAAGGCACAAACAACTTCAGTTGACTGGCAAAACAAACAGAGGGAGATACTACTGATAAAAATCAAGAAGAAAGAGATAAAGAAATTACAAGTTTATGTCCTACTCATGTCTTTTCATATTATTGAGTGGGTGTCTGCTTTTTCTTTGCTGCCTCGTTCTTTCTGTTGATTCTTTCAAAGGTGCAAGTGTTCAAAGGGGAGATGACAAGCCTTCGCATGCATGCTGGACCCTGTATACTTAAGTGATTGAGACATCAATATAATTGATTAATTGTAGAAACTCGAAAAATTAACTCTTTTTGTTTGAAGTATAGGAAGCCTATCCTTTATTAAAGAACGAATCCCATGAAAATGATTGCTTGGATTACATTTGTTTTGGTGTTTTTGAAGTATTTTTTTGTAAAAAAATTTAAAAAATATTATTTTTCATTTTAAATTAATATTTTTATGTTTTTAGGTTATTTTGATGTGATAATGTTAAAAATAATTTTTTAAAAATAAAAAAAATATTATTTTAATACATTTTTAAACTAAAACACTTTAGAAAACAACCACCGTGAAAATCCCAAACACCACTCTAGAAATTAGTCTCCTCTATAAATTAGTGGTCAAACCAGTGGAACCTTCCTGGAATCAGACAAAAAATGTTAGGCCACTCGAAAGAACTTAAGAGGCACATGTTCTTCTGTTTCGTTCCTTTCTTAAAACGGTAGGTATCCTGTTATACTCACGGAATATAAAAATCGAAGCATATGCTCTGGTTGTTCCATGGTGATGGGGCATTAATTATAATTTAATCCCTGTAGTTTAATAAAACTACTTAACTAATCCACCAAGTATGAAAAATAATCCACTAAGTATGACAAATAATTAAGTAATTTATTAATTAGCATCGTCCATCATTAATTTACTGGTTTTTCTGACAAAAATCCCTTCTCTAATTCTTTGTAAAATCGATGAACGACTGGGTTTTAATTAGTGGGTTTAAGGTTTCGTAAACCATGAAAATTAATTAATTAATTAATTAATTAATTTTGTTAAGTATAGGGACTAAGTCACGGGCAACTGTGGAGCAGGTGAAGTGAGAGTTGGGAAGTCTCAATCTTGATCATCTGGGCGCCCCATCACAATTCACTAGCTTCCAAGCCTAAAGTTCAAGGGGTCGGTCCATCTGATATCAAAATTTAGATTATGATAATGATTGGATTTGTTGTCTTTCATTTAATTGCATTCTAGTTGATTCTATCCTCTTAGAATATTTTTTTTTTATTTTTTTTTATTATTCTTTTCTTAGGCCACCAAAGCTTTACGAGAAGACGTTTAAGAATATAGTACGTAGCAGTTTTTTTTTTTAGAAATATATTAAAATAATATTTTTTTATTTTTAAAATTTATATTTGAGATTAACATATTAAAATATTTAAAAATATAAAAAATAATTTTAAATAAAATAAATAAATTTTAATTAACCTATGTTTTGGTAGCAATTTCAAACGTACACTTAAGTCATATATGCTAGAGGCCTTGATGGAGATGTGAGGGATTATCTCGCTATTTTAATATTAACACTTCACAATTGCTTCTTTCTTGTTTTTTTTGTTTTTTTGTTTTTTTTAAAGATTTATACAGCGCCATTATGTTTATTGGACAGCACAATAATTAAGTATGATCGTTGAATCTGACCGATTTGATAAGTTATTCAAAATCTTTTGTAATTTAAAGCTTCATTTAAGTCGAGTTTTATTTTAAAAAAAAAAATATTAAATCAGTAAAACTTAGTTAATTCATTTAAATCTAAACCTCTTGTTTCGCCCTTATTATTATCACCTGTAATAGCACGTAAATTTTTTTTAAAAAAGTTATTTTTGATATTAGTATATTAACGATTTAAAAATATTAAAAAATAAATTTTAAATAAATAAATTTTTAAATTTTAAGCAGCCGCAATACTAAACATTCTCTTAAATATTGTGAAAGAAAAACTTTTATGGTTAAACCTACCACGCCTTATTAATTAGATTAACTTTAAAAATATGTAATTCAAACCATATAGTAAGTGGTCCAGTGGTACGAGATTAGGACCAAGAGATTTGCTATCCATGTAGTCTCAAGTTTAAGCTATGTGGTTGCTAATATGATGACCATTGGAAACTTATATGGTCGTTAACTTCAGGGCCCGTGAGATTAGTTGAGGTACGCGCAAGCTGGTCCAAACATCCATGTTAATAAAAAAAAAATTGTGACATGAATGAGTTTCAAATTAAATTTAAAAATTGGTTGACCTAGTTAATTTTTTAGTAGTTTGGATACATTAATGTTAATGATTTTTTTTAGAAAAATAAAATAATATTTTTTCAATAAAAACAATTGATTCATGTTAATATAATTAATCAAACTCTAGGCTGGTCTAATAATAATGAGTGGAAGATATATATATTGTTTTTAGCTGGCAGACACTTTCAATATGAAAAGTATTTCAACGGATTCATCCAAAGCGAATAAGTCGTACATGAAGAATTAACATAAATAATAATTTCCGATGGCTAAAGAGCTGGAAGAGATATATATATATATATATATATATATATATATATATATATATATATATATATATATTGTTTTTTAATTATTATTTTCTTTTGTTGATTCTAATTAAATTATTTGAATATCAAATGCCACCGCTTCCTTGTTTGAAGGGGCATCTAGAATTTTGAGTATACAAGTACTTTTACAGCTTTGCATTTTTATTTTTATTTTTATTTATATGGTTGAGAGTTCAAGTATCCACATTGGGAAGGAAATTCGATTGCTTGGAAACCTAACATTACATTAACAATTAATGCTCAGAAATTAACTAGGATTTCTCGGTGCTAAAACTATAACTATAATTAAAAAAAAAAACTCTGTTTTTATAAATTTTAAAGATCAATAATGAGAATTTTATATATTGTTGAAAAATAATATACAAAACTATTTAAATAAGAGCTAAAATCTACATAGGGAATGAAAGTTGAATAAAAAAAATTCCAAAACTTTATTAAAAAAATCCAAAAATAACTAGAAAAATAAATAAAATTATAAAAAAATATTCTTGGGTATGAAAACAACTTTAGTTGGTTAAAGCCCAATCCAACAAGCTTGTAAAATGACTAGCAAAATTCCAACTAAATCCAATGATTATATAAAAAGTTATGATTGTTTTATTTTTTTTTAAAAAAAGCTTGTTTGACGCATTCAAATTTTTCCTTAGTACTTGTTTAATATTATGGTGTATGGTGCTTTTTAAAAGTAATTTTTGCTTGAAAATATATTAAAATAATTTTTTTCATACTAATATTTGTTTTTATATTAGGACATCAAAACTATAAAAAAAAAACTAAAAAATCATCAATTTAATATTTTTTTCAAATAAAATATACTTTTGAAATGTATAAAAAAAATAATCATACTTTTGAAATTTTTTATCTATCATATTTGGCCCTCATTCTTTTGATTGTTATTTATTTCATTTCAAATAATTTATGAAATTGTGTTTTTTTTTTAATTTCATTATTTTTCAACTTTTTTATCTATTAGATTTGATCTCTATTATTTTGATTGTTATTTATTTATTTGAGATAATTTCTAAAATTATATATTTCATTTAATTTTATTCTCATTCAACTTTTTAATTTGTAAAATTTGTTTCTCATTATTTTAATAAACTTGAAAAAAAAATATTAACACTTTATTTTCTAGTTCATTTTTCATAATATACTCAAACACTAGAAAGTGTTTTCCAACTTATTTTCCATGATACTACCCCACATCGGAAAATAATTCACTTTTCAGGAATCTATTTTCCAAGAAAATCGCTTTCTAAAAAAATTAATTTTCAGTAAACACACGGGACTTACACTTGTTGATTTGATACATGAATGATGCTCATTAGTTATTACTAGTTAGGTGGCCCGCGCTACGCCGCGGGCTCACCTATTATTTTAATAAAAAAATATCATAAGGATTTAAGACCAAAAAACATTGGGTTTGGCTGTAACGTCAAACCCAAGAGTGTTGAGTCTAGTTGTAATGCAAAACCCAATAATAATATTTACAATATTAATAATAATATTTAACATGTCTACCAAAATTTTTATTTTTTTAATCTTTCAAAAAAAATTATAATTTTTCTTCGATAGTAATAATAGTTTTTTAAAATTTATTAATGATAATGATAATAATAATAATAATAATAATTAATTTTACACTTCAAATCAAATCTATGGTTGTTTTTCAATATTTATAATAATTTTTTTTCAAATTTATTAATTATTTTATTAATATTAATAATAATAATAATAATAATAATAATATTTATAACACAAATAATATTATTTTTAATATTAATACTTTTAATAATAATATAAATAATTATATTTAGAAATCTAAGACTCAAGAACCTTGAGTCCTGATGCTGGACCCAAGAGCTTTGGGTCCTGACACAGCCCAAGAGAATTGGATCCTGATGAAAGACCCAAGAGATTGGATCCTGACAAAGGACCAATAATATTAGGTCAGGCGAGACTACAGACCCAAGGGATTTGGGTCAGCGGCCTAGCCACACCCAAGCTCCTTTGGGTGTGGCTTCCTTTTCATGTCTTAAGTTTCTTGGGCTTGAAAGAGAGTGCCTAACCCAAGAGGAAAGAAAAAAAATGAGAAATAATTATTGATGAGTCCTTCTAGGGCATAGTTTTGAAACTCGGCCCGGCTCGTCGGGTCGACCGGGGACCTGGCCGACCAGGGGCTGGAACCGGGTGGGGTTGATGAAAAAATAAAAAAATCCATGACCCGGTGTGACCCGGCCAACCAGGCGGGTTGACCCGGTAAAACCCGGTCAAAAACTAGGTTGCAACCCGTTGACTTTTGTTTTTTTTGTTTTTTTACTAAAACGATGTCGTTTTGAATTTTTTAAAAAATAGGGATTGACTTGGCCGACCCGGTCAAAACCTGGAACCCGGGCTGGGTTTAAAAACTATGTTCTAGGGGCATGACCCACGCTGATGGGTCCTGTTAGGGACAGGACCCACGCTGATGGGTCATGCTCGCAGCAGGAGCCAAGACTGATGGGTCCAGCGACGGCTAGACCCAAAGTTATTTTGGGTTTTCTTGGGGCATGACCCAACTTAATATATTCTCCTTGGGTGTGACTGCGCAGCCAAACCCAATCTCAATATATTTAAAAAAAATTAAAAAAAATACAAAAACATCAAAAATATTAATTTGAAATAAATAAAACAATAAAAAAAAATTTCAAATTTTTTTCAAAGCATTTTTTAGTCGCAAAACCAAACATGCTTTAATAAGGAAATTCAACTCAACCTGAAATGAAAAAAAAATATTATCACCCAACTTTTGTATAATATATAAAAAAATCATATTAATTTATTTTCTTTTTATAGTATGAAAAAAAAATCAATAAGCGAAAAGAAACAAAAATTCAAGAGGTAAAAAAATAAAATTGAAAATTTCTTAAAATATTTTTTATTTTTTAAAATCTATTTTTTATATAATCATATCAAAATAATACAAAAACATCTTAATATGAATTAAAGGAAAAAAATATTAATTTAAAATAAAAAAAATTGTTAAATTTTTTTCAAAGCATTTTTGATAACCAAAACCAAACATACTTTAATAAGAAATTTCAACTCCACCTGAAATGGTAACAATAAATTATAAAACAATTTCAATTAACTAATGATAACAATAATTCTTAATTTTACCCTTGAAATCAAATCTATTATTGTTTTTCAATAATAATAATAATAATAATTTTTTCAAATTTATTAATTATTATATTAGTAATATTAATTATACTCAAAATAATAATATTGATAATACAATAATAGTATTTTTAATATTAATAATAATAAAAATAATATTATTTATAAGATAAATAATTTTAATACTTTTAATTATAATAAAAATAATAATATTTAGTGTAGTAATAATAATTTTAAACTTGTCTAGTTCAAGTTTTTATAGTAATAATCTTTTTTATAAAATTTATTAACGATAATAACAACAACAACAATAATAATTGTTATTAGTTATTATTTTTGTTTTCATTTTTAAAAAAAATTGTTATTTTTCCCAGTGGGGTCTGCAGACCCAAGCGAGCGAGTTTGCAGCCCCAGGAGCGTTGGTCTGCAAACCGCGAGTGGGTCTACAGACCCCAGGCACGCGGGTTTGCAGCCTCGCGCGCGGGCCAGTCCCAGCACCATGTGTCTACAGCCCGGGGCCTGCAGTCCCACTTGGCACGTGGGCGCCCAAGGCTTGCTAGTCTCCGCGTTAGATGTCTGCAGCCTAGGGGCTGTAGCCTCACCAAAACTCGAGCTGACCTAGGGGAGCGGGTCTGCAGCCTCACCATGCCCTCACCAAACAGTAAAATCACTCACAGTCGACAGTAACTTTCGCTACAGTACCATACAGTGCAATCCACAGTAAAAACATTCACAGTTCACAGTAATTCCTGCTACAGTAAAACACCAATCCCTTTTAGTTATAGTTAATGCATCCCGCATCAATAATGTAACAATGCCCTTTCCTTCTTTCGTGTACTCTATACAATATTAATGTGATGCCAACTTAATTTGAATAAGTGTCTTTCTAATGGCAGACACTCGAACAGATATTTCTAAAGATGCAACGCAGAGCAGCTAGGGCAAAATCTCCTTTTCTTCTGCTTCTGTATGTCTAAATTATAAGAGATAAGATTAATTTACCATGGGAGGTGACCACAAGTTTCAACGAGCATTTGAACCAAGAAGATGGAGAAAAACTCAGGCGTACAAATTCTATCTTTCTGGACATCTCACGGAAACAAAACAATAACTATACATGGGGTAGTATGTGCAAATGGCTATCTCTACCAAATTCCCAAATATAGATGTCGGGTCCGATCGAGATTGACCTCCAAAAAAAGCATGGGTTGTTGGATTGTCGGGTCAATTGGATGATCATTAGGTCGATTATTTTGTTAAAATGACAATATTTTATTTTTTTACAAGACACTAACTTGATCAAATTTAAACTAGGTCAACCGGATCACTAAAAACCCAAACGAGAATAACAAGGTTTGGTCGAATTAATATCCTATCCCATTTAATTACAAACCCGATTCAAGTTAGGTTCTGAATCTTAAATTTATCAGGTCATCACGCGATAAGCTACACCGAGTTTAATAAATGTATTTGTCATTAAGGGTGCCCTCACCTTTTCCTTTTCCTTGATACACAGCCTCTAAACATTACTTTGCCCTGTGAGCCATTGATTGAATGTAAAAACTACCGTTCTTGGCGTTTCTCTCAAATAAATTGTCGTAGTTCTGCACTAGTAGAAGAAATAAGTTTCAAGACATATTCCAGGAAAATGTAGATGAATGAACATGCAAATAAACACCAACCTTCAATATCTCCTCCCAGGCAATTTCCTCAGTGCACCAAGAATCTGCCTAGCTTCGTGCTCCTCCATGACTTTGCTTCCTCTGCGGGTTGTGTTTTGAATTGTCTCCTGGGCAACACCAGATTCTGAAGCATCTGCATTACACCATGAATCTAGTCAGGAGGCTGCGTAGAAATATGTAGCAAATGCAATAATTGCCATTCAATCTAGCACACCTCTAGCTTCTGCCATTCTGCCAAGCATGCCCAGGCAATGAGATCCCGGTGGGACTCTATCATGGAAGATATCTTTTTTTCTGGGATATCTATAATCAATTCCCGATTGAGTCGAAACAATTTAACAATTATGTCCCCATTCATTCAAGTGTGATGCCTGGTATGTTTAAGGCAACATATCAGGCAATCACCAAGGGAAAAATCCCATGTGGAATCAATTATCTGTTCCTTCATGCACTCTGTATGCCTGGGATTCCAATTCAACATGCATACATGAGCCACCGTATTTCAAAAGCATGACCATGTCTCCGCCAGGACCACATGGTGTCAAGGACGCTTGCCGCTTGCTCAACTTCGGGGAGATTACAACTCATCACATTTCACCAGCTGGAAGCATTCACAGGGACAGTCCTGCTGCTAGATACCTCATGGAAAGTGGGGTGATTTGGTGGAGGAGGAAAAGGAAAAACAGCTCGATGAAGAGGAGATGGAGGATGATGTTCAGTCTGTTGGTACTCTCTCAAGCACACCAATTGGAATTGAGACTCCTGATGTTATCATATTTTTTAAAGAATTCTCAGACAACACCAACCAAAGGCTAAGTTAAACCGAGTTTAATAACTGTGCCCTCACCTTTTCCTTGATACACAGCCTCTAAACATAACTTTGCCCTGTGAGCCTTTGATTGAATGTAAAATCTTCTTGGCGTTTCTTGTCGTAGTTCTGCACTAGTAGAAGAAATATGTTTCAAGACATATTCCAAGTAAATTTAGATGAATGAACATGCAAATAAACACCAAGCTTCAATATCTCCTCCCAAGCAATTTCCTCGGTGCACCAGGAATCTGCCTAGCTTCTTACTCCTCCGTGACACTGCGGGTTGTGTTTTGAATTGTATCCCGGGTGTTGAAGATATTATCAAATCTATTTAAAATAATACTGATATTGAACATAAACATGATCAGGGATCACTGATAGTGAAGTTAATCATGATCTCTGATCATATCTGCACAAGAGATTATTACTGATACTGAAGATAATCATGATCAGTGATTATTGATACTGAAGATAATATTGATACTGAAGATAATCATGATCAGGGATTACAATCATAATCAGGGATCCTTGATACTGAAGAGATCATCATTAGAGATCACTGATACTGAAGATAATCGTGATCTCTGATCATATCTGCACAAGAGATTATTGATACTGAAGATAATGGTAATCATATCTGTAACAAATATTCTAGGAATTAAGTGTATATCTTATCATTAATTGCATTTTTAATGATAGAATTTTTGAATCAGAGATTGTAATATATAGAAGACCATGATGTAACAGTATTGTATATTCAAGCAAATATATTTTTTGTAATTCTTCTTCCACACATCTTTCTCTCTTTATTCTTTTATTTTTCATGGTATCAGAGCCATTGACTCACGTCACACAAATGGCTTCTTCTTCACTAAACACCTCAGATGCTGCTACTAATGTCAAACCTCCACTTGTTTCTCCTCCAGCCATAAATGTTACAAAACTCTCAAAAGACAACTATCATGTCTGGAAAGCTCAATTAATCCCTTTCTTATGTGGACAAGGTCTCTTTGGATACCTTGATGGAACCATTCTCATCCCACCCAAAGAAGTTTCCATGGCTGAAACCTTCTCTGTCACCTTCAACCCTCTCTATGAACATTGGCAGCGACAAGATGACATCATAGTTGCTATTCTCTTCTCTACAATTTCAGAAAACATTTTTATTCAAGTGGTTTCTCACACCACCTCTGCTGCAATCTGGTGTGCTCTAGCCAAATCCTTCTCCTCTCAATCACGCGCTCGAGTTATTCAACTCCGTATTGAACTCGTTAACACTCGTAAAGGTGCACAATCAGCACATGACAGATGAGCTTGTTGTCGCCGGCCATACTCTTCACTGTGATGAAATCATCTCCTATCTACTATCGGGTCTTGGCTATGATTATGACTCTTTTGTTACTACCATCACAGCCCGCACAGATCCTGTCACTTTAGAGGAAGTATATGCTCTTTTACTCACCATAGAGTCACGTCTGCTGCACAACAATTCACCCATTGTCCAGCCCACTGTTCACGTTGCTACTCGTCAACCCTCTTCTTCTTCCTACAGAGGACGAAATTCATATAGAGGCAGAGGCTGGAATTACAAAGAAGTCGCCTTCTATAATGGCTTCAATGGCAGGAACACATTTCATAGAGATACTATGATATTTCAGGTCTGTGATAAACCTGGCCATTCTGCAAAAAAATGCTATCATCGGTTTGACGTTACCTATCGTGACAATGCTACCAAATCCAGCAATCTGTATGGTCTGATGGCTACAACAAGTGTTGTTTCTGCAACTGATTGGCATCCTGATACAGGTGCTACACACCATCTCACCAATAACATGGCCAACTTGAATCTACAGAGTGAAGACTACTAGTTCAGATCAAGTCCTTGTTGGCAATGGTGCAGGTTTGCAAATTTCTCAAATTAGTTCTTCTATTTTAACTCCCTCAAAAACACCGTTTGTGCTTAAACAATTACTTCTTGTTCCTGAAATTCAAAAAAATCTAATCTCTGTTCAACAGTTTTGCAATGATAATCTTGTGTTTTTTGAATTTCATGATCGTTTTTTTTCTCATTAATGACTACTCGGGGAAAATCCTTCATCGTGGCACCTTTAAAGATGGTCTGTATTCATTCTCCAGCCTGTCAGACACACTCCCTCCTCATGCACTCATTGTTGTACGAGCTTCTTACCAAATTAATATGGCACAACAAGCTTGGTCATGCATCCTTTCCAGTTCTTCAAAAATCTATTTTTGCATTTACATTACTTGTTGCAAATAAAAGGCTTCTAGTTTGTTCAGATTGTCAACTAGTTAGAAGCAGTCAATTGTCTTTCAAAACCAGCAATCATAAATCTATTAATCCTTTAGACAAAGTGCATACTGATGTTTGGGGACCAGCACCCATCTTGTCAAACAGTGGTGCTCGATACTATGTATGCTTTTTAGATGATTGCACTAAATTCATATGGTTGTTTTCTCTTAAACTCAAATCTGATATTGAGAAAGCTTTTCTGCTCTTTAAAACTTCTGTTGAACGACAATTTAATCGTACCATAAAAAACATTCAATATGATTGGGGAGGCGAACATCGCCGCATGTCTACACTTCTAACTCAAATTGGCATTCATCATCGTAGAGCATGTTCATACACTCATCAACAAATGGGTGCAGTTGAACGTCGTCATAAATAAATTGTTGAAGTCGGTCTTTCATTACTTTCACATTCTAAACTTCCACAACAATTTTAGGAAGATACTTTTCTCACGGCCACTTATATTATCAATCGTCTCCCTACCCCTATTCTCAATCAAAAATCTCCATACGAAATTGTTTACAGTCATACTCCTGACTATCATTTCCTTAAAGTTTTTTGTTGTACATGCTGGCCTTATCTTCGACCATATAACAAACACAAAATCAATTTTAGATCTAAAAACTGTATTTTTATTGGTTATAGCTTGGAGCATCATGGATATAAATGTCTTGATCTTGCAACAGGTAAAGTTTATGTGTCTTGTCATGTCGTTTTTTATGAAAACTATTTTCCATATAAAAGTCCTGATCACCACCCTTCTATCTGTCCAGACACACCCTCCACAGTAGTTCCATTTTCAAATACCATTTCTTCTTTGTCACTAACAGCTGCAGGTACATGTGCAATTTCACCATCACCACACACTGACTGACACTCATCTGCCAGCATCGTCTTCAACTCCAGAGCCGGCACCTCAATCATCAGCAGATACTACCCTGCCTCCCCTCCCATACCAGTTCCAAATCCCACAGACACAATCCCAACTATTTCAAATACTCACTCGATGGTTATAAAATCCAAAAATCACATTTCCAAACCAAAAAGAACCCCTGATGGACACACCTTATATCCTCTGCCCCGAGCACTGCATGTTCTGCCTCTCCCTCCTGCAAAGAACCTACCTCATTTACTGAAGCCTCCAAATCTTTTCACTAACGATCTGCAATGAATTCTAAATTTGATGCCTTGCTCCGTAATCAAACCTGGGAACTGGTCCCTCCATCACGCCATCTTAATGTCATTGGTTGTCGCTGGATTTTCAAGATTAAAAGGAAAGCTGATAGCTCCATTGAAAGATATAAAGCCTGGCTAGTTGCTAAAGGTTATCATCAACAGTTAGGGGTGGATTTTCATGAAACTTACAGTCCAGTTGTAAAACATGCAACTATCTGGCTTGTTTTATCCATTGCAGTCTGCAACAATTGGACAGTTCGTCAGCTGGATGTCCAAAATGCATTTCTTCACGGCAATCTGACAGAATTGGTTTACATGGATCAACCTCCAGGCTTCAAACATCCTCAATTTCCTGATCATCTATGTAAGCTTAACCGCTTCTTATATGGCCTTAAACAAGTGCCTCGCCAGTGGTTTTCCACCTTGCAGCTGTGTTGATACAATTCGGCTTTGTTGGCAGCAAGACAGACTTGTCACTCTTTGTGCACACTGACACCTCTAGCATCATATACATCCTCATTTATGTTGATGACATTATCATCACTGGTTCTAATGATGTCGTTATCATAGATATCATTCAGCGGCTGCATAAGGAATTTGTTATCACTGATTATGGCCCTCTCAGTTTTTTTCTTAGGCATTGAAGCTATACGTGATGCTACAGGACTCTATCTCACTCAACGCAGATACATTGTTGATCTTCTTACAAAATCCAAAATGGATGGTGCCAAGCCGTGTTCCACTCAAATGTCCACCACTGTGGCATTGATAGCAACTGATACTGAACAATTTGATGATCCTACCTTGTACAGAAGCATTGTTGGCGGCCTTCATTATCTCTCATTCACTCAGCTTGATATTGCTTTCGTCGTTCATCGCGTTAGCAAATTCATGCATCAACCAAAATAGTCCCACTAGATATGTGTAAAGAGAATCCTGCGCTATCTTAAACACTCCATCTCCTACTGTTTACTATTATCTTGCAGCAGCTCCTTCACATTTCAGGCGTTCTCTGATGCAGATTGAGCAGGGGACACAAATGATCGTCGATCTGTTGGTGCCTGCTGTGTGTTTCTTGGCTCAAATTTAATTTCCTAGCGTAGCAAACAACAGGCTACAGTTGCTTGTAATAGTACCGAGGCTGAATACAAGGCTCTCGCAGACACTGCAGCTGAACTCTAATGGTTACAATTTTTAGCTACAGAACTTGGTTTGCACCTATCTCAAAGTCCCACTCTTTTGTGTGATAATATTGGTGCCACGTATCTATCCTCCAATCCAGTGTTTCATGCACGCACAAAACACATCGAAATTGATTTTCACTTCATCAGAGATCTTGTTTCTCAAAAAAAAATTGACTGTCAATTTTTTGTCTAGTTGTGATTAGCTAGCCGATCTCCTTACAAAACCACTCTCTGCTACACGGTTCAATCTTCTATGCTCCAATCTCAACGTTCGTAACCTCCCGTTCAGATTGCGGGGGCGTGTTGAAGATATTATCAAATCTACTAAAGATAATACTGATACTCAAGATAAACATGATCAGGGATTACTATCATGATCAAGGATCACAGATACTGAAGATAATCGTGATCTCTGATCATATCTGCACAAGGGATTATTACTGATACTGAAGATAATCATGATTAGTGATTATTGATACTGAAGATAATATCATATCTACTAAAGATAATACTGATACTGAAGATAATCATGATCAGAGATTACAATCATAATCAGGGATCCCTGATACTGAACAGATCATGATCAGGGATCACTGATACTGAAGATAATCGTGATCTTTGATCATATATGCATAAGAGATTACTGATACTGAAGATAATGATATTCATATCTGCAACAGAAATTTTAGGAATTAAGTGCATATCTTATCATTCATTGCATTCTTAATGATAGGATTTTTGAATCATAGATTATAATATATATATAGGACCATGATGTAACAGTATTGTATATTCAAGCAAATATATTTTTTGTAATTCTTCTTCCACACATCTTTCTCTCTTTATTCTTTTATTTTTCACCGGGCAACACCAGATTCTGAAGCATCTGCATTACACCATGAATCTAGTCTAGAGGCTACGTAGAAATATGTAGCAAATGCAATAATTGCCATTCAATCTAGCACGCCTCTAGCTTCTACCATTCTGCCAAGCATGCCCAGGCAATGAGATCCCGGTGGGACTCTATCATGGAAGATATCTTTTTTTCTGGGGAAACTTCAATAAGCCCCTAACATGTAATCAATTCCCAATTAAGTCCAAACAATTTAACAATTCTGTCCCCATTCATTCAAGTGTCATGCCTGGTATGTTTAAGGCAACATATCAGGCAATCACCAAGGGAAATCCCATGTGGAATCAATTATCTGTTCCTTCATGCACTCTGTACGACTGGGATTCCAAATCAACATGCATACATGATACATGAGCCACCGTATTTCAAAAGCATGACCATGTCTCCGCCAGGACCACATGGTGTCAAGGACGCTTGCCGCTTGCTCAACTTCGGGGACAGTATTACAACTCATCACATTTCACCAGCTGGAAGCATTCACAGGGACAGTCCTGCTGCTAGATACCTCATGGAACGTGGGGTGATTTGGAGGAGGAGGAAAAGGAAGAACAGCTCGATGAAGAGGAGATGGAGGATGATGTTCAGTCTGTTGGTACTCTCTCAAGCACACCAATTGGAGTTGAGACTCCTGATGTTATCATATTTTTTAAAGAATTCACAGACAACACCAACCAAGGGCTTGGGGTGGGAAACAAGAGATTATAGCCGTTATAAATAATGAACGATAAGCATCTTGGAAAATTCTACCAGTCATGGCAGCCATACGCCTGGACAAGCAGGAAGACTTCGCCACGATGAATCTGCAGTTCCCGGAGATTGAGAAGAACCAAAGATTTTCAGATTATGGTAGAATCCAATTAAAAATCAGAAACAGGAGTTGACAAGATTAGGAGTTCTGAATTCCGTTGGAGTTTTGAGCTATGATTTAATGCAACAATCTTAGTTGTTGCAATTTTCTTTTTATTACAACTTTTTCTAGTTTACTTCGCAAGACATTATGTTTGATTTTGTTTTCGTTTTTTTATTACTAAAACCAAAAAATATAACAACAGAAATATAAATTTGATATTTTTATTTTTGTATCTTTTTATTATAGAGAGTTGTACTCCACAACAAGCTCGAAAACAAAAGCAAAAACACACACACTCTAATTTAATAAGTTTTCAATTACACTGATCCAGCAATAAAAAAGAATTACTAAGAACACATTTAGCAATATACTATGTCATTGATCACCGTAAACCTAAAATGATCGAACCATAACCTCAAATTCGATCGGCCTGGTAGATTAACTTGGATAACTTAAAAGGTTTCTAGTTGAACTAGGTAAAATATTGATTTGGCCAATTCCATTCGACCGATTAGATTTTTAATAAAAATCAAATTAAATTAAATTTTAATATTATCTTAATTGATTTAGCCAATTAAGTCTTGTACTCCAAAACTTAATTATATAATTTTAAGTATTTAGAGTGAGGTAATGATTGTTTTTTAAAATGTTTTTTACTCGAAAATATATTAAGATAATATTTTTTATTTTTAAAAAATTATTTTTAATATCAGTATATTAAAATAATTAAAAAATAAAAAAATTAAATTTTACCCAACTTCATCTGTAACACAATAGCAAAAGGGTGGGTGCTTCATCTATTTTTTAGAGGAATATTGAAACTTTGTCAAGTGCATAGCATAGGGTTTAGGAAATCCCTCGTAACATCCAAATCCTTTGAGCGTGTCTTTTGATGGGTGTATATTGTTGTCAAAAGTTTTTCAAAAAAAAAAAAAAGTATTTGATTATAATATTGAAATATAAGATTTGGAGATAGCTAGAATATAAAAAAAAAAAGATGAAATAGGAGAAGAAAATGGAGTTGTATTTAGTATTGATTTATAAGATAAAATAAATATTTTGTTTTCTATTTAGTTGACCAAGAACGAGATAGAACAAAACGCAAAAAAGTTTGTTTTTTTTAATATGTATTATCATTAAACTTGTAATATCTGAAAAATAAATAGAAATTTATTTATATTATTTATAATAAATAGAAACTTGCAGTATCAAATTATGGTTCCATTACAAATTATTAAATTGTATAAAATAATTTATTGTTTATCTTGAGAAATTGATTTTTTTATATTAATTTGATGAAATGGAAAAACCATAATTTTAATGCGAATACATTCTTAAAAGGAATTTTAAAAAATAAAAAAATAATATATTTTTATGTGTGATAAAAAAATATTTAAAAATAAATTAATTAAAAAAACACACATAAAATATTTGTACTTGAAACCAAGTCCAATCACTATTGGGCTTGGAATGCAATCTAGTTTTCATATTTTTCTAGTTTTGAAGTGTAGTTTTCCTCTGTCCCTTCGAGCATAAAATTAGTTAAAAACAACACTTTTGTCTTTTGTCTTCACAATCAAACTAATAGTCAAGCGTACCAGAAGAACAGGTCTTGGAAGAAAAATCTCCAAAATCCTAAATTCAAAAGACCGAGTCATGAGTTTCAATTATAATTTCTGTCCTACCCAAATTTACCTTGACCAATTTAGTTACGGGTTTACTTGCTAAGTAACTCATATTTAATTAAGTTAATTCTTAAAATAATTAAAAAAAATCAAAATCAAAATCAAGCCTGAATCGACAAGTGGACTTATCAGATGAGCCCGGCCTAAGTAACTATGCCACGAAGAACAGTCACCACTCAAGATGTTGAACATGTCAGAGACACGAGAAGAAAATAAATCTTGAATAATAGTCATCGAAAGTGACCTAAATCAGGGGGTAATAAATCC
Source organism: Populus trichocarpa (assembly GCF_000002775.5). Taxonomy (NCBI): domain Eukaryota; kingdom Viridiplantae; phylum Streptophyta; class Magnoliopsida; order Malpighiales; family Salicaceae; genus Populus; species Populus trichocarpa. Next base: position 22,268,538 of record NC_037286.2, on the reverse strand, counting down.
ACTCATTTTATAATATCACAATTGAAAAGGCTTTGCTTGTCCTTTTCTGGATTTATAGGCCACTATAGAAATCAAAGATACAGAAACCTGTGCAAATTGCTGCCATCCATAGTTATTAAACCATATTTATCATACCCCATGAGGGTTTATCCGGATAAAAAATCGGGTCTTAAGTTATATAAATTAATTTGAAAAAATTATAAAAAAATAAAATTTGAAAAAAAAAGGTCTCAACCGGGTTTTGCCGGGTTCCGGATCGACCTGTCTAGCCGGTTTGGGTTTAATAATTATGTATTAAACCCTTGAGAGTTGACCCGGCTAAGGAGGCGGGTCAATGGTTACCGGGTCAACCCGGAAAAACTTAAAAAAAATATTTGAAGTTTTAATATTTCATGTGAAAAAATTAAGAAACAATATATGTGAATATAAGCTATATATATTGTAAATAATGAAGTTTAAAATATTATTTTAAAATGTTTTTTATCCTACATTGAAAAAATATTATGTTATTATTTTAAGTTGAAATATTTAAACCAAAAAGGTTTTTTATCCCACATTAAAAAAACATAATTTCTTGTATTTATATAGTAAACTTTGAAAAGGGCTATTAACCAAGTAAAAAAATATATATAAAAAGAGGGGTTTTTAGCTAGAAGAAAAAACACATTTGAAAAAAAAATGGGTCTCTACCAGGTTTTGCCGAGTCGACCTGGCAGATCAATCGAGTTTGACTGTTTTTTTGTTCTTGCCGATCTTTCACCTTACTTGGACCGGTCCAACCATCGGGTCAACCTGCAGAGCCGGTCCGAGTTTTATAACTTTGTTGCCATCTTGCTTGAATTGTAACCACTGTTCATTTTTATTTTATTTTTTTCATTTTCGACCAATGGATTTAACATAGAAATCAATCTTGATTTGGTTAATTCACTTGTTTCAATCGATGCTTAGTACCCTACCATGAGTATAAAAACACACCTACACAAATTCATAAACAGCGACTTGATCCAACTAAAATATTAAAATAAAAATATTTTGAATTATTCCAGTTAATTCATGAGCAATGCAATTAAGGTATTAATTTTTTTAAATTCTTAGGTGTTGATGCATTTCTCTAGGCTGGTTCTTTTCCATAACAGCTGGATGGCAGCAATTGACATTATATTCTAAAATGTTTTTCCTTCTCTCCTCACATGTACACTCTTGCAACGAGACCCAGTTGCTTTGACTCTCTTTCGCGTGCACAACAAGTTTGCAAAAACACAAATTTTGTTCCTTTTGTTTTCTTCCGTCGATTCAAGGCTGGGATTGAATGATGCATCTGCCAAGAGGTTTTTGATGGATTCTTTCTGATGATATTTGAGATTTGATTTTGTGAAAAAGCCATCTTGAACTACCAGTGTGTCTCAGAGAAGATGAGAGCAGTGCTGAATTGGCTGAAGATGAAGAATCAAGGCTTGGAATTTAGAAAGGAAACGAGAGAATTAACCACATGAATTTCCATCTTCTTCCATGGAAATCTGTATTACAGGGTTCAAAATCAGAAAACGTCTTCGGGAGTTTTGAACTTTTGAAGGAGCCTACACTTGTATCATGAACCGATTTTGCTAGGCAAAAGAATTAGGAAGTTGTATGTTTTCCAAATGGTTGTTTGGGAGCGTGGTTATAGTTGCTTTTTAAAGTGTGTTTTATGTTGAAATTTATCAAAATAATATTTTTTTTATTTTTTAAAAATTATTTTTGAGATCAGCGTATCAAAACGATCCAAAATATATAAAAAATTAATTTTTAGAAAAAAAATTAATTTTTTTTAGAAACACGGGTACAACCGTGTTTCCAAACGCAGCCTAAAAAAACTAGAAAAATGTTGGGAGAAAAGCATAGTTTTAAAATCTAACGAAATAAGGTTTAGATCATTAATTAAAATGATGTTATTTTGATAAGAAATTATTTTAAAAAAATATCAATAAGTTTATGGTTCAAGGTTAATCTAGTTAATTCATTTTAAAAAAAAAACTCAGATCAAAATTAGTTGGTTCTGGATACTAGCCAATCAGATTTTATATCCTGTTTATTTTTATATTTCACAAGTGTTTTTTGAAAAAATTTAAAATTTTTTATATATTTTAAATTAATATTTTTTAATATTTTAAATTATTTAGATGTGTTAATATCAAAAATAATTTTTAAAAATTAAAAATTTATTATTTTAATATATTTTAAAATAAAAAATATTTTAAAAAACAACAATATATTATATGCAAAACATACAACTACCTTAATTTCCTCCAAGTGAGCAGCGCTGTCTTTTTTCCGTTCGATTCCTCTCTCCCAATTTATAGCTTCGAGACAGACAGAAAACAATTAAAAAACAAAAATACCGTATCAACTCCATTACAGGAGCTTTGGCCTTCCCCTCTCTCTCTCTCTCTCTCTCTCTCTCTCAAAAATAATGTGAGAAAAGCATAGGTTTTAAAATATAACGAGGTAAGGTTTACATCATAGGTTAAAATGAAATTATTTTAATAAAAAAATTTTAAAAAAATTATCAATAAGTTAATGTTCAAGGTTATTCATGTTAATCCAGGTTTTTTTTTAACTCAAATCACAATTAGTTAGTTCTGATACCAACCAATCAAGTTTTATATTTTATTTGTTTTTTATTTCATAAACACATTTAAAAAATTTAAATTTTTTGATTTGTTTTAAATTAATTTTTTGATTTGTTTTTAGATCATTTTGATGCGCTGATATCAAAAATAATTTTGATAAAATAAAAAATTATTATTTTAATATATTTTAAAATAAAAAATACTTTAAAAAACAATCGTAATAACACTCTTAAACAAGTTTTTTAAAACAATAGAGAAAAAGATATATCTAAGTATTTTGAAGCTTATCTTTATCTTTGATTATTGCATCCTAGTACCGAAGGTTCAATTATGGTTACCATCTTTGTATGGTTTGTCGTCGTTATTGAGCTTGCTAGGTTTGACTTTCAAATGAATGACTTTTATTCTTACCAAAACTCCATTCCCTTCTCAGCATCTACGAGTAAGGAAGAGTAGATTAGTAGCTGAATGACCCTCTAACAAAGCTTATTTATCATGCAACTTGTCATATTAAGGCGATGATTTCATTGTTTATTGCCTTACAAAACAACATAGATTTTTATAGTGTTTTTTCTTTTTTTATTATTTAATTATTTTCTCTTGTTATTGATTTTTTTTCTTGTATATTATATTAATAGATAATTAAACTTTATAATTTATTTTAAATTATTTTTTATATGAATATGGTGGTGTAAAAAAAAAGATGTTAATATTTGGTTTGTGATCGATGTTTCGGTTTTTTTTTTTTTTTAATAATTAAAAATGAGGGGACCAAAATTGGCCCAGACATAAATAAAAGCTTTTTTTTTTTGTAATGTTCATTTAATGCTTTTTTCAAAAAAACTTGCTTTTATTTTTTTATTTAACTTTTATATGTTTTGGTCTAAAATTTTATTTTATTTGCATCAATTCCTAAGTTTGAGAAAGAAGAGAAATTTGTCAAAAAAGAATGAAAAAAAAAAGAATTTTCATTTCATCACTTTTTAGAGTCGGTTTTTGTGTCAATGAATTTTATTTGATAACAAGATTTCTATTAAAATGTTTTTTAGTTATTATATTGCTAAAAAAAGTAAATCAGAGTTGATAGCCGAATAAATTATGTTTGTAGTTAATTTAAAGGTATTTTAAATTGGTTTTTTAATACTCTAATGATGATTATTTTGAGTTTCAAAAACTCCTAGCTTGAATTTATTTTTTAAATTCATTATCCCCCATGAAAAATCCCAATAGCAAGATTTTTGTGTGACTTCATTAGTGAAATTGCGTGTAAGAAAACCTGAACAAAGCTGGTTTATTTTGTCATCTTATACCTCTTTTATAAGTGTTTTTTTTCATGGATGACAGCATGTAAACTTTAGCAGGGAGAGAGATTATCCTGCTACTACATAGAGATTATTATAGATTACCGGAGATTTATATATTTATTAATTTCAGAATTTGTAAAATTAATTAAGATATATATAAATTAATTCAAACATACATACATATATATATATATATATATATATATATATATATGGATCTGCTGGATTTCTCATCTTCTTCATGCTGATTTTATGGTTCTTGCTACTATATAGAAATTTTTTTTTTTATGTACTAAAAATAAATGATCACTAGATCTATTGCCCTCCTAACAATTACGTACAGTTTGGGAACACGGTGTAAACTATATTCTAAAAAACTTTTTTTGTTAAAAATTAATTTTTATGTGTGTTTTGAATCATTTTGATGTGCTGATTTCAAAAATAAATTTTTTAAAAATAAAAAAATATTATTTCGATATATTTTAGCATAAAAAATATTTTAAAAACAACCACAACCACAACCACACTAAAACCCTAATAATCCATGCAAATCAACTTTCTAGCTCTTCAATGTTATTGTTGGGTAAAAAAAACTCAAAAAGTAACTTTTGTTAAAAAACAAGTATTTCAACAATAATAACCATAATTATCATTATAAAATGTGGCTCATTAAGTTACTTGTTAATCTAGAATATGCTAGAGTCTAAGTTTATTTTTAAATTATTTATAAAATTGATCCGATCAAATTAAGTAACCCATCAATTATATTTTATTTATCAAAAACAAAATTATTTTAATTATTTTAATTATTATTTAAAACAATATCATTTTATTAAAAATCAATATACTCGAATTAACTCACTGATTTGTGGGTTAATATGTACAATCCACAGCATAATCCTATAGCATAGTGGTTTTATATTAGAATAAAACAGCAGTAATTAATTTACAAAATAATAATAACAACAACAACGAAAATATCATAATCGTGTATATTTAATTAATTAATTAATCAATCACCTTAATTTCCTCCTAGTAAGCTGCGCTGTCTTTTTTTCGTTCGATTCCTCTCTCCCAATTTATAGCTTTGAGACAGACAGAAGAAAATTAAAAAAAAAAAAAACACACACCAAAACCATCAACTCCATTACAGGAGCTTTGGCCTTTGTCTCTCTCTCTCTCTCTGTGAATTTCCGAAGAGCATAACAGAGCTGATCAGATCTCATCTCTCCAAGCCTTGATTCCATTTCTCTCCACCGGATCGGACCCAATTCAATCCAATCGGATCTCATCTTCTCTTCTTTTTAAATCCCGTAAGCATCCCCTCTATGCCTCTATTAGATTTTTTATTATTATCATTCTGCTTCCTTTTTCAAATAATTCTTCGGATCTTATTTTTACTATCCACATTAAATGTTTTTGTTCGATTTGATAATTTATAAGTTATTATCTGATGATTTTTTTTTATTTTTTACAAAATAAAATTGTTTCTATTTAAATTCAATTTTCCTTCCGAAAACCTAATCTGTAATTTTTGTTGTTTTGACAGTTTCTTCTTCGTCGATTCGATTTCGGACGGCTGGTAAAGAGTGAAATCGACAGTACTGCCCTTCAACTCGTCCTCCGACAATGAAGAAGGCCTTTGATCAAACTGTCAGGGACATGTAAGTCTGCTTCGTAGCTGTCTTTGATTGTATCCACTTGGTTCGGCTCATTTCATGTGCTTTCTACGCCATTTACTTACGTTGTATTCTGTTTTTTTTTTATATATAATTTTGTTTTTTTACAGCAAGAGAGAGGTTAATAAGAAAGTGCTCAAAGTTCCTTCGATAGAACAGAAGGTAAAATCTTCTCTTGCTCTTTTGAAAATGTGAAAGCTTTAAGTGGGGTCGAGCCGATTCATTTTGATGTTATTCTGTGATGTTGTAGTTCGAACTTGTATGTCGATGATAATTATAATGATTTAAAGCTTATTTGTGTGCGAATTGGTTTTTAGATTGCGTTCAAAAGCAATGGCATTTGATGTTATTATGTGAATACTAACTTAAGTGGCATCGTGACAATTCATTTTGATGTTATTATGTGATGTTGTAGTTCGAACTTGTATGTCGATGATAATTATAATGATTTAAAGCTTATTTGTGTGCGAATTGGTTTTTAGATTGTGTTCAAAAGCAATGGCATTTGATTTTAGGAGTTAGTGGAAGAGATTTTATGGAATAAAATTTGTCCATTTTTTTTTGTTTCAGGTTCTTGATGCTACCAGTAATGAGCCTTGGGGTCCGCATGGAACACTTCTTGCAGATATTGCACAGGCATCTAGAAATTAGTGAGCTTGATTGATTTTTCTTGTGGATGCTTTCCAGTGCTTGTTTTCGTATAGAGGAATTCATTTTTAAACATCTCGTGCAGTCATGAATATCAGATGATCATGGCAGTTTTATGGAAACGGCTTAATGATACCGGCAGGAATTGGCGGCATGTCTACAAGGTCTGCTTTGTCTTTGATGGATTTGGTTGATGAATGGTGTATGCTTATGCTTCTTCAAAATGTAGATAATATAATGGTTTGATTTTTGTGACCTGTCATTAGTTGGATGTGTGCTCTTTAGTTTCTTTATGAATATGTACATTACTAAATGACGTGTATCATGTATCGTGAGCACGTGCAATATTTATTTCAAGAAATGGTACTGTAACAAGAGACTGAAAACTAAGTGTGTTGGGTTTCAGGCGTTGACTGTTTTGGAATATCTGGTTGCTCATGGATCAGAGCGTGTCATAGATGAGATAAGGGAACATTCATATCAAATATCGGTAATTTTCTGTTCCTTAATTCTGCTGGCAATGAGATGTGTGTTTCGTGCTTCTTTGATCACCTGTAATAATATTTTTCTTCTACTACGTTGCAGACATTGTCAAATTTCCAATATATTGACTCCAGTGGAAAGGACCAGGGTAATAATGTCAGGAAGAAATCCCAGAGTCTTGTGGCCCTGGTGAATGATAAAGAAAGGATAATTGAAGTTAGACAGAAGGCTGCTGCTAACAGGGACAAGTAAGTTTTCTCTTGAACCCAGTTGACAGTTATTTGAATACTTTATTGTGATGCATTTTGAATATGCTATTTTTTTTTTTTTAACTTCATGATTTATGTCATGGTGGCATCAGAAAATGCTTGATTTTTAAGGATATCTAGTTTGCAAAACAATTTCTATTTCAGAACACAAACATGTGATTGAATAGAAAGATAACCCTTTTCCAGAAGGATTCCCTGATAATTGTTGACATTTACCATTGTATTTTAACTCTTTGTTTGGTAGGTTTCGCACATCTCCTGGTGGAATGTATAGACCTGGCTCTTATTCAAGTACAGGGGGGTATGATGACGATGGTCGCTATAAGGATGAGGATCGAAATGGATATGGTTATGGCAAAGAAAGAGAATACAATTATAGGGATGATGACCGGTATGGTAAATACGGGGATTCGTATGGTCGTGATGCTGATCGTTACGGTGAAGAACGGTATGGCAGAGATGGATATAGGGATGATGACTATCAGGGAAGAAGTCGAAGCATTGATGGTTATGGGTCAAGAAGCAGGAGCTCCGACAGAGATAGAGATCGGGCTTTTGATGACGATGGTCAATCCTCATCTCGGTAACTGTTCTGAATTCTTTATAGGGTTCTTTATTACTTTTGATCAATCATAACAGACCTTCCGCAGGACAATCCTTGTCTCGGTGAAATGGTCATTTGTAACTTACCTTTTGTAGTTAGGAAAGAACCATATTGATCTTGGGGTTATGTCTGATTTTTAATCTTTTCATCTTGAATTATTTCATAAGTTAATTTGGCTATTAAATTAAACATGGAGAAAGCAAGTTTATGATAATCAAATGGAGGGTGCTGGTGTTGGGAAAGTCTATATAAGAAATAATTTTGGAAAAAAAGTATCCTTTTAAAAAAGAGCAAAATGAAATGGCCCCAACTTGATGCGTGAGAAAGAAGATCCATTGAATTGTACCATGTTAAAGATGTCTGAAAAAGTGAACATGCTTCTCTCTGAACTTCTGTTTTCCCTTATATGTCTTTATTATATGTAGACCTGAAAATCATGTTTGAGCTTTTTGTCATTTTCTGCAGCGGCAGTGGTGCTAGAGCTGATGATCGGGCTCAGGATGGAAGGTAAATTTCATTTCATGTTTTCTTAATTGCTGCTTTAGTTGTATAAAGGTCGATCAATGATGTAAAACTGAAATGATAATGTCTCACCACTGCCAGGCGGCTTGAGCGAAAACCTTCCGAGCAAAATATTGGTGGTCCTCCCAGCTATGAAGAAACTATAAGTGAATCCCGAAGCCCTGCTCACAGTGAAAGGTATTGATTTTGTACAACTGATATGTAGTATGATTCTGATCTTTATCACTTTGACTTATCTGGTTAATTTTGATCAATTCTTGATGAAAGGAATGGGGAAACTTTAGCAGCACCTGCTCCTGGAGCTTCTCCACCTCCAAGCAATCCTGGACAAGCAAACACTTTTGATGTGAGGTCTCCATCTCCTGCAGACCGGGAAATTGAGGTGGCTGATGAATTTGATCCACGTGGTCCTGTTTCAGGTACACTAATTCGTGTATTTCTGCTTGTTTGCTAATGTCAATGTTCTTGTGTTGTACTGTATTGCACAGTCCTTCGCTTGCATCTGAAATCTTGCTGCATATGTTGAGATGGAGTTGCCTAATAAGGGGGGTGCTGGCTGGGGTGTTAATCCATGTTGGACTTAAGTTTGCAAGGTGGTCTTTGAACTAAGCAAAGTGACTATCAAAATGAGTGTGATACTCGTTTATTTGCTGATGTTAAGAGTTGCATTGCAAGTGAGATGAAAAAAATAAGTGCTCAGGCTATTCTCTGAAGTGTCTGTCTGTCTATTTGTGGGGGTGCATATGTTCTTAATGGTGAGGTGTTTGTGTCCACATGTTCAGTGTCTGCATGAACTTGAGTTCTAAGTAGAACCAAAATTATCGCTGGAGCTCAGTTCCCTTAAATGCTTTGGTTCTATGAAAAAATGGCATGTTAGACCCATCATGACATGGCCACTTTCCTGTGTGGCACTCATGTGGACAACTGCAGAATTCAGCTTCGTTTACTAAAATATCTAAGCAATTATTGCATTGCAATGCATGATGATCCGTAAAAAAATGCCTATGAGGATCCCTTCATGTGATGTTCCACCATGGTTGGTGATAGGGTGGAATTTGATGTATTTGTGGGGAAAAATAGGAAATTTTATGAGGCACTTAGATTGGCCTTTTTGGTACCGCTGCAGCTTTTGCAATAAACATCAACATCCATCATTATTGGAAATTGATGCTTTTCATTTTTCTCATGACAGCTTCCCCCACAGCAACATCTGTTCCAACTGCCTCTGCTTTCCCTACCACCTCAAACAATGCTGAAATGGATTTACTCGGCTCTTTATCAGATGTTTTTGCTCCAAATCCATTGGCCATTGTGCCAGTCACTTCTGCAACATCATCCTCTGAAGCTGATGCCCAGGCAAACTTTTCTGGATCCACTTTTGCTTCAACACAATCAGCCTCTAATATTATGAACCAGGTGAGCATAACTTTGTGGTTGAGGATTGGAGTCTCTAAATTTTTTTCTTGTAAACCAAAAATTCCATATTTCTTGAGTTGATCATTTATACAAGTTTTATAAATTTGTTGTGGTTAAGGAGCACCAGACAACACAACCAAACACCCCTCAATTCCATTATGCATTCTGAATATTGCTTATTACAATTATTTTTAAAGAAAATTCTTATGGGAATTATTACTAAAGAGAGTATTGCTGCTAAAGTTTGCACATTTATTTGCCGCTACATGGACTCATGTGCTGTTGTCAAGTTCCATTGTTTGGAATGTCACGCAATTCCCATAGCTGTACAAAATTGTCAGGCAGTGGTAAACTAAGTTGAAGGGTTTAGTAATAAAAAAAAGAAGTGTGTTTTGGAGCATAGCCCAACAAAAAAAAACGTCATATTCATTTGAAATTTGGAATATATCTCTTAGGGATGTGGAGACTAGATCTAGATGCTTGAATAGGTTGAATATTGGCCTTGGTCACAAACCTCCTGCTTTTTAATTGTCTCATAATAGGAGGGATGAAGATCGCATTTTCTGCAAACCACCATCCTTCCCTCACCTAATATGTGGTTTTTATCTCTTAATTATAATCTTTAGTATCAAGATGTAGGTGATGGAGCATAGCAATTGTGATATAAAATGACATTTCCTTGATGCAGGCTTTCGAAGATCCATTTGGTGATAATCCTTTTAAAGCTACTCCTACAGACAATTTCTCAGCCCAACAGCCAACTGCTTCGGCTGCCCCTTTCCAGCCTACTATGAATCAAAATGCTGAAATGCCCCATGCAGCTGCACCACCAAATGGTGATGCATTCTCTGACATGACTTATTCAGCACCCAATGTTCAACCTCCTTCAACAAACTCACACTTTTTTCCTCAAGAAATGTCAAGTTCTCATCCAGAAACTGATATTCTGGCAGACATTCTCTCATCATCCGGTCCTTATGCTGCAGCCTCACAGGCAGGTTTTTCATTTCCTTCTGGCCAACCTCCACAGTTAGGGGCTAGCATGTACGGGAACTTCAATCCACCAGCAGGGAATATGGTACCGCCAGCAGTTCCACACATGGCTCCTCAGACCCAACAATTAAGCAGTGCAAACTTCCTTCCACAGGGAGGATTCCCAGCTACTAACCCTTCCAACATGGCTCTACAACCTCCAGCTGGACCAGTGGCACATTTTAACAATGGAAACTTTCCACAACAAGGTTCTGCAGCCCCAGTTGTCCCTCAATTTTCTCACCATACACTGACTGGATCAACCCCACAATTTAACAGTGGAAACTTTCACCCACAACGTGGCTCTACAGTCCCAGTTTCTTCACAATTTACTTACCAAACTCCAACCGCTTCATCTCCTCAACAGAAAGATGTCCTGGGTAATTTGTTTTCTCAAGGATCGAACTCTTCCATGTCATCTCAGACAGCTCTTCCATCTTCAACAGGGTCGCTTGCTATAGTTCCTCTACCATCCAAAGACAAATTTGAGACCAAGTCAACAGTGTGGGCAGATACTATGAGTAGAGGGCTGGTCAATTTGAATATTTCTGGACGTGAGTATATTCAATACTTGAAAGTTATCCAAATTTGTTAAATGGTCTTTTGGTTGTGAAATCGTAATTTATTTGTACACTTGGTTTTTACCTTCTTTTTTTTATCATATGCAGCTAAAACCAATCCATTGGCTGACATTGGAGTTGATTTTGATGCCCTTAATCGCAAGGAAAAGAGAATGGAAAAACAGCCCATGACTCCAGTTACATCTACTGTCACCATGGGCAAAGCTATGGGGTCTGGTACTGGGATGGGCCGACCTGGTGCAGGTGTTCTCAGCCCACCTCCAAACCCTATGATTGGTTCTGGTATGGGAATGGGTGTGGGTGCGGGCGTGAATATGGGCATTGGTATGGGTGGTCGTCCTGGTTCAGGCATTGGCATGGGAGGTTATGGAGGAGTGCACCAGCCCATGGGTGTGGGTGTGGGTGTGGGAATGGGGATGATGAACATGGGAATGATGCCAGGTGGCCAGATGCCTCCTGGATCAGCCATGCCTGGTGGCTATAACCCCATGATGGGTTCTGGTGGTTACACTCCCCAACAACATTATGGCGGATATCGATGAGATGGATCAACCATACTGAAGGGCAACGAATACCTGTTGATTTTTGGAGGTAAAAGGGGATGGCATTGCTAACCCCAAGTGCTACCATTGCCATGCTCGTTCTTTCCCGTCCCCATGGGGTCTCTTAAAGATGTATTTGTCTTGAAGATGTATTTTTGTTTGATAGTCATAATATTCCGATACAAATCTTGATGTGATTATGTGTATTCATCATCCATATATCTCGCCATTGGTTGCATTATCATTCATTTTGAGCCAGAATATATTGATTAGTTGCGTCGCTGACTCGGCTGTTGTGAATTTGTAATACGGTGAAGATAACCCTTCTCAGGCTGTCTTCACCCCCTTCTCCTCTCACGGAGCATATATATTTTTTTTTGTAACTCATCAGGGATTTTATACTATGCTTGGTTACCGAATGATCAATAAATCTCAGAATTCATTTTTTTTTTTTTTTTTGTAATGATTGTGGTGTGAATGTCTAAATTATTGATGCAGGGGGAAGACAGGTGGAGTAAGGATAGTGTCATCGTCTGGTGATTTGTCTGTTGAGAAATCATCTTGTGAACTCGTATCAATAAAAACAGTCGTAGCATACGCCATGCTGGATGCAATTATCTCATGTAATATACCTTTGACTAGTGCAAGTGAATTGCTGTGTATCAGGCAAGCTAGTTCGAATAACAGGTGCATGCGCAGCACGACTTCAAGGCTTTACAAGATATGCAGAAACACAACTAGGCTGAGAGAGGATCAGCTTATAGGCTTGATGGCCTGTGGGCTTAGAGATGTTATAACATGGGTAGCTGGAGATAATTTTCGGCAGTTGCTGGAGATTTGATTAGATCTGTCTGAGAGAGTTTTCCATGTAATTTTTGTATTGTTTTTTAATATATAAAGGTCAAAGTTGTGTAGCATAACAGGAGAAGATAGATACAAGGCATGATCTCGAAAGTTAAATACAACCAATAATGTGAGGAACATCGCTATAACATAGTTATATTGCTATAATTAATTCATATAACATGGGTCAATCTATCTTTCTGGAACCTTGACTGTTTTTTTTTTTCTTTTCTTTTCTTGATCCTTGGATTCATAGTTTTTCTCTAAAAAGAAAAAACATGTTTTGGGTTGATTGACCGACCTGCAAGCCAACTTATCAAACTTGCAATCTATTAAAAACGAATCTCAATAAGAAGATATTGAAACCTAAAAAGCAGCAAAATGAGGAACAATATTATAACTTAAAAAATAAAAATAAAAATTAGAGGTTGAAAATATTGGGGCCAAAACACCTCAAAACGCCCCTGACCTTTCCAGATTGCTTGTCAATTCACTTTAATTAGCAGTTTCAACATGCTTCACAAATGATTGGATACTCATTTCAGTTTTGTCTCCCTTCTGATAAACTATAGGGGCATCGCAACCACCTCCCTGAGATCTTTTTGCAGTACCTCAATCTTTACAATTTATCAAGTGTCTGTGTTTCAGTCCAAACCCTACATATAATCATCTTTAGCAAACCTGCATTCTGTTTCTTGGTATTTGTCTTGAGGCACGTAGGGCTTCTCTGCAAGATGGAGAACTAGGCTCAGGACGGAAAAAAACAAGCAATATTAAATCTGTCTCGAAGAATGGCAAGAGTCATGTTTATCTGCAGCTAAAGATACCTTCTCTATTCAACTAGTGAAAAATTATTCTAGAAATACTTGAATCCTGTCACCAACGGTATCATTAAAATCTAACAAGAGCTTGCCTCCTACTTCCTCAGCTGCATCATCCAAGAGTCCTTTAATGTTCACACCTCCCAAAGCTGTGTACCAAATATGCGCACCACTTTAACCTTTTCACAACCTTCAAATCTATATAGCAATTTTTATTAGTATATTGAATGCAGAAAGTACCTGGAACTATATTTGTGATCCCCTCCAAGAACCCAGCCTGCAAAGAATACAAAGAAAAAGAGAATGAATTGTTTAATCACTCCTTGTTTTGCTGAAACAAAAAGAAAAAGGAAAGACCAGTACTCTCTTGTTTCATGAAACAAACTCTTAGATGTCTTGCTGGTCATGTGAGAGATTGTAGTATTTACAAATCATAATAATGATTGCAGAATAATGGAAGCATTACTTTAAAAGGCAAAAACAAAGACAAAATATGTTGCCAAAAATAAAAAAACGAACTTGTCCCATATGCTTCCAGAAAGAAAAGGGGAAAAAAAATTGTAAACTGTATGCATTTTACTGGTGACTGGGAGAGATGGGATGGTGAACTGGCATCACTACTCCATGCATTTTACTCGTGCCTCATTTGTTCATTTGATAATGCATTTCTTTGTAAAATATATATGGAGAGTTTAGGATGTATAATGTACGATTAGATATCAAAGCTTAGAGATAAGAATCCATGACAAATGCATTCTTAGAAGGAAAAAGTTAATTAAGGCACAATATATTCATTCAGAGCATAAATAAGAGGACAAATGCACTCTTAGAGCATAAATAAGAGGGCATCATTTTATGTTGTATGCAACTCTATCTTGCACCAATTATTGACGTATGCAAGAAAGATCATTCAATGAGAGGCAGGATATATAAGAAATGCAGTAATTGATCAAAGGGACATTTTTTCAGGCATTAACACAATGCATCATATTATTTTACATGCAATCCCACAAGTTCCTCAAGCATGAACAAATGAAAGGAGATTTCAGCATGGTAGGTAGTTGGCCACAAATTTACTATATGTGAATGACTTGCAGTTTCTTTTTGCATAATTAGTTTTATTTCAGTGATAAGGAAGAGCGTCATCCATAAATTGTCAAAGATCTAGACACATGATATCAGTAATGATTTCTGTCAAATGGAATGAGGGAAACAAATGCATACGAAGAGAAAAGGACAGAATTAAAACATTTTATGATATCTTTAAATCATATATGAGGCAATAAATGTTGATCAAGTACATTGGTGAAATGGTGAAGTGTGCTGGATATAAAACTAAACTAAGTCTCCAGTGCAAATTAGCAGGGTTGGCAACATAGATCATTTCAGTAAAACACTAGCAATGCATTTATTTTAATAGGAAAAACAATCTCACCAAGTAGGTTCATTTACTGAAGAAGCAGTGCATTTTAGTCCACAGGGTTTCAAGCATTGGCGTCCGCCGGGAAGTGACCAATATAATCCATCATGAAATGTAGTGGTAACTTAAAAATCCATCATGTGATTCTCTATGTAACAGTAGAATTCATATTTAAACCATGAAATACTCGATAATTTAAAAAATCTAAGATGGCAATGCTTTATGATCAGGTTTTATAAGCTGGGGTATGCACTTAGTGGTGTGATTAGGTCAGATGGAGCACAGTTAGATGTTAGCTACATTAGAAGAGGACTTACTGGAATCCTAACATCAAGTTTTTCAAATCCATCTCTTCCAGTTATTTTGACTCTCAATGTTCGAGACCAGATCCCAGAAAAAGGACCTCTTGAATTATCTGCACCATAGCCACCGTATACTTCTGGAGTGATCACTTCAACAACAGGATCTTGAGGACTCTGACTTCTTTGCTCTGTATAATCTGGAGTCCTCCGTTGTATGCCATAAACATTACTGCTTGCTGATGAATGAATAACATATTTTATTAAGAGTTAGAAACAGGGAAGTAGCAATTGTGTAACTTGGATTCTTACAGGAAAGTTGGTGAACAAGAAAAATCAACAAGCACATATTAAAGCTTGATTTAGAAACAACCAAGACAGCAGCATACATTCAAAAGTTTCGAAACAAAGTCTTTGGGAACCATCCAAGCAAAGTAAAAAACCAACAAACTGTACTATAAGCAAAAATAGCTCAGGAGCATGGTTGAACAACTAGCTGCAGTTGATCTCCTTAAACTAGAAAAGACAATTTAGTTCAGTTTTAGTTTCAACCCCTAACTGTCTCAACACCAGCCTGTTAGGTCATTTGTTGCGGTTCCAAAAGATCCCATTTGCATTTGCTGCTTCTGGGATTACACTGGAGAGGTGATGTTAGGGCACACATAGTTCTTAGGCAGGTTAAACAAGTATATAGGCCTCTCCTAGTAGTGGATTAATCATTTGGGTTGAAAAATCTTATCAAACAGACAATTGTATTCACAAATAACTTATCCAAGCAGACAATTGTGTTCACAAATAACCAATAAGTTAAGTTTTTAAAAGACAGGAAAGGCCAGAGAGCAAAACTGTACCTTGTAATTTTTGGATATTTGCATTCCCAATGGGTTTATTTTCCAGCAATCAAGAATCAATTAGCGAAGCCTTTTTTTATGTGGGTGATGTGACAAAAATATATAGATCCACCTAAAAGCATTCCAAATGTTTCACGCCTCCTCATCATGTAACCAATGGTATTAAGGCCCTTGCTAATGGAGCAAATCACATAATGCTTAAAAAGAAAAAAAAATGTGACTGGAATGCAAATGGCCAAAATCACATGGTCCATTTTTGCATTTTCTCCAAGAGAAAGAAAAGGTGTAAGTAACAAGGTTTAATGGTCAGAACCAAAGTTGCCCAATCTCTGAATCAATAACATAGTAAACAGTACAAACACAAATGGGAATCTCTAGGTGTTACGTTCATATCTCACTCACCTCTCTGCCTAGCCATTTGACTGCTGCTGATTGCATACTGCTTCTCTTCTTCATAGTAAGTGTTGAAACCTAAGATATCCTTTATTTCTTCAAAAGATGGCATGCTGCCAGGAGGAGGGATACGACCTCCTTTGATGGCAGCTAGTGAATCCTGCAATGAGTGACAGGAGTTACTTTAACAACCCTCTCATCAAGGAAAACTCTTGAAAAAGCACACTGCCAAAATTGGCAGGGTTTATTTTTTGAAGATTTTGATCCGCAGTTTGCTTTTGCTCATGGGTTTTCTGATCATAGAAGTATTAAAAAGTATTTAACTGATGCATTACTTTCAGAAAAGGTCAAAAGCATGAAAAGATATATGTTAACAGTTGGGAAATTCCTAAACTTCATTTATTTAAGCCACGACATACTGTTTGGAAAAGTTATTCAACTTGAGTAAGAATGTTAAACAAGTTTTTAACACCATATGTACATCAATTTCTTATAAAGGTGAAGACATCTGACCTGCATAGCTCTTATAGATACCCCGATCAAGGAAAGAGGGTAGGCCACAAGTTTATATCCAACCTCCTCAAGTTCAAAAGGAGTGACTATTGGTGTTTTTCCTCCTCCTTCAAGCATGTTGGCCTACATAGAAACAATAAAATTTTGGTTTATAAAGTAATTTGTTAGGAAAAACTCTTTTAAATGCAGTATACAATATCCTCATTATTCCAGTTAAGTTTAGAATCATGAATACCATAGCAACTACAACAAATTCAAAAAATATAAGGAGTGAAGAAAATAATCAACCATTAATTAAGAATTCATGCACAAGACTCCTTTAGAGATTGGAAAGACTGATAGAGACAGTACTATGAATACAAATCCCTCCCTCCCTTTGGCACACCACAATTTTATTATGTTCCAATCCACCATTCTGGAGAGATGCGTGTGCCCTTCAATGACTCCAATTCTTAAAGTGATTAATAAAAAATTGGAAACACACCATCTACATTCATACACTTACCCTTCTTTCTTCTCTTCCTAAACTCAGCCCTATTTCTCCCACCAGCCCCAAAATCACAGCTGATCCAATAATGACAGTGATCAAAATCGAAGTTAGACACGTACTTACTCACAATCCCCTTTCAAAAAAATGTCTTCAACATATAACACATCTTGATAAGTCTTATCAAAGCTCAAATGTCTCAAATTAAAAAAAAAAGGACCAAATTAATAGGCATATCTGCTGATTTTTGCAATACTAGATGACACATGTAGGCTTTAATAAGCTATTAATACCCAACTTTCCACAAATTCTCCAAATCATTTGGTTTCTTATAAGGAGGAATCTGATCCTGGGGCAGTGATATTTTAACCATCAATCTTCATGAGTGAACTACAACCAAAACCATAAAACCCAATAAACCTCTACAATCAATACCCACTCAATTAACATCAAGACCCGAATCCACCAAGAACCAAATTCACCATGTTTTTGCAGGCAATAGATCCTACATAAAGTACTCAAAGATACAACCAAACTGCAAATCAGAGTAAAAGAGATTGTTGGTGGTGGATAGAGATAGAATAGTGATAATAATAATAATAATAATAATAATAATAAAAGGTTTTTGGAGATGGAGGGTTGCGTTACTGGTGCTAATAAGGGGTCACATGCATTGCATATGATATTTAACTTGTATTCACAGACAGAATCTTAAATCAAACGGGGCATTACTATAGGGAGTTTTGCTACCTTAGACATTACACTTAAAAAGGTCACAAGCACACCTAATGACCAAAAGCTTTTAGAGATACCTTGCATTGTAAGATTCAGGGCTAGAACTGGAAACTTCATTGCAACTAGAAACTTAAATTTTGGTACAGAATCTAGTTTTTGAAACCAAGGCTAATTTTGCCTGTGGTGCCTTTAGCTGAATGGACCTCTGAATTAGTTTGCAGCCCTAATATTCTGATAAATAAGCCCACCATTCCAACATAATCCTCGAGTTAATTCTATGATAGTTTAATTCATTAATATCGAGGCTAGAAGACGAATGCTAAAGCTGAAAATATGATATAATGTGAGGCAGATGGAAAAAGGATAGATGTGATTTTTTTATACAAGTCTTATCTATAAAGCACACTTCTGGTCACACTATTAATTGACTAACAAAGCGAAAAGGTGCATAATCCTACAAAGCAAGCAGTGCTGACGCCACTACAGGAAAAAAAATAAAAATAAAAAAGATTTTGAATCCTCATTTTGATTTCTAGAGTCACAACTCATCCATATACATATACTAATTCCACCTAAAAACTGTTGATTTTTCTTTGGGTAAATAACTTCAAAAGAAGACATTTAATAATAGATCAACAAAAATGATTCATTAAACTTGAGATGCATGTCATATTTGTGTTATATCAGGGAAAACAAACTTTACCATTTTTGGAACTAAGGGAGAGATTTCACAGAAAGACTTCATCTCTTCTCTTGAAGCTAGTGCATCAATGAAAAGGACATCTGCTCCAGCATCAGCAAAAGCTCTTGACCTCCAAAGAGATTCATCCAAAGACACTGCTTGACGAGAATCAGTTCGTGAAACAATAACAATATCTGATCCAGTCTCTTCCCGTGCATCGACAGCTGCTTTTATCCGCATTATGGCTTCCTCCCGAGACACCACTTTCCTGCCACGAGTATGGCCACAAGCTTTTGGAGACACCTTGCATTATCAGGTTTATAAGCAAAAGAAAATCTAAACTGCAGCAATTTGCAGCTTGACTAATGATAGGACACATCATAGTTAAGAAATGTAGGATTAAGATTTAAGCTGCAATTTTAACAGAAGGGAAACAAGAGTCACAAGACACCAAAAGGTGTTACTCGGATCTTCAAATTCCTAGTGATATCCTACTTCATAAGACAGACAAACTAATGCTCACTCCAAACTGGACATCTCAATTTTTTGTGACTCACAAGATTCAGATTTTATGCCAAAATTGATCGTTGGTTTCCTTGTCATATTGTATGATATGATTCTATTGCTAGTTTTCTCTATTTTTAAAAAGAGATATCATCTTCATTACACTAATAGTCCACAATTAAATTATTGTTAGATTAAAACAAAGATAGATCTTTGAAGCTAGAGCTAAAACTTATCCTACTTTACAAAAACAACTGAGCTTCAATACTAAACTAGTTGGGTGGAAATCCATCTACTTTCTTCTTTGGGAAATTAGTTAAGGCCATCTAAATGCCCAATTTGTCCATGGAAACCTAAAGAGAAAAATTGCAGATCCTGTGTCATGAAGGTTAGATGGTTTTGGATTGTAACCAGTACCTGGTTTAGGCACCCTTACTTGAACCCAAATCACACGAACCATAAGTACAAGAAAAGTCTAGAAACTCCTCTGATAGAGCTACATTGTTCTCCCAAATACTTTATCTCTTCCCCAGACCAACTCTTGAATCACTGACCATGAGTGTCATGCTAAGTAACAATCCACCATTAAGGCAACAAGGAGAACGAGTGCTGGTTACTCTCCTAGACAAGAATCAAGACAGGAATCTATCTTATCCACTAAGAAGAAACTATCCACATCCAATTAATTTTAAAACTGTACTGAAATGGCTAGTTGGACCAGGGTAGCCGTGAACTGGAGAAATTATTGCATGATCGCTAGAACCACTCTAAAACAGTGGTGGTCCCACATTCATCCAAGAAGCGGCAGTCCCACATAAATCATGTAAGTGAGCTAATGGTGAGCTAGGTTCACCTAATAATTTCTCGACAAACCAGCTGGAGCACCAGTCTGGTTCATACTATTGGTTAACTTGAAGTGCTAAGCAGCCACTACAGTACAGTACAGGGTTGAGAAAACAGCCAATTCTTCTTCCAGAACAAAAAATACACTCTTGTTTCATTGAAAAATAACACAAACCTGATCTTCAAGGATGATCCCGGCGAAGCCAGCTCTAATATAACCCTTGACAGTTCTTTTAACATTCATGGGATTCCCATATCCATTATCGGCATCTCCAATGACAGGAATGGATACAGCTTGAGTAATTTGTTGGCCTTGATCCACCATTTCTCCATAGGAAATAAATCCAGTATCAGGCAACCCCAATTTAGCTGCCGATATCGAAAATCCTACAGAAACAAACAATCAAACAGAACCCACAACCTATTTTTGTCTTTAAGAAAAACATAGGACATAGTACATAGGAAGAAACATAGTACATACCACTGGTGAAACAATAATCAAAACCAGCTCGCTGGACAAGCAGAGCACTTAAAGCATCAAAACAAGCAGGGCCCTGGTGAACCCCAGGAGAGTCAAGGATGAGACGCAACTTCTTTGCCGCAGAGTTATTTTTCTCAGCGGAGGCGGAGCATGTAACCATTTTGGGGCTGCTTTGAGCCACCCCATTTCTTCTATTATGGTAGAATTTGTGGTGAATATTGAAAAGAGAGAGTTGGGATTTGGGATTTGAAAAGGGAAGAACAAGTGATGTTGGTGGGTGAGTTTGAGCTTTGGTTTTGGAGGAAACCACGAGAGGGACTGCAGCAGCTCTGCTACCACAGTCTCTACTGCTAATTACTGGACCCATCATGTTGTTGGATTGCTTTGCTGCTGCCCTGCTTCCTGCTTGGCTTGCTGGCGCTTCTCCTCCTCCTCCTGTAGAAAGAAAGAATCTATTTCTCTTCAATCATTCATTTTTTTATTTGAGACAAAGGCAAGCTCCCCAAATTTTTGTCATTTAGTCCTTAAATTTTGAACATTTTAATATTTTATAGTCTTTTATCTTTCTTATAAATAAATTAAAATAATATTTGGTAAACCTATTTGGTCTCTATCTTTCATTTCTGAAACTTATTATGAGTCATTGCATTAATTATTATTTTATTAAAAAAATATTATTTTTTAAAAAATATTTCTTGATATTATTTTTATGAACTTTTTATTTTTTATGCTGCTGGATTGAAAAAAATTCTCATCCCAATAATAATAATAATAATATATTATTTATTTGATATCATTAACAGATATCAATTATTTTTTCAATTATTTATATATAAATATATTCAACGTTTATCTTTCCTCATATTAATTAAAAAAAATACAAAAATAGAGAAACGATTTTTCTTTTCTTTAAAGAACTATAAAAGGCCTCTGCTACAGTCTATCTCCAGCTGCTGCTGCAAAGCAACGTTTTCGCCAATCTGCGCATGGAGCTGCCATGTGTAACGCGAGTTTCCCACTGCCCTTGCTGCTGCTGTCCATGATTGTCCTCCCGAACCCATCTTCTCCCATCACCTAGAAGACGACTTAAAACCAGCAGGTAAAAACTAAAAACCTCTCATCTTTTTTTTCTTCTTTAAATCTATGCCTTCTTCTTTGAAAAAGATTTTTTCAAGTGCAAGTAATTCTTCTTCTTACTGAGAAATGTCAAAACTATTAGTTCTTTAACTACTGATAGGAAAACAAATTTAACTTGATTGTGGTGGCTGATTTTTTTGTGGGTAAATATTAACTTGTCAATTCATGTTTTACTGTCTCTAATGTTGTTGATTGATGGGAACTTCTGCTATGCTGATTTTTTTCTACTGTTTTATGGTGGGTTTGGAAAGTGTAAAATGATGAAACTAGAGCCTGATTGATATCTGAACTCATTCTTTATCATCATGAAGCAGAGATGGTTTTTCTGCTGTTGTTAAAAAAGGGAGCTGGATGCTCCAATTTTCTTGGTGCGTTTCGGACAGGATACAATTACCAGCAAAAATTTAGCTTGGTGAATGTCAAGTTAAAATGGGTGAAGGATAGAGTATTGGATGCTGTAGTGGCAGATCAGGCAGATCTTAAAGCAGCTTGCATACTTGTTTCGATCATCTCTTCTGCTCGCGGATGCTGCCTTCCTATATACCGGCTTAGACTGCATCGTGGGCAGCTTGGGCTGCCTCATGATCTTAAGCTCTCTACATTTATCAGGAGATATCCTAATATTTTCTGTGAATCTCATGTTCTTGATAGTGGAGGCACTCGTGTTCCCTGCTTTCAGTTGACTGCTGAAGCCCTAGATCTCCGCCGTGAAGAACTTGGAATTCTTGAGCAGAATCAAATTGATTTGGTTGAACGGCTATGCAAACTGCTTATGCTTACAAGGGATAGGACACTGCCATTACAAACCATTGACCAGCTGAGATGGGACATGGGATTGCCTTATGACTATTTTGATTCCTTGATTCCACTTCACCCTGATTTGTTTTCTTCAGTTCGCCTTCCTGACGATCGTGTTGGCTTGAAACTCCAAGTTTGGGATGATCGCCTTGCTGTCTCCCAGCTGCAGAAGAATGCTGCTTTTCAACAGAAGGAAGAAGACATGAAAAATGGCTGCTTAGCCTTTCCAGTTGGCTTTACAAGGGGCTTTGGATTGAAGAGGAAATGCATGGAATGGTTGGAAGAGTGGCAGAGACTTCCATATACTTCACCTTACTCTGATGCCTCAGATTTGGATCCACGAACAGATGTGTCTGAGAAGAGAATTGTTGGAGTCTTTCATGAGCTTCTCCACCTTACTGTACATAAGAGAACGGAGCGCAAGAATGTAAGCAATCTTCGCAACCCATTGTCACTGCCCCAGAAGTTCACTAGGGTGTTTGAGCGACATCCTGGCATTTTTTACATCTCAAAGAAGAGTGATACTCAGACTGTGGTTCTTAGAGAAGCATATGATCGGCAACAACTTATACATAAACATCCTCTTGTTGATATCAGGGGAAAATATGCAAGTATGATGAGAAAGGGATTTTTGGATAGAAGTAGAGGCTTATACAAGAAAACAGCATCTTCTGGTCCAGAGGAATCAATGATTGTTCATGGTGATGAACCCACTGATAGTTGTGAAGAAGATTTAGGCTGTGATTTGCTTTCCGAATAAGGTAATAACCCAATGCATGATCCCTTATGAATCCTGCGGACTTGTTCATTTTGATTTCTACTTTGAGGAGATTGTTTTTTAAAATTCTCAACGATGAATAGAATAATTATTATAGATCACTATAGTTGTGAAGAAGCGGCGACATGGAAGGAGGGGGTTTGAATGGAACTGATAAGCGGATGGATCAGTGGCTTTTCCTCTCATATTGTCCACGCCACCAGCATGGTTTCTGAACTCTGCCGTGAGAACAGGTCATCTGATCTTGGACGTGGTCATGGCGGAATCCTCTTCTTTAACAGCTATCCATCGCCGCAGCTAGAGAAAACATGTTCAGCACCTTCATCCAGAGAAGGTGAAAGCTGATTTCTTTCACGCTGATCCTCATCCTGGAAACCTTGCTTTTCACTAATCTATTATGGTTTTGGCATGACATGAGAGATCAACTTAAACACTAGAGGCTGCTCCAACTTTTCCATGCAATTTGTGAAAAAAATGCAAAAGAGGCATGCTTTCTATCTTTTGACACTGTTTCCTTGTACAGTGAAAACCCCAATTTCTACGCAAACTAGTTGCCACCTTTTATTGTCAATGCCTCAGATTGTATTTGATGTTCGAGTAGAATGATTATACTGAAATTCGATAGAATGATATTCGAACTCCTGCTTGTTCGTTAATTCATTGAATCAACATTAATTTTGAAATTGGACGTCCGAGGAGAAAATTTGTCCACGCTTTAAGGTCCCAAGAGTAAAAAATCTTACCAGATAAAAATGTTATCATTCAAAATACTTTTCATTTAAAAATATATTAAAATAATATTTTTTTATTTTTTTTAATTAATTTTCAGCAAAATTAAAAAAAAAAATTTAAAAACACGATTTCAATTAAATTATCTGAAGTGTCATTCTAAGATTGATGGAGACATGGAGATGATTCTTCCACTCTTCTAGCACATAGATGTTTAATTCCTATTTTCACCTTGACTCTCCTGAGCATGCTATTGGATCATCCACTTGATATTGACATCAAGGTTCTGCTATGATTGTAATGCCCAAATGGCTATAGACAACACAAAACGATGAATGGGATCTTATCCTCGCATGATCTAAAAGTTTGAACTCCAGATCTTATAATTCTTATCCGACGTGAGATTGAAGCAACACGTTGATTGGGGTAGTGGCTCTGTAAATGGGGTAGCAGGTGGAAGCGGTGCCAGCTTATCTGAGATGGTTTTGGGTTTTGATAGGCAGTGGTGGCGGCAAAGATTGCCGAAACAGGCCCTCCTTTGACAAGGATGAGTTTAGTTGGTGAGATACAGATGAGGAAAAAGAAGACAATACACAGCCAGCCTATAGAAATTATGGGAGCGTTAAGGAAAACAGCATAAACATTTACTAAAAGGGTGTTCTAGAACATTTTGTTGAATCCAAGAAATATACACCTAGCAAGCTAGTTCAGATGGGGAAGAAGATTACAGACCTGCTCTAAGATCTTAACGAAAACTTGTTAGCCATGCTTTTAATGTATATAACGAAACATGATAGCGACAGTTGCTAGTTTGATGCCCCTGCATGACAAAAGAAAAAAAACAGTTAGTTGCATGACATAATACGATATTGAGAAAAGATTATAAGTCATCACCATATGGTTTTATCTACTGAATCTATCATCACGATTGCCACATTCCTTTTATTTTCCCTTATTCAGACAACCTGCGGTCTTGTGGCCATTATGGAGCATGAGAAGAATCAACCAAGATTACAGAATTGTGTTTTTTATAATTGGAGTATGCATGGCGTGGTTTGAACTATACTATTCTACAGGGACCTTATGAATCAAGCTGCATCAAGCAGAGCATAAATTCATTTCGTACCTGATGTTTTAGAAGCAGAAACTCCTGTCCTTCTATGGCCTTTGTTTTCATCTCTTGAAAGTTTCAATGACCTCAACTTGGATGATGACCTGAGGGAATGTATCAAAGGAGCCTCATCCTCTTCCTCCTCATCCTGCTTCTCTTCTTCATCATGAGCATCTTCTCGATCTGAACCACTAATAGAATCCTCTTCTTCGCTTGAACTGTCCTCATCAAACAATCTCTTTCCCTCAATATTACGCCGCTTTCTTGGGCGACCACCGCGTTTCCTCTCTTTCTCATCTGCAATGTTCTATTGTTATTAGCACCATAGTACATTTGCAACATGAAATTGAGAAGAAAAAAAAAGGCAACAATTTGATTAATCTCAATGCAGTTACAAGGTGCTTAAAAACCAACAAGCACTAAATAAAACCAGCCTTATGTAGAGTTTTCACTCATGGAACATGTGATTCAATGAAGAGGACTGCATTTAATTAATGACAGTTACTTCCATGCAAAATATAACCAATTTCAACGCAGCAGCTAAAAAATGTACTACAGATATTAAGTTGTTGTCGTAAGAACAGAGAGAAATACCAAAGGAAAAAAATAAAAATAAAATAACTGCTTGAATATAGTAAGATTTACCAAGCAGCAGGACCAAATTAAACAACAGACTAAAGAAAATGAAAGCACCAGAAGTAGAAAAGGCTACAAATACAAACAAGACACTGTCCCCTCAATCCATCATAAAATCCAAGAATCTTGTTTGGCAAAATTAATTATTCTTAGTTTACAGATCTTAAACAAAGCATGAAGCCTAGATCTTGAAAAAGAAAAGATCTGGCACCTCACAAGGATTTCCATTAGTCCAAGGCAATCAACGACTCAATAGCACATAAACTAGTACCACTGCCATTGCCATCATCATTATCAATGCACTACGCCCCAGCAAACAAAGAGCTCCACCATTTCAGAATTACAAGACATAAAACTAGTGGAAACATAGATGTCCATACCACAGTTGTCTAAATCATGATCCAGTTTGTAAGATCCTCCAATCTTACCATCTCATAGATGGAAAATTATCTGAATCACATAGAGAATGGCTATTTTGGTAGCAGCATCATTTTGATTCCAGTAGTTTAGTAGCATCATTGCCATATGATGATTCTACCAATTTTACATTTGAAAGGCAAATAGACAAAACAGGCCAAATCTTGTGAAACCCAAACAAGCTCGTGTAAATTGATTGACAAACCAAGACAGAGGCCTTACAAAACAAAATATAAAAGCAGCACCATCAAAGGAACTGGGAAATTAAGCCTACAGTCCAGATGAATAATAAAAGAGCATGCTTAAGAAGATGTCTACAAGGTTGGATCCTATTTTTTTTAATTCATATTGATTCCAAAGTTCCCATCTTCCCACTTCACTTTGACATTCCCTTGCATCTTAATTTCCACTCTTGTGCTTTTTATTTATAAGTGTATATTTTCCACAAAAACAAGAGTTATTGGCTGCCTTCTGATTGAGTAAACTACATGTGTTTTTTCCCTTTCATTTATTAGATTTGGATTACTTTTTTTTTTCTTATTCTTGTTGGCCTTTTGAGATGATTAGATACAGGACAAAGCAATTGCTTCTGCTAAATGCTTTTCTAATTGAAACGGGCTCTATTTTTCATATTTCTGTTTTCCTGTTGAGAAAGAGAGAGAGCGCAGAAGACAAAAAAGAAATTAGCATGATTAACATAAACATAGTTGCCTATTTGGATTGGAAGAAAAGTGAAGAGAAGCGCTACCTGGCAAACCTTCATTCTTCACATACTTCTCTCGTAAGCTGTCAACAAATGTGTGGTAAGGGCGCCAGCCACTAGGATCTTCATCAGTATTTATATTCTCTGTCCTGCTCTGGACATCCTTTAGACTATTTGTAAAAGAACATGTTAGGGCCAGTTTGTTTCTATCCATAAAACAGCAATCTATAAACCATGACCAAATAATTTGCTTTTGGAGAAGAGAGGGGAAAGAACTATTTAAATTCTATGGAAAATGCATCTGGATGGCAATGTCAAAGTAAGTAACTCTTACATTTCCAGGATGTCAACCACAGGAAGCTTGGACACAAAATGAAGCACAGCACCTTCCAGAAAAGAGAGCTGTTTTGGAGAATCTAAGAAAGCATATTCAATACCATCCCTGGCGATTTTTAGAATATCAGATCTATGCTTGTTCCGAGCAGCACCCACGAATGTCCCAGAAAGTCGAGCAGCAAGATCCTTGCACTCTATAAGAGATTTGCTGGTGAAAGATTCATCATCACTTTTTGAAAGATCCACCAGATGCCGATCATAGGCCTAGTCAAACAAAAAAATGGCACATAATATAAGCATCAACATCTTGGCATGCATGCATGCATGTGTACCCACACACACAAGACTTCTTTTGATGCAAGATATCCAAGGATGACAGTTTTCTATGGATTATCCTTGAGTTTTTAAACATTGAAGTTCAAAATATGACCTGCATGAGCACAAACTTTGAACAACAATATCAAAAGGCACCTTCAACAAGGTAGATATACATGAAATTACCTGAAATATATTAACTGATCATAACATGTTGATGTAAAAACACCGACACAAGCATAAATAACCAGGGATTTGAAAGGAGAAACCAAGCATAAAATAAAAGAGAACTAATAGTCATACATTGTATAAGAAAGCATATGTGAAGAACATGCAAGAGAATAACCAGAGAAATCATTTTTCATTAACAAAATTACCGCATCTTAGACCCAAAGTGATTCCCCCAACCATAAAACACAAGCCATACCCTTTTCAATGCTTCTAGGAAAATGTCTGGAAAATCATCATTCTTCTTTATGATGGTGATTAGATGCTTGACTATCTCTGCAACACTTGTTCCATGCATCACAAAGTGAGAAATGATCTCCGGAGTAAGATATTCCTGCATTAAAAATACAAGATCTAGTTAGCAAACTATGAACTACAGATTGCAGATTTTCACATGCTTGATTATGAAATTTAGTCCAAATGTGAAAAATGGTAGATCATCAAAATACATTTCTGTCACCCTGCCCACTCACTACACACATTTGTATCACTCAAACAGCAAGCAAATTACAGCTATTGTCTATGATATTTATTCAACAACCCTGTTCATCACAAGCTAAAAGTAACAACTATCTTTACAGTTTAGTAGTATGCACACCCTGGGAACTGCACTGCTAACTACCAACTTCGCTGAAGCAATCATAACTGCGTCTCTGTTTGTCTCCTCAATGTACTCCTTGTTTGTCTCTTCATCTTCTGTCTCATCTGTGAGATAAAGATTGGAGATAAATAACAGGGGGAGAACAAAATACAATGCGAGTATCCAACATGAAATTATTTATGGATCATGCTTTTAAGCGTCGATGTTGAATTTAAGGTAACCAATCCAGTGCAGACTCCTAAAGGTGCTATCTACAGGATTATGAACCAGAAATCATCACATGAAATATTTAGCAAAGCTGAGAGCACATAAGAATTGAGTCACCTGAAATATTTAACTGTTGTTCACAAAGTTTCCAGAACCTTTGTAGAACAGATGTATCTGGACAATATCCTAAATGTTCCAGCTTTGTTGAAGAAAAATTAGTCTTTCTGAACAAACACCATGCTTCTGCAAGTATAATACAAACCTGGGCATAGTACATCAAATTGAAAGTTAAGTCATTCCAAAAACATGCAATATATATTGCCAACAGGTCAAAAGAAGCATTTGGATAGAGTCATGTTACAAAAAATAATTAGCTTAGCTTACTCTACAAGCAAGCTGATTTCCACATTTATTCCCTTCCCTATCTTCAGAAGGGGTTCCAAGAAAGTACTCAAGTTCCTCAAACAAGGCATTGCGTTTAAACAGTAGAGAAGTTAACGAAGCTTCAGAGACAGTTTCACTGTTTACAATAGACTGCAGACTCCAGGCTACATGCAAATACATATTGAGCAGAAGAAAACTGACAACCTGGACAAGCAAGAGAAATTATTAAATACAAGGAAGAAGAAAATGAAAAGCGCAAATCATATAATATTATATTGAACACACCTCATCATCCACATTTCTGAAAGTGTGGAGAACCTTAACAATATCTTCATATAAGCTCTCAATAGGTACAGACCATGCCAACTGAAGCTCATATAACCTTTTCAAATTCACAAGCAGAGAATATTCATCACCATCCTGCAAATTTGAGCATGTTACATCTCATCCATTTTAGCATCATCAAGAAAGTAAAACACAAAACTGGAAGTTTTCTACCGCTGCTTCTTTCACTGCAGACTTAAGCTTATTAATGAGTTCATCTTCAAGATTCTTCAATTTATTTAGAGCATAATCTTTCAGCTCTCCTTGACTTTCGGTGGAACAGAACTTGATAGCCTTCACACAAGATCTGAGTGCTTCCTTGTCACCATGTATAAAAAATGACTGTTTCATGAGCTGAAGGACATTTTTGAAATTCTGAAACACAAGACAATCAGTGGTTACTCTCTAACTATCTTCCTAACAGTATCAAAGAACTTGCATTTGGAAAGAAATGCTACCACTCACACTCTCCTGTCTCTTCAGAGAATAAAGCCCTAGGTTCATATGCACAATGATCTCAACCAATGATGGCACTTTTGATTTGTCGGCCATGAATTTGCGCAGAAGTAGCGGGTAGTTCTTCATCATGGCGATAGTTATGTCCCGTCTATTATTTTCAAATATTTCCTGACATGTAAAGCATACTCTACGTTAAGCATGGCATAACTGCAGAAGTGAAGCATACTCTACATTAAGCATGGCATAACTGCAGAAGTGCTGCAAATATCAAGTTACTGGAAAGAACAACTATCTTCAAAGGAAAAGGTAGCTGGTAAAACCAGAAAAGGAATGCAAGTTATTGAAACATGAATATCCACACATGAATTATGACAAGTTAGCTTGCTCGAGATTTTAAATCTCAGCGCTGATATGTTTTTGCATAAATAAGTATCAAACTAGAATTTCAGAATTTTGGAAAATTACTTGCATGAACAAAACTATTAATCAACTGAATTTAGAGTTAACAGAGTGCCATAAACAATCACTTAAAACTGACACAATTTTGAAGAGAATTGATTTAAAACCAGAAAATTACGCACTTTCTGAGCTTTATTGTAATATTGCTTTCGAGTATCTGATGCTGGAACAATCCTCTCTCCCACAGCCTTTCTGACAGATGCAGAAAGAAGTCTAACCAAATTTGTAGCATCATCATCGGTAAGCTCAATTAATGGATTCGCATCCAGGAGCATGGAAATAATACACTTCCAGTCCTGCAAATGAAAAATGAATTTCCTTCATATTAAGCAATTGGAACTGTACATTCATAAATAAATTGTAGCATAATGTTTCTTAGTCATTGTCAGTAAAGTGCTCCAGGTTTATAAAAGAAAAATTTTTGCATCACAAACAATTATCCAAGAAAAAGTTCCATTATCCAGAAACTTGTCAAATGCAGAATAAAATTATAATACAAATTGGGCAGGAGTCAGTACAGGTGAGCCCACGCCCAATACTTCTCACAGGTTAAGTCAGAAATTCCACCCCACCCCATCATGATCCTACTCCTTTCCTCAAACACAAGTAGAATTCTAAATTTCAAAAGTAATAACAACATACCTTCATTGCTTTCATGTACTCCCAAACATCATCAATAACATAGATACTGAGAATTGGATCAGCTGAAAACTCCCTCAAAATCTGCAACATTCTGCTAAGATGAACCTCAGAAGAGCCATCATCACTGCCTGGAAAAACATCGTTATGAACATTGGTTTATGGAATTTTGACAAAGATCTTATCATAGAGTTCAAATAGGAAAGAAACCTTTTGAGCTAGATTGAGAGTTGTTAAATTTTTGTGCAATTAGGTGATCATACACCAATTCTCCTATGGCACGCCTGATTTCTGCTGGATCATCAATAAGTAAATCATATAACGGACCCAAGTCATCATCAGGTAGGAGCTGATGCCTGCAGGACACAAAAGGCAAATTGCCAGTATAAGAGCCATTAGCATTGGATTTCAAAAAAATCAAAGATGTGTTTCTACATGCACATGTGATGGAGCAAAAATTGACAGACAGTTACCTAAGTAATTGTTTTACAAGTCCTATGGCACAAACAGCTACAGAAACATCAATGTCATCAGCAAGCTCAATCATCCGGTTGGAAAATCTTTCAGTAAAAAGACCGAGAGTGGGCACATTATCATCCACATCATAAAGTTTTTTTAATGCTTGAACAGATGCTTTTCTGACACCTGCATTCTTCAAGTGGCATTATACAAAAAGAAGCAAATTATGACTGTTCAGCACATATCAAAAGACACTAAATCAAACCAGTTAAGATTACTTACTTTATCATTTAGTGTCCATCCAAGATACTTTAAGTATAAATCCTGCAAGAAAAGTGATGGATAGGACAAAACCCATACACCAAGAGACTCAATGCATGATGTTCGAATATTAGGATCAATATCACGGTACCGATGCACGAATAACCTTCAAAAGGCAAGGAATAAGACTAGTCAAAAGACTATTTTAATAAAAATGTCAATATTGTGAAACAGGAATTTGATCAATTCTTTTCCTTCTCTAAAAGTAAACCATACCCGGTAAATATTTTGCGCATCAAGTCCTCTAGTACAAGTATCTTATCATGAGTTGCTGATAACCTTTTATTTAGGGACTCTAGACGAGGTCCTTCTATTTGTTTCTTCTTTTCCACATTTAATTGTCTCTGAGTAGTTTCTCGTTGTAAGCCAAGCGCTTTAGCTACTGTTATGAATGACGCGACAAGTTGGAGACCCATCAAGGATGCAACTTGACGGTAAACTCTTGGTGGAGTGCTGATTAGAGTCAACACAAAGAAAATGTAACCAAAAGGGGCTGCTTCAAAAATTAAACCACAATTCTGAACTTCATAAAAAGAGCAGTACTAACCATGACAGTGCTATTATATAGTCCATGCATTTGTCAAACAAAACCTTATCAAACAGGGGCCCATTTTGGCACTCAGTAACCAAATTGTCCCAGAATGTGATGAGGTTATCTTTAAAGTGTTTGAAGTCCTTCCTCTTTGAACTCTGATAATCTTCAACTTCACCCTACAGTTTCAAAAGTAAAGTGAGTGCTCTAAACTTGTATTCCCAAAGCATGAACTTAAAAAATAAAACCCCATCAAGCATTTTTCACAAAAGGTTCTAGGAAAAGGTTGGAAACTATAAAATAATGGGCATAATGAAACAAGAAACATATTAAAATAAAAGATGTAGCATACATTTCTTGCAAGATTGACAAGAGCAACGACAACATCATCAACATCAGTCTCATCCAGCAA
This sequence comes from Populus trichocarpa, assembly GCF_000002775.5. Taxonomy (NCBI): domain Eukaryota; kingdom Viridiplantae; phylum Streptophyta; class Magnoliopsida; order Malpighiales; family Salicaceae; genus Populus; species Populus trichocarpa. The sequence continues at coordinate 22,235,992 of NC_037286.2, read as the reverse complement.
CTCTTTCTTGATACTATACTTGGCTCCACATGCCTGAACAATCACACAATTTAACAGTCACAAGGCTGGGGAGAGGCCTGCAGCACTGAAATTGAACTTCATAGACTATTATATTAAGCCTCATGATAAGATACTTGCACATTTGTATCTGTCCTCCTTCATTCCTTATTTTCCAAACAAAGAGATTTTTAAAAATTCCATGATTACCTCAAACAGCATCGTCAAGAGCTCAACCATTGCAAGTTTTGGATCCTTCTCATATCGCTCAACCCAAAGCTTCACCGCCTGAGGAATTTGTACCCCATTCCCTTTAATAACATCTGCAGCAGAACAATATTCATGAACACAGACCTCCATGATTAGCAAAAACATCTAATATTGTTAAATAACATCTAATATAAATTTCATCACATCAATTAACATGAAATACAGAGTTCACGGCATTGAAGCAAACTGAAACCATAATTATCAAAATTAAACAAAATTAGGAGTCAATTAATCACCTATCAAGCTTTGGTCGGGATTGAGGAGGACGGCGGCGGGAGTGTCATCCTTAGCAGCACGATTACGCTTGGATTTAGGGCGAACCTCTTCGAAATCATCCTCGCGCTCCTCCACCTCCTCACTTGTTCTCTCCTCGGTCGCGTTCTTAGACCGATTCCTCTTCTGTTTAAGCAAATTAGATAAAATTAGTGCATAAAAGTAGCAGATGGAAGTGCAGATCGGAAGAATTGAAACTTACAGAGCGGTTTCGGGAAGTTTCGGGGTGGTCCTCCATGACCTAGCTAGGGTTGGTGTTTAAAAATTCTTGAAATTATTTTGTTGTTGTAGAGTAGAGGGGGAGATGACTGTGTGTGTTGTTATCCCGCCAAACGAAATCAATCCGACATTTATGGCATCTGACTGAGTGTTTTGAGGCCTGTGTGTATCCCGCTGTGACTTGTGTGTGTGCGCGCCCCCGCACTGAATCAATGCTCACTCGTACTGACTACTGACTAGCTAGCTGCTACAGCGTGTAGCGTGCGTTCGTCATTCTATTAGTCTCTGTTATTGTGAATTAAAAAAATAGATATAAGAAAAATAATTTTAAAAACTATTTATTTAGTTAAAATTGTTTTAAAATTTATAAAATAAATGAAAAAAAAAGTTTATAGTTTAAATGAAAAGTAATTTATTTTAATTTTTATATAAAATTAAGTTTTGAAAAGAAATTGTGAGCCGACTAGTGAAAAAGCAAAAGTTATTTTGTAACCAAGTGATTTTGGATTTTATTTAGAAATGAGATAGATTTTGTTTTTTAAAATATTTTTAAAAAAAAATATTAAAAAAATATTTTTTTAATTTATAAAATTTAATCTTAATATCAATACATAAAAATAATTAAAAAATAAAAATTTAAAGTAAAGAAAAAATAAAAAATATATTTTTTAAAAACACAAAATTAAACAGGTTTTATATTCTAAATAATTGGATTGTCATTACATTAATTTTAAAATGATAGTTAGAATTATAGTTTTAGCCTTTTTTAAATTAAAATATTGATGTTTTTTAATAAAAAATATTTTAAAAATTGATCTAATTAGATATCTCCTATATTAAAATTAATTAATATCCAAAATATTTTGAAAAATGGTTTATGAACAAATTGCTGTGAGTAAATAATTTTTGTATAAAATTATGATAATTTTTTTATAAAAGTAAATTAAAATTGCTGCTTGATTTTCAGAAAAACAAAGTTCAACCATGATTTATTAATTTTTAGTAATTTTCTGTCGATGCATTTCAACCCGCTCTTTTCAAATTTCTTTTTATCTGAAGAAAAAAAATTAAATTAATTTTTTAGGTGTTTGTTGATAATTTTGATATGCTAATATCAAAAATTAAGAAAAAATTTCTTAAAAAAAATATTGTTTTAATGTATTTTCAATTGAAAAATACTTATATAAAAAACATCACGTACCACATTATCAAACACACATTAAATCAAGAATATTGTGATATTAACCATTTATTAGGTGGCTCAGTGGTAAGAGCTTGGGACCAAGGGGTTTGCTCCCCCTGTGGTTGCTAATATGATGGTCACTGGAGGCTTACATGGTCGTTAACTTTAGGGCCCGTGGGATTAGTCGAGGTGCGCACAAGCTGACCCGGACAGCCATGGTAATAATAATAAAAAAAAAATTGTGATACTTAATGCCAACTTGTTTACTAACAATATAAAACATTGGATTCTTTGTTAAAGGAGTAGCACAACTTCTAGTTGAAACTAATATATTAGCCTGCGATACACCGCAGTTAGAGCAAAAAAAAAATAAAACGCAAAAAAAATATCTAGGTATTAGTAACATGTCTTCTAAAAAATATATTTTAGCCATTAATTTAATGATGTTTTTATATAATATTAAAATGGAATCACATTAGGTTAATCTAGGCTGGCATGCAAAAATCACAGGGGTAATTTAAAAAAAAAACAAAGTGAAAAGCTCAATCCTTAATTAACTCAATATTGAAGAACAAAAGTGGTAAAATATAGCATTTAACTAAAAAATATAGCCCACGCTAAAAAAAAAAACATTGAAGATCAAATGGCCAATTTCTGTTAAATCCACTCAAGAACACAAAGAATAATGGATGAACCCAAAATCCCAACTGAAGATAAAAACTAGATTACACTAAAACAAAGGCATAGAGAGATGGAACATGAAAGATTGAAATATAATGATGCATCAAATAGAAGAAAAAAATTGTAATTTGCATGAATCAAACTCGAAAGTCCTAACCTAAACTCAGATAATCGAAGTTAATTAGGACTTTTTGATCCAATCCAAGTCTTTAATAGACAAATCAAAGGCAAATAATGATAACGTACAAGTTTAGGCTTCGATCGAAGCACACAAGACAAACAACAATATATTTTTGTAAAAAATCAAAAGACACCTATAAACATTCAAACCATAAACCAAAAACATTTCTCCACCCTAGAAAATGACTAGAATGAAAAAATAAGGTAAAATAGATGGCATGTCTGCAATTGGTTTAAAAAGTTCATTTGTGTCCCTCATCTTTTTAAACTATCTATTTAATTGGTCTTTATAATTGTTAAAAAATATATTTTGGTACCAAACATTTTTTCTCCTTTTTAGTCCTTTTTGGTGGAGGAGAGAGGGGGGGTTGCCTGAATCTGGCATAAAAAGAGAAAGTTGGCGTTGAGGAAGATTTAGGCCACCAAAATGATTATTTTTTTGTGTCAAATGGTTCCATATGATGAAGGGGGTTACGATTAGGTGTTATTTTACCTTGAAAACACATAAAAAACATATTTAAGCTCGGGAAAATTTTTGATTTCAGGTTGATTTCGGGTTTTGAACTAGTGTTTTGTGTTTTTGGAGGCTACGAATTGATCTAACAAGATTCCTAGGTGTTTTTGGTAAAAAAGGAGTTGAAAATGAGTTTTCAAGTAAAAAACAAATATCCCTGTGTGGCCGAATTCTGAGATTTTCAGACAACATGTTGTCTAATTTTTTCAAAGAAACTAGAGTGGATGACGCATTCTCAACCCCATTAAATTTTTTAAAAAAATTAAAGGCTCGCACACATGGTCCTAGCCTTGCAAACCCGCATGTTGGCATTTTCTTGATTAGTCAAGCACTAGGCTTGGCTTACCAGACCCAGCAGTGTCTGACCTTATTATTTTTTTTATATTATTGGCTTTTTATATTTGTTTTTTCAAATAATTTTTATAATTATTAAATTTTAATTAACACCCTTTCTCTATGATTCTTTTTTGGATTTTTTAGCCTTTCTTGAACAATGATTATTTTTTAATTATATTGGGTATGCTTAGTATTTTCAAAGGTTAATATGATTCATCTGTAATTTTTTTTGTATATTTTATATAGATGAAATATTTTTTTTATTATATAGAAAATATGTGCAACCTTGCATAGTAATTTTTTTTACTTTTATTTTGTTCAATAAATTTTATGTGTGTGTCAATCTCTATTACAAATTGATTTTCATAAATAAATTCATTAGACACAATTAGGTAGATGACTGTGTTGCAATATTAAATATAATTTTTTACCTACATTGGTATCTTAATTTTTTCAATTATGTTTTTATTTATCATTGATTACTTATTTATTTATTTACACAATGGTTAGTGGTTTATTTAATTGGATGCGCTCGATTTACATTTACAATTTTTTATGTAAAAAACCGCGTTGAAAATTTCAACATGTTCAAGTTTATTTGATCATGTATTGGTGTTTTAAATTTGATCTTTATTCTTATGATTTTTTTCCTTAACTTTTTTATAAAAGTTTTGTTCTTTCTAATTTTACTCTTCAATTCAAGTTGATAGTGTATTATTTGTTTCGTCCTTATTTATCGATTATATATATATATATATATATATATATATATATATATATATATATATATATATATTCTCATTTGCTATCATTACCTCCTTTTTGGTCTAATATGATTTAAATAAAATCAACTTATTTAGTTGATTGAGACTAAAACAAGTTTAGTGTCACTAAAACAAGTTTATATATATATATATTGAAACTCTAAAACATGTGGGGAAAGTACTGTAGTTTTCCTCACAAAACACTGTGGATTGCTACAGTGTTTCCCCCACATAATTTTTTTTTTGTTGGTTATTGTTATTATTATTATATTATTGATACACTATAGCTAGCTGCCTTGCTTTTCCTTATAGACTTGGAAATTAGTTGACTTGCATAAACAAAATCATGATGGTGCATTAAATGCTTTGACAATTTACCAGTGTCTTTTCTCTATGCAAGTGAGTCTTTTCTTCTTCTCTGTAGTTGAGAGAGTTGTTTTTTGTGTAGGCTTAGAAAGGCTTTGGATTTTCTGAAGGCTTAGAAAGGCTTGGAAATATTTGAAAAAACAGGCCAAGAGACAATGAGCTTACACAGCTCATTTTCATGTCTTGGGAGCTGTGTTCAGCAGCGGCTTAGACATGGGGATGAAATATATGCATAGCTAGCTGCCTTATTTTTCCTTTGGGCTTGGAAAGCATTTGACTTCCATAAGCATTTGTTTTGATCTTGGCTTCGCTGTGGAGTTTTCTCTGCAACATTAAGAGAGCTACTGCCATTTGTTTCTTGATGGATATGTCACGTGATTCATTAATTAAAATTAAAAATAATGAGTCACGTAGATCTTTGATAATCACATTTGTAATCTCCTCAGCAACAGCTTGAGTAATGTCTTTTTGACTATCTGAAGAAGTCAATTTGTTATATCTAAGAGCTTCACTAAAAGTAACTCTTTTAATAGCTTCATTATTTCTGGAAAGGAAATACAAGAGCTCTGGATAATTTCATCAAAATCAAAATCCATTTCAATTCATTTCTATATACATGTAATAAGTATGTTGATTAAATTATGCTTAATCATTTTTAGACATTTAATTGAGGAACAATGCCTAGTGTCCGTGTAAGAGGAACAATGCTTGAAAAAACATATTTTCTATTTGATATTTTACTTACAAACAAATCATGTGAATATTAAATTTCAATAAACTACTCTGTCAATGTAAAAGATGTCAAGAATAGTGGTTTTGCATGAACATTAATTTATTCTTTTATAATAAGAAAAGAAACATTTAATTGATTAAATTAGCAGATTCAAACATTTATTTTCATAATCTTTTTTATTTTTCTTATAACTTTTGATTCTTTACTTGATTAGTTTTGAGAATTTCATTTAATTCAGGTTTTTATTAATTAATTCTATTTAGCTACTATTTAAATAAGTTCGTACACTATTTTTTTGAAAAAGTTAAGAATCAGTGGCATTGAGAATTTATTGAATTAAAATTTTCTCTAATATTAAGACTTAAAAAAAACTCTAATATCATTCCTTTTGCTTTACCTTGCTTCAATTCTAACTTGGATAATTACATGTTAAATCTATCATTACTCATGAGGAGCGCATGCGAATTTAATTAACTATGATTAAAATCTTTGTTTTATAATAAAATAAAATAAAATAATTAAGCTACATGATTCTGGTGATTTACCTTCACGATGCCAGCACATGAAATTGTTGCTGGAGTTGAAGGGTATGTGCGAGGCGTGGACAATCTTTCTTTCTGCTTTGCTTCGGAGTTCCAAAAAAAAAAAAAATTACTTAATAATTTAAATTTAAATTATTAAGTAATTTTTCAAAATATAATTTATATTATTATATAATATACACCTTCAAATGAAAACCCTTTAGTTTTGAAATTTACACGAACTCACATTATCTTGTACTTAATTTTTATTAAATAAATAAAAATAATGAGATTCGAATTGATAACCGCTTGATCATTAAGGTTGTGATACCATGTTAAATAACTAATTCAACCCAAAAACTTAAACTATAAAGTGAGATCTCAAAATATAATTTATATTATTTTCTAACAGGAAGATCATAAATTTATTAATTTGTAATGCTTTTTTAAATACTCACTTTACTATTGAATAAAAAGAAAATTAAAAAGAAAAATCAATAAACCTTTAGCTTAATTGCATGCTTCCACACCTGTTTTTTCTTAAGAAATCTCATGTTTAAATAAACATTGTTTATTAAACTTGTTTAATGGGTAAATTCAAGATTCGGTTGACCAGCAACTAATCTAAATCTAATTAACGTTAATTTAAAAATTCAACTCATTATCTAGTTAAAACCTATTATTTTTTAATTAATTTTTAGATTAACTCACCAAATTGTAATATATACTTTGTTTTCAATCCATCCGGATTGAATTTAATTAACTATGATTAAAATATTTTTTTTATAATAAAATAAAATAAAAGTTGTGTGCGCTTATGTCACTTCCAATACATCAAAAGTAAAAAAAAAGATAAATGAATCATCATCATTGTGTTTAGGCTATAGTTTTTATACAAACAAGATATTCGCATCTTTGAAAAAATGCTAAAAAGATAGATAGAGTGTTTTCAACCGCAAACCGGCTTCTAGCTCTCCACCGGTGAAATTCATTCATAATTTGGATCTCCTCCTTCGATAATTGTGGCATCCAAAATTTTAAAGATTTCACACGTATATATTAAGAATATTATAGTAAAATAAAGAAAGAAATAATCATATAATATATAATATATAATAAAATGATTTTATATGTTTTGAATTATGTTCACAAATTTTAAAGATTTCACACGTATATATTAAGAATATTATAGTTAAATAAAGAAAGAAATAATCATATAATATATAATATAATGATTTTATATGTTTTGAATTATGTTCACAAATGAAGAAAAATAATATTATAGTCAGAATCAATGTAATTTTAGAGAATTCTTAGATATTTCAAGGGCATCCAACATCAATCCACAAACTCAAGATGATCATAGAAAAAAAAACTAAGCACATATTTACAAGAATATAATATTAATTCTAATAAATAAAGGATTATTCATAATTATAATTGTACGACAAATTTTTTTTCTAGACAAAACAATACTAATCTCATAAAATTTCCATTATTAAATGCAATTTTTTTTTTATATAATTAACATTTGAATTCATGAAACGTCTTGATGCAACATTACAATCTTTATCACCATCTTTAGGGTGGTTCGGGATGGTGGACAAACAGTGCTTCTAATTTTTTTAAAAAATTATTTTTTTGTGTGTATTTTGATTATTTGGATATACTAACATTAAAAATAAAATTTAAAAATTTAAAAAATATTTTAATATATTTTTAAATAAAAAAAATTTAAAAAATAACCAATCATATTCCTAAAAAACTCTTAAAAACCTTCAAGACTTTTGATGTGAGATTAATAAGACACCGTTTGGGAATGTGGTGCAAATCACGTTTCATAAAAATTTAAATTTTTTTTGTTAAAAATTAATTTTTTTATATGTTTTACATCGTTTTGATGCGCTGATCTCAAAATTATTTTTTAAAAATAAAAAAAATATTATTTTGATGCATTTCAGCACGAAAAATATTTTGAAAAATAACCACAACCACACTCCTAAACAGGCACCAAATAATTTCCAATGTGAATCAAGGAGAAGAATTACATTGTTATTAAAGCACTCCTTAGTCCTTAGAGTTTCATGATATTTTTTCTTAATTCTTGTAAAAAAGAAAAAAAAATTGAATGTCTAACTTCATTTTATTGCCAAACTGAAAACTAAAATACAAAAGTATTATTATTATTATTATTATTTAATTTTGCCTTTTTAAAATAAAATAAAATAAAATAAAATTCTGGATACCAACGAATTTCACAAAATAGATGCCACTGACATGTCATGCATTGGACATCTAATGTATGTCAGTGAAAGTCTAGTCTTCTGGACACGACCGCTCTGACACAGATTTTGATGGCCCAATCCCTCCACTTAACACATAACACATAACACAAACGACACACAAACACCATCCTTTTCATATCCCTCCTCTCCCCTCCTCTCTTCCCATCGCATCTTCTTCTCTCTCTCATGGTGATCGCTGCAGCAGCGGCAGCAGCTATTGCTTCTTCGCTTTCACTCGGTAATTACTATGACCTTCTTTTAATGCTTTTGTTTCTTCTTTTTCTTTGTTAATTAGGGTGCGTTGCGTGCATGCTCCCTCCCCATTGATTTCAAGAATCGAACCCGACCCAAAAGAGAGCGACTCTTTTCTTGAAAACCCATTTTGTGTTTTGGAGAAAGGCTCTATTTCTTAGCTCTGTTTTGATGCCTCTTTGCTTAGTCCACTGCAAATCAGAAGAACGTATTAATATGAAGACATTAGGAAAGGCACTTCAGTTTTTGATACCCTTTTTCCATAAAGACTTTTATTTGAAGGGTATCAGCTTGCTATTAATTTGTTTTCTCGCTGAGAATGCAAGAAATGAATGTGAATGAATTCAATTCTTTCTTTTCCTTTTTCTTCTAAAAATTCTGGTTGCAGTACAAATACATTTTATGCATTGGTTGGGATGGGTTGATGGGGAATTAGCTTTCTGGAACCTGAAAAAAGAGAGAAAGAAATAAGTAATAAATTTCATTAATCTACTTTTGTCATTGACTGAGGATTTTGCTTTTTAATTCTTCCTTTTCAGCATCTCTGTTCATCGAATTTGCTCCTCTTAAACTCCATGTTTTTTTCATTCAAGGTGTTTTTCTTGATGTTTATGTATACTGTTTTCAGGTACTTCCCATTGTCAACTATGCCAGGCAGATGCCTTTTGCTGCTCAACATCACACGGGGGCACAAATAGCTGGAACAAATCTCCTATTGACAGTTGCAGACCTTGTGACCTTTCCAGCATAAGGTGAATATATTCATTTTTGATAAAGATACGCAGCACAGGAAGTTGGAAATCATGTTCAAAGCATGAGATTGACTTAGTTCTTTCATATAATTTTTTTTTTTTAAATTAGCTACATGTTTGAATATTTTTAAGTTTTTCATACAATTCCAAGGCATTGATATTCCTTCAATCCTGTCTCTTGTTATTAGCTGTTTTTTTCTGGAATATTTTATGAAGATAGTATTTTTTATGTTAAATTTCAGGTACAGAAATCCATTTTTTGGATCAACACAGTTCCAATGGTCATCTGTGGGCCGTAATCTTTGCCTTCAGAAAGTTTCAGTTGCTGCAGATTACTCTGATTCGGTTCCTGATTCATCTAATTACACAAGTCATCGAGGTTATCATCCACTAGAAGAGGTGAAACTTAGCAAAAGGACTCGTGAAACTCAGCTCACCTCTGCTGAAATAGCAAGGACAACTGTTGAGGTGGGTGTTTGGATAGTTTTATGGAAGCATAGAATTAAAATTTCAGTGTCATAGGTCTACTTGCTATAAATGCCATGATTTTTTCTCTGTGTAAGAATTCATAGTCGTGCCTTTCATTTTGTTTTAGGCTAATACTAGTGCTTTGCTGGTTTTTCCTGGATCCGTACATTGTGAACCACATGGACAAATTTCCTGGGCCGAATTTCAGTATATCATTGATGACTATGGAGGTATACTCTAGCTGTAATGTGCATGAATAATCATACGTAAAACATCAACTTGGTTGATTTGACCTAATCCTCTTCTATTATGAATTTCTTCTCAGACATATTCTTTGAGATTTTTGACAATAGCAATATCTTACAAGATCGAGGAGCTAGCAACCCTGTGGTGAGGTCACACGTATTTATGTTTCATTGGATGAATCCAAAATATGTTTTAAGGGGCAAGAGTGAAATATTCTTTTTATGCCCCCTGCCAAAACACAAAAAAATGTCCCTGTTGATAACTGAACCAAAAAGGCAAAAACATTGTAGCACAATGGTGAACAAGTTGAATAACAACGCAAAATTTGGGAGAATTTTCGTGTACACTCAACGTTTAGAAGTCCAACAAGCCAAAAAGCTCTTCAATAAGATGTTATTTGAACCCTAGCATGTAAATTTAGGGTGACAGGGAAAAAGAAGACTACTAGAACTAGAGAAGCAATGTTGAGAGGTGGAGATTTTTGCATGTGAACAGGGAACTATAGAAGTGTATTCCTCTATTATATTTTTAGTTTCTTTGGAATAAGTGCAAGAAAAAAGATTCAAGGGTTATTCCTTGTTATCCTATTTATCAGATTATTGGACACTTGTGGAATACAGTGAAAACTTTTGGATGACTGAAGTGATGCTGTTACACACTTGCTATGCAGTTGGTGTTATCTGTGAATGCTTAGTCCCCTTTGGAGCCTTTTTTTCTGGATATCTTCTACTCATATACGTAACCCTAAAAAGATGATTTTGTTACTAGTTAAAAGGTAATAAATGATGGAAAAATGATTAGCTATAAAATAAATTGGTTGATTCTGCCTAGATATTTATTACTGTAAATTACAAACTCTCAAAGTTTTGCTCTGGTTACTTGCCGCATATTTTATTTTCAAAAAGCAGTAGAAAAATAACTGCCCTGTAATGAAATTGTTAGTTTATCTTAAAGATTTAACCTGTATTCCTTGCACAATAAAAATTTGTTCAAACAGCAGAATATCATTGGCAAAAAAAAAGAAACACAGCCCTTTAAAGCCCCCTAATATGTAGGTGGAGAACCTGTCAGTCAGCTAACAGAAGGCCTGCAACATGATCAGGATGCAATTATAGGGTGTGAAGCATATGTTTTTAAAAATAAAGGGTGGAATATGTAATCCCTTAAAGATGTTTTTTCTTTTCTTTTTGTAAGTTACCGTAATAATCTGTTTCCTCTTTTCTGTTGCTCGAGTTGCATGAATTTGAATTTCTTCTTAAAGCATTCATGAATTCTTTTCAGAATGTTTTGATTGGGATGGATATTCCAATGTACGAGAATAAAAAGGTAGTCAATGAATACAATATTTTCAATGTTGGCAGTGAAGATGATATACCATTTGATGAGGATTACTTTGAGGTTAGTAATCACTGCTCCTCATTTCTGGGTTGAATCTTGCACATCCTTATGAGTTATTCTGCAAACTGAAGTTACATGAAAATCAAATAGGTAATGGATTCGGAAGACTCTGAAGTTCCAGTTGATTGGGGAATGCCATATACTTCCAGCTTGGTTCATCCTATTTATTTTGCCAAGTGCATGACAAAGGTGATTACAACTTGGTTTCCTAGTTAATATAGCGAATTACTGACTTGGATGGAAATCTTCATAATTCATAACTGTTCTTGGAAATCTTAATAAAGATTGTTGACAGGCAATCATTATTAATATTTTTTCAGTCTTCTTTCAATTTAAGATATTTGGCGTTGAACTGTTTTTATTAGTAATTGTTCTACATGGTCATTGCTTAAGACATGGTGCCATACCACCATGGCAATGGTCTGGGACTGGCTAAATTTGTATGGTTCAGAGAACAATCATTGGGTTATGACACCCATTTCACGTGGCATGCAGATTTTGTATCACTGCTTCTTTTTTTCTTTTCCTAAAAATTGAAATTGCAAATCAAATTAGTAAATTGGATCCTTGGTTGTTGTCTTACTTATCTGACTTTTTTAGATGAAAGTATCCATAAAATTTTTGTTATTCCTTTTTACAGTTGCTACAAATATTATAGAAGATTTCTTAAAAAGAAAAACTATTTTAAAATTTCAATTCATGCCTGTATTTTTTTATTTATATTCACCCCACAGATAATTAACTCCAAAATTAATAAAACCAATTCAGCAAATTAAATTGGACCCTAGTTATTTTCTTACAAGGGACCTTAGTTATTTTCTTGTGTTATCTTTGATGATTTTAGAAAGAATTTATATCTTTTAACAAACTTTATTGACATGAAAAAGGACTCATTAATTGAAAGGCAACATAAAATATTTATTCATGTTTATATCTTTAAAATAAAAAGGTCATAAATGTGTAATGGATAAAACATAATCCATAACCATTTTGATCCAATCCATACCCATCCATTTGCCACCTCTATTGTTAAATACTCCTTTTGTGGTTTAGTGTATTTTGTAACTATATATAGCTTGTAACTGTGGTCTATATATTCTTATAGGACAATGATTTTAGGAAATTGTGGCACCTTTTCAAAACCTTTCTATATTATCTATCATGTGCCCAGCTTTGCACAACGAAAAACCTAAGATACAAAGAACAAATAGCGGTCGATCTAACTCATTGGAAAACAAATTGTGATTCCAACAAAGACTAATATTTAAGTGAAAAAGTTCTATAAACTAAACCAAACCTTTGATCAAGTTAGAGATTTTAATACACAAAAAAGTAAAGAAATCAAGTATTTGAGGATACTAAGAGAAATTTTCCCCATAAATCTCTCGAAAGGAAACATGTGAAGAAAACGTGGAAGCAATGAAAATAATAATAGAGAAGGCATCTAAAAGTTCTTTTTGTGCCACAAATTAGGTCAGGAGTGAATTGATTCAGTTGGGTGCATGATAAATGATATAGATCAACTTTAGAAGGGTGGCAGTGCCGCAAAAGGGCAGTAGGAAATTAGACCTACTCTTTTATTTTATTTTTTTACTGCTTTAATTTACTGAATGCTGCATCCTCACAGGCAATCAATATGGAATACTATAGAAAAATGGACCATCCATCAAATGGTGTTTCTATTGTGGGTTGTCTGAGACCAGCTTTTTCTGATGAAGAATTATACTTAAGAACGTCATTTCACTGTGGGGATAGTGATGGCTATAATTCAGACCGGAAAGGTATCTTGTGGTTATGCTTACCTTGCTACACCATCTAATGTAACTTCTAAAGTTTGCTTATTGATTTTTGTTTTGTTAGGAATCCTTATAGGATTTCTAGTTGTCAAGTTACTAGCATTTGACTTTTAATAATATTAGTCAATTAGGATAAGAATTAATTTATTTTTGTAACAATTAGGATTGAGAACATTGAACTAGTGCAGATCAGCTATTAGGAGGATTTTTACCAGACAACTTATTTTATCAATCAATTACACAAGTTAGAGGTTTTCATCAAACCTAAATCTCATTCCCTTATTCCAACTTCAATTCTACTCATGCTTAAGCTATGTTTCTATTTTTTATGCTGTTTTTACTGTTCTTCATTCCTACTCTTCACGTAATTTACCTACCTTTAGTTGATACACACTGGTGGAGTGGGGCTGGTGGGGATACTAAAATCAGATGGATAATTTAAGGAACAAAATAATTGCATTGTGTAGCTGCACCAAGCTGATTTTTGGAATGGAATGCTTCCCAGCCAACACTCTTCATTGATGGTTCTCATGTAACTTTTCACCAATTAAAAATATGAACTGTATTTATTCAATCAAGGGCAGCTCTAGATATTTAGTGTAAACCTGAGCATTCAAGAACATCCTTTTCAGTTGGTGCCATCTCTCATTTACATTAGAACATACCTGTGATGTTGTTGTGCAATTATTCCGTCACACATATATCCTTTTTGCCTCTGTAGACACAGAAATTTTGAGCTTTAACTCCAAAAGTGATGTAAGCAGCTCTGGTTCAACTCTCCATTGCTTGGAGATCATGAGAATAGAGCTATTTTCATTGTATGGATCTCAGGTACATACTTATAACCATATTTGTAGAACATAAATCATAACCTGCATGACATTTTATGTTTTCGTGTCGGTGGTTGGAAGCCCAGCTCACAGGGTTAGTGGGAATAGATTTTACTTTGAAATATAATTAAGACACGTGAACAAAAAACAAAACATATGATTGCTTTTTTAATTAAGGCATCTGTTTTGGAATGATAGATTATTTCACCCATTACTAAATTCTATTTGGAGGGAAAGCATTTTATAATTTGTTTATGCAGTGGTTTCCACACTCAACAATTCAACGTTGTTCTATTACAACAGTGCATTTCTTTGGATATTGCAGTCTGCGGTTAGTTTACAAGATTTTCAAGAAGCAGAGCCTGATGTCCTTGCACACTCGACTCCAGCAATTTTAGAGCACTTTAGTGAAAAGGGAAGTAGATGCAATATTGCTCTTAAAGCTCTTTGCAAGAAGAAGGGTCTTCATGTTGAGGTAAATAAATGCTTTCGAGTTCTATCCCTCTATATTTCTGGTTTCTTGTATCAGATATTGTGCAAGCTGTACACAGCGTGTTTATTTTCTATGATCTGTAGAACACATTTCTTGTTCACTTGGATGTGTTGAAATTGTGTCATAGGTACTTGCTAACAAACCTCTGATAAAAAAGATAACAACTTCATTATCTTGTCTTTGTATGCTGTCCAAACTACTCAAAGGTAAGTAGCATTATTTTAGTTCTCTTTTGGTTGTCAACACTTCTCTAACCCCTTCACTTGAAAAAGAAAACCTTGCACTCTCATTAGTGACAGAAAAATAATTACAGCTTTCCACATTAAACATCAAATGAAGGACTTAAAACATCTTTATAAAATCGCTTAACTTGAAACCTTTCATGAAAAATCAATAAATGGATGGTCATGGAGAAGAAAATTCCAAACCAAGGTGGCTTGTTGATATTCAGAAAATCAAAATTATTGGTCACAGGATCAGCTTCAGATCTAATAGGACCCACTACTGATTTGTTTTCTCTCTCAATAAAGTCAGCATCTTTTGCTCTTCAATTTCTTATTGACTTGAGCCCAAAACTTTATTTTGTTCTGTTTCTCTCCTTCTTGAAACTCTTTCAGAAAAGTATCCTGGATGGCTATGATAACAGGTTCTTGATTGTTAAATCTGTTTTTAACAACAATTTGGAGCAAAACAGTTCTTTGTTCAACCATTCAACTTATTGTTGAAATCTTGAATTTGCTTCCTTATATTCACATTCTTCTGTACACGCTTCAACATTTTGAGGCAGAACAAAATTGCCTTGTCAAACTGAACAAGATTGAATATGATCTAACCATTCTATCACATCATCGTCAAGTTTGCAAATAAGCTTCATCCTTTGATCTTCAGAAATCTCATTAAACTCACAATGGGTTTCAAGTTTTGACAACCACTTACAAAATGTTTTGTCAAGTAACTTGCAGTCAGAAAATTCTTGAAAACCAAGAATGCATATATGAATAGATTGTCTATGAGAAATATTCTGACCGCAAAAAATATTGTTGTAACAATTCCATAATAGGACTCTTGAACGATTCATCTCTTCCTTATCCCCAGTTTTGCAAATTCTTTGAGCTCCATGTTATGCCTTAAAATCACTTGCAAATCTTATTCCATTGCTTCCTGACATAGAACAAAAGCAAAACACAATCTAATATGCAATTGAGCCTGTAAGAGAGGCAAAATTTATCAAACAATAAGCTATAAATTTATTAGTGGAAATTAACTCGTTTTGCCTTGTGTTTCCATTTATAAGCTATAAAAACCTAATTGGAATGAAAGTGGATGTCAAAATATACATCTTGCCTGTGCACTATTCAATCAGGTCTTGTTTGATAGTAAACCATATCAGGCTTGCTGAAAAAAACCACACCAGTCTATCAAATCATTGTGATGAAACTTAGAAATAGGGATGTGATTGGAGTCTCATTTGCAACATTCGTGTATCCCTGTTTAAGACACTTCTGCAGCATTTATGAGAAACTTATGTCTGCATTCCTGCTTAAGATCAGTTATTTATAGTTGGTCAGTTATTTACTGTCCGCATCCCTTTGATCTTATACAGAGAGCTAATTTGATTGGGGTTGATAGCCTTGGCATGGATGTTAGAATTTTCTCTGGGGTGGAAGCACGAACTCATCGGTTTCCCTTCAAAGTCCGGGTAAGTAATCTAAGGCACAGTTGAGATGTGTAGAATAGAAAATGACTTATCCAGGTTATGTCAGGTAATAGATTTTCTGATGTGAAAGCCTATCTGAATGTACAGTTGTAACTGTTCAAATTGTCTGGTTCCTACCAAAGTTGAAACAGTGTCAAATATGCTAAATAAGTTCTTTTGCATCATGCATTTGTAAAAATCAGTAGTGTTATTTGCTTAAATTTTCGCTGGAAAACCAATTTTACCTTTGGTATTTTATGCGCATGTTTAATGCATGTTCATCTCTTTTGAAATTGGTCCATAAAGTACAACACTTCTTTTGAAATATTGCATAGTAGTTACTTCTCATTCCAAAAATGTCCCTCGGCATTAGCCATATTATTTGTCTTCGAAAATTTCACATCACTTGATACGTTTTGTGAGTTGTCCATCACTCCTCTTGACCTTTTCAAAAGTTCTTTGCAAATCTTTCTTTGAAGTGCCTTTCTTCTAGCTAGATGCATATTTGTGTTTTCGGTACCAATCAAGTGCCATATAGCTCTCTAAGTTTTCTTAAACATCATTCTCGCTATTGCTTTTTGCTGGAATGTGCCTCATTCATTTTTCAACATCATTTGCTGGAATTTCCAAGCCTGGGTCAGAAGCTTTTGTTTCATTCCTTTATTCACTGCTGTGGGAAACTATGGATGTTTCTCCTAAAACTTGACCTTTGAGCACATCTGTAGAATTCATTGTAGTGGTACAATCTTCTGCCCTCTGATGTAAGGTTGTTTACTCCACATGTGAGTTCTTTTATATGAGAGGCACTGGAAATGTAACTGGTTGATGAGTTGAACGTTTCATGTACTATAAGGGCAATGTGTGCTTGCATTCATGTGCATTTTCTTGCCACCTTTTTACTTATGCGGGAAAACAAGTACCGATCACATGTACAAGCTAGGAAAATTTAAGTTTTTCTGGTCCTTTGGAAGTTAACAGAGGCGTTCATTGTTCTTCAGATTGATGATATGGATTGATGAATGTCTTGACACTGTATCCAGGACCAAAGTTTGCCCGTCTGTTAATATTTTTTGTCTATATAATTTGCAGGCTACCTGTAAAACTGCTGCACAAAAGCAGATTCATCAGCTGTTGTTCCCTAGGGCTCGCCGAAAAAAGTTTAAAACTCACGAAGATGAGCTTGGGGACTCCTCATATTTCTAACCTTGACGAGGGAACAAGAGATTTATTTTTATAATAAAGTCCAGGCTTGGTGGTTCGCTTTTCGTCCGTTTGTTTTTTAATCTGCTGGAGATTTGTCAGCAAAAGGTCGTTGTACTAACATATTTGTACATTATTTCAATAAAGGACCAGATGGGGCCACTCTGTTCATCCAATCTTATTAACATGATAAAATTTCTTTATGCTGTGCACCCCAATCCAGCATTCTTTAAGTTTTCAAGCTCGACGAACAACTCAAGGTTGGAACGAGGGAGTGGTGGCGACAATCTTTGGTTGTGCACTTACGGTGTTTGAGCTTAGCCACACATGCTGGTGAGACTAGGAAGCAAATCTAGAGAAATTGGTATGCTTCTCTTGGGTTTTTTTAGCCATTTAAGTTCAATATCCTGTGCAGTTGCCCCACAAAAATAGCTAAAAAGTTTTCTGACATAAACAACTTGTCAAGTTGGTGAAACAAATCCCAAAACATTTTAAACATTAAGAGAGGTTAAGAACATACTTTAGATTATGACTGATGATACGAGTAAGGCAACAACGTGTAATACAACGTAAAAAGTAACGAAAATAAGAACTGCAATTATGCATAAAAAATTACTTCCAAGCTGCAAATTGGTGATTATTGACCCCCCCTCCTTTTCTGCTAACCATTACCCCCAACTTAGCTGACACCTATAGCTTGTTGGAGCAGCAGTGAGACGTGCGCTCTTTCTAACCCCTGAAAGCAGATCCTGCATTACGATTTTTAGCTCCTGAGACTTTTCCCATGTGCTCGTTTTTCAAGTTTTTGTCTGCATCTAGTGCCTTATTATGATTTCTTCCCCCACACATCTTTTCCCACATTCTTGCTCTCAATGTCTTGCTCATCTGCAATGCTGGTGCTAGCAAGATCATGCTTACTACTATCCCAGGTTTTTGAGCTCCCAGGGATAGTTTTTTGACCGCGGTTTCCAGAACATGCCTCCTCGTCGAAATGTTTACTTCTTTCTGCATCTTCACCACCAGCATCAGCATGGTGTTGATCCTCTTCCTTGTCACCCCTGCATAAACAACATAAGAGTTGGGCACATGTGATATGGTTTGCTCACAGAAGAGATAAAATGACCTATCATCATGTTACCAAAGGATGAGATGGAGACCACATGACAAGAATGGTGATATTCATTTTTCATTCCCGTACACCAGAGTGAAATTTCAGAGATATCAGACATTTTTCAACTGCATGCCAGCGAGTCATTTTCCAAAACTGAGTTGTCCGTGAAAAAGTAGTGATTTAGGAAGCATAGGGCTTCCATACAAACACACTTTTTATCACATTATATAAAGAATAGCAGCATTCATAGATATAGACAGTGAACAGAGACCATCCTGCAATCATAGATTGTGACACTATTAAACTTTCACGAAAACTAATTCTTTTAATTTAAACTTATATTTAAAATAAATTGGGTCCCATCATTACACAATTTTTACGCATCTACCAAACATCCTTAACCTTTACCCTTCAATTACTTTTTTAAACCCTTGACACTTGACCTCTTAAAATTTAACCTCCAATTTTAACCATGAACAAAACACAAGCTAAGAAAATGCCAAAAAAATATAAAGAAAAATAGAAAAGAAAAGAAAAGAAAGAAAAAACCTGGAAAATCTAACCTCCAATTCCAGTGAATACACGTTAGCCTATCCTCAAAGCATGAGGAATATTGCAGATAAGTGTCTTCATGGAAAAGTAACTTACAATGATGGACCAGGGGAGCTAAAATGAATGGAGCATCCTTAACATGACAGAATTGGGAATAGCCTAACCACTCAAACACCATCAATGTCTGTTTCATGTAGCCTTAACTACGCAAAGCTAGTGTACAAACCTAACATGGCTAAATATTACCGTTTTTTGAACCTTGTATCAAAAGTCTGTCAGACCTGCTTCATCCAAAATATTTTCCATAATCTAACCTCTGTAACTCTAACAGGGTTGAGCTTTGTAAGGACATACAGTTCATTCAAACTAGAACTTCGCTCATTTGCTAGTTAGTGCTCCTGATGAAGGAGTTTAGGTAAACAGCAAAGCCAGAGATTTCTGTTTTTCTTATGAATTTATCATATGAAATGGAGAGAAATATTCAAAGCAAAATCCAAAAAGTTGCATACCCAGAATAAACGATCAACCCAACAGCAACAGCAGCAAAGGCCACAAAGTACATCCAATCAACCTGATCAATATTCCCATCAGTGAGAAAATTCCATGTGTGAACATTTGAACTTGCATAATACTTGAATTCTCACATTCATACAATGTTATTAGTTAACAAACCTTCTCATGATAAGCAAAGATGCGAATCACAACAGCCCACATGTCTGATGTCAGCAAAGACAAGTTGAGCATCGTGGAACCACTAATCTGTAAATAGTGGGAGTCAGAATATTTAGGTGAGCATACGCACGCACTATTATAAACCATCCATGAGGTCAGTCTAAATAACTCTTGCCCTCTAGCATTGAATAAAACTCTGATAATCACACTGAATTTCACATTTGTCCAAAAGTTACCGTTGCAAGTATTAAAAAGTAACAATTATGACAAATTATAAGATGGTACCCTTACTGGGCTGGTGAAAACAAGTAAAAAAAAAATTAATACAAATCCTCTGAAGTTAAGACATTGGATGAAGGTGATGGCAGCTTGATAGTCTAGAATAAAATTTTAATGTCAAAATCAGTTAAGAAGTACAGGCTTGAAGCAATAACTGAAGCACAACTGATGCATATGGATTAGCTCCTTTCATGTTAGCACCAAACCATCACAGATAACTGAAGCACAACTGATGCATATGGTTGGCTTGGCACCATCTCACAAAACATCAAATTTGTGCTAAAAATCGATGGATGATAAAGTAACAAATGAAAAGCACCATTAATTTAGAAAGTGATTAATGACTAATAAAAGAGCGATACCAAAATTAACCATTGGTAGTGTATACGAGGGATAAAAGCAGATTTCAATAAATATAATCGGTGTTTTAGATGCTAAGAAGATTTTAATCTAATGCATGTAAGCTACAGATTTTGAAAAAGATTTTCAATTCAAAGAGGTAGCTTGCAATTATTCATCACCCTTCAAACTACAATTTCAAGTTCTTGAATTCAAAGGCAGCCCACATTCCACATTCTTACTAAGTTTTAGTTAGTTCTATGGTAACCCATATCCATACCTTAAGCAAGATCGGGACTAAAGAGTAGAACAGAAACATTGCCACTGAAAATCCAAAAAACGGAAGAGCCTGAAACCAACAACATAAAGCAAACATGAAAAGTTAAACTCTAACCGAATAATCCTCAAGACTTCTATATGTATGAAATTTAAAGACAAATCAATTCTCTAACAATGTCAGACCAGTTGATAATAACTGAATATTTAAAATCCCACATTCATTTTCATATCTTTCTCTTGAATGTTTTTTGTCTGAGCCATTATATGTATGTATTTGAATTGATTTTGGTTAAGAATCATCTAACACCAGAAGCAAATTACAAAGATGACCCCTATACAGAACCATTAAACATCAGATGTGAAGCTATCATTCTATTGTGATTGCTGAGTCATGTGAACAGGAATAAAAGGAAAAAGAAGTGTAAGATACATATGCTTCAGAAGAAGAGGATGGACAAGAAACATACTGCCCCAGCTGACCAGTGAATGGATTTAACTTCGTTGCGCTCCAGAATACTTCTGTAGATATCACTAAGGGATACAATTGCCAAAAACAATTAAACAATTTACCAACATTGAATGGCACAATCAAGTTAGCCAAGTGATCATGAGTTTTGGATATCATGAAGTTTTAAAGTCGATTGTAGAAAATCTACACAGAATAAATTAAAGTAACTCATCAGTAGAAAGGCTGATGTTACTCATAGCCATCAACCTTAGCCATAAAGTTAAGGATACATTTGAATGGCACTGATTATGGCACCAAAAAAGCCCAGAAGTGACATGAGCTCAACTCTATCAGCATTTTTTACAAGAAACTCCTGCATAACAGAAGGAAATAAATGAAGATAAACCTTTTCTATTTACTGTGACAAGTATAACAATTTATATCCTTAATACCTGTGTTGCTTTAAGCCCCCATTGTCTTGAAATGATGAATAAAAACTAAGAATTTAAACTATTTAAGAAAACAATTACTTACAATACATAATAAGAAAACTTCTAACCGATATCTGGAAAATCAACTTCAGACCTAAATCACTCTCCAAAAAAAATAAATTCAGACCTAAACCTCAAATGAAAAAAGCCAAGCACTATGTTTCTCTGTGTTTTCCTTTTCCTTTTTGTTTTTGGTTGCCTTTTTTATATGAAAAAGTTATGCAGCACATATTAATAGGAAGGGTGACAAATTTTTAACCTGCCTCCAAGGCCAAACTGAAAACCTAAACTTAAAACAAAAGTTGGATTAAGACTATCAATTTATACACGCTATAATTAGCTAAACAAAAAGTCAGTAACACTTCTTTGAAAAAGTAAAATCATGAGAGAACAACTACCAAATGGAAGCAGCATGGAGGATCAGAGAACAAGCACTGATTTTCACCTAGACAAAATTATAGCACGCAATTTGGCTTACCTCACTGACATTACTGATAGCATACAGCGTTGCTCCAGCAATAACAAGAGCATCTCCTTTACGAGGGTTGCTCCCACCTACAAGAAAGAAGCCCACTTGTTAAGAGATTATCATTCAATTCTATGAGACAATGGAAATGGTTACGAAATGTTATACAAAACAACAATGCTACAGTTGCATCTCAAATATGAGAGTTTAAGTACATTCAGTATCTCCAGAAAGGAGAATCAAGGCATACAAGGTAAATTGATAATACCTTAGAACATGTTGGCCTATAGCTGTAGGGAATACTGTTTTCAATATCTTTCTGCACTCAATATATCAATAGCCACATCCCAGAAGGAACCACGGATTCATGAACATGAACGAAAGCACACATGTATATAGTAAAACTATTCTCCTATCTAGCACATTCATTTAGAGAGTGAAATGAGAGAAAAATCAAACAACCCTTGCCTACCTTACAAGCGAGTGAAACTATCAAAACACGAACATAACATACTATCCTCAAAGACAGCTCAATGAAATTGGAAAATATTCCATCCAAAAGCTACATTAAGATTTAACTTAAGGTCATGGAACAGACATCAGTCAAACACTAAAGAAAAATTAATTAAAGAGATAGGGCAAAGTTACCTGATCGATCACCAGTGTGAACATCTGAAAAAACAACCATAACAAGGCCTGCAACACAAACAGCTACTCCAGCTATTTTCTTGAATCTGTACTTTGTGCTCAAGAAAAACCATGTAAGAACCATAACAGAAGGGATTGACCAACAGTCCAGCAGCATGACACTTGTGATCGATGTGTATTGATAGGCCTTCACCACTGCCCATGAATGAAGATGAGATCAATTATCATAAGCATGAGTCACTTTAACAATCACAATTCACTATTTATACTTCACTAATGAAAGGCCTAAGTGGCATTTCTTTTGAAAATATAAAATGCAAGCGCCAGTGAGGTCAGTGACATCAAGGTAGAATAACTTGTTCCCATTATCAATTCTTCTACAAATTGTTTAAAACATGTAGCAGAACAGATACATCAGCAGCAGATGCAACTCCATACGGCTGAGAACTCGTGAGAAGTAACCCGCTTCATGATTTACACCACCATAAGGTGAAAAATATCTATTTGAAGTACTTTACTCTCGTTTATATTATCACAACTAGATACTAATCAGAGAGAATGCACAGGCTTCGGTGAAAGTTCACCAGTACCAAATTGATTATTTGCTTTATAATCAAGAGATATGCAATTTCCTAGTACATCTTCAGGATTTTTTAATCTCGTAGATACTAAAAATACAGGATCAGTAAAAGAAAAAAATTACAATCAAATGAAAAATATAGTTAGTACAAATGTTTAGCTAAAAAGTCAACAGTAGAGCAGAAAATAAATAACCTATATACCCAGTCAGTAGCACCAGTAGAGTAAAGACTCACCAAGAAAATTGGCCTCTACATCGACCAATGAAAGAATAGCATAGTAGTACCATTTTGCCTGCACAAATTCCAAAAGGAGATCCAAAAACATCAACATGTAATATTAAAATTGCAGCCAAGAAAGATGAAAACAAAGAAAAGACCATTCAACAAAAAAAGAAATTTTAGCCAAAAATTCTTCGCTGTCAACTCAAATTGGTTTATATTGCAGCTGCATCACTAATCTACCCCGAGTAATTATTTCATCAGGAACTCTCCTATCACCTCAAAAAAAGACCAAGCGGAATTTCCTTCAATTTTTTATGTCCCTAACTTCTTACACCCATCCACTGCATCCCTGCAGCTTAAATACGAACATCCAATGAAGACATTAATTCTAATCAATCACTTCCCAGCCCTCATGAAAGCTCCAATGATAGAAGTAAACTCAGAAAATGAGTTCAGTAGCACTTAAATTATATACTAAACTAATTACATCTACTAAATAACGGAAGAAAAAATTGAAGTAAGAAGATTAAGCAAAGAAATTCACCTTAAGTGCTTGCTTCCGATAAAACATAATACTTCCATAAACAATGGCCAAGAAGACGTAGTTTAGAAAGGACTGAGAAGTTGGTGCATTAATTCCTGAATTAGAACCAAGTTAGAATCCTACAGTATATATATAAAAAAAACACCAACAAAGTTGAGATTTTGCATTCTAACTTAAGATTTCCTTCACAAGACAACCATCATCATCTAAACAAACAGCTATAACAACGCAGGGGGGAAAGAAGGAAACGAGTTCTGAGCAAGCAAAAGACATAAAAATTAAATGCTTGAGAAAGAAGAAAACTGGAGCTGCACCTCTTCTAGCAAGTTCAGAGGATGAAAATCCAGTAGAAGTAATGAGGAGAGAGAGAAACTGCCCCAACCCAAGAGCCACCAATGTTTTCTTCGTCCAAAACTCCTTAAAGCTCAACATTTTCTCACTCTTGCCAATCTTCTGTTAACACAAACGCAAAACAATCTACAAGGAATTTCCAAGAACCAGTTAGGTGGTTCAAGAATAAAAAAAAACCCAACTCTTTTCTGTTCAAAGGGATTGAATTAGCAAAAGAACAAGAACCCTCTTCAGTTTTGATCTTTTTTATGATGGAAAGGCCAAAGAATACAATGTTTCGTGGTTGGTGATGGTGATGATGGTGGTGATAGAATTTGAGTAGGTGACTTGATAGTGAAAGTGATAAAAGAGAGGTTTTTTTGCCAAATTGAATTTGCTCCAACAAAAAGAGAATCAAGATCAACCAACGGCTGTTTGGAGTTCCCGGGTTCTGTGCGGAACTTCACTCCAGCCGTTGAATTTTGGGGAGAGAGAGTGAGGGAAACAAAGAGGTTCGGCGATTTTGATGCCTCAACTCTCTTCCCTGAATAAGTGTATTGTTTTTTTGCTTTCTATTTTAGATCACGTACAAGAGATTTTTGAATTTTTAAATCAATTGAATAATTATAAATTATTTATCCAAAAAATTAAAATTCGGGGTTTTCAATTGATATAATTATCCATCGTATTTCAGGTTGTAATTTTTTTTATTAATATAGATATTCGGACTAGCATGCATGTATCTCAATTAATCTACGAGTTCTAAAATTAACGATTAAATTTTAAACTTTTAATCAATAGTGTTTTGACACCTGATTTTTTTAAAATAATGGTTATTTTATTTTGAAGATTAAATTATGATTTGATATGAATGAATTTAAAACAATAATTTTTTAAATTAAAATTATATTTTTTTTTTTAAAAATCAAACAGTTCTTATCTCAAGAAGATTAATTTATTGGAATGAATCAACTACTGTTTTATTTAATTTAAAACTCAAATTAATTTAAATTTTAGATTATCAAGTCATTAGATTTATCGATTTGGATTTAAAAATATTATCAATGTTTTCAAAAACTAATCATTAAAAAAAAATTACAATGATGAGTAATGTCATTCTCGCTCTTCTGTAAATTGCCAGACATCTTTCTAATTTATTCTTAAAAATATAGGAAAATATTTTAATATTTTTGTGATTTAATTAGCAAAAATGACGTATTAGAGTAATATTAACTTCCATTATTAACCTGGACGTCGATCAGAAGGCTTAGAGGGACTCATTTATTTATTTATTTTGAGACATAAACATCCACCTCTTACCCCTTCATGCATCCACATAAAGAGTTGACTTTATGGTCTCGTTTTTAATTAATTTTTTTTATATAGAAGAATTTTGTATTACCCATCGACAACAGCAATAATTATTAGCTAGTGGAACAGTTATCCCTATTTATTTTTATATTTTAAAAGTATTTTAAAAAATATTTAATTTTTTTTATTTTTTTCTTTGTTTTAAATTAATATTTTTTAGTATTTTTGGATCATTTTAATATACTGATGTTAAAAATAATTTTTTTTTAAAAAAATTATTTTGATGCATTTTCTAATGAAAAATATTTTGAAAGGCAACCACAACCACACTCCCAAGCACTTTGAAAACCATAAAGAGAATTCTTGTTTTTGTGTTTTAAAACCTTTTTTTCAAAAAAAATTGAATTTGTTTTTATTTTTTTACTTCAAATTAATTTTTTGATATTTTTAAATTGTTTTTATACAAAAATATCAAAAATAAATTTTTAAAAATAAAAAATATTATTTTATTACCCAACAAAAAAACACACTTTAAAACTTCATCATCTTTAAGTTTAAAGCTTTCACCACCACTAGATGAGAGGGGTAGTGGGAATGTTTAAGTTTACTTCTTGGAGAAACTTTAGCTTATTGAGTGAAGCATATTTATATTATTTGAGATTTCAGTTATTAGTTTAGTAGGTCAACTTTGATATAAATCAATCTAAATTAATTTTATTTTAAGATTTTTTATAAATAAAATGATATCATTTAAAATTTTTAAGATCAATTTTACTTGAATGGATGAATGAGGTTGTGAATTGACATATTATATTATTCAGATTTAATTAAGTTAATTTTTATATAGTTTGACATGAAACCCACTAGATTGATCACCGAATCAGAGAATATTATTAATAATTAACTCGTAAAAAAACAATTTTTCGTAAATAAACTAATGTATGCCCCACATAAGAGTAGACAAAATGGGAATACGCCACCACTTTCTTTTTTAATAATAATAATTAAAAAAAAAAGGCCCAAAGCTTCATGATAATCTTTTTGACCGATGATTCTGCTTGCATTGGCTATAGAGTTCGCAAAAAGGACAGAAAGCTTCTTTTTCTCCTTGCTAAGCAAAATTGACTATTTCCACACCCTTCCATCCCCTCGAAGCTTAACTTGTCAAAAAGGGATAAAGTTAAAGCTAAGAGGAAGTTTTATATTTGACAAAGTACAGATAATTTAATTAGTAAAAAAATTAAGAGGCATTAGTGATTTAATGTAGCATGAAGAACTTTCATTGTGAATGAATTTTTTTTCCTTGAGTTTTGTTTTTCATTTTATTCCCTCAATTTTTTTTCTTTTTGTTTGGTCATTTAACATTGTGTCAATATTAGGTTAAAATTAGCTTGAGAATTGA
The DNA here is from genome assembly GCF_000002775.5 of Populus trichocarpa. Lineage (NCBI taxonomy): Eukaryota > Viridiplantae > Streptophyta > Magnoliopsida > Malpighiales > Salicaceae > Populus > Populus trichocarpa. The sequence continues at coordinate 22,208,864 of NC_037286.2, read as the reverse complement.
GGTATAACTTTTCTCATTTTACCTTCTATTAAGTTATTATATTTGCACGATTTGGTTTATAGGGTTTAGCTCCCTTACCTGGGTTTATTGGTGTTTTTCTTATCCTTTTGTTAATTTTTTTTTTAATTTCATCCTTCTACATTTGAATTCTTGAAAATTAGGTATCGTAATTTTTTTATTTTCTTTCTATGAGATTATTCTAGCTTCACAACCCGGGCACATGTTTTGCATACTAACTCGGGTTGACTCGGATCACTTTTATTTTTTAATTTTTTTTAAAAGTTTATCATCCAACATTAGGTTGTTTAGAAATTAAGCTTCAATTTTTTTTTCTTTTGAAAAATATTCTTTTTATGCATGTCATCATGATCGTTTTTTATTTTTTAATTTGGTCTATTTTTTATAGTGTTTTTTCTTTTATATATCATATAATTAGATGAAGTCATTTTATCTTGTCTATGTGGGTATATAACCTAAATTGCAAAAACAAATTATCCTTTTTTATGTAATTTGTTTTTGGCTTGGACCGTGAATAACTACCTAGTTATTATTAAATTATATGATATTTTTAAAATTAATAAATTTATTTTTATAATTTGTATTTTTGAAAAATCATATTTAATTGTGTTATTCACAATGCGTTTCTTAATATGTTTTTTTTTTTAAAATACCATTCAAATAATTTTTATTTATTCTTCCTTTTCTTTTAGTTTGGAAGTGAGTTTATTTAAAAAGAAAACTTTAATGATGAATTTATTGGTCTTAAAAAAAATCCAAAGAAATTATTGGTTATTTATTATTTTTCATAGAATTTCCCATGTAAAAACTAGAATGAGTCCCATTTGGATTGACTCATAGAATATTAAATCCTGCCTCCTCTTCTAAGAGTCTTGAGTTCGAACCACTTATTTGTAATAAAAAAAATACTAATCTTGTTTTCAAATAGGATCAAATGATAATTAATTGTATATTTTTATTGGAAATATTAGGATTTATAGATGAAAGAGGATGGGAAGGATGCAAATATATATTACATTTTGGACCCTTAACTTAACCGATAAAAAAGTATAACAAGTTGTAAAATAATGTTGTCAACATACGTTTAATAAGTTAAACCGATTAAAATTTTAAAAAAACCGACCAGTTTGGTTCGGTTTCGGTTTTATAAGTCAAAAACTGAAAAAATCAAACCGAAAAAACTGAGCCAAAACAGGAAAAAACTGAGCCAAACCGGTTTAAACCGGTTTTTATCCAAAACAACCAAACCGAACCGAAACCGGTCGGTTTGAACCGGTTTCGGTTTCGGTTTGGTTATTTTTTTTTTATAAAAACCGAATCGAATCAAAAATAATTACCTCTAGTACTTATAGATAAGGAATTATTCAATATTAATTCCAACTTCAACCTTACATGGAAAAGAAAAAGTAATGACAAAAGAAATCCAAAAAACCTAATATTTACAAATAGTTTTTTTTTTAAAAAGCTTAATATGAAAGCATTTTATGTATACCATATACTAGATTGAGTTTGGTTGTAAATCCGTGGAGGGGGCATATATTCTTAATTAGGAATATGCTGTATATAAAATTCTTTTTAAGCTTTTTCTTTATTTTTTATATTTTAACAACGTCCGTCCTCTTTATTTTCTCTAAGAAAAAGGGAACAAGGAGCTCCGACAGAAGGAACATTTTTTCCCCTTCAAAACATTCGATTTGTGTCATATCTTGCTTGCAGCAGCCGACATGCACGGCAATGGCCGCTCGGCACCATTCTTCTCAGCACTTTCTCCTCAACACCTACCCCTTTCAAGTATCCACACCGATTTATTAATTCATTTAAACCGGCAATGCAATAACATATATATATATATATATATATAACATGCTTCTTTGGATTCAGATTCCTACATATGGAAGGCATGTATCATGCCCCATTCTCATTATTTTTAATTTTATTATTTTTTTCCATCAAACGCATATAATTTCTTATCATTATATAGTATAGTTCATGATTATTTAATTGCGCTGTATAACAGTTCGGGTCAAATTTTTTTTCAATATAAAAAATAATTTCTTAGCATTGCTAACATGCTTTCTAATAAAATTTTATTTTTAATTATGAATTCAAAATCTGAAATATATTGGAAGATAATTTTTTAAATATTAAAATAATAATATATTGAAAGAAAATTTTTAAAAAATAGTAAGATAATAATATATTAGATCGACTTGAATCAACTCGAGTTAACCTAATAAATTCATGAACCAGATAGGGATAACTCTATAGAAAACAAATAAAAATAAATTATAAAGTTTAATTTCTAATAATCAATTAAATACTGAAAAATAAAATAAAAAATATTAAATTAAAAAAATAAAAATAAAAACCTAAATTAATTTAGATTAACTTTCTAAACCTAGAACTAGAATCTAGGCCACACAAAGACTTATATGGGGGTGGGTAGAGCATAGAAAAAAAGTAGACTAAAAATAGTAAAACAGAAGAAGAAGAAGCAAAGCATTGTTATATTAATAATTACTTTTGGACCTTTAATTAATTTTCCTAAAACGGTGAGGAAGCCTATTGCTCTCTCTCTCTCTCTCTCTCTCGCTTTTATGAAATGACAAGGCTTCAGCTAGCCGCGTAATGTGCCCTTATTGCCCCTCCCTTTCTCTTTTGACCTATCAATACAATAATGCATGGTTTTGGTCTTTTACTTTTTTTTAATTTTCCATCGTTGACTTCGACAGCTCCACAAATGCGAAAGATTCTGATATTTACTTCTCCACTGTGGTAGTGGTAGGAGACTTCTTCACACTTCTGCCACTACCGTCGTTTTGCTCTTGTTATTATTTCTACTTACGCCTTTTTTTGTAGCAGGAAGGTGCATGCTCAAGTTATTAAAAACACTTTTTTTATACGACATGTAACATGTAATATATATACTCAAATTATAAACTCCAATTGTAAATTCATAAATAAAATTTTTTAACTAAAAATTATAAAATCACAAATAAAAATTTAAGAATATGAAAAATACATTCCTAACTATTACACAGTTTTCTCTTTGCTAGCAAGAATATAAAAAGACTCTTTTTCTAGCCATAAACCCTGAAATATCTTTTGTAATCAACCCAACCAAATGATTTCCATGGCCAATTATACAGCAGAGTTGCTATGCCATTCTCCTTTGCAAGCATCACAAAGCCCCACCAAACTTCCACAAGCAAATGTGTATTATTCACAGTGAGTCAAGCAATCTGTTTCAAACAGGTTAGGTTTCTAAAAATAAGCAAATACATTATCCATAAGTGTGCAAAACAAAGCAATTCATAATCACACAACAACTAAAAAAATGTACTTAATTCCCACAACATGCATGTCTACGCAAATAAGCAGCAGTGGCGACATACATTAGTGCCAACGTCGTTTCAAATTCACACACAAGCAAGCAGCAGTGCCAGAAAAAAAAGAAAGTTCAATTAATTAATAAAAGAAAGCTTTTTTAGCCATAGAAATCACAACCAAAATAATCGAGATTATCATGGAATTTTACAGCATATAACTGATGCACAGGCATGATGTTGTTTTTCCTTTTCAAATAAGTTTCTGTTTTCCTTAGTAGCTTATATTTGTTCCTTCAATATCTGGAGCATTAAAATAATTGAATAGAATCATAATACAGTTATTGATGGGAAGCCAGTCCTATGCTACGAGGCACATACACACCCTATGAGCAGTTTGATAGGAATGCATCCTCTTAATGCTAGGAAAAGCAGAGAATCGCATAGCTGTGATGGTTCCGCAGTTAAATTCAAAAGTCTCAAAAATTTATGATGCCCACTTTGATGATGAAACTAATTGGAGACAGATGCATTTGGGAAGGTAGAAGGCCTACCCATATCCCGACAACAACATAGTGCAATTATAAAAAGAAATTCATTACTAGATGACATTGTTCAGCTCCCAAACAGAAACATAATATAATTAATTTCCCAGTATATCTTTGATCTGCTTCCTCTCCTAGAAGGAAATCACCAAGATACATGCACACAGCAGGATCCAGACGAAATACATAGATGCTAAAATCGCTGAGGGTTAGTATAATATCTAGAAAGAAAAGAAAAAACCCGGAAACCATTACCAATAGTAAATCCCACAGTTTTAAAACCCGGACCGGCCCGGCGGGTTGACCCGAGCGACCCGGGCCTGGGACTGGTCCGGGTGGAGGCAAAAACCCGCTTGGGAATTGGCTCGGTGAAACCCGGTCGACCCGGGACCCGGGCCACCCGGTTAAACCCGGCTGAGACCCGGTCTCTTATATATATAGACGTTAAAGGACGCCGTTTTGGCCTTTTAAAAAGCGAAAACGATGAAGAATAACAAAGCAGAATTTGGGACACACTGACCACAGAGCAAACCTAATTAACAAAAGATTTCATCACAGCCAATGCAGCTGCAGTCTGGTCTAGAAGCTTCTGGCTCTCTTCTTTGCTCTTGCCAATTAGGATTTTTGTGTTTCGAGTGATCAATTTGCCCATCGAAGTTGAAGTGAAGGGAGTGAGTTGGTTACAGAGGAAACTCCATTCTAAGGCTTTAAAGGTTTCGAGTTGGAGTGAGCGAGCTGGTAGAGTGAGTTTCGGTGAGTGTGAATCAAAGGGTTTTGTTAGGGCTTTGGTGGAGAAGGGTGGTTTGGTGGAGAAGAATAGTTTGGTGGTGGAGAAGAGAATCAGGGATTTTTTAATGGATATGAAGTGATTGGAGAGTTCCATTAATAGAAGATTTTTGAGGGAGAGAAGGAAAGGGATGGGCTATTTGGCATCAACTTATCCTTTTCATTTTTAGTTAAGAAACTATTGAAACTAGCGAGCTGGAGGAGTGAGTTTCGGTGAGTGTGAATCAAAGGGTTTTGTTATGGCTTAGGTGGAGAAGGGTGGTTTGGTGGTGAAGAAGAGAATCGAGGATTTTTTAATGGATATGAAGTGATTGGAGAGTTTCATTAATAAAGGATTTTTTAGGGAGAGAAGGAAAGGGATGGGCTGTTTGGCATCAGCTTATTCTTTTGGGTTGATCCGGGTCAACCCGAGTCAACCCATCTGATCCGTGACCCGATCACTTGACCGGGTCGGGTTTCAAAACTATGATAAATCCATAATCACCATAATATTGACAGAGATTCAACTGACTTGCTTTTTGTTATTTTTTTTTAATGAAATATAGTTTGATGATCTTGATCTTCTTTTGGTAATTTTTAGGTACAGGCCAAAAGGTAAAGCAAATTCCAAGTATTTTGATAGGTACTCTTCTCAGTTCAGTTACTAATTTCTTTCTCATGCAAGAACACAGAACATGACAAAATAAACCACCATTGAATAAAATAAAACACAGAACACAGAACAAGAAGGAAACAATTCTCATGCAACAACAACATCCTTATAAATTCTTACCTTCTTCTTGCCAAGAACATTCTGGTGAGTGAAGAGTCGAAACGTGTAAAATCAAAGGCGTTGCTGGTGAGTGGAGAGTGGAACCAATTTCTCACTTCTCAGTCTGATTTCTTGATCTGCTTGGCTGCTGGTGATTTTGGGGTTCTTGCAGATTTGGATGGGGGGGAAAGGGAAAAGGGTAAAGGGTAAAGCAGAAAAGAAAAATGGAGACGTTGACAGGGGAAAGGGTAAAGCAGAAAAGGATAGTTCACATTGTTTTTCATTTTAGCAGAAATCGTAAACTCGGACCGGTTTTTACGTTTTTTACGGGTTGACCTGATTTTATGCGAGTTTGACCGATTTTACCAGTTTTCGAGTTTTAAACCCGATTTTACACGTTTTATGCCTTTTGACTCGTAAAATCGGCGATTTTACGAGTCAAAACTCGTTTTTAACAACCATGGGCATGCTTGTTAAAATTGATCCAATTTTAACAAATTAAAAGCGTACAGATAGAATTAGAGAATAATATAAATTATATTTTAAAATATTATCTAACAATTTAAATTATTAGGTTTACATATTTCTTTGACTTGATATCAGAGCTTTAATAACTAAACAGTTACGAGTTCGAATCTCACCATCTCTATTTATTTGATAAAAATTAAGCACAAGTTAATGTGAGTCTTTGCAAGTTTCAAGCTCAAAGGACTTTCACTTAAAGATAATGTTAGAGAATAATATAAATCATATCTTAGAACGTCACATAACAGTTTAAGTTATTGGGTTGAGATAATTCTTTGATAGGTAGGCGGTTCAAATCGATCTGATTCAACAGGTTAATCTAAAAACTTAATGGCTTAGCTTATATTAAATTCTTAATATGATTGTTTAAGATATTAATCCGATTAAAATAAAACTTGATAGGCTAATTTATGTTATTATTTCCATTTTTTCTTTCTAGTAATGCAAAATGATATATTTGTTAAACTTGATTTGATTTGTTAGATTAATTTAAAACTAATCCAAATTAAATTTTTAATTAAATCGTTTAAATTATTTACTTGATCAATTTTCAACTAGGTTAAAAAATTGACTTTGAAAAAAAAGCTAAAGTAGGATTAGAACCTTGGATTTTTTTATTAACTTAAAAATTCTTACAAACTCATCAAAACAAACAAAATAACTCAATTTAGTTTTTAAGAATGACAATTGGATGTTTGTAACCCATTTTTGGGTCCCCACAAATATAAATATATATATATATATATATATATAAAAAAGAATTTGAACAGTGTCGTTTTGACACTGTTCCTCTACCCGCCGCGGGCCCTGCCAAAATCAAGGGAGCTGAACCTCGACAGTCGCGCCCAATGGCCGACCAGCCGCAGCATGATTTGCTCCCAAGGCGCACTAGCAAAAGAGAGGAGGGGGGAGTTTTTTTTAAAAAAGAACGAGAGAGAGGGACGAGAGAGGGGGCTGGAAAACTAAAGAGGGGGAAAGTTTTTTTTTGAACAAAGGAGAGGGGAACGGGAAAGAAGCAAAGGAAGAAAGGGGCCAAGGGGCCAAGCAACGCTAAAACAAGAGGGAGGTGAGATGTGAAGGAGGAGAGGTAGAGTTTTGAAGGGGGGAGAGGGATCTTTTGAAACTGAAAGGGGAGGGAAGTTTTGAAACAAAGAAAGCTACTGTGAGAGGGTAGGAAGAGAGGAAACGAGATAGGAAAAGAAGGGGAGAAAAACACAGAAGAAGGAACGAAAGCAGGGGAACCTTTGGAAAGTTGAACGAGAGCAGAGTGAACGGAGAGAAGAGAAGGAAAGGATTTCTGAAACAGAGGGAGGGAAATACAAACACACCAACGCCACCTGGATCGGGAACACAGCAGCACTGCCCACGCCACCACCATCCTTCATCAGCTCATCATCTTCTAGCCACATGCCGCGCCACTATTAAAGAAAAAACAGGAGCCTGCACCTCTACGCAGGCGAAGAAAGCAGCAGCAAGGCACTGCCCGACACTGAGAACAGCCCCCCATCTTCTTCCCAGCCGCGACAACACCACCAGGAACAGCGCACGTCCTCTCCACCACCACCAGCTGCCACTGTCTTCCTAGTCGACAACAGCACAGTTGGAAGCAGAAGGAGAAAGGGAAACAGAGGAGAACATAGGAACTTAGAGAAGAAAAAGGAAGAAAGGCTGAATACCGCACTCCAAAGGCCGACCACCATCTCAGCCATCCTCCGGTCAGCAACCACCACCAGCACCTCCACGACGCCACTGTAGAGAGAGAAGAACGTTGTTGACAGAGGGAGCAAAGGAAACAAAGAGAAGAAGCAGTGCCGAAACAAAGGGAGGAGGAAGAAGGTCGCAGCAACCACCAGCAAAACCACCACCAGCACCACTGTCAGCTCCTCTACCCAAGCTCATCGTCGCAGGTAACTCTTCCCCTGTTCATCTTCTTGCATGCAGAACGTGCACTGTGCACGTTCTGCAAGCAAGAAATTAATTAGCTGGTTACTGTGCAGGGGCACAGTAACCGGCTAATTAATTCCCCCGGTTACTATGCAGGTCTAATTAATTAACATGTTACTGTGCAGGTGCACAGTAGCCACCTAATTAATTAACGGGTTACTGTGCTTATGTACAGTAACCCGGTTACTATTTGTGCACAGTACCCCGTCACTATTTGTGTACAGTATCTCCGTCACTGTTGTGTACAGTATCCCGTCACAGAAGAAGCATGATGGCCTGTTGGGCCGAGATCGGCCCAACCCAGTCTGGGCCGAGATCGGCCCAACCTTTCTTTGTTGGGCTGAGTCCGGCCCATTTATCTGGGCCGGCCCAGCCCGATTTGTTTTTTATATTATATATTATATATTATAATTTGTTATAATATATGTGTATATATATATATATATATATATATATATATATATATATATATATATACAAAATATGATAATTAAAAATATATATATATTTGGAAAAATCTAAAAAATATGGTTGATTTTTTTGCATATTTTTATCAAAGTGGATTAATATTTGGTTGTATTTTTATACCGTAAGGATACAAACCCAATATTAAAATACCCGATTTGCGTCAAAGCGTACAAAAAATACATATTTAAAAAATGTTTTGTTTTAAAATACGGCCTAGTCTCTCCAATATATATATATATAAATATTATAACATCATATTTTCACACAACAAAAGAAATTTCAAAACGATATATGTATTAGCATGCATTTTGGCTTTAATAACCAGTTTATTCAAGCCATGAGAACTAGGCTAATATTTCAAAAATTCTAAAAAAATCTTTTTGTCTTCTTTTAGTATTTAGGATTATGAATTTATACATAAAACGTATTCCTGATATTAAAAATATGGTTTTTTTACATAGATATTAGAACGGTTAGGTTTTACCCGATAAGATAAGGACCTCCTTATTGAGGAGGACTTTTCTTGAACCATAGACGGACCAACATACATAGACATTAGAACGGTTAGGTTTTACCCGATAAGATAAGGACCTTCTTATTGAGGAGGACTTTTCTTGAACCGTAGACGGACCAACAACTAGGAAACACAACGAGACCTTGAATTTTATCAGACAAATAAACAATGCAGCTTACCTTAGGTAGGGCGTATTTGGGGTGCTAATACCTTCCCTTTACGCAACCAGTCCCCGTGCCCGATCTCTGAGACCAGTTAGGGTTCCTAGTGACCAAAATACTAGGTGGCGACTCCCACACCATTTTTCACTACTAAGAGACAACGAATTCCTTGTCTCCCCACATTGACCAGATGTATCCCCCATTACATTACATTACATTTTTTTTTGTGGGTGGACGATCGCCGCGACGTCGCTCACGTGCGACAGAATGGCGACTCCACTGGGGACCTTGTGGACTAAGCTTTGTTTTTGTCTGATTTGTTTTTGTTTTCGTGTGTTTATTGTTAAATATAGAACTGTCTCATGCGTATATGCTTTAAATATTTTTACACATTGTTCATACATTATATAGAACTGTCTCATGCATCACATACTTTGATTATTGAGAGCACACACAAACTTTAAGTTAAGTGGGGGACTAGCAGCTTACCTTACGACTGTTAGTCAAGGTTTAAGTTTGTGTAAACCCCAACTCTTCGCTGAGTGCTTAGACTGGTAATAGTTGGTACATGTGCCATCTCATTGCCTACAAGCCCCCATATTGCCTCCACGAGGGCAATCACTGGGACAGCAAGAGACCCCTTTTAGAGACCAAGTAATTCTTAATATGATTGTTTAAGATATTAATCCGATTAAAATAAAACTTGATAGGCTAATTTATGTTATTATTTCCATTTTTTCTTTCTAGTAATGCAAAATGATATATTTGTTAAACTTGATTTGATTTGTTAGATTAATTTAAAACTAATCCAAATTAAATTTTTAATTAAATCGTTTAAATTATTTACTTGATCAATTTTCAACTAGGTTAAAAAATTGACTTTGAAAAAAAAGCTAAAGTAGGATTAGAACCTTGGATTTTTTTATTAACTTAAAAATTCTTACAAACTCATCAAAACAAACAAAATAACTCAATTTAGTTTTTAAGAATGACAATTGGATGTGGCCTATCATGTGTCCGATATCATTCTATTTAGATTGGATTTTTATTTTTATATGAAGTTGATTAGGGGGTGTTTGAGAGTATGGTAGTTGTTGTTTTTTAAAGTGTTTTTCGTTTAAAAATACATGAAAATAATATTTTTTATTTTTTAAAAATTATTTTTGACATCATTATATTAAAATGATATAAAAATACCAAAAAATATTAATTTGAAGTAAAGAAAAAAATAAAATTTTTTAAAATATTTTTAAAAATGCTTTTAAAATACAAAAACAAAAGACCCTTATCCCATCATTCTATCCCTACTTCAATTACTATTTCTTAATTAATTTTTTTAATATATATATATAGCACTCATATCTCTTGTGCCGTATCATGACAAATTCTCGAATATATTTGAATTTTAATTTTGGGAGAAATTCATTTAGTGTCGAAATGTTTAAAGTTAAACAAATTGTCTGAAGACCAAACCTCAGCTCTACACCTACAATTTGTTTCCAGCTTAGCACTCACTTGATTCTATCATGCAATAAGATCATTAAGATCATGCTCTAAAAATATTTGATTGAAATAATGGGAAAACTTGGTATATCAAAAGAAAAAAATAAAAATAAAAGTTCATGTACTTAATTGAGAAAAACTAAAAGTTGGTGCACCAACATTGCAATTTTTCTTTAGCAAATGTCAAAGTACATGTCAGAAAAAAGGGAACAATTAAAGTTCATATACCCAATAAAGAAAAGATATAAAGATGGTGTACTAATAGTATAGTTATCAATAAAAATAGCAAAAAAAAAAAAAAAAAAAAAAGAGAAAAAAAAGCCATTTTTGATAACATGGGGCACCGATTTAGAAGTCCAATGGACTAGAAATTATTCTAACATTCTTTATTGCCCCCTTGAATCATGAATTGCAGTCCACTACAAGCCTACAACTAGCAGAATTTCTCGAAATCTAAAAGAAATTTCTCTGCGACAAACTTTGGGCTCCTTGTTTGTTTTCTTTTTCTTGTCCAATTGTTTTTCCATTGATCCAAAATGAGCATGATGACTGCTTTTGGCCATACAGATATGTCTGTCCAAATTACACAGATTCTTATGCACTTACACATTAAAGGCATAAATTTAGCATTCAACCTTTGCCAAAATAGCATTAATCGACAGCAACATGACCCCTCTATGTGTAAATACCACAGTTTCTAGCTAGATAACACCACATTTCCAATCTCCATAGTCGCATATTTTTCTGCCAAATCTTCTCTTTGAGCAGAGCCAGGTCAATATTGATCTCAATCTCATCACACCATGACTCGGATGAGAGGCTTCAAGATTTGCTGTGGTGTGACGACAATTTTCATCATAATTCTCGCTGCTGTTTTCACAACCTTAGCACTTACAGTATTCAAGCCTAAAAATCCCAGTATCATAGCCAACCCTGTTGGTCTCGAGAACATCCAATTCGGTGGCTCTCCAAATGTGACACTGAACGTCACCCTAGGCATGGTTGTCACCATTGACAATCCTAATTATGGGAGCTTCAAGTTCACCAACAGCACAGCTTATGTTGATTACCATGGAGTCATTGTGGCAGAAGTTCCGATTCAGGCAGACTTGATCCCAGCACATTCCAAGGTTAACATCACTACTTCTGTTGATCTTATGGCCGATGCGTTGATAAAAAATCCTTATTTCTTGCAAGATCTTATAGCTGGGAGATTTAACTTCGTATCGACATCTTCTTTACATGGAAAAGTGGAAGTGATCAAAATCTTGAAACTACATGCAACGGCTTTAAGCACCTGCGACATCACTCTTTTTGTTACTTCTCTGAGTATTGACTCCTCTTGCAAGTCTGAAATTAAGCTATAGTTGCTAAACTTGTTGTGTGTATATATAAAAAATATTTTTCGTGATCAGGTACCCGGATTGCAGTGTTCATAAGTGCTTTGCTCAAACATTTATATTAATTATAGTTATAAGATCCAAACCATGTGCGGATCATGAGTTGGGAGGATTGATTCCCAATATATATTTTTTTTAAAATAAATGATGAATTTATATACCCAAGATGGATCCTTGTAGGGATAGGATATATTAATCAATACTCTAAAAAACATGGGGAAAGTACCGTATCTTTCTCCACATGTTTTTTTTTCTATCTAAAATTGACTTATTCTTTTTTTTTTTTTCAAAATTATCTTTACCAATTTTTTTGAATATTGAATTGGTTAAGAATTTAGCTATGTAATTTTTTCTTTAAAACATTGTGGATTGCTACAATATTTCTATATATGGTTTTTTCTTTCTTTTTATGATTTTTTTTTAACATGGTCTTTGTTGATTTTATTTTTTTTTCATATTAAGCTTGTTGAGAATTTAGCTTCATAGTTTTTTTTTTAAAACACCGTTGATTACTACAGTGTTCCCCCACATGATTTTTTTTTGTTATGATTTTTTTTAAAATTATCTTCATCGATTTTATTATTTTTAATATTGAGCTGGTTGAGAATTACAACTTTAGATTTCCTCATGAAACACTATAGATTGCTACAGTGTTTCCCTGCTTGATTTTTTTTTCTTTTGTTTTTTTATGATTTTTTTGAAAATTATCTTTGTTGATTTTACTTTTTAAATATTAAACTGGTTGAGAATTCAACTTTATAGTTTTTTCCTTAAAAATATTATGAATTGCAACAGTTTTTCTCCATATAATTTTTTTTTTATAATTTTTTTTATAAATTCACAACAACGCACAAGTATGCCACAAGACCTCGTGCTGCCAAAACATCTAATTATAGTCTATTTTAGAGGTAATTATAATAAAATAGACTTAAAAGGTTGGATCCAATAATATTTAATTGGGTTTGGGCTTGCCCAAATACAATTAATAGGAGTAGAAGAGATGATTTTAGGTTTCTCTGAACCCAATCCTTACCCTCTGTTTGGGCCTAGAAATGATCAAAATGAGCAGAAACTATTTTGCTGTACCCATCAACAACACTAAAAATTCAAAGTCTTTTACGAGGTCAACGTTCTTATAGCATGGACAGGACGACAACTAGACACATCTTTAACTTGTTAGAACTACCATAAAATCCTGCAAGACATTGACACAAACCCGATTCCAAGATTTGCAGAATCATCAACACATCCATGTGCAAGTGAAAGGATTTTCCAAGCACACACTTGCTGTTGTGGTCGGCATTCCAATCAAGTACAAATGAACGGACACCCTTTTATTCAACGATGTGCTGAAATTCTGGAAACAAGAACATGCACTTTAATATTTTGTTGGGTATTCACGTTTAGATTTTAGGATTATGTTATGTCCATATGAACGAGTGATTGGCAAGTTTGCTACGTAGGTTCTACAATCCAAGACAGGCAACTTTAACACCCTGTCTTTCACTTGTACAATTATAAGAATTTAATGTCCACAATGAAACAACTAACTAAAAAAAAAAAAAAAAACTCACCATAAAAAAAAACGATGGGTTTCTATATATGCTCACACATATATGCCGTGCATACGATCAACCTATTTGTACGTTAAGAATTCTTGTATTTATTTATGTATTTAGAGTTAATCGGTAGGTGTTGGATGAATGGTCAAAGAATGAATTCAATTTAAAAATTTAAGTTGTTATATAAGTTTTTAATATATGATTTATATTATTTTCTAACACACTCTCTTAAGTGAAAGATTTTTGAACTTGAAATTTACACAAAACTTATATTATTTTATGTTTAATTTTTATTAAATAAATAAGAATGATGAGATTCAAACTCGTGATTGCTTGATCATTAAGGTTCTGATACCAATACCAAAAAATCAATTCAACCTAAAAGATTAAACTGTTATATAAAATTTTAAGATATAATTTATATTATTTTTTATTACAAATATGTGTTAAAACGTCTCCATGTTTTGTGTGAGGTGAAAGATTGATATTCTAGAATGCATGTATTCAATACCTAATTATAATTGTGTGGTGGTGAATGCATCACTGAATGTATACCATATCTTGCACCAACTTTGCTTTCTTGTAAATCAATACCTATATTTATGAATATTTTCTCGTCATATTTGAAGATACGAGATTCAGTTACAAGATTTTATGTTTTTTTTATTAACATAAGTGTCTAGGCTAGTTAGAGCGCACCTAATCCCACGGGCCTTGAATTAGATCATGTAACCTTCCAGTGACCCTAAGGTTTATAGGACTCGAACTTGTGATCTCAAGGGAGCAAATTTAGGATCTGTCTAGTTAAACTACATCCCTCAAGATTGATTTTATGCTATTCTTAATTCTTCTTGTAATGTTATATACGGGCCGGCAAAATGATTTTATGCTATTCTTAATTCTTCTTGTAATGTTATATACGGGCCGGCAAAATAGAAGAAGAAAGAAGTTCATGAATAAACAAAGTTCTTTATACAATGTTGCAAGCAAAGCAAATAGCCAAATACTCCATCGGTTGGCATTATATATTATGGCTTGTAATTGCAACTTAATTAATATTCCTCGTTACACTGTTAGCCCACTAATTAAGATTATATATTGGTACGTAGGAAGCTAGCTGCTAGAATCCATTCTCTCTAGAGATCACGGGGCATGTTGTAAACGAAACCAGACGTATAATTATTTCCTGCATATGTCACGAGATGTTGGCAACATGTTTTCTTGGTTATAAAGTCAACAGGAAATGCATCACCAAATTAATATCTATCACTGCTCTCTCTCTTCATGGTGAAGAATGAACTCATGACTTGAATTTGAAACCACATGGCTATAATCTTAGGGTATCAATTTCAAAGGGTCGCCTAATGAAAATACACTGGCTGAAATCTTAGGGTTAAAATTAAAGAGAATTTATTAATTTTTTTTATAAAAATTCAAAAATGATATTAACACCATGGCTTAGAAAATGTTCAACAATCAATTATTCCTCCCGACCCATGCATGTTTCGTCAATCGGCTAGGGTCAATGCAGTCTCCAGCAGCATGTAGTGTACCTTGACCGATAATCACGCTAAGCCATTTTCATCAATCAGGACCTTAATTCTTACAGAAGCAATAACTACCTAGGACATCAAGTTGGACAAAACCCTATTTTAGTCTCCATGTGTATATATCGACTTTAACAACAGTTAAAATAACTATCTCAATTTAATAATTTAAGTTATTAGATAAGATTCAAGATATAATTTATATTATTATAATACATCCCCTCAAGTAAAAGTTCTTTAAACTTAAAATTTGCACAAATTCATATTATTTTGTGCTTAATTTTTATGAAATAAATAAAGATGATGAGAGTTGAACTCTTAACCACTTGGTTATTAAGACTCTGATATTATATCAAAAAATCATTTTAATCTAATAATTTAAATTATAAAATAAAATTTTAAAATATAATTTATATTACTTTCTAATAAAAATAATATTTTTCCATCCATGGCATGCCGGCCGGCAGGCTGTATATGACACATTAGTACCTTTTGGAATTGGAACTTGGACGATGGTTTCCACCCCGTTAGGCGGAAAGCATGCAGCTCTACCGTTCCCTAATAATTTTGCTGTAATTTTCATACAAGTCATTGCTGTATAATTTCTACCTATTCTATCGAAACAAGGAGTTGTTAATAGTTCAGAGAGTATAATTCTAAATAGAATAATTACTCGTTGACTGAGTGGTTATTTGAAGCTATTAATGTAATTATAGTGTTTTCAAGATTATGGGATATAATAAAATAATGTTTATGATGAAACAAGCGCAAATATTTAATTGTTGGTAATTATAATAATTACATAGCATTAGCAACATTACAAAGAGATTAAATAATTTTTCAGGGTATAATACGTAATCTACTAAACAGTTCATAATCATTTACTTCTTAAAGTGAATAGTATTTATTTTATTTTTAAATATAACAATTTGTTAAAAAAATAAAAAACAAGTAATCACTCACACAAGGGGGGATGCATGCATGGGCTAGGGTGGGCTATAGCCTATGTCAAGATTTTATCAATATTTTTTTACTAGTTTTATATAAAGAAAATTTGTAATTCTCAATTGAGGTATCAAAAAATTCTGAAAATTTACGTGGAGCCTTTTAATATAATGTTTTAGCTTGGGTTAAAATTTCAGAATTTTTGAAGAAATTCAGAAATTTGATAAAAAATCACAATTTGATCAATTTTACGTTATTGGGTGTAATTTTCAATCTGACCATCAGATTGAGCTGAAATTTTACGAGGGATCTTAAAATATATTGAATAAAATCTGGTTAAAATTTTAGAATGAACAGATTTTGGTAGTGCTAACAAAAAAAGAGTCAAATAAAAACAAAACGACTCATTAAGGGTAAAATGATTATTTGCTATTAAAAAATAAAACAAATAAGTTCTTTCTTCCTTTTATATGTTGCCGACTGGGTAGAGCAGAATAGAAAAAGAAAGAAAAGAAAAGGAGAGAGAGAAAGAGAGAAAAGTAAGGGAAAAATATAAAAAAAATCCAAGGAAAACAAAATAAGAAAAGTGAGAGAATAACCTTGTAAACTTACAAAGTCCAATAAATACTAATCTAAGAAAGAATCAAGTGAAGGAAGGAAGAATTGAGAGAGGGAAAAAATTTAATTACTTTGTTTTTCAGTTGACATGAGATTGTTATTTTATCCCGGTTGAGGGGTTATTACAATATCGATTCAGATTCGATTATAGATGAATTATATTCCACAAAATATCGAAGGATGTAACTTTAATAGTGAATTTATTTTTACTTTCACTTTAATTTTATATACTTTCAAATTTATTTTTTAATATTTTAGATAATGTATTTGAATTAAAACTTTACTGTTAACTTTAAAAATTCATGTACATGAGTTAATAATTTATCTTTAAAAAAATTTATATATTTATTTAATAGCCCAGGGCAGGAAAAATTTCTGGCTCCGCCCTTGTACATACATATTCAGAATATATTTTCTTATATATTTTTCTCAATGCTTAGAATACAAGACAAGTAATTTATTTATAGAAGAAAAAATTGAGAACATTTAAAGGATACTAGAAAACTCAAATGTCATGAAAAACCAAGAGACTAAACCTAAGAGTCATGAAATCCAAGAGATTCTAATGGAAATTCAATATATATAATTATAGGTTTTATAACACTTTCGTTTGAATTGCCATGTACTAAAATGTATCTCATTAAAATCTTGCAAAAACCTAAGTGAAGAAAAAAGAGTACAACATTCTTATGTGATTTCTGAATATTTCAAAATTCTATAGAAAATTTTATATAGATACTTCAAGATCTATATTTGAGTACTTCAGGATTCACAAAAATATCAAATTACCTCATTAAAACCTTGCAAAGAAAAACCTAATGGGAAAAAACCTAAGCGAAGGAAAAAGAGTACAATTTGTATTGACTTCACCTCAAAAGTATGTGTTTTATGATAAACTTTTAAGATGACACAGTCCAATATTATGGACAAGTTTCTTGAAAGTTGAGGCTGGTAAAGACTTTTTAAATAAGTCTGTTAAATTATCACTTACCCTAATTTATTTGATATTATTTTTTCCTTTCAGTTGAAACTCGTAAGTATAAAAAAACTTTACTCTTTTTAAAATTACTTTACAACTGAAGTTGTAAATTTTATAACACAATTTGAATATAATTTACATTTAGAAAAATAATATATATAATTTACATTTAAAAGATAATTATATAAAACAACTTTGCTTTTTTTTTTTTTATAAATTACTTCACAACTCGAAAGTTGATGAAATTGTGATTATAATTTTGGTCTTTTTAAAATTACTTGGATAATGAGTTAAATTATTGAGTGATATGAGAAATTATTACGACATGATAAATACAAGTTTTTATAATTTATAACTTGAAGGTACTACAATTAAAATTATACTTACAACTGTTTAGCAATGTGGAATGTTGCGGAAAGTTCTTGCAGTTTAGTCCTCATTATTTATGAAAAGAAGAAACGTAGCTCATTCATTTAAAATTTCATAATTGGACCCTTTCTTTTGAAATGTTTTCTCTCCCTTTATCAAAATCAAAATATCCTCTCATCTGATCCTTTATTTTCATACAAAAAATAAAGATTCTCAACAAAAATAATCATCTCTATTAAACATCTATTATAACTCTCCAGGGACCGAAGTGTAATGTAAATGAAGTTTGAGAAATAAACTATAAATGTTAAGAATATTAGAGATTGGAATGAACATTTGTCATAGTAAAATAAAATAGAATTGAATCACATGAATATACTGCATTCGGGATAAAATATACCGCTCAATTTTGTGCTGTCTAAAAACGATAACATACTGCAAGCTAGCTAACACTTTCCATTTAGACCTGTGGACTTGCCATTTCTGCTACTGTTTGTACACAACGTGCAATTGTGCTGTATACTAGTCAGTAATCACTTTCCATTTAGACCTAACGTTTTGCGAGAAGTAAGTACGTACGTGATGGGAGGGAGATATATGGCTTGACATTTGGGTAGGTAAGAATTTTACACTTCTCTTTGGAATGTCAATTGCGTAGAAGTTTTGAACACAATGTTGGCATCGCATATATGGCTTGGACATTCTAGTCATAGTTCAACGGTAACAAGTAAAGATGGGCAGGAAGTCTCCATATGTACTAGCTAGCATGCACGCACATGAGGACGGGAATTCATTCCTCCACAGACTGGACTCATCATTTCTGTTGAACTGAATGCGACCTGTAATGTATATATATATAACATACATCATGACCTAACGTATCATCATTTCAGATCATCGTGTTTTAATTTTGTCTTCTTTTTCAACCGGAGTGGGATCGTTTGTTTACGCGGGATGCAGCTCGTGAAAATCGTGTATTTTATGGTTTTTTCAGATATTGACATGGCTTTGGTTTATGACTGAATTGTTGGAGAATCCATTAGCCAAATCCAGCTAATCTGGGACGAGGCTTTATTGCTGTTAAGTTATTGTTCAATCATAGAAAATGGAGTGAGAAGAGTGATGAGCCTAGCTTGGCAGGATGCCTTTTCCTCCCTCTTCTTCGTACCATCCAAAAACGCCCATGGAAATAACGAAAGTGAAATAATAATTAAGAATAGTTATAAAACCAGATAAGTGATGAAGTCTCACCTCTTTTTTTTTTTTTTTAAAAGATTAAAATGATATTATTTTAATTTTTTTTTTAAAAATCAATAAATAAAGGACTGGATTTGACAGGATTAGTTTTAAATCAACCAAGTCATGTATCAACTTGGATTTTTCATAGGATGAACTAATTTTTTCCTCATATTTTTTCTTTAACACAAATTGGTCTAGACCTAAACCAACTAGGTCCATGGTCGATCCTTGAACCAGTCCGAGATTTATAACTATATTGTCAAGTCAACTCATTTAATTATAACCTCTAAAATACATGAAGTTGTTAATTTGCTCCATTGCAAATAAAATTATGCTAAGAAACCGCAAGTAATTCAAGAACTTAAAATAAAGGGGTCATGAATGTGATGAGTACGTACCTCAATATTTACTTATTTATTACTTTTTGGGATAGCCTAAATTAGTACCTAACTTTTGACCCTTTCTCAATTGGGTCCTACACTATATTTTTACTAATCGAGTCCAAAATGTATAAAAAGCCCTCAATCTGATCCTTACATTGACAGATATGCCCACCATTATCTACAGGCTGGGAACCTAATTGAGAGTATATATACATGTCTTTTGAAGAAAGGATCCAATTGAGGATTTTTGATATGTTGGGGACCTTGATTAGTTAGAAATATATATGTTGAGGACCCGATTGAGAAAAGGGTTATAGGTGAGAGACTAATCTGAGCTCAATCTTTTATTATTTATATATAATAAATTGATAATAATAATGATAATAATCAATAAATAAATAAATAATACTCCACAATCTCTCTATTGATACGTTTTTATGCAATGAATTGATCCAAATGGCTTCTCGTGTGGTGTGAGTATATATAATTTCTAAACAATTTTAAAATATTATAAATTAATTTCACATCAATTTAATACATTAAAAAACATAATTTCAAAGTTCGAATTCATAAAATAAAGAGAATTAGCAAATCTCTTCCGCTATCAAACCTACTCTTAAAGTTGTAAAAAAGGTTTTACTCTTGTTCGTTGTTCTGATTTTTTTTTCTCTCCATGAAATGGCCAGCAGCTTTTAATTAGGTATAGACAAAGGTGACACCCTCACATAATTTCTGAACTTCCATAAAATATCTCTTAAATTTTGAACGTGAGATCTTTTAAGTTTTTATGATGTGGGAGAAGCTGGTCAAATGATGCGAGTCATCTTCGAGAAAAAAAACTGCTAAAAAAATTTAAAAAGATGCACCAAGTTGATTTGTAATGATGCAACAAAGACCTGTGATCTACCACTCCAACAAAATTCAAATCACATCACCAGAGGTCGTTAACTCATTTGATTGATCACCTAACTCAAGTCCCTAATCTATTCGTAGCGATTAGTTCAAATAATTTGTAGCTTATTTGGATTCTAATGGTTATCCAATCAATTTGTTATGTATTATTGCTCTAATCCAACAATGCAATCCAAGTATGGTGACCTTTCATTTCAAAATGGAACACAAGCATTGTCACTGATAATGTTGTTATTATTTTGGAGCTCTCCATAAACAAAAAAATCAAAAAAATATTGGACGAAAATAAAAAAATATATCAATGAGAAGAATACACTAGAACGCCTAGGAAATTTACGAAGACGGGTAGAGAAAGATCAAATTATACAAGATTGAAAAATTTAATAGCGTATTTTCGACTGATGAAGGCACTATTGGTAGAAAGAAATTCAATTTAAGGAGGAAAAATCAAAATTAGATGTTTAAGGACTCAATTGGAATTCTTCAAGGTTTAATTGAATTTATTGAGGGCTTAATTGCAAGAAAAATTGATTTTTAAAGTCAATTTAGGCTTTAATTCGAAGAAGTTAAAGTCTAGGGGTAAAATTGTAATTTTTAAGAGTTAATTTGGTTAAATTAGGGGCTTAATTGTATAAATATTAAAGTTTGACGAGCAATTAGAGGCTTGATTGAAGAAATCCAAAACCAAGGACCAAATTAAAAAAAAAACGTGAATATAGGAGTTGAAATTAATCAAATTAGGGGTCAAATTGAAGAAATTAAAAGTTTGTTGGTCAATTGAGGGTTAAAATATACAAATTCAAAACCAATAACTAAAATGAAAATAACAGTCAACTTTGGGGCTGATAATTGAGTTTGACAAGGGTAAAATTATATGAAATTAAAAGTCTAGAGGCAATTAAGGGTATAATTAAAAGCAATTGGAAGAACATAGATTCAATTGACATTAGTCAATCCTAAATTAAGAACACTAAATGATGTGTCGTTCAGACTTAATGAAGAGAAGGTGAATGACGTGTCGTTCATTAGCTTGCATCTATGTTTTGACAGTTTTGACTGATCGAGTTGATAATTTCAAACGAATGAATATGAAGTTACTGACCTCTAAATTGAGCAAAATTGGATTTAAATGAAAGGTATGCACCCGCTTTACCAACTTCAGGTGGCCTTAGGCAACGATAATGTCAGAATTGCTTTGATGAAGTCTCGAAAGTGAGCAACTCAGTCAACCCCGATAGTGCAACCATCAAGCAAGAATCGATTTGCTTTACGTGGGTTCACACACAAAGGCTCCTCAATGAGTTCTTATGAAGGGTTTACAACACTTCCCTCAAGATCAAGGGATCAAAATGGATTCAAGACCTCCCAAAACTCTAGTTTTTTTTCCTTATTTGTTTTGTTTTATATTTATGTTTACAAGTATAGAAAAAAGGTTTGAGATGCTTAACAAGTGATGTTGCATTCACCTCTTTGTTGCTATATGTTTTTTATTTAATGATCTTTTGAAGTCTTTTTATATTTTTGATATATTAAAGTTGTTGTTTAAGTTTGTTTTTTCGATATATAATGTTGTTTTAGTTTTTGTTTAATTTAAGCTATGCATGTTAAAGCAAGAGTGTTTACCATGAGTTTGTTGGGATTGTTCATGCATAAAATGGATTTAGAAAATCAATTTTGAATCCATGTTGCATGAACATATAGGTTGTTTTAAGATGATAGGTTTTTATTTGGTATCGCAGGCTTGATTTTGATGTTTTTTTTGTTAGTTTTTTATTCAAACATATTTGTGTATAATACTATGACTTGTTGGGATAAAAATATCATATTTTAGACGCCAAAAATACCTATTTTTGGGCTTGGCAATGGCTGCCTTGGCTGGGCATTTTTCTAGGTTTTTAGGCAATGTTTTTCGTGTAGTTGAGAAGAACATTGCCTTATCTCCTAGGTTTGGATCAATTTCAGTTTATTTATTTGCGCAGAACCCTTTCTTACACATGATTAACTAATAATCTAGTGTTTATTCGCATCAATAATGTGTTTAGATAGTTTTTAATTCTAGAGCTTTGATTTTGAACTAAAAACGATTTTGATAAAATCATGATTTTTAAATTATAATTGAAGTGAATGGATGTTATATTATTGATCCTTGCATGATTTCCAACATGTATGTTCCTTTGTTTTGACCAAATTTGGTTTGTTTTGGGTTCCATGTTGCTAGGTTCGTTTCGGTGTTCTTGATTGTTCTTGGTGATCTTTATTTTTTTTGGTATTTGATTCGTTTTGTTCAAGTTTTTTTTTTGTATTTTTGGGTGTATAATCTATTTTATGGCTTTGGTTTTGTTTTTAGATTGTTTTCGAGTTAAACCAATATTTTAGGTTCAGTTTATGGTCGAACAAAAAATTTCAAGTCAACTCGGTCGGGCTGGATAAAAAAAAATTGGGACAAAGGGTTTAATACCCTATTTGGTTTGCCATGTTTTGTTAAAGGGTTTTTTTTTGTTTAAGAGTGTGTTTGACAAACACCTTTTAGGCTTATTTTGGGTAGTCTTGTTTCAAGAAAAAATGGGTTTTTACCAAATAAAAGTATAAAAAATAAAAATAAAATATTTTTTTGCATATGGCAAAAAAATTCTAAAATTATTTGAATGTCTTTTTTCCAAATAAAATTTAAAATACTCTGGCATGTTTTTTTTTTCTAAAAACAATATATTGCATGGATTTTACAACAAGGATTTTGGCCAATATTAAAAAAAATTAAAAATGTTTTTGTAAGAAAATATTATTTACTTTTAATATAAGGATAAAAAAACCCTAAAAGGGGTTAATATCCAAAATATTATTAGGAAAAATAATTTTATTTCTCACCTTAATATAAGGATAAAAAATCATGTATGAGGTTAATATCCAAAATATTATTATAAATAATACAACTCATTCACGTCTAATATAAGGATAAAATTTGCAAGGAATTTTATTTGAAATATTATTTGGAATGACGTGGTAGTAAAAATTCTAGTGTTACCCTCAAAAGAAGCCTAAACAATAATTGAGGATACTTTGCCTTATCAAACCGAGTTCTTGACCTAGAAAGTCAATGTTTATTCATCATAGCAAATCCTCTATAGTAACTTAGTAGAGATAGACATCATTAGATCATAGCAAACAATAATAATAATAATAAAAAACAATGCAACTTACCTCAAGTAAGATGTACTAGGGGTGCCAATACCTTCAATTTACGCAACCAGTCCCTTGCCTAGAATTTTTGGAAAAGAAAACGGTTAGGGTTCAGTCGTAATACTAGGTGGTGAGTGGTGACTCCCCAACCAAACAAAAGACTTTTCAGACCTCGTCCGGGAAGGGTCATTGCAGCAACACACACGTTCGAAAAATGCTATAGTAAGTTGCTTTAAGCCAAATACTAATTAATATCACACCACTCTATGATGCTGACTTAAAATATTTTATATACTGAGTACATTCATAATTAAAATTTGAACATATGCACAAATTTGATCTTTCAAGGTTATGTTTCTAATTTAGATAGGATGAGTGGATGATTATATGCATTAGTCGTTTCCAACTATTAATAGGGATTTATCAATTATAAAGTGGTGGAAAATCTCCAAATAGCCTTCATTACCCTTGCTTCACTACAAGTATGGATTCAAGGCATAACAAATAGATTCATGAACTTAAGAAAAATGATGTAAACCCATAACGTATAAGGTTGACTCGATCAAAACCTAGTATAATTAAAAAACTATAAGTCGATGATAGTCAAACTCCACTCATTAGAACAAAAAAAAAAAAAAAGAGCAAGTTATGGGGAACTCAATGACAATATCAATAAACATGGGCCAATGACCTAACCTTGAAAACTCTTGACCTGATTTCTTATCTAGATCGATATTCAAATCTATCATGTGAGAGTTGCTACGAAGTGAGCCAATTGATCTGGAAAGTTCAAAGTCAACTCGAATGACTAGAAAAAAAAGGGGTTGGCCTACAACAAAAAAGATGACATTTTTCTGTCGTTTTAATACTGACATGATGAAATATTAGATCACACATGGTCAATAAAGGTAAATGTCAAATGTGCGACCTTTATCATGGACATGACTATAATACGCTAACTCAGTTGTGCATCTATCTTTTTCCTTTCTATTTCTCTATTCTATAATTTTTTGGCCTTATTTGAGCTTGGATCATATGAAAATCAATATTAAATCAAAGATATTAATAGAGAATAAGAGGCTAAATTGAAAGAAAAGGACTTGGCTCGAGTGAGATAAGATTCGGGCCTTAATTAAAGATGTATTATCAAATTAAAGATTACATTAAATGAAAGTCAGGACCTAATTAAAGAGTTATTAGTGAATTAAGGATTAAATTATATAGGTTAAATGAGATTTGAGGCTTAATTGAAGAGTTACTATAAAATTAAGGACCAAAATAAAGAAAAGGAAAAGGAAAGGCTAGCACATGCATAGTACAGACCAACGTGTAAAAAGCACTGCAAAATTTGAGTGGTACATGTGGGCTCTTGATACCTCCCAAGATGGTCTTGTTTGGTGTTCCTAGAACTACCTCGGCTTCCACATCTTCCCTAGACGACACGTGGAGCATAATTCTCTATGACATGGCGCTGATGACCTTTACCCCTCTATTTTCTTCTTCTTGTTTTCTTTTTTATTCTTTGAATTCCGCAATCTAATTTGTTTTTATCTTCCATTACAACCTCTCATTTTTCTTTTTGTCAATTTTAGTCTCTCTAGTTTCAATCTCTTTGAAAATAAAAAAATTGAGCAATTGTTTGCATGGTCGAATGAAAATCAAATGCCTAGATTTTTGATGACACAAGAAGTCTATAGATAGAAAATGAAACAAAATACCAAGTCTAATTGCAAAATATATCAACATAAAATGATCAAACTGAAAAGAAAAAAAACGAGTATATGATTTTTGTCGGATTACTTAGATGGTTAGTGATGAAGTCATGAAGACTTTATACATGAATAAGCGTTTCTAGCTATGTCTCGAGCTTGTTTAAATATGAGATTTACTCTCAAGGCACAATGTTTCCTGCAAAACAAGTCCTTTAAGGAAACATAAGATACTCTAATGCTTAAATTGATAAATTTAGGAGGAGAAAATAATGTATAGGAAGAGAAAATAGAATGAAGTTGTATGAAATGTGTATTTTAAAATGTTCTGTGTTTGAAGCTTGTTGAATTATGTTGAATAGTGGTTGGTTCACCTTTTCTCTTGGCCATTAGATCTTATTACTTCTTCTTTAGTCGTTGGATGTGTCTATAAAATTTAGTTTACTATGAAAAAATGTATGTATTTAAGAGAGAAGTATGAATAATTACGCATGGGAAATGTAGAAATGTGCATTTCTATTCTGCATAATTCTTAACTGTTAACGATCAGGAATCTTAGTTGTTAAGGCTAGCTTAAATGACTAGGATGTCTAACCATTTAGGCTTGGCCCAAATGGGTATTATTATTATTATTATTATTAACCATTATTTGCCCTTTTAAGTCTTTTAAATAATTATGTTCGAAAGACTTTGACCAACAACAGTGCGGGAAAGAAAGTAATTATTGTATAAATGTTACATTTTTTATGCTTTCATTAATATGCTTGCAAGAAAAATGAGTGTTTTGCCTAGATTTGAGTTTGATTAGTTTATAAGTTCCTATTAGAGTAGAGAACATTATTGCTTAGAAAATGAAGAATGATAAAGAAAAATGTATTAAACAACCATGTGAAGAGATACTGTATGAACATGTGAAGATTTCAATGAAGATCTCATGTGGAGATTTTTGTTAGAGATATTGGAGACATGTTTAGAAGCATGGATATTTCAATAAAGATATAGAGATCTCGTTATGGAGATTTTGCATTAGAGACATGGAGATACTTTTAGAGACATGAACAATTCAATAGAGACATTGAGATCTGACCATGAAGATTTTTTTATTGGAGACATTAAGAAATATTACTGCTTTTATTTAAAAGTTTTAAAGATAATGGAGATATAATTTTTAAAAATTATCGGATCTCGGTTAGTGCATCATGGGGATTTTTTTCCTGTTTGTTCAAGTTGCATTTTCGTCTTTATAAATTATTAGAGATAGCGCTTAGAGATTAATATTTGTTTCTTTTTTTAAGGGCATGACTTCCTCAGCTTCATGTGTGATTATGGTGAAATTAGTAGAATTTGTAAGGGTTCCCTGTGCCACTGTTCATAAGAGATATGTATCATATAAATTCTTTTTTGCTAAACAGTAACAAATGCCTCAACACAAGTAGTGGTGAGAGGTGCGTTTAAAAGTTCAGGGAATGTCAGAAGATCATGAATGGACCTCTTAATGCTCCTCTTGAATGCCCTGGTAGGAGACTAATAGCATTGTGTAGTTTCGACCATCTAGAAACGAAGGTATCTTTGTCTGGTCACATTTGCTTCTTCTAATCAAATATGGTTCTTCATTATTTATTTCATGTTGAGAAAAGTCTTGTCAATTAGAGTATACTGGCATTTTTATAAAGAGTAGTTGTAATATTCACTGATCAGGAGTTTAACGAAAATGAGTTTGAGTCAATTTTCTATGTTTGAGATTTTCTTGTTAAATATTTGGAGTTATGCTCTAGTACTTTCATTTTCTCATTTGGTGATGTCAAAGAGCTCAAGCATGCTTTTTCAACATGTATACTAGTGCTAAAGTGAGAGAACATAAAGTTTGTGAAGATCAAAGGTAGAGCTAGATTCAAGGTTGTGACACCACACCTAAGTAGATCCACAAAATATTATCGAGAAAAATTTACATATAACATCACTTTTTTGTGTTACAAGATCTATGATGCTTCTGATATTTTATATGAGCTCTTTGAGATATGTAAGAACAATATAGTTATCCAAATTGGTCTTAATAAAGACACAATCTTTGAAGAGACGAGTGTGTAACACTCAATGACATAGTGAAGAGTCTTCCACTTAGTAAAAGTGATGTTCTGTGTAACACTCAATGATATAGTGGAGTCTCCCATTTGGTAAAAGTGATGTTCATTCTTAGTAACTCATCTAATTACTGATCTTATCTTGCTTCTTGTTCCTTTTCAGTTGGGAGTATACAAGTAGGTTTCAAAGGAAGATTGATGGAAATAGTCATGCTTGTGGAAATGGCCTATTAAGGAGTGCTCTTCATAATGATTTCTTTAGAGAGATAGAGTATAGTGATTACTTTGCATGTCATATTATACCATTCCTTTATAGAATTGGCAATGTCTTTGTACCAATGCATATAATGGAGCTACGTGTTGTGTTTTCTGTTGATGTAATGAAAGAGTGAGAAGTTATTCTTGTATAGCTTGAATAACATTGTTGAGCACTTGCAATTGATGTGAGAGCTGGTGAAGATCTGGGGAGTTGAAGTTTTTTTAGTACATAGATTAATTAATCTTCTATTTACTAGAGTTTTGTTACCTATGAAAAGTTTTTTTGGTAAGAAGTATAATAGAAATGAACTAGTTTTTTTTTTTTTTAATTTTTTACAAATGATGCAATTAATAAAGTTGTGAAAACTTCAGAGAAGAATAAGCTTTTTAGACTATGTCTGATGTTGGTTTAAATAAGAGATTTACTCTCTGGGAACTTATAAAACAAGTACCTTTTAGAAGTAGGGGAAACTTCGATGTTTAAGTTGGTAAATATAGAAGGAGAAAAAAATATATAGGAAGAGAAAATAGAATAAAGTTGTAGAGAGTGTGTATATGCAAATGTTGAGTGTTTGAATCTTGTTGTGTGAAGCTTATTGAATTATGTTAGGTGGTGGCTTCCCGTTTTCTCTGGCCCACTAGATCTGATTACAAACCCAGCCTTTAGATCTTCTTGCTTCTTCTTTGGTGGTCGTTAGATCTGTCAATGCATTTAGGTTAGCTATGCATAATATATTTATTTTGGAGAGAAATGTTCATAATTGTGCACCGACAATGCAGAAATGTGCATTTTCATTTTGTATAATTCCTAGCCATTAATAACTAAGATGTCGATCATTTATTCCTGGTCCAAATGGTTAGGAATATGTTTTTTTGAATTTTTCTCTACCATGTGTTAGTAATCAATATATATATATATATATATATATATATATATATATATATATTGTCTGGTGTTTACTTTTACAAATTTAATTAAAAACAAAAATGATGATATTTGAACTCCCGAGTTTTGATTATTTTAGTTATTAAATTTTTTATACCATATTCAAAAATAATCTCAACCTAAAAAATTATGTTATTTAATGAAGTCTAATAAATAACTTTATATTACTCTATAATATAATCAAATAAAAAAAGTTATTATTATTTTAAAATTAAATTAAAAAAATTACTTTACATATTAAGTCATCATTCAAAATCAAATAAGGTCTAACCACAAAATCACTAAATAAATTTGAAAAGAAATTTCTTTATATTTCAAACGCTAATATAATGGCATCAAATACCTTTATATTCTCGTTCACAACATATTCATGCATTATTATAATGACTATAGTTTGAGATATAGTAGTCATTTCATTTCCTCTGTTAATAACACTTAACTTGAAAAGAAAAGAAAAACCATCGTATCTCATCCTTGCAAGGAAGTTGATTACTGTCTAGAACGGAGCTATGTTTATACCGGAATTTTAATAAATTTTGATTTTTTTATTTTTTTTTAATTTTTAGATCGTTTTAACATGCTAATGTCAAAAATAATTTTAAAAATAAAAAAATATTATTTTGATATATTTCTAAACAAAAAATATTTTGAAAAACAATCTTAATCACCTAGTATTTCATGGTTAAAAAAATGTTGAATCTCGTATCAACCACCATTTATCAAGAGTTATTTAGAATAAGTTGTATTGCTAGGACATTTAGAATGTGTTTGGAAACACGGTGCAGACCGTGTTTTTAAAAATTTTGAATTTTTTTTAACTTAAAATGAATTTTTTTAATGATTTCAGATGGTTTTGATGTGCTGATATCAAAAATAATTTTTTTAAAATAAATAATTTTTTATTTTGATGTATTTTTAAGCGAAAAACACTTTAAAACGTCACCACTACCACAATTCTAAACAGCCCATTAAACTGTTCCTGTTTCTATTAACAAAAGCTACGAAACTGAACACATACAGAATTCCAAAGTTTCTACCAACGCTTGCTTCGAACCACTACCAGCCGTCTATCCAATTAACATACTTTTGCTAAAATCTTGCTTCTGATTACAATAATTAATGGGTGTGTAGAAGAGGAAAATTGAGGTATGACTTTTGAAAACATCAACTATGCCTATGAGAGATATCTAGAACTTCTTAGGCAAGAGATTCTTCTTCTATGATGAACTTTGTTTTGACTCGATTAGTCAAAAACCCATCGTTAATTTTAAGTTCATATTGCAAGAAACAATTCTCGTGATAATCATGACTACCATTGTTTTGCGTTGAAACATGCAATGCAGTTCATCCATGCTCTACACTATAAAAACGCAATTTGATTAATTTTCTATTTTTACCAAAGCCAAGGATACCGGAATTGACAATTAAAAGGGTAGCATCAGCGACTCTATTTCTCATTTCACTCTTGCATGATAAATTATATTAGACAGAAATAAGTATTCTGATAGTGCGGTTCTGGTTGTGTTTTTTACTTGGAAATACATTAAAATAATTTTTTTTATTTTTTAAAAATTATTTTCGATATTAGCCCATCAAAATAATCAGAAAACACTAAAAAAATATTAATTTAAAGCAAAGAAAAAAATAAAAAATTTTAAATTTTTTTCAAAAACATTTTTAAAACGAAAAAACAGATAAATACATCTTTTTAGTATTTATATCTTTTTAGTGCTTTAAACAACAACAAAAAACATGTCCTCTCTCTCTATCTCTCTCTAAACAAGTATTGTCTAACTAAATACACTTCTCCTTTTATCAACAACCCTTAGCAATTATTTCTTGTTAAGCCAAAATAAGAAGAATTGAAGTCTAGGAAGTAATCATATTGTTTTCATGAATATTCTTTGCTGTTTACGCAATCAAAGCGAGAATAATGGCAACATTAACATCTTACTCAAGATTGCATAGTGATTAATTAAATATTTACTCATATAATAATTATAATGGAAAATCATCTAGAAGAATATATATATATATATATATATATATATATATATATATATATATATATATATATATATATATATATATATATATATATATTAAAGTTAAAAGAGTCAACCCAGAAGGAAATGTAAAAAGGTTGTGATTTATTAGAATGTCCTTAGCAATGTGTGTGCTCTCTCTCTCTGACACATCGAACTTTAATGCTTATGCACATGGAGGGGTCTTCCAATGGCAGCCATTTCTGAATAATTTAAATGGATGACCTGCAAGAGGATGGAGATCAATTAATTTTTAAACTAGTCAATCTAACCCTTGTTTTCTTTGGTCTGTTTTTAATTTCAATTCATTATAATTTTATCTGTTGGGTGATGCAAGCATTAGCTAAATATAGCAACAAGCAAAAACAGATAATTTTATATGAGTAAAAATTACTGTAAATATGAACCCTAAATTCAAAAAGCTATTCTCTTTAAAATAATAATAATAATGAACTCTCCTTTCTTAGGAGATTTACAAAGCCTTAAATAGGTTATAAATCCTACCTCAACTAGAAAAAAAACAAAAAAAATTACAACAAAAAAGCAGAAAATTAAAAAAAGCAGCAAATCTGAAAATCCGAAAATAATAAGGAAAATCATAAAAACCATCAAAATCAAAGATCTGAACGAGAATCTTGACAGCTAAAGATTTGACAGTCTACATGACAATATAGTGGCTACAATAAACTTTTGTGACAATTTAAACGCGTTCCAATAATCAGATCAAAATTTATGGTTATTTTAAGTTATCATTTTGATCTGGTATGATTAGATTTTTTCTTGGACCTAAACCTATTTTTTCATCTATAAATATATTTGTTAAATCATTCACATAATATATTTAAAATAAATACTTATCTAACTATAACATACCTATATTTTATTACTTATAATCATCCATTATCACAAACATGAATTTAAGATGCATGGTACTCAAAACCTTTGAGACTCGGTTGTGATTCTCATTGCGACATAAAGACTAATGGCGTAAATATTTATAAAATTCTAGAGTAGTATGTCAGTGTATATTAATTATCAACTAGCTAAATATAATAGCTTTTAAATCCTGCCAAATGCATTGATTTTTTTTTTTCTTCGAGCAAAAAAGAAATTTTTGAAATGGTATTGTTTGACTAGTTGCTGGCATATATTGGAAGTATGTGGTATTAATTAAATATTAATTAATTATAATTAAAACATATCTATACAATATGATATGTACCATCAATTAGTGCATGCATGTATAGCCATAAAATTGCGTTCCCAATTTATTTATTTGCACTCTTTTTTAACCTAAGACGTGCTCCCTAATTTCTTAATCAGGGTTAACCAAATCTCTCTTGCTTGCGAGGCAATTTCTCTTAATTATTAGTGTTAACAAAATCCAATGAAATATGTTTGCAATATATATAGAAGATGACCAACCATGTTTCCTCCCACTTTCAAAGTATGATTATTATTTATTTATTTTAACTCTAGAAAAAATTATTATTAATGTTGACGCAACGTATAATGCATATAATGAAAGATAAAAAAAAGGGTTTTTTAAACCAAAATTATAGTTCTAAATTAGAGAGAAAAACCTGATTGTATAATCTCTAAATGTTCATAATATCAAATCTATTATGAAAAGAAGCTTCACAAATGGTTATATAGTGAATAAATTGATATAAATAATTAAAAAATAAAAAAATCCCAAAACAACTTATAAATCTAATTTCATAAAATAAAATGTAGAACAGTGTTAAAATTTCAACTCAATTCATGATAAAAAAAAAAAACCCAGATAAAGAATTATAATGTTTTTATTAAGAAACTCATTTAATGCATTCGAACTTTTTTTTTTTTTACTTAAAACTATTAATCTTGCTCATAAACATATTTATTAAACATTACACGTGAAATGTTGCTATGATTGCTATATCATTATTATTAGATGGTACTATTAAGGAAGATATATACTATAATGTCCATGCCAGGTAGGTGGAACGTTAACGCTTTCAAGCTTCCAGTACTGAATTTTCATGTCTTCTACACTTATCCCTTCTTTGCTGCCACCCGCACAGATAAATTAACTGGAATACCTGCCAAGTGTTCTTTTTAACTTGTATATATAAGTTAAACCCATGATTTTTTTCTGTTTAAAAGAATTAGCATTTAGTAATTCCAATTGTTAAAAATGAAAGCTGTCGGTAGTGTTTGTTTTCATGGTTGAAAAGTGTTTTTGTAGGATTTTAAAATTAATTTTTTAAGTTTTTTTAAATTATTTTGATGTATTATTGTTAAAAGTAAAATTTAAAAATTTAAAAAATATTATTTTATGTATTTTTAAATAAAAAATACTTTTAAAAACAATGTCTAATTCATTATAAGGCTCTAAATAGACTGATCTCTGGCATATTGGTTTACTTCTACAAAAATATCAGTTGCTTCATCTCTATGCGTATTGATAGACAAATGTCTGCAATGGCATCCAAGGTTACTGACATATTTCAAGCCGATACTAGAGGTTTATCTCTAATATATACACGTCCAGTCAAGGCCAAATCATTCTCTTTCATACTGAAAATTGTACCGAGTTCTTTACTTTCTTGTGACCTAATTAAAGCTCCACGTTAGGGAATTCAGACGACAATTTTTCACCTAACTATGCTGCCAAAATAAATTTCAAAGAAAACAAAATTGATGGCAAAAATGAACAGAAATTAACATATTAATGAAGAAGCTTTCAGGGTAAATTAAACACTAGGTGATTCTGCCTTGAGTATATCACATTGGAGTCCAACAATATCCATATTGCAGCCCTAACAATCTAGGTGCGGTAGGATCAAGGTTTCGCAGGTGTTTTTTCTCTTATGCTTGTAGACAAATGTTAACAATGGCATCGAAGTTCATCTGTCAAACAGATTTATTCTGACATGCACAGGCAATGACTTCACACAATTTGGCCTATCTAGCTGTTTCATTTACTATTAAATTACCATAACTTTAGCCTTTTACTCGTATTTTATTTCTTTATAGGGTTAATATATGACTTTCCTTCTGCTAATACTGATATTATTTTATTAAGTTACATGCTCATGAAAATGATATTCACATGCATTTGCTTAATTTGCCGAGGAACGTTTCGCTTTATTTTTTGAATATATACAACACAGAAGATTTGGAGTGGATTTGAATATATACAACACTGATATTATGCGTAAGATAGCTCGAGAGACAGAAATACATTTAGATCACCTGGTGATAATCCATATATATATATATGGATGAACTACAATTCCCTTCATACAGCTTGAAAATTATTAGTTCTGCTGTAAGGAAGAGACATAGATATATATATATATATATAGAGAGAGAGAGGGAGAGGGAGAGGGAGAGGGAGAGAGGGATAGAGAGAGAGAGAGAGAGAGATTATATATATGAGTTTAACCAAGATAGTTAACTAACATGGAGGAAGGAACCAAGCACAAGCCTCTCTTCTTTAAGTCTATGCAGTCATTTTTCACAGTACTGAAATTCATTTCACATCTTTCACTTGTCTCGAGCCCTTCTGCATGTTGCTCTAAACCAATGCTTTCTATATTACCCTACAAAATCATAAGAATCAATTATATACGCGACTTCACTATGCAAGTTAACTACTGATAATATGTATCAATTACTTGAAGAAAAATAGAAAAAGGAAGAAGATTTTGGAAAAGTAGAAAGAACCAGTAGTTTACAAGAGAACTGTTAAAATATCGATCATTTGTCTTCCTGGGATTCATAACTATCTGTCTCAAATCACTAACCTGTGATCATAAAACATTGGAACAGTTAGAAAAGCTCATTTCAGAACTTTTTTTTCTCCATAAAAAAAGAGAGAGATGGAGAGAAAGAATAATTAATCTAACCTTGGGACTATTCACAGGAGAACTAGCAGTATCCTCCAAGGAATCATCAAGAGAAATCTCTTCGGCTCTTGTTTTCTTGGAAGTTAACTTTTCTGGCAAGGCCCCAAAGGAAGAGCAGGCAACAACATGATTTGTTTGAGATGATTTCCATGGAGGAAAAGAAGCAGCATCAGAAACCATTGAGGAGCTATCAAAACTAGAGCATAAACTCTGACCTTCTTCTTTATGATTAGACAAATCTTCAAAATAAGACGTCCAACCACTCTCCTCAGCAGGATCAGAGACTGTTGTTTCTTTTGAACCAACAACAGCTTTATTAATGGACGTATAATTATTAGAGTTTTCCATATATCAGAATCTCTCGGGACAAAAATAAATGAGGAGAGAATTAACCAAGACGGTAGCTTGCTAGCAAGGTAGTGGTAGCAGTAAAATGTTATGGCACCTGCAGGGCTTGAGAAACCTTTCTAAAGAAGGGTTTTATAATGGAAAAGGAGACGATGATGATGATGATTGATTAAGGAACGCAAGAAAAGGGAACCAATAATGTCGAATCTTGGTTTTGCCATGTGGGCCTAGGGGAGTTGTGGAAGTTAAAATTAGCAGTTGCAACACAAGAACAAGGCTCAAGAGAAAGAAAAAGAAAAAAGAAAAAGCAAAGACTTGGGACTTGAAATAGTGAGAGAAGAACGTGCAAGAGGAGAAAATAAAGAAAACTGGGTGTGTAGAGTTGACCTTTGTGGTTCAAATCGGATTCGCAACACATCATTGCTTCTTTT
This sequence comes from Populus trichocarpa, assembly GCF_000002775.5. Classification (NCBI taxonomy): domain Eukaryota; kingdom Viridiplantae; phylum Streptophyta; class Magnoliopsida; order Malpighiales; family Salicaceae; genus Populus; species Populus trichocarpa. Next base: position 22,173,478 of record NC_037286.2, on the reverse strand, counting down.
TCATGACTTGCCTTTCAACCATATACAATTATTGTCTTAATGCTTCGGCAATGAAATGGTGGATTGCCTTCGGTATTAGCTTTGGGATTGAGAGCAGGAAGAAAAAAAAGGGCAGCCCAGGATGCCGCCATGGTAGATGGGCTTGCTTTTATTCAATAATAACAGTATTAACATAGTGTTAATTAACCTTAATTAAGGTTGTTTTTTTTTTAAAAAAAATTGTATGGGTTAGATTGATAATTTTGTTTTATTTTATACAGTAAAATTATAAATTTAAACCTATAATAAAATAATCTAATACCTAACACCCAAAAATATTTTTGTATTTTTAATTTTTATAGATTAGTATAATTACTTTGTTGTCATTAAAGACAAAATTAATCTAGCTCTCACCTAAAAGCTTTTTTTCATCATTTTATATTTTTTTTATTATAGTTTTCAAGGGTGTTAGGGGCATTATTATAAATTACATTTATTAAATATAATTAAATAAACTTTTTGGAGCAGTGTGTAGGGGCTGTCCGACCATCAAATACCACATTTTAGTGTGACATTTGAAAGGTTTTGCTGTCTTGAACTAGATGAGATGATTTGTGTGTAAAGATTCATCGTGATTTGACGATGACAACCATTTTTTTTTTTCTATTCTTCTTTCTCCCACATCTATATTTTCGCGTCAATCCCTTAAAAAATCAAGAACATCCTTTGAATTTGTTGGTTCTTCAGTGGTCCCCTTTATTTTTATTATAATTTTTCTTATTTAGAATAGTTTATTGAATTTGGTTCTCTTTTTTTTTATTACTATTTTTTTTGTTTGGAATCATTTTTTCAATTGATTTTATTTTACGATTCCACCCTCCTTTGCTCTTTTGTTTTCAATCAAATTTAATCCATCTTTTTATAATCAATTTTCTAGCCTTGACAAATTTTTGTTTTAAATCATAAATGATTTTATTTTATAATTTCATCATTCTTTGTTTTTTTTCCTATCAAAATTAATCTCTATTTTTTTTAATGCTATTTTTTTGCTTTGACACGTTTTTAAATTTTAAATTTTGAATTGGCTCACAATAAACTTTTTGGTTTTACCCAGATCCAGGATTTCACGAGTTGCAAGTTTTTAAAATTTGACCAAGTTTAAGATAATTGCTCGGGTTTACTTGGTTTTTACAAATGTTTTTCAATATCACTCCAATAATTTTTTTTTTAACTTTAAAATTTGTTTCCCATTCTTTTGATTGTTGTTTATTTTATTTGGCATCATTTTTTTAAAAAAATTTCATCCTCCTAGAGTGTTTTTCTATTAAATTTTATCATCACTATTTTTTATTGAATTGGTTGAAAATTAGATTTCTTGATTGAATACGGGCCAAAGATTTCACAGTTGCGATTTTTAGAGATTAGACCAGGTTTAAAAGATTCGTCTGATTTGCTTTGTTGTTTTTTCTTTTTATAAACTGGTTTGTTTTTATCATCTTTCTTTTGGCTTTTGTTTTGTTATATTTTTGCGTTTTGATTCTATTGGGTTAGCTCTCAACAATTTCTTTCTATTTCACCCCCTCTAATTTTTTAATATATAAATAATCTATTAAATTACAAATATTTTTCAATTTCACCCCCTATAATTTTTTTTAATCTTTCAAATTTGGTCCTCATTCTTTTAATTACAATTTTTTTTTTCAAATTTCAACTTCCTCAAATTTATTTTCTATGAAATTTTATCCTTATTCTTTTTGTTGCTGTTTTTTTTTTCTCTTTTGCAAGTTTTTTTTATTAATATTTTTTATGCAATTTGTTCCTTCAAAATTAAATTTGTTGAGACTTAAGTTTCTTGATTGAACGCAGGTCCATAATTCCAAAGGTTCGCTTGGGTTCGCTTGGTTTTTTTCCTCTTTTTATGAGCTTATTCTTCTTATTTTTAATATTTTTTTTGGGTTTTACTTCTTTTTTTTTTGTTTGATTCTATTGGGTTAACCTTATAATTGTTTTATCTATAAATAATCTATCAAATTACAAATGTTTTTCAATTTCATTCCCTTTGATTTTTTAATCTTTCAAATTTGGTACTCATTCTTTTAATTGCTATTTATTATGTTTGGGATTATTTATTTTTTTTCAAATTTCATCCTCCTTAGTTGTTTTTCTCTCAAATTTTTCCTCATTCTTTTTGTTATTTGTTTTTCTTTTACAAGCCTTTTATTAATATTTTTTTAACGATTTCATCCTTCAAAATTAAATTTTTTAAATTTAAGTTTCTTGATTGAACTCAAGTCCATGATTCAAAAAGTTACAAGTTTTTAAGATTAGATTAGGTTTGGGAGGTTTGCTTGAGGTTTCTTGGTTTTTTTCCTTTTCTTAAGCTTATATTTTCTTATTGTTTTGAAGTTTTTCTTATATGAGGTTAGCAATGAGTTGTTTAATAATCTAGATAGGCTCATGTACGGTTCTTTTTATATTTTTTTGTTGTTTTTTTTAGTTTATCTAAGCTTTTTATGAGTTCCTTTTCTTAAGCTTTTTATATATTTTTTAGTTAAAAAAATACTATCTAAATTTTGTTATAAATTACTTTGCATTGTCGTTAAACTCGATACAATGGTTTAAACTTAAAAAATCCCGAACCAACTTTTTGATTAATTTTTAGCCAACATGCTAAACCCGTAACCTAAGTTATGGACTCCACTGGGTCAAATTAATTTTTTTTAATTTATAAAAATATAAAAATTAATTTACCATCCATAAAATATTGAAGGATAAAATTCAATAAAACCCCCCACAATAAATAATGAATTGAAAAAAATATGTATAAAAAAGGGAAAACATTCCTGACCCAGTTCTTTGATTAATATTTAGTTAACCTGTCAAATCCACGACCCGAGTTATGGATTTCAATGGGCTGAATTAATTATATTAGTTTTTTTATATGATAAAAATATGAAAAATAATTTACCATTAATCAAATACTGAATGATTAAATTCAATAAAAACCTCATACGAAATGACAGAATTGAAAAAAAAAACCAAATTAAATAAAAAAAGGCCAAAAAATCCCGACTCGACAATTTGATTGACATGTAGTCAAATTACCAAACTCGTGACTAGTGTTATGAACTCTAGTAGGCTGAATTAATTATATTAGTTTTTTATATGATAAAAATATAAAAATTGATTTATCATCAATCCAATACTGAAGGATAAAATTTAATAAAAACCTCACACTAAATGATAAAATTAAAAAAAAAACCAAACATAAAAAAAAGGCCAAGTAAAAAGAGCCTAGCCACGTTGAGCTGGGTTTGTCTACCTCACGTGCTTGGCCCTATCTTCTTGTCTTTTTTTTTTGAAAAAAAAAGACAACATGTTATATCTGTTTGTTTTAAAGAAAATAACGTGTTTAGCGGGACTCAAACCTACGACCTCTAGCTGGACCCACATGCTTCAACAAACTAGGTTAAGACATGACTTTGTTATAAAATGATTAAAATATTATATTTAATTAATTCACTGTTTATATGAATAGTTAAATTGACTCATGCCTTTAGTAATTTGGCTTTTGTGGTGGATTTAAGAATTATATATTTTTTTGTTTTTTATATTTAAGCCATTATAGTGTATATTCTATTACATTCATAAACTTTATTGACGGAGAGGGATGAGAAAATTGAGGGGAGAGAAGCCATTAAAACCAACCTTTTTTTTACTTCTTATTTAAGAGTTGTTTTTTCTTCTTGTTTTTTTTTTTTTTTTTTCATTAGAAATGTCCCTATTGCCTTGGTCTTTTGAGCAGAGTTGATTGATGGTAATGGCAAACTCCTTGGTGATCGGAAACTAAAGATCCAAGGCCGGGAGTGAAGTTTTACAAAATTTTAATTTGGTTAACTTTAGAGGTTTAAAGTAAATTAAAACAGATTTTGAACTTGAAAATGGGTTAGCGAAGGTTGTAGGATAAGGTACGCTTTTGATACGAGCTTAGGTATTTTTATCCCCAAAAAGTCTCAAGACAAATGGACACCTACTTCTATTACTCCATCTATTTTAAGGAGAAGGAGATTGCATGAATTTCTATTTTTTTTCTTTATTAAAATAATTGTTTGGTCAAATATTAAATCATATATTTTGCTGTAATACTATTATAATTAAATTGGGTATTTTGAAAAATATGAATAAAAAATAATGATATAATATATATATCAATTCAATGATATTTTTTTTTATTCGTGAAGAGTCAAATAAGATAATTTCTTTGAAAAAGAAGGAGTATCATTTTCTACTAAAATAATTTACTTTCTCAATGGTAGTATTTAATTACTATCCTGAAATAAAAAAAATAAAGACAATAAAGACATAAACATATTTGGTTGAAAAGATATAAAAAAAATAGAGATAGAAATAGAGACATAAAAATAAATTTATCTTTGAGATAATTTTGGAGTGAATTTTTGTATTTTTAAAATAAAAGGTGCAGATGGGACATGTCTTTAGAGAAAGTATTTATTATTTTTCATTTCTAAAATATCATTGTAAAAAACTCTCAATTCTAAAATTTTCTAACTAAGACATGTAATGATAAAAAAGATTATTATCATAGTTTTAAAACCCAACTCGGGGTCGATCAAAGGCAAAGTCTAGGTCACTAGTACATGCTCGGGTCATGGGTCGGGTCCACCTGAGTCAACGTAATAATAAAAATGGTTATTATCATATTTTTAAAACTCAATTTTGAGGGTCGACCTGTGGCAAGGCCCACGTCACAAGTGAGGTTGAAAAATGATTATTATCATAATTTTAAGATTTGACTTTAGGGTCGACCCAATACAAGACCCAAGTCACATATCGGAAGAGTCAACATAAAAATAAAAATAATTATTATCATATTTTTAAAACCTGATTTGAGATTTGACATAAGGCAAGGTTCAAGTCACGGGTCAAGAGAGTCAACCCGGTTGACCAAAATCTTTTTTTGAAAAATAATCAAAACAACCTTATTTTGACAAAAAGTTTCTTTTTTAAATGTCAACGGGTTGTTGACCCGTGTTTTATCTTGAGTTAACCTAGGTTTTTAACCATGTCAGGTCGAGTCAATCATTCCTCTATTTTTTTTAAACTTAAACCAGTCCATGCCCCAGGTCAGTCTGGTTTCGGGTCAACCTGCTATGTCAGTTCTTGTTTTATAACTGTTATTATTATTATTATTATTTTCATATCTAATTATTTTTTGAAATATTTAAATTTAATAATAATACATATTAAGGGTAAAATAGATTTTTTCTTATTATATTTTGTCTTGTTCACTATAACCAAACAAGACACAAAAATAATTATTTTATTTTGTATATCATTACTAATTATAATTTTATATATAATTTTTATCTTCATTATCTTTATCTTTTTGTCATGAGATAGTAATTAAACACCGATTAAAAAACCTTATACACTTATTAGCCCTAAGATGCTGTTACAATTATTAGCCCCTAAGATGCTCTTATAATTCAATCCTTGCCTTTGACCATCTTGGGGGGTCCATGGAAGAACACCTTCTTGTTTTGATTCTTGGATGTCATAAGCACAATGGTCATTGTTCCAACAACGAAAAGGGAGTCATGAGCATTCCTTCTACTTTTCTTTTTCTTTTTCTATCAAGTGGAATCAAGAAAAAGATGGATGATAGAAGAGATTAAGGATGAGAGATTATATGTCTTCTTTGTTTGTGATAAGAATCAAAAGAAATTATTAAATAAATTCTTTCTCATAATTAATTTTTAATCTTCTCAATTTATATAAATTGACTCTCATCCTTCTTCTTTGTAATTCTCAAAACTCTCAATTGCATAAATTGACCCTTATCCTTCTCCCCCTTTTTCTTTGAAACTTTCAAAACTCTCAATTGGATAAGTTGACTCTTATCTTTCTTATCCATACTTTTTTTTTTATCATGTGTAATTGGTAATATGATACATAACACTTTTTAAAAGTGTTTTTTTAATTGAAAATAAATCAAAATAATGATCTTTTAATTTTTTATTTTATTTTTGATATTAGTTTATTAAAACAATAAAAAATACCTTAAAAACATCAATTTAATATTTTTTTAAATAAAAAACCATTTAAAAAATACTTTAAAAAACATAATCAACCACAAAAATAAACATTCCTTTCATGCTAGGATGTGTTGTTAAGGTGTCTTGATGCCAAAAGCCGAAGAGCATCGTTGATACGTATGGTGCTCAAGTGCCTCGAGTATGCGACCCGAAAAGGTTGCCTAACTTAGGTCTTTTTATTAAAGAAAAATTATATACTGAATTTTTTTATTTAGTTTATTGTATCCTCATTGTTTCTCAAAATTAAATATAATCATTAACATAAAAATGATATGAATGTTAAATTGATATAATAAAAATTATATTGTATTTTGTTTTTTTAACTATTTAATTAAATATATTCTTTTTTTATAAGAAAAAACTATATTAAAACTGCCTGAAACAGAAACGAAAGATAGACAATTGTGAATATTCACAAAGTCATAACTTCTGATTATTATTTGGCAAAACCATATAGTTTTAATTAAATATATCCTTATAATATGAATGAGTAAAAGCATTTATAAAATTGCTTAATATTTAACATAATCAATCAATCAATTAAAAGAATTTCATCTATTTATTAAGTTACAGACATCTTATAAACAACATTCTGAAAAAAGAAAAACTTATCTAATAATGTACTAGGTACGCTAGTATCCAATAATTGTTTAAACCTTTATAATTGTTCAATATTTTAAGTATTTATTTCTAAAAAAGCTACATGAGACTTATTAACTAATCTTAAATAAAAAGTTATAATTCAAATAATTATTCGCTACTTCTTATTTAAAATTTATTGCTAGTTTGTACATTCATATATAAAATCTTTAGCTACAAATAATCATATTTTTATAGATTTAACTATCTATTTAAAAAAATCAATTATCCTCCTAATTGATTCACATATATTAATTAAATGTATAAACAATCTAAAAAAATCAGTTGCAACAATCTAAAAAATACAGTTGCCTAGGGATGGTGCATGGTCTATGTTATTAAGGATTATCTATAGTTTAAAAGATAATTACCTGCCGATGTTATCTCTTGTAGAATTACTTTAGACTTATCACTTGTTAAACTAACTCTTCAAGTCTTTTGTAATTGTATCAACTACATCCTTGTACATTTCTTATGAAAATATCTTTCAATAATAATGAAGAACAAGTTCACTTATATTCTTTATGGTATCAGAGCTTATTCTTTCTCTAACGAGACTTCTTATTTTGTCATTATTAACATTGATCTTCATAGCAATAATGACACTCACCTTATTGCCTTCAATGCCAGTTCTCAACTTTCTTTGAAACTAACACCCTCAATTTTTCCTTCATGGCGTGCTCAATTGATGTGCGTATTTATAGGTTATAACCTCTAAGGATATCTTGATGCAACCATTGTTTGTCCATCACTAACACTGTTTGATCCATCAATTGGATCATCCTCCATGGGTATTTCAAATCATGTATTTTGGCGTTAGTTTTGGCAAGATAGTTTGATTCTTCATGCAATCCTTGCCTTTGTTTCTAAACCACTTCTGCCACTTATTACCATTTCTTCTACATCTCGCGATGCGTGGTTAAAATTACAATGAGTGTATGCTAATCATTCACGCACTCCTGTCATGCAACTCAAGGAAAAATTAACTCTTATTCAATGAGGGACTCAATCAATTTCAGAATATCTCAATAATATCAAAAGATTAGTGAATGAACTTGTCGTCATTGATTCTATCATCTCTATAAATGATGTAACTCTATACATATTCAATGGCATCAAAGCTAATTTTTGAGACATAACAACTACAATAAGGGCTTGTGATACTTCTTTTACATTTGAAGAACTTTTGTCCAAGTGTCCAAGTTTATATTGTGATAACATTGGTGTTAGTCAACTAAGTCTCAATCATGTCATGCATTCCTGAATGAAACACATTGTTATTGACCTGCACTTTGTTCGTGATCTTATCTCGAAAGGTATTTAAGAATTCTCCCATGTTAGTACTCAAGATCAGCTTGCAGATTTTCAAACTAAACCTCTTCCTCATGTTAAATTTCAGACAATAGTCAACAAGATAGGCTTAACCACCAGCATGCCTATCTTGAGGGAGCGTATTAAAGATGATCTATAGTTTAAAAGATAACTAACCTGCTGATCTTATCTCTTGTAGATTTACTATAAACTTATCACTTGGTAAACTGAAGGTTAAATCTTGGCTTTGGATTAACAGGCGCATGTCTACTATTTCTAGTGCTATTAGAGGCATCAATCACAGGGGGGAAACTGTTGTTGCTAGAATAAAAAGGGTCTCCCTCAGCATTGTTGTCTACCTCATTTAGAAAAAAAAAAGGAATAGAAGGGTTTTTGAGAACACTTGTTCACTGGTTGCCTATTTGTTTCGAAAATTTCAGGTGTTATTTTACATGATCCTGTAGTTTTATGATAGCAACCACCTTATATAATGCATGTGGGATGATTGCTTTGGTGGCTTTTTTTAGGAATAATCTTGTGGGATGCTCTTCTCCCTTCGGTCAACAGCTGATTACGCTTATGTTTTTTATGGATCTTTATTGCTGGTCTTGGCTGTTGTGCATGGTGTTTACTGTAGCTTTGCCTCTTGATTCAAATTTCTTTGTGTGTATTCTGCTCTGGCTGTTGCTCAAGGCGACTCCTTGCCTTGACTTTTGCTTTGTGTTAGGTTGGGAACCTTGTTATCCTTTTTGTTCATTTCCTAACCATTGTTAGCTAATTCTTTTAGCTTGCTAGTTTTGTTTTCTTGACTTTGATGTATAGTTTTATTAAGGAACTTGTTCCCGTTTTGTATATCTTTGTATTCAAACTCGCTGGTCTTCCAGCCTTGTATATTTTTAATTTGTTATATATACTTATATTTTAATAATAATAAAAAACTCGTCAAGTCTTTGTAATTGTATCAACTACATTCTTGTATATTCTTTATAAAGAGGTCTTTCAATAATAAAGAAGAACAAGTTCAATAATATTCTTTATATGTAAGTCTTAACAATAAGAACGCTTATCTTTGCATGCCTTAGTTACGAATGGATTAATGATCGACATCAAGAAGTAGCACATTACATGGTTTTGTTTTAATTCTTTTATTAAAGCATTCAAATACTTTGAAACCTTTTAAATTGAATTAATTCAGAGATTATAATGAATCTCATGTTTAAAATAATTTTGAGAGCATCAAGAAATAAATTTAAAAAAGAATTCAATATTTAAAAATGGTACAAAAATAAATTAGATATTTTAATTTACAATTCCAAAAAGTAGAAGATTAATGTTAAAACTACTTTTCCAAAATATATATCCATCTATTTATCTATTTTCTTAAAGATATTTAAAGAAATAAGGTGAAGGTGATAAGAGTAAAATAAAAAACAAAATAAATTGAATTCTATCTCTTTCAAAATATTTATTAATTTAAATCAAATTAAACACAATAACTAATTTAATTGCAGTAGAAAATTAGTTCTAAATATGATAATGCAAGTATTCATTAAGAACTCCTACGAATATTCGTAGAGATGGAATTGAAGAGATTCCTTTCAAGATATAAGTTGCAGTAGCTAGGAGCATTGTTGGCAGCTTACACACACACACACACACACACACACATACAAAAGATGCTTGACATATTGAGACAGGCCACAGTTCTGTGCTTCGACTGCAATTTTTCAATCGATATATGTGCAATTAATACATGGGCCAGGATATTGCAAACTGCAGCTCAACTTGTGCTGTATGCAGCTGCTGAGTAACTATATATAGTCAAAATTAGCTTAATGTGTATACTCTTGAAAAAAGAAGAAGAAAGATTTACACCCACAATTAAAATGTTAAAGCTAATGATTGATTTTTTGAAATTTCTTGCCCTAAGTTAAAGCCAAAAAGTCTTTTAAGTTATCATATCTAATTAGGTCAGTCTTTATGCCCAAGTCCCTCAAATTCTTCTTCATTCCTAATTTATATGTAATATATACAACTCAACCATTAAGTTTTTGTTTATATTTGCTTCTAAATCTCCATAAACTAGACGTTTTTTGATGTACAATGACTTCACATGCATGGACATATAGTTAAAAGGTTGGCCCTCCATTGTATGATTTGATTGTTTTGAATCCAAAACGAGTACTCTTTCACATGATTTGGATCTTGCCAAGCTATCAAATATACACCATCCCTTTCATAATTTGATGAGATGGTCTGTAGAATGAAGTTGGCTGTGCAACTACTCTTTTTTTTTTTTTTTGGTAACCCGGGGTGTTCGGGTCAGCTTACGCGCACCACAACTAATTCCCGGACCCACTGAACACCCTGCAAGCCCAGTAGGCAGGTAAAACACCGCGGGGATGACAGGCGTGCACGCTGAGGCTCGAACCCAGGTGACAGAGACAAGGAAACCTTGCCTCTGCCAACCTTGCCTCTGCCGCTGGGCCACAAACCTCGATGCGACTGTGCAACTACTTGATTTGATGCTCTATCAGAATTACATAATATAGTCAGCAAGCTAATTAAAATAAGATTTAGGTATCAAGTCTTAATTTTTTACTCTTCATTTACTAAACAAGATAAAGAATAATATTGCTGCTAAACAAGAAAACCCTATTATAGCATTGCTCTCCCAAGCTTCACTTAATTGGTATCGCCAATCCACTAATTAATCATCCTTTTTGTGGATGAATATCAAGCCTTTTCTTATGGGGTTTAATGATCGAGATATATCTAGATATCTTGTTGAGTTTTCAGAAACACATAGATATAATAAAAATAATAATTTTAATTTTTTTTTAAGGAATTCAAGGATCTCAAATTAAATAATCTATGGTTGTTTAAGTTTGAATGAAGATAAATTCTTTATTTTTTAGCTTTGATTAATTTTACAAGGTTAAGTTGTCATAAATCACAAATTATTTAATTGTTTGGTCTCTAATAAAGGGCTACACAAAACTCATAATTTCTAAGTCTTGAGTGTCAACTCTTTCTTTTTATTTGTTTCTATATTATATATAAAACATGATTCATAACATTCCTTTTATGTGTTGTGTCCATTATTCATTTATATCTTTATATTTTTAATCTATTAAATTAATCCTATTAGTAAAATTAATCATTGTATTTTTTAAACTGTTCAATTAATCAAATTACTAATTTTCATCTATTCTCAATGTTAACTACAAAAGCTACTTATATAGGATTATTAAATATTTTTATATATGAGATAAATTTTTATATTTATATGGGGTTTAAATCATTGAATAAATTAACTTGAAAGATAATAAAATTCTTGGAAATAAAAACTCCTTGGTTAAACTATTTTATTATTTTATCAACTTGGCATAGTTTTTGTTTTAAAACTGATTTCCACCAATTTTTATATAAAAAATTGAACCATTCTCTATCATAAAAAAACATTTAGTAATATCATGTCTATATACATAATTGTTATTGAGATTTTTTTTTGGTGTGAACCAGGGTATCCCAAGCTTCGCCCAGACTAATCCCCGCCCCGGGTGGCAAGGGCTCCCCAAGAGACCGGCTGCAAACGAAGAGAGGGGTCGAACTCCAGACCTCGTAAGCGACGAGAGCGCGCCTAACCGCTACGCCAGGACCTTTTGGGTAAATGTTATTGAGATTTGACAAAGGTTAGTTAATTACTAGATTATTTGGATAAATTTAAAGAATATAAGGACTAATTGATCAAATTAAAAATAAAAATGAATAATTGTTACTAGAAGTAAATTTAGCGATTTTGTCAAAAAAAAAAAAAAAAAAAAACTTTTTCTTCATTAATAATTTTTATGATCTTGGAGATTTGTTCTCCTTTATCTGTACATCTGGTGGTGGGGAGCCATGTCACGTTGTCATATATGGCCGAAGTGTTGGTGGCACTACTTGGCCCATTGCATAGGTGTAGATTCTACCAATTAATGCATCGTTTGTGCCTACAACATTATCACTTGACTGGGCTTAATTCATGTGAGCTGGGTTGATCTTACTCAAGATTGTTCTCTATGCTTGCTCCACTCAATTTAGTTTAATTTAGCCCAAGCCTAACCCAAGCTTTAATATCATTTTTTTTTTAAGAAAAGAAGTGGGTAAAAAAAGAAAGAAAAAACACATTTTTATTAAACTTGACTTAACTCGGCACTTGAGATTAGGCCATTAGTTCAAATAGAGTTTCAAAAAAATATAATCTAAAATTAATCTGATGGATTATCGAGCCATTTTATAATTTATTAATTTTTTTGAAGCTGAGTTTAATTTTAAAAAATTCTTAAAATGATATTATTTTGATGTATTTGGATTAACTCCCTTCACTTATGATCCAGATCATGAGTTTCGGTATGATCTTTTTATTTATTTCCTTTTCATCTATACATTTACAGCACATTTTGATGCAAACATTTAATGTGAGCTAAAAATGCCCGAATCCTTTTCTCCATTAAAGCCCAAGTGGTATTGAGAATATGAAATGTTCTTTTCCCATTGTTCTCCATTAAATGAAGAAAAGAAGATTCAATTTCATAATAAATAAATCATCCACCAGAACACCTTTCTTATATCTAATGGCATTCAAGGAAGCATGTCCAGCATTAATACTTTATTCAAGTATAAATTAAAGTACTCGCTACGTTCTTAATTTTGCTTGTCCAAAGCACTTGCATGTTACGTTGCATTCATCGATCTTCAAAGCAACGTAATACATGTATAAACAGAAATTGAAAGCTTTTGCCTACCACTAACTCATCAAGAATGATAAATCTGTGAAAAAAAGAGAAGAAAATTACAAAGCTCTCGTTCATCTCCTAAAATGCTGTAAAGATGCGACATTTTCTTCGTTTTTTGTTACATTAATTATCTAAAAGATTTGAAAATTCAACACAAGGGGAAAACAATAGCTATGCACAGTAACTTTGACTCTAGTACATGCAATGTTGTCTTCGTATATACCCATCAATTACCCAACATAGGTCTCAACTCACTTACATTGTTCATGCAGGTGAGTTTTTTTTTTTTCATTATTTTTTTTATCAGAATAATCATTCAACATTTACTTGATTTGATTTGAGTTTGATTTTACAAGTATTTTTTTTTATTATTATATTTAATTTTTTAAAATAAAATTTTTAAATTTAATAAAGTTCATCACTCGAATCATAAATTTTCTAAAAATCTAAAATAAAATAAATAATGAAGCTTGAATATCTATCCAAAATTTCCAATTTTTACCTTTTAAACTTAAACAATTAATCCACAACCTAAGGCTTTATCAGTAATTGAAATCCAAACAATTTTTATAGGTTTTGATCTAAAAGCCGGAGATTTGAGGTTTGCATTTGTTTTTTATAAGCATCGGATTTGTAGTGAAAGAAGAAAGCCTTCACGTCCCTAAGAGGCGTGGAGTGATGGTAAAGGGCTTGAGATCTGCACAGCAAGTCTCGAGTTCGAGTCAGGGTGTGCACCTCTTGTAAGAGCCTTGGACAGCCGGAGTTTTACTCGCTCACCTAAGCCCACAAAATGCGCTTTCCGGGGGGTGGGGTTTCCTCGAATCCAAAAAGGAAAAAGAAAAAAGAAAGCCTTCATGCATATTTTGTTCTTGTAAAATCCATTTTTAATTTTTCTGCTAAAATCATGTTGATGAAATGTAATTCAAATTAATATTAGTTCTTATAACTTTGAAGATGAAATTGGAATTTAATAAATGAACTGATTCAATTTCAATATGATTCAATCGAATTATTGATTGAATCCAAGAATATATATATACTTTTCGATTTTAATTTCTTGATGATGACACTCTATTCCTTGTGACGTCGATGATGCATATTACAAGGATTAAATATGATTAATTATTTACTAATTTGACTATATTATCATAATATTTTTTATGTTAATACATTTGAATAAAAATATTAATAGATATCTTACACATAAAAATATTTAATTTAAATTTTATATAATTTTTATAGCATTTTGTTTTCTTCAACTTAGTATCAATTCTTTTTTTTTTTTATCGAAATTGAATTTATAATTTTTTTGTCCTAAAACTAAAATCAAAAGTTAATAAAACTATATAATATATATTTTTTCTAATTTAATTTTTTTATTATTTTAATTTCTTAAAGTAACACTATTATATTATATCATTTGATTGCATAATTTTATTAAGAAAAATAATTTAATTGAAAAATAATAAGGAACTAGGTAATGCATAACTGAAATCCTATACTATCATAATCTTTTAAATAACTTGAAAGACCTTGAATCTAGCATCTAGAATAAGAGATGAGTTTCTTGATTTTTTTTTTCCTTTTATATCTTATGAAAAATATATTCAGTATGTATCTTCAAATAAAGCTTACAATATGAGCTTTCTACTTATTTAAGTAAAAATAATTTATAATAACCTAAATTAAGAGATTGTGATTCAAAGTATTTAATTGAAACCTTCCATTATATTTTTTCTTTTCTCAACTTAATATCTATATATATATATATATTTTTTTATTAACACTTAAATATATTGATACATGTTCGATTTATATGTCATGCATGACTGATGATATCCCAAAATCTAACATGCTTAGGAATGAGGTTAGTCGGTGTTTGGATAATGGTTAATTGGTCGGTCATTAGAACCTCCAAAATATAATTCTGACTTTACTATCACAAACAAAATAAATTTGAATAAAAAAGAACGAGAGATTTGAATAAAAAATTAAAGAAACAAAATTCTAAAAATAAAAATAATAAATTGATATGTCACTAACTTAGTTAAAGGGTCCACACATCTATTCCTATAAATTTGTTGATCATAAAAAAAAATTCTTTCACGTCAAGCAAATAAATTTGATATCCCTTAAAACTGAGAAAAATCAATAAGATTACGAGTAAACTAATTAGACAAAGCTCTCTAATTAATTTTTTACCATCAAGCGAATTTAGTATTGAAAGCAATTCTTATTCACTCGGCAGTAGCCTTATGAGTAAAGTCTATGAAATTATTCTAAGTAAACATTAAAAAGCTTGACAATTTAACTTAGTTTATTATTCCTTAATAAATCAAGATGAGAGTTCCAGCAATTAAATTAATTCTTTTGCTTCTTACTCTAGTCCCTAACAACAATTATAGATTGAAAGAAACTAGAAAGCATACATGTCATCTCAAACAATTCAATAAGTTTGAATGAAAATTAATAGCATAATTTTGAATAAGGAAAAATAAATACTTGAATCTAAAAGAATTACAATGATATAACGTTACTTCTCACAACTTGCTAATGGAGATAATGTGTATTCCTCTTGAACTAAAAACTAAAATTTAGTTCATAGCTGTTGAAAAATTAACAAAAATAGGGAGAAAAGAATGTTACAGAGAAGAAGAAGAGAGTTGTTTCTGCCATGATTTGCTTCCTCTATTCTCTCCCTCAGCTGTTGTCTTTCATTAGGATTCTTCTCCTGATTAAGAGTCCTTAATGTTACTTAATTTCTTCTTCTTTATATAGTCATTAAGGTTGGTTGGATAAATAGTTGGGTCTACCTTTAACTGATTAGTAGGAATCTCACTATTGCTCCCTGGTATATTAGAGGTGGTTGTAAAATTAGATCTTTGGATTTAGAAAAGCTCTATCAATGAATGTTATTGTGTTGGTGTCAAAGTGAAACCCACTTTTATTATTGCTTTCTCATTTCCCCCTAGAATAACATCTCTCAATTCTTCAGTAGTTTGGGTTCTAATCTCCACCTTTTCTTTAAAGGACCCTTACTAGTTTGGTATTAAGGCCTTTTTTCCCTTCAGATAGGTAGAGGCATATTGTCTCGAGATTACATGATTACCACATACTGGGGCCACTCCTTTTTAAGTTGGGAATTTCAGCGGCAATTACTTGGTGCTAATGGCAGCATTTATCTGATACAGAAGAGGCCTACCTAGAATGAAATTGTAAGCTAAGGGCATACAATAACCATGAAGGGTTGCTGGAGTGAAACATACTTAGAAGGAGTTCCTATAATGACTGGATAACCAAGACACCCTTAACTAGTATGCTTGAGCCTTTTATCCCAATGAGAAGAGTTTTCACCAGGGTTAGTCTTGAGAGGGGTATTCATATCTGTGTCATTACTTCCTGGGAGAGGATGTTGATCACACTGCCATCGCCCACCAATACCCAAAGTACTCGGTGGTTGGAAATGATTGTAGAAATGGCCATGGCATTTTCATACGAGAAAGATATTCCCTCTCTATTTTCCAAAGTGAAGATGAGCAGTTATAAGGACTTGTTTCCCATACTTTATTTTCCCTATGTTGGAATAACCTCTTGTATAGGTGCCACCCAAGATCATGTAGATTTTGGATAGTGCCATCGTGGATTGACCGAGCTCTTCCCTTCTTATCTTGGGATGGGAATCCCTCTTCAAAAACTAGTGGAGATAGTCCTTGGCTATCAATCTTTCAATTTTCTTTTTCAAGATGTTACACTCATCTGTGTCATGTCCTTTATCTTTATGGAATAAACAATACTTATTGGATGTACAATTTCATTAAAGGGTATTGGACAAATTCCTTACCCTAGATGGTGATGAGGACTTTAGAGAGAGAAATACATTTATTAGAGTAATACGCATTTCAGGATAGTTCAGACGTTCCCTGATCTACATCTTTTAACTTTTCCTAGGGTTATTGTCCCTCATAGGATAGCAATCCTGCTTAGGAGACCTTTTAGGAAGATTTTTTTCTTTAGAGAAACGAGGACGGCTATGACGCAATACACTTGTCTCCTCTACTTGAATATGGTTCTCCATGGCTTGCTTCACTTTTAATAAGTTTATGTTCGATAAAGCATATAATTCTTTCCATAAAGCTCTTCCATTCACTCCACTTATAAGGGTTTTAGAGGCTACAAGCTCTATTAATTCTTAAACCTTGAGTATTTTCTCATTAAACCTTTTTAGGTATGTTCGTGTGGACTCACCATCCACCTGAATGATCCTAAAAAGCTCCGTAGAAATCTTTCTTGCTGGGATGCTTGTGCTAAACCCTACCACTAGTTTAGTACAAAGTTTACTAAAGCTTGTAATGGAGTCTGGCTCTAAGTTGTTGTACCGTGCACGTACTGATCCCCTGAAGGTTATGGAGAAGATCTTGCACATGGCATAACTATCCTGGATGACTAGTTCCAGGTTGTTTCTCATATTTTGTACGTGCTCCCTTGGATTTACAAGACCATCATAATTATCCAAGGTCATTTTGGTAGAGATATGGTCATTGGGAATACGTCTACAACACTTGTATGGACAAGGGAGAGTCTCAAATCTAATAAGAGGGTGTAGATGTTCTCAAATCTAATAAGCCATGTCTATAAGGTTTTGAAAAGCTCGAGGTTTCTAACGTGGGGCGACAGGATCGATGGATAGCCTCTTTCCCACGATAACCAGATAGACTTCTAGAAAACTCGCTATGAGTAGAAGCATCATGATGATGAGAATGCCTTTCAGAAAGGTCAGACGACTTCTGAGGATGAAAATCTCTCATAGTTTCATTTTTCTCATATTCCTCTAGGTAATGTAATTGTCTGCAGACATTGGGTGTGGCCTTTTACTATGGAGGTGGTAGGGAGGATCCAGCAACTTACTAAAGTGGTGCCGAGACTTGTTAAAGTAAAGTTTATTTTGCTTGCTGATTTAATATTGCATGGGTGATAAGTTGCACCTGGTTAATAAATTGTTGAAGGGTTGGCTGAGTAAGAGTATCTGTTGTGGTAAGGAGATCTGTTACACGTTCTATTCCAGAAGTGTTTTGATTTTCTACCATTGATGATGAGTAAGGATGTCAATAAACATGTTCTGGAAGAACTATCGATTGTTTTTTGATCAATTCTTAAAAACAACGCCAACTGATGATGTCCTGAAGTTCAATATGTTTAGGAATAAGGTTATTTGATGTTTGGATAGTGGTTAATCAAATGTTCATATCAGTATTTCATTATCTTTAGCCCTAGAAAGTATAAAATCAATGGAAGAAGTGCTGATACCTATAAAACAGTCCCTATCAGTTGCATTTAGGGACCCTCCAACAATAAATTCAGTAACTGTAAATGAGAATGGGTAATAAATGAAAGAAAAAACTTTAAATTTCAAGAATAAATGTGTTTGTTCTTCTTATTGTTGTGTGATTAATGCTCTAAGGATTAAGATATATAAGCTTGGAGAGTAGGAAAAAGTGAACCCTTTACCTAGGTGGTTAAGGAGGTATTTATATTCCTTAAAACTTATTGTTTTGGTGGAGTGGAGGGATCAAAGAGCCATTTTCACTTGATGATATTAATGAGGGTTAAATATCCCTCACATATAATTAATGAGAGACAAATATCCTTTACAAATCATTAATGAACATTAATGAGATGAAAATATGGTAGACCATTGAGAGACCTTTTATACAATTACAGGTGCAAGGGAGATAATTATTTCTGACATGAATATATTATGTCAATAATCTAAAAATAGAACCCTATGATCATAACAAAGATCTCTAAGGCCAATTGGGTTTGGCGCATAGCCAAACCTAGGGGAGATGGGTCGATAGTTCATCAAACCTATGATACCTTAAGCTTTGCTTATAGCTGAACCCAAGTATATTAGGTCTGGTGACTTGCGAGACCCACGATACCTTGGACTCAGCTCATGGCTGAACACAAGTATATTAGGTCTGGTGATTTACGAGACTCACGGTGCCTTGGGCTCAACTCATGTCTGAACCCAAGTATATTGGTTCTGATAAGATGCCAGACCCATGTTCAATTAGGTTATCACCCTATTATGGGTCTAGGCTATTTCAAAACACAAAAAATATTGAGTAAAAAAATATTTATTTATTAATGATCAAGTGTCAGACCCACGGTGTTTTCACTACCAGAAAACCGGAGAAAACCAACGAAATTACCGACGGAACAATTCCGTCGGTAATAATTACATACGGACATAATTCCATCTCCAAATCTGTCGGTATATACCGACGGACTATTTTCGTCGGTATATACCGATTGTTTCGCCGACGGGGTATACAGTTTGTCTGGAAATATGCAACGGCGTGGTGACGTCAGACGATTTTACCAACGGAATGACTGAGGGATTCAAACTGAGATAGTCGTACAGTGACGCGACACTTTCACCGACAGAATGAATCCATTGGTGATTCCATCGGAAAAAACCATTATATACCAACCCATCTGCCGACACTCTCTTCCTCTGTTTCTCCTTCTTCTTCTTTCTCATCCCACCTCTCCCCTCCCAAACTGTAGCCAACCTCCCTCCCATCCCAACTCTCAACTATTCTCAACACGAGCACTCAAGTTAATTTCTTATATCTTGTACGTGGTCACAATATCCGTTTCTTGTAGATTTTATCATTTTTTTGTAAGTAAATCTATCATTTTTAGTTTTAATATTTAATTGTGAATTTTATTGTTGTAGTACGTATATGTCGTATTTTGTTAACATTTGTACTTGTTTAATTGTTATTTTTCAAAGAAACTTGTAGTATGAATGTATAATTTTGTAGTTGTTATAGTTTGTTTTAGATTTTTTCAAATTATATTTGTTTGTCAATTGTTGAAATTTTGTTTGAATTACACCGAATTAAATGTGTCATTGTGATGAAATAAATAATTAATAGCTTGTTTAACGACTCTTGTTTAATTGTTATCAATTCTATTTCGAAGTTGTGATTTCTGTAAATTTATATATGTATAAATTAATTTGTATGTATGAACGTTGATAGTTGATAATTGATAATGAATATTTAACATAAGTGTTGTTTTAGTTTGTTAGATAATGTCGGGGAAAACCAATATTTTTGTTATGTTTTATAGAGGTTCAATAGAAGTCATGGATGATCGTTCATGGATGTATCGGGACTCACCCCAAGGATTGCGGAGGATGGATTATTGTAACGGTGTCCAAGGTTTTATTAATTTCGCAACATCTATTTCGAGGAATTTTACTGATGGCGGTATTAGGTGTCCATACAGGAAGTGTAAAAATTTAAAGTTTCTGCATCAAGATGTTGTAACGATGCATCTTCTAACCAAAGGGTTCATGGAAGATTACCTGTGTTGGTATGCTCACGGAGAACTATTTGTTCCTGATGAGAGCATGGAAGAACAGGTGGTTGGGTCAACTTCTAGTGCTAGCAACATGTATGAAGTTGGAAATGAGAACAATAATCCTTACAGGAATATGGTTATGGATGCAATGAGAATGAGTGAAGGTAATGTCAGGGAATGTCCAATCGTAGAAGAAGAACCTAATGCAGATGCAACAAGGTTTTTTGATCTGTTGAGAGATTCTGACAAACCATTATGGGATGGCTGCACGAACCACAGTAAATTATCAGCCGTAACACAGGTGTTCACCATCAAGTCAGATCACGGGTTGAGTGAGGTCGGTTATGACAAGATTATTGAATGGGCGAGAAGCATTTTACCTGAAGGGAACAGGCTGAAAGAGAACTTCTATGCTGCCAAGTCCATGATGAAACCCCTCGGTTTAGGATACCAGAAAATTGATATATGCCCTAACTTCTGCATGTTATACTACCTTGAAAATACTGAGATGACCGAGTGCATGACATGCGGGCATTCCCGTTACAAACCCAAAACTGGTAGAGGGAAGACTCTCGTGGCATATAAAAAACTTAGATACTTCCCAATCACACCTAGACTGCAGAGGTTATTCATGTCACCAAGGACTGCTGAGCACATGACATGGCACCAATCACACCATGTGGTTGATGGAGTGATGGTTCATCCTTCTGACGGTGAAGCCTGGAAACACTTTAACAGTATGCATCCTCACTTTTCAGCTGAATCAAGGAACGTGCGTCTTGGGTTGTGTATAGACGGATTCAACCCATTCGGGTCATTTGCTGCTCCTTATTCTTATTGGCCGGTCATACTGACGGTTTATAACTTGCCACTAGGGATGTGTATGAGGCCGGAGTTCATGTTTTTATCTATGGTCATACCAGGTCCGAGCAGTCCGGGTCAGAATATAGATGTTTGTCTTCGTCCGTTGATTGATGAGTTGACGCAGTTGTGGTCCTCTGGAGCTTTGACTTATGACATCTCGAGGAAACAAAATTTTGTTATGAGAGCGGCTTTGATGTGGACTATCAATGATTTCCCAGCTTATGGAATGGTTTCTGGTTGGAGCACGCATGAAAAGCTAGCATGTCCATACTGTATGGAGAACAACAAGGCATTCACGCTAACAAACGGGGGTAAAGCTTCTTTTTTTTACTGTCACCGTCGTTTATTGCCACATAACCACAGGTACAGAAAGAACAGAAATGATTTCTTTGTTGGCAGAGTTGAAAATGATGTTGCACCCCCGCGTCTTTCCGGTGAAGAATTGTTTGATGTTGTGTCAGAGTACGGTGAAATTGTGTTTGGTCTCCAATCAGGTAAGCAGAAGTTTCATGGTTTTGGTTTGACCCATAATTGGGTGAAGCAAAGTATGTTTTGAGAGCTTCCTTATTGGAAGACCAATCTTCTCCGCCATAACCTTGACGTCATGCACATTGAAAAGAACGTGTTTGAGAACATTTTCAACACCATCATGGATGTGAAGGGGAAGACAAAGGACAACATCAAGGCATTGGATGTAGCACTGTTCTGTAACCTTAAAAATATGGAGTTGGTTTCTGATGGGTCACGGGTCGCAAAACCAAGAGCAAGCTTCGTGCTAGAGAAAAACGCACAACTACTAGTCTACAAATGGCTTAAGAGTCTGCGTTTTCCCGATGGACATGCCTCGAACACATCAAGGCTGGTTAATACGGAGGAATGCAGATTATATGGAATGAAGAGTCATGACTGCCATGTGTTTATGCAAATACTCATCCCATTAGCTTTTCGTGATTTGTTGCCAAAGGGGATATGGGATGCACTAACGGAGATTAGTCATTTCTTCAGAGATATATGCTCCAGCAAGTTGAATGTTGATCACATTGAAAGGCTTGAAAAGAATATCTCGAGACAATATGCAAACTTGAGATGATATTCCCTCCATCATTTTTTGACTCAATGGAGCATTTACCCGTACATTTACCGTTTGAGGTAAAAGTTGGAGGACCGGTCCAGTACAGATGGATGTATCCATTCGAGAGGTTAGGTATTACAGTTGTTATGACATTTATAATTAAATGTTTTTATTTTTATTTTAATGTTTTTAATTCATAATTTTTTATTAATATATATATATATATATATGCAGGTTGTTGAGGCGCATGTTGAGGCGTCACTATGTGAGGCGTATATTGTTGAGGAGATCTCAACATTTATCTCATACTATTTCGAACCTCATTTGAGAATGAGGATAAACCGTGTTCCACGGCATGATGATGGTGGTGAAGTGCATTCAAGTGGGAACTTGTCAATATTCTCCAATCCTGGACGACCCACACCTAAAAATACTGTGAGGGGAAGATATTTGTCTGAATAGAGTTCAGACAAGCACACAATTATGTCCTATTTAACTGTGATAAGCTGAGACCTTTTATTAAGTAAGTAGATGTTCGACTTAAACTTTGTCAAGAGTGTACTATTTATGTTTTGTGATACCATACACTCATATAATTTGGAACAACCTTGCAGGCAACATCGACGATACTTACTGTCCAATAACTCACAGCTGACCGAATCCCAGATCTTTCAATTACAAGATGAACAATTTGCTACATGGTTTAGAACACATGTAAGTCCTATCACAAACTCATTATCTCTTGCAATGTAATTAATTGTAGTCAATGTTACATAATATCCGTTTGTTGATTATTGTTGTATTTAATTTACAAGCTAGGTTTATCAAATGGGAGGTAGTGCTGCTATTTCACTGTCTTTACTATGTCTGGGCCCTGAAAGAAAAGTCAAGTGCTATAACGAGTATTTTGTCAATGGATATGTCTTTCATACTGAAGAATACGGGCATGGAAGAAAGACATACAACAACGGTGTTTGTATTAAGGGATCGACTTCTAGTGAGTTTGAAGTTGACTACTACGGTAGATTGGAAGAGGTTATCGAACTGCAATATCATAGCGAGCAAAATAGAGTCTTTTTATTCAAATGCTATTGGTATGACACAACTGACAGAGGAATCAGAGTAGATCCTCATTATGGTCTCGTTGAAATCAACTCAAAAGCTAGACACCGCAACTAAACGACGTCTTTGTTTTCGCAAAGCAATGCCAACAATTTTATTACACATACACCCCTTCCTTTAGAAAGGACCGATCAAGAGTTGATTGGTTATCCTTTTTAAAAACAAAACCCAAAGGTCGTGTCGAGGTTGTTCAGGATGAGAACGAAGACATAAGTGTGATAGATGAAGTCTTTCAAGCTAGTGAGTTGGTTGAACCATACCGAGCTGCTCCGTCGATTGACTTAGAAGAAAATTCAAATTTTCGTGTTTTCAACGATTGTCTTGTTGATGTTGACGCAGAGGAGTTGAATGTTGTTTTGAGCTCTGCTAATGGAAAAAAGAATGTTGTTGAAGAAGATGATAACGAAATTGAAGAGTGCGATGAAGCTGATGATAACAATTCAATAGAGGACGAAGATGAAAATTCCGACTAACTAAACATGTTATAAAGCCTTATTTTATAATGTAATAATTTGAAACATGAAATATTTATTCTTCTTTAATGGTCAGCCCTTGTTATTGTGTTGTGTGTGCTGTAAGATTGCAATTCAAGATTTTATGACAGGGATACATAAAACAAATAAGAAAAATTTTATGTTTTACCGACGGCTATACCGATGGAACATAACCCGTCGGTATTTCACAGAGAGTTGAAAAAAATTTACGGGATTGTGCCACACTCACCGACGACTTTACCGACGGAACATAACCCGTCGGTATTTCACAGAGAGTTGCAAACAAATTATGGGAATGTGCCACAATCACCGACGGTATACTAACGGCGGTACCGACTTCAAATACCGACGGAATCACCGACGGATTTACGCACATCCCGAAGCGCACGCATGTCTGACACGTGTCCGTTTGCACAAATACCGACGGATCGAAAAGTCTAGCGGGATTTTTGAACTTTTTTTGGTGCACATTTCAATTAATTTCCGATGGTATTACCGACGGAATGTAATGCCACCGACAACTATTAATTTTCGTCGGTAATACCGTCGGAAAAATTGCTATATATAACCCCTCATCCCCCCATTTGGTTCATTTTCTTCTCTGCTTCCGTTTCTCTTCTTCTCCATTTCTCTTCTCCTCTCGGTTTATATTTAGCTTTTAGAAGGGATTTTATTGTTTTGGTGGTAGTTTTAAAAGGTATGTATTCTTTTTTCTTTATCTTTGTATTTTTTTTTTAATTATGATTATTTTTTTTGGTATTGTTTGTTTTGTGTATTGTTTGTAGGTTAAATCTTAAATTCAACACACTATTAAGGTAAGCATTTTTTATTCCCAAATTTATTTTGAATTGATATAGTGTTTTTTAGTTTTGTGTATTGTTTGTTTTGTGTTTATGATGTTTTGTGTAGTGTTTTTTAGTTTTTTAATTTTATTTATTAATTTTATGATATTATTGTTTGCATTGCTATAATTGATATTGTTGAATTTATGTTAAAAATGTTAATTTATATATATAGAATTACATTTAATTAGTTTATCTTAATTTAGGATATTATTGTTTGTATTGCTATAATTGTTATTTTTGAATTTATGTTAAAAATGTTAATTTATATATATAGAATTACATTTAATTAGTTTATCTTAATTTAGGATATTATTGTTTACATGTCATTGTTATTGCTTGTTATTACCTTTTTATATTTATGTGTACACGTTAATTTCTATTTTGAGGTCCATTAGGGTCGATCGTGTTAGGAATGATATTGATTTAGTTACCTTTTGCTTTTGACCATGTAATTTTTTATAAATTAAGAGTCTTGTCTCCTAAAACTTGAAATGTAATATTAATCCGTAAATTTGAATGTATGACTTTAATCTAATGTTTGTAACTCTAAGTACCAATTTAACAATGAATGTTCATAGTTGAAATTGATTCTTTTACTTGAATATCATTATATGATGTTATTGAATAAAATGTTGTGTTGATGATGATGAGTTGGGTTGAGATCCAGGATGATTGGATCGGGATGTGAAATAAAATTGGAAGTGTAATATGATTTTGTCGATAACTTGGGACCCCCCAGTATAGGGGAGACTCTGTCGAATTTTTTTTAAAATAATCGAAGTTAATTATGTAATTATTCGTATAAATTTGTGTAGATGCGTAGAATGAAATCTACAGCACGTCGTCAGAAGACGGTTGCAGCTAGTTCTTCTAGCAGCGAGGAGGACGTATCCTTAGGTGCTGATCATGGCGAGGAATCTACGCCAACTTGTGATGCTGCCTCTTCTAGCGCAGTTTCACAGCGCAGAAGCGGTGTGCCTTCACAGCGGGGTCAATTCACCCGCAAGTACCAGGCACAATGGAAGGATGACCTCTCAATGTAAGTTTGTTTAGGTTTTAGTTTTTTTTTTTATATACTTATAACATAATTTATGAACAACTAATTAATATTACTACTTTTATTTAATTTCAGGTTCACAAACATTGAGGCTGCAAGGACTATAACATTGACGTTTAAATCGTCGATGGAGATTCCATTGTTTCAATGGAGCCAGGTTTCCAGACATCCTGAGTGGAAACCTAATATCGATGCATGGTTTAAGCGATTTCAGGTCGGTGTTAATTTTTAATTTCCAGCTTATTTTTAATAAATGATTTTTATAATTTTATATCTTGTACTATTTTTATTTTATATGAATTATTTATATACACAGAACAAATTTGAGTGGGATAGGGCGGACAACAATGTTGGGAGGAGGGTATGGGAGAATCACGCGGCAACTAGGTAACATCGAAAATAATATTTATTTTTGTTTTATAATTTTATGTTTTAAATTCTAATTTGTTACTATGGAAGTAGGTTGCGTGATTTTTGGTATGACACCAAAAAAAAATAAAAAAGACATGCGAGGGATAACGGTCTTGAAGGATGGAATGAGGTGGCGGTTTGGCAGGAATTCAAGCCGCCATTCATCTCGGGGGAAATATAGACGGCATATATTGAGCACGTGACCTCAGAGCGGTTCTCACGGCACTCACAGTCCGGCACTGACAACCGGAACCGGCAAATTCATGGTTCGGTGACCACGCACACTGGCGGATCCGTCCCATTCAGCGCACATGCAAAGCGGATGGTAAGATTAATTTTAATGAAATATATCGTTAATTAATTTTTCGTTCCTTATAATATATTTAACTTTCAACCTATTTTTTCCTTACAGGCTGCGTCTCTTGGACATGAACCGAGTCCAATGGAGCTGTTTGTAGAGACGCATGTGCGGAGTCAAGACCGCCAAAAGGGGGTGCAGCAGTTCGTGGACAACCGTGCTCAGCACTTCATGGTATGTTCGTTCATTCATTTTATTTTGTAAGTTATTATTTTCTTGAATTGCATCTTGAATTGCATTTGATGATTTTTTTACCGACGGAATTTTCAGAACCTATAATAGCCGGTTGAGGGAGAGATATGGGGACAATCTGTCGACCCATCCAGATTCCGATCCAGATTTGTGGATGGAGGCGGGATCGTCTGGTGGACCCGATAAAAATCGGGTCTACGGGCTCTCCAACACTACTGCTGAAAACTTGCGTTCGGCTCGTAGTGTCTCAACTGTTGGAAGCTCTCCATCAGTATCGAACACCCAGTCTGAGGAGTTCATTGCGTTGAAACAACAATATCAACAACTCTCGACGAATTATGATGAGCTCCGTCAAATAGTCATGGAGATGAGATCAAAGATGGGTGACGATACTTGTGCAGCTTCTTTTTGGCCGTATGGTCCCGGGAATAACCAGCCTCCTCCTCCTCCTCCACCAGCTCCGCCGCTATTCTAGTTTAATTTTGTTTTTTAAACACATTAAATTTGTAATGAATATTATTTAACATTACTTTTATATTTTTAATGTTTAATCCATTTTTATTTGTTTATTAAGGTTTTTTACTATTAATAAATTATTTTTTATATATATTTTAAATACATACCGACGGATATACCGACGGATAATATCCGTCGGTATTTCACAGAGAGTTGCCAAACAATTACCAGCCATGCCATAATTACCGATGGAATCTATCCGTCGGTGATTAAATACAGACGGATTTACCGACGGATAATATCCGTCGGTATTACACAGAGGGTTAATTACCAGCCATGCCATAATTACCAACGGATATTCCGTCGGTAATCACCGTTGAAATTTCAGACGGATTTATTCCGTCGGTAATGTTCCCGCGGGAAACTTTTTTTTTGGCGCGCGCGTATCCGTCTGTAAGACCGTCGGTGTTCCGTCGGTGGGTGTTTTTTTTTATTTGCGACAGACTTAGAGACGGAAATGGGAGTTACCGACGACTGGTATACCGACGGACGTGTTCCGTCTATGAGGCCATCGATAATTATTTCACCGACGGATTTCATTCCTGTTACCGACGGAATTAGTCCATCGGTAAAACTGTTTAATGGTGTAGTGTTTCGGCTCAGCTCATAGCTGAATCCAAGAATGTTGGTTCTAGGATCTTGACAGACCTATGTTTAATTAGGTTATGAGTTCTTTCAAAAAAAAAAAATTAAGTAAAAAATATTCATTCAGACCATATAACCGCTGTGAATTGTATCCATTATGAGAATCTTACGAGACAAAGAACAGGGATAAAAAATTCTGCACTTGACATAAAGGGGATGAGATATCCACTTTTGATGCATTCAAAGAGAATTATATATATATATATATATGAATTAAATGATGAAAAGAGGGGGGGGGGGGGGGGGGGGGGAACAGGTTACTAATTGAACTTCTAACAAATTTAGAGCTTATAATCCATCAAAAACTTGGAAGAAAGAAATGCTCAATTTTGGCTAGTTCCCATGAAACCTTGATCGATCACCAGGGCAATCAAGTGAAATAAAGGGTGATAAAATAATGAATTTCTTAAAAGAATGGCTACCAAAAAATCACGAGAGTCATGAATTCTGATTGATGGGTAAAAGAATTAATAAATTTCATGCATCATAAAAGGGATTGTATAAGTAATAAATGAACAGAAGAAGACCCGCTCATAAGGAATTTATGATCACACGGTTTGATGCCCTAGGATAAATAAACGAAATGCCGTTGAAGATAGGCTGGTCCAGCTGCTGCGAAAAAGACTGATATTGGTGTAAGGCGGCCACCATGCATCATATCTGCTCTTAAATGGACTCAGCAAGAATGGAGACACGTACGTTTTTCTATCTACTCTTCGACAATACACAAGAAAACTCCTACATATATATATATATATATATATATATATATATATATATATGTTTTCGATAATATGATTGCAAGATGTATTTATAAAAATACCCGATTTTTTTTAATATTTTTTTTATTTTTAATATTTACATGTCAAAATCATTAAAAAACATTCAAGTGAAAAAACAACATGAATCATGTAAACAAACAATCTCTTCTTATATAGTTCTGAAATTCATCACTTGTATGTGTGTTTCAACAATTTCTTACTTTAAAATGAACATTACTTTGTAATCATATATAAGGTGTAAACATTAATTAGATTATTAGTCTACATTTTCTTTTCTCATTTCAAAATGAGTTTGTTTCATCACTCACATGTATAATTAGTCTGCATATGAGTTTGTTTCAAAATGAAAGGGATATAATTTGAATCATAGCAATCCAACCATTACCACCAATATGATATTATATTAAAAAATTCATCTCAGTTCAAAAATTAAAATTGCAAAAGAAAAATCTCAAAAAATAATATTTTTTGAAATTCTCTAAGATAAACAATCCAATGCAATAACATGTTGGATGTACATAATGAAATTACTTTGTTCAATTATAATAAATTCAAAACAAAATTAATAAAAAGCAAATTAATAGAATATATTTTATTCGAAATTATTGACGGGAATTTTATGTTGGTATTTCTAAATATTATTGGTCAGCATTTTCCGCTATTATTTTCTAGTAGTTTTCCTTAGAGTAAACCCCCCCTGAAAAAATAAAAAGAAAATAAAAGAAAAGAAATAACCTTCTTATTAAATAATAATATAAATCAAATCATGGACCTCACCTAAAAACTTAAACTATTAGGTTGAGATGATTCTTTGACATGGTATCAGGGCCTTGATGGCCAAACGGTCATGAGTTCGAATCTCACCATCCCTATTTATTTGATAAAAATTAAGCACAAGGTTATATGGGTCTGTGCAAGTTTCAAGCTTAAAGCGCTTTCATTTAAATAGATGTGTTAAAGAATAATATAAATCATATCCTGAAACATCACCTAAAAACTTAAACTATTGAATTGAGATGATTTTTTAACCCTTTTTTATCCTTTAACCGTTCTTAGTCCTATAGTTAACAATTACACTTCCTTACCCCATCATCAACTTTTAGAATATTATCCTTGTGGATCCGTTTTCGAAACTAATATAATAATCCTGCAAAAGCAAATAAAGTAAGATAGAAAGAGAAAGAAGTGAAATATGCAAATCAACGTACGAAGTATAATTCGATGGGCATCGTGCATTTTCATTGTCAAAAATAGAAAGTGATGTTTGTGGCTACAGGTCCCCTATGACATAATCGGACCATTATTAGTCGTTGAAATAATTCTAGCATAGGGCCCCTTTTATTTTTGTGTTCCCTCTCTTATAATCAATGGGCTAATTTAATATTTTTTTTTATTTTAAAAATATTTTTTATTTTTTTCTTTCTTTTAAATTAATATTTTAATACTTTTAAATTATTTTAATGTACTGATGTTAAAACAATCATTATCATATTTTCAAACAATACGTTAATGGATCGCAATCAACATTTCTTGATGATAACATTTTGGTATTCTCACAAGTGATGTGGCCACCAAATTCTACTCACATTGGAACTTAGACTTGTCAAATAAATTTATACCATGCATAGACTCACCCAAGAGCCATGCATCCTTTTCTTATGACAATGACTACATTAGGTTTTGACTCACACTTATTATTTTTCATGATTTATGCCATTCATTAAAAAAGCATCAAAAAAGTAAATGTGTTTTCTAGTAATATAGTTTTTACGTTTTAAAATTACTTTTAAAAAAATTTAAATTTTTTTAATTTTTTTCGTTACTTTAAATTAATATATTTTAGGTGTTTTTAGATCATTTTGATGTGCTGATGTTAAAAATAATTTTTTAAAAAAATATTATTTTAATGTATTTCAAAGCAAAAAACACTTTAAAAAATAACCGCCGTCACACTTTTAAACACCCCTTAAATTGTAGAAGCTTAAATAGCTTTGTTACACATCCAATATATATATATAAAATATTCTGCTTTTATTTACATGTGATTCATAAAAAGAAAAATTAATTCAACAGCTCCTACGTAAAGGCTAGACATCTTTGAGGATTTTACATGTAAAAAATACTAGAAAAGTAACGTTATAGACTATATAGTAATAATAAAGTGATAATGATATATTATAATATAAAGTGATGATGGTGGTTGTATAGTTTGAGTGGAGATAGTGCATTCATGGTGGTGGTTGTTTGGGGTAGAGGTGACAATGACATCTAGGTAGTAGATGATGATAATATAATGGGTAATTTTTTTTGTTTGTAAAATATTTTATGAAATTTTGTAAATTAAAAATATTTTTAACAAATAATTTATATTTCAATTTTTATTATAAAATATTTTACTTTCATATTTTTTAATAAAATAATTTTCAAAAAAATATTAGAAAAATATTCTCTTATAAAAAAGTCTACGTAAAACAAACCCAGTTTAACTTTGTCCCTCTTTAAAGTGGAAACTTTGCAGTATGACCAGAAAAAATATGGATCGTCCGATTTGATCAGCTTCAATCGCTTTTCCAACTGAAACTGGTCCCTGATTGTACGGCCACAAACAGCCCTTGCACGGGGCCTCATTCTGAAGGATGAGCTGGCATCACATGATGAATTGCTTCTCCCAACAACCTCCTTCAGATCAAGGTTGTCAAAAATATTTTTTTAACACGACACAGATTATACAATATAAACTCAAATCGTAAAATTATAAAATTATAAGTAAAATATTTTAACCAATTATATATTAACAATTTCAATCAAGTAGTAATTAATTAACAATATGACACAATTAAAATAAAAATAAAATAAACAATAGAAAAGTCCAAACACCTTTATTTTATTCACATTGATTCCTTTACTTCTTGGACAAATCAACCCACTTACTTCGTTATTTACAAGAAATGAGTCCCTTCAAATTTTGATAGACCATTTAACATTAATTACTCCAAAGGTCAAGCATGTCAATTTACAACTTTTATTCTATATATTTGCTAGCTAAAACAGAGTAATATATCAATTGATATGTTATAGTTTACATAAAAAAATTATGAAGAATGAATATGTATTCTAATTTTACGGAAATGAAATCCACAAATAGCTTGTATCGTTAAAAAAATTATAATAATTATAATCAAAATCAAGCTCTTGATTATCAAATTGTACAAGTTTTGCAAGATATAAATTTAAAATAATGAAAATGTTAAGGTGCAGATTACCAGAATGCACAATTTTATATTTTTTTCAAACCCGTAAAATCGGTCCGATTTTACCGATTTTACTGAGTTTGAACGAGTTTGACCGATTTTACTGAGTTTGAACGAGTTTGACCGATTTTACTAGTTTTCTAGTTTTAATCCGATTTGACACATTAGATACATATTAACTTGTAAAATCATAAGATTTTAAGAGTCAACTCGCTTTTTTAACAACATTACCTTGGATCACGTACGAGGTGGTCCTCAATTTACAAAACAGATAACTACCAGTCCCTATTTTTGGACTTATTGACAATTAAGTTCACAATCTTTAATTTTCTTTTGAATTTTAGCTCAACCGTTCATAATTGGAACATTTTTATCTCTCTATTAACATTGCTAACCACCTTTTGCAATCTACTTATCCTTTTATCGCATTACAATTTTTTTTAATAGATGTTGATATTTTTTTTATTTTCGTATAATAAATAATATTGTTGATTTTTTTTATTTATATATTTTTTTTTAAAGAATCAACCTAGGGATCATATGATAGATTAATTCTATATTACTTTTCTATAAATTTGGATTTGTGAGTTAAAGGGAGCTATTGGCAATACCATTTTTTATTCGCTTTTCATTATATAGTAAACCGTTATCTTACCAACGAAGTCACCTTCAAGTTGACAACATTATATTTTATATAAAAGATATTGTTGATATTTGGTGTCACACATTTATATTTTTATATATTTTTTGATGATAACAATAAAATAAAAAATGGACTAATATTATGCTTGGTTGAAAATACATTTTGAACAAGTTATATACGAATAACATATCAACAAACATGATAAATTTCGTGCAAAAATCAATTAAAAAGTCCAAAAAAGAAGCAAAGTAAAAACTTAGATTAAGTGTTTATTCTAGTGCTCATAAAAATCTTTATATCCTACTTCATACCATAATTAAAATGAACTCACACACTTAATTCTTCTTTTATGGCCAAGTTATTACCAAGCCCACCTAATTCTCCTAAAAGTAACACATGCGTGGTTGTGGCTTGGATGACTTCTCATATGACTCGGCATCTAAATTTTATAGTTTTCAGCATAGTTATTAAATTTGTTCCGGGGATCGACCTAACTAATGGGCCGAGTCTTGATCACATGGGTTGTTTATTAACTTTTCCATGTAAGATATTAAAATCTCAAATATTTTTTTAAATTTTTTCAAGTTTACCAGGGTCAACCCATGTGACCAAGACTTGGCCCATTAGTTAGGTCGATCCCCGGAACAAATTTAATAACTATGCTTATATATATATATATATATATCTCACATAGAAAAGTTAAGAAACATTTCATGTGAAAGTAGACTACATATATAGCTATTTCACATGAAAAAGTTAAGAAACATTTCATGTGGATGTAGGCTATAAAAAAAACTGTGAGACTAAGTATTTATAAATTAATTTTGTATTTTTTAGGTTTATTAAAAATAAATTAAAAAATAAGACAAAAAAGTTGAGTCTTATATGGATTTGACCGGGCCAATTACAAGCTCGAGTTTTGACTATTTAAAACCCGGTCATGGCCCCGAGTCACCCGGGTACTGGGTCAACCCGTCAGGCCAGGTCGGGTTTAATAACTTTGGGCTTTAGAGTTTGTTTAATATGGTTGAGTTGTAGTGAACTACTAGATAGCTGGCTTATGTTACGCCATGGGTCGTGTTAAGTTTTTTATAATGTAAAAGAAAGATGTTCAGATGATGATAACGTTTTTAAATGAGTAAGAAAATAACGAGATTTGG
This sequence comes from Populus trichocarpa, assembly GCF_000002775.5. Lineage (NCBI taxonomy): Eukaryota > Viridiplantae > Streptophyta > Magnoliopsida > Malpighiales > Salicaceae > Populus > Populus trichocarpa. The sequence goes on along the minus strand of NC_037286.2, from coordinate 22,139,866 downwards.
ATCGTTGATTTGAATTGGTTCAATAATATTGGTTAATTTAATAACATGATTAAAAAAACCAACGACAAAAAAAAATAATACAATGACTAATCGAAAAAACCTAACGCTTGCCAATATTATAAAGAGATACCCTCTAAATATTTTTAAAGGTGTCATAAGCTTATTTGATAACAAAGAAAAGATTGAATGAAAATAGGATAACCACATATAGAGGAAAAGAAAAAAATATTTAAGGATGAAAAGAAAGAAAATTAATTTAAAAAAACCAGACTCAAGTCGGCATGCCAAATTCATGGCCTGGTTTTGAGATCGGGATAACACGACACATAAGAAATTGAATAAAATAATAGAGGTTAACTCTCAAGCAGACTAAATGATGAAAGACAAAACTAAAAAAATAAATAAAAAAAAACATAAAAAACATGAGTCAACCTAGGTTACCTCGACTAACCTGCGACTCTGGATATATGATCAAAAGAACCCCACTAAAAGAAAAGCAAAAAAACAACAAATCTCAAGATCCAATAATCTAAAGTTAAAAGATGAAATTAAAAGAAAAAAAAATCAATTTTAAGAAAAGGATATAAAAAAAACCAAAGCTAAATTGGGCTAATTTTCAAAACCCTTGACGTAAATCATGAAACCATGATTACCCTATAGAAAGAAAACACGAAAAAATCATGAAGCAAATAACAACCAAAACAATGAGAATCAAATCTAGTATAAAAATTAAATAAAAGAAAATAATGGACTAAATTGAAAATAAAATAAATCAAGAAAAAATAATAGCAATCATAAGAATGAAAACCAAATTGGATATAAAAATTAAAACAAATAAAATGCTGAGGGACAAAGTTGAAAAAAAACCAACTTAAAAAAGAATTAAAAGAAAAACAAATAGAAATTAAAAGAATAAGGATCAAATATGATACAAATACAAACTAAGAGAAAAAATTAAATTTTTGGAAAAGTTGATGCAAAATCTGTGGCGAGCAAAGAGAAAAGGGGGTAGAAAAGTAAAAACAAATCCTTTGAAGCCCATCCGCTACTCAATCGTGTACACATATGTGACCATTAGAAAGTGGACGATGCCACGCTTCCAACTTTGTCACGAAAGGCATTGTTTAACCACTAAGAGACCTAAAAAGCACAGGCGTGTGCATAACACGCACCAACCACTTTTATTTTATTTTTTAATTGTATTTATATTTGTGAAAAAAACTTAATTGCTACCCATTCAAATTGATTATAACTAAAAAACCATGATAAAAATACATAAAAGCCCTTGGGCATTAATTTTATTTAAATTTTATTTTAAGGGCAATATAATCATTTTACTATGTAATCAAAATATTCAAAGATCGAAAAGCACTTGGACCCCAATTTTTTTTTCTTTTAAGGATATTTAAGTTATTTAATTGTACTTCTAAAATGTTAAAAGATTAATTTGTCCCTAATCAATATATATAATAATAACTAATAGATTATATAAAAATGATTGAATTGTGTTAAATAGTTAGTTAAGTGATTTTATTTGAAATGGGGTTTCAATCTAAAGTATAATGGATTTAAGAGCACAATAATTCATTGATCTTTTTTAGGTTTTTTTTAGTGCATGTATTGTTTTGTTCATAAGGTAAAATCAACATCTAGTAACTTGTTGATTAGTTGCATTTGCAAATATATAGAACAACTAAACAATATTTGATTAAATCCAATATATATATATATATATATATATATGAATAATTCTTAAATTCAAAAATCTAGAAAAAAAAGAGTTAAATAAGATGATAATAGCGCACTTACGTCAATTGAATGAAACATCTTAGTATAATACATAATATTGAAAAAAGTATTTTAAAAATTAAGTTACATAAAAGATTAACATCTTTGGTATAAATACAATGTTTGTTTTTTTAAAAAATAAATAGAGAAAGTTGTCAAAGTTATTTAAAAAATGGACCTCAAAATTAAGAAGTTGTCTTGATTTTTATTAAAACTAAAAAGATGTTAATCAACAAAATTAAGAAATTGTTCCTCTTACTCTCTTCATAATTTGATTTCTACAAAACATGACTGGCATATAAATCAACAAGAAAATCAACTTATAGTATTAGTTGCTAGGAAATAGACTTCATGTAGATTAAGGTAAGGATCAATCCTTTTGTCTTAAAATAATTTATTGTTTGCTCTCTGATGCTCCAGCAATATGATTGCCATATAGTTTTCCACAAACAAAAATAAATAACAAATTAAAATTTATATGTTACTCATTATTAGAAATGATAGAGGATTTTGATAGGAGAGTTTATAAAAGGAAAGATTTTATGAAAATATAGAAGTTTTTTTTTCCTTATTAAAATAATGTCATAATTGTCTTTACATATAGAGAGACAATTTAAATGTTAGTTTTATTTAAACAAACATATACAACTCTTTTAAATAACATAACTCTATTTAAAAGGATATAACTCTATTTTAAATAGACTTTTAAACACACACAACTGTTTAGTAAAAGACACAACTTTCTATTCACTCAAATAATCACCCATATAAATGAAAATTATATTATCAGAATTAAATACAAAGTAGACACGCAAATAGAGAGCAACAGTGAAAAGTCACTATATTGGGCGAGGTAGCTTTTAGCCTTGAACATTCCCTAGTGAAAACTATTGGATTCACTCGACTAATCAGTGAATATGATATTTTAAACTATTTAGCCTTTTATGTGAAACCAGAAAATGAAGATCATGTAATTTATTTTCTTATAATTTTGGTTCTCACAGTTGTGTTCATCTTGGCCCCAAATTTTTCCTGGTTTAAGAAAGTGCTTTAGAGAATTTAGCCTTTTCAATTCTCATGGAAGTGGCCTCTTTTAACACTTATATAGGTGATTCTTATTAAGAGTTTCCTATAATACCTCACTTGAATTATTTCTCAAGATATAAGAATCATTAAAAGCATAGTTTATCATTTTTTAATGCAGGTAGCACTTTTCATCATAGGAAGGAGTAACAATGCTACTACTTAATTAATGCATGATTCAATTGTCCCTTTGAACCTAGATTTTGAGATCTCCAATCAACTAGGTTGGGTTGTCATCATGATAATTATTTGAATAAAGACTTTAATCACATCTCCTCGATGAATTATCAACTTGCTCTTTTGTTAAGCATTTTATAAATGGATCTATAATATTATCCTTTGACTTTACATTGTCAATAAAGATAATCCTATTTAAGAGTAACTATCTTATGATATTATGTATTTGAAAAATTTGTCAAGATTTACCATTATATATTACTATTTTGTGCCCTACCAATTACATATTATTTATCACAATGTATACAAATTGTTGGCATAAATTGATGATCCCTTCATGAGAGCACGACATTGCGGTGACTCTTCCTGGGGGTGGAGAGGTCTTTGGTTGGATAAAGAGTTGAGACCTAATATTATGGTTACTAAAAACCTAAATTGGTCTTTAGAGATTCTGGTCAAGTGATTGGTTGCATAACAGAATTTTATTAGCACCCCTAATATGCTTTATTTGAGATAAGTTGCATCGTTTTTCTTTGTTTGTGGTTGCTATGGCCGATGGTGTTTCTAAATTCTATCAACCTACTATGACAGATTTGCTATGATGAACAAATCTTGGTTTGCTAGATCAAGAACTTTTTCTAAAAGATCTTGACTTGAAAAGATATCAAAAGAAAGCAAGCTTATTCACAACTTATGTGCCGCGAAGAGCTAAAGTTAGAAATCCAAAGAGATTTGGTGATTATTGAAATTTTACCTTTTCCTTCTGTATTTCGAATGTCCATAACTCTTGCTTGCATTATGGGACACAAGTTCAAATATCCTTAATTATCATTAAGGTTTCTTTGAGGATAAACTTGGAATTTTTAATTACCGCGTCATTCCAAATAATATTTCAAAATAGAACTCCTTGCAACAGTTTTTATCTTTATATTAAAAGTGAATAATAATAAATTATTATTCTTAATAACATTTTGGATATTAACTTCTTTATAAGTTTTTTTATCCTTATATTAAAAGTGAATAATATATTTCCTTGTCAAAAATAAGTTTTTGACAATTTTTAAAGTAGGTCAAAATTCTTTGGAATTGAATTTTACAAACTTGTTGTAAAATTCATGCAATATTTTTTTTTTTTAAAAAAAAACATGCCAAAGTATTTCAAATTTTAAAAAAAATGCTCAAATAATTTTAGGATTCTTAACCATATGCAAAAAAAAAAATTATATTTTTTAAAATATATTTTTATTGTTTTTATTATTTCTTAAGGCTTTGTTTGGTAAAAACTAGTTTTCTTTAGGATAATACTACCAAAATAGGTCTGACAGCAAGTTGTCAAATACACCTTTAAACCAAAAATTCATTTATAAAAAATTTTGAGAACTAAACAAGGCCTTACCCATCTGACCCAAACTTGACCCAATTGAGTTGACCCAGAATTTTTGGTTCGACCATAAACTAAACCAAAAACCACTAGTTTGACCGGAAAAACAAACCAAAAACAAAATCCAAAACATATCAGACTTGAAAAAACATAAAAATATGAAATTTTGTTGTCAAAAACAGATTAAAACATATAAAAACCCAAGAACACAAAGAACATGCCCATAAACATGAATCACGATCCAAACCATATATGAACAAACCAAAGATATAAGCATGTTGGAAATCAATCACTAAACAATAATCAAGCAACAAACATAAAAGATTATCAACCAAAAATTACAATTTAATCAAAATAGGTTTCAGTGAAAAAACAAAACCTTAGATTTAAAATCAGAAATCATGATTATTGATGCGAATTAACCCTTGATTATTGATTAACCAAAGCTCATGAAGTTGTTGATGCAAAGAATTGGACCAAAACTTTTCTAAATCATGGAGCCAGGGCAATGTTCTTTCTAAGAACACGAAGAAAAAAAAAACCTAAAATTGTCCAAAAATACCCTAGTTATTGCCAAACCTATAATCTTGCTTTGTAAGCCTAAAAACCAAGCTTTTTTGGTTCACACAAACATATTATCATGATTACACATGATTAAATCAAAATAAACAACAAAAAACAAAAAAAATCATAGAAAACATGCAAGAGGTTTCAACTCTCAAAACTGTCAAACCTAAACAAGCATATTCAACAATTTAGTGTTCAAAACTTATATGTATTTATAGGATGGTCTTGGACCATACCATAAATCATATGATATCTTGTCTAATTTCTTATAAGGTATTTTATTAATAATATAATTTGTTGATGAGATAGCCTTCAAGTTCTAAGGTAATTTTGAACTTATCAATATAGCATCATCAATTCTTTCAACGTTCGATTATTACATTCAATAATACCATTTTGTTATAGAGAATAAGAAGCCATGATTTGATGAATTATACCATACTCAGAATAAAATTCATCAAAAGGTGAATTGTATTCCCCATCTTCATCGCTTCTTATCACATAGATCTTCTAGCTAAGTTGATTTTCAACCTCATTTTTTAAATGTTTGAACACTTTTAAAGCCTCGTATTTGCTTATTAGCAAATTGATATAATGATATCATATGCAATCATTAATGAAAGTAAATAAATTCTTTTTATCACTTCTAGTTTGCATAAACTTTAAATCACAAATATCAATGTGAATGAAGCCTAAAGGCTCGTTACTTTTGTCAATGAATAGATCAGAAGACTCAACCATATAAACAAAAGAAGAATATTTATTAATCTTCTTCTTTTTATACAATGATAATCACGCTGAGCTTAAATAACCTATCACATAAATATCCATTGCCTATAAACATCTAACTCTTGGTGAGGACAAACTTGTTAGACTAAAGAACCAACATTAACCTACCTTTGCTCAGTAGCATGCAAAAAACCAATTTTTTTTAATATTAGAAACACGAACCACAATGTTCAGAGTCATCATTTTTCTAAAGGTCATCCTTGACACACCTTTCCATAGCCAATGATTTTACACAAAAAAGAGTTTTCCATGAACAAAAAAAAGGAACGCTAGACGATTTGTCGTTTAACGACTGTTCATCATCTTCTACCTTTCGTACCAGAAAGGCTACTCAAGTGGCTACTTTTCTAGAGCATTTAATGCTTCGTCTCTCCACCAAACTGAATAAACCATACACCACTATGATGGTCTAACATTGTATGTAAACCTCAGGAATAAACTTATATAAACTAAAAATATTATAGATGATAAAAAAAAAAAGTATAACTCAAATTGTAAAAGGAAAAAAGGAATGGGGGCAAAAATAAAACATTTAAGTAAGTTGGGCCAAAGTGTAATTAAATAAAAATTAGACTATAAATACCCCATTTTCTTCCTCCCAAGGCCAGCAGCAGTGGAAACAAAAAGGATGAAAGAAATTTTTTATTTTTCCACAAAAAAATAAGAGAGAAACTTGTTTGGTTTATGCAAGATTTATATCAATTGGTAAGGAAAATATCATTAGGCAAGGAAATTAACAAGAAAAAATTGAAGAAATTGCTAGGGGAAGAGAAGAGAAGGTCACATTTAGTGAGGTTACCATACATATAATGTAGAAATGGTTGTTTTGGAGGAAGAGTGGGAAATGAAGATGTTTGAAGGTTCATTTAAACCATTGATGAAAAGTGGACAGATTCGTCTCCCTAGATTCTAGAAGGGATTGAAGCCTAAAAATGATAGAATTTGGGAGAGGTTTTTTCATATAAGTTATATCCAAGGATGTTAGCTTTCCAACAAGACTAACCTTGCTTAAATTGCTATTCTAGAACTCCAGATATAGTTAATAATCTGAGAAGAGGTGAGGCTGCAACCTCTGTTGACAATTTCAACAAGTTACTAAAACGGGAAATTTAGACGCACTAAGGGAAGAATTATGTTTCTTTCCCTTAATAAACTGTGTAGTGTTATGTCTTAATGTTCAAAGAAAATAAGCTATGTTAGAAACTTAAATTTATAATATTAGTTATGATTAAATAAAGAACAATGATCTTAAAGGATGTAATGGGTAACACAAATGTAAAAGAAGAATTGTTGAAGGGAGGTCAACATTTGTTGTTACTATTGTTATTATGAGAAATGTAACTTAAATGGAAAATAATGTGAATACCCATGAATACAAGAGGGACCACAAGAGTAGCAGGGGAGCACGAGATGAGCTTCTGCAGCAGGTAGATGTTCTACACTAATATCTTTTTTAAATGTATATAATTATGAAAATTTGTTTAATTTTTAGAATTATATATATATATATATATATATATATATATATATATATATATATATATATTTCCAAAAAGGGGACACATCTAATGAAATGGGTGAGAAATGGAAATAGGCTTGATTATCTATTCCGGTTAGGAATGATTAATGATATCAATGAGTTCCATTGATATTGACATTTCTTTGGATTTGATTAGTCAGTTCCGGGTACGAGATTCTAATGATGTTAGTAGAGTTTGCTAACATCACCATGGAACATGAAGAATATTGAACTTGAATAACTATTCAGGTTAATAATAGTTAAGATATTGATGGGCTTCATTGATATCGACATTTCCACGAAAACTTGATTTGCTTTTCTTGGTATGGTGGCTAATGATGTTAGGGATCCTTGACATCAGCATTTTGAAGGATATTTTAAAGTACTGTTAGAACTTGATTAACTATTTTAGTTTAGGAATAGTTAATGGTATCAATGAGTTGTATTGATATCGACATTCATGACAAACTTGATTAGTCGGTCCCGGTATGGGAGACTAATGATACACATTGGAATTAATTAGTATCAGTATTATCATCCAAAGGTTCTTAGAGAAAAAAATTGATTAGCTATCCGGTAAAGGATAGTTAATGATACCAATAAATTGGTATCGACACTTTCTTGAAGGAAATGTCCTTCAATATTGATATATGATGTTGGTCAGAAATTTAGAGTGAAATGGAAAAATATTAATGAATTCATGAGAAAGAAATCCCAAAAGAACCAAGTGGGGAATCGTAAGAAGTATGAATGTATGATAGTCTTGAATAAATTACTTAATTACCAATGTTAATATTGTTTTTCCATGATATTTATTATCCAATATTATATTCATTTCAGGTCCGTCAAACTCTCGTCAACAGTGATTATTAGATCTTTCTATCCTTTTGTTATCTAGTTTAGATTGAATGTTCATGTATGTTGTATCTTAAGAAACTATCGTGACTTAAATTGTATTTATATGTTTTAAATTGAATGTATAAATTTAAATTATATTTTCATGTATTTATATTTTACATGTAAGATTGTTTACTTATTTAGTGCCATTTAATACTTCATTTCTATTATATTGATATGTGAGAAATTGTGATTGTATTGATGTGAATTGTTGGAATTGAGACCCAGGATGATTAGGTCGTGATTGGATAAAGGTTAATAAAAGTGTAACAAGTTGTTGTCAATAAATTGGGACTTCCCAATATAGGGAAGATTTTACTTAGATTTTGGTAGAAATTTTGATGGACTTTTACATGAATTCGGTTTTTTTAAAAAAAACAATGTCACCATGTCTTTTCCTATATTACAATTGGTGTGTTGTCCTAGTAATTAGGTTATTACATTGTACTACACCCCAATATAATTCATGTCGACTGATTGCCCCTACAGCCGTCGCGACTCTACTCTAAAAGGCTAACTTGATCAACCTTTAGTAGTCTAATTTAGCAGCCCATGATGACGACTTTAAGCCAATGATTGAGATCTTTCTTGACCAAATCAAGGGCCAAGATTGGTTCAATAAATATAAGATGTCCCTCTCCCACCTCCTATAAATAGGAATGGATTTTGGGCATTAAGAAGCAGGAAAAAAGGGTGTGAAGTGAAAAAAAATCAGTTTTCTTCTTGTATTTTTCTCTGTTTGTCTTGTCATTTTCTCTCTCCACCACAGTTTCAACCACTACATCAATCTCCTCGATTGATCATTGTGCACCTCCTTTACCTACCCATCCTCTCCACCTCCCCCAAATAGCCACACCACCATAAGACTTTTCTTCTTCCTCCATGTCGGCGGACCAGTAACAACAATGACACACCCTCCATGCTAGGTAATCTTCTTCTTTTTTTCTCTCTTTCACCCCTTGTAAGCCTTCTCTCATCCACTACATGCAGAATATGAATTCATGTTCTGTAGTAGTGGAAATAAGTAGCATGTTCACTGGGTTGGGTTAGTGACCATGCAATGTGGATGAGTTGGACCCATTTCAACCTAGCCCAAACGGCTGGGTAGAGTCTAGCCCATAAAAAAGAACAAGAAGAAAGGATTGTTGTGCTTGTAGTCAGCACAACCCTATCCAATCGGGCCAAACCTAAGCCTCGGTTGGGTCCAACCCAAATAATAAAATAATAAAATAAATTTACATTTTTCAAAAACCATTTTAAAATTATGTATGGGTCTATCCAGTGTTTTTTTTAATAATTTTATCTAATATTGGGCCATAGACTTACACTGTAAGATACGGACCCAGTATCAAAATATCTTATTTATTCAAAAAATTTTATTTTCAAAAAACAAAAATTGATGTTTTGTTTTCATACATATGGCCAAATCCTAAAGGTTTTCCATGTATATTTCCTAAAAAAAGATAAAATCATATTTTTATCATGTTTTAAATGTGAAATGGATATTGTAACCATTTTAGACAAAATATCAAAATTCCATAATAATTAGTTTATTATTCAGAATGTTAGGAGTTAACTATATCTATAAAAAAAAATGTGATGTTAAATATGGACCTTAGAATAGCTAGGACTCAATCTAATAAAGTAGAAACTTCCTTACAAAGGGAGATCTATCTTGAACCTTAGACGAGACCAACAAAAAAAAAAAACATGACCTAGAAAAATAATCAATAAGCAATGTAGCTTACCTTAGGTAGGGTGTATGGGGGGTGATGCGTCTTTCCCTTACATAACTAGTCCCTTTATCCAGACTCTCATGAATCGTTAGATTTCCTAGTAACCATAATACTAAGTGGTGACTCTTGAACCGTATAATCATAATTTTATGATTAGACCTGAAAACACTTTTAATTCCAGGAGGCAGTTCTGACAGTCGACACCGTGCACGTTGTTGCGATGTCGTGGTTGCATAAATTAATTACCCTTGCTTAAAACACACAAGATAGTATAGAGCAATCAAGAGGTCGATCCCACGAGGAAGTTTCGAGTCAGATTTTTATGTTGTACGTTATGTAATTGAGGGGATTTGGTTTGTGATTATCTAAACTATGTCAGCAATTAAACTAGCAAACAAAATCAATTAAAACCAAAACTTATCAAGAAAACAAATCTTGGTCGTAAGCACACATCCACCTATGGAAATTAGAACCGATCCTTGAAACGAAAATTGCAGTTTATGTTATGAAATTTTATCTTTTCTTAACATTGATTAATTAACAGATCCACCGTATAACTAATCCTAACCAACAAACAATCAAAGTGTCCGCACTAATGATTCAATTTAATGGTAGCTTTAAGAACTAGATAATTTCATCAAGATTAACATACAAGCTGTCCGCAGCTTGTGTCACTTTGTTCAAATGTTCTCCCTAAGTTCAATAACGTAGTTCCGCCACAATTATCAAGCTTAGTTGCTTCACAAGTTCATATATCACAACTCCGGTTTTGATATTAAACTTAGCAATAGATTGTTCACAACAATAACTTAGAGTCCGCTCTAGCAATCATCAACCACAATCATTGGAAATATGCATAGGAAAACAATCATGCTCATTCATAACATAAATTGAAAATAAAAGGAAGAATAAATCTCACGGTTCTTGAAATCTGAAGGTTTTTGCGTCCTTGCAACCAAGAAAAGAGCTTAGCCTTGCATAACTATTGAACAACTACTTCTAAAGATTGAAGAGAGCATGATTTTTGGGTTTGTAGAGGAGAGAATTTGTGTTTATTCTCTGCTGGTTGCTGCCTCCTTCTGCTCTCCCTCTTTTCTGCTGGCTGCCAGCGCCTTCTCTCTTTCTTTTTATATGCTAAGAAACCTTAGCCTCTATTTTACAAAATAGTCCTTTCTTAATTTGACAGTTTACATTTAAGTACTTCAATAACTATTTTCCCTAAAAAAGAGAAATAGCCTTGCATTAAATCTTCAAGCTCTGACTTAGAGGAGCTAAATTGCTGATATAAAAACTTGGATGTCGGTTTAGATGCTTCGGAATGTAATTTGGACTCGTTTCTTCACGAAACCTGTTTGCTGGCAGAATTCAGTTGTCATCTTTGAAAAATGATATCTCCCTCATGTGACATCTTTTTTGGCTGAAAGTTTGAGCGTTAATAGGTCTTTGAGTTAGGAATCCAAAACAATTAAGTTTGCATCAATTAGACTTCTGTAGTGCCAGATATTAAATTTTGAATGGCCAAACGTCAACACTGTCAGAATGCGAGATTTGACTTTGCAGGATGTGATTTCCATGATATTTCTCTTTTTATTTTTCTTGCATTAAATTTCTAGAAAGGTATGGATGTTAGCTTTTTAGTGCCACTAGAATCACTTCATTTCAACCTCTAGAACTCACGCTCTGCACAAAACATCGACTGAAAATCAAATCTGCCAATTACCTCCAATTTACTCCTTTTTGCATCTTTCATTCAAAAGTGCCTTCAAAACATAAAATAAGGAATATCAAGGTATTTTATATATATAACATAGGCTAAACACTGGTTAAATATGGGTGAAACTATCGAATAATATGGTTGCATCAAATACCCCCACACTTAGCTCTTGCTCGTCCTCGAGAAAGGATAGGTAAAATCAAATTGAAGTTAAATTAAATTAAATCACTATGACTAATCTTCTAATCTCCCATCAACATCCAAGAATATATGCATTATAAACAAGAACACAATTAAGAAGGATAAAGAGTATAAATTTTTATGAATTTATTTACATGCAAACTTCAAAACTCAATCAATCGTCGGGATTTAAATGAAATCTATGTCATGCCAAAGTGATAGGTCCTCTCATTGACATACACTCCAACACTCACGTGTTTAGGGTTTATGTGTTTAAATCTCTCAAATTCAATCAATGAATATGTTCTACCATAAGCTTGCTTTTCAATCTCATCTCCATTACTAACATATTACAAACAATGCATGAATCAAAATGTCTTATTTTCTAGTTGTAATGGGGCTAAGGTTAAGGTGAGGTAAAAGAGAGTAAAAGAAAAGGTTCAAACCAAATAAAGTAGAGCATTCTGAAAAATGATATTTCAAACAAGATATTCCATCAAAGTACATAAATTTTTTATCTTTAATCACCAATGCTTAACTTTTTTTGATTTCAAGCTCTTTCAACATAAAATCTTAAGAACATAAAGGAACACTTTTTTTTCTCTTTTTATTTTTTTTTCTTTTTTTTTAACCTTTGGCAACTTTGCCCATCTTTTCATCAAGCATCACTTCTTTTTTCTTTTCACATAATTTTCAACCATAATTCCATGAGATATCACAAGTATATGCTCTCCTAATCCTTGGCCAGGGGAAAAGAAAAACATATAAAAAGTTAAGGCTTATACATGGATAAAGCAAAGAAAAGATAAACAAGCTCAAAAGGGGTTTACTAAGGATAATTTGCTTTAGGTTGGCTTTTTGGCTCAAGTGGTTAAAATTTCTAATGCCTTTATCATCTTCATGTATATATGTAATGCGAATGTAATCTCAACAAGATATGAAGCAAGTTCTAGAGATACATATCATTGAAAGAATGCACAATCAAAGAATATAATGTTGAAGGCTCAAAAGCTTGCATTGGTATAACACTATAAAGTCAACATGACATATTCTCAAAGTCAATCCTTAAACCAATTAAACATTAAAACTTGCATGCACACTCATTCATTTGATTTATATCTTCATCTATCTCAACTAATTCTCATACATAATACTCATATTCTAAAAAACCAATGGGAGTTCAAAAGATCAAACACAATTTTTTTTTTAAAAGAACAACAAAGAAAACTAAAATAAGAAAACCAAAATTCTCCCAATACCCCCACACTTAAAACACAACATTGTCCTCGATGTTGAAATAAAAGCAAAGGAACATAAGAGAATGACAGAAAATAAATTAAAATGCGAAAAAATAAAAGATAAGGAAAAAGAAAGCAAATCTGATTTTTTTATTTTTGTGCTGGGTTGCCTCCCAGTAAGCACTTTTGTTTTATGTCATTGGCTTGACATGTGGCATGCTCATTCTTCATAGATTGGTTCAGCTAACTCTACAGAAGCGGTGAGTTCTGCCGTCCAACCTTCATAGAAATGTTTCAAACGATGCCCATTGACCTTGAGTACTTTGTTGGTTTCTAAACTTGTAATTTCAACTGCACCAAAAGGAAAAATATTAGAAACAACAAAGGGTCCAATCCAACGAGAGCGCAACTTTCCAGGAAAAAGTTTCAAACGCGAATGATAAAGGACTTTGTCTCCAACATTAAACTCTTTTCTTGTAATCATTCGGTCATGGAGACTCTTAGTCTTTTCTTTGTAAATCCTTGCATTCTCATAAGCATCATTTTGTATTTCTTCCAACGTAATTCCAATCTTTTTGGGCACCAAAAGGATAGGCGCCACCCATTCATTGTCCGTGATGGGGTAAATGACTCCTGCATCATGAAGGATAATTTGCAAAGCTTGCAAATCCAATGTTGATTTATGCACGTTTTGGGGAACACATATACGCCTCTCCATCTCTTCTATCTTGATAAAATCATAGCCATAGCTCAAAGCTACGCTTAATCCATCCTCACAATCAAAATCACAAACTTGCTGCACACACTTATCAACTTGGTCATAACATGTGATAGAATAAACATTGCTATAAGGATATGTCATTGCATCATGAAAATTAAATTCAATTTTTTCATCTCCTACCTCCATAGACAAAGTATCCTTACCACAATCAATTTTTGTATTGGCAGTTTTCAAGAATGGTCTCCCAAACAATATAGGAGTGCTGTTTGATGAATCACAAGAATAATGTTCCATATCAAGAATATAAAAGTCGCATGGAATGACCAAACTATCAATCCTGACTAGGACATCTTCTATCACACCAAGTGGGTAAACAAAACTAAGATCTGCAAGTTGTATTACAATGCTAGTTTCATTCAAAGGCTCAAGACTAAGAGAATCATAAACATGTTTAGGCATAACACTAATGGATGCACCTAAATCGCACAAGGCCCTTTTGAAACTAGCATTACCAACAACATATGGGATAGCAAACGCACCTGGGTCTTTTTGCTTCAAAGGCATATTCTTTTGAACAATAGCAGATACAACTTCACCCATACTTACCATTTCATGACCTTTTAGTTTGAAAGCTCTCTTGGTAGTACACAACTCCTTCAAGAATTTGGCATACTTAGGAATTTTCTTGATAGCATCAAGCAAAGGAATGTTGAGTTCTACTTTCTTGAAAACCTCTAAAATCTCTTTTTCTTTGTCCTCTTTCTTTGACCTAGAAGAACTCACAGGAAAGGGTGGAATTGTTTTAAAACTGAAATTCATTGAGTGAGGAGCTACCTTTGGAGTGTTGGTCGATGTTTTAATTTGTAGAGGAGGAGGATGTTCCTTCTTTGTGCTCAATTGAGTTTCTATCTCTTCTTCCTCCTTCATCTCAATTTGTTTCGACCTTTTCTCTTCAAGTTCTTTCCCACTTCGCAGCATGATCACACTAACATTCTCTATTAGATTCAATGCTTAGGAGGGCTATTTTCCATTCATTTGTGCTTCTAATTTCCCCACACTTGAAGCTACTTACCCCATTTGCTTCTCCAAGTTGTGAATACTTGACCTTGTTTCCTGTTGAAAAGACATGACATTTTGTTGCAAGGTCACGGTGTTAGAAGCCAAAGTTTTCATCATCTCACGAAGATCATCACTGGATGACGACCCCATAACATTGGAGTTTGTGAATGGAGGGGGTTGTCTTGCTTGATAGTTCTGTTGGGGTTGAAATCCATGGGGATGGAACTATCGGCCTTGATTGCCTTGTTGAGGTGGGTTCCCATAACATAAGTTTGGATGATCTCTCCATCCAGGATTGTACATTTTGGAAATGGGATCATATTTACGCTGGGACTGTCCGTTGAATCCTCCATCAATTGCATGAACCTGTTCAATGTAATCTTCTTGCATTGTTGGGCACATATCTGAGGTATGTCCTTATAAAGAACATATGCTACAAACTTTCACCTGCTGTACATTTTCACAAGCCAAAGAATGCACAAGAGAAGTAAGATCATTAACTTTATTTTCAAGGTTAGAAATACTTACCTCATTTACTCGTTTGTTTGCGTAGTCTCCACGCGTGCCAAATTGTTTCGAGTTGGCTGCCATATTTGATATCAATTGGCGTGCAGCCTCAAGTGTCTTATCTACCAATGCCCCTCCACTTGCAGCATCAATGATACTACGGTCAGTAGGCATCAATCCTTCATAGAAATATTGAATGAGCAGTTGATCGGGTATTTGATGATGAGGGCATTGAATGCACAGTTGCTCAAATCTTTCCCAATACTCGGAAAGTGTCTTTCCATGAGATTGTTGAATCCTACATATTTCTTTCCTTATGGTGGCAACTCGAGATGCTGGGAAATACTTTCCAAGGAAAATCTTCTTCATGGCATTCCAAGATCCAATGGAACCTGGGAGAATAGAGAAAAACCATGCCTTTCTGCCCCTTTTAAAGAGAAAGGGAAAGCTTTCAACTTAACCTATTCTTCGTCAACTCTATTCGATTTCATGCCAACGCAAACCATCTAGAACTCCTTGAGATGAGTTTGAGGATCTTCACCTGCAAGACCATTAAATGTTGGTGGCAAATGTATAAAACCAGATTTGACTCAAAGTTTACATTATTGTTGATGTCTATGCACAGTGGCTGATTTTCCACGTTAGGAGCAGCAAGCTCCTTGAGTGTTTGTTGTTGTGCAATAGCCATGGTGTTGAGGCGAGCTTCCTTTCGTAACCTGCGTAAAGTTTTTTCTATTTCGAGATTCAACTGCACTTGACTTTGATTAGTAGAACGGGTTACTGGCATAAATCATCAAGAAAAGTTAAAAGAAACAAACCACACAAGAGATCAAAAACAATGCAAATTGTACGAAAATCCTACGATAGAAAACTAAAACTGCCTAAAAACACTTGAAAACAGCGGAATTTGGCCTTGATAGGATGGGGCTAGTGGTTCACTAGTCCTGTTCAGAATTTTGTTTCCCTTAAGGAAACAAAAGCCTAATATCTAATTCCATCAAAAAAATCTGTTTTGAGCAGTACCGCTGCCGTAAGTGAACAATACCACCGCAAGCAAAAATTTTGTTTCTCTTTTTTTTTTTAATCACAGCAAATAAAAATAACAGTACAAGCATAAGAATCAACTAAAATTACCTCCCCGGCAGCGGCGCCAAAATTTGTTGCGATACCGCAGTCGCACTAATTAATTACCCTAGCTTAAAACACACAAGATAGTATAGAGCAAGTAAGGGGTCGATCCCACGAGAAAGTTTCGAGTCAGATTTTTATGTTGTACGTTATGTAATTGAGGGGATTTGGTTTGTGATTATCTAAACTATGACAACAATTAAACTAGCAAACAAAATCAATTAAAACCAAAACTTATCAAGAAAACAAATCTTGGTCGTAAGCACACATCCACCTACAGAAATTAGAACCGATCCTTGAAACGAAAATTGCAGTTTGTGTTCTGAAATTTTATCTTTTCTTAACGTTGATTAATTAACGAATCCGCCGTATAACTAATCCTAACCAACAAACAATCAAAGTGTCCCCACTAATGATTTAATTTAATGGTAGCTTTAAGAACTAGATAATTTCATCAAGACTAACATACAATCTGTCCGCAGCTTGTGTCACTTTGTTCAAATGTTCTCCCTAAGTTCAATAACGTAGTTCCGCCATAATTATCAACCTTAGTTGCTTCACAAGTTCATATATCACAACTCCGGTTTTGATATTAAACTTAGCAATAGATTGTTCACAACAATAACTTAGAGTCCGCTCTAGCAATCATCAACAACAATCATAGGAAATATGCATAGGAAAACAATCATACTCATTCATAACATAAACTAAAAATAAAAGGAAGAATAAATCTCACGGTTCTTGAAATCCGAAGGTTTTTGCGTCCTTGCAACCAAAAAAAGAGCTTAGCCTTGCATAACTATTGAACAACTACTTCTAAAGATTGAAGAGAGCATGATTTTTGGGTTTGTAGAGGAGAGAATTTGTGTTTATTCTCTGCTGGCTGCTGCCTCCTTCTGCTCTCCCTCTTTTTTGCTGGCTGCCAGCCCCTTCTCTCTTTCTTTTTATATGCTAAGAAACCCTAGCCTCTATTTTACAAAATAGTCATTCCTTAAGTTGGCAGTTTACATTTAAGTACTTCAATAACTATTTTCCCTAAAAAGGAGAAATAACCTTGCATGAAATCTTCAAGTTCTGATTTAGAGGAGCTAAATTGCTGATATAAAAACTTGGATGTCATTTTAGATGCTTCAGAGTGTAATTTGGACTCTTTTCTTCACGAAACCTGTTTGCTGGCAGAATTCAGTTGTCATTTTGAAAAATGACATCTCCTTCATGTGACATCGTTTTTGGATGAAAGTTGGAGCGTTGATAGGTCTTTGAGTTAGGAATCCAAAACAATTGAGTTTGCAGCAATTCGACTTCTTTAGCTTCAGATATTAAATTTTGAATGGCCAAACATCAACACTGTCAGAATGCGAGATTTGACTTTGTAGGATGTGATTTCCATGATCTTTCTCTTTTTATTTTTCTTGCATTAAATTTCAAGAAAGTTATGGATATTAACTTTTTAGTGCCACTGGAATCACTTCATTTCGACCTCTAGAACTCACGCTCTGCACAAAACATTGACTGAACGTCAAATCTGCCAATTACCTCCAATTTACTCATTTTTGCATCTTTCATCCAAAAGTGCCTTCAAAACATAAAATAAGGAATATCAAGGCATTTTATATATATAACATAGGCTAAAACTGGTTAAATGTGGGTGAAACTATCGAATAATATTGTTGTATCACACGTCATAAAAGTCGTCATGCCTTGGAACGCGGTTGATTCTTGTTCTTAAATGAGGCTCAAAATAGTACGAGATAAATGTTGAGATCTCTTCAACAATATAAGCCTCACATATCAAAGCCTTAACATGCGCCTTATTTTTTACTTTTCTCTTTAGGTTGAATAAGTACCTACATGAAATTAAATAAATATTTTGATTTTTTTTAAAAAGACAATATAATTTTAATTATGATGCATGTGTAATTTCTAATCTATTAAATGGATACATCCATCTATATTGGACTAGGCCTCCATCTTTTGCCTCAAATGGTAGATGTATATGTAGATACTCAATTGAGTCAAAGAACGATAAAGGGAATATCATCTTAAGTTTGCATATTGTCTGGATGATAT
The DNA here is from genome assembly GCF_000002775.5 of Populus trichocarpa. Taxonomy (NCBI): domain Eukaryota; kingdom Viridiplantae; phylum Streptophyta; class Magnoliopsida; order Malpighiales; family Salicaceae; genus Populus; species Populus trichocarpa. Next base: position 22,121,312 of record NC_037286.2, on the reverse strand, counting down.
TCGTTTCAAGCCACTCCATGTGTTATGTCTGTAACTTGTTGGATCATATTTAACCCAAGATGCACGTTCCTTGATTCCACTGAAAACTAAGGATACATTCTATTAAAAAAATTTTAGGCTTCACCATCGAAATGGTGCACCATTACGCCATCCACTATATTCTGTGAATGATGCCATGTTATGTGCTCAACAATTTTTGGTGACATGAATAACCTTTATAGTCTAAGTGTGATTGGAAAGTATCTAATTTTTTTTATGTGCGACAAGAGTCCTTTCCCTTCCATTTTTTAGTTTATAACTGCATGGCCACATGTTCTGCCCTCGATCAACTCTACATTTACTACTTTTTCATCTTTAAATGTCTTAAGACATTTCCCTCGATGAACTATACATAAGCTCTGTCATTATGTATTAAATAAGCTTATCCGTCATATTTGCCTTTGACTTTACATTGTTAATGGAAATAATTTCATTCAAGTCCAAGTATTTAATATTATTGTATCTATGATATATATGTGAAAACTTACTATTATTCATACTACTTTGTGCATTTCTAATTTTTTTCTGACTATCGTAATAGAGACAAATTGCTTATACTAGCTTTGGTTAATATAGAATATCCTCTAAGAAATTTCAAAACTACTTGGTTTTGTTTGAAGCTTTGTCAAAAATAATAAACTTTGATTGTATCATGGATCTTGCTATACATATTTGCTTAGAGGAATTCCAAGAAATAGGTGCTCGTTCGAGTTTGAAATCATATCGACTAGTAGATTTTGAATCTTTAAATTAGATATCTAATTTTCATCACTATAACTCTTCAGTACCATTTGTTACCAAGTATGGTATGACCCTTAATTCAAGATGTATCTCAAATATTTAAGTACCTTTTATTGCTTTTTAATAATCCACATATAAATTATTAGTAAATTTTCTCAGTCTGCTAACCGAGTATGCAATATCTGATCTTGTGTAGTTCATATCATACATCAAACTTTCAATTATTACTATTGTATGTATATTGATGCAAAAGATTTTTTTTCTAATATGCAATTTTATATTGTTGGGTATAACTTTCAATCCAACCATTGGATTGAGTTAAAAGTTTGCTAAGAGATTTCAAAGGCCTTGTTTCTTATAAAGATAAAAAAATTTATCCATTATAGTTTAAACAGCCTTAAAATAAGGCCACTTTGTTTAGGAAGTTATTTCTACTATAACTATAGTTGTTTAATTTGTGTTTTATGAGACTACTTGAAAAGAAATATTCAGTAATAAGATTTTAAATTATAGTTTTTGTGTGGTTACCTTATTTAGTAGAATTTTGTATTACTTGTGCTTGTTATTTTTCTTGAGTTATTTCCATCAACATCATATATCCAATGAATATATAATTCTTAAATTTAGGTATTATCTTGACCTTTTTAGGATCAAATATAACCATTTTTACAAGACATCCTCATATTTTGAGGTATTTGTAAGGTCTTCTTCCTTTATATAATTTTGAATGGTGTCTTTTCCAACTTCTTATGAGGTACTTTGTTAAATATATATTTTATAGTTAAAATTGCCTTCGCCCTATAAGTTTTGAGGTGTTTCTAAACATATAAACATGATATTCATCATATCTTTTAGAACTTGTTTCTACATTCATCAATGTCATTTTGTTAAAGTAAATAAGGAGCGTTAGTTTGATGGATAATACTATTTTTTTAAATAAAATTCATTGAAGGTGCCTCAAATTATACACCTTTATCATTTCTTATTACATTTGTCTTTTAATTATGTTAATTTCAACTTTGTACTTTGCTTATTAGAAAATAAGTATAATAATATATTGTGCAATCATCTATAAATATAATGGAATACTTTTGTCAATCTCTACTCTGCAACATATAGGTACCACTTAATGTATAAATTAATAATCTCCTTATACATCAAAATTATATATATACATGACTCAATTATGAGGTGTTTATAAAATATGATTTCAATGTTATTTGTTTCCTCTTTAAATTGATGTCTCATTAAACCTCATCTCAAACTTTTTCTTAGTGCATTAAGAAGCTTTAATTTAGTGTTCTCGTATTGTAAGAGAAAATTATGCAATGTAATTGTTGTTTTGAGTGCATCTTTATGCGAGATAGGTTTTAGTACATAACTATTGTCTTCAACTTCATTTCTTTGTTGTTTTTTCATGTTGTTCTTAATAATTTGCTTGTCATTCAACAACTTTAAAGTTGCCTCATTTTCTCCTCGGTAGTTCTTGGAAAAAATCTCATACAACAGTACTCAACATTTATTGTATCATAATACTTTAACTTTTTAATTAGAACATATAATTATTGCATAACTTCATCATTTAAGTGTGGATCCAAATTCTCTGAAGTCATATTATTCATAGATATGATTTTACAATGTCAAAAATAATTTGCAATTTTACTTGATTGAACATTTGTTATCTACGCAGAGATTTCAAGATTTATTATATCTATAACTTTTATCTTCTCTGGACTTAGGACTCATATCATAGTTTTAAAACCTGACCCAGTCTGGCGAGTCGACCCGGGACCCGGCTGACCTAGAGTTGGAACCAGGCTGGGTTTAAGAAAAAAATAAGAGAAGTCAAAAACCTGGTTGACTCAGTCAAAAATCCGGTTGCAACCCATTGACTATTTATTTGTTTTTAATCAAAACGATGTCGTTTTGATTTATAAAAAAAATTAGGGTTGACCTAGGTGATCGGGTGACCCGATCAAAACCCGGTGACCCGGGCAAAACTCGTGACTTGGGCCTTGGGTCGGGTTGATCACCGGGCTTGGTTGAAAAACTTTGATCCATATTTCATAACCCTTTAAGAGATTTTGATAAAATCAATGACATGCAACTTGAAAGCTCATATGATCCCTACATCGCAAGGCTGAATCTTTGATGTTGTGTTGGGTGACAAAAAGAAATAATTTAATACTTTTCAAACCTTCAATAGTTTTTGGATGAGAAAGACAATTATCAACAAGCAAGAAAACATTTTACCATCCATTGTTTTATCAAGTTGTTGAACATATTCCTGAAATAAAATTTGAATCATTCACGCTCATTTTTTAGCATGATATTCATAGTTCACATTGCTCAAGTTCACATTTTTTAATCATAGTGGTTTAGCAATAAACCATAAAATAATTTTCTTAAAACCATTCTTGTTACAACAAATAACAATTGTAAGTCTTTTCTTGTCTTGTTTTTACCTTCAAGTTTCTTTGTTATCTAGTTATAGCCTATCAAAAATCATATTTCGACCATATTAAAAACATCTTTCATGGAAAATGGATGTGGTTTAATTATATAGACTGGAGGTTACTTTTCACGAGCTCCATATCAATTTATTTGCTTTCTTTAAAATAACAATACGTCCTGATGCCATGCCTTAATTTGAAGCGCTTAATTATCTACAAGGTACATCTTTTTCAGAAACTTCTTTTCCTTCTTTGTGATCAATTCTATAGTTATATTTACACATTCTTGGTATTGAACAAACCACTCATAAAAAACCTTCTTTAGCTCTAAGAATTTTAGGGTTTGTAATCATTTGGCATCGCCATCTTTTTCAATATTGGCTAATAGATACTCTGATGACCTTTCGATTTTATATTTGATATTGTTGCTTAACTCATTTGCAAGTTAAAACTTTCCTGACATCTACCGTTACAATTGCATTTGGGAGCAAGTTGGATTTTCTATGTGTGTCCTAGTACAATGTGTTATGCATTTCATTATTCATTGTTGATTTCTTTACATCTTTGAGATAGAAAAGCAATTCTGATTAGTTGTACCATCTATGATACTATATGTTCTTTTCATAGATGTTTTTCTTGATTAAATATTCATAAAATATATTAATTAAGTATACATAGAATGTAATTTTATTTTCTTGCAAAAATAAATAAATCCATGATTTTTATTTAATAACACTAATTATATTCATGAACTTGTTTTAGTTAAATAAATACATAAAATAATGATAATTCATAATTTGGTAATTAGATAATATTTATATAAACATAATACACAATATATATATTAAATTAAATGTTTTGGAGAAAGAATAAACAACACTTAGATAAATTAATTTTTTTTATTAATTAATATATAAATTATTAACTTAATAATTTATCAATTAAATAATATCTTGATAAATTTTTAATTTTTTTATTATCTAAAGGGTTTTGATTTATAGAGGTTTAACTATATTGCAACAATCATTTACAACAACCTATACTAAAGGGTTGGTTTGGTAATGTGATTAAAAATATGTTTTGTCTCCACTATAATTTTTAAAATATTTGCTTAATCAACACATGTTATAGTTTTGCATGGATTCTACTAATATATTTTTAAAAAAAATCTTAATCATAAAAAAGCTATAATTTATAGTTTTTTTTTAAACCAACTTTTTCAAACCACTACCATAAAAACTACTACAATATAAAACACACAATTAATTAATAAAGTGAAACTAACTTAATCAATAATTCTTTTGAAAAAAAATTCACCCAATCAACACTTGATTAGTAATGGATATTTTATTAAGAATAATAGTAGATAAGCATTAAATTAGTTCACCCATAAAAGACAAAACCCAATACCATAACAATTTCGACAACACTTATAACAACCATAATAAAAACAATAATAATAACTATATTAAACGTAAAAATTACTAAAATCACAACTTTAAACCACAAAACATAATTTTCTAACTTCACATTATAATTGGATTAAAATAAACCAACTACTTAAATATACTTCAAATTTCTTTGTTGAGATAAATAATTAATAACTTTAATTAATTCATCCATAAAACTCTTTCCCTACATGAAATTGTTTAATAAACATTGTAATTAAGCTACAAAACTATATCCTAACTCATAAATCAAATCAATAATAACACCGAACCCTAACCCATAAATTCCCTTTCCTTCTATGGCAAGCTTCATGTTACTTTTTCGAATTGTTTTTTATTTAATTCCTTCTCTTCAAGAAAGTTAATCACCAAAATCAATCCATTTTTACACTATAATTAAGCAAATGATTGTGAAAGATGATTGAATAAACTTGAGACACTTGAAAAAATAATATTTTATATCTAAAAATTGATATTACAAACTTATTTGATGATATTTTATTTCTATATGCATGTTATAGTAAGCGTGTTGCACCACTCATATACTATAATTCGTCAGTCTAAAAAGAATTATATTTTAGTAGTTCTAGAAAGTAAAAAAAAAAAAACATTTATACAAGAGAAAATTACTTGAAAAAGTTTATGTATGGAGAGTTTGGTAGCCGTCGCACAATACACTCTACTAAGAAAATTAAATTAGCGAAATGAACTATTTCTCTTTCCATAGCAATTACACCTCTCCACCATTTAATGCTATTGCACCCTCTCAATACGCTCTGCAATAACTCCTTGCTGCCACAGTTTTCTCTTTCTCCTTCACTTCCATTGCCTTGTTTCTCTTCCTAAGTTACTTTGATTCTCCATCTTCTTCATGCTCTCTAGTTTTGTTTTTTTTCCCATTCTTTCTTGACTCTTGATTTTCTTCCCTTGACTACTCTATCTCCATATCCACTCACCAACTTCTTACCATAAAAATTATTTCCAAAATCTCCAGAGAAACCACTAGCAGACCCAGATACTGCTTTCTTTTCCACAAGGTAACCTCAAAACCAGATCCAAAACAAAGAAAAATAAAATCCTTTCAGTCAAGACTGTTTTCTTTTGTTTTTATTTCTTGGCAAGTAAATTTCTTGTATGAGTAGGTTTTTTCAAGAGAGTCTCATAGTCTTCTCTATATTTTCCACTACTAAAGAATGAGTGGGTTTGCAAATCCACTCTTTCTCACATCTCTCTCTCTCCCTTGCATGTAGTTCTCTCATTTTGTTTTCTTACCTTTTTTTTTTCTTGGAGCAGATAAAGCTAAAGAAAGAAAGGAAACTGGGAAGGCAAAGTTGGATTCTCCGTGATCTTAGTTGGGCGTTATGTAGATTTTATATTTGGATTTTGGGGGTTTAGTCAGATATTTACCTGTTAAAAATCGTCAACTCGACCTTCTTTATATATTCTCTGTCTCTTTCGTATGTACGTAAGAACCAGATAGGCGTAGAAAGGGAGAAACCAATTCCCCTACGGGGAAAAAGAGAACGATAGTCAGCCTGCCTGTTTTCTATACTCTCTAGAAAATCCGTGAGAAACCCACTCTCTATGATCTAAGACCATATATAACAGTAGAGTCAAAAGGAGAGTGAGTTAAGCTACCTATAAGGCACAGACACACAAATATATATTCCTATATACAACGTTTCTTAGGGTTCGTGGCTTGTGAAATATGCCAGCCGGAGTAATGATTCCGGCAAGAAACATGCCATCAATGATCGGGGTTAATGGTAATGTTGGTGGGTTTGGATCATCCTCCGGACTTGCTCTTGGTCAGGTCTGCACTTGTGTTCTTTTCCATGACTTTCTTCTCCACTGTTTGTGCTTTTTAAGCTTTATGATCCAGTTTTCTTGGATATTTGTTTGGTTAATGTACAGGATTTTTCATTTTTTAACGACCCCATATTGATTTCCTTACCCCTTAACATTTTTTTTCACATCAGATCTCTTCTTCTTCTGCTACTGTTCAGGAGTCAAAAGTTGTATTATGTTTGTTATTTGGCTTTTAGGCGGACTAATTTGTTTTCTTTAAGCAAAATCCTCCTCGATAGTTGCAAAACGCGTAAAGGGTTTTGCTTTACTCATCACACAATCAGAGGGAGATGGAAGGTTTTGAGAATCTAGTATTTTAACATGGGCCTTTTGTCCTATCCAAGATCTAGTATTTTTCTACATTCCAAGAACAATTTTTCAAACGTTGCTTTCCCATACGTCCTAGGCTTTTGCACATTATAAAAGTACCTTTTGCACTACTTCATATAGATATATGTTGGCATGAACATTTTAATCACCTTTCTTTTTTAGTGGAAATTTCCGCTCTGCTGTTAGATTAAAAAACAATAAAGCTTGAGGAATCTTAAAGATCTGTAGATAATGTTCCAGCCAAACATGATGGAAGGTCACGAGTTTCATCATCTAGACATGACACACAACACATCTGAAGGCGACATGACTCGAATTAGAGATGAGGAATTTGATAGTACCAACACAAAATCAGGCAGTGAGAATCAAGAAGGCGCTTCAGGTGATGATCAAGACCCACGCCCCAAAAAGAAGCGCTACCATCGCCATACCCAGCATCAGATCCAAGAAATGGAAGCGTAAGCTCTGCCTTAATTAAATTATACACTGCTATTGATATTCTATATTGCCTTAAATATGTTGACACATGTAACTTACGATTAATGCCTTTTCATTATTGGTCTTATTAGTTTCTTCAAAGAGTGTCCACACCCAGATGACAAGCAAAGGAAGGAGTTAAGCCGAGAATTAGGGTTAGAGCCTTTGCAAGTCAAGTTTTGGTTCCAAAATAAGCGTACCCAAATGAAGGTATAACGTGTGCGCATAACCTTAGCCTAGACATTACTAATTTAGACCATGTAATAAATACCATATTTGCCTTCTGTTTTCTATGTTATGCACGTCAAGGGGCGGTTACAATATCTTGGCTTCTTCTCTTGGAAAGTTTTCTTTAGGGGGGGTTATAAGAATTTCTCTTAAACCTCCGAGATGTTTAGCTAAATTCTTTCTCGTTTCAGACCCAGCATGAGCGCCATGAAAACACACAGCTTCGAAATGAGAATGAAAAGCTTAGGGCTGACAACATGCGGTACAGGGAAGCTCTTAGCAATGCCTCGTGTCCTAATTGCGGAGGGCCTACTGCCATAGGAGAGATGTCCTTTGATGAACATCATTTGAGACTTGAAAATACTAGATTGAGAGAAGAGGTGAAGTTATTAGATTGATTTTTTTTGGTGGATCTATAACGTTCAATGCCTGATATCTTCAAAAGTTATTTCGTTTCTCCTCTTTTTTTCGCAGATTGACCGTATTTCAGCAATTGCTGCTAGGTATGTTGGCAAGCCTGTGGTGAACTATCCTGTTCTATCGCCTCCAATGCCTCCACGTCCAGTTGACCTTGGTGTTGGGAATTTTGGTGGACAACCAGGCTTAGGAGGGGATATTTATGAAGCTGGAGACCTACTAAGGTCTATTAGTGCACCTACTGAGGCTGATAAGCCCATGATAATTGAGCTTGCAGTGGCAGCCATGGAGGAACTAATTAGAATGGCTCAAATGGATGAACCTTTATGGATGAACAGCCTTGATGGAATTGATGCAGTGTTGAATGAAGATGAATACATAAGGATATTCCCTCATGGTATTGGTCCTAAACCTACTGGTTTTAAATGTGAGGCTTCAAGAGAGTCTGCTGTTGTTATCATGAACCACATCAACCTTGTCGAGTATCTGATGGATGTGGTAAGTTTCCTTTTAGTATCTTTCAAAGCAAATCAAGTATATTTAAGCATGTACATAAATGCATATCGATCCAATATTGATTTGTGATTATGTTTTGGCTTTCAGAATCAGTGGTCTACATTGTTTTCTGGCATTGTCTCAAGAGCTTTGACTTTAGAAGTGCTATCTACAGGAGTTGCAGGGAACTACAATGGAGCCTTGCAAGTGGTAATACAAATATTCCTTGATTATCATCCAATTAGCAATACATTTGCTAATTTGATCATCCATAACCCGAGACATGATTTAATATATAGTCTGTTCTATATCTTTTACATATCCCTGAAATCATAGGTGTGGATTACCGAATCATGAAACCAAATATGTCAAGATGATTTATGATATCATCCTCTCTAAATGTATTGAACTGATTCTCATTTGTTTCCAGATGACAGCTGAATTTCAACTTCCAACTCCACTTGTTCCTACTCGTGAAAGTTACTATGTCAGGTACTGTAAACAACATGCTGATGGGACTTGGGCTGTGGTTGATGTTTCATTGGACAGTATACGCCCTGGTCCAGCAGCAAGATGTCGAAGAAGGCCATCTGGATGTTTAATTCAAGAAATGCCCAATGGTTACTCGAAGGTGAATATTTACTTCCTTATCAATGTGTATTGTTATTCTCTAGTTTATTTAAGCTGCACCATTTCTATACAAAAAGAAAAGCAATTCTTAGTTATTGCTACCTTTGTAATCGAATTTCTCCCTACCTTAGGTTACATGGGTTGAACATGTAGAAGTGGATGATAGAGGTGTTCATAATCTATACAAGCATCTAGTTAGCTCAGGACATGCATTCGGGGCAAAACGTTGGGTCGCAACCCTAAACCGGCAATGCGAGCGCCTTGCCAGTGCCATGGCAACAAACATTCCTGCTGGTGATGCTGGTGGTAATATATATTATATAACTATTGTACTAATTGATATGTTTGACCTTCGACTTGCCTCATTTGTTTATTCACAGTTATTACTAATCAAGAAGGAAGAAAGAGTATGATGAAGCTGGCAGAGAGAATGGTGATAAGCTTCTGTGCTGGCGTGAGCGCCTCTACCGCCCACACATGGACTACACTATCTGGGACTGGAGCTGATGATGTCAGGGTCATGACAAGGAAGAGTGTAGATGATCCAGGGAGGCCTCCTGGGATTGTGCTTAGTGCAGCAACTTCCTTCTGGCTTCCAGTTCCACCAAAGAGGGTTTTTGATTTTCTACGTGATGAGAACACCCGTAATGAGGTATATATAACAATTAGAACTTTTTGACTAACTTTTATTGCATCCCATTTATGCATAACAAGCACACAGCCAATGAAGACAAAAGCTTCCTTTAGAATCTCATTAGAATTTTAAATATACTGAATGATTGAATCTCATTCTAAGACTTGGCTGCTTTACACAGTGGGATATTCTATCAAATGGTGGGGTTGTCCAAGAAATGGCACACATTGCTAATGGCCGGGATACAGGCAACTGTGTATCTCTAATCCGAGTTAATGTAAGTAGCATAAGGAAATCCTTTGTACCTGTTAATGAAGTTAAGTTCTCTATGATCGTAAGGCTATTGTGCTATCGATATTTTAGCTGATCTAACACATCATAATTTTAGAGCGCGAATTCGAGCCAGAGCAACATGCTGATTTTGCAAGAGAGTTGCACTGATCAAACGGCCTCTTTCGTAATCTATGCTCCTGTTGATATTGTTGCAATGAACGTGGTGCTTAACGGCGGGGATCCAGATTATGTGGCACTTCTTCCATCAGGGTTTGCTATTTTTCCTGATGGAACCGCAGCGCATGGAGTAGGCATGGATGAATCTGGGTCTACAGGAGGATCTCTTCTAACTGTCGCGTTCCAGATTCTGGTTGATTCAGTTCCTACAGCAAAACTGTCTCTTGGCTCAGTTGCAACTGTTAACAACTTGATTGCATGCACTGTGGAGAGGATTAAGGCTTCCTTATCATGCGAATCTGCATGATCTTTGAAGGTTAATTTATAGGTAAGTGGACTTTCGCTGTTGTGCATGCATCTCTTTAATATTCATGCAAATCTGAATGAATTTTGTGGTATTCAAAATAAGTGGTTTTTGTTCCCAAGTAGCCTAAATTTGTTTGTGCCAAGCACATTAGTCATCTTACTTTGATATGGAAATGCACGGCTTAAGATTATATAAATAGATCGCCTTTAACAAGGTAAATCATCTTCTTTTAGAGAAACAAAACTTCATATTTTTCCTTTTACTCAAACTTTATATACACAGCCTCACAAGACTATCATCTAATAAATTTAAGTTCAAGCCAACCCTTTCAAATGACTTGCTTTTCAAGTGTTACAGCTATCGAAACCCAACCTTCTACACCTTCAAACACATAGCAAGCTTGGAAAGACTATTTGTTTTCGAAGGTTTTTAACAGCCTTGTCAATTCTCTATATATATTGACATATATAATGCTAGTTTTTTTAAAAAAAAATTATTCTTTAAATGTATTTCCTATTATATATATTCATTTATTTTATTTTATATTTTGTTTTGCAGTTCATTACCAGAGAAGGAAAAACGAGGGAAATTTTGTGAAAAAACTCAAAGTTGGTTTCGATTTTGGGTGATAGAAGAATGGGAGAAGTCAAGAACGCACCTCACATAATTCTTTTTTGCCTCATGGCTTTCGTTTTGGGCAAGAATAATTAAGAACCAAAGCATACCATGAGTGGGAAAAGATGTTAGAGGTTCGGGAATTGACTTCGCCAAACAAAGTAAAGGGCAAATATAGACCAGACCCCTTGTAATATTCCGAGGTTGATCTACTACTTTTCCCCTTCTTCTTAACTTAGTTGTTAGGGTTTTTTTAGGCTTGTGAGACCTCTCCGTACTTCTCCTCCACTTGTTATTTTGTTTGTGTCTTGGAGCACTAGTGGGTGAAAAGCTCACACCCCCTAGTAGACAATGGTTTCTGCTTTTCTACTCTTTCCCATCTTAAGAACTTTTGGAATAGACAGACTTCTTTTGTATTTATTATTGGTTTGAATTGTCTTCACCATATTTAAACCTGGGTTTATTTTCATATGATCCGCAGTCTTCAGTAATTGTATATCTTCATCATATTCCAAGGAAGCAAAATTATTTCAAATCAATAGAGGCTTAGCATTGGATTGTTAAGGTTTTTAACAGCCTTATCAGCTTAGAAATACCCCCGTTGGATTGCTAGTTTGATTGCGAAACAAACAAATGGACGAAGAGGCTTAGCATATAATTGCCGAGGATGATTTGATATTATCAACCAAGCAGAAGCAATGTCCATGGATCAAATTTCATTCTAAGTGAAAAAAGAAGAAAGAAAATGATCCACCCAAGAGAACTGATATGGGAATGATGATAAGCCTTAGATCAAGGTTGTTAAAATCGCGAGTTAACTCTTAAAATTTTATGATTTTACGAGTCAACATGTATATAACGTGTCAAATCAGGTTAAAACTCGAAATCGATCAAACTAGGTCAAAATCGGTCAAACTTAGTTAAAATCGGTAAAATCGGACCGATTTTACGAGTTTGACCGAGTTTAACCGATTTCGAGTTTTAACCTGCAAAAGTTAAAAAATTTACTGTCTCCCTATCCAAGTCCCCTGACACTCCACTACATAGTCTCCACTCCCTAGTCTCCCCTTTCCTCATTGCCTAAATCTCAAATTTTCAATCTTAGCAGATTAACACCAGCATTAGAGGATCTTGGGTATGGGAAAGCCTTATATTGTATTTTAGGCCAGGAAGGCATGATCGGAGGATCGAAACCATGGGAAGACAGAGGTAGATGGTGAGGAATCAAAGGAGTAAAATAAGATATAGGAATACTTATATAGAGAGAAATACTATGTTTTAAACTAACCATTTGTTAACTATAAAAAGAGACGATAAAGACTCAGAGAGAACTTGAAATACATGTCTTGCTTTAGGGGTGAGCAAAAAAACCGGAAAACCGATTAAACCGAGAAAACCGGAAAAAAATAACTGAAAAAACCGAACCGAAAAAAAAAACCGATTAAACCGATTAAATTTTTGAAAAAACCGGCCGGTTCGGTTCGGTTTCGGTTTTATAAGAAAAAAACCGAGCCGAACCGAACCGAAACCGACAAAAAACCGGAAAAAAACCGAGCCAAACCGGAAAAACCGAGCCAAACCAAAAAAACCGAGCCAAACCGAAAAAAACCGAGCCAAAACCGAGAAAACCGAGCCAAAACTGGAAAAACCGAGCCAAACCGGTTTGAACCGGTTTTTGCCCTAAAAAACCGAACCGAACCGAACCGAAACCGGTCGGTTTGACCCGGTTTCGGTTCGGTTTCGGTTTTTTTTTCAAAAAAAAAAATTTCGGTTTGGTTACTTTTTTTGATAAAAACCGAACCGAACCGAACCGAAAATGATCACCCCTAATGGTGGGATATTTGGACATTATTTCTAGGAATTGTTACTAACATAAAAAAGGTGGAAGGTGAGGTGGCATGAGATTAAATTGATGTTATTTTGTACATTTTTGTTCTCGTTGTCACGGGTTCACTGTATTGGTCTCTGTTAATTTTTTTAAAAAATTGGTGATATACCTTTGAATGTTAATGTATTATCTCACTAGTTGTCTGCAGTGTGTTTCAAGACCTGTCATTTAGAAAATGTTCTGAAACTCTATCAATAAAACATAGTTGTTCAATCTTATTTTTTTTCTTTTCGTATTTTTAAGTTATTTAAACCATGTATGAATTTTTATTTGAATTATGTATTTTAAGGTGTTTGAACATTTATATTGTTTATTTCACTTTTATTTTAATTGTGTTATATTATTATTTACTACTTGACTGAAATTGTCAATATATAATTAGTTAAAATATTTTTCTTGCGATTTTACGATTCGAGTTTATATTGTATATTTCATGTCGTGTCAAAAAAACATTTTTGACAATCTTGCCTCAGAAAATGTTTAATTAGTGTTTTTTTGAAAATAGAAATTATAATGATTAAAATAAAATAAAACTAATAATCAAGGGATTAGGTTAATCGAGGATGAGGTATTCAAAGGAAGAAAATACTATGGCACCAAAAAACCAAACACTTCAAACTTCATCCCTAATCCAAACCCAGCAAAAACCTCACCAAATTCACCTAAATCATTCCCAAATAAACCATCATACCACCGACCCTGTCATTCATTCAATACCACAAAATTCAGCCAGAGGACAGAGACAAAATTCTGGAGATCAAACGACAGCGTTGAAGATTTATTTTGAAAGGTTTTCGAGTTGGGTGTCTTATCAAACTCTACGATCAACCTTTAATAAGTTTGGGACAGTACAATAAATGTTCATTGCACGTTCACCAAATCGCTCTGGATGACGTTTTGGATTTCTGACAATCAACTCAAACTCCCACAGCCTAGTCTTCTCAGAAATATTAATGATCACTACTAAAAAAAAAATGGGGCTAATAACATTAGATTCTAGAAACAGATAATTCTGTTGCTAATTTAGTAATAAATTTGCAACGGATTATATATATATATATATATATATATATATATATATATATATATATATATATATGACAGACTTAGCAATATAAAATTCATTGATGAAGACAATATAAAATTTGCAACCAATTATCTATTGCTAATTAAAAAAAAATATTTAAATCTTAACCTAAAACTAAAATTATATAGACTATTGATTAGCTTTGATATTATGAGATTTCAACAGTTAATTAGCCTAAAAAAAAAATTCTCTAACACCTTGCCCCGTCAAGTGGATGGCCTCTATTTTATCAAAAGGTACTTCTTTAGTGAGCAAATAACGTCTAATAAGAGTTCTTCAATCCTTACCAAGGGTAACTAGGGCGATTACGAAGACTTCTCCACTCACATATGTCTGAATGGAGTTCTGCTAAGTTATAACTTGCGAGTCTAGATAAAAAATCTACATAATGATTGGCTTCTCTGGGTATGTGGGTGATTGTGATCTCTTTGCCTTCATCTTTTTTGGAGAGATATTTTTTAAATTTCTTGAGATACTTTAGCATGGTAGACTCCCTAGCCTTATGTAACTTTTGACATTGGCCTATAATCAGCTGAAAGTCTCTATAAACCTGAAGTGGATAAGCATACAAGGCCTCCACAAGTCCCAATCTTGCCGAAAAAGCTTCATATTCCACTACATTATTGGTAGCTGAGAATTCGAAACGAACCTCATAGGTATAATCATGTCCCTCTGGATTTGTGAGCACTACCCGAGCTCCACTACCCTCAACATTAAAGGACCCATCCACGTATAACGACCATATGGAGGTTAACCATATGGTATTTCAAAATTTGATGGAGATTGGGGTTTGTGAAATATAGGCTGTTTAAACGAACATTCAGCAACAAAGTATGCTAAAGCTTGTCATTTGATAGTTGGTCTAGACTATTATTAGAGACCAAACTCTCCTAATTCAATGGCCCATCTCACCAGGCATCCTAACATGTCAGGCTTGTGAAGAATCTATCGGAAGGGTTGATCTGTCAAGACAATGATTTAATGAGCTTAGAAGTAAAGCCTTAATTTTTTTGGTGGCAGTTACCAAAGCAAGAGCTATTTTCTCTACTTTCAAGTATATTATCTCATCATCTTAAAGTGTCTTACTAAAATAATAGACAAGGCATTGAATTTCATTCTCCTCTCTCACTAGCACGACACTAACAACCAAATAGAGGAAAAGGTCCTCATACTCTCTTGGTTAAGACAAAACTATGGGAGATGAGAGGTTGTTTTTTACTCCTTCGAAGGCTTTTTAACACTTGGATGTCCATTCAAAGTTGAAAATATTTTTCAAAGTTTTGAAGAACGTTATACTATGCTCTCCAATATGAGAAACAAATCAATTAAAGGAAACTAATTGTCATGTAAGGCTTTGAAACTCCTTCATTGACCACGGAGGAGTCATGCCCAGTATGGCTTGGATTTTCTTGAGATAAGGCTTTATCCTCTTGCTGCTTACTAGAAGCCCAATGAACTTCCCTCCCGTAATGGAAAACACAGACTTTGAGGGGTTGAGCTTCATTTGACATTGACCCAGGACAAAATAAAATTTCTTCTAGGTTAATAAGGTGTTGCTCAAATGTCATTCTCTCATGCTGTTTACTAGCATATCATCTACTAAACCCTTTATTATCCTCCTCAACTGATGCTTGATGACTTTTTTCACCATTCTTTAGTAGGTGACTCCCGTATTCTTTAGTCCGAAGGGCAAGGCCCTGTAGCAAAATGTTCCATTTTCCATGAGAAACAATGTCTTCTCTTCATCGTCTTGGTGTATAGAAATTTGGTGACACTTAGAGTTAGCATTAAGATAACTGGGGAATTCTTCTCCATAATTTTCTTGGTCATAACTGGGGAATTCGAAACCTGTTATAGAATCCACCAATCTCTTAGTTTTAGGAAGAGGAAAGTTATTCTTTGGGCAGTCCTTGTTCAAATTCGTAAAGTCCACATACATTCATCATTTGCCGATAGTTTTTCTCAACATTACCACGTAAGGTCCTTTAAATCTATTATCCTTATAGAAACGGGAAGGCCCATATCGCAACACACTTGCCTCTTCCACTCATATATGTTTCTCCAAGACTTGTGTAACCCTAAGCAAACTCATGTCGGGTAAAGCATACAGGTCTCTTTATAGAGGGCATTCTCTCACTCCACTAATGTAGGCCACTAGCTCAAATAACTCTTCTACCTTGATCATCTCTTAATATCTCTCCAAGTATGCCCTTGTGGATTTGCCATCTGACTAGGTAATTCCAAAGAGTCTCATGGAACTCCGTTTTATAAGTATACATGTGTTGAAGCATGACACTAGCTTAGCATAGAGATCTCTAAACACTATGAGATTTCACAGTTTTCCCGATGGACTGAATCCATTGGTGTGAGATTCAAACTTCGTCGGTAATTTTTTTACCGACTAAATCACCGACGAGAAGTATCCATCGGTATATCTTTCGTCAATAATACCCCATTCCGTCGCTAAGTATGTCGGAGAAAAAAAAAACTTACCGATGGTTTTACAGACAGAAAATGCACGCCAAAAAAAATTTTCCTGCTAGAAATATACTGACGGATAAATTCTGTCGGTGATAGTGGCATATCCAGTAAATATTTCTCAACTCTCAGCAAAATGCCGATGGGCTATATCCGTCTACGAAGGCGTCGGTGATTGTGACATTTTTAGTAAATATTTTTCAACTCTCGGTGAAAGCCCAACGGAGAAAAACCGTCAGTAAATCCATCGGTGGGGTTTTTTAAGATTTATTTTTAAATTATTTAGAATAAATAATATAAAATTATATAAATTAATAGTAAAAAAACCAATTATGCAAATAAAACTTTATTAAACATAAAAAATAAAGTTAAATAAAGTTAAATAAAATTCATTACAAATTTAATGTGTTTCCAAAAAAATATTAAACGAAAACAATGGCGGAACTAGAGGAGGATGAGGAGGAGGAGGAGACTGGTTGTTCCTGGGACCATACAACCAAAAAGGGAGCGCACATGTATCATCCTTCTGTGATGTAATGTTCATGACCATTTGGCGGAGTTGCTCATAATTCGCCGAGAGTTGCTCGTATTTTTCGATGACATGAACCGTGCTTTGTTCATTATTCGCCGATAGTTGCTTGTATTTTTCGATGAGATGAGTTGTGTGTTGCTGCAAAGCCACGAACTCCTTAAATTGGGTGCTCGATACTGATTGAGAGTTCCCAATGGTTGAGACACTACGGGCCGCCCGCAAGTTATCAGCTGTAGTGTTGGAGAGCCTATACACCCGATTTTTATCAGGTCCACCGGACGATCCTACCTCTATCCACAAATCCAGATCGAAATCCGGATGGGTCGAAGGGTCGTCCCCATATCTATCATAGGTCTCCTGAAAATAAAAAAAGAAATCATCATATTCAATTCAATAAAAATAATAACTTACAAAATAAAATAGTTGAACGAACATACCACGAAGTGTTGAGTGCGGTTATCAATGAACTGTTGCACCCCCTTTTGGCGGTCTTCACTCCACACGTGCATCTCTACAAACAACTTCATTAGGCTCGGCTCACGTCCAAGAGACATAGCTTGTAAGGAAAAAAATTAATTAAGTAACAACAAATTAATTAATGATATATTTTATTTAAATTAATCTTACCATCCGTTTTGCATGTGCAGCAAACGGAACAGAGCCGCCGATGTGCGTTGGCACCTAACCATGAATTTATCAGTTCCGGTTGCCAGCATCAGACTGTGAGCGTCGTGTGAACCGCTCAGACATCACGTGCTCAATATATTGCTGCCATATATCTCCCAGGAGTATAGCGGTTTGAAATCCCCCCAACACGCCACGTTGTTCCAACCTTGGAGACCGTTATCTCTCGTGTTTTTTTTGTGCATCATACAAAAAATCACGCAACCTACTTCCATGGTAACAAATTAGATTTTAGAACATAATTTTTTTAAAAAAATATCATATTGTTTTTTATGTTATCTAGTTGCCGCGTGATTTTCCCACACCCTCCTCACAACATTGTCAAGCACGTTGTCCCAGTCGAATTTGTCTTGTGTATAAATAATTTATTTAAAATTATAATAATAATTTATTAAAAATAAGCTGGAAATTAAAAATTAACACCAACCTCAAATTTGTCAAACCATGCATCGATATAAGGTCTCCATTCAGGATGTCTGGAAACCTGACTCCATTGAAATAATGGAATCTTCATCGATGATTTAAACGTCGATGATATTACTCGGTGGCCTTAATGTTTGTGAACCTGAAAATAAATTAAATCAATGAAATATTGATTAGTTGTTCATAAATTATGTTATAATTAAAAAAAAAACTAAAACCGAAATAGACTTACATTGAAAGGTCGTCCTTCCAATATGCCTCGTACTTGCGGATGAATGGATTCCGCTGTGAAGGCACACCGTCTCTGTATTGTGAAACAGTGCTGGAAGAGGCAGCATCACGAGTAGGCACGGGTGACTCTTCTATCGGCACCTAAGGACATGTCATCTTCACTGCTAGAAGAACTAGCTGCAACCATATGTGAGCGACGAGCTGTTGATTTTGTTTTACGCATCTACACAATTTTATACGAATAATTACATAATTAAATTTGATTGTTAAAAAAAAATTCGGCAGCACCTCCCTTATACTAGAGACTACCCAAAGTTTTCACACCTGCAAATATTGACAATAGCCACAACCAATTGACCCCATTCAAAAATCTTATATATAACCTAACATTTATACAAATAACAATTAAAATTAATGGAAATAATTAAACACATATCATGCAATAATAGAGTAAAATTAAAATTTATTCCTATATATTCAATTACTAATTACAAGGTAAATTCAACAATAACAATTAAAATTCAACAAAGTATTCAATTATTATGGCAATACAAACAATAAAATATATTCAACAAATTACGGGGGCAAAAAACTATAGACTTTAGGAATAAAAAATGCTTACCTTAATAATGTGTTTATTTCAAGACTTTATCTACATTATAAAAATACACCAAAACAAAAAACACAACAAAAATAACAATAACTAATATATATATATATATATATATATATATAAATCATTAAGCATATTAAATGGAAATACATGCCTTTTAATTTGTTGAAGATATAACTAGAGATTAAAAGCAAAAAACAAGAGATTTGAAGCAAATGAGAGGAAAAAAAAGAAGAACGAGAGTGTGAAACTAAGCATAGGAAAAATAAATTGAAGGGGCGGTCGCATGGATTTATAACATACTTTTCCCGAAGGATTCACCGACGGACATTTAAATAATATTAATTTTAATTATTCCGTCGGTGATGTTTCGAAATTCCGTCGGTAAATTTTGAATTTCACACCAGAATTTTTTAATTACCCTTCATATTTTTCACAGTCCATCGGTAATTCCGTCGGCAAATGCACAAGGATAGAGATGCATTAATGCCCGCCCTTTGAAATTCGCATTTTTCATCGGTGATTTTGTCGGTAATTATGAACTGCTGACAAATGCTGACGGACTGTATCCGTCTGTAGAGTCATCGATGTTTGTGGCATTTCCAGTAAATATTTTACAACTCTTTGTGAAATGTCGACGAACTGTATCCGTCGGTATGGACATCAGTGATAGTGGCATTTCCAGTAAATATTTTGCAATATTCTGTGAAATGCCTATGGACGTGTAATCCGTCGGTATAGATGTTGGTGATCGAGCACTGTGCATGAAATATTATGCTTTGTAAAATAAATAACACTTTCATTGAATAACACTTCCTGCAAACACTTAAATTACAAAATGCACATTGCACAAAACAATAACAACAGTTAACACTTGTAAAATAAATATTTTGTGTTATAAAATATCATCCATAATATATATTACATTATAAAAAAATGCTTTATACTTTCCTTGATTCTAATAGTTAGTCAGAATTTGTTTCTTCTTCATTGTCAATTGAATAGTCATCTGCTCCATCACAATTTTCAATATGGATATCATCATCATCTTCAACGATATTTGCTTGTTCGCTAGAGCTCAAAACACATTCAACTCCTATGTGTCAACATCAACAAGACTCAAAGAAAACACGAAAATTTGAATTTTCTTCCAAGTCAATCGAAGGACCAACTCAATATGGTTCAACCAACTCACTAACTTGAAATACTTCATCTCGCACACTTGTGTCTTCGTTCTCATCCTGAACAACCTTGACATGACCCATGAGTTTTGTTTTTAAAATGGATAACCAATCAACTCTTGATTGATCTTTTCTAAAGGAAGGGGTGTATGTGTAATAAACTTGTTGACATTGCTTTGCAAAAACAAAGACATCGTTTACGTTGCAAAGTCTAGCTTTCGAGTTGATTTCGACCAGACCATAGTGAGGATCCACTCTGAATCCTTTGTCAGTGGTGTCATACCAATAATATTTGAATAAAAACACTCTATTATGCTCACTATGATATTGCAGTTTGACAACCTCTTCTAATCTACCATAGTAGTCAACTTTTAACTCACTACACGTCGATCCCTTAACACAAACACCACTGTTGTATGTCTTTCTTCCATGCCCGTATTCTTCTTTATGGAACACATATCCATTAATAAAATACCCATTGTAGCAGTTAACTTTTCTTTTAGGGCCCAGGCTTAGTGAAGACAATCACATAGCAGCACTCATTCCTATTTTATAAACCTTGTATATAATGTACAACAATGAACAGTAAACGAGAATTTTGTAATGACATACAGTACTATCTTTGCAAGAGATAATGAGTTTGTGATAGTACTTACATGTGTTCTGAACCACGTGGCAAATTGTTCATTTTGTAATTGAAAGATTTGGGATTCGGTTAGCTGTGAGTTATTGGACAATAAATATTGTTGATGTTGCCTGCAAGGTTGTTCAAAGTTATATGAGTTTATGATATTACAATATATAAATAGTACATTCTTAACAAAGTTTAATTAGTAGTACATATGCTTACAGAATAAAAGGTCTCAGCTCATCACAATTAAATAGAACATAATTGTGTGCTTGTCTAAACTTTATTTCCGACAAATATCTTCCTCTTACAACATTTTTAGGTGTGGGTCACCCAGGATTGGAGAATATTGACAAGTTCTCACTAGAAGACCCTTCACCACCATTGTTGCTACCTAATTTTTGACCCATCTTTTTTATAAAATTTCAAAAAATCCAAAAAAAGCAAAAAACAATGAAAATCCAAAAAAATATATTTTTTAATACATTTGCATCGTTTTAGCATTTTTAGCATCGTCTCAAAAGAATTTAAATTTTAAAAGTCTTGAATGCGTTCGACTTTTCACACGTCATTTTTAAAATCATTGATTTTCCTCATTGAGTCGACGTTGATGTTGCTCGTTTTAAAAAAATACAAAAAAAAAATAAGAAAAATCAAAAAAAGAAGAAGTTGAGGGACCATGTTTAAGGACCAAACAATATTTTGCCTATAAATATGAGTCTCTAACACATAAAGAGGGGGGACAATGTTGTACCAAAATTAGGGGGCAACACAAAAAACCCTAAACAACCTAACCCTTTCTTCTCCCACTCTAAGGCAACCGTCGTTCTCCCTTTTGAAGCAAAAGGAGTCGTCGCCCCCCTCCAACCTCTGCTCCCTTTTTCTTCTCCCCTCAGCCACGACCTCACCCTCCCTGCAGACAAACACCGTCCCCGTTTCCTCACTCTCTTAGCCGCTCTTCAGCCTTCCACTTCCCCACAACATAGAGGCAGCCCTTCCCTTTCTTCTCTCGACCGCTCCTCTCCCTTAGCCCAAAGACAAAACTACAGAGACCATACACTCTCTCATGAGCGACCATTCTCGCCGACCAAACACAGCAGCAGCTCCGCTCTCTTCTTCATTTCCTTCGACCGGCCCACAGATCCAGCTCCACTTCCAACCAAAATCACTGATTAAACTAGATCTCCCTCCATTTGGCCTCCAATAGTAATGGCCGACACCAACTGAAGATCAGACCGAACACAGCAGCACATATAGACCCAGATCTGTCTACCTTCTTCCCCCGCAGCAGCTCCCCTTCACAGCAAACCGAGAGGAAGAAAGAAGACCAAGAACAGATCTAAAAAGGGAAAAAAACTAAAATCAACTAGTTATTGCAATTTTGCTGTTTGTGCAGGTCACCGCAGACGAGGAAGGGAAGAGGGGAGCAAGCCATTACAGATCTCCCCCGTTGCCTGGATTTTCTTGCAGCGGTGCATGAACCCACGCACCGCCAGTGGCGCATGGAGCAAACACGCCACCATGTTTCCTACTGTCCTTGAGGTTTCAAAAACATTGTTGTCGTGACTTGGGGCTCCCAGCATTGTTCCTGATTTTATTTTGGGGCCTCTTTTTGTAAATTTCAATAGTTTAATGTGTTGTTTAGATTATTTTGAACGTTGATTATTTTGTAATATGTAGTTTTGGGTGTGGGAAAAATATAGTAAAAAATGATGTGTGTGTTTGTACTTTTTTTTATGTATGTTTTTGAATGATAAAAGCTAAAAAGACAAAAAGAATTAAAAAACAAAAAAAAAATTAAATGATTTAATTTGCATTGAATTTGGTTTATATTTTTTATATTCGGGATTATAATCTTATACGTAAGATGTATTCTTGTTATTAAATAGAAAAGTTTGTTTTGTTTTTATTGATTATTTTGTAATATGTAGTTCTAGGTGTGGGCAAAATATAGTAAAAAATGATGTGTGTGTTTGTACTTTTTTTATGTATTTTTTTGAATGATAAAAGCTAAAAAGACAAAAAGAATTAAAAAAATGAAAAAAAATTAAATTATTTAATTTGCATTGAATTTGGTTTATATTTTTTATATTCGGGATTACAATCTTATACGTAAGATGTATTTTTGATATTAAATAGAAAAGTTTGTTTTGTTTTTATTGATTATTTTGTAATATGTAGTTCTGGGTGTGGGCAAAATATAGTAAAAAATGATATGTGTGTTTGTACTTTTTTTATGTATGTTTTTGAATGATAAAAGCTAAAAAGACAAAAAGAATTAAATAAACAAAAAAAATTAAATGATTTAATTTGCATTGAATTTGGTTTATATTTTTTATATTCGGGATTACAATATTATACGTAAGATGTATTCTTGATATTAAATAGAAAAGTTTGTTTTGTTTTTATTGATTATTTTGTAATATGTAGTTCTGGGTGTGAGCAAAATATAGTAAAAAATAATGTGTGTGTTTGTACTTTTTTTATGTATGTTTTTGAATGATAAAAGCTAAAAAGACAAAAAAAATTAAAAAAACAAAAAAAATTAAATGATTTAATTTGAATTGAATTTAGTTTATATTTTTTTAAAAAAAATTCTTTTTTGTTTTTTTTTTTATATTGAAGATTACAATCTTATACGTAAGATGTATTCTTAATATTAAATAAAAAAATTTATTTTGTTTTTATTAATGCTAGAGCAATTAAGTTTTCTTTATTTGATAAGATAAGAATCTCTTTATCGATGATAACTTTTTTTTTTTAATAAGTCATTGGCAAGACAACTTTCAAAACCTTTTAAATCTCATCAAATCACGAAGCAGCTTGCCTCAGGTAGGGTGCGCTAAGGGTACTAATACGTTCCCTAGCTTTAACCAGTTCCTTACTCGTGAATCTCTGACAAAGACCAGTACATCCGGGTTTCCTAGTAACCTTCATTCAAATACTAGGTGGCGACTCCTCAAATCAAGCAAATGAACGAAAATCACCAACAAATATTGTGCAGGGACATGTGACAACCATCATCATGTTGTGGAACGCGATTGATTTTCGTTCTCAAATGAGGTTCGAAATAGTACGAGATAAATGTTGAGATCTCCTTAACAATATAGGCCTCACATATCGAAGCCTCAACATGCGCTTTATTCTTAACCTTTTTCTTAAGATGGAACAAGTACCTGCTTTGAATTAATCATATATTTTCAAATAAGAAAAACAAAGAAAATATTTTTATATATGAACTACATTGCAACTGTAATATGTAATCGTTCAAATAGATACATCAATCTATACTGGACCAGTCCTCTAACTTTTGCCTCAAACGGTAAATGTATGGGGAGATGCTCTATTGAGTCAAAAAATAATGGAGGAAATATCATCTTAAGTTTGCATAGTGTCTCGACGATATTTGTTTCAAGCCTCTCAATGTGATCAACATTCAACTTGCTGAAGCATATATCTCTAAAAAAATGACTAATCTCCGTGAGTGCATCCCATATCCCTTTTAGCAACAAAACACGATAAGCTAATAGAATGAGTGTTTGCATAAAAACATGGTAGTCATAACTCTTCATTCCATACAATCTATATTCCTCCATATTAACCAATCTTGATATGTTCAAGGCATATCCATTGGGAAAAAACAGACTCTTAAGCCATTTGTAGACTAGTAGTTGTGCCTTTTTCTCTAACACGAAGCTTGCTCTTGGTTTTGCGACCCATGACCCATCACAAACCAACTCCATATTTTTACAGTTACAGAACAAAGCTATATTCAATCTAGCCTTGATGTTGTCCTTTTTCTTCCCCTTCACATCCATAACAATGTTAAAAATGTTCTCAAACACATTCTTTTCTATGTGCATGACGTCAAGGTTATGACGGAGGAGATTGGTCTTCCAATAAGGAAGCTCCCAAAAGATACTTCGCTTTACCCAATTATGGGTCAAACCAAAATCAGGAAACTTCTACCTACCTGATTGGAGACCAAACACAATGTCACCGTACTCTGATACAACATCATGCAATTCTTCACCAGAAAGACACGGGGGTGCAACATCCTTTTCAATTCTGCCAACAAATAAATCCTTTCTGTTCTTTCTGTACCTGTGATTCGGTGGCAAGAAACGACGATGACAGTAAAAAAAAGAAGCTTTACCTCTGTTTGTTAGCGTGAATGCCTTGTTGTTTTCCATGCAGTATGGACATGCCAGTGTTTCATGCATGCTCCAACCAGAAACCATTCCATAAGCTGGAAAATCATTGATACTCCACATCAAAGCCACCCTTATAATAAAAGTTTGTTTCCTCGATATATCATAAGTCAAATCAACTCATCAATCAACGGTCGAAGACAAACATCTATATTCCGACCCGGGTTGCTTGGATCGGGTATGACAGTAGATAAAAACATGAACTCCGTCCTCATACACATCCCCGGTGGCAAGTTATAAATCGTGAGTATGACTGGCCAACAAGAATAAGGAGCAGCAAATGACCCGAAAGGGTTGAATCTGTCTATACACAACCTAAGATGCACGTTTCTTGATTCAACTGAAAAGTGAGGATGCACATTGTTAAAGTGTTTCCATGCTTCACCGTTAAAAGGATGCACCATCACTCCATCAACCGCATCATGTGATTGGTGCCATGTCATGTGCTCAGCAGTCCTTGGTGGCATGAATAACCTTTGCAGTCTAAGTGTGATTGGGAAGTATCTAAGTTTTTTATATGTTACGAGAGTCTTTCCCCTGCCAGTTCTGGGTTTGTAACGGGAATGCCCTCATGTCATGCACTTGGTTAGCTCAGTAATTTCAAGGTAGCATAACATACAAAAGTTAGGGCACATGTCAATTTTCTAGTCTCCTAAACTGAGGGGTTTCATCATGGACTTTGCAACATAGAAGTTCTCTTTCAGCTTGTTCCCTTCAGGTAAAATGCTTCTCGCCCATTCGATAATTTTATCATAACTAGCCTCACTCAACCCATGATCTGACTTGATGGTGAACACCTGTGCTACAACCAATAATTTACTGTGGTTTGTGCAGCCATTCCATAATGGTTCGTCAGAATCCTTCAACAGATCAAAAAACCTAATTGCATCTGCATTAGGTTCTTCTTCTACAATTGAACATTGACTGACATTACCTTGATTCATTCTCATTGCATCCATAACCATATTCCTGTAAGGATTACTGTTGTCATTTGCAACTCCATGCACGTTACTAGCACTAGAAGTTGACCCAACCACCCTTTCTCCCATGCTCTTATTACAAACATATAGTTCTCCGTGTGCATATCAACACAGGTAATTCTCCATAAACCCTTTATGTAAAAGATGTATCATTAAAACATCTAGATATAGATACTTTTTATTTTGACATGTATGGACACCTAATACCGCCTCTAGTAAAATTTCTGGGAATAGATGTTGTGAAATTAATAAAACCCTGAACCCCGTTACAATAATCCATCCGCAATCCTTGGGGTGAATCTCGATACATCCATGAACGATCATCCATGACTTCTATCGAACCTCTATAAAATTATGATGACAACATGTATTAATTAACTATGTTAGGAAAATAAATTTGCAAAAATATTCATATACCTCGAGATTATCCAACAAACTAATTAAAATTTCTCATAAATATTCATTATCAATTATCAACGTCCATACAAATTTATACATATAAATTTACGGAAATTACAACTCTACAATAGCATTGATAAAAATTAAAACGGATCCGTTAAACAAGCTATTAATTATTTCACCACAACACATGTAATTCAGTAATTCAACAAAGTTTCAACAATTTACAAACAAATACAATTTTATAAAATCTAAAACAAACCATAACGAGTATAAAATTATACATTCATACTACAAGTTTGTTTGAGAAATAACAATAAAACATGTACATACACTAATAAAATACATATACTAAAAAACAATAAAATTGACATTTAAATGTTAAAATTAAAAAAAGAAGATAGATTTGCTTACAAAAAATGATAAAATCCACAATAAATCAGACAATGGATATTGTGACCACAGAACTTAAAGAACTATAACTTGTGTTGAGAAGAGAGGGATTTTTTTGGGGGGTGGTTGTTTGTAGTTTGGGAGGGGAGAGTTGGGATGGGGAAGAAGAAGGAGAAATAGGGGAGGAGACAGTCGGCAGAGTTGTGATATATTAACTTTTGCCGATGGAATCATCGACGGACTCATGATGTCGGTGGTTCCGTCGGCAATTCTGACGGTGATTTGATCACATCACTATACGGAGATCCCGGTTTGAATCCCTCGGTGATTCCGTCGATGAAATCGCCCGCAAAAACTTCCACGTCAACGAACCGCCTCTTTTTTAAATTCTATATATTCCGTCTGTAATTCTGTTGGTATATACCGATCACATTATTCCTTCAGTAAATACCTACCGAATTACAAACGGAATAGTATCGACAGAATCATTTTGTCGGTAATTCCATTGGTTTTAGGCGAATTTCTAGTAGTGAAATCCCTCTATAGAACCTGGTTCCAATTTTCTATATCAAACACATTGTGTCACTCTCCTGAATCACAAACTCCAAGCTACTACACATATTTTGCACATGTCCCCTTGAATCTGTAAGACCATTGTGGTTATCCAGACACATCTTTGTAGAGATATAGTCCCAAGAAATTCATGTGTTCAGAACCTGCCTAGATAGAGTGGTGCCTCGTACTTGATGAGGGCTATATAAGTCTCCAATGATGCGCTCAAAAGTTGATCTCCCCTCCATCTTTTGTCTAATTGGTTCCGGGGGACTTAAGTATTCTTGTGTGGAATGACGAGATTGATAGCTACCATCCATCCCACGGTAATGAGAAGCAGCATACCTTGAATACCCGTTTTGCGTAGGGGCGGCATAACGGTGAAAACTGCCTCTTAAGGGACTTGATAGATGTTGATGCGAGTTGCATTCTCGAAGGTCATTTTGCCTAAAGCTTTCAGAGTGGCGTGTTGATGTTATTGATAGAGTTGAGACTTGTTATAGTGGCACAACTTGATTCCGCCCCTGAGTAGCTAGCACCATTTGAGTCAAGAGTCGTACTTGATTGATAAGCTATTGGAAGTCCAGTTAGGTAAAAGTATCTAAATCAGTTGGTTGAAATAGAATATATGCAATAAACCTTTTAAGATTCCAATAATATCATCTTATTTAGATGCATTACTAAATAAGTTAAACAAACTAAAAAAATATATAACTCAAATTTTTCTATACAAAAATACAACTTAAGATATAGATTAGCCATTTTGGCAATCACCTAAAAGGCTAATATTTAAGGAAACCAAGTTTGAGTCATCATCATAGTGGCTATGCTGATGGTGTTGCACTTGGCACTCTCTTCTTGGTAGCTGAAGTCAAGGAAGAAGTTCTCTGGGAGATGTGATTACGTGCGACAATACCAAATAGGCTTCCATAATGAACACTTGAGAATGTAATCTCATATTTATATAATGTACTTTCTAACGATCATTCAAGCCCATTTGTTTTTGTGTTTTAAAAGTGATTTTAGAAAAAATTTAAAAATATATATTTTTCTTTGCTTCAAATTAGTTTTTTGGTTCTTTTATATCGTTTTAATGTGCTGATGTCAAAAATTAATTTTAAAAAATAATATATATATATTTTTAATGTATTTTTAAATAAAAAAATATTTTAAAAAATAATTGTTACCACAATATTAAAAAAATATATACCATTTTTCTTTGACATAATTGATTCCTACCGTTTTTCTTTGGCAATGGTCGTCAAGGACTGCATGTGTATCCCTTTGGCCATAAAAGAAAAAATGGAATTGCTAGCTAGCTTGTAGTATATCATTCAAAGATCATGGGTATTTTTTAAACATGATAATTAAATTTTCAGCTATTATTTTATCAATTCTGCTAATCAATTATGTAACTACTTTAACAGGAATACAATTGACCATAACCTAATATGTGGACATGATCGATCCTATGGTACAAATTGCCGGCTCCTGTCTGTTTTCACGTTATTTTCACAAGAAACGAAAGGTATACTTGTATAAGTTATAATGGGATGATGCTAGCTCCAGTTAATTTTCTCCTACAATTTCTAGCGGCCTCAACCTTGCCGTGAAGCCAGCAAGTCCCCCACATCTATATTCCTAGGCCCCTATCTGCTTGCCAAAAAATAGCATATAGATATATAGGCCAGCCTTAGCTTTGGTACGGGGCAATACTCTTGCTAGATAGTAATGAGATTATTGTACGAAAGAACTGTTGCAGTAGCTGTTGGGAAAATGGTCATTAAACATGGTTAAATGCCAATTTTTTTAGTGTAATAAATATCAGGTCCATTCAAATAAATATTTAGAGTCAATTGGGAAATGTTCCCCAACAAAAGTAATTAATTTAACATAAAATTTTACTATTTCTGAAGCCATAAGTGGATTAATGAGAAAATCATTTTAAATAACTTTTTTTTTTAATAACCGGGGTGTTCAGGCCAACTTACACGCACCATGACTAATCCTCAGGCCCACTGAACACCCTGCAAGCCCAATGGACAGGTAAGGCACCGCTGGGGTGACAGGCAGGCACAGAGAGAATCAAACCCGGGTGCAGAGGAAGGGAACAAGGCCCTTCCCTCACTAGGCCACGACTTCAAGTGCCATTTTAAATAACTCTTAGTTGATCAAATTCACATCTATCATATTATATCCCACATTGGAAGACTAAAAACTTTAGAAGAAATTTATATGCTGAAACTTTAAGAAATTTAAATTAGGTTTATAGAGCAACAAAACCTTTAATTAGAAATGAGTGATCTTAGCTAATTCTAAAACTATCGAGTTTTATTTTATATCATCCTATTAAATCCTATAGAAAAAGGAGACGGAGGAGGTTGGGAAGTAACGGATTATAGCAATCAAATTAATCTTTAATGCTATCGACACCCTTTTAATTCCTACTATTTTTGTTTTATTCTAATTTCTTTTTTGTCTTCCGTGTATTCTAGAGCTTTAGGTTATTTATTTTGCAGAGAGAATTTAAGTTTGTTTTTAAACTAGGCAACTTACATTGAGACCTTTGATACGAAGTTGTAAGCAATTACACCTTAAAGATAAATGGTTGAATCCTTGACGATAACTTAATTTTTCTTTGATCATATGTAATTCTACAGCAAGTCTATCCATGATGATTTTATTCAAAAAAAAAGTGTTAATATTAATTTAAACATAACCTAGTAGATCGATCATGATTGATTAGGATATTATTAATTTAGATTAATTATAATCAATCATGATTAAAAGATTATGATTGATCAAGATTGATTATAATCAATCATGATGGATCGACCATGATCTTATTTGCATGCTAAGTTAATTTAAATTTATTTGCATGCTAAGTTAATCTGAATTATGTGTTTTTTATAATCTTATTAATTAATTGTACTAGTAAATTAACTTTTATATGTTGTTAATTGAACTAAGCGAATTGACAAGGCATTAACCATATTGTGTAAATTGTTAAATTTAATTACCGTGATTTATTATTATATGCTAAGTTAATTTAAATTTATTTGCATGCTAAGTTAATCTAAATAGAATGAATTATGTGTTTTTTATAATCTTATTAATTAATTGTACTAGTAAATTAACTTTTATATGTTGTTAATTGAACTAAGCGAATTGACAAGGCATTAACCATATTGTGTAAATTGTTAAATTTAATTACCGTGATTTATTATTATTGTTATTGTTATTGTTATTATTCTAAAACAATTTGTTAATTATTCTCGCATATGATAAGTCCAATTTTTAATTAGATATATATTTGACTATTATTATAGAAAATTATCAAGTATGCCTTCTAGTCATTATGGTTACTTCAATCAATACTGCTTGGGCAAGTACTATTTTGAAAGGGATGATTTCATCGTCGTCTTTTATGGTTCATGGCGAGAAACCTAAAAGGCTAAATGGACTGAAATTTAAAAGGTGGTGGTAAAAGATATTGTTTTTTATCTTACCACCTTGAAGTTGAAAAAGTTATTGAATAACAATGCATTAAAGTTGTTAAATGATGAATCTAATCTTGTTGTTATGGAAGTTGTGGACACATAGAATCATAATGATTCCAAGTGCAAGAACTACATCTTGAATAGTTTAGGAAATACATTGTTTAATTTATATAGTTTAATCAAAAGTGCAAAGCCGTTATGGAAAGCTTTGTATAAAAAACATACGACCAAATATGCTAGTGTGAAAAAGTTCATAGTCGGTAATTTTTTGGATTTTAAGATGGTCGATTCAAGAACTAAAATCAACCACGTTCAAGACTCTCAACTCATCTTGCATGACATTCATTCTGAAAGGATGGTTTTAATTGAATTCTTTTAGGTGACTACAATTATTAAAAAATTTCCACCATCTTAGAAAAACTTAAAGAGGTACCTTCAGCATAAACATAAAAAAATAGGAATGGTTGACTTTATTCTAAGGTTTAGGATAAAACAGAACAATAAGTTTTCTAAAAAGAGAGCAAACACTTTCTTTATAACCCATAAATGAATATTGAACAAGTAATGAAGAACTACACTAGAAACCAAAAGAACTTATGATGAAGGGGAAGGGCATTGCTAAGAAAAGTAAATGGTAAATGCTTCAACTGTAATAAGAATAGATACTAAGTCAAGGATGGTAGAAATAGGAAACAACAAGGCAACTCTCAGAGAAGAATGATTGCATAAGACAATGTCATTAAGGCAAATAACCTCACAACTAAAGTGTCGTAGATGATCTTATCTACAATTGTCTCTGAAATTAATCTAATCAACAACTATAAGTAGTGATGGGTTGATATTGGTGTTATAAGACATATCTAGCCTAAAAGGAGGATGTTCTTCACTTATAACAAAATAGATGGTATACAACTAAACATGGAGAATTCATCAATCTCAAAGGCATTTAGCATTAGAAGGTTCGTACTAAAGATGAGTCTTATGAAAATTCTCACCCTTAACAATGTGATTTATGTTGTTGACATTAGAACTAATTTAGTATTTAGCTCATTGTTGAACACATATAGTTTCAAGCAGAGTTTTAAAACCCGGACCGGCTCGGCGGGTCGACCCGGGACCCGGCCGACCCGGGCCTGGGATCGGTCTGGGTGGAGGCAAAAACTCGTTTGGGAATTGGCCCGGTGAAACCCGGTCAACCCGGCGGGTCGACCCGGGACCCGGTCCACCCGGTCAATTTTTTTTTATATTGACAGTCATTAAACAACGTCGTTTTGGCCTTTTAAAAGGCCAAAACGCTGAAGACCGAAAAGTGAAGAAGAACGAAGCAATTTGCAAACCTAATTAACTTAATTCTTTGAAACCCAGCTGAGGAGCATCTGAGGACGTCTGATTTGATGCTTATTACATCTGGATGCAAGGTGGGTTCCCAACGCAAGAACTTTACAATAAAATCACCAACCTCACAGCAGAGGGCAGGAAGAACAGAAGGTTGCATCGAAAGCCTTTAAGGGAGAGCTCAGGTAATTACAATATCTTTTATCTTATTGTCATCTTTATCTTTGCCATCTCAGTTTTCATACCCAGAACAGAAGCTTTATACTTCATGGAACAAAGAGCTGCTTCAGCCTCGAGCCACAAATTCTTGTAGAGCAAAACTTGAGGGTTCTCTTCTTCCTCAAGTTCATAATGTCCTTCCAAGGCCTTCTCATTGACCTGCATCACCAACAAAAATGCAAAGATTTGGTTGCTTAGAAATAAATTCTACCCACAAGTTCCAGAAAATTAAGATTGGTACCTGAGTAATGTGTTCATTTTTATTGAATCCTCCATTCCTTGCATTTAAAGAATCCAGGAATCTCTCCCTAAAACTAGTAGAACTCATCTGCCTTTCATGCTTGTTCTGATGCCCAAGATTCTATTTATTTGGTTTATAATTTAAATTTGGTTTATGTTTTTTTATAGGTGTTTATTTTTGGGTTGACCCGGGTCAACTCAAGTCAACCCATCTGACCCGTGACCCGATTACTTGACCGGGTTGATGACCGGGTCGGGTTTCAAAACTATGGTTTCAAGATAGTTTTTTAAAGTGATATATTCTTACTTACTAAAAGTATGATATTTATAGGTAGAAGGTATATAAGTGATGGTCTTTTTAAAATGAATATAATGATCATGGTAATCAAGGATGAGAATAATAACAAAAATAATGTTTCTTCTTCTTATTTGGTTGAGTATTATGATACGTGACATGATAAATTAGGACATGTAAATTATGATTTGATACAAATATTAATTAATCTTGAGCTATTACCAACTAGTTTTTGAAACAAAAATATAAGTATAAAGTTTATGTAGAATCAAAATTCACAAAGATTTTTTTAAAAAAATAATTAAAAGAAGCGGTGAATTTCTAGATTTAATTCACTCGAATATTGGTGATTTAAAATTTATGTGAACTAGACGGTGGGAAAATGTAACAACCAAGTATTTTAACAACCTTATAAGGCTTGAACCCATCAAAAACATGGTGTGTGTGTGGAAGGAAAGACCCAATAACCTTCCAATTTTTTTTATAAATGTACACAATTTATTAAAATTCTTATTAAGAATTACATCCATGTTAACTATTTATAAGTTTTTCTTTTCTTAAAATACAAATATTTTTTTTGTATAATATTGGGTAGCTTAATGACCCTACAAAATGGATGTCCTCATGGAATTTACCTGTGACATACATAAATTATAAAATATATCATATTAAATATTTGTGTCTTCCGAGTTATTAACATTTAACAATTATATGATTAGAACCAATTTCATATATTTTTTTTTAAGAATGTTGATCTAATATAATTTCCAACATCTTTTATTTTTTTATTATTCCCCAATAAATGTTCTTCTCATCATTTTATTCATCACATTATCATCCTTGCATCATGATAATTGTTTCTTTTGTAATCTAGTTTAACTCATCATTATACGTTATATTCCTTACAACTTTAAAATTTACTAGTCTTCTCCAACCACTTTCATACAGTATCCCTTTTCATATCGAGGTTATTTCATAATTATTTCCTCTTCATGAATATATTCAATTTATATTAATATTATTATTTAACAACTCATGGAATTTACCTCATAATTTGTTTTTAACACATATAATTCATATGATATTTTCCTCTCCCAACTATCTTTAATACATATTGTAAGTCATTACATAAGCATGTCTAATTTACATCATTATTTAATTCACAACATCTTTAATTCATGCCGCCTTTTTACTTCCCTAGAATTTATTTCATCTATGATACATTGTACTTCAGTTCATATAACATCCTTGTTATATTGTGAAATTTCCTCAATTCATTATTCATTCCACTTATTTCATGTCCAATTCTATTTATTATAATTTATCACATAACTTTCCGTTACTTTTATACTTGCAAGCCGTGCTCAAATTATCTTTCTTTTTCATGAAACTTTATTGGCAGGGCTAATTGAATACCTAATCATTAACATGTTAACACATTCAAACTCATATACACCTTGCTTCATTACATGTTATTATTAATACCAAATACATGATCTACTACTCGGCACAATGTTGCAAGGTATTTGAAAATTTATTTAATATCCAACATAATCAGTTTTATACATAATGATTATTTGCTATTATCTCTTCTATATATTTACCACATCAATTACGAAACAATTAATTTCTTATTTTATCCTTAACCTTCAAATCAGTATAATTAGCACAAATTAACGACATACCAATGTCCTCTCTAATCCAAACCAGGCATTTGTTTCATTACTAAATTAACTTGTCTCTCTAATTGTCCATTTACTATGGCACTAATCTCATTAATTAAGGTAACTAGTTTTTTTTATTGCCTATTAACCAGGGCACTAGTCCTATTAACCAGGATAACTAGTTTCTTCTATAGCCCATTAACCAGGGCACTAGTCGCATTAACCAGGATAACTAGTTTCACCACCCATTGTCGGGCACTGGCCCCATTATTAGGTAACTAGTTCCATGCATATTAATATGAAAATAAGAACATACTACATTTAACATATTTTCCATTACTTGGCATAATAAATTTGTTGAATAAGGTATCAAGGTTTCAAAAACCTTTTCACAACAATATTCGTTCATCTGTCGACTATCTCACACGTTAGTCATTTTAGAGTTTTTGGTCGGTCGTCGGAAATTTCAAAATATAATTCTGACTTTACTATCACAAACAAAATAAATTCATAGTATGATTGTGAAAACTATGTTGACCCCAAGGGGGATTCCATTTAATTTTCCTATAAAATACTAAAATAAAAAATTTGAATAAAAAATTAAAGAAACAATAAAAAATTTGAATAAAAAATTAAAGAAACAAAATTCTGAAAATAAAAATAATAAATTGATATGTCGTTAACTTAGTTCAAGGGTCCACACATCCATTCCTATAAGTGTATTGGTCATCAAAGTAAAATAAATATTCTTTCACGTCAAGCAAATAAATTTGATATCCCTTAAAGCTAAGAGAAATCGAGGATATTATGAGTAAATTAATTAGACAAAGCTCTATAATCAATTTCTTATCATCAAGCGAATTTAATATTGAAACCAATTCACATTCACACGATAGTAGCCTTAGGAGTAAAGTCTGTGAAATTAGGAGTTTGATGTATTTTATGAACTATACAAGACCAAATATTACATACTTAAATAGCAAATTGAGTAAATTTACCAATAATCTTAGTATGAATTATTAAAAAGAAATAAAATAAGATATTTAAATATTTGAGGTATACCTTGGACTATGGATTGTATTATATTGGGTACTTAATGGTATTAGAAGGGTAATGTAACGCGAATTGAATATATTATACCAAGGATTTAAAAATCACTAGTGGGTATGTTTTCGTACTCGATGGAGTAGATGTGTGTTGGAAATTTTCTAAGAAAATGTGCATTGCAAGATTTATAATGGAATTAGATTTTACAGCTCTTGATAAAGCTAGAAAGAAACCCATATGACTTATGAATTTCTTAAATGATATTTCATGTTTTCTAATGCTAGTGTCTACAATCTATATTCATGTGACAAATAGTTAGCAACTATAATGACACAAAATAGTATGTATAGTAATAAATCTAGATATATACATCATAAACAAAATACTATTAAACATTTGATCTCAAATGATGTTATTTTTATTGATTACGTAAAGTCGAAGGAAAATATTGTGGAACATCATATAAAAGACTTAATGAGAGAGCTTATGTATATATGGTTTATCAAAAGGAATGGGTTTGAAGCTTTTAAAGATGAAAGCATATTATGATGGTAATCTTATCTATTTTAATAAAGATCTTAAGGTCTAGGTTTAAATAAAAAATCAAGTCTTGTTGCATTTTTAATAACACTAAAAAATAATAATTTCATGATACTTCTATAATAAAAAGGGTCCTAACTATAACATAAAAATTAACTAACATGACAAAATTAACTAACATAAAAATGGTGAGATGTACTCTTAATTATTTTTATATCTTGACTTATGAACTAGAATATAATATAATACTTTTAATGATAAATCATCTATATAAGTGAAAAATATGATTATGTTTTTGAAATTTTTAAAATGTTTAAATTCTCTAAATACTTGTGAAACCAAGAGTTATTTAGGGCTAGAAAATAAATACAATCATAAGAACTAAAGAAAACTCTAAAAAGAGAACTAATTTAGTATTCTCTTGATTTACATGAAAAGCTAAATAATTCAATACATTACTTTCACTAATAATCTAATAATATATATAGAGTATGTTACAGTAAGATCTACCTCTAATCAGTAATTGATATTTTTCTATTTTGGCTCTAGCTGCCTAACATTTTTGAATCAAAGGAGAGGAGGTGGGGAATCTGAAATTGATTTTATTGTCATGAGGAGGGAGTATTAAGAAACTTCAGCAGGGAAATCTTTTCCTTAAGCTGATGAAATGGTGTGCCCATCGGAGCTCGGGCTACCTTGTCGTTTGATGTCAGTACTCTTTGGTTTAATCATCTCATTAATCGCTTCCTCTTTCCTGTCTATAAAACCGATCAATTTCTTGAGGCTAGTTGAGCAAACGGAGCGTTGAGGCCTTGGTGGCTGAATCTCATCCACCTCTGCCTCCTCACCATCTTCTGGAGTAAATCTACGGTACTGACAAATGATATTACAGAAGAACACGACAAGGGAAATGGAGCACGCAATGCCGCAGATAAGAAACAGACCCCAGAAACTCTTCAGGGAGAGATGATTTTCATCAATTTCATTGCCTTGCGCCGAGCAATCTGCATGTGTCAGCCATTTGTTGTGGATTTTTTGGAGATCACCATTTTCTGAAAGTTGAAGAATGGCAGTTGACAAGTCAACTGCTAGAGGAGAGTCCCTTTGAAACGCCTGTAACAAGAAAATCTGATTGTAAGAAAATTTCTGGAGTTCCCTACAGACATTTCATATCCTATTCTGGACTTTGACTGCAAGCATTTCAAATTCTATAGAAAGCATACCACCAGTCCTTTGGTCCTAGTCTCTCCCTTTGTAACAGGGAGATTCTGTGTTAACTTACTAAGTACTGGTTCTAACTTAAGAGAGGGAGAGATCAAGAAAGTGAGAGGTTGCCCCCTTTATGGTCGCCCATCCATTGGAGAAAGAACACAAAATGAAGGAAAAATATCAAATGCCTATTATTTTGCCCAAATAAGCTGAAAACAAGGATGCAGCATCCATGCGAAAGAAATCATTTATAGAAATCTAGCTAATCCTAGGTACAAGATTAGTTGCACTAATGATGTTTTCAAGCTTAGACTGACAAATAACGTAGATACTTACAAATCCCCATCCACTTTTTGTGAATTCTTGCCCCACAATTTTAAATGCACAATTGGAGGCAGACAAGAAGAGCTCAATGTAAGGAAGCTCGTCAACAATGGCAGCCACACCACCACGATTTGGTCCAAGTTGAAGGAAAGTACTGTATTCCTCCTGGCTTTTCAATATTACAAGTCTAGATTCTGCGATGTTGAGCTCGTCGATCAGGTAGTTCCTTGCAAATGACCCATCTTGAACTCCAATTGGTTCATTACCCGCGGCCAAGCTGTCAATCCCTTCAATCCGTGATGTTAATTGCTGCACTGTGAGGATGGATGTCAAACTTGCTGTGTAGCTTGAATTGATAATCAACACTACAAATAGCCAAATGATCAGCACAAATCGTCCCAAGGTGCTCAGAGTGTTCTCTCCTACACCACGTCCAAGCAGCTGAGATTGTTAGGAGTTTCCACTAGAAAGCTTATGTGAAGGACCAAGTAAAGAGAGAATAAATTGATAGGCATAGCTCACTTACTGTGTGAAAAAAACATTGTTGAGAAACTAAACCTGCAAGATCAACACATATGTCTATTAGAAGCATTCTAATATTTGTGAAGCAAAGCACATAACATAAATGTACCTCCTTGGCAGAAGAATGCTTAAAACTAAGGCTTTAAACCGGCTGACTACATTGTGCCTACTACTGCCTAAATATATTTACTTATCGTTGATTACTAGCATGTTCCACATTCTATCATGATCTGTTAGACTACTTTCTTTGAACTAAAACGAACCGACATCATGATCTCTCAGCTACTTTCATGCTATGTGCATACTAAAATAGTGATTTTCATTGCATGTACTTCTACTTCATGTATTAGTTCTGCGGGATCACCAGGACACTTCAAGGCACCTGTGCAGCAGTGAGGGACGTTGCCTAATTGCTCTGAAATTACGACTAAAAAGAAGTGCAACTCTAACAAAACCAGGGCCTATCAAATATCAACGACTTCAAAGCATGCTAACCAGAATATTGTCATAAGTTGTTGCCTTGGTGAACCCCTGAATTCATGATTGATTCGGTGTTCAAGAATCCAGACTACAGCTCCCACGAGAAGAAAGAAGGCACCTGTAACAAGCCACATTTGAAAAGTAAATGGCTTAAGGAAAGCCCAGGGGCTAGACTGCACCTCCTTGACCGGAGCTACTACAACCAGCCCTGATTCCATAAAAGGCTGTGTAAAATCGACAATCTTTGTCCTATTTGTGACTATTGTAACATCTCCAACAGCTGCATCATAACGCTGAAGAGGAAGAGAACAAAAAAAACTACTATAATGTAATCATCAAAGGTATAGCTCCAAAATAATGAAAAAACTAAGTTACAAATTATAGCCAGATACTCACATCTTCCGCAACCGCTTGGACAATCTCATTGTAGACTGGATTTCTCTTGCCATTTCCGTGTAACACATACATGTGCGGGACAGGATATGGCAGCAAGTTTATTGCAGCTTCGAAGACGTCAATGCAGTATCCCCTAACCCCTGGGGGATTCCTGTCTTTAGAGACAAATTGTACATAACTTATACGATTGGGCACTGCAATGCGCAGTGGCTTCCCATTTTCAGGGAATACCCATCCTCGAGGTACAAGCGAAGTTTCACCAGGCCATATTGCACTGTAAAGATGTTGACTACTGGCAGAAGTATTTTTAGGCTTTGTATATAAGACCTCTGGAGTAACAGTTGAGAGACCAGAGTAATCTGACCAATAACCAATCCTTCTGGACCCTGTCCCACCAATGTTAAGAACATCATAGGCTGGATGAACTAAGTTCTTATCCATGTCAAATTGAATTTGACCGCTTAGACCAGTGAAGTTCATTCTAAGAAGTGTCTGTAGAAACTCTTGGCCTCCATCAAAAATACGCATTGATGATAAGTTCAGTGCGCTTCCATTTGTGTCGTTCAACTTTGGATCACTTGAGTATGATAGATTTCTACCTTCATTGAGAAAAACATCAAGAGCTCGGGCAGCTAACCATACTGTATCATAGGCATAGAGTGCATAAGAATTGAAACCAGAAGCACCAATGCTATTCTTGTGGTTTAGGCTGCTCCACTTGGACATAAATTTTTTCTTGAGATCAGTATCTTGAGTGTGATGGCGAAGAGCAATAACCCCTTGCAAAAGATTCATTGTGTCAGTGTCATCTGGCTCTAATGCATCTAAAACCGAAGGTAGCCAATCTGTAGCAATCCAAACATAGCCTTTGGTCATCATATGAAGGCTTTTAGCAGTAGAAAAAAGTGACAAACCAGAATCAGGATTTACATGTACAACATAAACCCGAGATTCCATCTGGTTAACTTTAAGTAACAAGTCGGAGATTTGACTTCTAGAAGCTCTTGGGGCGAGGGCAGCCTTGTAAGAGATCTTGGCACGCTTCATTGCCAGGGCATCACCCAGTATAGATATCCCACTTCTTCCATAATCATCATCCACAAAAATGGCAATCACCTCTCGCCACCCAAAATACGTAACGATATCAGCTATTGCATACATCTGGAAATAGTCATTCTGTGTGGTGCGGAGGAAATATGGGTACTGTAATGCAGAAAGGGTGGGATCTGTTGCTGCAAATGACAAAAGTGTAACATGAAGCTCGTTGACAACATGAGATATGATATGGGCTACTCCAGAAGATTGGGGGCCAATTACAGCAACAACGTCATTTACCATCAGCTGCAAAACTGCATCATGGGCAAGGAAACTTCCATCAAAATCTTCATCAATATGTTCTCTGTGTTGCAAAGGGAAGGATGTTATGCACATGATCCTAGTGTGTTCTTTTCTTGTTCGAGACTCCTAATTAAACAGGATCTAATAGTCACACTTACCAGTTAGTTGGCATGAACATCTCAACAAAATTCAAGCTAGATATGATTTGAATTATGTCCTCACTCCAAAATTTGCCTATAACTACAACCACCAAACATGAGCTTCAAATTTGTTTCGCATTTTGAAATTACAACATTTCCATGGCTTTCAAAGTTCTGAAAAAAATAAAGGGAGATTTTTGCAGGCATTGATAATAAATGCTAGCACTACTGTACCCAAGACAATCATACAGCTACACCAATATAGTTCAAAGCTGCATCTTTAGAGCTAGAGACAGTGTTAATCATATTTTGTCAATGGAAATTGTAACTGCAAAGCTAGTAAGGAAAAATGGAGCTTGAGAACTAAACCATAGCAGGCAATGGAAACAGAGACCGCAATTACAACAAGAGTGCCAGAATTTGAAGGGAAGAAAAGGCAAAGCAATCCCAGATTCAAAGACAGGAAAAAGAATATCTTGAAAATGATTTTGTGAAAGAAATACCTTCAACAGTTGCAAGAAATCCACTGCAATTAGTGTTGTGAGAAATAAGGTTCAATCTAGTCCCAGGAAGAATGGTTGGATCAGAATTGACATCATCAACAGCAGCTGCAATAGCTGGCCCAGCTGCTTTCCCTATCACTGAATCATAAGTATATAAAGTTCCTATATTTGCAACACTCGGCCTTGAAGAAGAGGAAGAAGAAACAGCAGTTCCATTTCCCTTTGCAGCTGCCTGACCAAAAACAACTTCAATGGGCACACAAATACCAGCAATCAACATCAACAACAACATTCTTTTCATACTAGCCCTACCACCTGAAATATTCAACAAAGACATGGCCATGGCATCTAACCAAGCTTGCAAATTAAATTAAAAATATAAAAATGATTCTCCAAGTCCAACCACCATTTAGTTTCTTCAATATAACAAGCACCTGCCAATGATGTAAGACAGCAAACATATATATCAACGAACATCAAGAACAGAAATATGATTAACAAGAAAATATATTAAAGTAGAAGAACTAGTTGTGAAGCGCACATGCAAGAGAAGAAAACAGAGAAGGGAGGATATTAACTAAGAAGAGAGATGGTGAAATATTTTGGTGTGGCTTTAAGGTTTAGCTATGGTAGCATATATTATTTACCTTGAAATGGTAGCATATATTATTTACCGTGAAACCCACCGAATATGGAAACTAGCTAGCTAGAGAGCTTTGAACAGTTCGAGTGCATCATAGTTAAACTCTGGAGATGAGATGAAAAGGAGCTCTAAAAAGTCTTGCAAGCTCAAGTAAGGAATGATTCTCTCTTTCTCTCATGTCGGCTTATTTTATTAGTTCTGAATATTAGCTAGCATTTAATACAAGTTTAATTTAATATAATAATATAAATTATAGTAATATAATAATAGTAATATTTAATTAATATTAATATTCAGAATATGAAACCTTAACTTTCTACTCTATATTTTTTTAATAGGTAGAAATTCATTATGTCATCCCTCAAGTTTTAAAAATTAGTTAAATCACCTTTTTTTTTATCTCAGCATAATTTGGGATATCAACTCTTACGTTTTGAATCTATAGTCATACATGTATGGTGACTTTTAGGGATAGCAAGTTTGCTTGAACTCGATAGATGTTGCCCGAATGCATGGATTTGTTTTGAATACTTTCCTTATTTGATAGATAATTGATAAAATATAAATAGTATGAATGAAATCCATTTAAACCCAACTCCGTATATATTATATATAATTGTTTAGAAATTAATATTTTTTTTTCACTTATTTTTTTATTGTTTAAAATATAAATATTATGAATGAATTTTCCGCAAACGTTTTTTGGATTTGTTCGGGAATTAGTGTTGATACTTTTTTTTCCACTTTTTTTTATGCGGTGATCTCAATTTTATACCTAAGATCATGGTGTTATTGGATTAACCTTGTTTAAATTAAGTTTTTTTTTTCATTGTTTATTTTTTAAAAAAATATCACTCTTTAACATTGAGTTGTTTTATAATTGACATTCATGATTTTATTCAATTTACTCTTGGCATGATTATCTTGGTGTCATAACTAAGTTGTATATTTGACATACTAATCAAGATGGGCTCGATTAGAGTTTTTTTTACCTTTTATTATTGTCATATTCTTTGCCTTATTTACAATCATTGTATTTTTTTTTAAAAAAAATCATGTTATTAAATTAGCCAGGCTTGTTAAACTGTCTTTTTTTTGTTTTTTTTTAAACACTTGCATTGTCTTAGCATGTTTTTTATATTAAAAAAAAATCAAGTAAGCCAAGTAGCATAACACGAGTCATCTATCTAATAATATATATGCATACTTTAATATTAACATAACTCTTTTTCTCAAAAAAAAAAAAAACACACACACGTGTGTGTATATATATATATATATTACTTTTTTATTTTATATTGAATAATAAATCATACTTGTATAATTGATTTTTTAAATTTAATGAATAGAAAATGAATATGTTAGAAACTCGATTGTGGATAACTATAGCCAATTTTCGAAACTTGGGACATAAAGGTATGAATTAGATTTTTTTTTATTTGTTTTTCATTACCCAAGTTGTGGTTAAGATTCGGTCCACGTTATCTGGAAAGTTGAGAGAAGACAACAGTAATTGATGTTTTCATACCTAACGGCTCTTCTACTTCTTACATTAAATTAAAAATATTGTCCTTAAAAGAAGTGGGTCCAGTGTGAAACATGTGGGCATATATTATTCATTTGCTGATATATTGTAACATTTGACCGCACGACAAAAACCCAAAAAA
This sequence comes from Populus trichocarpa, assembly GCF_000002775.5. Lineage (NCBI taxonomy): Eukaryota > Viridiplantae > Streptophyta > Magnoliopsida > Malpighiales > Salicaceae > Populus > Populus trichocarpa. Next base: position 22,077,858 of record NC_037286.2, on the reverse strand, counting down.
ATTGGAATTCGGTCTTCAGCTGCTCTTTTAGAATATTTTTGTCTCTAGAATTTAACAAAAATAAAATAAAATAAAATAAAATAGTATAGAAAACATTTAGGAAAGTAGTACAGTTTAAAGAGTGTAAATGATATTATTCATGACTCTCTTAAATTTTAAAAATAAATTGATACAATTTACAATAAAAAAAAAAGCAAATAGGAGAGAGAGAAAAACAAAGAAAGAAAGAAAGAAAAAGACATTCTACACTGAAATTTCGATAATGACACCACTAATATTATTGAAAAGATATTGATTAGATGAATCTAAAAACACTAAAGAAAGTCAAGAATGATGACCGGAGTAGGCGTTCAAATATGTCGGAGCTCATTTGTTTTCGGACGGCTTGTGTGCCACACTTTTGTCATTATTAATAACCTTCTTTGATGTCGTTTAATTTTTCTTGTCGAGATATTTCCAACGGTGTCGTTGGTGTTATCATCGGAGTTTCGATGTGCCTCCAAAAATTTTTTATTTTATTTTTTACTTTCTCCTCTCTGTTCACAAATTACAAGAAGAAGAGAGAGAGAGAAAAAAAGAAAAAGATCCCAGAAACATACCAAAGCTTTAGTCACAACAACAACAATACCGTTAGAAAAATCTCGAAGAGATGAATTCAACGACATAAAAAAAAAATCATTAATGGTGACTAGAGTATGCCACACATACCTCAACATATTTAGATGACTTGTATGACCCACTTCAATTGTCGTTAGTGACCTTCCTTACTATTTTTAGATTCATCTTGTTAATATTTTTGAACGATATTGGTGGTGGCATTATCGAAGTTTTAATATCTTTGAAATAATTTTTTTTTCTTTTTTTTATTATTAATTATATTAGTCCATTTTTATAATTTAAAAAAATCGCAAATGATATCTCTAAAATCAATGTCAATTCGAGGATGCTGCCCAGTTCTCTTGTAAAATAAATAAAATACACGCATTCACGAGCTAGCATGACATAACTATGTGATCTTTGTCAGGCCCCATGAATTGTCGTCCGTTGGCTGCGATGCATGTTCCGTCACTATATCTGTCAACGTTCTTGCTTCCCAGCACAAGTTCCCAACACAGACGTGGGTTTTCAACTCAACTACATGACAAATTATAGGTACCTGATCATCCTGTCCAATAAAATCTGTCCAATAAAATCTCCCATTCTATTCTATTCTAGATTTAATTTTTCTACGCGTGTCGAGGAGTGGCTGCTCTGCTCAATAGTGGAGTTTTAAAAAATTCCGATTTTTTTAAAATTAATAAATTTTTGATTTTTTGAATTGTTTTGATGTGTTAAAATTAAAAATAATTTTTTTAAAAATAAAAAAATTAATTTAATGTATTTTAAACAAAAAATATTTTAAAAAACAATTACTATTATTGTCTCAAATACCTCATTAAAAAAATTAAATAACAATATTTAAATTAGACCAACCATATAATCTAGATGCACTGAAAGCAAATGATATACTATTCATATTATCTTGATGTATGAAAAATAACTTATAATATGTTTATTTTTATTAATTTAATTCAATAGAACGGAGTGCTTATATGTTTGTTGCATAGACACCTTAGTAAATTATTAGATAAAGGGTTAAAAATTAAAAAATAAATTGTTATATAGTTTTATGATAGGGGCACTTTCTTTATTATTTTTTGCATAATTATTTTTATTTTATTATTTCTTTAATTGTTAAGATTTTTTTATCTTTTGAGGAGTTCTAGAAAAACCAGTGTATAATTTAGTAAAATGAACATAATTTTTTAGTGGAATGTTACATCATCCAGTCTTCTATTATATGACTTAACCCCAAAGATGGGTTTCTATGTCTAACTAATTGACTTTGTCATATGTATGCTGTAGTCTTCCACAAATCTTTCTTTTCTTTTTTTTTTTGAAAAATAATACAATTTGGTATAAATTATAGGAGAATGATATAGATTGAAAATGTATTTCAGAAATAGTATAACACAATCATATTTTTTAATATTAGTTTTATATGCAACCGTTATTCTCAATATCGATTGTTTATTCAAAATAGAAATGTACGTCTTATACAAATTAATTAACATGAACAAAAATTAACCCAAAATTTTATAAAGATCAAAGGATCAAAAGATGAGACTTAAGATCTAATTGTTAAGAAAAAAAAAAGAGACATTATAATGTGGTAGAAGATAGAAATGAGGAAAGGAAAAACAAGACAAATAAATAATGTGTCACTGGAGTTTTGTTTTTGACAAACTTGGTATTGTTAAAAAGATTTCAACGAGACAATTTTAACCACACCTTGAAAGACCACCAAATAAAATCATAATTAACCCTAAATCAACTCCGAATAAAATCCCTAAGCAATTATGATCTTGTTAGATAGTTTATCATAGTATTGTTAGAATTATCTTGTCAAAATCTTTGTAACGCTATTGAATGTGCTAAAAATAGAGCTTCAATATGTTTTCAATGACCTATTCTTTTATTTTCTCTTCATTTATTCTCTCTCTCACCACATCAGCTTATCTCCTTTTTTTTATTGTTTATTGGATCTTGAATCTTAAATCTAATTTATTGGCAATTGAATCTTTATAAAATTTTAAATTATTTATTGTACATATTAATTAATTTGAATGAAACATAAATTTTAAAACAACATAACAATTATATTCAAACTGATAATACTTTTTTTAACCCTTATAATTTTCCCAAAAGTTCTACCAAATGTGCGTGAGGATCTCAAACGCAGGAGGTGATAGCATATTAATGAATTTGTCCTGGCTCATAGATATTTTCCTGTTTAAAGTAGATTCCCAGCATTTTCTTGCAGTTTCTTGGTCCTCCATCATGGAAAGAACCTTACGAGTGACGCCCCATGGACATCAACTTGCAAGCGACAGCCAAGACTACCGCATCCAAGTCATCGAGTTGTTGATTTGTTTTCTTCCTCCTACACTCTGTTTCCGATAATTATGACATTTAAATTGATAAAATTATAAATTATTTTCTATACCTTTTCAAAATAAATAAAATATCCCTTCTGATTTTAAAAACTAATTAATTACTCTTGTATTTTAAAACCTGGTAATTTATTATTTTTTGTGAGTCAGATAATTACAATCTTTGGGGTTAAGTCATGCATAGAAGACTGGATGATGTAACAATAAGAGTACAAAATTATGTTCAACTTAATTTCATAAAAAAAATTTTGTCTATGAAGATTTTTTTTATTGACTAATAAGGTGTGGTTTTGGATCAACTTAAACATTAACTACATGTTTTATATCAAAATTGATTATAAATAATAATAATAAAAAAAAAGAAATCAATTTTTTTTTTAAACTACCGAACCTGCTCCTTGATGATGGTCTGAACGAGGATACAAACAAAGCAACAATTTCATTCTTAACTTACGAGATAGTACAAAATGATGCTTGAATATTAATTTTCCTGTTGCAAAGTCCATGTAAATAGCTTATTAAGCTTCCAAAGAATGAGTTTATGTCGAGCATAACACCAAACTTTTAGAAAAGTAATTAGCATCTGTTAGGAGAATCGATGCAACACAAAAACTTCCTATGCAAGTATCCAGAAAGATCTTCAAACAAGTGTGAGAGAGTGGCTAAGTAACTTATCACAAATTTCTTACAATTCGCCCACATGCACAGATTCCCTGCTAACCCTTTTCAGGTTGCTTTAGGGTTATTTTTTTTTAGTTTAACGTAGTTGTCCGGGTCAGCTTACGCGTACCTCAACTAATCTCACGGGCCCTGAAGTTAACGATCATGTAAGCCTCCAGTGGCCATCATATGAGCAACCACAGGGCTCGAATTTGAGACCACAGAGGGAGCAAACCTTTTAGTCCCAAGCTCTTACCACTGGGTCACCACCTAAATAATTGCTTTAGTGTTATTTTAGTTGCAGCAGTCTTGGATTGTCCAAGAAAGTTTGGAGCATTGGCATCTATTCACATATTGTTTTACTACTGCTAATGATTTGTTTAAGATTGCCAGTTATGGTTTAAAAGGTTTAAAATGTTTTATGTTTAGAAATATATTAAAATATTTTTTTTTTTTTTTTAAAAATCATTTTTAAAATCAGTATATTAAAATAATTAAAAATATAAAAAAAATAATTTTTTTTTTTAAATTTAAAGGAACGTGATTGAAATCACCAGCCTAAACGGAGACCAAGTTAAAAGAGTATGTTTTAATAAAATAGCTGAAAAACATATTACGATCTTTTTTTTTTTACTTATGATGTTATTATGGTTTTGTCCTTGAATTTCTTTTTATGGATTCCATCCTTGTATTTTAGGTTTTGTTAAGGTCTTTGTCAGTACGAAATGTCATGTGTCAAATAACTGTGCATTATACATAAGAAAATTACATGTGAAAAATTAGAAAAAATAGTCAAAACATTAAAGAAAAAAGAAGAAAACACAAATATGAAAATCAAAGAAATTAAATTAAAATTATAGGGAAAAAGTGTGTTTTTTTTTATATTATAAATCATAATTTATTAAATAAATTAAAACAAAATTACTGCTTAAAGTGTCACCTTTTTTTTCCCTTTAATTAGAAAAAAAGGCATGGGTTTCTAAAATTAAAAATTAAAAAATATTAAAAAAACTAAATTAGAATTGGGTAAAGTACACACCATTTATTCAATATTTTTACTAATTCAGATTTCGGATTTTATGATGAAATTGGACAGAATGGTAAGATCTTTAACATAATCTATAGTAAAAGGGCAGAATCTACAATTAAAAAAAAAAAGAAATTTCTGCGATATGGCCCTCTCTATCCTGTTGTAAACGTAAATTGTATAGTACAGCTGCATCAATGGTATGAAATGGGAGTCTTGTGTATGAAAAATAAGCTCATCCCTGGCCAGAAATTTCAAGGCTTTGGAAAGGGAAAAATTGCTGAAAGGATTACCTCAATGAACTGTCTGAGCCATCACGTAATAGGTGTATTTACTATCAACAAGATCACCTCAAGAACTTTTAAATTCTTGAATGTCCAAGATGAAGACTCGAAGAAAATGGCTAGCTGGAATGACAAAATGCAAGGGAAAGGAGAAATTTTTATTCGGAGTTGCAGAGTCTACTGTTTTACAGGCATATATAGTTCCCAACTTCTAATTGACATATATAATATAATGCTTATGTACAGGGACTAAATTCTATTCAATAGCAAGCTCTTCAAATGGCACCAATGGCAGATCCTTCAATTTCCTTGAAATGGACATGCGTGTCTATGGGTTAGCCTGAGGGTGAGGATGCTCGCGCTGATTAAACATTTTCTTGATAGCTTCTTCTCTCTCATCGATGAAGTCGAAAAAATGATAGATGACATGAGAACAGCGAGTGCTTGGTGAAATTGAGGACGGAGAGGAACAGCGCAACTGTCTACGTTTATAGCGCACAAATTGGCGAACCATTCGTAGCAGAAACACAACAAGGGCAGTGAGAGCGAAGGCACCACATAGAATGTATAGACCCCAGAAGCTGGTCAGTTTGAGTTGATTAGGCCCGTCGCCGTGTTTTTTCTCTCCATGACATCCCATCTTACAGAACCATTTCTCATAGATCTTTTGCAGCTCCCCATTCTCAGAAAGTTTCAAAATTGCTGTAGAGATATCAAGAGCAAGTGGAGATTCCCTTTGAAAAGCCTGGTTTAAAGTGGCAAAAACAAAAGTAAATAGCAGATTGTTCCATTACATCATCATAACTTAGAATGAAGTGTCGTAAACTTTTCAAAGTTTCATAACAATGATTTGAATGCTCTAAATGCACTATGACTCAGGGGAGACAATCTCATGGTTTGAATCAAGGTCCATGACTACAATAATACAAGAGGCATTAGGCATGATGCATGTTCATTTATATGTAAATATGGATGAATGCATTTGCTTGTAGAGAAAGGTACTTACAAATCCCCATCCACCCCGGGTAAATGGTTGCCCAATGATCCCAAAATCCTTTTGGCTTGAAAGAAACAACTCTACATATGGAAGCTCATCTACAATAGCTGCCACCCCTCCGTCACTTGGCCCTCGCCGCAATGCACTTTCATACTCTTCTGGGGAGCCTAAAGGAACAAGTCTTGAACGAGCTATGTAAAGAGTCTCTGATAAATAGTTATAAGCAAATGAGCCTGTTTGGTATCCAATGGGCCAATGGCTTGCAATCAAGCTTTCAATTCCGGTGATTGGTGATGAAAGCTGCTGAATTGTAAGGATTGAAGTCAAGCTTGCAGTGTAGCTCGCTGTTATCACCATCAAAAGGAAAAGCCATACCACCATCACCAGCTTTCCAAGTGGACTTACAGTAGTTTCTTCTGCAATTAAATGATAACACAAAGACTTAAAATTAAAACTATCAGGGATCCAAGAATTGCCATCTTTCAGCGACAGATGTTCAAGTATTGCTTCCTTTACTTCCTTCAACAGGATCGCAATACAAAATTCCTTTTCAATATGCAAGGAAATGCTGCTAGACATAAACTAACACTCCCCAAAAAACTTCGTGACAATAGCCTAACTGCATTTTTACAATTACCAAATTGTTTCATGAGAGGATTTGCAATGCCAGCAACACTGTAGAAAGGAATTTGCAAAAAATCAGGAAGGTACATGTGCAAATAAGCATCCAACCCCATGGAATCCACACCAAACTAAACTTGAGGTAAAGAGGAGAATTTCAAAGCAACTTATCAATGAAATTATGTCCATATTTTCACTTGCACATCACTTTCAATCAGAATTGCAATGGTTTGTCCATTTACTACCATGTAAATAGCAAAAGAGTGAGGAAATTCTGTGCTTCTACGCCGTTCAGGGTATGTATCCAGGAAAGGGCTTTAAAAAGAAACATGTTTTGATGCTCAGGGTAGCCTTATGCCATCTATCAAGTATCCTTTCATGACAGATACACTGCTTTGGAAAAATAAACCAACATAAGTTATAGAAGTCAAGAATTCCTCACTATTTGTTTTGAACAGAGTTGAGAAGCTGAACCTGCCACATGCAAAAGTTGAAAAAAGTTAAGAGCTTAGTTATTGTACATGCATTAGGTTCATCATATTGTACAACAAACTGGAAGAAGGAGAAAAAAAGAAATCATTATATAGAACAGCTAAAACTGTTGTGTATTGCTAGTGTAAAGTTGGGCTGACAATACAAGTAGACGTAAGTTGAACATTAACAGAGCTTACATGAACATCGTCACAAGTTGTCTTCTAGGAGGACCCCTGAAATCATCGTTTACACGATGCTCAAGAACCCAGATAACCACTGCAATCACCACAAACGAAGCTGCTGTGACACACCACATCTCCGCTGTAAATGGTTTAAGAAATACCCAAGCACTTGATTTTGAATTGCGGATTGGAGCCACAATGACAAGACCAGTAGATGCATAAGGCTGAGAGAAATCCACTATCTTTGTTCTGTTTGTCACAATAGCAATGTCCCCAACAGCTGCATCAAACACCTGACATCAAAACATTTAAAGAATAAACAAGCTTTGCCCATCTAATTCACATAGAAGCGCATACATTTATGAATACAAGGTTCAGAATAGAGATTCCATTGCATGGATGTAACTCAAACCAAGGTTTACCAAAAGAAAAAAGAATGAGAACCATGCAATCCATTATAAACTCCATTTGTTTACAATTCAGGCAACGGATAGCGATAGCCCCATCATTCAAACACTGCCTAAGTGTGGCAAATCCAGAGATTCAGCATGCATTGCTTTAATGAATTCCCATAAACCATGTTTTAATATTTATTTGTTGTTTTGTACTCTGCAATTGTAAAAGCCAAAACGATGTACTTACATCTGCCGCCACCATTTTTACAAGATCGTCGTATTTGGGGTTGGACCGACCATTCCCAAAAGGCTGGAACATGTAAGGTACATGATATGGGACTAATTCCAGTGCCTTGAGGAACACATCGATGCAATATCCTTTGATTTTATGGCTTACATGTACTTCAGTAACAAAATCAGTGAAACTGGCTCTGTTTGGCACTCCAATTCGCAATGGCCTTTCATCCACAGCAATTACCCAACCACGTGGCGTTTTAGACTTTCCACCTGGCCAGGTAATATTGTGAAGCCTCTGGTCTAGGCAACAATTGCTATCTTGTTTCCCTTTCCGAGCATCTGGGGGTGAAAGTGAGAAACCTGCAGCATTAGACCAGTAACCCACTGTACGAATAGACACCCCGTCGATGTTAAGGACATCATAGCCACCACTGAAAACGTTTCGGTCTTCATTAAACTGAATCTGACCACTTAGACCAGTGAAGTTTGTCTGCAATACAATGTCACGCAAATCATTTCCACCAGTGAAGACTTTGAGCTTCTCAATCTGCAATCCGGATATTTTCATATGAAGTATGTTGCTATTGGGAGAAAATGTGATGTTTTTGTGTTCATCAAGGAACCTATCAATGGCATATGCAACTAACCATACTGTATCATAAGCTTGAAGTCCATAGGTATTCAACTCAGAACTTGCTGACCCTTTTTGCTGCATTCTCTTCCACCTAGACATCAAAGCTCTCTTCTGGCTGGATTCTGGGGTATGCTGACGAAGCCCAACTACCCCTTGAAGGAAACCAAGTGAAGTTTTCTTTGTCGGAGGGAACGAATCTAAGGTAGCAGAAAGCCAATCTGTTGCAAGCCATGTGTAAGTGTCGGTCATCATTTGAAGTTTTTGGGCAACGGTAAAGATTCTCAATTTGGGGTCTGGATTAACATGAACAACATAAACACGAGACCCAAGCAATTTAGATTTGCTGAGTTTGTCCATGACCTCACTTTCATCAAGTTGGTTACACAACATCAACTTGTATGAAATTTTTGCCATTTTCTTGTTGAGCTCTTCTTCCAAAGCAGCTATCCCATTCCGCCCATAATCATCGTCAACCCCAACAACGATGACCTCTTTCCACCTGAAAAAGTCAACTAAATCAGCCATTGCAGCCATCTGATAGGAGTCGCTTTGAGTAGTTCTTACGAAAAAGGGGAATTGGAGGGCAGATAGAGTTGGATCAGTGGCAGCATATGATATAAGAGGCACTTGGAGACCATTGGCAATTGAAGAAATCATATGGGCTATTCCAGAAACCTGAGGGCCTATTATGGCCACTACTTCTTTCTCAATTAGCTGAAAAGCTGACAGAAAAAGGGGAGGTTCACTCAAGATATATAAGATAGGATTTTACCAGAACTATAAGCACAAAAGATCAAACAGATAAAATAAACTGCAAGAGTAAAATGAGGAAGATTCAGAAGCAGAAAAACAAAATCCTGAGAATCCCAATCCATATTCTAGCTCTACTACTTTAAATCATGCTAGCTAACTTTTGAGATGACTGTAGATATTGAAAAATATATCTATCAATGAGAGAACAGCAAAGTTGAGAAAGAAGGTAAATAGAGAAAAACTAAGACAGAGGATTTGAAAGTTACCGTCAATAGTCCCCAAAAACACACTAGAATTTACATCATCCATGAGCAAATTCAGTTTAGTCCGAATTCTGCTATCATTGTTAACATCAGACACTGCAGCCTCCATGGCTGGCTTTGCAGCTTTACCAATAACCGAATCAAAGGTGAAAATTGCACCTATATTTACAACAGCAGGTCTTTGGCAGCACACGAAACCACTGACAATTACCCATATAGAAACGAACAGTAGGAGGATCACAAGCTCTTTCATATCTCCAGTTACACACACACACACACAAAGACCTTCGCAGTGGGGACTCGACCACCCCCTAAAATTTAAGCTTTAAAAAGCCTGAATTCTAATTGATGAAGAAGAGAGTAGAAAGAGTGGATTCAAGAAACGGTGAGCTGAAAAAATGACCAAGTGGGTTATGTTTCTTGATGTATTGAAGAGAGACTAGTGTAACTTTACAGCAAGAGAAGCAACAAACTAGAAATATATATGTATGAACATGCACACACAAAAAGAAAAATCTTTAAACAGTAAATGAGTTTGGTGAGGACAGGGGAGACTGGCTGGAGACTGATGGCCAATAATATCAAATGAGAAAATTCAAACAAGAAGATGAACATGGACTTGTGGGAATCATGTACTCTAACACATCACTGGTACACGTCAAAACAAGATAAAGAAAAACGAGATGCACAGTTTTGGGAGAGAAAGAGAGCATTAATTGAGGAAGCAAAGGGAGTCCCCAGTTACCCCACCCGAGACAGGCTGAGGTGGGAATTGGGCAATTCAAAGTAGAAAAGGCATCCATCCTAGGAAAGAGATGCAAGCATTGGCTATCCAACTTGCATGCAAATGATTTCCTTCTGTTAACTACTCGGTGGATTCCCACTCGTAGACCAAATTCATACGCGTCCAAAGTTAACAACTGTAATAAAAGTGAAGATACTTTTGTTTTCACTTTAAAAAAATGTTTTTTTGAAAAAAAAAATATTTTTTTTCAATATTTTTAAATCATTTTAATAATATCAAAAGTAAAATTTTTAAACCTAAATTTGGTAGGATGATCTTAGTCAATTAGTATTTTTCTTTTAAAAGTTAAAATGATGTTTTTTAGAAGAAATCTTAAAAATTCAAACTGAATTTTAATTTGATTTTGAGTTAACTGTCAACAGACAGATCCACCAGATACATTCAATGCCAATGTGAAAGTGATATGCCGTCAACAAATTTTTTCACCCATTTCAACTTCCTCCTCTCGGTCCAACTTCCCTGTGAAGAGTCTGGTACTCCTTTTCTTTTTCTTTAGCTGTTGTGACAGTTCTTCCATGCTTTTTCTTTAGCTGTTGTGACAGTTCTTCCATGCTTATGCTTATCTTTAAACAGGGGGGTTTATTTTTTTTCAAGTAATTTTTGTTTACAAATATGTTGAAATAATTGTGATATAAATATATTAAAATGATCTAAAAATAAAAAAAATTTAATTTTAATATTTAATTTTTTGAATTTTGGTCCATTTTCATTTGAGTTTCACTCTAGAACGAGGTCTTATTGGTGAAAGATTACAATTCCTTGTGTTATGTTATTATTAAGGATGTTTAAAATAATTGAGTAACTGAAAAATCAAGAAAAAATTAACTGCAAAAAATTGAACTAAGTAAAAAAACCAATTGAAAAATGTAAAAATAATTTTGGTTTAATTCGATTTGAATTTAAAAGGTCTGAAATTGACCGGACCGAATCATAGCTGAACCAAAAAAAAGAAAAAAGAAGCCGAGTACATAAGGAATACGTTACATAAAAATTGAAATTAAGAAACCCTAATTACCTAACCTCAAACGACAACCACCCTCCTCCCTCTCTCTCTCTCTCTCTCACAACTCAACCAGTCATTTTCTTCCCCACTCCCGTAGCCAACAACCACTCTACCTATCAAAATCATTCAATCATAAGAGAGTGAGGATATGTGGCCTTAGATATTAAACAGGGTGGGTATCAGGCGAGCAAAGGTTTTTCTATTTCCTGTTTTCTTTATCTTTTTGTGGTGGGATATAAAGGTAAAGGAGTTACATTTAGTTGTTTGGTTTAGGATTATTAGAAGACCTGAATGAAGTAGTCTTATTTGAAATTTTAGAGTAAGGAGTTGGTTGTCGTTAAGAAAAGTATTAGCACCTCTAGCGCACCTTACCTCAGTTAAGTTGTGTTGTTTGGTCTGAATATGGTTTAAAAGTGTTAATGGATTCCTAACCGGTGGTTCGTCTATAATTTCAAACAAAGATTTACACTTATAAATAAATCTGGCATTTCAAATTTATTATGGGTTCGTATGCATAAATAAATTCTTATAGGAAGAATCCATGTAGGTGCTCTAATAGAGTTCATCAATCCCGGATGGCAAAAACGTTTTCCACAACTCATATAATATGGTGAAAAATACTTTCAATTAAAATTGATGAATATTCAAAATAGTTCTAAGAATTTTCTAATCAACTTCTAATATTTGAATACCGGCCTACTTGTAGATTCAACATTTATACCAGAATATTGACCATTAATTTTTATAGAAAAAAACAATTTAGGGTTATTGAAATATTGACCAAATGCTTAAAGAATTTTACAAACTTATTGTAAATTCAAAAAAAAAAACACACAATTTTTCTAAAACAATGCTAAAAAAATCATTCTCTCCCCTTTTTTTATAAATAAAATGCAATATTTTTTGTAAGGATGGGGCCGTATGCAATAGGCAGAAATCATTTTTTTTAAAAAAAAAACAACCATGTTTAACAAAACCCTATTTTTCCCTAAAACCAAAATTATCAAAATAGATTCAGGGGATATTTGTCAAACACACCCTTAAGCTAAAAAAAAAAAAAAAACCTTTAGCAAAAACATTGCCAGCCAATCAGGGTCTTAACCGTTGACCTGATTTTGACCCGAAAGGGTTGACCCAAAACTTTTAATTCGACTATAAAACAAACCAAAACCAAAACCAGAATCCAAAATAAAATCAAACAAAAAAAAACACAAAAACTTTTTATCAAAACGGATCAAAACCCAGAAAAAAGAAGAATATGAAGAACACCGAAGAACATTCAACATGAACCTAACAACGTAGATTTCAAATAAGACTAGATATGGATAAACCAAGGACACAAACATAGTGAAAATCATGGAAGGATCAATAATCTAGCATTCATGCACTTCGATTATCATTAAAAAACCATGATGTTGTCAAAATGGGTTTCAGTATCGAAAACATTTTATTGATGCAAATAAACCTTAGATTATTAACTAATAAAGTTACCCAACGGGTTTTGTGCAAAATTTGGATAAAAAATAATTCAAATCATGGGGCCAAGGCAATGTTCTTCCCAGAACACGAAGAACATTGCCTTAAACCTAGAAAATGCCCAAAAATAAAACCAGCCATTGTCAAATCCAGAAATGGCATTTTAGGCCCATAAAACATGCTTTCTTAGTTCTAACAAACCACATTACCATAAAAATGCCCAAAAATAAAACCAGCCATTATCAAATCCAGAAATGGCATTTTAGGCCCATAAAACATGCTTTCTTAGTTCCAACAAACCACATTACCATAACCATGCATATTTGAATTAAAAGAACCAACAAACAACATCAAATCATTAAGATTATACAAGATCTTCCAAATCCAAAAACTATCAACTTAAACAACCTACATATTCATACAATTTGGATTCAAAATTTGTTTTTCTAAACTCATTTTGGTTATGAACAGACCTAACAGATCTAGGATAAACATCATTGCTTCAACATGCATTGCTTAAGTTAAACTAAAACAACATTGTGTTATAAAAAAACAATTTAAATAGAAGACTTATATTACGTCTAAAAAATAATAATAAAAAACTTCAGAAAACATAATTAAACTATCATAGTAACAAAATGGGCAACCACAACGCTACTTGCCAAGTATTCTAATCTTATCTCCATGCTTGTAAACATAAATACAAACCAAATGAAAATAAAAAAACCCACTAAAGCAGGTGACATAGATTCCACTTTTAGGTTAGAAAGTATACCATCAAGCTTCTAGAGTAGCTACTACTCTCTTAGCTTTCATTGTAAAGTATTGCTTCCATAAGTTTGCTACTCTTTCAAAACTTAAGAAATCCTTGTGTTAGACTCTTAAACCTTCACATTTAGAGTTCCTTTATCAACCTTTTCTCCCTTTTTTTTTTTTAATTTTCTTTGCTCTAATTTTCAGGGGGTATTTATAGAATTTTTCTAGGGTTTTTGATAGGTTCAAACAAAAGATTAGTGATTCTATGAAATGGGTAACACATCCATTAATGAATGAGTTAACCACTTTTAAGACTTTGACGGAACAACTTCGACATCATCATTGCTAAAAACCACCTAATATTGGTAAAGGGGGTGCACAACTTTTATTTAGATCTAACCTTGCTCAATTTGGAGGTATGTAGCTCCACATTTATTCATTTGAAAGTGCTAACTCGATTAACCTAGAAATTTAAAAATGCAATGATGGTTAATCAGGGACAAAATGTTGTTCAGTTCGTTGAAGAATATGAGATGTAAATGTTTGATGGGAGTAGCTAATCTTTGTAGAGGGGGTGTTTCTTAATTGAATGGTGGTGGTTATAACCTAGAGGTGGTTTAAAATGCTACATTCATTTATCTGAAATTGTCTATTCAATTAGCAAAAACTATCGACGAAGTAGCTAAACAGTGGTTGAATGACACGTCATCTAGGTTAAACCATAGAAATCAGGATTTTTAATTTGGGATCTAATAGATTTTATTTTAGTCCATATTCTTCTAATTGCTTTTTATTGCACTTGTAATTGCCTCCCAAACTCTTAATTTCATGCAATTTCATCCTTATCAAAATCAATTATTAGTCCCAAAGTTTAGCGTTATTTTCATCTTGGTCCTCAGTTTCTGATTTGTGCACTTGGACCCTTAATTGACAATCAAACTTTCAATTTTATTCAATTTGGCCCCTGATTTGGTCAATTTCAACTCCTATAATCACGTGCCCTTTTCAGTTTGATCCTTAGTTTTGGATTTCTTTAATCAAGTTCCTAATTGCCCATCAAACTTTAATATTTATGCAATTAAGTCCCTGATTTCACCAAATTAACTCTTTAAAATTACAATTCGAGCTCCAAACTTTAATTTCTTCTAATTAAAGCCTAAATTGACTTCAAAAATCAATTTTCTTCCAATTAAGTCGTTCCAAAATTTTCATTGAATCCTTACTTATCCAAATTCGGATTTCTTTACCCCAAATAAAACTATTTTAACCAATGAGGCATTTTGTCAAACATAATTGGGTTGCTAATTTTGTCAATTTTATATGTTTTGATCCTCTAACTTTTCCACTTGTCACTTTGGTCCTTCACTACCAACTTGAGCAATCTTCTAGGCTTTCTTCATGTATATCCTCTTGTATTTTGAATTTATTTTTCTTTATTTTTCTTGATTTTTTTGTAGGGTCAAAAGTGAGTAACAATATAAAGCTAGAGATAGGCTTTACAATGCTTACAAAGCAAATTCTAATCAAGGTTTTGCATAATGAGCTTGTAAAGAAAAAAGTGTTTGTTGGTCTTGCTGGGTGATCCACCCATCTTGGAATTCCAAAGACTTTTTTTTATAAAGAAAATGATCTCATTATCATGGGTGATCTGCCCTTTTTAAAATTCAAAAATTGGTCTATTTTCACAGGTACTTGTCTATTTTGACATTCTAAAATTTATCTGTTTTCATAGGTGACCTGCTCATTTTGATATTCAAAGATTGATCTATTTTCATAGGCGACCTCCCTTTTTTTAAATTCCAAAAATAATTTCAGCAAGCCTTTATTCTTTCCTGAAATTGGTCAATTTTCACGGGTGACTTGTACTTTTTAAAATTAAAAAATTGGCTTATTTTTCACGGGAAACCTGCCATTTTCAAATTCCAAAAAGAATTTCAGCAAGTCTTCATGTTTCCCTGAGATTGATCTATTTTACGGGTGACTTGCCATTTTTCAAATTCTAAAAAGAATTTCAACAAGCCTCTATATTTTCCTGAAATTTGTCTATTTTCACGGGCGACCTGCCTCTTTTCAAATTCCAAAAAGAATTTCAGCAAGCATCCATGCTCCCCTAAAATTGGTCTATTTTCATGGGTGACCTGCTCATTTTGAAATTAAAAAAATTGGCTTATTTTCACGGTTGACTTATCCTTTTCAAATTTCAAATATTAAGATCCACATCAGATCCTTCTAAAATTGAAAAACATACTCTCCAAGGGTAAACTCTTAAAACTAGCACCTTGTCTTATGACCTTTGTTGTCCACACCCTATGGATGATATTTCTTTTTCATTTATCAATTCTATTCACCTGTGCAAATTTCACTGCCTAAAAAATTTCAAAATTGAGTTTAAACCATATGCAATGCATGCCTTTCGAAATATAGGCCCCTCTTTTCTTCATAATCTCTTTTTTTATTGCCGAGGGTTATAATTTTTAAGGTGGTCTCCCTTATCGGCTCACCCTCCTAGTTTACTCGAGCAAGTTCATGCAAGTTACTTTCAAATCTTGATTGTCAAGCTGCCTTTGTATCCTTCTTCTTTTGTGAGTATTTAGGCCATGACAAATGCTATCATATTTTTCCTAATTGGGAATGAATTAAAACTCTTTGTCTTATGACAACGTTGTTTTTCGTGTGCTTTTAACAATTACTTTGGTTTTTTAGGGTGTTTTCCCTAATAAAGATTTCACAAGATTTACTTTGTCTTTTTGAAAACTTGAGATTTTTCAATGACATGTCAAATAACAACGTTCATGCATCTCTCATGATTTATATTACTATTTGAAGAAAGATATTTCATCTTGGTGATTGGTTTAGGAGATGGCCTATTTTGCTTTGGGTTAAAAAAAGATCAAATTCTTGTTTGAAGTCTTGTGTTTGGATTTTCTCAACATGAACAAAGACGAATACCTTTTCACTTCATCATGATTCTTATAAATGGTTCCTTACATTTTAAGTGTGTTTTCCCACTTACTTGATTAGAATAGACTTTTCAAGGCATGTAATGAAGGCTGAGTTTCATGGCTACCAAAGAAAAGGAGTTCATAGGCTCAAATGGTATTTGAGGGTTTTTATGGGTTTAGGATCACTTTCACTCATTTATGCCTTTTCATCATCTTTTGTTATTTTTCTAGGATATGTTATGCTATCAAATACCTTTTCTTTGAGACAATGGATTTTTCCAGGTTTTTCTTTTCACTTTAAACCTTTGATCGAACACCTAATCGACTTTTCTTTCTTGAAATTTCTTTATTTGCTCATATCAAGATACCAACGCCCTTTTTCTATTTTATTTATAAGTTCCTCAACGATTTTCCTTTTTTTTGGTCGTCAAAGCTGCATGAGAAGCTTTTGCTTGTTTTTTAGATACTTGTGTGTCTTTTCAAGATTTGTCATTTAGCAAAGCCCCTTTTTTTTGTTGGGCTTGCTAGGTTATCCTACTCTGCGGCCTCAATCAAGATCTTGTGAATTATGTTCACATGTATTCTACCTTTTTTGAGTTCTCTGACCACTTTCTCATCGTTAGTGGACATTCTCAAATACCTTCATTCTCATCATTTTTTAATATTTGTCCCTAATATGGGGTGTGATCCTAGTCAGGGTTATTTTATAAAGGAAAAAATTCACTTCAGCTTAAATTGGAACTGCAGGGGGCATATTCATCTCTAGGGGATATCAAAAATAACATTTTCTCATTTTAGGCAAGATTGGCTAGGACTAATAAATTTTGACCTCATTACCGTAGCGATTTGCACAAATTTGTTTTGCGAGTTCATGACTCATGAAAACTTCATCATCTTTGTTTCATATAGCTTTTGCAAAACAAACTTTGATAGTTGGGTCATCCATTTAGGTTTTTAGATATTTAGGCATCTCCTAAAGATTTGCTAGGTGTGAATCGTTGCTCTTGACAGATCATTGATTTTTCTTAAAATCATTAGCCAAAGTCAAATCTTGAAAACCTTGTTTAAGAGAAAATGATATTTGAAAAAGGGTTTTTTTTTAGCCTTTTGAGATCATTTGCAAAATAAAAAAGATGTAATGAGAATAAATAATTGAACTTTATTGATTTAAAGAAGATGAGTACATTACGCATGATATTTCTTTATAGAATTAGAGTTCACCAACCTAGAAAAGTCGTCTTCATTCATTCTCGTCAATAACTGAGCTCCCTCAGAGAACACTTTCTTCACTATATATGGGCCTTTATGGTTGGGTGCCCACTTATTTTGATCTTTATTGGGTGGAGGTGAGATCTTTCTCAGCACTAGATCTCCTTTGTGAAATAACATGGGTCTGACTTTCTTGTCATATGCTTTAGCCATTTTCTGTTGAAATAACTGGTGATGAAAAATTATAGCTAACCTTTTTTTATTGATCAGATTTAATTGCTCGTATCTCATCTTAACCCAATCAGCTTCCTCAAGTTTTTATTCCAATAATACCCTTAAAGATGAGATTTTTGCTTCTAGCGGCATTACTACTTCTATCCCGTAAACCAAGGAATAAGGTGTAGCTACTGTAGACATTCTTATTGCGGTGTGATATGTATGTAAAGCAAAAGGGAGCATTTCATGCTAGTTCTTGTACATAACTACCATTTTTTGCATAATCTTCTTGATATTCTTATTGACAGCTTCTACAACACTATTCATCTTTGGTCTAAATTGAGATGAATTTGAGTGCTTGATTTTCCATTTTGTGTAAAGTTGTACTATCATCCTTCCATTGAAGTTCTTAACATTATCAGTCACTATCTTTTCAGGTACTCCATATCAATAGATTAAATCTCATTCGATGAATCTCTACACTACCTTCTAGGTTACATGATCATATGAACTAGTTTCCACCCATTTTGTGAAGTAGTCAATAGCCACTAGGATAAACCGATGTTTGTTGCTGGCTTTTGGATCGACAGGCCCAATTACATTAATTCTTCACATTGCAAATGGCCATGAAGATGTCAAATTGAATAGAGGAGTTGGAGGCGCATTTATCTTATCACTATACACTTGACATTTGTGGCTTTTTTTGACATATTCTATATAATCCCTTTCCATGTTCATCCATAAATACCCTGACCTCTGTATTTGCCTATCCATCATATGTCTACTAGCATGAGTTGCACAAATCCCTTCGTGAACTTTCTGAAGTGCTTTTTTTTTTTGCTTCTATCCCATCTAAACATCTCAACAAAGTTTCATTGGATGACTTTTTGTATAACACTTTTGCATCTAGGTAATAGTCCATGTATAATCTTTGCAGGGTTTCATATATGTATTGGATGCCCCTAAGGGATACTTCTAGTGTTGGATAAACTGTTTGATATTACAATACCATAAATTTCCATCCACTTCTCCTTCGACTAAGCAGTATTGAGCCAAAGAATTTTTTACTTCAATACCTATAGGTTGCACTTTGTTCCCATAATCAATTTTGGCCATGAAAGCTAAAATGGCCAAAACATTAGTAAATTGGTTTTTGTCTCTCCCTATATGAGTGAATTTTATCTCATTAAATTCTTTTGCTAGTTTCTATAGATATTTTTGATATGGCCTCAGCTTCTCATCTTTTGTTTGTAATTCAACTTTCATTTGGCAGATTATAAGCATTGAGTCTCCATAGACATCAAGTTTCTCTATCTTTATTTCTAATGCAACTTCTAATCTGAGGGTGCAAGCTTTATACTTAGTAGTGTTATTGGTGCACTCAAACTATAGCTTGATCAAAACAAGGTATTACTTTCTGTTAGGAGAAATTATCACTACTCCTACCTTATTGCCACTATATTTACTACTTCATCAAAATACATTGTTCACCAGTCTAGTTCTTTTTTTTTTACCACCAACACATCTTCATCTGGGAAATCAAAATTCAAAGGCTTATAATCTTTAATTTTATTGTTTACCAAATGATCAGCGATAACACTTCATTTCATAACTTTTCTTGTCATCTACACTATATCATATTCAGCCAACAACACCTGTCATCTTGCTTTTTTCCTTGATAAATAAGGCTTTTCAAAGATATGTATGAGAGGATCTAGTTTTGAAATTAGCCATGTATTGTAATACAACATGTATTGTTGAAAATCATTTTGTAGCCTATTCAAGTGCATAACAAAGCTTTTTTACCATTGTGTATCTAGACTCATAATTTGTGAACTTCTTACTCAGATAATAGATCTTTAGACTCATCATGTTGCCCAAGTACACATTTTATTGCCTTTTCAGTTATTGTTAGATATAGAATCAATGGTTTGCCAGGAATATGAGGCACAACAAAAGTGAACTTTGCAAATACTGCTTGATTTTATTGAAACTTTCTTGGCGTTCCTCGTTCCATACCCCAAGAGTTTTCTTTCAAATGACTCGGAAGATTGGCTCATAAGTTAGTGTCATTTGAGATATAAACTAAGCAATGTAATTCAAACAACCTAAGAACCCTCTTATTTTTTTTTTGCTTTAAGAGTAGACATGGCCTGAATTGCTTTTCTTTTATTAGGTCAACTTCAATACCTTGGCTACTCACCATAAATCACAGCAGCTTTCCAGATTTTACCCTGAATGAGAATTTTGAAAGTTTAGTTTCAACTGATATCTTATCAACCTTTAAAACAACTTTCTCAGATTCTGAAAATAGTTTTTTCTCTCTCTAGATTTAGCAATCATATTATCCACATACACTTCAATTTCTTTATACATCATGTTATGGAATAGAGTTACCATTGCTTTTTGATAAGTGGCCTTAACATTTTTCAGTTTGAATGGCATCACCTTGTAACAAAAGGTTCCCCAAGAAGTAATGAAGGTTGTCTTCTCTTTATCTTCATTGACCATTTTGATATGGTTTGATCCAAAAAAACAATCCATGAAGGAGTATGTTAAGCTTTGCGTCATATTATCAATTAAGACATCGATGTGTGGCAAATGGAAGTCATTTTTTAGGCTTGCTTTATTTAAATCTCTAGAGTCTACACATACTATTATTTTATCGCCTTTCTTGGAAACTATTACTATATTAAATACCCATTGTGGGTACCTAACCACTTCCAAAAAATCAGCATCCTATTACTTTTTTATCTTGGTTTTCACCTTGAGCACCATATCCGAATGGGTTCTTCATAATTTTTGCTTCACAAGTATACTTCCTTCATTTAATGACACCTTATAAACTACAATGTTAGAATCTAAACCAGACATATTTGCGTAGGACTAAGCAAACACATCAATATACCCACGTAGCAGTGAGATCAAGTTTTCCCTTTCACTAGCAGTGATTAGAGTCTTTATTTTCAATTCTCTTTCATCCTGCCATATACTAACATTAATTGTCTTTAATCCTTTTTTTGTCGGTTTCAAAGCTTGCTTTGATTACTTTACTAACCTAGCAAATTATTTTACGTCATCCTATTCTCATTCATTTTCTTCCATTGCAATTGTCTACTCATTAAAATTTGGTCATTATTTCTTAGTGTAATGTACTCATGATTTTGTGGACGATCCACTTTTAGATTTTCTAAATGCAGAAGGTGTTTCAGTGTAAATGTGTATTTTGCAAAGATAAAGAGACAAATTTTTTTATGAAAATGCATGATTTCATTGATAAAAGGGAAAGGCTTAACTATAACAAAAACCATATATTGATATCTTGAGCCAAGATTGCCAACTTAGTATGAAAGTAAAGACAAAAACATGGACAAACACAGAAAGCACAAAAAGCACACAAGAACAACATTATCATTGACTTTTTTAAGACTATAAGAGCTTCTTAGATCACCCAATTTTGAAACGTTTCACCATTTGTCAGTTTTCACATAAAGGTCTTTGCAGACGTTTCTTCCATGGTGTGGACAGTTAGTTGTTGTAACAACTCTTTCCTTTCCACAACCTTTCCTTTTTCACTGCAGCTCTTGACCTTACTATCACCTTATTCCAATGTGTTGATGCCCATAACAGCCAAGCCTTGGGAAGGGACATCTGTCATATCTTCAAAGTGCATTACATAAGCAGTCTTGGGGAATGATACCTGGATCAAGGGGATGATAATCTCTTCCTCTTCCGATTCCCTTCTTTTCAGCCCACCCATCTTTTTTCTCATTTGATATCAGCATCTCTTTTATAGTCTCTCTTTTCAGGCTTAAAGTTGAGCCCAAATCTTTAATTTATAGTCTTCAACTTTATCAGACTTATACTCTCAGGATTCCCAGAGATAAGATCATATTGAAAAAAAAGTCTATGCTTTAAGAAATATTTGGCCGCCATTCTTATGACTTTAGAAATCATCGGTTTTCTCAATACCATGTTTTCTAGCACCCATTTTGTATTAACAATAAAGCATAAAGATTTTTATCTTTGATCCCTTCAACTTCTATCTAGGGAACAACCATATTATGCACAATTCCCAAGGTCTTTTTGGCCTTAATTGTTACCAATATTTCATTCATAAGATACTTCAAACATTGATGTAAGGATGATGCCACGACACTAGCAGGATGTATCCAATACCTTTATAATAACATGATGTATGATAGGTGGATGTCCATAACTTGCAAGGTTACTAAAAATACTTGCAGGGCAATAAACAATTCTATTTCAATGGTCCCCACCACTTGCCTTGGGGAACCATCATAAGCCATAGTTGTCATGGTGCTTGGTAGCATATGCATCGAATCAACTAGCATTTCATCCAGCACATGCTATGAGAGTACATTTAAAGTTGAACCGTCATCCACCAATACTTTGTTAATTGTGCAATCTTTGCACCTCACAGTGATGTATAGAGGTTTATTATGACCCGTTTCTCCAACATCATGCTCGTATTCAATGAAGTATAAGTAATTTATAAGATGGATTCTTCTAACCAGATGCTTCATAGTCTTTTGGAGCATGTCTTGGGGCACATATACCTCACTCAATACTTTTTATAATGCATTGTGGTGTGGCTTGGAACTCTGGATAAGAGAAATTATGGATATCTTGACAAAGGTTTTCTTCGGTTGCTCTACCATACTATACTCATTGTGCTTCATCAGCTTTAAGAATTCACTAGTTTCTTCATCACTTACAGGTTTGTTTATTTCCATCTATTTGATGACATCTAGAACCTCTTTGCATTTGGATTTTCATTACCTTTCTAGTTCTTCAAGTGTAAAACACATTCTACTTTGAGTTAATCTATTAATCTCGTTCTGAAACACAAAAGCAGGATCCTCAATATTATGAGAATTTTTATAGTTATGAGGCAATGCATTATACTTCCTATTATAGGCAATGATAGGCCTTATTAGGATGAGTTTTGATGCACCACTCTTGGTATGTTGAAGTCTACACATCTCTATTTTCTTCCTTGAAACTTATCATGTCTACGACATCATTATTTTCCTCATTCTCTATTTATAACAAACCACAAGTTATCATTTGTATCACTTTCTGGTGAAACTCTTCACATTCATTGATGTCATGTCTTATTGTTTTATGGCAAAAACTATCACTCTTTCTTGAACCTAATTTATTTTTTGTTGGCAAACACTCGGCTTACACTAACATGTCATATAACCTATTTGTAATTACCCTTAAAACCTTCTCTTTCTTTCTTCCAAACTCTACAACATTTACTCCCCCACTACTAGAAGCATGATTAGGTAGAAGGTTGGAATTGATGTTAAGGGTATCTTCAAAGGTTATACATTCTGCTTTGAATAATTGCAAGAGCTTCCTCTTGAATGATGAGCAAGTATCAATACTATGGCCAAGGTTTCTGACATGGTACTCATATGTGAGGTGAGATTTTTGGTATGGTTGTGTGGCCCCTTTTCCACTTCAAAGGTCATACATCCTACTTAGTAGTTTTGCATATATTTCTCCTAAGGGCATAAGTAGAGGTGAGATTTTTTATTGGTTACTTTGGTAGGCTCTTCTTAGATTGTTTTTGGCTTGGTTTTCTAATGGGTTAGTGGGCTGGTTTACCAGAAGAGACTTAGCAAAGTTAATACTAGATATTTAGGAAAACACGGTTTAGTAACTTTAGCTTTGGTAGCTTTGGCTTTGGTAATTCCTCTTACCTTTATACCCTATTTTCATATTGCTCACTTCAACATCCTTTTTCCTTCCAGTAAACCTTTTTTTCTCGGTAGGTTCTGATATTCTACCAGCTTTTATCCCTTATTCTATTTTCTCAGCAATAACAACATCATAAAAATATTGGGCGCAACTACCCATAAGATGTTCATAATATGAGGACTTGAAAGTATTGGCGAATAAAGTCACCATCCCTTTCTCCAATAAAGATGGTTGTATATGAATTGGCTTGTTGTTCCACCTATAAGCGTACTCCCTTACAATTTTCTTGTTTCTCTTCTCCACGACCATTAAGCTCGTTCTGTTCAGAGAAATGTCAATATTGAACTTGTATTGTTTTAAGAAAATATCAGCAAAATCACTCCATTTCTTGACCCTTGTGTTATCCAAGGTCATGTACCAACTTAATGCAGAACCGATCAAGCTGTCTTCGAAGAAATGGATGAGAAACTTCTCATCGCGTATGACTTTTGTTATTTTGTTGTAGTACGACCTCAAGTGCATATTAGGGCATTTCATTGTCACATACTTGACAAATTCTGACACCCTAAACTTCTTAGGCACCACTATATCTGACACTAAGCATATCTTAGTTGCTTTAACTAGTTTATAGACGCAAAATCCCTTAACAAACCTTATTTTTTCCTTTCAAACAACTCACTTATCTTGTTTGCAATGATCAAAGGATTCAACCTCGTGGGATCCCTTCATTGTTAGATCTATTATGGCCAACAATTAAGCAAGCGTAATCAGGCGAGTCATCAAAATGCTCATTGTTCTTTGTGGTCTAGTAATAGGTTTTGCTCACAAGTTTTGTGAATCAAGGATAACCAAAGTTGTTGGTGGTGATAACATGGTTGGCTACTGACTGGATGTCCCTTTCCCAGACTGCGCTCGCAGGAGTCGCTCAAGTAAGCTAGCCATTTAAGCTATAATATTCTTAACATCTTCCAGCTTTTTTTGGTAGTGGGCCTCAATATGAGCCCTCTCTTCGTTTTCCATCCTTCTTGGGAAGCTTAATATTATAGACTCTGGTTGGGGGGCTATATTTTGAATACCTACCATGCACATTCCATAATTCATAAATTCATATGGATGCATGATTCTGCGTGATGATGTATGTTGGATATGGATTAACTATACCCCAGGCTGATATATGGCCACCATTCCTGTAT
The DNA here is from genome assembly GCF_000002775.5 of Populus trichocarpa. Classification (NCBI taxonomy): domain Eukaryota; kingdom Viridiplantae; phylum Streptophyta; class Magnoliopsida; order Malpighiales; family Salicaceae; genus Populus; species Populus trichocarpa. The sequence continues at coordinate 22,053,005 of NC_037286.2, read as the reverse complement.
AAACATGTAGGGTTTTGATCCTTTCGTAGCTGTTGAGACAATTTAATCTAAGCCAATGTTTAATAAAAATACACTCATCACAAAGAGATATTGCTAAAAAGGTTCGGTTTAAGCCCTTTTCATTAATACTTGATGGAAACTTTTATATTTGAAAGCTAGTTCACTCATCATCATCATTTATAGGGAAAAAGGATAAACCTTTTATTTTATATGTCCCTAAGAAAAGCATTGGTTCTTGATATCAATGGACATCACTTCCAACCTGCTAGGCATTGTGGCAGATTCTTTAGGCATAATCATAGGCTCGGTCAATCTACTCATCCATGTTTCTCATATTGTCCAGGAGTAATTTGTTGTTCCTATTTAGTTCATTGTTGTTGGTGTCAATCATCTAGTTATGGAATTTGAGCATTCCGTTATTTTCTTTCAAATGTTTTGTCTTGACCTTTTTTTTGTCGAGCTTCTTCTCTAGCAGGTTGATCTCATTTTTTTTTTATCCAAATCAATTTTGAAAACCCCAACGACTTTTCCTTTAGCTTTTTCTTCAGCTAACTCACTTTCCAGCATCACATGCTTCTTGTATAGCCTTTCATACTACTAAATTTAGCTTTATAACTCAACTTAGGTCCCTAAAGACATTTCATCCTTTTCTTGGCAATCGTTGAAATTGGATTTCAAAGCCTCTAGCTCAATACTGGTTTGCATCCAATGTGTTCCCAATTCTCTTCACTCTTTCTCAGCTCAGTTTCTAGCCACCTTTTCTTCTTTCAGTTGTTTCTCTAAGGATATGATTTTTGTGTCCTTTTCCTCTAATTGTTGCTTTACAAACTTTCTCAATTTCTCTTCAGTAATGAGTTGCTCCTCGAGGAATATCCCGAGGGCTTTACTAGTGCCCACCACTATTTGAAACTTTTCTAGTTGTTCTCTCAACTCTTCCTCATTGCTAATCCTCTTTCTTTTAAATGGTTAAATAGCTTGTGAAGTCTTGAATTCAAATCCAAGAGTTATAAGGATGGTGATTAGTGATATATTTCTTCACTTTGGATACTTTTCACTAGTAACTGGATCTCTCAAACCATCTGATTCCTTGTTGACCAGTACCAGAAGCTCCTAGCTTGCTTGATGTTCTCCGATCCTTCCAAAACAAATTAGTCCTTAAATAACCTGAAAAATTAGGATAACCTGGCCATCCTTGGCACATTTTGTATGCCTCCAACTTGCCTTACAACCAAAGTGGGTGCGTAATTGACATATCCAGTCACTCCAATCAAAGATACCCATCGTCTTTGCCCACAACTTATCAAGCAATTTGTTGCTCTCATCTATGAAGCTTTCCACTTCACTTCTCTTTGCGGGATTCCTTGCAATTTTACTTTCTAGTTTTCCCCGCTCAGGTCTTTCCACTCCTTTTATTTAACTATCTCCAATGGTCTTTGATTAAACTACCAGAATTTGTTAAATATCGGCTTCTTAGTTTCAATATGGCTAATTAGTCATATGCACAACAACTATTCACAAGATCTTATTAATCCTTTGCCAACCCTCTTACAATGGTTAAGTATTAAGATAGTTTATGCTAGTATTGCTACAGTGAGATTTATCTATGTGTTTTCATATGCAATAAAAGCTGCATCTGCCTCTAAACTGATTATTTTAGTGAGGTTTGGACGTAACATCAACATGAAGATTCCTAAAGCAAGTATTTTGCCTTTTTCTTCAACAAATCTAATAGTCATTCTTCCTCTTTTCAAATACCAATATTTGGAACTTTGGTTATTGAAAGGTGGGCAAATAATTAGCTTGCTAAATATATAAATTATAGACATGAAAAGGCTAAATGGAGTTCAAATTTTAAATTTTCAATAAAAGTTATTGGGTTGTATCCTTGTAATTAGTATAAGTTGAAAGGAAGTCAATAAGAAATTGTTAAAGCCCAAATAAACATGTGTAATGACGTACAATCGTGTAATATCTTAATTAACAGATGAAGCAAACTCATAATCAAAAGAAATGCACATCTTGCATGTAAAGCAAATGCTTTTGTTTGTGCAGATCATACTCAAATTATATATATATAAAAAAGAGACCACGTTTGTTAGCAACAAAAAGGATAGACCGTGTTCTATGGTATAAGTCTTCTTCTTAACAGTAAATTCAATCAAATATATAATCATTTTTTAAAGAAATTGTTTTCTTTCTAAATAGAAATGAATTACAGGAATATTGTCATTACTAATCAACTTAAAAAACAAACCTGCTCGAAACTGAATCTTAGGTTGACGAATCATAGGATCTAATACAATTCATGCAAGGGTTTAAAGGTTTTTACCCTCCAGATTTGTACAAGTTGGTATCAAAATAAAACTCTTAAATCAGGTTTTGTCTAACTTTATTTTAGTTTCCACATTAATTTTGTAGCAGATTGTAATTATCTCATGAAGAGTTGTGATTAGAACTCTTAGTTGTTCAGTTATATTCCATGTCTATCACTTACAATGTTTATCTCTTATTCTTTAGGAGATAAACCTGTACAAGGGACTATAAAGAAGCCATGCGTTCTTGTATTCAAAGTATGAATGAAAAATGTAAAATAGATTACTCAATTCTTTATGGTATCAGAGTAGGTTTTCTAAATCCCTGCAAACCCACTGAATCAAATTACCCCTCAATACAATGACTACCGAATCATCCTCTTCTATTATACATGTCCAAACTGAAAACTTAGGTTTCAATGTTGGCATAATCCTCACCGAAACAAATTATGACACCTGGTCCCAAATCATCGAAATGCAAATTGCAAGTCGTGAGAAACTCGATTATATTATTGGTGACTCACCTTAACCTAATACAAAAGACCCTTCTTACTCCAAGTGGTATGTTGAAAATAAAAAAATTAAACGCTGGTTACTCATATCAATGACCTCAGAGATTATGAAGAGGTATCTTTGCCTACGTACTACTCGTGAAATTTGGAGTGCTCTTGCTAAAGCATTCTATGATGGATCGGATGAAACACAAATCTTCGCTCTCAATCAGCATGCCTTCTCCATTCGTCAATCTGGTCGTTCTCTTCCTACATATTATGGTGAGCTAATTGAAATAATTCAAGAACTTGATTATCATGACAAAGTAAAAATGAGGGACCCTGAAGATATTATTATGTATAAAGTAGCAGTTGAAAAATTAATGATAAATATCTTCTTAAATGGCCTTAATGCTGAATTTGAGCAAGTACGAGGAAGAATACTTCGCATGGATCCAATTCTGGATCTTAAATGCACATATGCATATATTCATCGTGAAGCAAATCATCGAACCCTTCTAACTAGTGACCTGACTACTTTTGATTCTGTGGCCATGTTAGCTCGCCGAAACACACCACCTGTCCGACAAACTTACTCTGGTTCCATGGCGACATCTCGTAGTTTTGATATTGGAAACAAACAGTATGGCTCATCTAGATACTGTACTCATTGTGGAAACACTGGACACACTAAAAGCCGCTGCTATGACCTGATTGGATATCCTGAATGGTGGGATCCTTCCAAGGCTCCAAAACGTAAAGGCAAGACTCTACCTGCAACACCATCTATTTCCACCGCCATAGCTGAAATGTCTTCACCCAATACTAATGCTACTGCATTACACATCTCCTTAGAATCACCAGGTAAGTCATTTGATAAACCTACACCTATTGGATCTTGTGTATGGATTATTGATTCTAGATCAACAAATCATATGTCCTTTGATACTACCGTATCTGTCTCTAAATTGAAACCATCTGAAAAATAAGTTGTATCTACAACTAATGGAATTGAAGTCACAGTTGTTGGAAAAGGTTCATTTTCTTTAAATAAACTAAATTTAGACTTTGTTCTTATATTTCTTTCCTTTAATTTTAATTTGATATATGTCTCACAAATTACAACTTCTTTGAATTGTGTCGTGATTTTTTGGCCTGACCAATGTGTTTTCAAGGACATCAAGACAAGGAAGATGATTGGTTGTGGTAATAAAAGGGGAAGCTCTATTATCTTGATCTCACATCATCTAGCTCAAATGCATTGGCTCAATCATTATCAGTTACCAGTTCAACATCTACTTCTAATATTTGGTTGTGGCACAAGCAATTTGGACATGTTTCATTTGGATATTTAAAATATTTGTTTCCTGAATTATTTTTAAACGCATCTCCACCATTATTTAAATGTGAAACCTGTGATTGATAAAGAGCCACCGTGTTCCTTTTCCACCAAGTTTGAATAAAAGTCCTTTGCCATTTACACTTATACACTCTGATGTTTGGGGGCCTGCAAAAGTTCCAACTTTGAATGGATCACGTTGGTTTGTCTCCTTTATTGATGATAATAGTCGGATAACTTGGGTATGTTTGATGAAACAAAGCAGGTTGTGTGCTCACTCTTTAAATAATTTTATTCAATGGTTGCTACTCAGTATAAAACAGCAATTCAGGTCATTTGCATTGATAATGGTGGGGAGTTTGTCAATCATGAGATGCAGTAATTTTTACATGGTCAGGGCATAATCCATTAAACTACATGCCCCTATTCCCCTCAACAGAATGGGGTTGCAGAAAGAAAAAATAGACATCTCCTGAAAATGGTTCGAGCCACACTATTTGAAGCCAATATACCCCTTGATTATGGGGGCGAATCACTTACAACTGCATCGTATACAATAAACCGTATTCCATCCCACAACTTAGACTTCCATACACCACTTGAAACATTAAACCAAAGTTTGTCCTCACCACTCACACCAAACCTGCCCCCAAAAGTCTTTGGTTATACTACCTTTATGCACATACCAAAACATACCTGCCATAAACTTCAACCATGTGCTCGCTGATGTGTCTTTGTTGGTTATGGTCTCCATCAGAAAGGGTATCGGTGTTTCCATCTACCAACTCAAAAATTGTATGTCACAATGGATGTACAATTCCATGAACACCAGATGTATTTTCCTGCAACAACAACCACAAATCAGGGGGAGGGAAGTCTTGACTTACAGTCTCTTAACCATCAAACTAAGAACATATGTCACACTTTAATTGAACTTGAACCACTCGAACAGGAACCAGCAGAACCAGAACACATGGATGCAACAACTGAGCCAACAACACTTGAGCTTCGACTGCCAACAACACTTGAGCTTCAATCATGTGATCATCCTAATATAGTTGAACCAAATGTATCACAACAAAAATTATCTCCACTTGATGCTTCCATTCCTCATGAGTCACCATCAATTGATGAATATCAGGTAAATCCTAAACCTCCACTCCGAATACTTCCTAATTGTATCACAAGAGGAGTTCGTAGAGTTAGTTATGAACTTGTTTGTACTTTTACCCCTAAATACCCACTAAATAATTATGTATCTTACCATAGGCTATCAAAGGCATGTGAATCATTTGCAAATCAATTGTCTACTGTACATGTTCCTAACAGTGTGCAGGAAGCTATAAAGGATCCTAGGTGGAAAAATGCAATGAACGAAGAAATGAAATCTCTCTAAAGAAATGCAACATGGGACGTTATTGACTTACCTGTTGGAAAGAAACCTATGGGATGTCAATGGATTTTTACAGTCAAATACAAAGCTGATGGTGGAATTGAGAGATTTAAAGCACAACTTATGGCCAAGGGATACAGTCAAACATACGGGATTGATTATGCAGAAACTTTTGCACCAATGGCTAAAATAAACATAGTCCGTATTCATTAGCTGCAAATTTTGATTGGCCACTGTCATAACCTAATTTTGGCCCTTTGGCTTTTAATTTAATTTTTACAGGGTTTTAAAATGAAAAATTCAAAGATCTGAGATTTATTTCGATGAAAAGTATGATTTGTCAACTTCCATGAAAATTAAGGACTACAATATGCTTTTGTCATTCTATCTTTATCTTCAAGATAATCCCTATCTTCAAGATAATCTTTATCTTCGAGATAATCCTTGTCTTTAAGATAATGATAGTTATCCGCTTTCAAATTTGATTCTTAATCAAATTCAAACTTCAAAAAAGAGAATGAGTTTGATTGAAACTTGGTTTCTCACACGTGAAGGGACTCTAGCACTATAAATACATATCTTAGAAGGACGATAAGGGAGGAGGAGAAACAGAGAAAACCCCCAAAAAAAAAAAAGGCCATTATCAGAAACCCTACAAAAAAAATACAAAAAAAGAGGGGGCGCAGCCTAATCGTAGACCAGCCGCTACTGCCCCCTCCCCCAGCTTTTTCCTCTTCTTCCCTAGTCTCATAACCAGCCATAAAACGCCCCCTCCCCTCGTTGGCACAGAGAGCTTCCTTTCTTCTTCCCCGGTTTGCAAGAACAGAACATAGGGGAAGAAGCTCCATCTTCATTTTTTTTTCTTTTCTGGCCCGCAACCAAACCACCCCATCAGCAGCAGCAGCAGCAGCAGAATTGGTTGCCCCTAGTCACGGTAACACTAGAGTTTCATTATCATAGTCGGAGTAGCAGCAGCGTGGTTTCCTTCTCTGCAACCCAGCAACGGCGTGCATATCCTTTTAGCAACAATCCAGCAGTGCGACCAGCCTCGTTTCTGCACCAGCAGCTGATCCCAGTTGTCTCCCTCACCATATCTTTGCCCCATCGCCAGCAGTAGCAGTGTTACCTTCTCTGCACTGGGAGCAACCAGTAGCAGAGGTGTGCAGTCATCACCAGCCATTGCAAATTCCTCAGCCAATATGAGCACGCAAGCCAGCAGCAGCAGAGGAGATCTTCACTTCGGGCATAGGTTACTCCTCCGGCAACAACCTTCTTTCCCTGCAGAGGCTGCACCGATCGTAGCAACACCAAAGGCCAACCTTCTTTCCCTGCAGAGGCTGCACCGATCGTAGCAACACCAAAGGCCACCATTGAGATGATCATCTTCACCCCACCAAAGCTGTCTCCACCGTGAACAACAAGCTGGATCTTCAACCGCGAGCAGCGCCCAACCGTCTCCCTCAGTTTCGCCTCCAGCCACAGCCACGCCAGAGTTCTCTTCTTCTTTCACTGTTTCGCTAAAATTAATTAGCATGTTGCTTGCATGCGTGAATTGTTCACGCATGCATGCAACAGTGGCTAGCCGGGTCACTGGTTTGGACTAGTGACCCGACCCTTTTTTTTAAGTTTTGAGACCGGGCTACATAAATAAAAAAAATAATAAAAGAAAAAAATAGTTTTTCTTTCTCTTAATTCAAATTTTGCGAAAATATTCACTGACACCAGAGTCAGGAGTATCGTATTTTTTTGGATTTGTGCGATATTTACCAACGCCAGATTTAGAAATATTCGTAAGAATTGTTCACTGATGCCAGAGTCAGGAACATGAAAGGAAGAATAAAAAAGGAAAAAAAGGACAAATTATTAGCAATTCTAGACAAAACCAGCAATGCAGTTTGCCTTAGGTAGGACGCTTAAGGGGTGATAGCATCTTCCTTTTTGCGTAACCAGTCCCGTACCATAGAATCTCTGTTGACCAGTTAGGGTTCCTAGTGACCATAATACTAGGTAGCGACCCCTTGAACAAGACATTTTCCCTTAAAAGAACAAGATGCCAGATATCTGTTCTTTTTTTCTCTCCAATTGAGTGATAATTTTTAAGGCCGCCGTGATGTCGGGTGCGACTACATCAATTTGATGCAAAAAATGCATTCCTGCACAGGAATCTCCAAGAAGCATACATGGAGCTGCCTCCGGGATGTCAGTTACAGGTTGAAGGAAGCAAACAAGTTTTTAAACTGCAAAAATCATTGTATGGTTTAAAGCAATCACCAAGAGCTTGGTTTGATAGATTTACAAACTCAATAAAGGCATTTGGATATCAACATAGTAGTTCTGACCATACTCTTTTCATAAAGCACAATGAAGGAAAGCTCACAATATTGATTATATATGTTGATGATATGATTGTGATAGGAAATGACTATTAAAAAGGAAGCCCTGCAAACTTATCTCTCTCGTGAATTTGAAATGAAAGATCTCGGACCTTTAAAGTACTTTATGGGAATCGAGGTCTTGAGATCTAGACATGGTATACTCTTGTCACAACGGAAATACACAATTGATTTGCTTAATAAAGTTAGCATGCTAGCCTGCAAACCGAGTGACACACCTGCTGCTGAAAATGTCAAGTTGAGTGTACTTTCAAATTAGATTCCTGCAAATAAAGAACAATATCAGAGGCTGGTAGGACGATTGACGTATCTTGCACATACTAGACCTGACTTAGCATACTCACTTAGTGTTGTTAGCCAATTTATGCACTCTCCAAGTGAAGAACATATGAAGGCAGTAATATGTATCTTACAATATTTGAAGTCTTCTCCAGGTAAAGAAATTATGTTCATTAAGGGAGATACTTTAAATATTGAAGGCTATACTGATGCAGATTGGGCTGGCTCAATTGATGATAGGCGTTCAACTATAGAATACTTGACATTTGTTGGGGGAAATCTGGTTACATGGCGAAGCAAAAAACAGGGAGTTGTAGCTAGATCTAGTGCGGAAGCAGAGTACAGAGGTATGGCTAAAGGTGTATGTGACCTGTTATGGATTAAAAATTTGTTGCAGGAACTCAAGATTTCACCAACATTTCCTATGAAATTATACTGTGATAACAAGGCTGCATGTGACATAGCTCACAATCCTGTTCAGCATGATTGAACAAGGCATGTGGAGATTGACAGGCATTTTATTAAAGAACAACTAGAAGCACAAATAATTGAAGTTCCTTATGTTCGATCTCAAGATCAACTTGCTGACATTCTCATCAAGGCAGTATCAAGTAAAGTCTTTCACCAAGTGTTAGACAAGTTGGGCATGCAAAATATTTATGCACCAACTTGAGAGGGAGTGTAGCAGATTGTAATTATCTCATATTTTAATTATCTCCTAAAGAGTTGTGATTAGAACTCTTAGTTGTTCGGTTATACACTACCAGAAAACCGGAGAAAAGCAACGGAATTACCGACGGAAAAATTCCATCGGTAATTTATACCGACGGACATAATTCCGTCTCAAAATCTGTCGGTATATACTGACGGCATGATTCCGTCGGTAATGCCGTCGGTATATACCGACGGAATATTTCCGTCGGTATATACCGTCGGTTTCACCGACAGAATATACAGTTCGTCTGGAAATACGCAACGGCATAGTGACGTCAGGCGATTTTACCGACGGAAAGTACCGAGGGATTCAAACTGAGATTGCCGTACAGTGACGTGTTGCTGTCACCGACGGCATCACCGACGGATTCCTTCCGTCGGTGATGCCGTCGGAAAAAACCATTATATGCACCCATCTGCCGACACTCTCATCCTCTGTTTCTCCTTCTTCTTCTTCTTTCCCATCCCACCTCTCCCCTCCCAAACTCCTCCCAAACTGCAGCCAAACACCCATCCCAAACTCTCCATTATTCTCAACACGAGCACTCAAGTTTCTTATATCTTGTACGTGGTCACAATATCCGTTTCTTGTAGATTTTATCATTTTTTTGTAAGTAAATCTATCCTTTTTAGTTTTAATATTTAATTGTGAACTTTATTGTTTTAGTATATGTATTTTGTTAACGTTTGTACTTGTTTAATTGTTATTTGTCAAAGAAACTTGTAGTATGAATGTATAATTTTGTAGTTGTTATAGGTTGTTTTAGATTTTGTCAAATTATATTTGTTTGTAAATTGTTGAAATTTTGTTTGAATTACACCAAATTAAATGTGTCGTTGTGATGAAATAAATAATTAATAGCTTGTTTAAGTGTCTTGTTTAATTGTTATCAATTATATTTCGAAGTTGTGATTAATTCTGTAAATTTATATATGTATAAATTTGTATGTATGAACGTTGATAGTTGATAATTGATAATGAATATTTAACATAAGTGTTGTTTTAGTTTGTTGGATAATGTCGGGGAAAACCAATATTTTTGTTATGTTTTATAGAGGTTCAATAGAAGTCATGGATGATCGTTCATGGATGTATCGGGACTCACCCCAAGGATTGCGGAGGATGGATTATTGTAACGGTGTCCAGGGTTTTATTAATTTCGCAACATCTATTCCGAGGAATTTTACTGATGGCGGTATTAGGTGTCCATGCAGGAAGTGTAAAAATTTAAAGTTTCTGCATCAAGATGTTGTAACGATGCATCTTCTAACCAAAGGGTTCATGGAAGATTACATGTGTTGGTATGCTCACGGAGAACTATTTGTTCCTGATGAGAGCATGGAAGAACAGGTGGTTGGGTCAACTTCTAGTGCTAGTAACATGCATGAAGTTGGAAATGAGAACAGTAATCCTTACAAGAATATGGTTATGGATGCAATGAGAATGAGTAAAGATAATGTCAGGGGATGTCCAATCGTAGAAGAAGAACCTAATGCAGATGCAGCAAGGTTTTTTGATCTGTTGAGAGATTCTGACGAACCATTATGGGATGGCTGCACGAACCACAGTAAATTATCAGCCGTAGCACAGGTGTTCACCATCAAGTCAGATCACGGGTTGAGTGAGGCCGGTTATGACAAGATTATTGAATGGGCGAGAAGTATTTTACCTGAAGGGAACAGGCTGAAAGAGAACTTCTATGCTGCCAAGTCCATGATGAAACCCCTCGGTTTAGGATACCAGAAAATTGATATATGCCCTAACTTCTGCATGTTATACTACCTTGAAAATGCCGAGATGACCGAGTGCATGACGTGCGGGCATTCCCGTTACAAACCCAGAACTGGTAGAGGGAAGACTCTCGTGGCATATAAAAAACTTAGATACTTCCCAATCACACCTAGACTGCAGAGGTTATTCATGTCACCAAGGACTGCTGAGCACATGACATGGCACCAATCACACCATGCGGTTGATGGAGTGATGGTTCATCCTTCTGACGGTGAAGCCTGGAAACACTTTAACAGTATGCATCCTCCCTTTTCAGCTGAATCAAGGAACATGCGTCTTGGGTTGTGTACAGACGGATTCAATCCATTCGGGTCATTTGCTGCTCCTTATTCTTGTTGGCCGGTCATACTGACGGTTTATAACTTGCCACCGGGGATGTGTATGAGGCCGGAGTTCATGTTTTTATCTATGGTCATACCAGGTCCGAGCAGTCCGGGGCGGAATATAGATGTTTGTCTTCGTCCGTTGATTGATGAGTTGACGCAGTTGTGGTCCTCTGGAGCTTTGACTTATGACATCTCGAGGAAACAAAATTTTGTTATGAGAGCGGCTTTGATGTGGACTATCAATGATTTCCCAGCTTATGGAATGGTTTCTGGTTGGAGCACGCATGGAAAGCTAGCATGTCCATATTGTATGGAGAACAACAAGGCATTCACGCTAACAAACGGGGGTAAAGCTTCTTTTTTTTACTGTCACCGTCGTTTCTTGCCACATAACCACAGGTACAGAAAGAACAGAAAGGATTTCTTTGTTGGCAGGGTTGAAAATGATGTTGCACCCCCGCGTCTTTCTGGTGAAGAATTGTTTGATGTTGTGTCAGAGTACGGTGAAATTGTGTTTGGTCTCCAATCAGGTAAGCAGAAGTTTCCTGGTTTTGGTTTGACCCATAATTGGGTGAAGCGAAGTATATTTTGGGAGCTTCCTTATTGGAAGACCAATCTTCTCCGCCATAACCTTGACGTCATGCACATTGAAAAGAACGTGTTTGAGAACATTTTCAACACCGTCATGGATGTGAAGGGGAAGACAAAGGACAACATCAAGGCTAGATTGGATGTAGCGCTGTTCTGTAATCGTAAAAATATGGAGTTGGTTTGTGATGGGTCACGGGTCGCAAAACCAAGAGCAAGCTTCGTGCTAGAGAAAAACGCACAACTACTAGTCTACAAATGGCTTAAGAGTCTGCGTTTCCCCGATGGACATGCCTCGAACATATCAAGGCTGGTTAATACGAAGGAATGCAGATTATATGGAATGAAGAGTCATGACTGCCATGTGTTTATGCAAACACTCATCCCATTAGCTTTTCGTGATTTGTTGCCAAAGGGGATATGGGATGCACTAACGAAGATTAGTCATTTCTTCAGAGATATATGCTCCAGCAAGTTGAATGTTGATCACATTGAGAGGCTTGAAAAGAATATCGTCGAGACAATATGCAAACTTGAGATGATATTCCCTCCATCATTTTTTGACTCAATGGAGCATCTACCCGTACATTTACCGTTTGAGGTAAAAGTTGGAGGACCGGTCCAGTACAGATGGATGTATCCATTCGAGAGGTTAGATATTACAGTTGCTATGACATTTATAATTAAATGTTTTTATTTTTATTTTAATGTTTTTAATTGATAATTTTTTATTAATATATATATATATGCAGGTACTTGTTCAATCTTAAAAAAAAGGTTAAGAACAAGGCGCATGTTGAGGCGTCAATATGTGAGGCGTATATTGTTGAGGAGATCTCAACATTTATCTCATACTATTTCAAACCTCATTTGAGAACGAGGATAAACCATGTTCCACGGCATGATGATGGTGGTGAAGTGCATTCAAGTGGGAACTTGTCAATATTCTCTAATCCTGGACGACCCACACCTAAAAATGCCGTGAGGGGAAGATATTTGTCTGAAATAGAGTTCAGACAAGCACACAATTATGTCCTATTTAACTGTGATGAGCTGAGACCTTTTATTAAGTAAGTAGATGTTCGACTTAAACTTTGTCAAGAGTGTACTATTTATGTTTTGTGATACCATACACTCATATACTTTGGAACAACCTTGCAGGCAACATCGACGATACTTACTGTCCAATAACTCACAGCTGATCGAATCCCAGATCTTTCAATTACAAGATGAACAATTTGCCACATGGTTTAGAACACATGTAAGTCCTAGCACAAACTCATTATCTCTTGCAATGTAATTAATTGTAGTCAATGTTACATAATATCCGTTTATTGATTATTGTTGTATTTAATTTACAAGCTAGGTTTATCAAATGGGAGGTAGTGCTGCTATTTCACTGTCTTTACTATGTTTGGGCCCTGAAAGAAAAGTCAAGTGCTATAATGGATATTTTGTCAATGGATATGTCTTTTATACTGAAGAATACGGGCATGGAAGAAAGACATACAACAGCGGTGTTTGTATTAAGGGATCGACTTCTAGTGAGTTTGAAGTTGACTACTACGGTAGATTGGAAGAGGTCATCGAACTGCAATATCATAGCGAGCAAAATAGAGTGTTTTTATTCAAATGTTATTGGTATGACACAACTGACAAAGGAATCAGAGTAGATCCTCACTATGATCTCGTTGAAATCAATTCAAAAGCTAGACACCGCAACGTAAACAACGTCTTTGTTTTCGCAAAGCAATGCCAACAAGTTTATTACACATACACCCCTTCCTTTAGAAAGGACCGATCAAGAGTTGATTGGTTATCCGTTTTAAAAACAAAACCCAAGGGTCGTGTCGAGGTTGTTCAGGATGAGAACGAAGACACAAGTGTGATAGATGAAGTCTTTCAAGCTAGTGAGTTGGTTGAACCATACCGAGTTGCTCCGTCGATTGACTTAGAAGAAAATTCGAATTTTCGCGTTTTCAACGATAGTCTTGTTGATGTTGACGCAGAGGAGTTGAATGTTGTTCTAAGCTCCACTAGTGGAAAAAAGAATGTTGTTGAAGAAGATGATAACGAAATTGAAGAGTGCGATGAAGCTGATGATAACAATTCAATGGAGGACGAAGATGAAAATTCCGACTAACTAAACATGTTATAAAGCCTTATTTTTATAATGTAATAATTTGAAACATGAAATATTTATTCTTCTTTAAGGGTCAGCCGTTGTTATTGTGTTGTGTGTGTTTTTTAGTTTGCAATTCAAGATTTTTTGAGAGGGTTACATATAAAAAATAAGAAAAATTAAGTGTCGTCGGTAATTCCGTCGGAATTTACCTATATATTACCGCCACTCCCACCCCCCCCCCCCCGCACCGTCTCCTCCCTCTCCCCCCCTCGTCTCCCCCTCCTCCCTCGCCCCCTCCTCTCCCCCCCTCGTCTCCCCTCCTCTTCTCTCCTCTTCTCCTCCCTCTTCTCCTCCCTCTTCTCCTCTTCTCCTCTTCTCCTCTTCTCCCCCTCTTCTCCCTTCCTCTTCTCCCTTTCTCTTCTCCTCTTCTCCCCTCTTCTCCCTTTCACTTCTCTTCTCCTCTTCTCCCTTTCTCTTCTTCTCTCATTTAGTTTTCAAAGGTATGTATTTTTTTTTCTTTATCTTTGTATTTTTTTTATTTTAATTATGATTATTTTTTTTGGTGTTCTTTGTTTTGTATATTGTTTGTAGATAAAATCTTAAATTCAACACATTATTAAGGTAAGCATTTTTTATTCCCAAATTTATTTTGAATTGATATAATGTTTTTTAATTTTGTGTGTTGTGTAGTGTTTTTTAGTTTTTTAATTTTATTTATTAATTTTAGTTTTTTAGTTTTGATATTATTGTTTGTATTGCTATAATTGTTATTGTTGAATTTATGTTAAAAATGTTAATTTATAAATATAATTGTTATTGTTGATTTATTTTAAAAATGTTAATTTATATATATAGAATTGCATTTAATTATTAGTTTATCTTAATTTAGGAAATTATTGTTTGTATTGCTATAATTGTTATTGTTGAATTTATGTTAAAAATGTTAGTTTATAAATATAATTGTTAGAGTTGATTTATTTTAAAAATGTTAATTTATATATATAGAATTGCATTTAATTATTAGTTTATCTTAATTTAGGATATTATTGTTTGTATTGCTATAATTGTTATTGTTGAATTTATGTTAAAAATGTTAGTTTATAAATATAATTGTTATTGTTGATTTATTTTAAAAATGTTAATTTATATATATAGAATTGCATTTAATTATTAGTTTATCTTAATTTAGGATAAAATAATTAAATGAATGTTCATAGTTATAATTCTATATGATGTTATTGAATAAAATGTTGTGTTGATGATGATGAGTTGGGTTGAGATCCAGGATGATTGGATCGGGATGTGAAATAAAATTGGAAGTGTAATATGATTTTGTCGACAACTTGGGACCCCCCAGTACAGGGGAGACTCTGTCGAATTTTTTTTTTAAATAATCAAAGTTAATTATTCGTATACATGTGTGTAGATGCGTAGAATGAAATCTACAGCACGTCGTCAGAAGACGGTTGCAGCTAGTTCTTCTAGCAGCGAGGAGGACGTATCCTTAGGTGCTGATCACGGCGAGGAATCTACGCCAACTTGTGATGCTGCCTCTTCTAGCGCGGTTTCACAGCGCAGAAGCGGTGTGACTTCACAGCGGGGTCAATTCACCCGCAAGTACCAGGCACAATGGAAGGATGACCTCTCAATGTAAGTTTGTTTAGGTTTTAGTTTTTTTTTTTATATACTTATAACATAATTTATGAACAACTAATTAATATTAATTACTACTTTTATTTAATTTAAGGTTTACAAACATTGAGGCTGCAAGGACTATAACATTGGCGTTTAAATCGTCGATGGAGATTCCATTGTTTCAATGGAGCCAGGTTTCCAAACATCCTGAGTGGAAACCTAATATCGATGCATGGTTTAAGCGATTTCAGGTCGGTGTTAATTTTTAATTTCCAGCTTATTTTTAATAAATGATTTTTATAATTTTATATCTTGTACTATTTTTATTTTATATGAATTATTTATATACACAGAACAAATTTGAGTGGGATAGGGCAGACAACAATGTTGTGAGGAGGGTATGGGAGAATCACGCGGCAACTAGGTAACATCAAAAATAATATTTATTTTTGTTTTATAATTTAATGTTTTAAATTCTAATTTGTTACTATGGAAGTAGGTTGCGTGATTTTTGGTATGACACCCAAAAAAAATAAAAAAGACATGCGAGGGATAACGGTCTTGAAGGATGGAATGAGGTGGCGGTTTGGCAGGAATTCAAACCGCCATTCATCTCGGGGGAAATATGGACGGCATATATTGAGCACGTGACCTCAGAGCGGTTCTCACGGCGCTCACAGTCTGGCGCCGACAACCGGAACCGGAAAATTTATGGTTCGGTGACCACGCACACTGGCGGATCCGTCCCATTCAGCGCACATGCAAAGCGGATGGTAAGATTAATTTTATTGAAATATATCGTTAATTAATTTGTCGTTCCTTATAATATATTTAACTTTCAACCTATTTTTTCCTTACAGGCTGCGTCTCTTGGACGTGAACCGAGTCCAATGGAGCTGTTTCTAGAGACGCATGTGCGGAGTCAAGACCGCCAAAAAGGGGTGCAGCAGTTCGTGGACAACCGTGCTCAGCACTTCGTGGTATGTTCGTTCATTCATTTTATTTTGTAAGTTATTATTTTCTTGAATTGCATCTTGAATTGCATTTGATGATTTTTTTACCGATGGAATTTTCAGGAGACCTATAATAGCCGGTTGAGGGAGAGATATGGGGACAATCCGTCGACCCATCCAGATTTCGATCCAGATTTGTGGATGGAGGCGGGATCGTCTGGTGGACCCGATAAAAACAGGGTCTACGGGCTCTCCAACACTACGGCTGACAACTTGCGTTCGACTCGTAGTGTCTCAACTGTTGGAAGCTCTCCATCAGTATCGAACACCCAGTCTGAGGAGTTCATTGCGTTGAAACAAAAATATCAACAACTCTCGACGAATTATGATGAGCTCCGTCAAATAGTCATGGAGATGAGATCAAAGATAGGTGACGATACTTGTGCAGCTTCTTTTTGGCCGTTTGGTCCCGGGAACAACCAGCCTCCTCCTCCTCCGCCTCCTCCTCCAGCTCCGCCGCTATTCTAGTTTAATTTTGTTTTTTAAACACATTAAATTTGTAATGAATATTATTACTTTTACATTTTTAATGTTTAATGCATTTTTATTTGTTTATTAAGGTTTTTTACAATTAATAAATTATTTTTTTTTTATATTTCAAATACCTACCGACGGATATACCGACGGATACTATCCGTCGGTATTTAACAGAGAGTTGCCGAACAATTACCATCCATGCCATCCTTACCGACGGCATCACCGACGGATAATATCCGTCGGTGATTAACTTCCGATGGCATTACCGACGGATAATATCCGTCGGTATTATACAGAGAGTTGCAACAAAATTACAAGCCATGCCATAATTACCGACGGAAAAGCCGTCGGTAATGCCGTCGGAAAGTACCATTAACATTACCGACGGAAACGCCGTCGGTAATTTTCCCACGGGGAATTTTTTTGGCGCGCGCGTATCCGTCTGTATTACCGTCGGTGTTTCCGTCGGTGGGTGGGTTTTTTTATTTGCGACAGAATTAGCGACGGAAATGGGATTTACCGACGACTGTTATACCGACGGATCACTTCCGTCGGTGAGTCCGTCGGTATTGTTTTCACCGACGGATTTCATTGCTATCACCGACGGAATTAATCCGTCGGTAAAACTGGATAATGTTGTAGTGATATTTCATGTTTATCACTTACAATGTTTATCTCTTATTCTTTAGGAGATAAACCTGTACAAGGGACTATAAAGAAGCTTGTGTTCTTGTATTCAAAGTATGAATGAAAAACGTAAAATAGATTACTCAATTCTTTAAATTTCTATACCTCTAGTGGAAGAATTGCCGGGGGAACTAATGGGAGCTGTGATGTTTTTAAAAGTGGATCTATGATCAGGTTACCATCAAATAAAAATGGCATGTCAGGATACCTACAAAACTGAATTTCATACACACAATGACCACTATGATTTTATAATTATGCCTTTTGGCTTGACCAATACACTTGTGACATTTCAAAGCGTGATGGATGAAATATTCAAAAGCACCTCAGAAAATTCATATTGGTATTTTTTGATGACATTCTTTAAGTATAGTAAGTATATGGCAGAACACTTGGAGCATCTACAATGAGTGTTTGACTTACTTGGAACTCATAATTTGTTTGTCAAGGAAAGTAAGTGTGAATTCTGCAGCAATCAAGTCAAGTACATGGCCATGTGTGATCTCTCAGGCTGGGGTAGCTATTGACCCAAATAAAATACAGGCCGTATTGGATTGGCCAATGCCACAAAACATCAAACAATTGAGAGGGTTCGTAGGGATAATTGGATATTACAAGAGGTTTATGGCACTATATGCTGACTTTTAACCCAGCTACTGAAGAAGGATGCTTTAAAAAGGGATGCTACAGCTAGTGAGGCTTTCAATCACCTCAAGAGAGCCATGACAAATCCTCCAGTACTAGCATTACCAGATCGCGACAAGTTGTTTATCATTGAAAATGATGCATCAGGTAATGGCATGAGGGTAGTTTTAATGCAAGAAGGACATCCATTGGTTTTCATCAACAAGACCTAGGGACCTAGACAACAAGCATTATCTACATATGAGAGGGAGATGCAAGTAATACTGTAGGCTGTATCAAAATGGAAACACTACCTTTGGGGCAGGCATTTCAAAATCAGGACAGACCATATAAGCCTTGAATATCTTATGGACCAAAAGAAAACTCACTCCTCTCAACATCGTGGCTAACTAAGTTGCTAGCTTATGATTATGATATTTAATATATACTAGAGTGGTAGGGAAAATGTGGCAGCTGATGCCTTATCTAAATGGTTAGCAGTGAATTGTGTGCATTAGCTATGTCTAGCATTTCTACTGACATCATGGAAGTTATCAGAAGAACTTGGGAAACAGATGCCAACCGCAGGGCCATTAATTATTCAAGAACTACAGAAGGATCCTGCAACACATCCACACTACCAGCAGGTCAACAATCATCTCAATAAAAAGGGAAAGATAGTGGAGGGACACAAACCTACCCTGCAAAATAAACTCATTGCCCTAAACCATGACACTGCTATGGATGGCCATTCAGGAGCCTTGGTGATTGCCAAGAGGGTGGGGGGTCTTTTCTATTGGAAGCATCAACAAAGACTGATTAGACAATTTGTGAGAGAATGTCCTATCTACCAGAGAAGTAAACCAGAAAATATCAATAGTGCGCAGAATGGAGAAGATTGGAACTCTGACTTATAAGCTGCAACTACCTTCTTCATAAGATTGTTCAGAAGGACGTGCCAATTAACCCTCATGAGCATTCCTTCCAACCTCAAGCTCTTTTAGATCAAAGAATGGTTAAAAGAGGCAATTAAGCAACAACTCAGCTATTGATTCACTAGAAGAGTTTATCTCTAGCAGATGCCACTTGGGAGTTTGCTGAGGTTTCCCACTTTCTTCTTTATGGAAAAGGTCGATTTGCAGGAGGGGGTATTGTCACAGGTTTGATTGAAAGTGAAGAAGAAAAGAAACGAAGAAATGAAGATGCAAGGACTGAAGTAACTGTCTTTCAAAAATATGATCATTGTTAAACACACCGTTTCCCTTGATTAATACGCAGCGCTTGGTAGAATAAATGTTATTTACCTATTATTTCCTTTGCTTTTTTACACCATGTGCCTTGTAACAGAAGAATGCATTGCTTATAAATGATAACTGAAAATAGGCATAACATATTCCAAGCAATGATGAAGAATTTATGATCCTAGAACTGCGTGGCAATTCTTTTGTATCTCTCTCAATTCAGTTACAGGACCTTGTCCTACCACCTTGGCCTAGAGCCTTTCTTTTTTTTCACTGAAATCATCCCTGGATAATATCCAGGTAGGCTCCATTAATATATCCCTTGTACATCCGATATCTATGGTGTAAAGAACGTGTTTCTTGGGCTGCTATTATTGGTTTGAATTTTAGAATGAGTTTCCAGAGAGAAGCTTTAATGGGTCTTTGGAGATGATAGATACTGCGATTCTGGCTGATAATTTTGTGGTACCTAATATTTTCAAAATGGAGAGGGGTTCATAGGGATGTAATGAAAATGGAATTTGATAGGTGTGTGTTTGTTTGAAGTAACCTTGATGACGCGTATAGAAAATGTGGGATTTTAAAGGATGCAAGGAAAGTGTTTGATAATATGCCTGACAAGAACGTAGTTACATGGAATTCCATGATTGGAAGTTATGTCCAAAACGGGTTCGATGCCCAGTCAAGTTACATTATTGAGCTTTCTTTAAGCATCAGCTAATTTAGGTGCCAGATGAAGAGGGTAAGCAATTCCATGCGATTGCTGTTTCGGGTGGATATGAATTGGATAATATAGACGAGAGAACACCTAGCTCGTATGATGAAAATTGGTTCTTAAGACAAAACATAAACAACACATCAAGCATGTCTCTTAACGTTTGTGTGATTCACCATATCACAACAGCAATAACTTAGTAGACTTTTTTTGACATGTTGTTTCTGTCAGCTCTATGCTGTTTTAATGTCTTTCTGACCATGACTAGGCGACGACAAAAGACTTCAGCAGCGCCAGATAATACCCATCACCTACCCTGTTTCCTTCTCGAGGATGCTTAAAATCATTCTTCTATGGTTGGCTCATCGATCAAGCCGTCTGCCTCGAGATACAAATCCAAATTCTGAGTCGTTGGTTCAATCCACGCATGTCAATGATTTCCTTCATAGAAATATGCATGTGGATCATATAGAAGCATCCATGTCTGGTCAATTGATTGCGCCATTTAATCCCCTTAATTCATATAAGATTGAAAGCACGAGTGTTGTGCCTGGTAACACTAATTCAGATTACCTTTCAAGCTGCCGTGTTGTGCCTGGCAACACTAATTCAGATGACCATTCAAGCTGCCGTGTTGTGCCTGGTAACACTAATTCAGATGACCTTTCAAGACACGAATTCAGATGACCTTTCAAGCTGCCGTGTTGTTCCTGGTAACACTAATTCAGATGACCTTTCAAGCTGCCTAGCTAGGTTTGGTCCCTCAGGTCAAGAAGGGGTTGGTCAAGCTGCTTACCAAAGAAAAAGAAGAAAGCGTATGCCATTTCAATTGACCAGACATGGATGCTTTTGTGATATGTTTTCTTTCATCTTTTGGATTAGCGCTTAGTATTTCCCCTTTTTACTGCTTTTTAAAATCCCACGTCAATATTTTTGCAGGGGGTGTCGAGGAATATTCTGATTTTGGTGATAAGAGCTTCTAGTGCCATCACTGTGGTGCGCTTTTTTGGAATCAAGAGAGACTTGCAAATTCATCTCGAGCGACGCCTCTTTTCTCTCCTTGTTGTGTGAATGGAAAAGTTAAACTGCTGCCGTTAAAACCAACCCCTATGTTTCTTGATTTTCTTCTTGATCCTGGCAATGGATCCATATTGAAAAAGTTCCGCGAAAATATTCGCGCATATTACCCAAAAAAAGAAAAAAGGTCTTCTTGTTTCGTGTTTCGTTGTAGCATGTGAGGAGAATCAGCATGGATTCAAGCCGTGTAATTATGGTTTTGTCCTTCATTACTCTTAACAATTGTTTTGGCACTAGAGGTAATATTATATTTTTCATGGTATCTAAATATCATTTCATAATTGATCAGGGGCAAAGATGTCATTCCAAATTATAATGCACAGTGAAAATACTCTTTTGCTCTTGAAATTTGATAAAAAAAAAAGGTGATCTTTTGCTAAGGGTTTTTTTCATCCTTTTCTTTTAATTTGCAAGTGAAATAACGTTTATACCCTTGGGTGCTCAGAAAAAAAAAAGCCTTGCAAGGAGGGGTTTATTTGTCTTTGCATTATTTTTGTACTGTAAAATTACATTATTGACCTTTGACTTTCCGGATTTAAAGCATAGCTTATGAGGGTGTTTTGGTCTTTGCACCATGGTTTCTTAGTAATAATGGTATTGTAACCCCGGAAAAAAAATATAATCAAAGTTGCTTAAATTGCAAACTAACTACATGAGAAATAAAAGTGAAGAAATTCATGCATATGGTTAAATAAAAACAGGAATTCAGAAATTTTTGAATATAAATTTCCAGGAGAAATAATTCGAGACATTATAAATAAACCTGGTAATGTTGAGGGTTGGATTTAATTGAAGAGAATAATACACTTAAAGGAAATGGGGCATAAATGCAAATAAGAGAAATTATAGAGTATAAATACTCTTCTCCTTACCAAAAATCTGTAGCAACCATAAGGAAAGAAAATAGGAAGTTTTGTATCCATTATTGCAAAATCAAGAGAGAAATACTAAAATTTCAAGAACCCATCCAAGATTAAGGGTTTATAGATGGAATAAACACTTGTGAGCAAGGGATTAACAAGAAAATTGAACAATAAGAGAAGAAGGAGGGCCGGCTGTCACTAGAAAAGAAAGGAGGGAGCTGAAAATCTTCAACTGGTTGAAGATCAAAATCTTAATTCGTACTGGGTAAGGTGTTCTAAACATGATCTTAAAATTCATTTCAAATTCGATAATGAATTGATGCCTTGATATTGAATTATAGGTTAGGGTTGTTAGACATGAATTGGGGAAAAAGTATTTGTTGTTAAAATTAAGTTAATTCATATGTGGTATATGATGGGGGGTGTGAAACCAAAATAATTTACCCAGAAAATTTAGTTTGTGAAAGTATTGTGTGAAGGGAAGGGGGTGACGAATCTGGACAGACTTGTCTACTGACTTTCGGTGAGATTTCGAGCAGGAGGATGAGGGAATTAGGATCGGGTTCCTCATAGAAATTGTAGTTTTGGATATTAGCTAACCAAGGAAACTGGTCTTGCTCAATTTGGAGTTGTAGCGCTCCAGTTATGGGTCACCAACCGATACTGAGTCGTGACTGATTCTGTAGGGCAGTAGAACTAATTAGTTGATGAGCAATGTTGACTATCTTGGAGGCAAAACTGGGTGCTCCTTCCTTTAGAGAACTTATAGCCTCATGTCTTAGCTTTCCAACGAGATCAATCTCATTTAAAATGGAGTTCTAGAACTCTAGATATAGTTAAAAATCTGATGAGTGTTCAGACTGTAACAGTTCAATGTCTAGATATTAACAGTTGGACAATAATAGTTCAATGTCTAGAGAGTAACACTTGGACAGTAACAGTTCAATACCTTAATAGTGTGTTGATTTGAAGATTTTATCTACAAACAATACACAAAACAAAAAACACAATAAAAATAATCATAATTAAAATAAAATAAAAAAAGTAAAAAAATACAAAGATAAAGAAAGGAGAATCATACCTTTTAATATGTTGAAAACTACAATCAAAACAATAAAAATTTATGAGGAACGCAGAGGAGAAGAGAAGATGAATGAGGAGGAACGAAGAAAAAATGATGAGGGGGGGTTGGGTTTTATACTGTAATTTTACCGACGGATTTGTCGACGAAAATTAGAATAATATTTTCTTGGGTAGTGGCATTAATTTCCATCAGTAATTTCCGTCGATATTTTTTGAATCTAGCTCTAAAATTTTAAAAAACCTTCCACAATTTTCGAAGTCCGTCGGCACGTCTGTCGGTATATAGGTGTCAGAGCACGCGCGCATTGGATTTGCAGCTTCTGTTGGTGATGCTATCGGTAAATGGGTCGAGTGACCTGGCACTCTGGTAGTCGCACGTATTGGAATTTGCACCGTCGATCGGTGATTCCATCAGGGACAATATCGGTGATTGTGGCATGGGCAGTAATGTTTTTGCAACTCTCGGTAAAATACCGATGGCCACAAACCGTCGGTATAGTCGTCGGTGATTGTGGCAAACGCTTAAATTGCAAACTTACCACACAGCACAATAACAATAGCAAAAAATTATAAAATAAATATTTTATGTTCCAAAATATCATCAATAATATTACATTATAAAAAAAGGCTTTACACTTTCGTGTTTTGATCATATTTAGTCAAAATTTTCGTCTTCATCCTCAATTGAATTGTTATCAGTTTCATTGCACTCTTCAATGTGGTTATCATCTTCTTCATCAACATTCTCTAGTCCACTAGAGCTCAAAACAACATTCAACTCCTCTGCGTCAACATCAACAAGACTATCATCGAAAACATGAAAATTTGAATTTTCTTCTAAGTCAATCAAAGGAGCAACTCGGTATGGTTCAACCAACTCACTAGCTTGAAAGACTTCATCTATCACACATGTGTCTTCGTTCTTATCCTGAACAACCTCGACACGACCCCTAGGTTTTGTTTCTAAAACGGATAACCAATCAACTCTTGATCGGTCCTTTCTAAAGGAAGGGGTGTATGTGTAATAAACTTGTTAGCATTGCTTTGCGAAAACAAAGACATCGTTTACGTTGCGGAGTCTAGCTTTTAAGTTGATTTCAACGAGACCATTGTGAGGATCTACTCTAATTCCTCTGTCAGTTGTGTCATACCAATAGCATTTGAATAAAAACACTTTATTCTGCTCGCTATGATATTGCAATTCGACGACCTCTTCTAATTTCCCATAGTAGTCAACTTCAAACTCACTAGAAGTCGATCCCTTAATACAAACACCGTTGTTGTATGTCTTTCTTCCATACTCGTATTCTTCAGTATGAAACACATATCCATTGAAAAAATACTCGTTATAGCACTTGACTTTTCTTTCAGGGCCCAGGCTTAGTAAAGACAATGAAATAGCAGCACTACCTCCCATTTAATAAACCTTGTATATCAAATACAACAATAATCAATAAACGAACATTATGTAATATTGACATACAATTACCTTGCAAGAGATAATGAGTTTGTGATAGGACTTACATGTGTTCTAAACCATGTGGAAAATTGTTCATCTTGTAATTGAAAGATTTGAGATTCAGGCACTTGTGAGTTATTGGACAATAAATATCGTTGATGTTGCCTGCAAGGTTGTTCCAAATTATATGAGTTTATTATATCACAATATATAAATAGTACACTCTTGACAAAGTTTAAGTAGTACATCTACTTACTTAATAAAAGGTCTCAACTCATCACAGTTAAATAGAACATAATTGTGTGCTTGTCTGAACTCTATTTCAGACAAATATCTTTCCTTTATGGCATTTTTAGGTGTGGGCCGTCCAAGATTGGAGAATATTGACAAGTTCCCACTTGAAGGCACTTCACCACCATCATCATGTCGTGGAACACGGTTGATTCTCGTTCTCAAATGAGATTCGAAATAGTACGAGATAAATGTTGAGATCTCCTCAACAATATAGGCCTCACATATTGAAGCCTCAACATGCGCCTTGCTCTTAACCTTTTTCTTAAGATTGAACAAGTACCTGCATATATAGAATTAAACAAAAATTATCAATTTAAAAAAACAATGAAAAAACTTTTAATTATGAATTACATTGCAACTATAATATCTAACTTCTTGAATGGATACATCCATATATACTGGACCGGTCCTCCAACTTTTACCTCATATGGTAAATGTACGGGTAGATGCTCCATTGAGTCAAAAAATAATGGAGGGAATATCATCTCAAGTTTGCATATTGTCTCGACGATATTCATTTCAAGCCTTTCAATGTGATCACCATTTAACTTGCTGGAGCATATATCTCTAAAGAAATGACTGATCTCCGTGAGTGCATCCCATATCCTTTTTGGCAACAAATCACGAAAAGCTAATGGAATGAGTGTTTGCATAAACACATGGCAGTCATGACTCTTCATTACATATAATCTGCATTCCTCCGTATTAACCAGCCTTGATATGTTCGAGGCATGTCCATCGGGAAAATGCAGACTCTTAAGCCATTTGTAAACTAGTAGTTGTGTGTTTTTCTCTAACATGAAGCTTGCTCTTGGTTTTGCGACCCGTGACCCATCACAAACCAACTCCATATTTTTACGGTTACAGAACAACGTTAAATCCAATGTAGCCTTGATGTTGTCCTTTGTCTTCCCCTTCACATCCATGACGGTGTTGACATGTTCTCAAACATGTTTTTTTCAATGTGCATGACATCAAGGTTATGGCGGTGGAGATTGGTCCTCCAATAAAGAAGCTCCCAAAAGATACTTTGCTTTACCCAATTATGGGTCAAACCAAAACCAGGAAACTTCTGCTTACCTGATTGGAGACCAAACATAATGCCACCATTCTCTGATACAACATCATGCAATTCTTCACCAGAAAGACGCGGGGGTGCAACATCCTTTTCAACTCTTCCAACAAAGAAATTCTTTCAGTTCTTTCTGTATCTGTGATTCGGTGGCAAGAAACGACGGTGGCAGTAAAAAAAAGAAGCTTTACCTTCGTTTGTTAGCGTGAATACCTTATTGTTTTCCATGCAGTATGGACATGCTAGTTTTCATCAAAGTCGCTCCCATAACAAAATTATGTTTCCTCGAGATATCATAAGTCAAAGCTCCAAAAGACCACAACTGCGTCAACTCATCAATCAACGGTCGAAGACAAACATCTATATTCTGCCCGGACTGCTCGATCCTGGTATGACCATAGATAAAAACATGAACTCCGGCCTCATACACATCCCTGGTGGCAAGTTATAAACCGTCATTATGACCGGCCAACAAGAATAAGGAGCAGCAAATTGGAGGCCCAGTCCAATATAGATGGATGTATCTATTCGAGAGGTTAGATATTACAGATGCAATGCAATTATTAATGTATTTTCATTGTTTTTCTTAATTGAAAATGTTTGTTTAATTTCATGTAAGTACTTGTTCAATCTTAAAAAAAAGGGTTAAGAACAAGGCGCATGTTGAGGCCTATATTGTTGAGGAGATCTCAACATTTATCTCGTACTATTTCAAGCCTCATTTAAAAACAAGAATCAACCGCATTCTACGAAATAATGATGGTGGTGAAGTGCCTTCAAGTGGGAACTTGTCAATATTCTCCAATGTTGGACGACCCATACCTAAAATTGTTATAAGGGGAAGATATTTGTCTGAAATAAAGTTCAAACAAGCACACAATTATATGCTATTTAACTACGATGAACTGAAACCTTATATTCAGTAAAAATATATATTACTTAAACTTTGTTATAAATGGACTATCTATCTATTGTAATATCACAAACTCATAGGTGATTGAATCCCAAATTTTTCGATTACAAGATGAACAATTTGCCACGGGGTTCAAAACACATGTAAGTACTATCACAAACTTATTATGTACCATGGTACTTAATTTCATTACAGAATTCTTGTTTACTGTTTATTTTTTATGTACAAGGTTTATCAAATGGGAAAGAAAGTAAGTGTTTCATTGTCTTTACAAAGCCTAGGTTCTGAAAGAAAAGTGAAGTGCTACAACAGGTATTTTGTCAATGGATATGTGTTTCATACTGAAGAATACAGGCATGGAAAAAAGACATATAACAGTAGTGTTTGTGTTAAGGAATCAACTTGTAATAAGTTTGAAGGTGACTATTATGGTAAATTAGAAGAGGTCATTGAATTACAATATCATAACGAGCATAATAGAGTGTATTTATTCAAATGTTATTGGTATGACACCACTGACAGAGAAATCAGAGTAGATCCCCACTATGGTCTGGTCGAAATTAACTCAAAAGTTAGACTCTACAACGTAAATGATGTCTTTGTTTTTGCCAAGCAAGTCCAACAAATACACCCTTTCTTTTAGAAAGGATCGATCAAGAGTTGATTGGTTATCCATTTTAAAAACGAAACCCGGTGGTCGTGTCGAGGTTGTTCTAGATGAGAACGAAGACACAAGTGTGGGAGATGATGTCTTTCAAGTTATTGAGTTGGTGGAACCGTATCGAGTTGCTCCATCAATTAACTTAGAAGAAAATTCAAATGTTCACGTCTTCGATAATAGTCTTGTTAATGTTGACGCTGATGAGTTGAATGTTGTTCTAAGCTCCAATGGACAAGCACAAGTCGATGAAAATGATGATGATATCAACATTGAAGATTGCGATGGAGCTAATGATGATTCAATTGAAGAAGAAGAAGATACTTTTGACTAACTATTAGAACACGAAAGTTTAAAGGAATTTTTTATCATGTAATATTTATGGATGAAATTCTATACAAAAAAATAATTATTTTATAATTATTATGTGAACTGTTGTTATTGTGTTGTGCATGCAGCTTTCAATTTAAGTGTTTGCAGGATAGACATGAAATATAGACACAATATGTTATTCACTATGCACATCATCGATGGAAACACCGACAAATTATGTTCGTTGGTGTATTCCAAAGGCGAAGAGAACTGTTCACACATCACCGATGGAAACACCGACATAATGATTTCGTCGGTGTATTCAAGAGGTGAAGAGAATTATTCGCACATCACCGATGGAAACATCGACGGACACAGTTCGTTGGTGTATTCTAGAGGCCAAGGGAACTGTTCCCATCTCATGCCGGTAATGTTAATTAAAGTCCTCTGAATCAGTTGCAGGTTACCGAGGGAATTACCGATGGACTGCATAACCCAAAGTGCGGGTAATTAATGCATCTTTGACTGTGTATACTATTTAAAATTAGCTAGGGAATTACCGATGGATTGTGAAAATTCTGAAGGGTTTTTTGAAAATCTTAGTGCAAAATGAAAATTTCAAGGTTAATTTACCGAGGGAATCACCGACGGATTAATTAAAAATAATTTAATTTAATATTCCTTGGGTGATTTCGTCGGTAAAAACACGTTATAAAAACCAGTGAGCACCCCTTCAGTGAATTGTTTCCTCTCGTTCAAATATCTTCAATCGCATTTCATTTTTTCCTCTCAATTCTAGTGTTTTGCTTCAATTTCTAGTTCTATCTTCATCTTCAAAGTTTAAAAGGTATGTATTATGATTCTCCTCACTTGTTATTATTTTCTATTTTTTGTCTTTTCATCGGTTTATTAACAATATTTTTTTTTTGTATTGTACATAGATAAAGCCTAAAAGTAAACACACTATTAAGGTAAGCATTTTGCATTCCTAACGTCTATAGTTTTTTTTTGTATTAATTTGTTGCCTATTTTATTGTTTTTATTGCAATAATGATTGATTGTTTTATTTAATTTTAATTGTTATTGTTGAATTTGCCGTATAAATGTTAATTGAATATATAAGATTAAATTTAATTGTTTTATCTCAATTTTATTGTATATATTGCATTATAGAATGTTTGATTGTTTTGTTGAATTTTAATTGTTATTGTTGAATTTGTTGTATAAATGTTAATTGAATATATAGGATTAAATTTAATTATTTTATCAAAATTTTGTTGTGTATATATTGTATAATAGATTGTTTGATTGTTTTGTTGAATTTTAATTGTTATTGTTGAATTTGCCGTATAAATGTTAATTGAATATATAAGATTAAATTTAATTGTTTTTTTTTTCTATATTTTATTGTTAAATTTGATTTTTTCTATGTAGATGTTAGCTTATATATGAATTTTTTTCTCTATTTTATGATTAGAAATATTATATTATCACATTGAAAATGAGATGAAATTGAATAATTTGAAATTTATGGTATAAATAAAATAAAATCAAATGGTTTATGAAATATATCTTGTCAATATATGTAGGTTTGAACAATTTGGGTACTCTCTAATATAAGGAAGGTGCTGCCAAATTTTTTTAAAAAAATCGAATTTGATTGTGTAATTATTCATGAAATTTGTGTAGATACGTAGAACAAAATCAACAACACGTTGTGAGCACATAGTCGCAGCTAGTTCTTCTAGCAGCGATGATGACGTGTCATTAGGTGCCGAAGAAGAAGAGGCACTTGTGGCGACTCACGACGCTGGCTCTTCCAGCGCGGTTCCACAACATAGAGGCAGTGTGCCTTCACAACGGAGTCAATTCAACCGCAAGTACGAGGCACATTGGAAGGACGACCTTTCAATGTAAGTTTGTTTTTATATTAGTTTTTTTTCTTTTAACGTAATTTGTGAACAACTAATTAATATTTCATTAATTTTATTGATTTTCAGGTTCACAAACATTGAGGCCGCCCGAGTAATAACATCAGCATTTAAATCATTGATGGAGATTCCATTGTTTCAATAGAGTCAAGTTTCCAGACATTCTAACTGAAGATCTTATATCGATGCATGGTTTAAAAGATTTGAGGTTAGTGTTAATTTCAAATTTTAACTATTTTTTATGTTATATTGAAATTATTGATTTATTTTTAATAAATTATTTATACATAAAACAAATTTGATTGGGATAGAGCAAATGACAATGTTTGCGAGGAGGGTGTGGGAGAATCACGCGACAATTAGGTAACATTCGAAAACGATAAGGTATTTTTTTTTAAAAAAATTATATATTATATTCTAATTCGTCATTAACTCATATAAAATTTGTTAATGGATGTAGGTTGCGTGACTTTTGGTATGAAGCGCAGAAAAAAACAAAAAAATACGCCAGAGATAATGGTCTACAAGGCTGGAATGACGTGGTAGTTTGGAAGGATTTTAGGTTGTCATACATCTCAAAGGATATATGGGTGCAATATATCCACCACGTGATGTTTGAGTGATTCACACGACGCTCACAGTCTGGTGCCGAGAACCAGAATTGGCAAATTCACGATTTGGTTACCACGCACATCGGCGGCTCCGTTCTGTTCATTGCGCACGCGAAGCGGATGGTAAGATTAATTTTAATGACATCTATCTTTAATTATTTTTTTGTTATTTATAAATATATTTAACTTGCAACATTTTTTTTCTTACAAGCTATGTCTCTTAGACGTGAGCCGAGCCCAAAGGAGCTTTTTGTGGAGACACACATGCGGAATGCAGACCGCTAAAAGGGGGTGCAATAGTTTGTTGATAATCGTGCTCAACACTTCATGGTATGTTCATTCAAACATTTTCTTTCATAAGTTATTATTTGCTTGAATTGAATTTGATGATTTCCTTTTTAATTTTCAGGAGACATATAATAGCCAGTTGAGGGAGAGATACGAGGACGATCCGTACGTCGACCCACCCGGGCTTCAATCCGAATTTATGGATGGAGGCAAGATCGTCTGGTGGACCCGATAGAAATCAGGTGTATGGACTCTCCAACACTACGGCTGAAAACTTGTGGGTGGCCCATATTGTCTCAACCATTAGGAGCTCCCAATTGGTATCGAGCACCCAGTCTCAGGAGTTTGTGGTCTTGCAGCAACACATGGCTCATCTCATCGAAAAATATGAGTAAATCTAGGCGGATTATGAACAACTCCGCCAAATGATCATGAACATGAGATCACAAATGAGTGGTACGTGTGAGCCCCCTTTTTGGTTGTTTGGTCCCGAAAACGACCAACCTCCTCTTCCTCCTCCTCCAGCGCCGCCATTGTTCTAGTTTAACTTTTATTTGTACAATTAAAATTGTAATGAATATTTGGATTTTATATTATTCAATTATATTTTTACATCTTTCAATTTTATACAATTTTATTTGCTTAATTATTTTTTTACTATTATTCTATACAATTTTATATTAATTATTCTACACAATTTGTTTTAAAAAAATATTTTTAATTATCACCGACGGACTTCCAAACAGACGCAATCCATCGGCATTTTCCAAAGAGTTGTAAAATATTTATTGCATATGCCACAATCATCAACAAAATTAATCTGTTAGTATATTCCAGAGAGTTGGAAAAAAATTACTTTATATGCCATTATCACTGATGGAAACATTCCATCGGTATATTTCCAGCGGGAAATTGTTTTTGGCACGCATTTTTCGTCTATAAAATCATCGGTTTTTTAATTTTTTTTTTTACCGATAGAATTAGTGACAGATAATGAAATTACCGATGGACGTATTCTGTTGGTGAAGTAGGTAAAATTTTCACCGACATAATAGTAATCTCACGCCGACAGAAAAATTCTGTCAATAAAACTGTTACATGTTGTAGTGTTTCTTTTAGTATAGCAAATCATAGACATTGGCTTTTAATTTGCTTTTGTACTATTTTTAGAGATGGAATTTCATTTCAAATCCAATTCTTGACACTTAAAATTATTTCAAATATGATATTTTATTAAAATCTAAATTGAATTGAGAGAGTTACAAATGAAATCAATTTTGCTAAAAAAATCTATTGTAGCTTTCAAAAAATAAATTTTAAAGTAAAAGATATTAAAACTTCAATAGTAATGAGAGAGGCAGAAGTTTTGGTAGGATGTACGATTAAAATACCATAATAATTTTTTTGGGGAACAAGATTACCATATTGATGAGTAATGGTTGAGCTGCGACAGAAACGTAATCATTTGTTATAAACTTTATGTGCTTTGTTTCTCTATTTATTCTAATTATTAATTTTCATTAATTGCAAATAAAAATATTATATTTTAACTATGTTTTTATTTTATTTTTTTGTTACTTGGAGTTGATGATGTGATATTTTCTTAACGCTGGTGATGTATCAATTGTCTATAATTCATTATATTCTTGTTCTTTTATTCTTGTTTTTTACAGTAATGAGAAGGTTTACGAATGCAGTGTTCATTGTCTAGGCGAGTTATGTGCCGGACATCAAATTTGAAAAAAAATATATTTGTGGCGCCTTAATAAATAAGAATATTATAGAATGTGTGTATATATATCTAGATAAATAGGAATTACTATAGGATTATTCCAATGTTGTGATTCCTACAGTTACTACCTCATACATATAAATAGAAAATGTTGGCTAAGAGATAATTCAAGTCATTTTATTATTTTCAACTTGGTATTAGAACCCTAAATAAATTAAAACTCTTTCTCTCCCCTCTGCTATGGACTCTTCTTCCTAGCCACTCGCTGCCTACCCCTCTACAGCATCGTCGTAGCTGATTTTCTCCTTTGCTGCAACACCACAGTCAACAGATGGTGGTCAAGCTCTTGTTAACCCAAACAACACTCATCTGCTGCAACACCACTGCTGCCAACACCATCTCAGCCTCCCTCGGCCTTTTTCTCACAGTGTCATCCATGGTCTCCAGGTAGCCATTATAACCAAAATTCTGGTCACAGGGGTCGTTTTTGTGGAGGATGGAAAACTCATAATCGTGGCTATCTCAATCATGGATCTAACGGGTATAACTCTAGTCAAAATATTAACAGTAATCATTTTGGGTCTGGATAGTTTGTTGTATAGAATTTTGGGCAACAAGGCAATCGTTTTGGGGACTCTAGTTAGTGGTCCAATCCGTAGAAAATAAAATGTCAGCTTCGCTATAGTTTTGGGCATTCAACATAGCAATGCCCCCAACTATCCAATCATAATATGCAAGCCAATGCTAATTTGGTGTAATACTCAATTTGAGAGTACTCCTATTACTTGGTTTCCTAATATTGGTGTTAATCAGCATGTGACACCCGACATTGCAAATATGGCGAGCTTAAAACCTTATACTGGTACTGATCAACTGCATGTTGGAGATGATAAGGGCCTCGCTATCTCTCATATTGCCCATTCTAAAATCCACGCACCTAAACGTACATTCACTTTATCCAACATTCTACACGTACCTCATATTAAAAAGCCTTTGTTACCTCCTAATGTGTTTTTTGAATTCCATCCTTTTGTGTTTTATGTTAAGGATCTAATAACCAAGGAGGTGTTTCTTTCCGGTCATATTAGAGATGGTCTTTACATTATGTCTAAGTCCTCTGCCACCTCATTGCCTCAAGCTTTCTTGACTGCACGTCGATCCACTTATACTGATGTCTAGCACCACCGACTTAGGCATCCTAGTTCACGGATTTTAAGTTTACTAGTATTAAATAAAAAAGTGTCATGTACGTCAAAACAATTTCATTTTGACTGTCAGGATTGTATGTTAGAAAAATCATCGCATCTGTCTTTAGGACCTACGAGTTACAAAACGTCAGCTCCTCTTGAATTAATTTATAGTGATGTTTGGGGACCTTCCCCCATGTTGTCCTCTGATGGTTTTTGGTATTTTGTTATATTTGTTGATGCTTATACGAAGTATATTTGGTTCTTTCCTTTAGTTGCAAAATATGATGTTTTCACTATTTTCCATCAATTTCAAACTCAAGTTGAGCATTAGTTTTCTGTAAAAATTAAATCTGTTCAAACAGACTGGGGTGGCGAGTATCGTAAATTAAATACATTTTTCAAATCTATTAGCATTCACCATCATTTGATCTGCCCACATACTCATGAATAGAATGGCATGGTTGAACGTCGATACCGACATATTGTTGAAACCGACCTTACGCTTATGGGTCAATGTAAAGCCCCTCTAAAATTCTGGTGCTATGTATTTGAAACTTTTGTTTATTTAATAAATCGTATGCCAACTCTTGTTATTAATTACAAGTCACCTTTTGAATGTCTTTTCCGGTCGACTCTTGACTATAGTTTTCTTCGTACTTTTAGGTGTCTCTACATTCCTTTTCTTCATCCTTATAATGCCCATAAACTCGATTTTTGTTCCTCTCCTTGTGTCTTTCTTGGTTACAACACCTCCCATTTAGGTTATTGTTGTCTCGATTTATCATCCTATCATATCTATATGGCCCGTCATGTTTGATTCCACGAACACACTTTCCCACTAGCAACTTCTGAACAAAATAACTCTCCCTCACCATCAGACACCAGCATATGTCTACCTCCACTATTCCCTCGCACTCCCTTTGTGCTCTTCCCTTTTATCACCGTTTCTTGCCTCTATTTCCCCTACCCCACCCACATCCCCTACACTAGCCCCGTCTGTCCCTGTTTTGACTCCCCTCATGAGAGTTAGTCCGCCCCTTTTATCTTCACATGCATCTATTTTTGTTGATCAATGTCCAGGTACAGGTGTGGCTTCAACGTCTCATCATGCTTCACCAAAATCAGTAACGTTGCAACAGCTTGATCCCGTGTTGGCTTTCCCATTGCTAAACATTTCTTCTCGACTTGGTTCAGACTTGGCCAACTCACCAACAGGTCTCCCTACTGTTTCTCCTCCTGCATTGAATTTAGTCATTGATCTCTCACATTTTAATCTTCAACAAGTCTTGAACAATGGTGTTTCAGCATCTCCTCCTCTAGCTCCTCGCCAGCACACCATGGTTCTTAGGCCACGGAAAGCCAAGACTGCTAATCTCAGTGTCACCTCTGCTCTGGGCTCTTCCTCTTCCCTTACACATGAACCTTCCACATTCTAGGAGGCACAACGATCATTACCTTGGAAACAAGCTATGCAAGAGGAAATCTAGGCTTTGCATGATAATGGTACATGAACCCTAGTCCCGTACCAGCTCTTTATGAACTTGGTTGGCAGTCGATGGGTTTATAAAATCAAACGGCGTGCTGATGGTAGTGTTGAGAGATACAAAGCCCGGATGGTGGCTCAGGGGTTTATTCAAGAAGAGGGGATTGACTATTCCGAGACATTTAGTCCTGTAATCAAGCCTACAATCATTTGGCTAGTACTCACAATTGCTATCTCGAATGGTTGGTTGATTCATCAATTGGATGTTCACAATGCTTTCCTAAATGGCATTCTTCAAGAAGAGGTATACATAAACCAACCCCGTGGTTTTGTTCATTCTGATTTTCCTACTCATGTGTGTCATTTTTATAAATCATTTTATGGTCTTAAGCAAGCACCTCGGCCCTGGTACATGCAATTAAGTGATTTTCTACTCTCCATTGGTTTCCAAGCCTCCAAGGCTGACACCTCTCTATTCATCCTCTCTTATAGTGGTGCTCTATTTTATTTACTTGTGTATATATGATATTCTGTTGACTAGGAGTAATTCTGAGTTACTCCGCCAATTAGATTACTGAGCTCAAAATTCAAGCTTCGAGACTTGGGTATTGTGCATTATTTTTTAGGCAATGAAGTAAAAACCACCTCTATGGGCATTCTACTGAGTCAATAGAAATATGTTATTGATATCATTCGACAAGCATGCATATCATCCTGTAAACTGGTTGACACTTCTTCATCCCCCTCTTCTGCATTGACCATTCTATCAAGTGTTATATACTCTAATTCCACTAAGTATAGACAGATTGTTGGTGCTTTATAGTATCTTACTTTTACCAGACGTAATATCTGTTATGCTGTTAATAAGGTGTGTCAGTTCATGCATGCTCCCATTGAGGACCATTGGGAGGCTGTTAAACATATTTTACGGTATCTTCAGGCTATGACATCTTATGGTTTACATGTTACTTGAGGGTCTCCCTTATCCCTCTATGGCTTTACTGATGAAGATTGGACTAGTAGTGTTGACGATCAGAAATATACTGGTGGTTATCTAGTATATCTTGAGAATACTCTTGTCTCTTGGAAATCTGGAAAGCAATGTATTGTTGCTAGATCCTCCACATAAGCCGAACACAAGGCTTTAGCTGATGGTACTGCTGAAATCCTATGGCTTCGTTTGTTACTATTAGAACTTCATCTTTCCTCTCCACCTATGACTATCTTGTGGTGCGATAATTTAGGGGCAACGTTTCTATCAGTAAATCCTGTCTTTCATGCTCTTACTAAACATGTTGAGGTTGACTACCATTTTGTGGTGATCGAGTTGCCAAGAAGGAGATTCAAGTTTGGTTCATCTCTTTGAAGGATCAACTAGTTGATGTCCTTACCAAACCACTACCGTCTGTACCTTTTGCTTATTTTTTATCCAAGCTTCGAGTGGAATCTCCCTCTTCAGCTTGAGTGGGCATATTACGGAAAACTTATCATATACATAGTGTAATTATCATGTGCAGTGTTTTCCACTATTACTATTGTACACAACCCTAAACATATATATACAAAGGATGGCTGCTGGATATGCTAGGCAACTATTACTATTTCATCGTCTCTTCCATTCCTTAACTCATGAAATATGTTCTGCTGATAACCGGTTCAATTCTGATCAAATCATCGATTTGGTTTGTTCATCTAAAATCTCCCTCACTCATTGCAATTCATTGACTAA
This sequence comes from Populus trichocarpa, assembly GCF_000002775.5. Classification (NCBI taxonomy): domain Eukaryota; kingdom Viridiplantae; phylum Streptophyta; class Magnoliopsida; order Malpighiales; family Salicaceae; genus Populus; species Populus trichocarpa. The sequence goes on along the minus strand of NC_037286.2, from coordinate 22,016,166 downwards.
ATTTATAGTAGTAATCCATAGTGAACTGTGTGTGTTTGTGTGTGTAGTTAGTGGTGTTTTTTTAATCATACAACTTGTACGCATCGTGCAATGAAGATGATTAATAATTTTTTACATGTTGTTAGCAACCGATTCTTTGATGTATTTGAAATCCATTACAGTATTCAATTTGAATTTAATTGAAAAAAAGTTTAATTCACATATTTAAAAGAGATATAATTTAATTCATTTTATTTTATATATCGCCCTCATTACCTTCAACTTATTCCATCAAAGATCTTTCAAAAAATGAGATGGGTAGATGGGTGTTTTGAAAAACCTAGTTTTAACATTACTTTTTTTTTAGTACAATAAATCAGAGACATTGGCTTCTAATTTATTTTTTAACTATTTTTAGAGATTGAATTTCATTTCAAATTCAGTTCTTGACTCTTAAAATTATTTTAAACATGAGATTTTATTTAAACTTCTTAATTGAATAGAGAGAGTTACAAACAACCTTTAAGTTTTTTAATCAAATCATATTTGCTAAACAAATGAAATCATATTTGAATAGAGAGAGTTACAAACAACCTTTGTAACTTTCAAAAAATAAATTTTGAAGTAAAAGATATTACAACTTCAATTGGAACGAGAGAGGCAGGAGTTATGGTAGCATGTATTATTAAAATAGCATAATAGTATTTTTTGGGGAAACAAATTACCATATTGATGAGTAATGGTTGGGCTGCGACAGAAACACAACCATTTGTTAAACTGTCAAGGGAAAGGGTTTCTATGGTTGAGCTGCAACAGCAACACAATGATTCCAAATATCGAGGCTCCTTAGAGAAATCTTAGATGGATTTTCTTGGGGCTCTTTTGATTCGAGAAATTCTGTAAATGCATTATGACAATCTATTCCTGTTGCGACGAGCTTCTGGCAACAACTGTCTGACGGATTATTATTGTTGCCACTAAAACTAAGAAAAATCTCTGCTCCACATTTTCCAGTCAACTTTGCAGCACAACCTGCTAAATATTTGCTAAGCTGGGGCATAGATTCTCCCGATGGTGCAATACTGCGTCCTGCGAGTCCTGGTGTACCCATAAATACACCAATCAAACACAATAGAACCATGAAATATTTTGTTTGAAAAATTGCCATCTTGCTTAAAACTCAACTACCCGGGAAGAGATGAAGATTGTGGATTCTTTAATTGAATTGAAGGACACGACTTACTAATTAATTTATAAGTAAAAGGTTTCCAAATGCTTCGTCAGTGATTACTTTGTTCATTAATACATCTTTAATTTGTATTTAATGAAGTTGATATATATAGGTTAATAAAAAAAGGTTATTTACTATTATCATTAAGTCTCTTTCTTTATTGTTAAGTCTCTTTCTTTATCGTTATTATTGCTATTTATTCTCATGTCGTTTCATATGTTTTTTTTCCAGAAATTAATGCTTTTTTCTTATGAAAAAAAATAGAGAGAAATTCAGAGGTTGTTCAAAAGCAGAGTGATTTTACTTTTCTAAACAGGAACTTCTTCTTCAAATATAATATTTCTCTACTCAGCGAATTCGAAAACTTGTTTTTAAATTTCCTAAATTTGTATTTGGCTTGGAGAACACATGTTAGATATTTTTGTTTACAATTTTTCCTTATAAGTTTTTCATTGTTCTCTAAATGAAAAAAGAATATAAAATGTTGAATAATTCATTATTTTATTTTAAATGCAATCACTTTTTAGAAATTTAAAGCATTAATATTGTATTTTCTACATTTTTATATTTAGTTAGCGTCATAAATTTAAATGTTAGTATAAATTTAATTAAAAGAAATTCTAGTTAACATGTACAACTTTTTCTTCATAAATTTTAATTTCAATGAAATAAGAATAATTTTTATAATTAAATAATTAAGAACAAAAAATATTAAGATGATTATAATAAATTATGGTTTCAATTCTCTTTTTTTTTGTGAAATCAAGAATATATATAGAATAAAAAGAGAAAACCTGAACAGAGAGAGCAAAGCTTTAACTATATAGGTTGTAGCCTAGACATCAACCTAATTACAAGGAAGAAAAATAAGGAAACAAGCAGCCCTACTAATGGAGCAACAACATAAAAACCCAACGAAATCATAACTTAAGCGGACCAAGCCGAAATACATTCGTGATTCCTATACAGATCAGCACCTGTATACCAAAATGAAGAATTCAGATTTCTAGTCCAACCTACTACAAAGTAGAACAAATGCCATAGGACATCTTCCCAGATTGGATGCTTTTCCTCAAATATCAAAATGTTCCTAGCATTCCATATAGTCCAGACAATGCTAAATATAAAGCCCCCCTAAACAGATCTTTCAAACTTACAATGATTTTCCTGTAGAAGACCTAGCCATTGACATTGAAGGTTGTCAAGGGCATATGGCATTACCCAGCTCAGACCTCTCCAAGCTACAATTTTATTCCATAGTTTTTAGACCACTGGGCAATGCATGAGGATGTGGGAGACAATTTCAGAATGATGCTCATAGAAAGGGAAATAATCATCTTGAGGGCTCAGGATGTGTCTCTTAACCAGGAAGGCTCTTGTGCAAAGGCCTTCATTTAAGGCCAACCATAAAGTCATTTCTGTTTTTGGAGGGCAAATAGATTTCCAGACATCTGTAACATAAGTTTTAATTCCAGCAGAATTGATCCTTTCAAGGGCAAGCATACAAGAGTTTATAGTATAGCCTCCATCCTTCCCCCATTTCTAAATCAACATGTCTTCTTTCGATCGATGAATAACTGTAAGATTAAGATCAGACAATAGCCTTTGAAACAATAGATTCTCACTAGTACTAAGGGGTCTTATCCATTTCAGATTCTAATACCAAGTATCGTCTGTCTAGTATCCCATCTGGCTAACAATCCCTGCTTTGGAGGAGGACAGGCAGAAGAGAGCAAGATAAGAGTTAGCTAAACAGAAGCAAGACAACCAAGTATCTGACCAAAAGTTTACATGGTTACCATTACCCATTTTAAGTTTACAGCTAGCACGAATAAGAGTGCTATCAAGATCCTTACTAGTAATGGTAGAGCAGATACCTCACCAAATCCCTAAGAGTTTTTTCCTGAATTAGGGCACCCCATTTATGAACTTTGGTCTGCATTTTTCCTTAATGAAATCTGCCCAACTAGCTTTGTCATTGCTTCCCAATTTCCAAATCCACTTGAAGAGGAGAGCTTTATTTTTTGCTGATACAGTCCCAACACCAAGACCGCCCCTGTCTTTTTCTTTCGCCACTGTTTCCCATGCTAATCAGTGAATTTTCCTGTTATCAATACTCCCATCCCATAAAAACAGAGACTGCATAGCTGTGATCTTACGGGCCACTGCCTTTGGGATGCAGGAGATGGGCATGTAATAGAGAGGTATGGTAGAGATTACACTTTTGATCAGAATTATTCTCCCCGCCATTGATAATAGCCACCCCTTCCAAGAGTTGAGTCTCCCTCGAATTTGTGAGAGAACAGGTTTCCATATGGAGATCCTATTTGGATAAGCACCTAAAGGGAGTCTCAAGTATTTGATTGGAAGAGTATCACATATGCATTTGAGAGCACCAGAAATCCCTTCAGCATATATCTCAGCAACATTCACACCCACCAAACTGCTCTTATGGAAGTTGACATTGAGCCCCAAGCACAAACTGAACCATCTTAACATTCTCTTGACATTTAACAGGCATTGAAGATTATTTGGTGAAGAAAAGTGTGTCATCTGCAAATTGCAGATGATGAATAGCTTTTACACTTGCAGAGTCCATCCCATACAGTGCACCAATTTTTAGGCTCCTGCTGATGAAAACAGAGATACCTTCAGCAGCCAAACAAAAGAGAAAATGGGAGAAGGGGTCCCCCTGTCGAAGACCACAAGAAACTACGAACTCAGGAGTGGGGGAACCGTTGATTAAAACTGAAAGTCTTATGGTCGAGACACATGCCATAATCCATTTTCTCCATCGAGCACCAAATTTCATGTAGCCCATAACATCATTAAGGTAAGACCAGGACACAATGTCGAAAGCTTTTCTGAAATCAAGTTTAAGAAAGAAACCTTGACAGCTCCGAGATTTCATAGAATCGCATTTCATTGGCAATGAGAACCGAGTCCAGGATGTTCCTGCCAACAATGAAAGCTGATTGGGAGGGGCTAACCACACACCACATAAGTTCTTTTAGTCTGGTGGCAAGAATCTTAGCAATAATCTTATATAGCCCATTTAATAAGCTAATAGGTCTATAATCATTAAAGGAGGAGTTGCCAGCAACTTTTGGAATTAAAGCAATATAGCTGGTGTTAATACCTTTAAGAAGTTTACCTCTCTTGAAGAATTCAAGAGCCATTATGAATAAATCATGTTTCATTAACTCCCAAAACTTCTTATAAAACTTGAAGTTGAAATCGTTAGGGCTTGGGCCTTGGAGCCTTCACTGCTGAAGATGGCCAAGTGAACCTCTTCTATGGTAACATCTCTTTCAAGCCATGTAGCCTGGTTCTCACTAAGCTTCATAAAGCCTGCATTACCCATCGTGGGTCTAGAAATTAGGGGATTAGAGTAAATGTTTGAGAAATATGATTTGGCTCCTTCTTTGATTTTAGCTAGACTCGAGAGGTTATTCCCATTGTATATAATATGATGAATATAGTTTTACATCCCCTGACTTTTCCTGAGATGTGGAAGAAGCGAGTGTTTATGTCCCCCAACTTGAGCCAAGATTGTCTAGCCTTTTGTCTCCATATAGATTCTACATATCTGCAGAGTTTCTATTGTTTACCCTTCAACTCATATAGCCTTTTTCTTTCAGAGTCAGACAGCCCACCGCTTTCAGCTTGATCCTCGAGGTTCTGAAAAGAAGACTGTAGATATTACAGAGCCTAATCCTAATCCCCGATATAACACCTTTATTAATGGAAGTTAAGTCATATCCAAGGATCTTGCATTCTTCCCCCATTAGCCATTTGATGCATTCCATATTCCAAGCAACAATGAGGAGACCAAATAGGAACGCTCATCCCTTTGCTTTATTGGAACTCTCATTTAAGGTGAAATAGTTGACACAGGTAATTGCTTTTGCTTTACGACCTGCCTTTGATACTTTGCAATGTTAACACGGAGCTTGTAGGAAGAGAACCATATCTTGTTAAGCTTATCTGTGATCTCTGCATCAGGGTCGCAGAGAGATAGGAAACCAAACCTTTTCCCAGATTTGTTTAGCCTTTTTGAGACAAAAAGCCCTGTGATTGTTCCATGTCTTTGGAATTCCTTCCTAAGCTCTGTGAAAGTGAGCCATGAGGGAAAACATTCGATAGTTTTGTGTTGAAACCCCTGAGTGGGCAGCACAAGGTTTTTATGAGAGGGAGCTATGGTTTGATGCAGAGAGATGGGTTGGGAGCATGATGGTGGGGCATGTATATTTTGGATAAATGGGGTTGTTGTTTGGGTATGCTCTCCCTAGATTAGTCCTTTGAGGGTAGGGCTCGGTGTTAGCGTTTTTATTGGTGATGATGTGGGTTCATCCAGGCAAAATAGAGGTGGCAGCGCCGATTTTGTGGGGGAAGTGAGCTTTGGTTGGGGTAGGGTTAGTGGGGGACAGGGGAGAGGGGGAGAGGGGGAGCATTATTTTAGGTTCAAATTTTTGTTCTCTTTATGGTTTCAATTCTTTATAAACAAATCACTATAAACTTGATGTGCTTTGTTCTATATTTATTCTAATTATTAATTTTTATTAATTGCAAATAAAAATATAATACTTTAACAATGTTTTTAATTTATTTTTTTACTACGTATAGTTGACGATGTCATATTTTCTTAACTCTGGTGATGTATCAATTGTCTATAACTCATTATTTTCTTAGAGATAATGTCGTATGAATTGTCTATAATTCATTATATTCTTGGTCTTTTATTCTAGTTTTTAACAATAATGAAAAGGTTTATGAATGTAGCGTCCTCTGTCGAGGCGAGCGATGTGTCGGTCATCAAATTTGAAAAAAAAAAATGTTTATGGCGCCTTAATAAAAAAGAATTATAGATTTATTTCAAAACATCAGGTATTGTTCTCAATAGTGATTTGAAAATTCAATTTTATTGCACAAGATCTGCTTTATTCCTTAGTTGTTGTTTACATTTTTTATGGTTTATTAGTTCCTTTAATTCTCACTATATTTAATTAAATGCAGCCATCAACTTCTGGATTTTCAATTAAAAAATTTTTATGATGTAACAAAATGAATTGACAATATTAAAATATTATTCTCTTAACTTGGAATCCCACCGCAACATAGCAGAGATTATTGAGTGCATTACTCTCCTCTCTCTCCATGGATGTGTTGCATCTCATGGTAGATTGTCATACCTCGCACTGTGTTTGGCGCACTTTTGAGAAAGCCTTTGCGTCTTCGTCTAATTCTCGCATCATGCAACTTAATGGTTCCTTCCAAGCTCTTCGGCAAGGTGACTCATCAGTAAGTATTTACATGCAGCAAGCCAAATTGTTATTTGACGAATTGGTTGCTGTTGGTCGCCCCATGTCCCTTCAAGACTTCAATCTCTATGTGTTTCGTGGCCTTCGTGGTGAGTTCAAAGACTTGGTAACGAGTCTTATAACCAAGGCAGAAATGTTGTCGTATGTTGATCTACACAGCCATCTTCTTACCCATGAATTTCTACACAAGAATTCTCTTCAGTCCATAGACGTCATTACCTCTCTGCTGCTACAGCCACCACTGCTACCAACACCACAACCCTCTACTCATCTTGCTATGTCTCATCACAACTCCAACTTCAACCACTACACTCACCAGAAAAGGGGCCAATCTACTGCAGACTAGCAGCCAAACAATTGGCAGCAGACCAGGCGCAACTTAGGGGCTGGCCGGTGGTCTGGATAGCAGCATGTCCGCTGCCAATTGTGCTCTAGTTTCTATCACACAGCTCCCCATTGTTCCCAGTTTCGTAATAGTACCCAGCAACCCTCTGCTCACCTTGCTATTGGGAATGTTTTTGCTGCAACTTGGTTCCCCGACACCAGCGTGAATCAACAGGTCACACCTGATCTTGCATCTCTAACCGATTCTGCACCCTATCTTGGTAATGATCATTTATATGTTGGTGATGGTAAGGGCCTTGACATATCACACATTATACATACTATGTTACATTCCCCAAAACACATTTTTACATTATCTAATGTTCTTCATGTGCCTCATATTACCAAACCGTTATCTGTTTAGAAATTTTGTCGTGATAATCATGTATATATTGAATTTCATTCTTCTATGTTTTATGTCAAGGATCTCATCACCAAGGAAGTTCTCCTTTCCGGTCAGATTAATGATGGTCTTTACGTCCTCTCTGAGTCTTCTGTCACATCAATTCCTCAAGCTTTTTGGTCTCCTTGCATCTCCACAACTGCCGACCTATGGCATCGTCATTTGGGTCATCCAACCCCTCACATTTTAAATTTGTTAATTTTCAGCAATAAAATCGTATGTACTTCTAGAAGTTCTCTTGCTCAGTGTCAAGCTTATCCTTTAGGCAAGTCGTTGCGTCAAGTCGTCGCGACCTACGGGTCACAAAACTACTATGCCACTTGATTTAATATTTAGTGATGTTTGGGGTCCAGCCCCTATGTTTTCTTTTAATGGCTTCCGTTACTTTGTTATATTTGTTGATGCGCATACCAAACATATATGGTATTATCCGCTTGTTGCCAAATCTGATGTGCTTTCCATTTTTCAATGTTTCCAAACACTTGTTGAGCGTCAGTTTTCACTTAAAATTAAATATGTTCAGACTAGTTGGGGCGGTGAATATTGTAAGTTAAATAAATTATTTCAGACCATTGGTATTCATCATCGGTTAATTTTTCCTCATACTCATGAACAAAATGGCATCGTTAAGCATCATCATTGACATATTGTCGAAACTGGCCTAACCCTTTTAGGACAATGTAGTGCACCATTGCAATTTTAGAACTATGCTTTTGAATCCTCGGTATATCTTATTAATCGCATGCCTACTCTTGTTCTTTAAAATAAATCTCCGTTTGAGTGTCTATTTCATCGTACTCCTGATTAGAATTTTTGGCGTACTTTTGGGTGTCTTTGTTTTCCCTTTCTGGGTCCATCCCATGCTCACAAATTGGATTTCTGTTATTCTCCATGTGTGTTCTTAGGATATAGCTCATCTCATCTTGGTTATCATTGTCTTGATTTAACATCTCATCATATTTATGTCTCCCATCATGTTCGTTTTTATGAAAATATCTTTCCTTTTGTGAATTCTGAATAGCTAACACATTCATCAGTACCCTCCCCATAACCTATACACCTTTCACCCTTGAATCCTCCCTAACTTTTTCAGCCTTCCACTTTACCAACCAGCCCAAACAACACCCCTGTTCTGCCCTCTACGCACCCCAACAAACCCCCCACTTGCCCACTGATTCTACATCCACTTCATCCCCATCCAGCCCTGCCATACTGTCACCAGCTGCTTGTTTTTCAAATGATCATTATGCAGGAACAGGTTCTCCATTTCCAGATGCTCTTGCCTTCAGGTATGCCGCTGCAGAACAGCCTAGTTCTGCAGTAGATTTGCCGGTGTTTGCTGCGCAGACCAGTCCTTCCATTAACTCTCCAGCCGACCTGCAGCTCTGTGTAGACCTCTTCTCATATCCTCTCCAGCAACTTCCAGGTACAGGTTCTTCTTCTCCATGCCCATCTACTCACTAACATCCCATGGTTCTCCGTCTTAGATAGCCCAAGACAACACTATCCACAGCAACTCCCATCGCCTTTGTTGCCTCCTTCAGTCGGGTAGTTTCTCTTCCTACTCATGAGCCACTTGCTTTTAATGATGCTAACAGGTATAAGGCATGGCGTCGTGCTATGCGTGAGGAAATTCAGGCCTTATACGCCAACAGAACTTGAACCTTAGTGCCATTTCACCCTTTGATGAATGTTGTAGGTAGTCGGTGGGTGTATAGGATTAAACACCGATTTGATGGCAACATTGAGAGGTATAAGGCGCGTCTAGTTGCTAGAGGTTTCACTCAACAACAAGGTATTGATTACTCTGAAACCTTTAGTCCTGTTATCAAATAGTCGACCATCAGATTAGTCTTCTCCATTGTCGTTTCGTGTGATTGGAAAATTCATCAACTTGATATCCATAATGCCTTTCTCAATGTTGTCCTTGATAAGGAGGTTTACATGAAACAACCTCCAGGTTTTGTTGACTCTTCTTTCCCCTCTCATGTGTGTCGATTGCATATGTCTTTATATGGTTTAAAACAAGCTTCGCGAGCTTGGTACACATCTGAATGACTTTCTGCTATTTATTGGTCTTTATGCCTCTAAGGTGGATACCTCATTATTTATTTTCTCTATTGGTGTTGATATTTGTTATCTTGTGGTCTATGTTGATGATATTCTGCTTACGGGTAGCAACTCTCTTCTACGTCAACGCCTCATACAGTTACTAAGCTCAGATTTTAAGCTTCACAACTAGGGTACTGTTCATTATTTTTTGGGTATTGAGGTTATGCCTACTGGTATGGGTCTTATGCTCCGACAACATAGATATACACTTGACATCCTCACTCGAGCTGGTATGTTATCTTGCAAACCTGTTGATACTCCTATCTCGACATTCAAAGCTACCATACTGCCAGATCCTTTGTTTTCTGATGCTACATGCTTCGTCAAATTATGGGTGCTCTTTAATATCTCACTTTTACAATACCAGATATTTGCTTTGTTGTTAACAGAGTCTGTCAGTTTATGCATGCTCTTACAAATTCTCATTGGGCTGCCGTTAAACGCATTTTATGTTATCTTAAGGGTACGGCAACACATGGCCTCCATATTACTCATAGTTCTTCCTTTGCCTTACACGGCTTTACAGGTGTAGATTGGGCAGGTAGTGTTGATGATAAAAAATCTACGAGTGGTTATCTTGTGTTCTTTGGTCAGACGTCGATTTCATGGAAATCAGGTAAGCAACGTACAGTTACTCACTCTTCTACTGAAGCTGAGTACAAAGCCTTAGCTGATGGCACTGTCGAGGTTATCTGGCTTCAATATTTATTAACAGATCTTCAGATTTCGTCTATTTCTGCTCCTATCATTTGGTGTGATAACCTTGGTGCTACTTATTTATCTGTGAATCCTGTTTTTCATGCTCGCACAAAACATATTGAGGTTAATTATCATTTTGTCCGAGATAGAGTTGCGAAGAAGGAGATTTAGATTCATTTTATTTCCTCTCAGGATCAACTTGTAGATGTCTTTACTAAGCCACTTCCTACTGCTCCGTTTACTGCTTTTCATTTCAAGCTTCGAGTTAACCCTCCACCCTCAGCTTAAGGGGGCATATTATAGAATGTACCTATATAGAAAATCTTATTATAGGAAATATTATAGGCATACTCTTATGTTGTCATCTCCACCATTACTATTGTATATTGCCTTATACATATATATAGAGAGAAAAGGTTGGTCAACCAATAGGTCAAGCCTCCTAATTATTCTCAACTGTGTGTAGTTAGTCGTCGTGTTTTTTTAATCATATAATTTGGTTGCATGGTGCAATGAAGATGATTAATAATTTTTTACATGTTGTTTGCAACTGATTCTTTACTGTAATTGAAATTCATAATAGTATTCAATTTGAATTTAATTGATAAAAAAGTTCAATTCACATATTTAAAAGAGATATAATTCAATTCATTTTATTTTCTATATTAGCCTCGTTACCTTCAAGTTATTCCATCAAAGATCTTTCAAAAAATGAGATGGGTAGATGGGTGTTTTGAAAAACCTAGTTTTAACATTAATTTTTTTTAGCATAGCAAATCAGAGACATTAGCTTCTAATTTACTTTTATACTATTTTTAGAGATTGAATTTCATTTCAAATTCAGTTCTTGACACTTATAATGATTTTAAACATGAGATTTTATTTAAACTTCTTAATTGAATTGAGAGAATTACAAACAACCTTTTAGGTTTTTTAATGAACTAAACAAAATCTATTGTAACTTTCAAAAAATAAATTTTGAAGTAAAAGATATTACAACTTCAATAGCAATGACAGAGGCAGGAGTTTTGGCAGTATGTATTATTAAAATAGCATAATAGTTTTTTTTTTGGAAACAAATTACCATATTGATGAGTACTGGCTTGGCTGCGACAGAAACACAACCATTTGTTAAACTGTCAAGGGAAAGGGTTTCTATGGTTTAGCTGCAACAGCAACACAATGATTCCAAATATCCAGGCTCCTTAGAGAAATCTTAGATGGATTTTCTTGGGGCTCTTTTGCTTCGAGAAATTCTGTAAATGCATTATGACAATCTATTCCTGTTGCGACGAGCTTCTGGCAACAACTGTCTGATGGATTATTATTGTTGCCACTAAAACTAAGAAAAATCTCTGCTCCACATTTTCCAGTCAACTTTGCAGCACAACCTGCTAAATATTTGCTAAGCTGGGGCATAGATTCTCCCGATGGTGCAATACTGCGTCCTGCGAGTCCTGGTGTACCCATAAATACACCAATCAAACACAATAGAACCATGAAATATTTTGTTTGAAAAATTGCCATCTTGCTTAAAACTCAACTACCCGGGAAGAGATGAAGATTGTGGATTCTTTAATTGAATTGAAGGACACGACTTGCTAATTAATTTATAAGTAAAAGGCTTTCGAATGCTTGGTCAGTTATTACTTTGTTCATTAATACATCTTTAATGTGTGTTTAATGAAGTTGATATAGGTTAATAAAATTAAATAGGTTATTTACTATTATATATCATTAAGTCTCTTTCTTTATTGTTAGGCCTGTTTCTTTATTGTTAAGCCTGTTTCTTTTAATAAAATAATATTTCTCTACTCAGAGAATTCGTAAACTTGTTTTCAAATTTTGTAAATTTGTATTTGGCTTGGAGAACACATTTTAGAGGTTTTCGTTTACAATTTTTTCTTATAAATTTTTCATTGTTTTCTAAATGAAAAAAGAATCTAAGACGATGAATAATTCATTATTTTATTTTAAATCCAATCAGTTTTTAGCAATGTAAAACATTAAAATTATATTTTCTACATGTTTATATTCAGTTAGTGTCATAAATTTAATTAAAAGAAATTCTAGTTAACATGTATAATTCTTCATAATTTTTAATTTAAATGAAATAAGAATAACATTTTATAATTAAATCATTAAGAACACAAAATTAATATTAAGATGATTGTAATAAATTATGGTTTCAATTCTTTACAAACAAATCGCTATAAACGTGATGTGCTTTGTTTCTATATTTATTCTAATTATTAAAAGAGATTAAAAGAGATTTGAAGTTTGAAGGTTAATTAAGAATCAAATTGGAGAATCCTAAAACCAAGGATCATTGTGTAGAAGGCCCGAAAAGAAAAGAATCCAATTGAAGACGGTTAGAGGTGAAATTGAAAAAATTCCCAAAAATCAGGTTCAATTGAGGGTTTTATTACAAAATTTAAACGAGTAAGGATTAAATTGAAGAAGTTATTGTAGACAACAGGTTGTTTATTTTTTAAAGAGAAACCATAAACGGCGCGTTGTTTAGTTAGTATTCGTTTTTTCTTCATTTTAACTTGAAAAAAAAAGATGTTTCGGTTGCCCTATATCAAGAAATAATTCGATGACCTACAAGCCTCAAATAAAATAATTCGATATTTTTCTCAAAATAGAGTTTAAACCCCTTTTTGAAAGGTAGAAAATGAATCATTCAAGCAATTCTAATCCAAATGTAACCTGCGAGCCTCAAATAAAATAAGAATTCAACCAAAAATCACAATTGATTTCACCATGTCTCTTGAGTTGTGTTTTAACTAAATGCATTATTGCATGTAGTGGATTCCCTAGTCAAGAATCCACAAAAATGCAATTCTTTGCAAAATCCAAACCATTATACTGCACAATAAAAAGACTTATCAACTCTAACCGCTTGCGCTTGAAATGATGAAAGACCATCTTTTTATCCCTTTCACATTCTAAAAATATATCATTTGTGGTCCCTATTTGAACCTGAATAAGTTCTTCTCCATAAAAACTCTTATCAAGATCATACTTATACTGGGGGCAAATGAAAATTCCAGATATCATAAGTTGATTATGACTATCATCACACCCCCACACTACGGGAAAATGAATGTTCCAAAGATCAAGAGTTGATTCTGACTAAAATCATACCCCATACTATTATGCAATTAGAAATTAAAAAATGAAAGACTAATGAGATGTCATGAGAAATCCATTAAAAAAAAAAGCCCGAGAAATCCAAATGATCAGGTCAAGGTAAGGATGCCTCACCATGACAACAAAGGTAGGGCAAATCAAAGAAATATGATGAAAGAAAACAAGAATGAAATAAACAAAGAGTCAAATAAATGATTGTGATCCTAAGTCTTTAGAATCTTAAACACTCTTTAAGTCTATGAATCTTTTTCTTTCATTGTCAAGAGTCATAGCACGCATTACATGTTGTTAAAATTTCTTTTTAATCAAGCAAGCAAGCAACTTAGACCATTAAATGGTATTCTCAAAATACAAAAGATTTTTTCATAAGATTTATTACATGACAAATAAGATACTCGTTATTATTCCTGCTGATAAAATGAGTGCTAAAAAATAAGATAATTTTTTCCTCAAACAAAACCTTGAACTTTTGCTCGAGTCTTTTGTATTGAAACTAAAAAACAGAAGGTCATATCATCATATACTTTCATTAATTTCAATCTTACTAGCATAAAACATCAAATAATCCTTTCCCTAAAGAGAAACCCCTTGGAAGTTACCGGAAAGTAAAAAAAAAAATCAAAGCTCACAACGGATAAATTTCTACTTTTAAAATACAAGATTCAAATTTCAAAATGTTTATTTTAGCCATTGATAACTTGGTTAGCTGACATTTCCTTCTTATCCTTATGCATGAAAGTTGCATTTTAGTGTTGAATGGTGTGTCCTAGGGTCACGATCAAAGAAGCATTTTTAAAATTATATCTTCATGATTTGTTCGCAACAATTAAACTTGAATAGCTATGATTCTTGAAATTTGTGATTTGAGTCCAAAACATGAAAATAATTTTCAAACAAAAGAGGTCATTGAATGACTTTGCAAAGTTCGTGAGATGATATTGACACTTCTTATGGATTATCATTTGAAAGTTGAGTAACCGGAGAGCAATGTTGTGTACCCTATAAGGGGTAATGGATAATATCTAAATCAGCTAGTGGCAAAGAGTTCATTGCAAGCATTAGCCAAATGATAGTTTAGTGAACTTCATCAAAACCTTTTGATGATTGAAGATGGATCACCTCAGAAAAGAAGGGCAGGGCATGGACTAAAAGTTGCCCTATTTTAATCCAATTTTATCCCTCATCCTTTCACTAAAATACCCTAAAATTATCCCAAAATGCAGCAATGATCCCCCTCAACAAGATCCAACCATCAAGAATAAGTTATTTTATCTCCAAATATCCCAAAAAAATACCACAATGACCCATCTCAATCATGGATCATAAAGAACGTGCTCGAGTTGCACTCTTCTACAATTTCATCTCTTAATCAATCAAGATCATAGGTGCCTAAATTAATGACCATGATGTTCCTATCCAGTTTCAACCATTTAGATCTTCTTTCTTTGCCTCCAAGTTGCTCTCGTGACACGTAAAAAACTCATCCTCAATAGTCTGAAATATGTATTATTAAAATAGCATAATAGTTTTTTTTTTTTGAAACAAATTACCATATTGATGAGTAATGGCTGGGCTGCGACAGAAACACAACCATTTGTTAAACTGTCAAGGGAAAGGGTTGGGTTTCTATGGTTTAGCTGCAACAGCAACACAATGATTCCAAATATCCAGGCTCCTTAGAGAAATCTTAGATGGATTTTCTTGGGGCTCTTTTGCTTCGAGAAATTCTGTAAATGCATTATGACAATCTATTCCTGTTGCGACGAGCTTCTGGCAACAACTGTCTGATGGATTATTATTGTTGCCACTAAAACTAAGAAAAATCTCTGCTCCACATTTTCCAGTCAACTTTGCAGCACAACCTGCTAAATATATGCTAAGCTTGGGCATAGGTTCTCCCGGTGGTGCAATACTGCGTCCTGTGAGTCCTGGTGTACCCATAAATACACCAATCAAACACAATAGAACCATGAAATATTTTGTTTGAAAAATTGCCATCTTGCTTAAAACTCAACTACCCGGGAAGAGATGAAGATTGTGGATTCTTTAATTGAATTGAAGGACACGACTTGCTAATTAATTTATAAGTAAAAGGCTTTCGAATGCTTGGTCAGTGATTACTTTGTTCATAAATACATCTTTAATGTGTGTTTAATGAAGTTGATATATATAGGTTAATAAAAAAGGTTTTTTACTATTATCATTAAGTCTCTTTCTTTATTGTTAAGTCTGTTTCTTTATCGTTATTATTGCTATTTATTCTCATGTCGTTTCATATTATTTTTTCAGAAATTAACGCTTTTTTCTTATGAAAACAAATAGAGAGAAATTTTGAGGTTGTTCAAAATCAGAGTGATTTTATTTTATTATTCAAATATAATATTTCTCTACTTAGAGAATTCAAAAACTTGTTTTTAAATTTTCTAATTTTTGTATTTGGCTTGGAGAACACATTTTAGAGGTTCTCGTTTACAATTTTTCCTTATAAGTTTTTAATTGTTCTCTAAATGAAAAAAAAAAGAATATAAAATGATGAATAATTCATTATTTTATTTTAAATGCAATCACTTTTTAGAAATTTAAAGCATCAATATTGTATTTTCTACTTTTTTATATTTAGTTAAGGTCATAAATTTAAATTTTAGTGTAAATTTAATTAAAATAAATTCTAGTTAACATGTGCAACTTTTTCTTCATAAATTTTAATTAAAATGAAATAAGATTGATATTTTATAATTAAATCATTAAGAACACGAAATATTAAGATGATTATAATAAATTATGGTTTCAATTCTTTATAAACAAATCGCTATAAACTTGATGTGATTTGTTTCGCTATTTATTCTAATTATTAATTTTCATTAATTGCAAATAAAAATATTATACTTTAAATATTTTTTTAATTTATTTTTTATTACTTGTAGTTGACGATGTCATATTTTCTTAACTCTAGTGATGTATCAATTGTCTATAACTCATTATTTTCTTAGAGCTGATGTTGTATCAATTGTCTTTAATACATTATATTCTTGGTCTTTTATTCTAGTTTCTTACAATAATGAGAAGGTTTACGAATGTAGCGTCGAGGCGAGCGATGTATTAGTCGTCAAATTTAAAAAATAATGTTTCTAACACCTTAATAAAAAAGAATTATAGATTTATTTCAAATCGTCAGGAATTGTTCTCAATAGTGATTTGAATAATAAATTTTATTGCCTTATAATTAAATAAAAAAAACTATAGTACCCTGCGTCACAAGATATGCTTTATTATAGTTGAGAATAATTAGGAGGTTTAACCTATTAGTTAGCCAACCTTTTCTATTTATATCTGTAGGGCAATATACAATAGTAAAGGTAGATATTACAACACTAGAGTAGGCCTATAGTATTTTCTATATAGGTACATTCTATAATATGTCCTCTCAAGCATAGGGTGGAGGATCGACCTGAAGCTTAAATCGAAAAGCAGTAAAAGAAGCAGTAAGAAACAGCTTAGTAAAAACATCTACAAGTTGATCCTGAAAGGAGATAAAATAAATCTGAATCTCTTTCTTCACAACCCTGTCTCGTACAAAATGATAGTCGACCTCAACATGTTTAGTACGAGCATAAAAGATAGGATTTGTAGATAAATAAGTAGCACCAAGATTATCACACCAAATAGTAAAAGTAGAGGTAGAAAGAATCTGCAGATCTCTCAATAAATATTAAAGCCAGATAACCTCAGCAGTGTCATCTGTTAAGGCTTTATACTCAGCCTCGGCGGAGGAGCGAGCAACTGTGCATTGCTTGCTTAATTAATTTCCATGAAATCGGCGTCTAACCAAAGAAAACAAGGTAACCACCCGTCGACTTGTGATCATCAATACTACCTGCCCAATCTGCATCTGTAAAGCCATGTAGAGCAAAGGAGGAACCACGAGTGATATGTAAGCCATAGGATGTCGTACCCTGTAGATAACGCAGAATGCGTTTAACGGCGCACCCCAATGAGAATCTGTAAGAGCATGTATAAATTGACAGACTTTGTTAACAACAAAGCAGATATCTGGTCTCGTAAATGTGAGATATTAAAGAGCACCCATAATTTGACGAAACTGTATGAGATCATAAAACAAGGGATCTGATAGTATAGTGACTTTGGAGGTAGAGATAGGAGTATCAACAGGTTTGCAAGAAGTCATGCCAGCTCGAATAAGGATGTCAAGAATATACTTATGTTGTCATAACATCAGACCCATAGCGGTGGACTGAACCTCAATACCCAAAAAATAATGAATGGTGCCTAAGTCATGAAACTTGAACTCTAAGCTCAGCAACTATATTAGACGGTGAAGCATAGTAGAGTTGTTAACCATAAGTAGAATGTCATCAACATAAACCATAAGATAAAAGATATCAGCACCAACAGACAAGATAAATAAGGAGGTGTCAACCTTGAAAGCATGAAAGCCAATAGAAAGCAGAAAATCACTCAGACAATTGTACCATGCCCGCAGGGCCTGTTTCAAACCATATAGAGACTTATGCAACCAGCACACATGAGAGGGAAGAGCAGAGTAAACAAAACCTTGAGGTTGTTTCATATAGACCTCTTCGACAAGGACGTTATTGAGGAAGGAATTATGAATATCAAGTTGATGAATCATCCAATTACGTGAGACCGCAATTGAGAAGACTAATTTGACGGTCGCTTGTTTAATAACAGGACTGAAAGTTTCAGAGTAATCAATGTCTTCCTACTAAGTAAAGCCTCTAGCAACCAGACGTACCTTATATTGCTCAACACTGCTATTCATATGATGTTTTATCCTGTACACCCACCGACTACCAACAATATTCATCGAAGGATGAAAAGGAACCAAGGACCAGGTGTCGTTAGAGCGTAAGGCTTGAATTTCATTATGCATGGCACCAAGTCAAGCCTCATACCTGTCAGCATCGGAGAATGCAATGGGTTCATAGTTAGGAGAAGACATTACCCGATATATAGGAGCTGTAGAGGTGGCTACAGATGCTATTAGAAGCGTAGTTTTTGGCAGTCAAGGATGAAGAACCATGGGATGCTGACGAGTGCCAGAATGATGGGGAGAATAATCTAAACTCGGGAGCTGCTAAAGGGGACAAGAGGAGATATCAACAAAGAGTTGCAAAACAACTGGAGAACCTATCGAAGGGCCTAAAGTTGATAGCAACAGAGGTAGGAGAATCTGCCACAGAACCAATATTGTCTGCAGTTACAGACCTAAAAACATGCAACTCTGAAGGAGGAGAACTTGTTCCTGTATAATGATCATTAGAGAAACAAGCAGATGGTAACAAAGGGGCAGAGCTGGGTGGCGTTGGGATGGTGGTAGACATGGTTGGGGAATGGGGGCGCTAGTTATGTGGGGCGGGAGGTGGTGCAAAGTTGTTGTTGGTGATTGGCGGGGCAGTGAGGTGAAAATTTAGGGAGGTAATTAGGGTGGGCAAGTGTGTTGGCTGAGAGGAGGTGGCTAGCTGTTGTGCTATCTGTTCAGATTTTACAAAAGGAAACATATCTTCATGAAAACGAACATGATGGGAGACATAAATACATTGAGATGCTAAATCAAGATAGCGATAACCAAGATGAGAAGAACTATATCCTAAGAACACATATAGAGATGAATGGAAATCCAACTAATGAGCATGGTATGGACACAAAAAAGGAAAACAAAGACAACCAAAAGCACGTAGAAAATCATAATCAGGAGTATGATTAAACAGACACTCAAAAGGAGATTGATTTTAAAGGACAAGAGTAGGCATGCGATTGATGAGATGTACTAATGATTCAAATGCATAATTCCAAAATCATAATGGAGCACTACATTGGCCTGGGAGGGTAAGGCCAGATTCGACAATATGGCGATGGTGATGCTCAACGATGTCATTTTGCTCATGTGTATGAGGACAAATTAACTTGTGATGAATACCAATAGTTTGTATGAAACTGTTTAATTTATAATATTCACCACCCCGATCAGTTTGAACAGATTTAATTTTGTGTGAAAACTACCGCTCAACAAACACTTGAAAATTATGGAATGTAGAAAACACATATGATTTTGCAACAAGAGGATAATACCATATATGTTTTGCATGTACATCGATAAAGATAACAAAGTAGAAAACCATCAAAGAAAAACATAAGATCAGAGCCCCAAACATCACTAATATTAAATCAAGTGGGGCAGTAGTTTTGTGACCCATAGGTCTCAACGATAGACGCGACAACTTGCTTAGTGGGCAAGCTTGAAATTGAACAAGAGAGCATTTAGAAGTACAAGCTATTTTGTTTTTGGAAACTAACAAATTGAAAATATGAGAAGTAGGATGGCCTAATCGACGATGCCACAGATCAGCAATCGTAAAGACACAAGGAGACCAATAAGCTTGAGGGATGGACGTGGCAGCAGACTCAGATAGAACATAGAGACCATCATTACTCTAACCAGGAATAAGCATTGTCTTGGTGATGAGATCCTTTACAAAAAACACAGATGCATAAAATTCAAAATAAACATTATTATCACAATAAATTTTTGAACAGATAGTAGTGGTTTGGTAATATAAGGAACATGGAAAACATTAGAAAATCTAAAGGTGTGTTTAGGGGAACGTAACATGGTATGCCCAATATGGGATATGGAAAGACCCATGAGTGTGCCTTTAAGAAAGCGAAGAATCCACTTGACAGCGATGAGTCGTTCTTCGTGGGAGATGAATATGTTGAAAGACCTAATTCACATCAGGGTCTGGTGAGTGTCAAGTATTGGAGACCCTTACCGTCACCAACATACAAGTGACCATTACCAAGATAGGGTGCAGAATCGGTTAGAGTTGCAAGATCAGGCGTAACATGTTGGTTCGCACCAGTGTCTGGAAACCAAGTAAAGGCAAAAACAGTGCCAATAGCAAGATGAGTAGAGGGTTGTTAGCCACTGCTGTGAAACTGAGTGCACTGAGGGGATGTGTGGCTGAAGGAGAAGCACAGCTGACACTTGACGTTCTGCTATAAAGAGCAGTGAGGAGACCACTGCCCAGAACCAGAGAGCCGTCTAATTTGCTGTCGGTTGCTCTGCTGCCAGTCTGTGGGAGCAGAGGAATGAAAACCATGAAAATCAGACATGTGTTGGTGGTTGTGGTGGTTGTTGTTGGGACGCCAATTTCCACGAGAACGGCCTCTATTACGGCTGAAATTGGGGCGTTGATGCTGGGCAAGATTAGCAGAGGGTAGCAGAGATGGCGTGGGCAGCAGAGGTGGATTTGCAGCCATAGATTGAAGGGAGGTCTTGTGCAGAAACTCATGAGTATGAAGATGACTATAAAGGTCAGTATATGACAGCGGTTCTGCATTGGTCATGAGACTAGTAACCTAGTCTTTAAACTCACCACAAAGGCAACAAAATACATAGAGGTTGAAGCCTTCAAGAGAGAGAGGTCAGCCAGCAGTAGCCAATTCATCAAATAATAACTTTGCTTACTGTATGTACATAGCAACCGAAGCATCTACTTGCCGAAGATCTTGAAAAGACCCATGGAGTTGCATAATGCGAGAATCTGATGGAGAGGCGAGCGTTTTCTCGAGAGTGCACCAAACACAATAAGAGATCTGACAATCTAACACAAGGTGCAGTACATCTATGGAGAGAGAGGAGAGTAACGCGCTTAAAATAAGTTGATCTTGTTGCTTTCAACAAAGAAAAGAGGGGTTGATTGCTGAAAAGGAACCATCAGAACTGTCAGATACATGAGAGGGAGAACACGACACTAAGCTATCGATAAAGTGGAAGACACCCTAACCAAGAAGATATGGCTTCATCTGCATTCGCTAATAGAGATAGTTGGTGTTTGTAAGCTTTAATGAAACAACTTGTTGAGTGTTGGACAAAGCAACTATAGATGGAGTTGATGTCCCCACGATGTGGAGAGGGACGACAGAAACATGGGAAGAAGAACCATGGTTCTGCTCTGCATGTAAGGGATGTTGTTGGTGTGGGAAAGCACCACCGACAGCAGCTTGTGAGTGGCTAGCTGGCTGGTCTACACCGCTGGTTTGGTGGAGGGAGAAGTCAGCAGCAGCAGCAAAGTCCATTAGGGAGAGGGAGAGAAGAGTTATGATTGCAAAAGGCTCTAATACAAAGTTAAGAAAAATTATGAGGCTTAACCTATTAGTTAGCCAACCATTTTTATTTATATATGTAGGGCAATATATAATAGTAAAGGTAGAGATTACAACACTAGAGTATGCCTATAGTATTTTCCATTTAGGTACATTCTATAATAATTCATTAGTTTTAGTTTACAATTTTTTTATGGTTTATTATTTCCTTTAATTCTTAATATATTTATCTAAATGCAACCATCAACTTTTGGATTTTCAATTAAAACGTTTTCATGATGTAAGAAAATGAATTGACAATATTAATATATTGTTTTCTTAACTTGCAATCCCAGCACAACATAGGAGGGATTATTGCCTAGTATACAACTCAAACAGAAGCTTCAAACTTAGCTGGTTCTTCAAGAGTTTAGTCATGACCTCACTCTAAACAATCCAACCATGAAATTTGTTCTATTGATAACTGGTTCGATTCTGATCAAATCATCAGTTTGGTCTGTTCATCTAAAATCTCCCTTACTCGATGCAATTCATTGACTAAAGTTACAGTAGCAATTCATTGACTTTTTTTAAGTCATATAGCTTGCTCGCATCGTGCAATGAAGATGATTAATAATTTTTTACATGTTGTTTGCAACCGATTTTTTACTGTAATTGAAATCCATTATAGTATTCAATTTGAATTTAATTGAAAAAAAGTTTAATTCACATATTTAAAAGAGAAATAATTCAATTCATTTTATTTCATTACCTTCATCTTATTCCATCAAAGATATTTCAAAAAATAAGATGGGTAGATGAGTGTTTGAAAAACCTAGTTTTAACATTAATTTTTTTTAGTACAGCAAATTAGAGACATTGGCTACTAATTTATTTTTGTATTTTTTTTAGACATTGAATTTCATTTTAAATTCAGTTCTTGACTCTAAAATTATTTTAAACATGAGAGTTTATTTAAACTTTTGAATTGAATTGAGAGAGTTACAAATAACCTTTAAGTTTTTTAATGAAATCAGATTCGCTAAACAAAATCTATTGTAACTTTCAAAAAATAAATTTTGAAGTAAAAGATATATATTAAACTTTAATTGTAATGAGAGAGGCAGGAGTTTTGGTAGTATGTATTATTAAAATACCATAATAGCTTTTTGTGGGGAAACAAATTACCATATTGATGAGTAATGGTTGGGCTGCGACAGAAACACAACCATTTGTTAAACTGTCAAGGGAAAGGGTTTCTATGGTTTAGCTGCAACAGCAACACAATGATTCCAAATATCGAGGCTCCTTAGAGAAATCTTAGATGGATTTTCTTGGGGCTCTTTTGATTCGAGAAATTCTGTAAATGCATTATGACAATCTATTCCTGTTGCGACGAGCTTCTGGCAACAACTGTCTGACGGATTATTATTGTTGCCACTAAAACTAAGAAAAATCTCTGCTCCACATTTTCCAGTCAACTTTGCAGCACAACCTGCTAAATATTTGCTAAGCTGGGGCATAGGTTCTCCCGATGGTGCAATACTGCGTCCTGCGAGTCCTGGTGTACCCATAAATACACCAATCAAACACAATAGAACCATGAAATATTTTGTTTGAAAAATTGCCATCTTGCTTAAAACTCAACTACCCGGGAAGAGATGAAGATTGTGGATTCTTTAATTGAATTGAAGGACACGACTTGCTAATTAATTTATAAGTAAAAGGCTTTCGAATGCTTGGTCAGTTATTTACTATTATCATTAAGTCTCTTTCTTTGTTGTTAAGGCTGTTTCTTTATCGTTATTATTGCTATTTATTCTTATGTCGTTTCATATGTTTTTTTCTGAAGTTAATGCTTTTTTCTTATGAAAAAACATAGAGAGAAATTCAGAGTGATTTTACTTTTCTAAACAGGAACTTCTTGTTCAAATATAATATTTCTCTACTCAGAGAATTCGAAAACTTGTTTTCAAATTTTGTAAATTTGTATTTGGCTTGGATAACACATTTTAGAGGTTTTCTTTTACAATTTTTCCTTATAAATTTGAAAAAAAATAACTATAACGCCTTAATACAAAAGAATTAAATATCAAAACACGCGAACATGGGTTTTCAGACTAATGCGCACCTAAATTTTCATGTTGGATCAGACACGTATTTCTAGGCCATGTGCACCTGGCCCTTTAAAACAATTTCTCGTTGTTTTCTTCTTGTATTATTGTTTTAATTTAATTATTTTAAAATAAAATTATTTAAATGATTTTTAAATAATTATTCAATTTTATTGTTATTTTTAAATAATATTAGTGTCTTTCATGGTAATATTAACAATTTACTTTTAATTAGTATTTGTGAACCTAAATGTGTATGGAATATGTATTTTTAAAAGTTTTATTGTAAAGTTTTCATACAATTTTCTCAATACTATTTTATTATGTCTTTTTAATAGATTCACATTAAAATTATCAATCCGTTATTTATTTATTTTTATTTTATTAAAATTTGCTTTTAAGATTATGACAAGTTTTTGTTTAAGAAATAGAACTTCTAATCAAAATAATATTTTATATAAAATACATTAAAAATAGAAACGAGATTTTATATAAAAAAAAAGTATTTTATAGATTTATTTCAAATCTTCAGAGCTATTTTCAATAGTAATTTGAAAAATCATTTCTATTGCCTTAAAATTAAATTAAAAAAAAAATAGAGCACCCTGGGTCAAATGATCTGCTTTGTTCTTTAGTTTTCTTTTACAATTTTTTTATGGTGTATTAGTTCCTTTAATTCCAACTATATTTAATTAAAGGTAGCCATCAACTTTTGGATTTTCAATTAAAACTTTTTCAGGGTGTAAGAAAATGAATTGACAATATTAATATATTATTCTCTTTGTTAGCACAACACAATTTCACAGCAAGCATTGTGAGAATTCAATTGAGAGATAAGGTCAGCAAGCATTGTGAGAAAGGTTGAAAAGCTACTCGAGCAATAAGACAGAATTGTCCACGATGCTGCTAGTGGATGCCTACAAAATTAGCACCTTTTGCTGGAGAAAAGTTTGGGATAAAAGTCTAACAAGATAAGGAAATTGTTGTGATTCTCCTGAAACTAAAAGGATTCCGTGATGACAAATCCGGATGCCACTCCATATCCTTGTTCATGCATAACACAATAACTGCTATCAAACTATATGGAAGATAATCCCTAGTTATTAGCTCTTTGAATCCTTGTAAATGTCCTCTTCAGTATTCTTTAAATACTCTGCTACCATCACTGTAAAGGATACTTTTGAGAATTATTGATGTAAAATCTATCAAGCATTGTATGCTCACGTTCTTCATAAATAGTAACAGCAGAACAGAGAAAGACTTCACTCACATCTTTAGTTTTTCTTCTTGGTATCAGAGCTTGTATGAGCATACAAAAACATAATGTCTTTACTGTCCCTAAATATTGGAAACTTCATCACTCTCAAACTCAACCCAAACAATTATCCCTCGTGGCGTGAGCAAGCCTTGGCCCTTGTAGAAAGCCAAGACTTAGTTGGCCATCTAACTAATGAAGACCCTGCACCCATTCAATACACCACACCGGATATCAATAACATCACATCTGGAGAAAAACTTGAACCCAAACTAACAGAAACCTTCATTTCCTAGAGGAAAGCAGACCGCCTTCTACGAGGGTGGATCATCAGAACACTCTATGAGGAAACACTAAGTCTTGTTGTAGGACTTGACATAGCACATGCTTTTTAAGAAGCATTTAAAAATGCATATGCACAAAATTCACAAGAACATTAATTCACACTTCAGCAATAGGTAACATATTTTCGTAAAGAGAAAGACCAAACCATAGGTGAGCATATTCAGAAATTCAAGGGATTATATGACAGCTTTGCTGCCATTAGGAAGCCTGTTCCTGATAAAGAAAAAGTCTTTTGCCTTCTCACAAGTCTCGGTCCTCAGTACAAAAACTTTACAACTACCATGCTAAAACCACCAAGACGGTCATACACAAAGTTTGTCTCACAACTCCAAAATCTTGATCAACGACGCAATTGGTTTTCCAGTCATTCAGATACAACAAACTCTCCATTCAGCCCGCAGTTAGCCCTTTATGGACAACAACAACACCATCTCCCTTACAGGCATCATAATAACTCACACAAATTTTCATTTAATGGAAGAGGTTTCCAGGCACAACAAACTCAAGATGAAGGGAAAAACGGTCATACTCCACAACAGCGACGTTCTCCTCCATTAGGAGAGCGTCATATGACTCTAGTGGAAAGAACTCTCTACCATAATGAAAAATGTCAGTATTGTGGCACCACATGTCATATTGCTAAAATTTGCTGGTGGGTGCCCAAGAAGTCTACAGAACTTGATGATATCCCACAAGCCCTTGCTACACTCACTCTTGATAACACGGTAGCAGAAACTAAATGGACATCAGACACAGGAGCATCAAATCACATGACAAGCCAGCCAGGTATGTTGTCTAATATTCATGAATATTATGGCACAAAATATGTTATTATAGGAAATGGCTCTTCTGTACCAATTCTTGGTATTGATGATACTCTTGTTAAACAAAAGAATATTGTTTTACCTCTAAATAATGTTTTGTTTGTCCTAGACTTGAAAAAAAAAATATGCTCTTGGTAAGTCAACTAACTACTCAATTTCCTATTAATTGTGAATTTTCTGATGTTGATTTCTATGTTAAGGAACGAGCAGCTGGACAACTAGTGATCACAGGACGACGCAAGGGTGACCTTTATGTTCTACACAACTCACTAGAACTATATTTTTCCCATCATTTTAAATCTGGATTAGCATATATTTGGCATTAACGTTTATGACACTCTCAATTTTCAACTTTGCAGTTATTAAAAACATAAAGGATTGATTGATGTCATATGAGCAATGAAAACTGAATATCTTTGTGATAGTTGTCAATTAGAAAAACTCAGTAGATTACCTTTTTCTAGTTCTGAACACTCAAGTACTGATATTTTTTAAAAAATTCATTGTGATTTGTGGGGACCTGCCGCCTATTTTATCTATTGGAAAATTTAGATATTATGCTTGCTTTGTTGATGATTTCTATAAGTATACATGGATAATCCCTCTCAAATTTAAATCTGATTTTACGAATGCATTTTTAGCTTTTGAACAGTATGCTAAAAGACAATTCAACAAGCAAATCAAAGTTTTTCATTCAGATGGAGGTGGAGAGTTTGTCAACTCAAAACTCTCCTCTCATTTTCTTTTCACGGGAGTTATCCATCAGGTATCATATTTGTATACCCCTAAACAGAAAGGTACGGTCGAACAATGCCATTGCGTCATACAAGAGCTAGGTGTGACCATGTTATTTCACAGTTGGGCACCTTTATTTCTATGGGTAGAAGCATTTACTACTGTTATTTATATCATCAAACGATTGCCCTCATCATCAATTAATTTTGAAACTCTATCCTTTAAGCTATATTATACTCATCTGATTATTCTTCAATAAGTATCTTTGGCTCCAAATGCTTTCTCTACACTTGGGACACACGACTCAATAAATTTGATCCCAAAATTGTTCCTTGCATCTTCGTAAGATATAGCAATATTCACAAAGGATATAAATGTTTCCATCCAAAAAGCAAAAAAGTTTTTATTTCACGACATGTGGTCTTTGATGAATTATTTTTCCATATAAAGTAATTCTGCTCCTGCTCCTCCTTCATAACTTGCTCTTAGCATATATGATGAATGGTTGCCTCGTACTAACATCTCTACAGAATCATCTATGCCAGCAGCAACACCACCATGTCAGAACTCATTGCCCACTGTTAACACGTCTACACCAGCACCCCTTGGTGAAACATCTTCATCTCTTGCTCCTTTAGTTCTCCCTACTGATGGCACCACACATAACTGTGTGCAGGAAGAGGAAACTTTTTCTCCAAAAACTAGTGCAGCATCCTCTACTTCTTTAGTTCCTGCTATTGTGTGCACGACACAACCCGACAATTTTGTTGAACACACAATCACACATGCTGATCGCACAACACAGCAGACTGTGAGGCTTGCGGATACTCATGCTTCAAGACTTGAACCATAGATACAAGATCAAATACGGCAGCACCTGCAATCAATGGCCTATCACCCCCCACCTGTTGTGCTTCATGAGGAAAGTCAATAAGTTCTGCCTGAATCAGAAGCATCGACAGCTCCTATGCATATGCTTCATCCGGATGAGCATACTAGTCTCAGCCTCATCAATCCGCTCTACTAATGACTCACCTAGTCCAAATCAGTCTCCCCAGGTACCTCCCTCCTTCCATGACTCACACCATGGGATTGTTAAGCCAAATCCCAAGTATGCTCTGTCAACCATATACTCTCCCTCTATCCCACGACAGCCACAAACTACATAGGCAGCATTAGCTCATCCAGGCTGGCAAGCAGTAATGACTGAAGAATTAACTGCTCTGCACAAAAACCAGACATGGATACTGGTTCCTCGCACTCTTGATATGCATGTTATCATATCCAAATGGGTACTCAAGACAAAGCTCAAACCTGATGGCTCTCTAGATCGGCTGAAAGCAAGGGTTGTTGCCAAAGGTTTTCATCAAATTGATGGCATTGACTTTATTGAAACGTTCTCACCTGTTGTCAAACCAAGCACCATTCGTGTCGCACGTGCAAGACGTCGCGGCGATCTTCCACCCTCGATTGTGTGATGGGGGGGTGTATATGTGGTCAATATGGGGAGACAAGGAATTCTTTGTCTCTTAGCAGTGAAAAATGGTGTGGGAGTCGCCACCTAGTATTTTGGTCACTAGGAACCCTAACTGGTCTCAGAGATCGGGCACGGGGACTGGTTGCGTAAAGGGAAGGTATCAGCACCCCAAATACGCCCTACCTAAGGTAAGCTGCATTGTTTATTTGTCTGATAAAATTCAAGGTCTCGTTGTGTTTCCTAGTTGTTGGTCCGTCTATGGTTCAAGAAAAGTCCTCCTCAATAAGGAGGTCCTTATCTTATCGGGTAAAACCTAACCGTTCTAACGTCTATGTTGGTCCGTCTATGGTTCAAGAAAAGTCCTCCTCAATAAGGAGGTCCTTATCTTATCGGGTAAAAACCTAACCGTTCTAACGTCTATGTTGGTCCGTCTATGGTTCAAGAAAAGTCCTCCTCAATAAGGAGGTCCTTATCTCATCGGGTAAAACCTAACCGTTCTAATGTCTATGTAAAAAACTATATTTTTAATATCAGGAATACATTTTATGTTTAAATTCGTAATCCCATATACTAAAATAAGACAAAAAAGATTTTTTAGAATTTTTGAAATATTGGCCTAGTTCTCATGGCTTGAATAAACTGGTTATTAAAGCCAAAATGCATGCTAATACATATATTGTTTTTGAAATTTTCTTTTGTTGTGTGAAAATATAATGTTATAATATTTATATATATATTTTGGAGAGACTAGGCCGTATGCACGAAAACAAAACCTTTTTAATTTATGTATTTTTTTTGTGTGTTTTGACGCAAATCGGGTATTTTAATACTGGGTTTGTATCTTTATAGTATAAAAATACCAACCAATATTAATCAAAATACAGTAATAAAATTACAACAAAATCACATATTTTTTTAAATAATTTTTTTTTTGCAGAATTTTTATAATTTTTTCATATATATAATATACAATATTAAATGGGCTGGGCTGGTCCGGCCCAACCAACTGGGCCGGACTCAGCCCAAAAGGTGTTGGGCCGATTTCGGCCCAAAATGGATTGGGCCGATCTCGGCCCAAAAAACTAATATTCCCCTTCTGGGCCAGGCCCGGCCCAGAAGGCTGGGCTGGGCCAGGATCCGCCTGGCCCAGCAACCAAAACGGGCGGGGGAATTATTTTCCCCCACCCCTGCATGCAGAACGCTATTCGTTCTGCATGCAGAGAAAGAAAAAAATAAAACGCAAGAGTGAGGGAGCAGAAGGGTTACCTGGCGCAGAGGGGGGGGCGGTGCGTCACTGGTCGGTCGGCTTCGCTGGCGGTGCTGCGGTGCTGTGGTTCCAACGGCAGCTCCAAGCGGTGCGACTGTCTCCTACTGTTCCGCGACGTTCTTCCGGGTTCCTTGTTGTGCTTTTGTTTTCTCCGTTCCCTCGCGGTTTCTAGCTTTCCTTCCTCTCAGTGTTGGGTTTTCGGTGTCTCTCTTCTCTGTTTCGGTTGTTTCTCTCCTCTTTTCTCTCTTTGGTTTTTTCTTTGTTCGGGTTCTTTCTCCTTCCCTTCCTCTCTCTTTTTTTTTTTTCCTTTCTTCAGTGTTCTTCCCTCTATTTATAGAGCCAAGGGGCAGGGCTTTTTATGGTTGCACATGGGGAGCAAGGGCTGCGGCGGTTGGTCGGCCATTTGGGTGCAGCTGTCGAGGTTCCGCTCCCTGTTTTTCGGGTAGGCGCGCGGCGGGTGGTCGGCCAGCGGGCGTGGCTGGCGAGGTGCGGCTCCCTCGGTTTTCTGGCAAGGCATGCGGTCAAGAGAGAGGCAGCACACTTGAAGAAGAAAAACCCACCATTTTTCTTTCTTCCCCTGCTGCACGTCCAGGGGAGGAAGAAAGAGGAACAGTGTCGTTCAAAACGACACCGTTCCGGTCTTCTCTTTTTTTTTCTTTTTTTTTTTTTTACATGAAACGGCGTCGTTTTAGGCAAAACGCGCTGTTTCATTTAAGTCCTGCAAAACGCCAAAACGCGTCAATTTGCAAGGCAGCCCTCAATTATCTTTTTCTTCTTCAATTGCATCCCTGCCAATTTCGGTCTCTGCCCCTCTTGTTGGCCGCATGTTTCACTTTAGTCCTTGGTCTCTGATTTATGCAATTGAGCCCTTA
Organism: Populus trichocarpa; assembly: GCF_000002775.5. Lineage (NCBI taxonomy): Eukaryota > Viridiplantae > Streptophyta > Magnoliopsida > Malpighiales > Salicaceae > Populus > Populus trichocarpa. The sequence goes on along the minus strand of NC_037286.2, from coordinate 21,985,865 downwards.
ATTGATCAATAAACTTCCAATTTCTTCAATTAAGCCCCTGAATCAATTAATTGCTGCCCCTCCATTTATGCGCCTCTTCCAATTTGGTCCCTGGTTTTGGATTTTCTCAATTAAGTCCCCAATTGGCCCTTAAACTTCAATATTTATGCAATTAAGCCCCTGATTTGACCTAATAAATTCCTAAAAAATATATTTTGGCCCCAGAACTTAAATTTCTTCCAATTAAGGCCTAAATTGACTTAAAAATCAATTTTCCTTGCAATCAAAACCTCTATAAATTCAACTAAACCTTCAATAAAATCCAATTGAGTCCATAAATATCCAATTTTGGCCTTTTCTCTTCAAATTAAATTTTCTTCTTCCAACAGGGCTCTCCTCCTTCAAGAATATACTGTCAAAAATCCAATCTTTGTATTTTTAACCTCATTGACCAATTTTCCGACCATTTTCTGAACGCTTCTACCTCCTGTTATTTTTCTAACCTCCTTTGGCTAGATATATATTTTTATATATATATTTTGTGGGGACCCAAAAATGGGTTACAACAATTCGCATGGTCATTATAGTAGCCCTTGTTCAGCGGTGGTCCATTCGACAACTTGATGTAAAAAATGCTTTCTTGTATGGCTTCCTCTTCAAAGATATATTTATGGAACAACCACCTAGAATGTCATATTCCTAATATCCAAACATGTCTGCAAGCTTCAACATGCTCTATATGGCCTTAAACAAGCACCTTGTGCTTGGTTTGATTGATTCAACACCTTTTTACTTAAATATGGTTTCTTATGCAGTCTAGCAGATCCTTCTTTATTCACCTATCATGCTGATCATGGCTCACTAATTCTTCTCCTCTATGTTGATAGCATACTACTCACAGGTTCAACTAGACCACTTATTAAAGATTGTATACAAATCCTTAGTAGTGAATTTGCCATGAAAGACTTGGGTCATGTTCACCGAATGGCCTTCACTTCTCACAGTTTCATTATGCCCCTACCATCCTTGAACATGCGAACATGATCGATTGTAAACCTATGAGCACGCCTCTTAAAGCAAAGACCAAGATCTCCTCAACTGACACTCCTTTGGACGACCCAAGCTATTTTCGAGGCCTTGTTGGGTCTCTACAATACCTTACTCTCACACGTCCAGATCTTTTGTATAGTGTTAATTTTGTATCTCAATTTATATGTGCCCCAAATACCACACATTTAAAAATGGTCCATCGTATCTTACGTTTTGTGAAAGGAACACTACTCTAGGCTACATTTTACTTCATATACTACACTTAATCTCTCTGCTTTTTCATATGCTGATTGGGCAGGTTGTCATTCAATCAGACGCTCTACTACTGGTTATTGCATTTTCCTTAGCAAAAATCTTATCTCCTGGTGTTCAAAGAAACAACATACAATCTCTCGCTCAAGCACTAAAGCTGAGATTCGCTCTATGGCTAATACAACAGTCGAAATCACTTGACCGACATTTCTTCTCAAAAATCTGCACATCCCACCCACAACTCCTCTAGTACTATACTATGACAATCTGAGTGCACTACACATGACAATCAATCTAGTGTTTCATGCTCATAGTAAACATATTGAATTGGACTATCATTTTGTACGAGAACGAGTTGTTATTGGATATCTTATCACCCGACATATAAACTCCAATAATTAAATTGTTGACATCTTCACCAAACCCGTATCAAAAGTTGCCCTCAATTATTTTCAGCCCAAACTTTTCCTCCAGCCCCGACCAAGTTTGCCGGAGGGTGTTAGCACAACACAATCTGACAGCAAGCATTGTGAGAATTCAATGGAGAGATAAGGTTGAAAAGCTACTAGAGCAATAAGGCAAAATTCTCTTACAATGCTGCCAATGGATGCCTACAAAATTGGCACCTTTTGCTAGAGAAAAGTTAGGGATAAAGATGCTTCAATGACAACAAATTCAAGACAGAATGATAGTCTAACAAGATAAGGAAACTGTTGTGATTCTCCCGAAACTAAAAGGATTCTGTGATGACAAATCTAGATGCCACTCCATATCCTTGTTCATGCAGAACAAGGTAACTGCTATCAAACTATATGGAAGATAATCCCTAGTTATTAGGTCTTTGAATCCTTGCAAATTTCCTCTTCAATATTCTTTAAATACTCTGCTACCATCACTGTAAAGGATACTTTTGAGAATAAGTGCAAAATATACATATGTTTTTATTCCTTTTACACTATGCTTTTTAATATATTTTGAACTTATTTGACTTGATTGGAAGTTATTTTTATGAGTTTTGCATGCAGAAGAGACTTCGTGAATTAATTGTTAAAAGATAAGAAATTCTGCATTTTATGTTTTGGACCTAGCTTCTTGTAATAGTGTTTTTGGGCCAAGTTAGAGTTCCCGAATGAGAATGTGGGCTTAATCTAAATTGAAGTGCACATGTCAAGCTTTCCAGGAAGGTATCATGGGCAAAAACTCGATCTCATTTGGATCTCTAATCACACTTGCAAACTCAGGTCAGAATCCTACTCGCAGCAAGATTCTCTACTTTCACACTAGATATTCAAACGGGAATATCTTGAGCTTCAGATATCAAAATCAAGAGATTCAAAAGCCCAAATTCATCTACACATCCAGTACTACAACTTTGATGAAGGATTCCAATTCAGATAAAATCATTTCCAAGGCCAAACTCTGGACGCAATCTGGAGGACGAGATGGGTTTCCTACTGTGATCAGGAAACCAACAATGTCAAGCATCCTACTATGGCTGAGAGTCTGATATAAAAATGATGGGCCTTAGGACCCAAGAAAGATGCATATCAAGCCTTTAACACACCATGAATGAATGAATGAATACAGCTGGGATAGTCGGATATTGCAAGAAACCAAGTCAGAAACAAAGTCTAAGTTGCAGCAGAGTTGGAATTACAAGAGAATTGTTACAGCAGAATCAGTTTTCAACACAAATTCTGAGAGATTTATCCAACCTTAAAGACCAAATAAATAGGAATGAATTTAGCATCATGAAGACTCCTAATTAGTCTAAGAATCTTGAAGATTTTGGTACCAAAGGTTAGGATAAAGAGAGCAGAACACAGCTGAAACAAGGCCCGAAAACATTCCTTTCTTCTCTGTTTTTGTCAATTTTCGAGCAACCATGAACTAAACTCCTGAATTTGGTTCAAGAGGGATACACACCATCTCTATTAGCACGTTGTGAGAAGTAACATTATCATTATAATTCTTTCAGATTCAAGTATTTATTTTTCCTTGTTCAGAATTATGCTATTGATTGTTATTCAAGTTTATTGAATTGTTTTGAGATAGCATGTATACTTTCTAGTATCTTTCAATCCGTAATTGTTGTTAGGGACTAGAGTAAGAAGCAAAAGAATTAATTTGATTGTTGCAACTCTCATCTTAATTTATTAGGGAAGAACAAACTAAGTTAAAATTGTCAAGCTTTTAAACGTTTGCTTAGAATAAATGCATAAATTTTATTCCTAAGACTACTGCCAAGTGAATGAAAATTGCTTTCAATATTACATTCGCTTAATGGTAAGAAATTGATTAGAGAGCTTTTCCTAATTAATGTATTCATAATATCATTGATTTTCCTTAGCTTTAAGGGATATTAAATTTATTTGCTTGACGTGAAAGAATATTTATTTTACTTCGATGATCAACATATTTATAGGAATGGATGTGTGGACCCTTGAACTGATTTAACGATATCAATTTATTATTTTCAGAATTATTATTTCTTGAATTTTTCATCCAAATCCTCCATTCTTTCTCATTTCAGTATACTGTAAAAAGATTAAACAAAATTTTCCTTGGGTTCGACCTGGTTTTCACAATCATACTACAAATTTATTTTGTTTGTGATAGTTAAGTCAGAATTATATTTTAGTGGTTCCGACGACCAACCAGACAACAAATTCAAGTCAGAATGATAGTCTAACAAGATAAGAAAATTGTTGTGATTCTCCTGAAACTAAAAGGATTCTGTGATGACAAATTCAAATGCCATTCCATATCCTTGTTCACGTAGAACAAGATAACTACTATCAAACTATATGGAAGATAATCCCTAGTTATTAGCTCTTTGAATCCTTGTAAATGTGCTCTTCAATATTCTTTAAATACAATACTACCATCATTGTAAAGGATACTTTTGAGAATTATTGCTGTAAAATCTATCAAGCATTGTATGCTCACGTTCTTCATAAATAATAACAGCATAACAGAGAAAGACTTCACTCACATCCTCAGTTTTTCTTCTCTCTTAACTTGGAAGAGCAGGGATTATTGGCTGGTATACAACTCAGACAAAAGCTTCAAACTTAGCTAGTTCTTCAAGAGTTTTATCAAGACCACACTCCAATAAATCCAACCATGAAATATGTTCTATTGATAATCAGTTCCATTCTGATCCAATCATCGATTTGGTTTGGTTCACCTAAAATCTCCCTCACTCATTGCAATTCATTAACTAAATTTACAGAAGCAATCCACGGTGAACTGAGTATGTGTGTGTGTGTGTGTGTGTGTAATTAATGGTGTTTTTTTAATCATATAACTTGTTCGCATCGTGCAATGAAGATGATTAATAATTTTTTACATGTTGGTTGCAACTGATTCTTTACTATAATTCAAATCAATTATATTGTTTAATTTGAATTTAATTGAAAAAAAGTTCAATTCACATATTTATAAGATATATACTTCAATTCATTTTATTTTCTATTTTACTCTCCTTGCCTTCCCTTCATAGATCTTTCAAAAAATGAGTGGGTAGTGTCAAAGAACCAATTCAACTCAAAAACTTAAGCTATTTGGTGAGGTTTCAAGATATAATTTATATTATTCTCTAACACACCCCCTCAAGTGAAAGCTTTTTGGGCTTGAAACTTGCATAGGCCCACATTAGCTTGTGCTTACTTTTTATCAAATAAATAGAGATTGTGAGAATCAAACTCGTGACCGCTTGGTCATCAAGGCTTTAATATCATGTCAAAGAACCAATTCAACCCAAAAATTTAAGCTATTGGGTGAGATGGTTCTTTGACAGGTAGATGGGTGCTTTGAAAAGGCTAGTTTTAACATTAATTTCTTTTTAGTACAACAAATTAGAGACATTGGCTTCTAATTTACTTTTCTACTACTTTTAGAAATTGAATTTCATTTCAAATTCAGTTCTTGGCACTTATAATTATTTTAAACATGAGATTTTATTTAAATTTCTGAATTGAATTGAGAGAGTTACAAACAGCCTTTTAGGTTTTTTAATGAGATCAGATTCGCTAAAAAAAATCCTAATGTAACTTTCAAAAAAGAAATTTTGAAGTAAAAGATATTACAACTTCAATTGGAACGAGAGAGGCAGGCGTTTTGGTAGCATGTATTATTAAAATAGCATAATAGTTTTTGTGGGGAAACAAATTACCATATTGATGAGTAATGGTTGGGCTGCGACAGAAACACAACCATTTGTTAAACTGTCAAGAGAAAGGGTTTCTATGGTTTAGCTGCAACAGCAACACAATGATTCCAAATATCCAGGCTCCTTAGAGAAATCTTAGATGGATTTTCTTGGGGCTCTTTTGCTTCGAGAAATTCTGTAAATGCATTATGACAATCTATTCCTGTTGCGACGAGCTTCTGGCAACAACTGTCTGATGGATTATTATTGTTGCCACTAAAACTAAGAAAAATCTCTGCTCCACATTTTCCAGTCAACTTTGCAGCACAACCTGCTAAATATTTGCTAAGCTGGGGCATAGATTCTCCCGATGGTGCAATACTGCGTCCTGCGAGTCCTGGTGTACCCATAAATACACCAATCAAACACAATAGAACCATGAAATATTTTGTTTGAAAAATTGCCATCTTGCTTAAAACTCAACTACCCGGGAAGAGATGAAGATTGTGGATTCTTTAATTGAATTGAAGGACACGACTTGCTAATTAATTTATAAGTAAAAGGCTTTCGAATGCTTGGTCAGTTATTACTTTGTTCATTAATACATCTTTAATGTGTGTTTAATGAAGTTGATATAGGTTAATAAAATTAAATAGGTTATTTACTATTATATATCATTAAGTCTCTTTCTTTATTGTTAGGCCTGTTTCTTTATTGTTAAGCCTGTTTCTTTTAATAAAATAATATTTCTCTACTCAGAGAATTCGTAAACTTGTTTTCAAATTTTGTAAATTTGTATTTGGCTTGGAGAACACATTTTAGAGGTTTTCGTTTACAATTTTTTCTTATAAATTTTTCATTGTTTTCTAAATGAAAAAAGAATCTAAGACGATGAATAATTCATTATTTTATTTTAAATCCAATCAGTTTTTAGCAATGTAAAACATTAAAATTATATTTTCTACATGTTTATATTCAGTTAGTGTCATAAATTTAATTAAAAGAAATTCTAGTTAACATGTATAATTCTTCATAATTTTTAATTTAAATGAAATAAGAATAACATTTTATAATTAAATCATTAAGAACACAAAATTAATATTAAGATGATTGTAATAAATTATGGTTTCAATTCTTTACAAACAAATCGCTATAAACGTGATGTGCTTTGTTTCTATATTTATTCTAATTATTAAAAGAGATTAAAAGAGATTTGAAGTTTGAAGGTTAATTAAGAATCAAATTGGAGAATCCTAAAACCAAGGATCATTGTGTAGAAGGCCCGAAAAGAAAAGAATCCAATTGAAGACGGTTAGAGGTGAAATTGAAAAAATTCCCAAAAATCAGGTTCAATTGAGGGTTTTATTACAAAATTTAAACGAGTAAGGATTAAATTGAAGAAGTTATTGTAGACAACAGGTTGTTTATTTTTTAAAGAGAAACCATAAACGGCGCGTTGTTTAGTTAGTATTCGTTTTTTCTTCATTTTAACTTGAAAAAAAAAGATGTTTCGGTTGCCCTATATCAAGAAATAATTCGATGACCTACAAGCCTCAAATAAAATAATTCGATATTTTTCTCAAAATAGAGTTTAAACCCCTTTTTGAAAGGTAGAAAATGAATCATTCAAGCAATTCTAATCCAAATGTAACCTGCGAGCCTCAAATAAAATAAGAATTCAACCAAAAATCACAATTGATTTCACCATGTCTCTTGAGTTGTGTTTTAACTAAATGCATTATTGCATGTAGTGGATTCCCTAGTCAAGAATCCACAAAAATGCAATTCTTTGCAAAATCCAAACCATTATACTGCACAATAAAAAGACTTATCAACTCTAACCGCTTGCGCTTGAAATGATGAAAGACCATCTTTTTATCCCTTTCACATTCTAAAAATATATCATTTGTGGTCCCTATTTGAACCTGAATAAGTTCTTCTCCATAAAAACTCTTATCAAGATCATACTTATACTGGGGGCAAATGAAAATTCCAGATATCATAAGTTGATTATGACTATCATCACACCCCCACACTACGGGAAAATGAATGTTCCAAAGATCAAGAGTTGATTCTGACTAAAATCATACCCCATACTATTATGCAATTAGAAATTAAAAAATGAAAGACTAATGAGATGTCATGAGAAATCCATTAAAAAAAAAAGCCCGAGAAATCCAAATGATCAGGTCAAGGTAAGGATGCCTCACCATGACAACAAAGGTAGGGCAAATCAAAGAAATATGATGAAAGAAAACAAGAATGAAATAAACAAAGAGTCAAATAAATGATTGTGATCCTAAGTCTTTAGAATCTTAAACACTCTTTAAGTCTATGAATCTTTTTCTTTCATTGTCAAGAGTCATAGCACGCATTACATGTTGTTAAAATTTCTTTTTAATCAAGCAAGCAAGCAACTTAGACCATTAAATGGTATTCTCAAAATACAAAAGATTTTTTCATAAGATTTATTACATGACAAATAAGATACTCGTTATTATTCCTGCTGATAAAATGAGTGCTAAAAAATAAGATAATTTTTTCCTCAAACAAAACCTTGAACTTTTGCTCGAGTCTTTTGTATTGAAACTAAAAAACAGAAGGTCATATCATCATATACTTTCATTAATTTCAATCTTACTAGCATAAAACATCAAATAATCCTTTCCCTAAAGAGAAACCCCTTGGAAGTTACCGGAAAGTAAAAAAAAAAATCAAAGCTCACAACGGATAAATTTCTACTTTTAAAATACAAGATTCAAATTTCAAAATGTTTATTTTAGCCATTGATAACTTGGTTAGCTGACATTTCCTTCTTATCCTTATGCATGAAAGTTGCATTTTAGTGTTGAATGGTGTGTCCTAGGGTCACGATCAAAGAAGCATTTTTAAAATTATATCTTCATGATTTGTTCGCAACAATTAAACTTGAATAGCTATGATTCTTGAAATTTGTGATTTGAGTCCAAAACATGAAAATAATTTTCAAACAAAAGAGGTCATTGAATGACTTTGCAAAGTTCGTGAGATGATATTGACACTTCTTATGGATTATCATTTGAAAGTTGAGTAACCGGAGAGCAATGTTGTGTACCCTATAAGGGGTAATGGATAATATCTAAATCAGCTAGTGGCAAAGAGTTCATTGCAAGCATTAGCCAAATGATAGTTTAGTGAACTTCATCAAAACCTTTTGATGATTGAAGATGGATCACCTCAGAAAAGAAGGGCAGGGCATGGACTAAAAGTTGCCCTATTTTAATCCAATTTTATCCCTCATCCTTTCACTAAAATACCCTAAAATTATCCCAAAATGCAGCAATGATCCCCCTCAACAAGATCCAACCATCAAGAATAAGTTATTTTATCTCCAAATATCCCAAAAAAATACCACAATGACCCATCTCAATCATGGATCATAAAGAACGTGCTCGAGTTGCACTCTTCTACAATTTCATCTCTTAATCAATCAAGATCATAGGTGCCTAAATTAATGACCATGATGTTCCTATCCAGTTTCAACCATTTAGATCTTCTTTCTTTGCCTCCAAGTTGCTCTCGTGACACGTAAAAAACTCATCCTCAATAGTCTGAAATATGAGACTGTTGGTGTTCTCTCCATGCAAATTACAGAGCAGGACAACCTTTCTTTCTTGGCTATAATTAATGATCATAATTTCTTCTTAAACATCGAGAATCAAGATTCCACCAGCTCACAAGCTCCAGAACCTCTTCATTTCTCCTATATACCTCACAAAATCCTAACCCAAGTAGCCTGGAAAGGAGGAGAGAGACAGCCACCACGGCCATTAAAAACTAATTATAACTGTTGCCCTATTGCATCCCTCCAGCACCATCTCCAGATCATTAAACACCAGTGCAAACCATAGCTTCCATTGTCAGCCCCAACAACACTTCATGCCACATATATTTAACTTCAGTCACTCAAGACTCCAAGAACCAATATTTATAGCAAGCCTCACTCGCGATTCCTTGCATATCAACTTCAAGGTTGCAACTTTATTAAAGTTGCATATTTTCTTTGGCTGCTAAGCTCACGGGGAAGAAGCTCCAGACAGTTAGGAGACACGAAAATCATTCAACATCCTGATTATAGATATAGGCTCCCCACCTCGTCTGTACACAGGTTATAACATGCTAGGAGGATGTTTGGACATGAGGGTAGAAAGAGTTTCCTCTAAAAAAAACTTAGACTGAAACCAGATGTAAAGACTATGGGTTTCTCTTGTTAAAAAAAAAGGCGGTAAAGAAAAAGCATGCTCACTTTTTTAAATGTGTGTGGCGAGAAAAGGAAGCACCCACAGGTTTTCACGTTAATATACTCTACCTGTGAAAGAGAAGCACATATATCTTTTGTCCTTGTCTAAAATATATCACCTAAAGGAGGGTGTGCAATGCTGGCCAGCTTTGCATAAAATGTAAAATTTACCCTTCATATATATTACTATAAAACTTACATATTTAAAAATAATTATTACATATTATTTTTTTTAATTTAATTTATATTAAATATTGAAATTAATAATATTATAATAATCATAGTTGTAAAACCTAGATTAATCTGACAAGTTAAACTAAGATCTAAACCATTCCGAGTTTGGAAAAAAATAGAGAAAAGATCGATATAACTTGACCCATCAAAAACTTAGGTTGACATATGACTAAGTGGATTCAGGATATAAAATACAAGTCAAAAACATGTTGATTTTTTAAAAAAAAATAATTGGTCAAAACAAAGTTGTTTTGATTCTTTTATTAAAATAATTTTTTTAGGTCAACCCAAGTTGACCCTCCCAACCTGTGACTCGAGCCTTGCCTCGAGTCGATATCTAAATTGGGTTTAAAAATTATGATAACAATCATTTTTATCCTTACATTAACTTGAGTTGACCCTCATGACCTATCATTGGGTCGACCTAAGAGTCAGGTTTTAAAACTATACCACTTTTATTTTTATATTAACTCGGGTCAACCCGGGTTGATCTTTTTGACCCGTGACTCGGGTCGACCTCATAGTCGGGTTTTAAAACTATAATAATAATCATTTTAACTATTATGTTGTCCCTTCCGATCTATAACTCAGGTCTTGTCTCGGGTCGACTCCCGATTCAGATTTTAAATCTATGATAATAACTAATTTTATCTTTTTATTGACCAGAGTTAACAAAGGTCAATGGTCAACCCAACCTATGACCCCCTTTACCCTAAATCGACCCTCGATTGAAATTTTAAAATTATAATAACAACCATTTTTATTCTGATTTTAATCTTTTCGGCTCACGACTTGGATCTCATCTTAGATCAACCTTCAAGTTAGTTTTAAAAATTATAATAATTATTATTTGAATCGTTATATATTTTTGAACAATTTTAGGATTGAGAGTTTTTCATAAATATATTTTAAAAATAAAAAAAATAATATCTCAACATTTTCTTTTTCTACCTTCTACTTTAAAATTATAAAAACTCACTATAAAATTATTCATAAATATAATTTTTTATTTTAATTAAATATATTTTTATCTTTATTATCTTCTTTTTTTTATCTGTTTACGATAACAATCAAATGCTACCTAATAAGCCGTTAGAGCCGAGCACTAGGATCGGGGTAGAAATGTCCAGACAAGAAAAGGAACGATAGCAAAGATTTCAATCTCCATAGAAATGGTAATTTCGCCATTCTGAAGAATAGCTGGATAAACGGTCGTTTTGGAGAGGCCCTTTTCTCCCTCTCTTATCAAAACTAGCGAAACAGTTGCTCACTGATGCTGGAAAGCTCTTGACAATGGCTTCTTCTTCAATCACTTTTCTTTTCAGACCAGGTCAAGAAACTAACCCTCTATTATCATTTTCAACTATCTTACGTTATTAAAGGGTTTTTTGCACATTACGTTTTTGTGTCATGGGTAGTTCTTGGTAACCAAAATGCTGGTTTTCTTTAAGGAGAATTTAAGATTTCTTGAAATAGATGATTTGGTTGGGCTAAAACTAGAAATTATTACATGGGTTTGCTTAATTGGAAGCTTTGTAATGACTGAACTTTGTGTCTCATTGTCAAGTGTCAAGTTTTTGAGTCAACTAGGCATGCTATCTGCAAACATGTTAATGATTTGAAGGGAAATGACCACAGTACGAAAGTATTTAAGAGTCGGCTTGTGTTATGCATCGAATATGGACATAAAAAGTAGTGGTTTATGGATTATGAAGAGCAGCAATTGCATTCTAACCTGCATTGTTGGTAATATAAGTTAAGTGCTTTCTAAAAGATTACGATATCTTGGGTGTTGAAACTTGTTGGATAATAGGGGTTATCTGTTGAAGTTTGTTGGTTGGTTTTTGTTGATCGGTGGTCTTTCCCATATTATATGAGTGCTCTTGTTCGTCTTCAATGGCAATGGAATACTGCTGTTGAACTACATAATGGAATCATATAATTCAATAGTACAAATGTAACTTGATTGAGAAATTTGTTGGCTGATTTTCAGCTTCGTAGGCTGTTAGGAATATAAATGTGTATTAAAAGAGGAGGTATGAGAATAAGAAAGTGTGTTATTATTGATTTGGATTAATGATGTAGCCACTAGGTATTTCCTTTTTGTATCTTAAATGGCCAAAAGAAGAAACGTAGTGCTCATAGCTATTGGGTGATATTAACTATTTGCATGCTTGTATAAATTGCTAGTACGTAAGATACGGTCTTGTATCTCAGAAATCTGTTTGTTACGTACATAACTGAAGGGAAAATGAGTTCATATTTTGTAAAAGCATTCTGAAGTTTTCTCTTCTTCTGGTGTATCAGCAATTTGAGATCTGTATTTTTGGACGAAAGAAGCGGAATTTGTGTACCTAGTGTTCCTGTAACTCGTGTTGGTTTCTCGAGAGAGATTATAGAATGTAAGGAGTCGTGGATAGGGAAGCAACCAGTTCAAGTTCCATTTAATGTGACAATCACATTGGAAGGCCAGAATTTAAAAGTAAAGGGTCTATTGGGGGGACTTTCAAGGAATTATCCACAAGAAGTAAAGATTGAGAGGGACGAGAATGGAATCCTTCAGGTCAAAAAGGCTGTGGACACTAGAATAGCAAACCAAATGCATGGACTTTTCAGGTAAAGTCTTCCATCATTTGGCTCTAATATTTTGATTGCCTATTATTTCTTTGTTTTTAGTATTGTTGCACTTGATGCTTTCTATTAGACTAACTAGTTATTTCATTTTCAAACGCTTTATTCTTGGACCTTCAGAGGTTGTATTAGGAATGCGTAAACTGCTTCAATCTGGTTTTGAACTAGTTCTGGCATGCGACATTGACAAATTTAGGGACTAAGAGAGGTTACCTACTCTGTATCATGCATGCAAATTTTGGGAGAGAAGAAGAATAAATAATTTTAGAAGAAAATTTATTTGTAAAGAATTTGCTGCCATGATGATTACTTCTAAATTGTAGTTTACAAGCCAACTATGTTGTTTCAATAATGATGGAACTGTTGAAACCTAAACCTCACTTGACACTGTTGACCTGGTTCTGGTGTTCCTGAAGCATCCTGTCTGTGGAAGATTATACTTGCTGTATTAGGATTTGACCAAAATCATACATGCTAACGTGACTGTGCACAGTTAAAGAATTTGGATATGAATTGCTGACTTTATTGATATATAATGTATTTCACCAATTATCTTCATTTTAACTTCTTTTTTAATGAGGGTTTTCATTCTACTTTTAGTTGAGGTTATTGCCTAGTCTTTGATGGGAATAATTCGCTGTGATTTTGACATGTCTCGTCTTTTCTGTAAGGAAACTTCGATCTTTGAAGTAGTCATTTCAGGTGTAACACTGATTATGGACATGGATTATGTGTTGACAATTCCACCTTTATAGATATGACAATGTGAATCATGCCAAATAAAGTAATAGATATAGGATCCAACAAAATGTTCATGACTTTGTTTTCTGAAACAAGAGCATTTTCACTTAAGATGCTTGAACCTAGAAACTGCTGTAGAAGTACCAATTGACAATAATGTAATAGTGTCAACCCTTAGATGCGGAACTAGATGAAATTTCAGAACTGAATGCAAATCAAGCAGCCCCTGTTTCATGACCATTGATACTGCTTGTTTGTGTTTAGAGCTGCATGATTTGTATGAGAAAATAAACACCGCTAGCTGTTTGATATTCTACCCAAAGTGCCTATCTTCATGGCAGTATCTGTTAAGGATTTTCTCAGAAACTTTTTATACTGATATGGACATCAAGGACAGGAGAAACTAAATACAGAAATATCGATACCTGCCTTGGAAAATGTTCGCCAAGGTCTTCTTTTTATGCCTTACTTGAACCCTTATGCAAATTGATACACACAGGACACTTACCAACAACATGGTGGTGGGAGTATCTAACGATTTTGAGAAGAGACCTTCAACTAGTTGGTGTCGGTTATTCGTGCAAACATAGAAGGAAAAGACTTGGTGTTAAGTCTGGGGTTCTCTCATCCAGTTAGGATGACAACCCCTGGTGACCTACAAGTGAAGGTGGAAGAGAACACCAGGATTGCTGTCAGTGGAAATGACAAGTGCTCCATTGGTGAGTTTGCCGCTTCAATTCGGAGATGGAGACCCCCTGAACCATATGAAGGTAAGGGTGTGAGGTATGCCAATGAAGTTATAAGATTAAAGGAAGGGAAAGCAGGGAAGAAGAAGTGATAACTGTATTTCTTTCATTCTATCTTGTCGTCTCAGGGTTTTGCTCATTTGTATGCATCAACAATGTGGAATGTATTATACTAACAGTAACTCATTACTATTATACCCCTTCTCTTTTATTTGCAATGATTACAAGTTGTATTTCCAAACTCCCAAGTCCCAATTAAGGTTATGAGTCTTATGACCATGGGACCTTTGAGGTTGGAATGTGGCTAAGTTTTAATTATTGCTTTTAGTAATAGAGTTTTAGGGGTATTTGTGGAAAAGAAGCAAAGATGCATTGAGAATTTCATTTTAGTCCTTAATTTGATGCAATGAATTAATTTTTAATCCATATTATGTGATAAAATGTACTTATCTAATTGATTTTTTATTATGTGATGAAATATACACATAATATTAAGTTTGAATTTGGTACCAGTATCTAAAAAACAAACAACTTCTATATATAATTAATAAAATAGAAATACATTTTTTCATTAGTTCGATCAATTAAAGCTATCAAATTACTAATACTAAATTCAATTGAAGTTTTATTTGTCATGCTAATAATCAATCTTCAATTATTAGATATGGTATATTTATTTAATCCAACTTTTTTATTATATTCACATGTTGAATTCTTTTAAATATGTTTCATATGATTTCTTATTTTTATATTTGATTAAAGAAATATATATGCATGTTTTCTGAAGAATAAAAGGTCAAAAGGCATTGAGTAAAAGAATTTGCAAGTGATGTAAAGCATTTGAAATTATATCTTGATACATAAATTATTCTATAATCAATGTGAGAAATTAAAATAAAATTGATGTTTTAAAAATTATCACTAACAATGAAAAATGCTACAGCTGCTGATCATATGAACGTTGTTATTCCATTACCAAAAATAATTGGAGAAAACAATTGTTAATTTCTGAAAGAAATTACGATGAAAAATTTATGCCAGTAATTTCTGATAGAAATAACATCGGATTATGTTTTGTTAATAATTATTAATAAAATATTTAATGGGATAAAAAATAAAAAATTCATTGGCAATTCTGTTTATTTTATATATCAGGATTACTAACAGAATTGTTGACGAAATATTATAAGCAACAAATATAAATAAGTTATAAGTGACAGTTGTTAAAGTAATTCAGATCAAACATAAAAGGGAGGCTAGAATTCTGAATAATCTGTATATTATGAATGCTTAAGTTAACCTAAATACAAAGGAATTATATATAGGTTAAACTGAAAATAATATTCTACCCTTAATAAATAAGACTAGATAATTATTATTTAACATCTCCCCTCAAACTCATGATGCGACAGCTACAAGCATCAAGAGTTTGCCAACTAGAAAACAAAAACGAGAGATGAAATACGCATTGGTAAAGAAATCTGCAATCTGCAAGGAAGAAGGAACCAAAGGCAAAGTAATGATGTCATGCTTGAGATGATGACGAGTAAGATGACAATCAATCTCAATGTGCTTAGTTCGCTCATGAAAAACCAAGTTATGAGCGATCTGAATAGAACTCTAGTTGTCACAATACATACGAGTAGGATGAGAAAAGAAAACTCTCATATCAGCAAGTAACCAACGTAACCAAATAATCTCTTTGGTAGTAGATGTCATGGCAGAAGCAAAACAATTGCAGAGACAGAACATAAATACGAAATTGCAGAAGCTGAAAGAAAGTCGAAATACCAGATTTTGCAGAAGCGAAAGACAAAATATCACTCCAAAAAACATTGCAGAAACTGAACACAAATACCAAATTGCAGAAACTGAAGAGAAGACGAAATACCAAAACAATTACAGAGACAAAACAGAAATACCAAATTGCAGAAGCTGAAGGAATGTCGAAATACCAGATTTTGTAGAAGCGGAAGACAAAATATCACTCCAAAAAACATTACAGAAACTGAACGCAAATACCAAATTGCAGAAACTGAAGAGAAGAAGAAATACCAAAACAATTGCAGAGACAGAACAGAAATACCAAATTGCAGAAACTGAAGGAATGTCGAAATACTAGATTTTGCAGAAGCGGAAGACAAAATATCACTCCAAAAAACATTACAGAAACTGAACGCAAATACCAAATTGCAGAAACTGAAGAGAAGATGAAATACTAAAACAATTACAGAGACAGAACAGAAATATCAAATTGCAGAAGCTGAAGAATCCAAAATAAAGGTTCAGATATTAATTCTTCAGCCGAAAGCACAAAACTTGATCTTCATCCTCCATCTTTTAATAGGTCAAACAACCCATGTCTGATGTTTTGAAAAATGGATCTGAAGTTAAGCTTCAAAGGAATGCATTGAGTGTGCTGGAACATCCTACAGGGAATAAAGTGGATGATGATAACAATTTTGATACCAGCAGTGGCTCTGACATTGGTGAACATGATCTCTACATAGACAGTGAGTTCCATAAAATTAGCAAGATAAGGGTTCGACCAACCAGGCTCTGATACCATGTTAAAATAATTCAGATCAAACATAAAAAGGAGGCTAGAATTCTGAATAATCTGTATATTATGAATGCTTAAGTTAACCTAAATACAAAGAAATTATATATAGGTTAAACTGAAAATAATATTCTACCCTTAATAAATAAAACTAGATAAATATTATTTAACAACAGTTCCTCCCCTATTCTTCTTCACCTTCTTCTTCCTTCCCCTGCTAAAAAGCAGGGGTGAGCAAAACCGGTTCGGTTCGGTTTTTAACTAAAAAACTAACCAAAATCAAAATTTAAAAAACTTAAAAATGCAAACTGAAACCGAACCGAAACCGGTTCGAACCGACCGGTTTCGGTTCGGTTCGGTTCGGTTTTTTTAACAGAAAAACCGGAAAACCTGTATTATGATTTTTTGGGCCTTTTTGGGCTTTCTAATGGGTTTTCTGATGAGCTTTCTAATAGGCTTGGAATTAATGTAAATATTATCTAATTTTGTTACAAAATTCTATAATATATTTAATATTTTTTGTCACTAAATATTTATATATATTAAATTATTAGTGCTAATATTGTGTTTAATTGTTGCAAGTCTTTCTAATATTTGTGTTTTGGAGTTTGGACTCCTCATGCATCAAAGTTTAAATAACACACACACCAAATTAAAATTTAAATTACAAAGCATTGCCTTCAAAAAAGCTTAAAAAAAACAACAAATAACATTACCATAAAAAATAAAACACTTCATGCAAAAAATATAAATCTTCATTGTGCACATCATCCCAATCAAAAAGCACATCAAGATGACAAGAACATTGCACTTTGATTCCGTAATACCATTGACATCAAAACCTGAAAATCAAGATCTAAAATTATAACATGATAAAATAAATTAGAATATGTAAAAATAAAAAGTAGTTTTTTACCATCATAGTAACTTTTGAACTAATTATCATCCGTTACTAAATGTAACTTTCCACCAAATTCTACAAAATAAAAAAGTAGACATGTTAGATGATTGCAAAAAATTTAATTAATAAATTACAAAATAATAGGTGCAAGTTTATTAAAAAAAATTTACCTGACTCAAGGTTTTCGTAGGTTTCAAGATCATTTATCAAGCTTCTAATATCAGTTGAAATTGATCCATGATGCAACCAATTTTATAATTTATAATAGACTTAAATGTACTAAAATTCAAAGAAATTATCAAACTAATAAAAACTTAAATGTCAGGCAAACAAAAAAAAAACAAAATGGAAAGTAATATCAGCCAAAACATCTGCCAAGCTTAAGTTCACTGCCAACCAATCCTAAGTTCACTGCCATCTGCCAACCATCAAATTGTCCTTGAAATTCTGATTAACAGTCTATTTCAAGATGCAATAAGAACAAATTTACATCCTATATTATAAAAGCAACAGATTCTTAGTCATAGAAACCAGTTTTGAAGACAATCCTAACAATGTCTGTGCATAATGAAACATGCTGCCAAACATAACCAATTTCACAACATCTATATCTTTTCCTTCCAACCAATATCAAAATGAAAGAGGAAATCACACAATGCTTTTCCAGAACTTGAACTGTAAACAACAGCATGAAGAAAATAGCATCTACCTTAAAAAATAACAAAGATGGCAACCAGAAAAATCCAATAGCAATTTCAATACTGTGAAGAGACATATGATGAGAAATCAACAAACAATTAGGAAACAGCAACAAAAGAAAAATATTATGCAACTCCCAGATACTAATACACCCTAATTTTGAAGAAGAAAAAAATAATAAATACACATAAAACAGAGTAACACACTGCAGCAACAAACAACCTAAAATGATTGACAAAGAACAGGGAAACAAAATATAAAAACAAACTAAAAGAACCAAGAAACTAAATAAAAAGGAAAAAAATAAAAACAGAGATTGACAGAAAAAAGAAATCATACCTGTGCGAGTTAGGACACGATTTAATTTCGGGTGTGAAAGGCAACTTGAGGCAGCAACAGAACAGACTTTATGGTCTCAAACTAGCCCACAGGTTGATCATGTTTTCCCTTCAAACACAGAGTTTGTTTTTTTCATCACACAGCAAGAAAAAATGACAAGGTAGCACAATTTGAAAAAATAATAGGAAAAATGGCATAGTTATAAAAATCAACAAAAAAATACACAGAATGCTCAAACATTGATTTTTTTGTAACGATATACCAAAAAATACACAGAATCACAAAGCATATGTAAAACAAATAAAAAAAGCAGAGATTGATAGAAAAAAAAATCATACCTGGTGTGAGTTGGGACGCGATTCAAGTTTGGATGTGAAAGAGGGAGGGACTGGTTTGCTAGATTTGGACTCTGGAGTGGTGTGTGTGTATCGTGCGACTTGTGGCCGTGTGGGAGAGGGATGTGGCTGACTGGCTAGGTTGTTTGTTTTGAAGATGAAGATGGTATGGGAGAGCCAGAGAGAGATATGGATGAAGAATCGAAGATGGATTTACTTGATTTTGTTACAGAGTGAGTGAGAGTGTGGATTGTGAAGTGCGGCTGTGAGGATTGAGGGAGCGGCTGCAAGGAGTCGCTGGAGAGGAGAGAATCTAGGGTTAATTAGGTTTTAGAAATGAGAAAGTGTTTTTTTTTTCGTATTTATAGTACCCCTTAAACCGAACCGGTTCGGTTCGGTTGGGGTTTTGCCTGTTTCCGGTTTTGTAAACCGAAACCAAACCCAACCGAAAATTTTAACAAAAAAAATAATCGATTTACTCGGTTTTTTTTTCGGTTCGGTTTTTTTGGTTGTTTTTTTTCTCGGTTTACTCAGTTTACTCGGTTTCTCGGTTTTTTTTGCTCACCCCTACTAAAAAGATACAAGCAGCCCCCGCTCTACTTTCTCACAAAGTTAGCCACCCCAATATGCTGGCATTGATTTACATATATCCACAATATTAGCTGTTGAATTTTTTTGTAAAGTTTTCGATAAACAAAATAAGCAAATTCATTCATTTTTTGTAATTCATTTATGTTTTAAGTTAATTTATTAAAAAATTTATAGTTTGTTTGTATCTTTATTTATCAATGAAATGACTGATAGAATATAGTTGGTGCATTTTATTTCTTTGGCACCAATATTTCATCGATATTTTCGTCAGTAATTTGTAATGTCGACAAAAAGCAAATTTTTAACAAAAACATTTCTAATGATGTGTTTCTTTCAGTAACTACATCGGCAATGTAAATAGCCGATGAAATGGTGTTTACTCACCAACGAAGTATTCCGTTGGTGTTTTTCAATTTTCTAATGGTACTTAAGGAATGTTGCTTTTTTTTTAATTTTAGTCATCGAACATTTTGTTTCTTTGTTATTTTTATCATTGCAAGTTATATTTGCACCCTTTTATGTATTGGATATGTTTTTCTTTACATGCTATTGTGTATTTAAAGTGTCTAAGAATGTCTTGTTTTTAAATTAGAAATTGTAAAATTAAAATTCAGGTTATAGTTGAAAAAAACTGAAATAACAAGTACAATATTTAACAAAAAAAAAAACTTTTCATTTTTACTCTTGATAAGGCAGGAAAAACTTTAATTTGATTTTTACAGTGTCAATTTTTGTAATTTTTATACCTGTTGGTTTAAGATTTTTGTATTTTGATCTTAAATTTAATTTCATAAAATTTAATTTTGTGATTGATGACGACTATTTATGTTATGATGTGCATTAATTTCCTAAATAAATTTCTTTTGATTCTTAATTTAGCATAACGTATAATTGTTAGACAAAAGATCATAAAAACGTTTTTCAAAAAAAATAATTGGAAGTGAATTGCAGAAAGCAAAATTATATCTATTTAAAAATTTATGCTACGATCTGTATGGAATATTAAGAACATCAACGAATTTTTTTCTGAATAGGATTTTCATGTAACTAGTTTTTTTATGGCTAGAAACTTAGTCAGCCTAGAAGTAAAGTTATTAGGTTAGTTCTTAAAAATGGTTGTATATTTACTTAAACTCTCTTGAGGTGGCTGAGTTTTTAATTGTTAATAGGAAAGAATAATCATGATCATTTAATTAGTCATTAAATTAACTTCTAACTTAATATATATATTAAGTTAGAAGTTAATTTAATGACTAATTAAATCTATCACGGGATTTATGGTAGTTCATCTCGAGTCGATATCTAAATTGGGTTTAAAAATTATGATAACAATTATTTTTATCCTTACATTAACTTGAGTTGACCCTCACGACCTATCATTGGGTCGACCCAAGAGTCAGGTTTTAAAACTATACCACTTTTATTTTTATATTAACTCGGGTCAACCCGGGTTGATCTTTTTGACCCGTGACTCGGGTCGACCTCATAGTCGGGTTTTAAAACTATAATAATAATCATTTTAACTATTATGTTGTCCCTTCCGATCTATAACTCAGGTCTTGCCTCAGGTCGACTCCCGATTCAGATTTTAAATCTATGATAATAACTAATTTTATCTTTTTATTGACCTGAGTTAACAAAGGTCAACGGTCAACCCAACCTATGACCCCCTTTACCCTAAATCGACCCTCGATTGAAATTTTAAAATTATAATAACAACCATTTTTATTCTGATGTTAATCTTTTCGGCTCACGACTTGGATCTCATCTTAGATCAACCTTCAAGTTAGTTTTAAAAATTATAATAATTATTATTTGAATCGTTATATATTTTTGAACAATTTTAGAATTGAGAGTTTTTCATAAATATATTTTAAAAATAAAAAAATAATATCTCAACATTTTCTTTTTCTACCTTCTACTTTAAAATTATAAAAACTCACTATAAAATTATTCATAAATATAATTTTTTATTTTAATTAAATATATTTTTATCTTTATTATCTTTTTTTTTTATCTGTTTACGATAACAATCAAATGCTACCTAGTAAGCCGTTAGAGCCGAGCACTAGGATCGGGGTAGAAATGTCCAGACAAGAAAAGGAACGATAGCAAAGATTTCAATCTCCATAGAAATGGTAATTTCGCCATTCTGAAGAATAGCTGGATAAACGGTCGTTTTGGAGAGGCCCTTTTCTCCCTCTCTTATCAAAACTAGCGAAACAGTTGCTCACTGATGCTGGAAAGCTCTTGACAATGGCTTCTTCTTCAATCACTTTTCTTTTCAGACCAGGTCAAGAAACTAACCCTCTATTATCATTTTCAACTATCTTACGTTATTAAAGGGTTTTTTGCACATTACGTTTTTGTGTCATGGGTAGTTCTTGGTAACCAAAATGCTGGTTTTCTTTAAGGAGAATTTAAGATTTCTTGAAATAGATGATTTGGTTGGGCTAAAACTAGAAATTATTACATGGGTTTGCTTAATTGGAAGCTTTGTAATGACTGAACTTTGTGTCTCATTGTCAAGTGTCAAGTTTTTGAGTCAACTAGGCATGCTATCTGCAAACATGTTAATGATTTGAAGGGAAATGACCACAGTACGAAAGTATTTAAGAGTCGGCTTGTGTTATGCATCGAATATGGACATAAAAAGTAGTGGTTTATGGATTATGAAGAGCAGCAATTGCATTCTAACCTGCATTGTTGGTAATATAAGTTAAGTGCTTTCTAAAAGATTATGATATCTTGGGTGTTGAAACTTGTTGGATAATAGGGGTTATCTGTTGAAGTTTGTTGGTTGGTTTTTGTTGATCGGTGGTCTTTCCCATATTATATGAGTGCTCTTGTTCGTCTTCAATGGCAATGGAATACTGCTGTTGAACTACATAATGGAATCATATAATTCAATAGTACAAATGTAACTTGATTGAGAAATTTGTTGGCTGATTTTCAGCTTCGTAGGCTGTTAGGAATATAAATGTGTATTAAAAGAGGAGGTATGAGAATAAGAGAGTGTGTTATTATTGATTTGGATTAATGATGTAGCCACTAGGTATTTCCTTTTTGTATCTTAAATGGCCAAAAGAAGAAACGTAGTGCTCATAGCTATTGGGTGATATTAACTATTTGCATGCTTGTATAAATTGCTAGTACGTAAGATACGGTCTTGTATCTCAGAAATCTGTTTGTTACGTACATAACTGAAGGGAAAATGAGTTCATATTTTGTAAAAGCATTCTGAAGTTTTCTCTTCTTCTGGTGTATCAGCAATTTGAGATCTGTATTTTTGGACGAAAGAAGCGGAATTTGTGCACCTAGTGTTCCTGTAACTCGTGTTGGTTTCTCGAGAGAGATTATAGAATGTAAGGAGTCGTGGATAGGGAAGCAACCAGTTCAAGTTCCATTTAATGTGACAATCACATTGGAAGGCCAGAATTTAAAAGTAAAGGGTCTATTGGGGGGACTTTCAAGGAATTATCCACAAGAAGTAAAGATTGAGAGGGACGAGAATGGAATCCTTCAGGTAAAAAAGGCTGTGGACACTAGAATAGCAAACCAAATGCATGGACTTTTCAGGTAAAGTCTTCCATCATTTGGCTCTAATATTTTGATTGCCTTTTATTTCTTTGTTTTTAGTATTGTTGCACTTGATGCTTTCTATTAGACTAACTACTTATTTCATTTTCAAACGCTTTATTCTTGGACCTTCAGAGGTTGTATTAGGAATGCGAAAACTGCTTCAATCTGGTTTTGAACTAGTTCTGGCATGCGACATTGACAAATTTAGGGACTAAGAGAGGTTACCTACTCTGTATCATGCATGCAAATTTTGGGAGAGAAGAAGAATAAATAATTTTAGAAGAAAATTTATTTGTAAAGAATTTGCTGCCATGATGATTACTTCTAAATTGTAGTTTACAAGCCAACTATGTTGTTTCAATAATGATGGAACTGTTGAAACCTAAACCTCACTTGACACTGTTGACCTGGTTCTGGTGTTCCTGAAGCATCCTGTCTGTGGAAGATTATACTTGCTGTATTAGGATTTGACCAAAATCATACATGCTAACGTGACTGTGCACAGTTAAAGAATTTGGATATGAATTGCTGACTTTATTGATATATAATGTATTTCACCAATTATCTTCATTTTAACTTCTTTTTTAATGAGGGTTTTCATTCTACTTTTAGTTGAGGTTATTGCCTAGTCTTTGATGGGAATAATTCGCTGTGATTTTGACATGTCCCGTCTTTTCTGTAAGGAAACTTCGATCTTTGAAGTAGTCATTTCAGGTCTAACACTGATTATGGACATGGATTATGTGTTGACAATTCCACCTTTATAGATATGACAATGTGAATCATGCCAAATAAAGTAATAGATATAGGATCCAACAAAATGTTCATGACTTTGTTTTCTGAAACAAGAGCATTTTCACTTAGGATGCTTGAACGTAGAAACTGCTGTAGAAGTACCAATTGACAATAATGTAATAGTGTCAACCCTTAGATGTGGAAGTTGGTGAAATTTCAGAACTGAATGCAAATCAAGCAGCCCCTGTTTCATGACCATTGATACTGCTTGTTTGTGTTTAGAGCTGCATGATTTGTATGAGAAAATAAACACCGCTAGCTGTTTGATATTCTACCCAAAGTGCCTATCTTCATGGCAGTATCTGTTAAGGATTTTCTCAGAAACTATTTATACTGATATGGACATCAAGGACAGGAGAAACTAAATACAGAAATATTGATACCTGCCTTGGAAAATGTTCGCTAAGGCCTTCTTTTTATGCCTTACTTGAACCTTAAGCAAATTGATACACACAGGACACTTACCAACAACATGGCGGTGGGAGTATCAAAATTTATGGCCCTTTTCAGCTGTTATTCCGGTCTGGCTCCACAAGGCATCCTCTTCAACGAGTAAGGATTCCGTAGGTAATACAAGGAAAACGGCCTCCGAAAACTTCTGTAAAACTTTGAGCGCGATCCAACGGTCGGATTGAACCTTAAGCAAATTGATACACACAGGACACTTACCAACAACATGGCGGTGGGAGTATCTAACGGTTTTGAGAAGAGACCTTCAACTAGTTGGTGTCGGTTATCGTGCAAACATAGAAGGAAAAGACTTGGTGTTAAGTCTGGGGTTCTCTCATCCAGTTAGGATGTCAACCCCTGGTGACCTACAAGTGAAGGTGGAAGAGAACACCAGGATTGTTGTCAGTGGAAATGACAAGTGCTCCATTGGTGAGTTTGCTGCTTTGAGATGGAGACCCCCTGAACCATATAAAGGTAAGGGTGTGAGGTATGCCAATGAAGTTATAAGATTAAAGGAAGGGAAAGCAGAGAAGAAGAAGTGATAACTGTATTTCTTTCATTCTATCTTGTCGTCTCAGGGTTTTGCTCATTTGTATGCATCAACAATGTGGAATGTATTATACTAACAGCAACTCATTACTATTATACCCCTTCTCTTTTATTTGCAATGATTACAAGTTGTATTTCCAAACTCCCAAGTCCCAATTAAGGTTATGAGTCTTATGACCATGGGACCTTTGAGGTTGGAATGTAGCTAAGTTTTGATTATTGCTTTTAGTAATAGAGTTTTAGGGGTATTTGTGGAAAAGAAGCAAAGATGCATTGAGAATTTCATTTTAGTCCTTAATTTGATGCAATGAATTAATTTTTAATCCATATTATGTGATAAAATGTACTTATCTAATTGATTTTTTATTATGTGATGAAATATACACATAATATTAAGTTTGAATTTGGTACCAGTATCTAAAAAACAAACAACTTCTATATATAATTAATAAAATAGAAATACATTTTTTCATTAGTTCGATCAATTAAAGCTATCAAATTACTAATACTAAATTCAATTGAAGTTTTATTTGTCATGCTAATAATCAATCTTCAATTATTAGATATGGTATATTTATTTAATCCAACTTTTTTATTATATTCACATGTTGAATTCTTTTAAATATGTTTCATATGATTTCTTATTTTTATATTTGATTAAAGAAATATATATGCATGTTTTCTGAAGAATAAAAGGTCAAAAGGCATTGAGTAAAAGAATTTGCAAGTGATGTAAAGCATTTGAAATTATATCTTGATACATAAATTATTCTATAATCAATGTGAGAAATTAAAATAAAATTGATGTTTTAAAAATTATCACTAACAATGAAAAATGCTACAGCTGCTGATCATATGAACATTGTTATTCCATTACCAAAAATAATTGGAGAAAACAATTGTTAATTTCTGAAAGAAATTACGATGAAAAATTTATGCCAGTAATTTCTGATAGAAATAACATCGGATTATGTTTTGTTAATAATTATTAATAAAATATTTAATGGGATAAAAAATAAAAAATTCATTGGCAATTCTGTTTATTTTATATATCAGGATTACTAACAGAATTGTTGACGAAATATTATAAGCAACAAATATAAATAAGTTATAAGTGACAGTTGTTAAAGTAATTCAGATCAAACATAAAAGGGAGGCTAGAATTCTGAATAATCTGTATATTATGAATGCTTAAGTTAACCTAAATACAAAGGAATTATATATAGGTTAAACTGAAAATAATATTCTACCCTTAATAAATAAGACTAGATAATTATTATTTAACATCTCCCCTCAAACTCATGATGCGACAGCTACAAGCATCGAGAGTTTGCCAACTAGAAAACAAAAACGAGAGATGAAATACGCATTGGTAAAGAAATCTGCAATCTGCAAGGAAGAAGGAACCAAAGGCAAAGTAATGATGTCATGCTTGAGATGATGACGAGTAAGATGACAATCAATCTCAATGTGCTTAGTTCGCTCATGAAAAACCAAGTTATGAGCGATCTGAATAGAACTCTAGTTGTCACAATACATACGAGTAGGATGAGAAAAGAAAACTCTCATATCAGCAAGTAACCAACGTAACCAAATAATCTATTTGGTAGTAGATGTCATGGCAGAAGCAAAACAATTGCAGAGACAGAACATAAATACGAAATTGCAGAAGCTGAAAGAAAGTCGAAATACCAGATTTTGCAGAAGCGAAAGACAAAATATCACTCCAAAAAACATTGCAGAAACTGAACACAAATACCAAATTGCAGAAACTGAAGAGAAGACGAAATACCAAAACAATTACAGAGACAAAACAGAAATACCAAATTGCAGAAGCTGAAGGAATGTCGAAATACCAGATTTTGTAGAAGCGGAAGACAAAATATCACTCCAAAACACATTACAGAAACTGAACGCAAATACCAAATTGCAGAAACTGAAGAGAAGAAGAAATACCAAAACAATTGCAGAGACAGAACAGAAATACCAAATTGCAGAAACTGAAGGAATGTCGAAATACCAGATTTTGCAGAAGCGTAAGACAAAATATCACTCCAAAAAACATTACAGAAACTGAACGCAAATACCAAATTGCAGAAACTGAAGAGAAGATGAAATACTAAAACAATTACAGAGACAGAACAGAAATATCAAATTGCAGAAGCTGAAGAATCCAAAATAAAGGTTCAGATATTAATTCTTCAGCCGAAAGCACAAAACTTGATCTTCATCCTCCATCTTTTAATAGGTCAAACAACCCATGTCTGATGTTTTGAAAAATGGATCTGAAGTTAAGCTTCAAAGGAATGCATTGAGTGTGCTGGAACATCCTACAGGGAATAAAGTGGATGATGATAACAATTTTGATACCAGCAGTGGCTCTGACATTGGTGAACATGATTTCTACATAGACAGTGAGTTCCATAAAATTAGCAAGACAAGGGTTCGACCAACCAGGCTCTGATACCATGTTAAAATAATTCAGATCAAACATAAAAAGGAGGCTAGAATTCTGAATAATCTGTATATTATGAATGCTTAAGTTAACCTAAATACAAAGAAATTATATATAGGTTAAACTGAAAATAATATTCTACCCTTAATAAATAAAACTAGATAAATATTATTTAACAACAGTTCCTCCCCTATTCTTCTTCACCTTCTTCTTCCTTCCCCTGCTAAAAAGCAGGGGTGAGCAAAACCGGTTCGGTTCGGTTTTTAACTAAAAAACTAACCAAAATCAAAATTTAAAAAACTTAAAAATGCAAACTGAAACCGAACCGAAACCGGTTCGAACCGACCGGTTTCGGTTCGGTTCGGTTCGGTTTTTTTAACAGAAAAACCGGAAAACCTGTATTATGATTTTTTGGGCCTTTTTGGGCTTTCTAATGGGTTTTCTGATGAGCTTTCTAATAGGCTTGGAATTAATGTAAATATTATCTAATTTTGTTACAAAATTCTATAATATATTTAATATTTTTTGTCACTAAATATTTATATATATTAAATTATTAGTGCTAATATTGTGTTTAATTGTTGCAAGTCTTTCTAATATTTGTGTTTTGGAGTTTGGACTCCTCATGCATCAAAGTTTAAATAACACACACACCAAATTAAAATTTAAATTACAAAGCATTGCCTTCAAAAAAGCTTAAAAAAAACAACAAATAACATTACCATAAAAAATAAAACACTTCATGCAAAAAATATAAATCTTCATTGTGCACATCATCCCAATCAAAAAGCACATCAAGATGACAAGAACATTGCACTTTGATTCCGTAATACCATTGACATCAAAACCTGAAAATCAAGATCTAAAATTATAACATGATAAAATAAATTAGAATATGTAAAAATAAAAAGTAGTTTTTTACCATCATAGTAACTTTTGAACTAATTATCATCCGTTACTAAATGTAACTTTCCACCAAATTCTACAAAATAAAAAAGTAGACATGTTAGATGATTGCAAAAAATTTAATTAATAAATTACAAAATAATAGGTGCAAGTTTATTAAAAAAAATTTACCTGACTCAAGGTTTTCGTAGGTTTCAAGATCATTTATCAAGCTTCTAATATCAGTTGAAATTGATCCATGATGCAACCAATTTTATAATTTATAATAGACTTAAATGTACTAAAATTCAAAGAAATTATCAAACTAATAAAAACTTAAATGTCAGGCAAACAAAAAAAAAACAAAATGGAAAGTAATATCAGCCAAAACATCTGCCAAGCTTAAGTTCACTGCCAACCAATCCTAAGTTCACTGCCATCTGCCAACCATCAAATTGTCCTTGAAATTCTGATTAACAGTCTATTTCAAGATGCAATAAGAACAAATTTACATCCTATATTATAAAAGCAACAAATTCTTAGTCATAGAAACCAGTTTTGAAGACAATCCTAACAATGTCTGTGCATAATGAAACATGCTGCCAAACATAACCAATTTCACAACATCTATATCTTTTCCTTCCAACCAATATCAAAATGAAAGAGGAAATCACACAATGCTTTTCCAGAACTTGAACTGTAAACAACAGCATGAAGAAAATAGCATCTACCTTAAAAAATAACAAAGATGGCAACCAGAAAAATCCAATAGCAATTTCAATACTGTGAAGAGACATATGATGAGAAATCAACAAACAATTAGGAAACAGCAACAAAAGAAAAATATTATGCAACTCCCAGATACTAATACACCCTAATTTTGAAGAAGAAAAAAATAATAAATACACATAAAACAGAGTAACACACTGCAGCAACAAACAACCTAAAATGATTGACAAAGAACAGGGAAACAAAATATAAAAACAAACTAAAAGAACCAAGAAACTAAATAAAAAGGAAAAAAATAAAAACAGAGATTGACAGAAAAAAGAAATCATACCTGTGCGAGTTAGGACACGATTTAATTTCGGGTGTGAAAGGCAACTTGAGGCAGCAACAGAACAGACTTTATGGTCTCAAACTAGCCCACAGGTTGATCATGTTTTCCCTTCAAACACAGAGTTTGTTTTTTTCATCACACAGCAAGAAAAAATGACAAGGTAGCACAATTTGAAAAAATAATAGGAAAAATGGCATAGTTATAAAAATCAACAAAAAAATACACAGAATGCTCAAACATTGATTTTTTTGTAACGATATACCAAAAAATACACAGAATCACAAAGCATATGTAAAACAAATAAAAAAAGCAGAGATTGATAGAAAAAAAAATCATACCTGGTGTGAGTTGGGACGCGATTCAAGTTTGGATGTGAAAGAGGGAGGGACTGGTTTGCTAGATTTGGACTCTGGAGTGGTGTGTGTGTATCGTGCGACTTGTGGCCGTGTGGGAGAGGGATGTGGCTGACTGGCTAGGTTGTTTGTTTTGAAGATGAAGATGGTATGGGAGAGCCAGAGAGAGATATGGATGAAGAATCGAAGATGGATTTACTTGATTTTGTTACAGAGTGAGTGAGAGTGTGGATTGTGAAGTGCGGCTGTGAGGATTGAGGGAGCGGCTGCAAGGAGTCGCTGGAGAGGAGAGAATCTAGGGTTAATTAGGTTTTAGAAATGAGAAAGTGTTTTTTTTTTCGTATTTATAGTACCCCTTAAACCGAACCGGTTCGGTTCGGTTGGGGTTTTGCCTGTTTCCGGTTTTGTAAACCGAAACCAAACCCAACCGAAAATTTTAACAAAAAAAATAATCGATTTACTCGGTTTTTTTTTCGGTTCGGTTTTTTTGGTTGTTTTTTTTCTCGGTTTACTCAGTTTACTCGGTTTCTCGGTTTTTTTGCTCACCCCTACT
Source organism: Populus trichocarpa (assembly GCF_000002775.5). NCBI lineage: Eukaryota > Viridiplantae > Streptophyta > Magnoliopsida > Malpighiales > Salicaceae > Populus > Populus trichocarpa. Next base: position 21,955,693 of record NC_037286.2, on the reverse strand, counting down.
AAAAAGATACAAGCAGCCCCCGCTCTACTTTCTCACAAAGTTAGCCACCCCAATATGCTGGCATTGATTTACATATATCCACAATATTAGCTGTTGAATTTTTTTGTAAAGTTTTCGATAAACAAAATAAGCAAATTCATTCATTTTTTGTAATTCATTTATGTTTTAAGTTAATTTATTAAAAAATTTATAGTTTGTTTGTATCTTTATTTATCAATGAAATGACTGATAGAATATAGTTGGTGCATTTTATTTCTTTGGCACCAATATTTCATCGATATTTTCGTCAGTAATTTGTAATGTCGACAAAAAGCAAATTTTTAACAAAAACATTTCTAATGATGTGTTTCTTTCAGTAACTACATCGGCAATGTAAATAGCCGATGAAATGGTGTTTACTCACCAACGAAGTATTCCGTTGGTGTTTTTCAATTTTCTAATGGTACTTAAGGAATGTTGCTTTTTTTTAATTTTAGTCATCGAACATTTTGTTTCTTTGTTATTTTTATCATTGCAAGTTATATTTGCACCCTTTTATGTATTGGATATGTTTTTCTTTACATGCTATTGTGTATTTAAAGTGTCTAAGAATGTCTTGTTTTTAAATTAGAAATTGTAAAATTAAAATTCAGGTTATAGTTGAAAAAAACTGAAATAACAAGTACAATATTTAACAAAAAAAAAAACTTTTCATTTTTACTCTTGATAAGGCAGGAAAAACTTTAATTTGATTTTTACAGTGTCAATTTTTGTAATTTTTATACCTGTTGGTTTAAGATTTTTGTATTTTGATCTTAAATTTAATTTCATAAAATTTAATTTTGTGATTGATGACGACTATTTATGTTATGATGTGCATTAATTTCCTAAATAAATTTCTTTTGATTCTTAATTTAGCATAACGTATAATTGTTAGACAAAAGATCATAAAAACGTTTTTCAAAAAAAATAATTGGAAGTGAATTGCAGAAAGCAAAATTATATCTATTTAAAAATTTATGCTACGATCTGTATGGAATATTAAGAACATCAACGAATTTTTTTCTGAATAGGATTTTCATGTAACTAGTTTTTTTATGGCTAGAAACTTAGTCAGCCTAGAAGTAAAGTTATTAGGTTAGTTCTTAAAAATGGTTGTATATTTACTTAAACTCTCTTGAGGTGGCTGAGTTTTTAATTGTTAATAGGAAAGAATAATCATGATCATTTAATTAGTCATTAAATTAACTTCTAACTTAATATATATATTAAGTTAGAAGTTAATTTAATGACTAATTAAATCTATCACGGGATTTATGGTAGTTCATCTCGAGTCGATATCTAAATTGGGTTTAAAAATTATGATAACAATTATTTTTATCCTTACATTAACTTGAGTTGACCCTCACGACCTATCATTGGGTCGACCCAAGAGTCAGGTTTTAAAACTATACCACTTTTATTTTTATATTAACTCGGGTCAACCCGGGTTGATCTTTTTGACCCGTGACTCGGGTCGACCTCATAGTCGGGTTTTAAAACTATAATAATAATCATTTTAACTATTATGTTGTCCCTTCCGATCTATAACTCAGGTCTTGCCTCAGGTCGACTCCCGATTCAGATTTTAAATCTATGATAATAACTAATTTTATCTTTTTATTGACCTGAGTTAACAAAGGTCAACGGTCAACCCAACCTATGACCCCCTTTACCCTAAATCGACCCTCGATTGAAATTTTAAAATTATAATAACAACCATTTTTATTCTGATGTTAATCTTTTCGGCTCACGACTTGGATCTCATCTTAGATCAACCTTCAAGTTAGTTTTAAAAATTATAATAATTATTATTTGAATCGTTATATATTTTTGAACAATTTTAGAATTGAGAGTTTTTCATAAATATATTTTAAAAATAAAAAAATAATATCTCAACATTTTCTTTTTCTACCTTCTACTTTAAAATTATAAAAACTCACTATAAAATTATTCATAAATATAATTTTTTATTTTAATTAAATATATTTTTATCTTTATTATCTTTTTTTTTTATCTGTTTACGATAACAATCAAATGCTACCTAGTAAGCCGTTAGAGCCGAGCACTAGGATCGGGGTAGAAATGTCCAGACAAGAAAAGGAACGATAGCAAAGATTTCAATCTCCATAGAAATGGTAATTTCGCCATTCTGAAGAATAGCTGGATAAACGGTCGTTTTGGAGAGGCCCTTTTCTCCCTCTCTTATCAAAACTAGCGAAACAGTTGCTCACTGATGCTGGAAAGCTCTTGACAATGGCTTCTTCTTCAATCACTTTTCTTTTCAGACCAGGTCAAGAAACTAACCCTCTATTATCATTTTCAACTATCTTACGTTATTAAAGGGTTTTTTGCACATTACGTTTTTGTGTCATGGGTAGTTCTTGGTAACCAAAATGCTGGTTTTCTTTAAGGAGAATTTAAGATTTCTTGAAATAGATGATTTGGTTGGGCTAAAACTAGAAATTATTACATGGGTTTGCTTAATTGGAAGCTTTGTAATGACTGAACTTTGTGTCTCATTGTCAAGTGTCAAGTTTTTGAGTCAACTAGGCATGCTATCTGCAAACATGTTAATGATTTGAAGGGAAATGACCACAGTACGAAAGTATTTAAGAGTCGGCTTGTGTTATGCATCGAATATGGACATAAAAAGTAGTGGTTTATGGATTATGAAGAGCAGCAATTGCATTCTAACCTGCATTGTTGGTAATATAAGTTAAGTGCTTTCTAAAAGATTATGATATCTTGGGTGTTGAAACTTGTTGGATAATAGGGGTTATCTGTTGAAGTTTGTTGGTTGGTTTTTGTTGATCGGTGGTCTTTCCCATATTATATGAGTGCTCTTGTTCGTCTTCAATGGCAATGGAATACTGCTGTTGAACTACATAATGGAATCATATAATTCAATAGTACAAATGTAACTTGATTGAGAAATTTGTTGGCTGATTTTCAGCTTCGTAGGCTGTTAGGAATATAAATGTGTATTAAAAGAGGAGGTATGAGAATAAGAGAGTGTGTTATTATTGATTTGGATTAATGATGTAGCCACTAGGTATTTCCTTTTTGTATCTTAAATGGCCAAAAGAAGAAACGTAGTGCTCATAGCTATTGGGTGATATTAACTATTTGCATGCTTGTATAAATTGCTAGTACGTAAGATACGGTCTTGTATCTCAGAAATCTGTTTGTTACGTACATAACTGAAGGGAAAATGAGTTCATATTTTGTAAAAGCATTCTGAAGTTTTCTCTTCTTCTGGTGTATCAGCAATTTGAGATCTGTATTTTTGGACGAAAGAAGCGGAATTTGTGCACCTAGTGTTCCTGTAACTCGTGTTGGTTTCTCGAGAGAGATTATAGAATGTAAGGAGTCGTGGATAGGGAAGCAACCAGTTCAAGTTCCATTTAATGTGACAATCACATTGGAAGGCCAGAATTTAAAAGTAAAGGGTCTATTGGGGGGACTTTCAAGGAATTATCCACAAGAAGTAAAGATTGAGAGGGACGAGAATGGAATCCTTCAGGTCAAAAAGGCTGTGGACACTAGAATAGCAAACCAAATGCATGGACTTTTCAGGTAAAGTCTTCCATCATTTGGCTCTAATATTTTGATTGCCTTTTATTTCTTTGTTTTTAGTATTGTTGCACTTGATGCTTTCTATTAGACTAACTACTTATTTCATTTTCAAACGCTTTATTCTTGGACCTTCAGAGGTTGTATTAGGAATGCGTAAACTGCTTCAATCTGGTTTTGAACTAGTTCTGGCATGCGACATTGACAAATTTAGGGACTAAGAGAGGTTACCTACTCTGTATCATGCATGCAAATTTTGGGAGAGAAGAAGAATAAATAATTTTAGAAGAAAATTTATTTGTAAAGAATTTGCTGCCATGATGATTACTTCTAAATTGTAGTTTACAAGCCAACTATGTTGTTTCAATAATGATGGAACTGTTGAAACCTAAACCTCACTTGACACTGTTGACCTGGTTCTGGTGTTCCTGAAGCATCCTGTCTGTGGAAGATTATACTTGCTGTATTAGGATTTGACCAAAATCATACATGCTAACGTGACTGTGCACAGTTAAAGAATTTGGATATGAATTGCTGACTTTATTGATATATAATGTATTTCACCAATTATCTTCATTTTAACTTCTTTTTTAATGAGGGTTTTCATTCTACTTTTAGTTGAGGTTATTGCCTAGTCTTTGATGGGAATAATTCGCTGTGATTTTGACATGTCTCGTCTTTTCTGTAAGGAAACTTCGATCTTTGAAGTAGTCATTTCAGGTCTAACTCTGATTATGGACATGGATTATGTGTTGACAATTCCACCTTTATAGATATGACAATGTGAATCATGCCAAATAAAGTAATAGATATAGGATCCAACAAAATGTTCATGACTTTGTTTTCTGAAACAAGAGCATTTTCACTTAGGATGCTTGAACGTAGAAACTGCTGTAGAAGTACCAATTGACAATAATGTAATAGTGTCAACCCTTAGATGCGGAACTAGATGAAATTTCAGAACTGAATGCAAATCAAGCAGCCCCTGTTTCATGACCATTGATACTGCTTGTTTGTGTTTAGAGCTGCATGATTTGTATGAGAAAATAAACACCGCTAGCTGTTTGATATTCTACCCAAAGTGCCTATCTTCATGGCAGTATCTGTTAAGGATTTTCTCAGAAACTTTTTATACTGATATGGACATCAAGGACAGGAGAAACTAAATACAGAAATATCGATACCTGCCTTGGAAAATGTTCGCCAAGGTCTTCTTTTTATGCCTTACTTGAACCCTTAAGCAAATTGATACACACAGGACACTTACCAACAACATGGTGGTGGGAGTATCTAACGATTTTGAGAAGAGACCTTCAACTAGTTGGTGTCGGTTATTCGTGCAAACATAGAAGGAAAAGACTTGGTGTTAAGTCTGGGGTTCTCTCATCCAGTTAGGATGACAACCCCTGGTGACCTACAAGTGAAGGTGGAAGAGAACACCAGGATTGCTGTCAGTGGAAATGACAAGTGCTCCATTGGTGAGTTTGCCGCTTCAATTCGGAGATGGAGACCCCCTGAACCATATGAAGGTAAGGGTGTGAGGTATGCCAATGAAGTTATAAGATTAAAGGAAGGGAAAGCAGGGAAGAAGAAGTGATAACTGTATTTCTTTCATTCTATCTTGTCGTCTCAGGGTTTTGCTCATTTGTATGCATCAACAATGTGGAATGTATTATACTAACAGTAACTCATTACTATTATACCCCTTCTCTTTTATTTGCAATGATTACAAGTTGTATTTCCAAACTCCCAAGTCCCAATTAAGGTTATGAGTCTTATGACCATGGGACCTTTGAGGTTGGAATGTGGCTAAGTTTTAATTATTGCTTTTAGTAATAGAGTTTTAGGGGTATTTGTGGAAAAGAAGCAAAGATGCATTGAGAATTTCATTTTAGTCCTTAATTTGATGCAATGAATTATTTTTTAATCCATATTATGTGATAAAATGTACTTATCTAATTGATTTTTTATTATGTGATGAAATATACACATAATATTAAGTTTGAATTTGGTACCAGTATCTAAAAAAACAAACAACTTCTATATATAATTAATAAAATAAAAATACATTTTTTCATTAGTTCGATCAATTAAAGTTATCAAATGACTAATACTAAATTCAATTGAAGTTTTATTTGTCATGCTAATAATCAATCTTCAATTATTAGATATAGTATATTTATTTAATCCAACTTTTTTATTATATTCACATGTTGAATTCTTTTAAATATGTTTCATATGATTTCTCATTTTTATATATATTTGATTAAAGAAATATATGTGCATGTTTTCTGAAGAATAATTAAAAGGTCAAAAGGCATTGAGTAAAAGAATTTGCAAGTGATGTAATAAAGCATTTGAAATTATATTATTCTATAATCAATGTGAGAAATTAAAATAAAATTGATGTTTTAAAAATTACCACTAACAATGAAAAATGCTACAGCTGCTGATCACTTACTCAGCTTTCATTATGAACGTTATTATTCCATTACCAAAAATAATTGGAGAAAACAATTGTTAATTTCTGAAAGAAATTATGAAGGAGAATTTCTGTCGGTAATTTCTGATAGAAATAACATTGGATTATGTTTTGTCAATAATTATTTATAAAATATTTGATGGGATAAAAAATAAAAAAAAATTCATTGACGATTCTGTCAATTTTATACATCATGATTACTAACAGAATTGCTGACGAAATATTATAATCAACAAATATAAATAAGTTATAACCGACACTTCCTCCCCTATTCTTTTTCATCTTCTTCTTCCTTCTCCTGCTAAAAAGATACCAGCAGCCGCCCACTCTATTTTCTCACAAAGTTAGCCACCCCAATCTGCTGGCATTGATTTACATCTATCCACAATGTTAGCATTGATTGTTGTTTTTTTTTTGTAAAGTTTTGATAAATAAAATAAGCAAACTCTTTCTGTAATCCATTTATATTTTAAGTTAATTTATTAAAAAAATTGTAATTTGTTTGTATCTTTATTTATCTATGAAATGACTGATAGAATATGTGGTTGGTGCATTTTATTTCTTTGGCATTAATATTTTATCAATGTTTTCGTCAGTAATTTGTAATGTTGACAGATAGCAAATATCTAATAAAAATATTTCTAACTATGTGTTTCTCTCGATAACTCCATCGGCAATGCAAATAGTCGATGAAATTGTATTTATTCACCATCGAAGTATTCCGTTAATGTTTTTCAATTTTCTAATGGTACTTAAGGAATATTGCTTTTTTTTTCATTTTAGTCATCGAATATTTTTTTTCTTTGTTATTTTTATCATTGCAAGTTATATTTGCATCATTTTATGTGTTCGGATATGTTTTTCTTTACATGCTATTGTGTATTTAAAGTGTCTAAGAATGCCTTATTTTTAAATTAAAAATCAATATTGTAAAATTGAAATTCAGGTTATAGTTGAAAAAAACTGAAATAACAAGTACAATATTTAACAAAAAAAAAAAAAAAACCTTTTTCATTTTCACTCTTGATAAGGCAGGAAAAACTTTAATTTGATTTTTAAAGTGTCAATTTTCGTAATTTTTAAACCTGTTGTTTTAAGATTTTTGTATTTTGATCTTAAATTTAATTTCATAAAATTTAATTTTGTGATTGATGACGACTATTTATGTTATGATATGCATTAATTTCCTAAATAAATTTCTTTTGATTCTTAATTTAGCATAACGTACAATTGTTAGACAAAAGATCATAAAAACGTTTTTCAAAAAAAATAATTGGAAGTGAATTGCAGAAAGCAAAATTATATCTATTTAAAAATTTATGCTACGATCTGTATGGAATATTAAGAACATCAACGAATTTTTTTCTGAATAGGATTTTCATGTAACTAGTTTTTTTATGGCTAGAAACTTAGTCAACCTAAAAGTAAAGTTATTAGGTTAGTTCTTAAAAATGGTTGTATATTTACTTAAACTCTCTTGATGTGGCTGAGTTTTTAATTGTTAATAGGAAAGAATAATCATGATCATTTAATTAGTCATTAAATTAACTTCTAACTTAATATATATATATATATATATATATATGTTTTAGCTTGTGTTTGCTTCTACACGTAAACACTCATCTGGATCACCCCGTGATATGTAAGTTTTAAATTTGTCCAATGCATGCATCTTCTTCGTTGTCTTCCATTATAAAACTGCACAGAGCAATTGTAGCAGGCACAAATGGGTCATCTCCCACATGCAACCAAAGGCATAGTATCTCCTCTCCACATTCGTAAGAAACCAAGGAACTGGTCACCTAATCCCATGTGAAAGATGATGCCTATAACATCTGCCTGTTCAAACGCGTCAGCGCCTGGTATTTCAACGACGACGATCCTTTAAAGTAATCTGGCATGATTGTATCGTGCACCTCCACAGAAGTTTCAGATTTGTGCCCTAAAAGTTGAAGGGCATTTCACATGCACTAGATCATACGATCTCCCAGTTTGATACGTAGCTGTCTTTTTTATTGCTAAATTTTCAACCCCAGACAAGACTTTGAAACTTTTGCCGTTTTTTACTGTTTAACTACGTGCATGAAGTACTAATCTAGAAAAGGGCAATACTACATTAATGTTGTTGTTTAGATTTGCTAATCTGTAAATCTAGCGTGTTCGATCCGAGTTATGATAGGAGTAGATTTTTGCTGCCCACTGTACATCTATCATTCTTAAAGTTTATTTATTTGGGATCAAGATTGAAATCGTGTTTTTTTTAATTTTAAAAAAAAAATTGTTAAAAATTATTTTTTTAATATTTTCATATCGTTTTGATATCCTAATCTCAAAAATAATTTTTAAAAAATAAAAAAATATATCATTTTAATATATTTTTAAATAAAAAAACATTTTAAATCGTAACTACAACTACAATTCCTAATATTTCATCTTAATTCATAATCCACCTGATTCAAGAGTCATGAGTAAGTAAATTGATTTATGAACACAGATAGGTCAATCATCGGTTCAAGCTGACAGGGCAGACCGGTTGTATAAGAGTGCAATTTATATGGCCAGTTCCAAGTCAGTCAACTTTTCGCTGCTTACCACATTTTGCTATTCTGTAATTACAAGCTGCAATTTGTGTTCATTAAAGATTTGTGATTTGGTGCAGATTCTGTTCATATATATATATCAACATGGATAACGTATCAATTCAGGTTTTTAATCGGAGTACCATAATAATCCTCTTGTTTATTACAAAAGGCAGTTAGATCATAAACCAGAATAAAATGCAAGTACATTTAACATGAATTACTGGATACTGCCTGATTTGCACAGAGACTAGCAGTAAGCGTAGTGATAAAGATTTCGCCAGATTAAAGTTGTGGCAGCCCGAGCGCAATTAGAGGGCCTTAAACTTGAGATAATCAACATGCAAGCCCTGGAAAACAGGCGTAATTAGACGGTAACATTGATAATTATTAGGGTCAAATCTCACGCAAGCACAAATTTTGTCAATTAGCAAAGCTGAAAAAATGCTTTGGATGGATCGACAAAGAACAATCTCAATAAACAATATTAGATATATAGACGCTACAAATTTATTTTAAGCTATAGAGACAATTGACTTTTTTAATTATTTATTTTATGCGCATAACTTCACTTGTTGCATGGTAAAAAAAAAACATTTTCAGATCAATTCATACACGTTAACAAAGATTCAATTATTTCCTTAAATTATTTTTAAAATGTATTTTCACATTGATGTGATGCGCAAAAAAAAATATTTGTTTAGATATTAATTAATCTCAAATTAAGTTGAGTCAAGAAGTCAAGGGGATTGCCTAAGAAAAGATGATTGACTCGTGATGCTTAAATAATCTTTGTTGTGGCCCAAAAGGATGAACAAATATATGTTTTTCTCACAAGCCAATAGACTAGCTGAGAAAAAAATATATTAATTTCTTTCTTTTTCTTTAGAACACCCGGCGTAACACCCGGTTATTCATGTGCTTCGCCTCCTCAAGCCTCCCTTTCTCTCTATTTATGCTTTCACTACTCTTAATCTTTTTCTCCCTGGCCTCATCTTTTCTCTTACACTTCCTGGTTTCATTTATGGGGAATTGCCTGACAAGTAGCAAGATTGTGTCACAAAATGAAGAGACTACAACATCCTTGGTGTCGTCCAAGATAGAGCGCCCTAAACATGTTGAAGGTGGCAAGGCCAGGACGGTGAGGTTAGGATTAGATGAAGAGGTTAATGTTGGTAAAGATGGCGAGATGGGTGAGACAACGACATCTAAAGGTGGTGGTGCTGTGAGGATTAGGGTTTTGGTTACAAGAGAAGAGTTAAAGCAAATCTTGGATTTTAGGAAGAACATAAACTACTCTTCTGTGGAGCAAATGATAGGCGCATTGAGGTTGAGAGAGAGGAGGACGGATCAAGCTGGAGCAAGTAGTGATGGCGGTGTGATCATGAGCAGCAGCAGTTGGAAGCCGGTTCTGGGTAGCATTCCAGAGGAGCGTTAATGAACATGTAATCAATTTGCCATTAACTCTATTAATTTATCCCTGTAAAAGCATCTATACTTGTTGTTTTGAGAATTTAGTACAAACGGTAAGGGTTTTTTTCTTACTGGATGATCATCAACAGTACCGATCATCAACTGTACAGGTCCACCTGCAATCAAATTACCTGTGTAATTGCAGTGAATAACTATACGGGTGCATGTTTCAAACTTTTTGATATGTATTCCCATAAGTACAATCCATTTCTATACTTGGTTTTGTTTCTTATCCAGTTTCCATACTTGCTAATCCTACCCACAACCATTTACAAGGAAAAACACTAGAGCTTCGATGAGTCTTGAAAGCTTTTTTTGTTTCGGTCATTGAGGTTTTTTTAAAATTTTATTTTTTTATGTTATGTTAACTTCTGTTTGCGCCTAATAATTTGTTTTGATTAGATTGTTATAAATTCTTTTAGTGTCAAAAACAAATTATAGCGCTGAGTTCATGCTTAATTTGATAAAATAAATTTCAGTTTTATTGATTAAAATAAATTAAAAATAAGAAGACCAAATTCAAGAAATAAGAAACAGACTTTTTTTCTTTTGTTTTCATGAGCTGTAGATTTTGAAATTTTAGTCTTCAAAGTTTTTTTTTTATTTTCGTTCCTTGTTAATTGAGATTTTACATTTCAGTCTTGTATTTTATTTGTTTTTCATTCCAGTCCTTGTATTTTGTGATGAGAGAGAGAGTCATCGTAAAATGATGGAGAAGAGAAAAAACGTAAAGTTGGCCAGATTTTTGGAACAAAAAAAGTCAAATTTAGGGTCATTGTATTCCTCTAAAAATATCATTAAGGTGTTTTTAAGATTTTATATCACTAGAAAAAGGTAGATCAAGGTTGAAAAAGAATTTATTTTAAGTTTTATGTTTTTATATTGGTTTAGGAATGTTTTGAGTTGATAACTTAATTTATTGAAATTTTATTGGTATTTATTAGATGTTTTTATTTAAAAATAGATTGAAAAGTAGTTTTTTCATCTTTAATGGCCACCTCCTCATTATTTACTTCTAAAAAATAAAAATATATATAAATTTAAAAAAACAAAAAAAGGCGAGGCGTGCACGTGTCACACCTTTTTTTAATTGGATAAGGGGTGCTGGTCCTATTCTATGGCTATTTTTTAATTTTTTTTATTTTGATCGACAAGCATTATAAAAAATGCTTAACATTATATTTAAATTATTATTCAATTTTTTCATGGTTCTTAAATAATATAATAGGTTTTTATGGGAATATATATTAACAATTGTTTTTCAATTATTATGTACCTAATATACAAAAAATAAAAAACATTGCTCATAAATATTCAATGAAGATAAAATTTTTGTTCTTAAAGCTTTTTAATAAATTTATTACATGAATTTATCATATTTATTAATTTTTTTTCTTTCAATCAGAGATATCATTTTAATATTTCTTAAAAACTTGCTTTTAAGATTATAATAGATTTTATTTAAAAACAGTGTTGACAATTAAAAAACATTTTTTTGTTAAATCAATAAAGAGATGCATTAATAAAGAAATTGAGTTTAAATTAAAGAAATATATTTCTCTACTTATTTCAAATAATTGATATTATTAACAAACTTTTCTTTTAATTGTTGTTGTCTTTTATTCAAAAAACATGCTCATGATAAAAAAAAACAAAAACAAAATATATGTTGTTGTTTTTAAGAAGATTAGGAATTTTTATGATGGTATTATTAATTTTTTTATGAATAATTATGTATTGGCTCGATATGTATAATTTTTAAAATAATTTTCTCATTATTATTGAATTGAAATAGAAAATCTATTTTCTTAATATTTTTAATTGTAGATTATTTATATTTTTTTTCAAATTTCTTGTTTTTGTTTTTCATATAGTTATGGAGAGATGATTGATTCATGATTGTTTTTTAATTTTTTAAATGAAGCTTGGTTTCGCGATCATCATGAGTTTCTGCTTAAAAAACATGCTCCTCGTATAAAAAAAAACATGTTTTTTTGCTGAAGTTAAAAAAAATGCATCAATAAAATTTTTTTTATTTATTTAAAATATATGTTTTTTCCTTTTATTTCAAATTGTTGTAGTTTTTCTAATTTGTTTTTACTTTTTATTCAATGAATTATACTACTAATAAATGATAATTTTTATTGTCAAAATAAATAAAATATTACATGAATAAGAAAGATAATTTTGATTGAAAAAATATATTTCTCCTCAATAATCTTATTTGCTGTCCTTATAAATTTTTATTTTTATAATCATTTAATTAAATAAAAAATAATTTTCGGAAACCAGAGTTATTAAACTCAATCAGGGCCACGATCTAGGTCACAGATTGAACAAGTTAAACCGGCTTAACCTAAATCAATCTAAAATATTGTTATTTCAATATATTTTTTATAAAAACTAAAACATTAAATTAATATTAGTTTTATCTTTTTTAAAATCAAACAAGATTTCATCAAGTCGAAGGACATACCTACCAGGTGTACAAGACCACACTAAATCATCTTCCACCCATTTTACTTTGAGACATGACTCGGTCCAGATGTCGAGGTGCCTAAAACAAGTATCAAAGATTCATACCATCAATAAATTTGAAGGGAAAAAAAAAAGAGTGTGATTCACTCAGACGAGTTTTCAAGTCTACTAGCCATCGATTTTGACGCTCGGTCAGCCAGCGAGGAAATGGCAACAATGGCTGCTGAGGGGCATTCCGGGTGTGAGAGCATCTTCAATAGAAGATGTTATTTTAAAGTGGTAAATTAATAAAATAGTATTTTAAATAGTATAAATATAATTTTTTTTACCATACATGTTCCAATGGAAAAAAACCATTTGAAAAGTCAATTCTATTAGAGTGGAATAAATAAGTGTTTTATTTTTTTTTAATGATTTTAATGTTATTTTTTTTTCCACATGGCTAGATTTAATTGGTTTATTTTTTTGTTGGCCCCACTTTGTTAGTTTTGGCTCTTTTGAGAGATATGTAGGAATAGCTTTTATAGAAAAGAAAATGCATTTTAGCTTTTTGTTTGGCTTTTCTCTTGGAGTATGAAAAACAAGCAAAGAAAAGCTAAAATATTAATTTTTTATTTTTGGCTATCCATTTAGTTTTTTTATTGGAAATGCTCTGAAGGAAACGAAATGAAAAAGGAAAGAGTGTGTCGCTGCAGGTTCTAGAAGCATCAAAATCATAGTTGTGGTGTGCAAAATATTTTTTTTGTTTAAAAATATTTTAGAATAAAATATTTTATTTTTAAAAAATTATTTTTAATATTATTGTATTAAAATAATCTAAAAATATATAAAAAAAATTATTTTAAATAAAAAAAATCAATTGTTTTTAGAAGGTTTCTAAACGCACTTGATTCAAGATTTTGCAACCGCCGCAATACCAGGGATAGGGGGCGGTCAGCTGGTTTTGGTTGATAAGAAAATATTCTATTAATAATCTCTTCGCAAATATTATATGAGATACCTTTTTGCTTAGTACAAGTTGTTTTAAAAAATAAATCTCTTCTAAAAATACATCGTATTATTTTTCTTATTAGCACATAAAGATTATAAAAAACTGAAAAAAATTATAAATTTAATATTTTTTAAAGAAATATTTTAAAAAAAACCACCCAAAACAGGAATACCTTGCACTTCCAAACATATTCTTAGGCAAATGTCAAGGAGAAATTCTCACTGCATACAGACTTGGCACTAACATGAAACTCAGGACATGCAATTAAATTATTTTAGTAACTTATACATGACATAAAACACTAGGCAAACTATAATTCAATATTCAAGTAGCAAAAATTACTGTAATCCAGCACAAAATTTGCTAGTGTTTCACGCTGCATGGTTTCAGCTTCAACACACATTTCCTCAGCCCAAGAGAAGAAACTGTTCGCCGGTATCGAAATCACTAGACAATAATTTATAATTCCGTTCCTGATGAAGTACATTTTTATTACAGAAAGCCATTTCAAATCGCTTTCTCAAAGGACATTATGATAATCATGTAACTCACGGAGGAGGTTTTGAGCAATCACCGGAACAACAGAATCATATTTCTGGAAGCAATCCTCTGGCCGACGATTCATTCAGACATTAAAGTGAAAATAAATGCCTGTCCCATGAAAAGGATTTTTCCCATTTATTAAAACTCTTATTTTCTTCTCACGTTATACAATCGAGAAAGTTATCAGGGGCAGGAAGGCCTTGACCAGTGTAGGAGTAATCACTGCTTCATCAAACTCCTAATAGCATATGGAAGAATGCCTCCGTGGTTGAAATATTCCAATTCCACCTGCAATTGCAATTAAGGGCATCAGCTAAGAAAAATGAGCAGGCCTTCAACCATGCAAAAGATGTGGCCATGCACTTCCATCTATCTAACTTTTAAAGACGATCACAATAATGCACACGAAAAAAAAATTAAAAAAGACAGCAGGATGCTACCCAATACTATTCGTGTAGAGATATATACATGCCATCCAAGGAGGAGTTGGAAAAATTATACCCAGCAGCTATAAAAGTGGAAAATATTTGAACTATCCACAATAATTAGGAACATCTTAGAAACATATTAATACTCCAATTTTTTAAAAAAAATGAAGTCCAAAACGAAAAAATAGTAATAATCTTGACTTTTTTTTGTTTTTGTTGAAAAAATTCTTCTCCGTTCTCAACAAATGACCACATTTTTCAATTTAGTGTTTGCCAATACCATGCAGGACTGAACATACTATTGATAATTTGTTCCTGCTGTTCATATAAGTTGAATTAAGTTAATATATTTCCCAAATTACTCCCTCGATTTCCAAGAAAAACTTGAGCAATCCCCATGTTCCAACATTAATCAAACATGAACTTGAAATAATAAAGAGCTTAAGAAAGAGAATCACCGCAGTGTCAAAGCGAGCTGTGCAGGTGAAGGATTTCCCATTGTCAGTTGTGACAGTCACATCTTGGCCAGGTCTTATCTCACTGATATTGCTTGGAAGGTCAATAGTATAGCGCTCATGACCAGTCAATCCTAGTGTGTCCGCATCCTGACCAGCCTTGAAACAAAGGGGAATAATTCCCATTCCCACCAAATTACTGCGATGAATTCTCTCAAAACTCTTGGCAATCACTGCTTTCACTCCCTACAACAAATGAAGCCCATAAGATCGTTTACACGGGTGGGTGCATCCACACCATTGAAATTCAAAACAGAGTCAGATGGGTAAAAACCTACTCAAGCTGAAATGATGAAAGGAAAAACTCACCAATAACATTGGACCTTTGGCAGCCCAATCCCTGGAGCTTCCACTTCCATACTCAGCTCCAGCCAAAACAATGGTGTCAAGTCCAGCGTTCTTGTACCTCTGGAATAGTAGATTGATCACTCAAAGTTAATTAATAGAAATGATAAAATCTAAGTTCACAAACATGGGTTATTTGCAAACATGGATATATCGGCACAAAACCACAGGAAACCTCTTCAGATTGCAGAAACATATCATGTCTGTGACACTTAAAATATGTCCAAGTCCATCAGTGTATGCAACAACTGAGCCCATACAACTGAACTATAAGAAAATTCGTAAGGGAACTTCTATACTAAAGGCATATACAGTCCATCTAGAATTCCTTAATTATTATTTCAGTTAGCATAAAATAAACTATAAATGAATGATATTGTCGATGGAGGAGTGAAATTTAGGGGAAATAAGTCAAGATGGAAAATTGTGCAGCATCTAATACCAAGAGACTTACCATTGCAGCATCATACACAGAGAGTTTCTCGCCTGTAGGAATATGGACAGTCTTGGGTCCCACTTCCCCATTCAAAAATTTGTTAACAAGGCGAATATTGGCAAAAGTTCCCCTAGCCATCACTTCATCATTTCCACGACGACTTCCATAAGAGTTGAAGTCTTTGCGATCCACCCCATGCTCAAGGAGATACTTTGCAGTAGGACTGTCTTTGTGGATGCTTCCTGCTGGAGAAATGTGATCTGTCGTGATACTATCACCAAAGTTAAGCAAACAGTATGCATCCTTCACCCCATGAGCTCCAGGAGGATTCATGGTCATGTTCTTGAAGTATGGAGGCTCATGAATATAGGTTGAGCTAGGGTCCCATGAATAGGAAGTTGAAGCTGGTACAGATAGCTGATTCCACATGGGATTGCCCTTTGTGATAGACTCATATGTACTTTTGAACATAGCAGGCAACACACTGGATTGAACGACCTGAAAAATATGCATCACGAGTAAATTTCAGTCCATTCTAGCAGTAAAACATCATATTACAGAACAAGAGGTACAAGCAAAGTTGACAGTATCTACCTCTGCAATTTCCTCTGCTGTTGGCCAGATATCCCTGAAATAGACACTCTTACCATCCTTTCCTGTTCCAATTGGCTCCTTATCAAAGTCAATGTTAACCTGGAAAACATTTTCATGTCACCTTATTGATGAAGAGCAGCAACAATAAGAATGAGATTTTCAATGGAAGCTCAGCAAAGAAACTGGATCCCCAAAAAGCAAACATTACATAGAATGTTCAACATAAAATAGTTGAATTATGTTGAATTAGGAGCTGCGAAGAAAAAACCCTTCACCGTACATCTAAGTTTCAAAACAAAAATATAATCAACAAACCTTATCTAATAGCATAACAGAGAAAAACATTAGGAACTTGGGGCAGCTAAAGCAAAGTTTGACATGGCGTGTAAAGAACAGGATGGAATATATAAGGGTAGAGCGGTAACGGTGTAAAGAGTATAAGGCACGAAGAGTTAAGAGTGTTGTTAGAAGCTTTAAGAAGTTACAAGGGGGCCCTGGTGAGGACAAAAATAAATCTTGAACAAAATTTAATTAGAATATTCTTAAAGACATATGCCAGTGGGGCACAACACTAAATGTAAGTAAATGTGATGCATGGTATAAGTTTGACAAAGAGAGAAAAAACCGACACTGCTACTCAAAAAAATTTAGCCAGCTCCTCTTTAGGTCAACACTTAGATCCCTTCAACACTAATTAACTCGCATTCCTCTCCCTAAACCATATAAAGCAAGGTCATAACAAGCACAGTCTAAATGGTAAACATACCGTCCCAGCAAGGGCATAGGCAACCACTAAAGGAGGTGAAGCAAGATAGTTGGCTCTTGTCAAGGCGTGGACACGGCCCTCAAAATTTCGGTTACCAGAAAGCACAGCTGCTGCAAGAATGTCTGCAGAGAGAAAGTGAGGGAGTAGTCAGAAAAGAGAAGTTCAAATGCAGACGCGGTCAAAGAACTAATGGTATGGATATAATCTCAAAATTACCATTTTCTGTAATAACAGCGCCAACAGATTCATCCAAATCCCCAGAATTTCCAATGCATGTTGTGCACCCATATCCAACAATATTGAAGCCCTGCTCATTCAAATATTTTTGCAGCCCACTACAAAATGCAAAAAAGAAAAAACAAACATAATTAACTGATGTTTTTCTCTCAAGTACGGAAAATTAAAAGGAAGTTGCATTCTAAAACCATTCAAATTATTCAGTTACCTTTGGAGTAAATATTTTGTAACAACTCCGGAGCCTGGGGCTAGACTTGTTTTTATCCATGGCTTTACCTGTGGACAATTATGAAATGATAATTAAAGAATAATTCAATTCTACAGTAGCTTTTACATTCTTAGAAATAAAAGAAGGCCCAAACAAATGCTTGTGCCATATTGATAAGATCAGGGAAAGAAAATTGGCATAACAGCAGGAGGAGGCACCTTCAAGAATACAAGTACAAGAAGTCTATGCATGCCTAACCTTTAAACCAAGTTCACAAGCCTTCTTAGCAACAAGACCAGCACCTAGCATGACACTGGGATTTGATGTATTGGTACAGCTTGTGATTGCAGCAATCACAACACTACCATGCTTCAGCTCTGCTGGCTGTCCATGGAATGAAAACTTTGCCACTTTGTCCTGTGCCTCTTTTGGTACAGCAAAACCCTGTTTTCATATCAGATTAAAAATTTAGTTGTAGAAAACCAATAATCAGAAGTTGAGCCACGTCAATGGTATCCTACCCAAGAAATTAAATAAAAATGAATCCAAATCCACTCAATCCCTATTAAGATTGGATACATTTGCTTCACTATCAACAGCAAATTATCATTGCCTACAGAAATGCAAATGACAATAAATCACCCACATCCCCAGTAAACTACCCCTTTGTATACAAACATACATAGGGTGTGGACATCATGGATGAATTTACAGTGAAGTCAGGGTTGAGAGTTAACAGCTAATGGTAGGATAGATGGAAGAGGCTTACTACTCCTTGTGATTGAAGAGGAGACAGACAAACAAAGTTAAAGGTGGTGCTGTTACTGGCACATGTTATGGAAGTGACAAGGAAATTTCATTATAGCTGTGTAAATGGACAAAGCATAACTAAAGGTAATCGATGAGTGTCATTTAAATCCAGCAAAGGATGAAAATTTGAGCAACATTAATAAATACAGTGATCCAGCATTCACGGTTCAGTGAAAAACATAAACTTCCACCTATCTTTTTCTCGGCTAAAAAAGCACCGTCCAATGGCTTTTAACTGTGGAAACATATAGATCCAGCCAACTTGTATCAAAGAGAAGCCACACAGACCAGTGTAAAAAAAAAATGCAGTATAACTATGAACTCTATAGGAACCAATGAAATCCAGAAACTGAACCACTGGCGACCATATAGTCATTATGATATGAAGCAGATGCACTTCCTTTGACTCAATTTATCAAAGTCTTTAACAGGGAAACGACAAATTATATTAAAATTTTTAGACAACTGGATCTAATGGAAACAAAGATTATGGATATCAGTTATCCACACTGAATGAAATGGCTTACAACAAACCTTAAATCCAACTTTGTTATTGAGACAAGCATGCCAATCAGCCTTCATTTCTTTTAATGGAACACGATCATGTGGCCTGCAAGGAATGACACATGCTTTGATGAGCTATAAATCGAAGGGGATATGTTAGATTTGCATTGAAGTCGTTGAAAATGAGCTACAAGGTGTCAGTGTGTGAGATAGTGTTGATGAACGGGAGTTAACGCATGTAAAAAAGTGCACACCTCTTTGGTCCAGAAATGCAGGGCTCAACATCCGCAAGGTCCAATTGTAGATAGGCTGAGTACACTCTTTCTGGTTGGGGCTGAATTAATTGGTGAGGGAAAAATTAGTAATTCCATAGTTGCACGTTAAATAACAAAATAAAGATTATATCAAATGCTCAGAAGAAAGATAAACATTGAAAAAGGAGTAAAAGGTTCTACCTCGTTATAGTCAACAAACATTTTGTTTGCACGGAGATATGCTTCTATCATTGCCACCTAATAAAAGAAGACCCGTCAATTAGCATCCAGTATAGATTTCAAATTGCAAACAACTATATGTTGGAAACAAGAAATGAGACTCACAGTTTCATCACTCCTTCCAGTCAATTTGAGATATTGTAATGTAACATGATCCACTGGGAAGAACCCCATAGTTGCACCATACTCAGGAGACATGTTAGCTATAGTAGCCCTGTCTGCTAATGATAGCTTACTCATTCCATCACCTGCAGGAAACAGACAATATTAAATCGTCATCCAAAAAAGACAAGAAAAAGCAATTGATAGCTAAGTCAATTAAGGTCCATGAATCAAATTACCATAAAACTCAACAAACTTTCCCACAACACCATGCTTCCTCAGCATTTGAGTCACCGTCAAAACCAAGTCAGTAGCTGTGACACCATTGTGTAACTTTCCATTTAACTTGAACCCAACAACGCCAGGCAACACCATGCTCATGGGCTGTCAATTTGAGAAAGTACAATGTAAAGAGACAAAATCATTGCATAATGCTCCTCCACACTTATTTCAGATAGTGGAAAATGAATAGCATCCCAAAGCATTCATGCACTACCAACCCCATACATAATTTGTGAAAGAAAAACAAATTCACCTTAAGTATTAAAGAAACACTATACAACTAGTACACCTTGAGTATTAAAGTAACACTATACAACTATATAAGTAGTAAAAAGAAGCATCCATAGAAGTGATAAATTAGTAGCACTCGCATAATATGGGAAAATTGCACTTGAGCCCAAACTTAACCACATAATGCTGATATACACTTCATTAAAAAATATAGGAATCCCGCAACAAAATAAGTTAAGAATGCGTACAAATAAAATGCAAATTCTTCACCTTTGCATTCATACTCTTCTGTGATAGAAACATGGTTTAAGATGACATGCTAGTTATCTTTTGGGAAGTTCTAGTATTGACACTGGTGAAATATTTTTTGACAATGAGATATCACATTAACTACCTGGCCAAGCATTGCAGCTTCTGCTTCAATACCTCCAACTCCCCAGCCAGCTACTCCTAGCCCATCAATCATGGTTGTATGAGAATCAGTTCCAACCACACTATCAGGGTAGAGAACACCATCAGTGTTGAAAACAACGCGTCCAAGATATTCAAGATTCACCTGAAATTTAAGTGTGCAACCACCATACATCAATAAAAATAAATTTGATGCTTAGTCTGAGCTTTTAGTTATTTATCAACTACCATAAGAAATTATATTAAAAAGTAAAGAGCATGCAAACTGGGATATAATTGGCTTGCTAAAGGAAGTGATAGTTATAATTCAATATGTCAAATCTCAGAACACGAAATACACCACCCTTTTATATTATACCTGATGAACAATACCAGAACCTGGAGGAACCACAAGCATATTTTGGAAAGCAGTGGAACCCCATTTAAGAAAGGCAAATCTTTCCTTGTTCCTATGAAATTCAAGCTCCATGTTTGCCTGCACTGCATTTTCTGATCTTGCCACGTCAACTTGAACTGAATGATCAATGACAAGATCTACAGGAACCTGCGAAACAAAGTAATTTCCAGAATTTGATCGGGATCAATGAACAAGATGAGATCAGACAGAAAACAGCGGTTTCAGATTTCCAGAAGCATACAGGCAGCAATATTTACTAGGCTTGTCTAGGAAAGGTGTTTTAGCACCGTTTTTTATACAAAAACTGATTATAATAAATCAAACTGACTTTACTTGTAGCAAACTTAATGAAAAAAAAGACTCGCACCAAAGGATTGATCTTGTTGGAATCACCGCCAAGTTGAGCCATAGCATCCCGCATAGAAGCAAGATCAACAACAACTGGTACTCCAGTAAAATCCTGAAAACAAAACGTACAGATTAAACACAAATTCATTATCATGGCCAAAACAGTGTATACCTTCTCAAGCTTCAGACATACCTGCAAAAGAACACGAGCAGGCTTGAACGGAATCTCAACTAGTTTCGGAGCTGTGTTTTCCCAGTCAATGATCTTCTCAACATCACCCTTTGTTACTTGGAAGTTATCACAATTACGAATAGCAGATTCCAGAAGAATTCTGATGGAATAGGGCAGTTTCTCTGTTATTGACACAATAAACACACATCACAGATCACATACAGTCAAAGCTCTCTTGCTAAGTTGACTTAAATTTGACAACCCAAATGAAATGAAGCACAAATGTTGCAGAAAATACCGATCCTTGGATCATTAAGAGCAGGCAAGCTATAGAACTTTCCGAACTCGCCGCCTCCTGGCTTGGGGAGACTGGTGAAAATCCCCTTGAAAGGATGTTCATGAGCTTAAGAAAACAAACATATTTAATCAGTGCTGTTATTATTTTATCATTAATAATTAATAATTAAAGCAGGTTCTCAAATAAAAGGAACCATCCACTTCGGTACTGAGAAAGTAACCAGCCGATTACAAAAAATCAATCATTTCTGAAACGGCAAAATGATTTGCCCTGAAATTCTATAGCTAGAATAATTAACTACAGAAATCGAAACAGATGATTATTGGGGGAGACGAGAATGAAGAATACCCATAGTAGCGATCTTTCGCTGGAAGCGTTCGACAACGGGAGCAACGGCTCTGATCTGGTGGCGAAGAGTAGCAGGAGAGCGCCAATCGACACCGTGGCTCCAGCGAGGGTAAGAGCAGCGGAGAGATCGAACAGCGGAGGAGAAGCTCAAAGATCGGAGTTGGTTATTAGTGGTCAAATAAGAAGGAGAAAATTTAGGAGAATAGAGAATGGAAGTTTTGGAGACGGGAGGAGGAAACCTAGCCCTAGAAGCCCTAAGAATTGAAGAGGCTGATCCTAAGCCTGTTATATGCATGATGATTTCACATAAAAAAGCGCACCAGATAAGGATTAGATGATGAGCTCAGATTGCAGAGAGGAAGCTAACAACAAATCATGGCTGTTTCTGAGATTTGATTGATGATGATTTGAGAGAGAGAGAGAGAGAGAGAGGCGTGTGGAGAGCAACTGGAAGACCTAGGGCTGCGTGCCGCTCTCTTCTAGAACGTTAATATACTGCTGGTTCAGAGCTCTGGCTGGGAGGAAGGGAGACTAGGAGAGTTGGTTCTAATTCAGTTCTTATAGTTTATTAAAAGTAATAACTTAGCCCCTGAAATGTTATAAATAAATAAATAGTCCTTTATCTAGTATTGCCCTTTTTTTAATTTAGAGTACATTTGATATGGCTTATGAAATCGACTTTTAGCTTTGAGTTACAATTTAAAAATTATTTTCATAAATAATGCATGATAAAAATAATTTAAAATCACTTTAAATTAGAAACATGATTTATGAAAATGAATTAAATCAACTTTTTTGAATAATATATGTATCATAGGTTAGAATCTATAAGTTAAAAAACTAAAATCAAAATTGATTAAATCAAAAATTTGACTTAATTTTGCAATAAAATTTGATTTAAAATAAGTTATTTCTAACCAAACATATTTATGATATTGTTAAACAACTTACATCAATTCACAAAAGTCTCACTAAATGAAAATTTAATTCTATTTTTTTGTTACAAAATATTTATTTACGAGAAATTATTAACTATTTTCTATGTATATATATCTCTCTTATTTGGGTAAAATTAGGTAAAAAAAACTATTATTTTTATGTTTCACTTCTTATTGAATAAAAAAATGTAATTTATATATTTTTAAAATGATATAAATATTGTAAAAATATTTATGATGGTTAAATATTTGAAATTGTAAATAAACATCACATGATGGTTAAATATTTGAAATTATAAAGTATTATAACATTTTTACGTGAATGAGTGCATTATACTAGGATTATCTAATAATTTTTATATTTTTAATAAATTTTCTCATCCCACGTGCTTTTTTTCTATTTTTAGAAAAGGAAGAAGTAAATAAATGAAAAAAAAAGAACATAAAATTGATAAAAAGGATTACATTATAAATACTTTAAAAAAACAGGGATTGGGTACTGGTTTCTTAAACTACAAGGACTAATTAATTTTTTCGAATAAACTATAGACGTGAAATTATGATTAATCGGAACAAATGAAGGCATTGATTTTTCTGCGATGCAGTCTGACCTCGCCTAAACGTTTCAACAAATGGTTAGTTTCCACGTCAGTAAAACAGAATCCTTGATTTTTTTAGGGATGTGTGAACTTGATGGATATGGTTGCAGGGGATTATTAGGGTGGCATCTTCTTTATTCCCCTTGCATTCCCTAGTCGTGGCGGTGGCTCGGGGATTTTCAAGTTACCACATTATTGTTAAGCCTGGTGACGTGGTCCTCTGATAATATGCCACATAGTCAGAACCATGTGATAAAAAAAAGCTATAGTTATAAACTGGCTGACCAATTCAAGTTAAAAAAATAGAAGAAGAAACTGGCCTGAGTTGATAAAAAGATATTAAACTCTTTTAAAAATAAATTATCTTAATTTTTATAAAAATATGTATATATATTAACCTTTAAAATTTGAAACTCGAACGGGTTGGGTTTAAAAAGTATCTGTAAATCTATTTTTTAAATTATTTTTTATTTAAAAAATAAAATAAAGTGTTTTTACATGTATTTTGAATGGATTTATATAAAAAAATAAAAAAAATATATCATTTTAGTATATTTTAAATTAAATAATTCTTTAAGAAAAACATTACCAAACACAAGTTTAATATAACGCTGTAAAAAACAGCCGTTGGGCTGGGAATTTGTTTTTTTTAATTAAGAAAATAACGTGACGGCGCATGAAGGGCTATGGGGATATGATGAGCAAGTGATTTTCCACGGCGTGGGAGGCCAAGAAACCTGGGCTAGACAGGACAACCTCAAAATAATATTATTCTAATAGAAATGGGAATAAATAAAAGAAAATTATATTGATAATGAAAGGACCGGGCATCGTGGAGCGACGAAGGATGGGTCAATGTTCTATAAAAAAACACGAGTTGTCTCCTCTTGCCAGAGAAAGTTGAGATTCCCACCTTTGCTTTTAAAATATTTTTTAATTTTAAAAAATTAATTTTTAAATTAACATATTAAAATGATTTAAAAATATTTAAAAAATTCAAATTTATTTAAAAATATTTTTAAAACATAAAAACAATATTTTTCATATCAGTTTGGTTTCGTGGAAAGTTAGAGAGAGATGGAGTTGGCTAGTTGAAGTTTTCAACTGGAATTTCCAGAACATTGCCACGAGGAAAGTCTTTTTCCTTGCAACTTCCAATAACATTTGAAATCTAGGCAAATTTCAACTCATTTTATTTCTTTAATAGTTTAATTGGAGTAGACTACTTGAGTTCCTCCTCTCTATTTTTAAAAGAGTTATTTTTTTATTATTATCTTTAGCTCACCAACTCCACATTGACAACATTAAAAAAAATTATAATTGTAAAAGTACAAGAAAAATCAAAGCAAAAAAAAAAAACACAAAAGCATTTGTAAGAGACATGGTGTAAATACATGCTAAAATACCATGACAAGTACAGCATAACTAGAGTGTGGTTGGGGTAACAATGCTGGAGTGTGGTTGGGCTTCTTGTTTTATTTTTGCAAGTTTGGTGATGGAGTGTGAAGTGTAAACACTGTAGTCCCACTCATTTGTCAACTACCAGCATATGATTCCCACGCGCCACCACTTCCAAGTTCCGTTCCAGCAACTTTCAGTTCATTCTAGCAGCTCTCGAGAGTCATTTTCGAACCCTGAATGAATGTTTGTTTATTTTAAATAATTTTCAATTTATTATTATTTTTTATATGAATTATGATGGAATATTGAAGTGTTGGGGTTTTGCGCTGATGTGTTGCAACCTTGAGGTATGAAGCCATAAGGGTATGTTAGGCAGTATGGTTGCGGTTGCTTTTCAAATAACTTTTTGTGCCGAAATACATGTCAATGATGTTTTTTTATTTTTTAAAAATTATTTTTGACATCAACACATCAAAACGATGCAAAACATACAAAACATATTAAATTTTAGAAAAAAAAATTGATTTTTTTAGAAACGCGGTTTGCACGGTGTTTCCAAACAGTTTTAGTGGCATATTTTGCCTTTATACCTTTTTTTTTTATGCATTTTGCATTTATATAAAACTTTTATATGAATTCTACCATTCTACTATGTGTTTTCATTAAAATTGCTTTTCTTCCATTCAATTTTATTACATCATGTGACACCTGTTAAAAAACATGTGTATCAATTGATAAAATCATTACTTGAAAATAATACCACATATATGAAAATTTTTAAAAAAATCAAGAATATTTGAATTAAAAAACCCCAAGCCAATAATATTTGAAAAGCATGAACTTTATTTATTTATAATTTTACAACATTTTATTTGTTGGAATTTGTTTCTCATATGCTCTCGTGTATGCAAAATATTTAAGAAAAGTATGATGATTAATTAAAAATTAATTTTTCAAAATTAAAATTGAGATTATAGTTGTAAAAAAATTGAAGTTTTTAATGGATTTATATAAAAATAAAATAAAAAATGTTATTTTAATATATTTTAAATTAAATAATTATTTTAAAAAAACATCTTGTGTTCCCAAACACAAGTTAATATATAACTCTATAAAAAACAGCCGTTGGGCTGAGAACTGTTTTTTTTTATTAAGAAAATAACGTGACGGCGCATGAAAGGCTATAGCTAAGAACATGATGTGCAAGTGACTTTACACGGTGTGGGAGGCCAAGAAATCTGGCCAGACAAAACGACCTTAAAATTATATTATACTAAATTGAATACATTATATGTGTATTGAATTCCTGAGCACAAAAGGCAAAGAGCCTTGTGTCAAGCAATGTCAGGGGGTAGTTTAAAAATCGATTTTTATTTATTTATTTTGTAATTAAAATAGATAATTGTAAGAAATGCAGTGATTTAAATTAGATGAACCAATCAATTCAAGCTGCGAGGGCGTGTGGCACGGCATTTGAAAAGAGTTTAAAAAAATTAATTTTTTTTTAAATTAATATATTTTTGATGTTTTCAAATCATTTTGATGTGTTGATCTCAAAAATAATTTTAAAAAAATAAAAAAACATTATTGGCATACTTTTCTGAGTGAAAAGCATTTTGAAAAGCAGCCACAACCACACTCCCAAACACGCTTGATCTCTGTATTATCAAATTAATAAAGCTTGCAATTGGGGTAAAATCATCTTTTAAGGGGATTCATTAAGTATTGCAAGATTGATCAAAAATAAATTGATCCACATATATTTTTTTTTACAATTAAATGATTTAGTTGTTATTAAAAGTAAAAGGTTGTATTTTTTTTATTCAGGGCTTTTTTAACTTTTTATTATTATTATTTGGGTGATAAAACTATGCCTATGCCTTTTAGAGCAAAAAAAAACATTAAACTTGCACATGAGGCTTTTTATATTATCCTTTTTTTTAACAGTTGGATTACCATTGAAGTAGAAAAATTTATAAGCATGATTTCAAGGGTATTTTTGGTTTTTTATTTTATTTTTGGGTTGACCTAGGAGTTGTTTAGTAATTTTGAAAAAATAAATATTTAAAAAAAAAGTTGTCGACACATATGTCGGCGTGTAGCGATCCTCGTGTCATTCAGACAACGTGTGCGAAACCATCCAATTACTAAATTCCATCATCTAGTGTGGCGTTAGCATCACTGCAATGTCCTCTTTGTACCGGTATGGCGTGTGCTTGTGGTGGAGGCATGGTTGGTATTCGATAAGCTTTTTTTCCCTCTCTTTTTCCTATTTTGGCCTAGAAATTCGTGCATTCCATCCAAAAAATAATTGTATCCTTCAATTTATATTTCTATAAGTTTTCACTTTCATTCTTTTAATTACTCTTTGTTTTCCTTTTGATGCCTTTTGAATTTTAATTTTTTTTTCAATTTCATCCCTTCAAAATTTATTTAAGTTGATTTTTGTATTCAATTTGGTCCTCATTCTTTTTATTGTTTTTTTTTTGTGTTTTATCCTTTTCTTGATTTATTAATTTTTCAATTTCATCCCTAATCATTTTATTGCATTTATTTTTTTATCTAATTTTGGTCCTCTTTTTTTATTGCTATTTTTCATTTATCTTTTTTTTAATCTTGTCCCTCAATATCTTATTTTATTTAACTTTTTATACCATTTGGATCCTTATTCTTTTGATTATTATTTTTCTATCATTTTCTTAATTTATTTTGTTTTTTTAATTTAGTCCCTAATTATTTTTTTCATTTAGTTTTTTATACCAGATTTTGTCCTCATTGTTTGAGTTTAAGATTGTTTTTTTATTGGAAAATTTACTTTGTTTTTTTTTGTGTGTCTACCTTTCTTTGGGAAATCTTAGTCTCATAATCATGATTCGATTTAAGTTCATTGTTTTTGTTTTTTTTATTAAAAATTGATTTTTTCCTCAAATTCATCATTTGACATTTTGGTTATTGGGTCTTGAAGTTCATTATTTGTTTCAATTTTTTCTTTTGGGTTATCTTGATCTTGTATCCTAAGTAATGAGTTAGTAGAGTTGACTAAGTTTTTTTCCTAGATAATTTTTTTAATTGGTTTTGTTTTTGTAATTTCATCATCTGGCGTTACATTATTGGCCTTTGAGCTTTGTAATTTTTTTTTTTTGTGAGGTTATCTTAGGTGAAGATTAGTCAAGTTAACTCAAGTTATCTTGATTTTTTTTCAAAAATTTTTATTTAATTTCGATCGTTTTTGAAAGTTTAGCTCTTTTTTTCTTGATCTTATATCTCAAGTAATAGGTTAGTTGAGTTTCTTTTCTTTACAGGTTATTCTTCAAAATTGATGTTTTGTTTTCATTTTTATCATTTGTCATTAGATTATTTGCCGTCGAGCTTTGTGATTTTTTTGCTTTTCTTTCTATGGGGTTAACTCAAGTGTGAATTAGTCAAGTTAACCATAGTTATCTTGGATTTTTTAAAATATTTTTTTATTTAACTTTGGTCCTTTTTTATAGGTTCTTCTTTTGAAAGTTTTTTTTCTCAACTTTTTTTTAAAAAAAATTGATTGTTTTTTTAGTTCCATCATTTGACATTAGATTATTGGCTTTTGAGCTTTGTTTTTTTTTTTTGTTTTTTTTTGTGAGGTTATCACGAATGCGGATTTGTCAAGATAATACAAGTTAGCTCAAGTTTTTTTCCAACATTTATTTATTGAACTTAGGTCTTTTTTGCTAGGTCTTTATTTTGAGAGTTTTTTTTATCTCAATCTCATATCGCAGATGATTGGTTAGTCAAATTAACAAGGGTTGACTCGGGTTTTTTCTTTAACACTATCTTTTAAAAATTAATTTTTTTGTTCATTATTTGATATTATGTTATTGAGCCCTGAACTTCTTGATGTTTTTTCCTCTTTCTTTTTTGCAGGTTTCTCTCAATCAAACATCATAGGTCACGTGTTAATCAAGTTAATCCGAGTTGACTCAAGTTATCATTGCCTTGTATGTCAGGAAAAATTTAACCCGGTTCATGACGTAATACGTGCCGCCTATCTAGTATTGTAACAAAAAATAGTTAAACTAACAAACACATACTACTTATTAAAATATACCAACTCATATTTGTTTTTGTAAAATCAAATTATCTCAAGCATACAATAAACCATAAAAAGACTAAATGTCTCATTCATAATTATATCGATAAGATATTCTTCTTTAGATGCTAACTAGTTGAGTGCCACGTTACGCGACGGGCTTACCTTTTATTTTCATAAAAAATACTATAAAAATTTATAATATAAAAAATAATATTTTTTCAATATTATTAATAATAATTTTTTTCAAATTTATTAATTATAATAAAACTAATAATATTAATAATACAAATAATAATATTTTTATTATAATATTATTAATTATAATAAAAATAATAATATTTATAACACAAATAATTATATTAAGAATTCCAAGAATATTTATAACATAAATAATAATATTTTTTATATTAATACTTTGAGTTACAATAAAAATAATAATATTTTTTATATGAATACTTTGAATTATAAGAGAAATAATAATATTTATAACATAAATTATTATATTAAAAAACCGAAGAATATTTAGAACACAAATTATTTGGGTCCTAGCAAAGATTCATGCGAATTGGGTCCTAAGGCTGAGGCAGGAACCATTAGACATGGGTCCTGTGCAGAACCCGTGCGAATTGGGTCCTGGCGAAGGCTCATTACCATTGGGTTCTTAAAGTATAAATTATTGTTCTTATTATGATTATTGTCATTAATAATTTTGAAATAAAATATTATTACCACCAAAGAAAAACGATATAATTGATTTGAAGGATAAAATTAAAATTAAAATTAAAATTAAAATTATTATTATTATTTGTGCTACAAATATTATTATTTTTATTATAATTGAAGGTATTAATATTAAAAATAGTATTATTTGTGTTATAAATATTTAAAAAATAAAGAATAATATTTTTTTAAAATGGTATTAAAAAAATATTTGTGTTTAAAACAACGTGGGTTCAAATTTATTTTTTTTCTAAGTTTTTATAGTTTTTCATTTTATATTTTATATTTGAAATCAAATTCTCGTTGTTTTTCCAAACAATAACAAAGTCTTAGCACCTTTTTTTTAAAAAAAAAAAGATAAAAAAAAACCCCTAACCAAATTGTTAAAAACAAATGTGAATAAACAATATATTCTAAGATTGAAGCATGTAGTAGATTTTATTAATTCCAAAATAAGATTTAATATTTTTAGTGCATGGTGCAAGGTTTAACATAGCTAGAAGACACAATACATAGAATAATAATGTATGCTGTTGTATTCCACCAACACACCAAACAATAAAAACATTAATACAAATGCTTCATGATTCAGCAGATGAAAATGAGCAAGTGCTTCTAAGTTTTTATTAATACAAAAGTAAGCAATAAGATGTAGCTTTTTTAGCAGTTGTATCAACATACATGTTGGCTTAGGCCTTGCAATCCTGCACAACGGAAAACATGCATGTTATTGTCTTTATAAATTGTATAAAGCCAATGCTGTTATATTGGTGGAACAATACCTTTGATTTGTACCCAAGCGAGGTTGGGGCATGGGTCTATCATTTCCCGGCCCAAGGGGGGATGGGCGTTATGTAGTTGTGCATCCTGGACATGCCAGCCCCAGCATCACGTGTGCGCTTGGGTCTGCCCTGCGCGCAACCAGGACAGCTCAAGCGACAGGTGTCACCACGTGGGGCGGAGGACCCAAGCGAATTGGGTCATGACGAAAGCCCATTACTATTAGGTCTTGACGCAAGACCCATTTGAAGGGTAAAAATATAAATTATTGTTTTTATTATTATTATTGTCATTAATAAATTTGAAATAAAATATTATTACCACCAAAGAAAAACCATATAATTGATTTGAAGGATAAAATTAAAAATTATTATTATTATTTGTGTCGTAAATATTGTCATTTTTATTATAATTAAAGGTATTAGTATTAAAAATACTATTATTTGTGTTATAAATATTACTATTTCTATTATAGTTCAAAGCATTAATATAAAAAATATTATTATTTGTGGTACAAATATTTTTATTTTTATTATAATTGAAAGTAATAATATTTATTTTTATTTTAGTTCAAAGTATTAATATAAAAAGTATTATTATTTATGGTACAAAGATTATTATTTTTATTATCATTGAAAGTATTAATATTAAAAATAGTATCATTTGTGGTATAAATATTATTATTTGCGGTACAAATATTTTTATTATTATTATAATTGAAAGTATTAATATTAAAAATAGTATTATTTGTGCTCTTAATATTATTATTTTTATTATAATTCAAAGTATTAATATCGACAATACTATTATTTGGGATATAAATATTATCATTTTTATTACAATTGAACTAATAATATTTAGAACACAAATTATAATATGTTTGATATTAATACTTTCAACTATAATAAAAATAAAAATATTTATAAGGGAAATAATTATATTTAGAAACTCAAAACTCAATAGCCCTGGGTTATAGGACCCATGAAAATTGGGTCCCGACGCAAGACAAATTTGCACTGGGCACAGGGCAAGCTAGCCCTAGCACCATGTCGAGTCTGAGCCAGCACATAGGCAGGGCAACCCAAACGCCAGGTCTCGCCACGTGGTGTGTGAGTTTGGCAGTGCGCCCTAGGTAAGGCAGTCCCAGCACCATGTGGTGCTCTGGTCTGGCTGGGCGCCCTGGGCAAGGCAACCCCAACGCCACCTGGCGCACGGGTTTGACCCAGCGCAAGGGCAGACAACCCAAGCGTCAGGTGTCCCCACGTGGGGGCGCAACCCTAGCTCACGCCTAGGGCAAGGGTAAGCCAGCCCCAGCGCCACGTGGTGCTCGAGTGCACAAGAACAGGTCAGCCCAAGAGCCAGGTGTCTTCACATGGGGGCGTAGGCATGACTAACGTCTAGGGCAGCCCCATCAAAATTTAAAGTGACCATTTTCTCCCTAATTATCCATTCAATGCCAAATGTATCCTAGTGAAAAGACAAACTCACCCCTCCCCTGTTGCATTTGCAACTCTTTGTGGCAAGGGCTGAGTTGCTATTATATTGCTTCAATTTACAGTGCTTTGAGTTTAGGTAAACAGTAAGGGGGCTCTAAACCCTTTTAGTATATTGTATAATATTTTTTTTTTGACAATTACTACACTGATATCAAATATTTAATAAAGGTTAATATTTATAAGTAAATTCTCACTTTAGATAATTTTTCATTGGTTTGAGTTTTTTAATTCAAAATTTCTTTATTGCATATATTTTTAACACATATCACATGATTTAACAAAACTGGATGAAAAGAAAAAAAAACCTTAACGAGATAAAAAGGTAGAATTCATATTTTTTTTATAAACTAAAATCTTTTAAAATAAAATAAAATAAAAAAGAATAAAACATCTCGTTTTTATCAGCTAAATACATAGATCTTTTAACTAACGTAAATGAACAAAAGAACATAAATTATAATACATATAGTTATTGAATAACATAATCTATAATTTTTATTTATAAAAAGCATAATCCATAAGAGTTTAAAAAATAGAAAAGCAATGATCTGTATGTTTTTACTCTAATATTGTTTTTTAAAAATAATTTTTTTATTTTAAATTATTTTTAAAATATGTTTATATCATTTTAATATACTAATATCAAAAATAAATTTTAAAAAATAAAAAATAGATTATTTTAATATATTTTGAAATGATTTTTTCTTATAAATATTTTAAAATAATATATTTTTTATTTTTTAAAATTATTTTTAACATTATTATATTAAAATAATTTAAAAATATATGAAATAATTTTAAACAATTTGTTTTTTAAAATTTAGTGAACACAGTTCAAAACAGGATCTATGTACATTTCTTTCGTTAACCAGAAACACTGGACTCGTTTTCCAATCTGGGCCTACCCACGCCTATATATATATAGACACGCCCATGGTCTCCCTCTGTCGTCCTCTCCTTGTCCGCTCGCAAGCTGCGTAACTATCAAGCGAAGTTGACAGTAGCAATAGCTAAAGCAAACCCTAAACAATGGCGGAGCCAAAAACCAAATACGATCGCCAACTCAGGTACTACTTTCTACTTATCTTCACTTCAAGCTTCAATTTCCCCTTAAATTTTTATTTTTGAAATTGTGTTTAGGATATGGGGTGAGCAAGGACAGACTGCCCTAGAAAAAGCCAGCATTTGTTTGCTTAATTGCGGTCCTACCGGTTCCGAGACACTGAAAAATCTTGTACTTGGTGGAGTTGGATCCATCACTGTGATTGATGGGTCTAAAGTTGAACTGGGTGACCTTGGAAATAATTTCATGGGTATACTTTCTTTTTCTTTATTTCTTTCTTTCTTGTCGTGCTTTGCTTTGCTTTCTCTTATTTGTGATGGTGGTTGGTAGTGGATGAATCATGTGTTGGGCAATCCAAGGCGAAATGTGTGTGCACGTTTCTTCAAGAGTTGAATGATGCTGTTAAAGCCAAGTTCATAGAAGAGTATCCTGAGGCATTGGTTGACTCTAATCCCTCCTTCTTTTCGCAGTTTACGCTTGTTGTAGCTACTCAGGTATTGAATTTTGATGTCTATAGTAGGGTAATTGTGCATTCTTGATGGAATACCGTGCAATAGGATATTGAGCTTGCTCTTGTCGCTATGATTGTATGTTCGTGTTACTTTGTTTTGGATATAAAATAAATATGCTTATGTTTGCGTGTGGTTTTGTAAAGTGGTGATGGGTATCCTAATGATGGGATTTTTGCCCCATTTTTGCTCTTTTTATTTTTATTTTTAATTCTTGCATAGTCTTTCCTCATTGTCTCAGCATCAGAAAACAAATTACATGTATTTCATGATTGAAAATTCTGATTTGCCATTTCTCAAGACAGTTTTCTGTTATCTTAATTCTTTCTTTGACTTTGATGGATGATTTCTGATATCACTTGCAGTTGGCTGAAGACTCTATGGTGAAGCTTGAGAAAATCTGCAGGGAGGCAAATGTTTTGTTAATTTTTGCACGCTCCTATGGCCTTACTGGGTTTGTCAGAAATAGTGTGAAGGTGATTTTTTTTGTTACTTCATCATGATTGAAATTGCTCTAACCATCTTGACCTTCCAGAAACTGAGGATTAAACTGCATTGAGGCACTGAATGGATGACCTACTCGGTTACTTTGTGGCTACATCATTATTTAATTTTCTCTGATTCAATGTTTTGGACATTTCCATCTCTTTCATAAGTTGATGGCAAAAGAGTCCTGGAATTCTCTCTAGGGAGTTGTGTAGGGGAAGGGAAAGCTGGTGAGCCAAAATTGGAAGAATATAAAAACTGAAATGGGCATCAGTTGGAACAATTTTTAGCATATCAACTATCAAGTCTGGAAATTGCTTTCCATGTATCTAGATGTTCCAAAGTTGAATTTTCGTTTTCTGAGGCAGGAACATGCAGTGATTGAGTCAAAGCCTGATCATTTCTTGGATGACCTACGGTTAAATAACCCATGGCCTGAGCTCAAAAGGTACATATAGCTTTGTCTTTGAATCTATTTTTACTTGATATTTTGGAATGCACATGTATATCTTATACCAGTAGACTACTGCTTACTCTAGTGAATTGAAGAAATTTATTACTCCCTCTGTCCCATTCTATTAGTCTACTATTGGATTTCCAAATATTAATTAAACAGCATTTACTGCTCTCTCTACTGTGCATATGCTAAAAATAACTCCGCCTTGGAAAATGTAGAATTCCATATAATTTGAAATGTAGATGTAAATCCTCAAAAAATCGAGGATAAGATAGGAAAATAATATTTTTTTGCGTACTTATTTAGAAAGTGTACAAATATTATGGGACATCTTTTAAAAGGAGGCAAGATAGGAAAATAATATTTTTTACATGTACTTTATTTAGAAAGCAGACAAATATTAGGGGACATCTCTAAAAAAGAGACATGGACAAACAAAGTGGGATGAAGTATCTTTCTTCCCAGTCTCACTTTATGTTGTACCTAGAGAACATGCTCCCATTTGTAATAAACATCCTTCGTTTTTTGGTTGGAGCTTAAAGCATACATGCTGCATTCTACTTAAGTTTTCTTATGTGATATTTACATATGATAGGTTTGCTGAAAGTATTGATTTAAAGGTGGCAGATCCTGTTGCCCATAAGCACACACCTTATGTTGTCATTCTTGTCAAGATGGCTGAGGAGTGGGCCAAAGCTCATGGTGGTGCCCTGCCATCAACTAGGGATGAGAAGAAAGAATTCAAGGTTTACAATTTAGTTTACAAGTCTACCTGTAACACTCTCTTCCTATTTCTGTCTGTTAATGCCATTTACTTTGGGGTTTGAATCTCTTAGGAGCTCTTAAAAGCAGGAATGGTTGCAATTGATGAAGACAACTATAAAGAAGCTATTGAGGCCTCCTTTAAAGTCTTTGCTCCTCGAGGAATCAGTGAGTATAAAGTATTCAGAAGAATGGATTTGAAATTTTTGGAGAATGATATTCCTGTAGAAACTTGTTGGTTATTGATAGAAGTAGAGCATTTTTGTTGTGCTCACTTGTTCATTCCTCATATTAGGTAAAGCATAAATGTCTAATAGAATAATTTTACATTTTACCATAAAGGAAAGAAAAAGGTTGCATGCACACTTGTGTTGCTTGGAGGATCAGCAATTGGTCATATATTTCCATGAAACTCATCTGTCCTACCCTACCCTGTAGGATGGATGCTTGCCTTATATAACAGAATGAGTTAACAAGAAATTATCTGTCGCGTTGCCCCCTTATCCTCATTATTGATTCAGTTTTCTTGCACTTTTTTTTATCCTGACTGATTCTGTATTAATCTAACACAGTCAATATGCAAGTAGCTTTTTAATCTATTTCCAAGGGGATCATTTTGGCATTGAAATTAATATGATGTTTGTGGTGGACATTAAGAATATAACTGTAAAAGAAAAAAAAAAGGAAAGAAAGGAAAAATAGAAAAAATATTAACAATATTGTTTAGTTCCTTGTGAATGGTGGCTTTGTTCTCTCTAATGTTGTCTCTCTCTGTTTTTGGTATCCTAGGTTCTGATCTGCTGCAGATAATCCATGACAGCTGCAGTGAAGTTGATTCTAATTCATCCGACTTTTGGGTGATGGTTGCTGCATTGAAGGTTAGGCATTACAATCTGACTTTGATCTTTGATGTCATAGCTCACACTTGTTTTCCAATTGTTAACTGACAGTGGTTAAAGTGCAATTCACTTGTATTGCAGTCTGTAGAAATGATGCTTTTAGGATTATATCATGAACGGATTGACAAGCTTGTTGTGGACTTTAGGGAAACTGAAATTGGCCAAATGTGTATCATGGTGGATAATTTTACTATTGGAAAAATTTGGATCACTAATCTTTGTTTCTTTGGAAGCCCATTCTCTTTAAGGGAGCATCATGTTTATATTATTTCTAAACTATTAGTTTGGACAAAAGTCTGGGGTAAACTCTGGATGTCTAGAAGTTGTGCCTACTCTTTAGAGGTTCTTTGCAATCATTTGATCAGGCACTATGCATGGAAGTTTGCTCATGAATTTTCACTTTAGAAAGAAAGTAATAGGACTATTAGAGGTTTGGGTTTCATGGTAGATGGGCTTGCCATAGATTCTTTCTTTTCAGTCTTTGTGCACAAGTTCTGAAGGGGTGGACAATTTTTTTCAAGCTTTAATGTGCATCTTGCATTCATCTCACTTTCTTGTCTTCTTTCTCCGCTTTTTCAGTGTCCAATTGGAGTCTGTGAGACACGTTCTCCTATTATGTATGGATAGGATCTAGTTTGATGATAACATTAAGATCTATCACACTCCATGCTTAAGATTTTGATTTCTTGAAGTGGGCCTTCACATTCTTAGGAGTTCATTGTGAATGAAGGTGGAGGGGAGGCGCCTCTTGAAGGTTCAATACCAGATATGACATCTTCAACTGAGTTAGTGACTAAGCCTATCTGGGTTGATTATCTTTCATAGCAGTTTAAATTATGAAAATAAAAGGAAGATATAAATGGAATATCAACTCTTTTGCAGGCTTTATGTAAATTTGCAGAAGATCTACCTAGCAAAAGCAGAGGCTGATTTTCTTGTTATTCAGCAAAGAGTTAAGAGTATTTTGAAGAGAATTGGCAGAGATCCAGATAGCATCTCAAAGGCAGTGATTAAAAGCTTCTGTAAAAATGCAAGAAAACTAAAGGTAAGTTCATATATTATGTTTTATTTTCTGTTTATCTGTAATTGATTGTGTGCATCTCCTCTTGAGGTGACTGCTTATCTTTCAGATATTTGTTTGTCAAAGTACCTAGGCAGAAGTGCCTTTATCCTTACATTATGATTCATGATTATTAAGCTAACTAAAATTTTATGTTTCTCCCTCTTATCAGAATAAACATGTTCACCATTAACTACCCATTTGTATTCAACTAATTTCAAGGAATTGTTGAAGTGATAGCATATGGACTCTCACCTATGTGTTATCGTTGAGTTATGTAACTTTTGGAATGTTACCCAGTTAGACAATTCAGTTGAGATCACTGGAAAAACATATCTTTTTCGTGTCCCAAAAAGTCCTCTTCTAGACATGCAACTATGTCATTATAACATAATAGAGGCTTGATATTGTTCCTCTTTGAGATGGATTATATTGTTCTTAGATAAGGTGTGTTTGTGAGCATTTTAAAACTCTTCTTTGTAGGTTTGCAGGTATCGACTTATTGAAGATGAGTTCAGCAATCCTGCAGTACCAGAGGTACAGAAGTATTTAACTGATGAGGAATACAGGTGAGGTTCACCTTATGGTTTACAATTCAGATAGCATTGTCTTGCAACAATCCTGTTTCCCTGGTATGAGAAGATTTTTGAGAATGATTCTCTGATTAATTTCTGTCTTGTACATCTATATAATATGTATGGAAGCATTAGAATGAGATTTCAAAAATATAAACAATATCCTTATAACTGTTATCAAAACTATCTCCTGTATTCAAGGAAAATATTATGTTGGTGGCACTTTATAGGATATGCCATATAATAAATGGTGATAATTTTTCATAGAAAAATGCCGAGTTTGTGTTATGAAAAACAGTAACATATTAGTTATAATAATCTCTTTTTGTTTGATTGTTTTTAAATTTTTATTTTTTTTGAGTTCATGAAATTTATTTTTCTCACAAATTCATTTGTCATTCTTGATAATTTTTTTTATCAATAAATAATAATTTTGTACAGTTATTTATTTTGTCTAAAATTTGTTTATTATTGTTGCTGTTGTAGTTGTCCTCAAACCACAAATTACTAGTAGTATTTTGTGTAAAGAAATCTAATGATAAACAAGTAAAGTTTTGTTTACAAATTACAATAATGATTAAAAAGAAGGAATAGTTTGAAAGATTTGAGGAGAATAAAATGGTGGTATGTGTTTTATTGATAAAGTTCGTTTTCTATTAAATTACCTTTTATTTGAAGAGCCATGTGCTAAAAAACACAAAGTACCTAGCACAAAAGGCTTGTGGTCTTTTAATGCCGGATGCCTTGAACATAGACAAAAAGTTATTTAATGTAAAATCACAGTTGTGTTGCAGCTGTTAAAGCATCAAAATTCACGTTTCTCAGCAAAACATGAATTGAGCAGAATTCACATGCATTATTCACTCCAAACATAACAATTGTTGGAATCCCATATTATGGGAAATCTGATTCGCCAACTATCTTGGAGAATTTCAATATTGATCACAACTGCTATGTTTTTTTTAATTAAAAGAATAATTTTTTGTCTGAGTTTTACATCAGAACACAAATGAACTGTATATTAGACTAGCTGAGAGGAATTTGTTTGGCTCGTAACCTTTGATTTTCTTTGAACTTGAGTTGCAGTGTTGCCATGGGGTTTTACATCCTGCTTCGAGCTGTTGACCGCTTTTCTGCTAATTATAATAGTTTCCCTGGGCAATTTGAAGGGTAACATATGAGAATACTTCCTGCAACTCTTTTTCCAAAAAGCCATTGTATTCTTCTACTAAACTGAGATCTGCTCTAACATTGGTGTCATGTAGGGAAATGGACGAGGATATATCTCGATTGAAAACTGCAGTTGTTGGTCTACTTAACGACTTGGGTTGCAATGGCTCAACTGTAACTGAGGACCTTATCAATGAAATGTGCCGGTTTGGTGCTTCTGAACTTCATGCTGTTGCTGCCTTTATCGGGGGAATTGCATCGCAAGAAGTGATCAAGGTGCTATATATATCTATCCCTAGTACACAATGTGCTTTTATCTTTGCCAATATAATGTCACATTTAAGTTTTTCTTGATCAAAATTGTGTTTTAAGAATACCTCCATGATATCACAAATTTTGATCTTCTTCACAGCTCATAACAAAACAATTTGTTCCCATGGTGGGAACTTTCATATTCAACGGCATTGATCAGAAGTCTCAACTATTGGTACTGTAGAATGCTTTGAAGGAACAGGCAAGCTCTTGCCCTTCCCCTTAGCGCAACAATCAAAATTTCTGTTAAGACTTGTACTCACTCCTTTTGGTTTCTAATTGCAGGCCAGCATTTCATAGGATACGATGGAGCAGTAGACCTTTTGCAGGTAAAGAGCTTTATTACATCATTTAGTGGAAGCGGTCTTTACATTGTCGAGAGACGTGTGGGGATGCAGATGCAGAGAGTTCTGATGATATTCAAGTTGTGTGACAGTATTGATGTATAACTTGGCTTAGAAAGAGAGTGAAAATGGTAGAAAAGAAAATGAAAGGCCATAGGTAAAGCTCTCACCTTTCCTTGGCCAAAGAGGGCAACAGTGGTAACGTGATTGATGAGTGGCTTTCATTTAAAACAAGGGTAATCCGTTCTCTCTGCCTTACCCTTTACAACTTTTTTTGTGTAAACTTCTGTAAGAGATGCCTGGATGCACGCCTCCACTGATCAGGCTTGTTCCAGCACACTGCTTAAATAGCAATTTGTACCAAAATCCACTTTGCTAAGAGTTAAAGTTGTTGGAGAGTTTTAAGGTCCTTGGTTTGACCTCCCGTAGTGGTCCTTGCTTTTCTTTTAATAAAGCTCCGCGGGGCCAATTTCTCGTACTTGCGTGATGTGTCCCCCTTTCGTCGAGTGCCCCGCCCGGTTCACTGGGCTATTGGCCTACCAAGCACTTGCCCGCTGCTCTTGCCGCCCGCTTGACGGGCGGACTTTGAATGATGCCAGGGGAGAGTATCTTGGGCTCTTTTCAGTAACATAAAAGCTTTTTTCCCCTTCTTTTTCAGTTTTCTTCTCATTTTCTAGTTTCTATATTCCAATGGAAAATCAAATACTTATTTTTTAAACTTTCAGTTGAAAACTGTGTTCACATTATATTGTTTTCTATTTGGAAAATAACAATGAAATTTGTGTTCAAATCAATTTGTTTTCTAGAATATTTTTTATATTTTAACATGGACATTTTTTTTTTCTTATTTTAAGGGTATGGTTCATTTTTTATTTATATATAATTGTTTTGAGAGATTCTGAAATATTTTTCAATATAATTAAATCGAATGAATTACAAGAATATTGTGATGAATATATTTGTTAGTATGACGAGATAAAATCTATGCTAAAAACACCAAGCACGTAATTAAGCATAAAACTAAAATATTGTCAATACAAATTTAACCTAAAGATTTAAAACAAGTAAACTAAACACTTCACAGGTTAAAATCGAAACTTGCATACTGAATACATAATCAAACCTAAAGTATTCAATTGAATAATTACTAAGTCTATTTTAAGCTGTTAAATATTTTCATAAACATTTTTTTTTTCAATCTGGATCTTTGAACTTTTCGAGAATTTTGATAACAGAAACATTGGACACGACATCAAAATTCTCCAATACATGTATATACTCAATTGAATATGGATTTTAGACCAAGCTTGGAGCTTGATTTGGTATTTATTTT
Organism: Populus trichocarpa; assembly: GCF_000002775.5. Lineage (NCBI taxonomy): Eukaryota > Viridiplantae > Streptophyta > Magnoliopsida > Malpighiales > Salicaceae > Populus > Populus trichocarpa. Next base: position 21,914,654 of record NC_037286.2, on the reverse strand, counting down.
TATTTTTTTAGCTCTAGCACTTAAAAGAAGATGCCATTTGGTATTTCTTTGTATCCTTTTGCTTTAGCTAAATCTTTTTAAGCTGTAGCACTTAAAAGAAGATGCCAACATTTCCCATCAATCAAGAATCAAACTTTTCAAATCTAGTTTCTTTCTTAACACATTTGTAGCAAGGGAGATAGTTACATTTTGGCCATTTTGCTTTGTAACAATTAGCACAAGACTTTTCTCTTCCCGTGACATGAACCGTACAACCATTTCTTCATTGGAGCTAAGAAGTAACCGAGTAGATGAATGATGAAGGAGTTTAGTTGTCATAGACTTACTAAATATTTGACCAAATATCTCATAATTACGACATTCCTTTGATTTATATATGATGAAGTATTCAAGTTTTTTTTATTTAAATTAGATGCGTTATATGAATAAGTATGAATTATAAAAGTATTGCTATTAAGGTTTTATAAAGAAAAGAAAACTTTCATTACCGTCTTAAACATTTATCAAGCTTCTCTTGTGATAAATACTTGATTTGAGCTTGAACAATTTGCAACTCTAGTGTGACTTAGCAACTCAGAAAATTAATGATGTTTTAATATGAGGCAACATATATATTCTTGCCCATTAGCTAAAAATAATTCATCATTTATCTCATGCCAATCCGTTAGCTAAAAATATGGAGCAAATAGGTTGCAAGGAAAGTACAACCGCTTAAGATTGAAACATTATTAATTCTTGGAGTTGCTAAGTCATATTGGAGTTACATATTGTTCAAGTTCAAATCAAGTATTTTCCTTAGAAGAAGTTTGGCAAATATTTAAGATGATACTGAAAATTTTATTTTATTTTCTTTTAAAAAACCTTTATATATATATATATATATATATATATATATATATATATATATATATATTTAAATTGCAGAAATATAAGAACTTTATCAAATATAAATCAAAAGAATGTTGTAATTATGAGATGCTTGGTCAAGTATTTAATAGGTCTATGGCGACTGGACTTCTTTGTCATTCATCTACTTGGTTACTCCTTAGCTCAATTGAAGAGTGTTAAAATATGGAAGAATTTCCTAGTCTGGTGGTTCATGTCACTCAAGGAGAGAAGTCTTGTGCTGGGAGTTATAAAGGAAAATGTACAAAAGATGACAATCTCCGTAGCTACAAACATGTCAAGAAGGAAAGTTTGGAAAGTTTAATTCTTGCTTGCAAATGGCGGCATCTTCTTTGAGTACTAGAGTCGAAAAAGATTTGGCGAAAGCAAAAAAGTATAAAGAAACACCAAATCAAGCTACAAGTCTGATCCTTATTCAATTGATGAGTGCATGGATGTATTGCAAAATCTTGATGATGTGTTTGATGTTTTTTATATCAAAGTTCTTGAAAAGTTTAAAGATCCGAAATGGAGAAAGAAATGTTTGTGAAAATTTCTTTTATTAGGAAGAAGTCTAGGCTTAACGGCTTAAAATGAGCTTAGTAATTATTAGTGTTTAAGTTACTTGTTTGAAATGTTTAAATTAAGTTTGTATTGAGAATACTTTAGTTTTATGGTTAATTATTTTAACTTGTAATTATGTGTTTAATTTACTTGTTTTGAATGTTTCGATTAAAATTGTATTGAGAATGTTTTAGTTTTAATTATGGTTAATTATGTATTTGGTATATAAGTGTGGATTTTAACTTTTCATCATGTTATTAATTTATATGTGTGGTGTTTTTTAGCCATTGATTATATATTAGGTTTCCTAAATTCTATCATCTTAATTAATATATTCATCATAATATTCTCGCATTTAATTCAATTTAATTATATTGAAAAGTTTTCTCCCAAAACATTTAAAAATAAATAAAGATGAGAAATTCTTTCTATCATGTTGTTTCTTAGAAATATGAAGTAATACTTCATTACCGAACAGGGCCTAACGACCACTTTTCTTGTTTTCTCTTACAATGAATTACTTTCATTTGTCAAAACAAATTATAATTTTCTCTAAATCTAGAAACCTCCCTGGAAAAGACTTAAAACTAATTATAGTGGTGCAAATTGCTGGATTTTTCATTTCGTAAACCATCTTTGATTTCGTGGATCAATTAAGCATAGTTTTGAAACTCGGACCGATCTGGCGGGTTGACCCGTGACCCGGTCGACCCAGGCATGGGACCGGTCTGAGTCTAAGCAAAAACCCGCCTGGGAGTTGGCCTGGCAAAACCTGGTCGACCTGGTGGGTCGACTTGGGACTCGGCTGAGACCCGACCTATTCTTTTTTTATATGCAAGAGGTGAAACGACGAAGATGAACGATGCAGTGATGCAGAAAAGACCAACTTCCCTCCATGTATTTGTTATTTCTCCTTTTATTCTTGCCTCTACACGTGCAAACCTCCTCCAATCATCCATTTCTTTTGATACAAACGGCTTCTCTCTCCTTCTCCCAATGGCTAGTAGTTAGATATTTTATTGTCTCCTCACAACCATTTTTAACTCAAAGATTGGTTTTGGTAATTAAAGAGATTTGTCCTTTTTTTTAATTTTTATTTTAATATTAAAGTTATTATTTAAAAGAAATTATTAAATTTGCATCCCAACATACATGGGTGTTTCTAAAATTAAAAAAAAACTTGATAATCATTTTTTTAGAAAATCATAAAGTTGTTATCTATTCGCAGTTCTTGATTGGGCATTGCTTCTTCGGGTAATGTATCAGTTCTCTTGTTTTAAATATTTTAGAATTTATGTTGTTGGATGTTTTGTTTTAAATATTTTAGAATTTATATTTGGTTTGTGTTTTGGATATTGAAATAAATTTATGTTGTTGGTTTAAAATTTAAATTTAGTTTTTGTAAGTGTTGCATTGTAACTAGTTAGGTGTTTTATATAAGTGTTTTTTTTTTGTTGACCCGGGTCAACCCATGTCACCCGTGACCCAATCACTGGACCGGGTCGATAACCGGGTCGGGTTTCAAAACTATGCAATTAAGTCTTAGTCAGATTTATGGGCACTCAACAAAAGGATAGAACTAGCATGGTTTAAATGTATTTGGGAGTGTGGTTGTGGTTGTTTTTCATAGTGTTTTTTACTCGGAAATATATCAAAATAATAATTTTTTAAAAAAATCATTTTTGATATCAGCGCATCAAAATGATCTAAAAATATTAATTTCAAGTAAAGAAAAAATAAAAAAATTTTAAATTTTTTCAAAAACTCTTTTGAAACGCAAAAACAAACAGAGTTAACTATTTCGTCAAAAAAAAAAACCTTTTTTTGGCATCACTAACGTCAATTTATCACTTGTATTTTCTATCTCAAATAATTGGAAGTTCGGGAAAATCAAAAAAGAGAAAACTCAATGATATAAGCATGAATGAAAGGAAGATTTACAAGTTTATGATTATGACTCGAGGAAAGAAAGAAAGACATTACTCAATAGGATTGAAGATTTTTCAATGTTGGAAAATTGTACTTAATTGATTGAATTTGAAAATACATGTGTTCATTTGACCAAATTGATAATAAAAGGGCTTTCTTTATGAATTAATGAAAATATATAGTGCAAATAACGGGTTACTTTAGCCTTTAGCGGAGGCATTATTCATACACTACAAAGTTTAATCCCGTACCTTTTAAAAATTTTCATGTATAAAAAAGATAAATTAATCCTTAAATCTTCCTCCTACTAATTTGCAAATATTCCAGAGATTGCTTATCTCTCAAGGTCCTCGGGCAATCTGAATTGAAGTTGATATTTAAAAAAAAAAAATATTGAGACAACGTTATATTAAATTGATTAGGATTTTATAATTTAATATGTCAAGTTTGTAAACCGGGTTATAGACTTCATTAAGTTTAATAACTTTGTTTTTTTTTAAAAAAATTATTTTTTACTTAATCATATGATAATAAAATTAGAGGCTCTAAAAATTGAGCACCAACTCAATGTTGGAACATTTGTTTGAGACCGCGGTAACTTTATAAAAAAATAAAAAAAAAATTATGAAATCCAATTCCCAACCAACCCTAGTCAACCTGTCAAATACGTGATCTGGATCATGGACTTCACCGGGTTTAATAATGTTTTTTTTAAATAGATGTTCATAAAATTAAACACCAACCAAATATCGGGATGCTTATTTAAGGTTACGATAATTTCATAAAAATCAAACCGAAACACACTATGAAGAGCAATTTAAAATCAATCAAATCTTGAATGATAAAATTGAAAAACAAATCAGTGAAAAAAATTCAATAAAAACTCAATGTTGAATGATGAAATTAGAAAAAATAAAAACAAAAAAAGGCCAAGCTCACTGGCATGGGCCTTTAAAAAAACCCATGCTTTTTTTTTAAGCGGGCGATATATCATCTATTGGGTTGTTTGTCCAGAATCCGGCTATAGTGGTTGGAAAATTAAGAGAGGCTGGCATAAAAATCTATTTTCACCAAAAAATACCTTAGAAACGCCATATAAACCTTCATTAACCACTTACTAATCTCAAAACACCCTAAAATCACTCAAAAAGACAAAAATCAATAGAATAAAAAACATCCAAACATAATCCAACCTTCTTTTTCAGGCATGTTTATAAAAACAAGCATCATTATCGAATGGAACTCGTTGACACTAAAAACAAGTTTAGTCGCTAGTTTTTTCTTTTATTTTTTTAAACCGAGCAACAAGTTATTTGCAGTGATAAGTGACATGCCGTCTATTGAACTGCTGCCTAGAATCCAACCACCACAATAGTGGCTGGAAAATCAGCGAGGGAGAGTTTGGTCTAAAAATTTATTCTCATCCCCTTTCACCTAAAAACACTATAAAAACCTCCATGAACCACTTTCTAACCCCATAACACCCAACAATCACTTAAAAAGATAAAAATCAATCGCATAAAAAAATGATCAAAATTGACCTTGATCTACTTTTCTCGCATGTTTATAGTGAAGAACCACAACATCGAACCCCTTTATCGAATGAAATTCAATGACAAACCTTTTTTTGGTGGTTAGATTATGACTAACTAACAACTTCATTGTTTTCCGATGAGTTTCCCTCTTTTCTCTTAAATTTAGGGACTAAAAAATAAATAAAATGAGATTTCAAACCAAAATAAAAATTCTAAAAACTTTGAGATTAGACATACCTTTTCCCCGTGTTTTATATCATGGCTCTCTAACTTTAAATTTTATTTTGTTTACTACAATTAAAAACTTTATCTCATGGAATTAGGTTATGAATAAAACTAAATCAAAAGAAAAAAAAATCTGAAGTTGAAATTGAAGAAAAAAAGAAGAGAGGAAAGATGCTTCTATATGAACAGTGAAACATCATAAGAAAGTCTAACTTTTTTATTATTATTAACGTGGGTGTCCGGACCAGCTTGCATGCACCTCGATTAATCCCACGGGCCCTGAAGTTAACGACTATGTAAGCCTCCAGTGGCCCTGAGGTTTGTGGAACTCGAACTGGTGACCTCTAGGGAGCAAACCTAAGACCTGATCAGTTGAGCTACACCCCTAAGGATTAAGTCTAGCCTTTTTAGTTGTATTAGTAATTAGTAATTTTTTAATTTAAATATTTGCTTTTGCCCTTTGTTTTTATTTATTTTTTTATTTAATCAAGAAGTAGAAAGCGGGTTTTGAATAATAATCAGACATGTAGAATGTTTGATTTAACAATGTGTTTATAAATAAAATCATTAATTGTTTTCAAAAATAAAAAAAATTGTTTCGAAAATAATTTGAATTAGAATTCCTAGTAGCCAATTTTCCTAGCTTTCATTGTGCGTCTTATTAAAAGTTAGTTTTTGAATGCAAAAAATAAAATAAAATTATGAGCATTTTTTTTTTTAGTTTGAAGATTTTTTTTTTTTATATTGTAAACAAAACAGTTTACACATGTAAATTGATTAAATTTATAAACAAAATTTAAGAAAAAAAATACAAATCATGAGGGGTTGTAAAAACAAAAATGAATGATAATTTTATAAAAAAAACTATAGTTTTATTCTTAAAAATAATATTTTTTATATTTTTTAAATTTAACTTATTTTCATAAAATTTAATAATATAAAAAAAGATGCAATAGTTTTATAACATATAGGAACTCAATCCAACTATTTTCATAGTTATAAAACTCAAGTTGGATTACATGTGAATTAATTAAAAAATCAAATCAAGTCTCACTTGTAGATTAACTGGATGAACTCATTAAATCCGATTCATGTCAGGTCCTAAGTTGACGGGCCGACCAGTATAATAACAATGCCCTTTTCTTTCGGTAGAGGGACTTGATAAAACATTTTCTAGACGGGTGGGGATGGGACTAATATGGGTGTAAACCCTGTTTTTATCATCCATAATCACAATCCAAAGGTGTAACATATTCAAAACATCAACTTAAACATGATATATAACCAGAACACCAACAATCATGCGTTTATAAAAAAAACATAGCCTGAGCACACATACATGCAAAATCATGAATAAGAACAACCTAAACATGCATATCTAAAACAGAAAAAAAAATATAAAAGCATGCTAAACACGGATATTCTAATAATCATAGAAAGGAAATTAAAGATGGTTTTTATTGCATCTAGTTTTATACCATGTCAATGGCAACAAGAAATGAAAGAATAGAAATTTGATTCTGATCAACAAATGAAAATACGAATTTGGGGAAGAAAATTTGATACCCACAGGAAGCTTCTACTTTCATTGTTGGTATTCTACAGTCGATGGGGAATCTGTTCAAGTGTTAGCAGCAGGTGCTTTATTGGTAGGATTGTACACGCTAAATTCACCAAAGTCTCTTCTGCCACTAGCAAAAACAGCGTACATAGTCAAATCCTTGAACAAATAAACAAAAGTTCAGTATCTAATACATCTTGTGAAGTTGCTAAACATATGCAAGTTTACCAACAAATATGCAACTTGTACAGCAACTAAAGATGCCCAATAGAAATAGCCATTTTTCTTATTGGGGTTAGTTTAAGAAAATCAGCTAGCAACTGCAACCAGGCTTGTAGGTCATCATAAAATTCAGAACTCTGAAACTGCAATCTAATTATTTATAGACATGGTCAGCAGATGCTAGATATCTACAGAGACAACATGGCATTTCATGCACAATTTGAGGTGATTGTACATTATCACTTGCTATCTTGCCAGCACAAGTCATTGACACTGTCTAGGTTGACTTAGAAATCAGCAGTCAGTACAACTTTCTGGTTGCAAAGTTTGGTTTCTGTATAGATATTAAGTTGGTGCTGGTGCAACTGGAATTGGCATTGTCTAGGTTGTCTTAGAAATCTGTAGTCAGTACAACTTTCTAGTGACAAAGTGTAGCTGCTGTGTAGGCATTAAGTTAGTTCTGGTGCTACTGGCATTGATGGCAGTCTTGATGGAGAGAGAGATGGGATGCTAAGCAATAATGGTAAAGTTGAGGCAAGGAAAATTCATGATATAACGGGCCTTTATTTGGACATCTATGGACCTGTGGCATCTAAACCTTATAAAGATTAGATTGAACTACGTTAAACAAAATGCTTCTTGAGCATAGCATATTTCTAGAGACACGTGCATAACAAGGCTATTTACCTGTGCATTACATCCCAGCCAGCAGGTAAGAAACGAGGATGAACTGCTTCAACAAAAACTTGTCTCCATCTCTGACAAAATTGCCGAATGCCATCCTCGCCATATTCCTCTAATATATGATCCACAACTTGTTTTCCATGTGGTCCATGTCCTAACAGAGATAATTTCGAATTATTTTTATGTGGAGCACTTTCATCATTTCTAGCTGTTCCATTTGAGGGGCCTCCTTCACAATTATCATCATCGTTTCCAACATATTCATCTTTTGTATCAGAAGCTTCATTTTCATCTGAATTCATTTCCTTGTCAGAAATAGTATCTTTTACCATGAAATAGTCTAGTTCTTTTGTACCTGTTGATTCCATTTCAGTAGTTTCTAAACCATCTTTAGTAACAGCCTTTTCCAGTGAATTTCCGGTGGTAGATACAGCCATTGTATAAGCTGCACCCATCTGTTCTTTGTCCAAAAGGATAACCTCAGTAGAATGTTTTGATGAAAACCTTCTCTTCTTCTCAAATCGCCTTCTTTCATGAGGACTCATGCCAACCAGCAGAGCTCTTTCCAAATCTTCCTCGGATATCTCCCTTCCTCCATAATATTGCATCACAATCTATAAACAGCAGAATTAAATCTCATGAGAAGGTTAAAATCCCCACAAACACCAATGAGTAACCAGAAACAACATAGTGTACCACGATTGCATGTTGATACCATGCACTAATACTGATGATATACATTTTTTTCATCATAAACGAGAATGTATATGTAACTTTTAAGACCTGACCTGATAAGTTCAACAGGACAAAAAATATTCTCATGATCATAAAAGAAAATGAGAATGTGCAATCAGATTCAAAGCATCATTATCCTAGCTCCAAGAAGGTAGAGACATTATTTCCTATTAAACATTGCAAGCCTACTTTGATATTATAAACTCAATTTTTATACACCAATTGCATCAAGGCTTCACAAATGTAAATGGTTGGGAGGTTTTCTTTGCTACAGAGATTTGGGTTCAATGAACTTTGTCCCACCATGATCAGGGTTATTTTCACTGTCATCCGGTAATAAGAAATTCTAACCATCTGTGATTCACAGTAAGGTGCAACATTAATATAAGAATACATGGGCAGAAAATAGTGCAGTAATTCTCGTCCACCATCAGATATTTAGCAACTATCTACGGGCACCAGACCTGACATTCTTCTTATTGCTGAAAAGTGTTTCCTGGACCTGACTTTCTCATGTTTGGCTACATTGTGGAAAACTGGTAAACGAAATTCACTTTCCAGTCGAAAAACACAAGTTTTAGGTGGAGGAAAGTGTTTTCCAGTTTAAAAGAGTGGAAAACACTTTCCATGAAGGATCCAAAATCAGTATCAGAAGAAAAATGATTTCCCTTCAAATAATAGAATGCAGATCCTGAAAATGGATGGCCAAGTGCTAGAAATTTCTTGCAAGGGATAAAATGTCAAATTTTAAAGACTGGATATTCTTCTCAAGGGTCCATGTGCAGTTATTTTGATGTTTCAACTCTGAGTTAATCACAACACAACAAGCTATCATAGATGATATCGGAGTGAGACAACATGAAATCTGAACAAATAACAGCGGAGTGCGGTGTATATAAGTCATGTGATGCCCCCCCCCCCCCCCCCCCCTCCCCGAACAAAAGAAAACACAGAGTAGGATAATATATCCTCCAAACAAGGAAGTGTCAGTTCAGTTCAGAAGTGTTTGCCAATCCCACTGAATATTTACGGTGCTCTAAACACCCAAATATCTTAGTCTAAAGGCCAGAAAAAACCCTATCCACAGCAATTATCCAGACAATAATACAACCTTAAAAATTCCACTCTATCAATAGAAACAGAAGCAAAAAAGGCACATCTCCAAAGATATTACAATCATTTCATCTCCCAACCTTTGTCAAGGCAAATCAACAGTTTTTTTTCATCCTTTTATTCTTCTTTCCACTTGTACTATATACTTATCCTAAAAACTTGTACTTCTAACATTATCACTCAGTTCAAATCAATAGTAACTGCAAATTTCTCCTAATATAAGAGAATAACATCTTTGTCAATAGAGAACCTCTATCTCTTGAAAGTTCACTAGCATACAATTTATTTATTTTTACTTAGATATGAAGAACACCATCGTAAAACATAAAAGGTCACAGTCAGCACTTATGGATGTGCCCACTTGAGCATAGACAAATAGGATACCAGGATGTTGGTTCTTCCAACTTAGACACAGAATACTGATTTCAGATGATCCACATAGCATATAAGGAATGTCAATACAAATAAAAGCTGAAAAATTCCAATAGTCTTGTATCTTAATGATGCTAAACTCTAGCCTTGCAATTTTCTGTGGCCCCATTCATTGTTATATAATCTACTTTTTAAAGGCAAAGTAGACCACCATGGAGATTATTTGTTCTTGGAATGCCCAAACATACCCAACATAATCATATTTGACACTCTTTTAAAATGAAGTCATAGGAGTAGCCTACCCAACTACTGAAGATCGTAATAAAATGACACTCAATTCATCAAATACACCCCCCGAATAACCAATGATATCGTGTACTCACCTGTGTCAGTTCTTCGCGGCGCTTGAGTGGCATTCTTTGTCCATGGCGTAAAAGAGCCATAGCAGCTGTGCGCAAATGTAATGGAGATACCCCTGTCTCCTCAACATTCATTACTGATGAAGATGACTCACTTATAACTGGAATTTCTTTAGAATCAACTACTTTACGAACGAAAAGTGGAATTCCAAATTCTTTAGCAACCTGTTTTTTGTACTTTTCAGCAGCAGCATGAGCAAGTTCATGGCAGTCCACACAAAGGAGGACAATATCATGAGAACGATGACTTTTCAAATGCTCAGGGAAGTGCATTCTATAACAAGAGGGGATTATTCGATAGCGCAAGTAATGACTTCCTTCACCACAGCCAACACATATATTTTTCTTACTTTGGATATAAAAATCATTCCCTTCATCCTCTGGACGACCTTTTGGTTCAAAAAGAAGCGTTATGGCAAGAGCATCATCATCAACAAGTTTTGCCAAATCTCGACGGAGATACCTACAAGACAATAACATGATCCTATTATGTGCAACACATTTTGTAACTGGACAAAAGACGAAAAGAAAAACTACGTCGACTGACCATTCAAGCTTTCTCCGATCACAATAACAAAGCAAACGCCCATCATTTGCATAGATCCTACAGTTATGATACACTGGAGATTTACAGGAGAACTTTTGAACAAATAGTTCTCTTGAAGCCTTCCGAGCAACTTGCTTTGAATTTATAACCGGACTCTGTTTGGAAACTAATCTATTTTTCATTATTAGGTCACAGTTAATCAGTAATGCATAGTTATAAACAGACAATGGACAACTCCCATTGGGACCCAGGCAATTTTGAAGAATTTGAAGGAGAACTTCATCGGCGTTGCTTTTTTTGTCCTTGATCAAGCAATAGAGATCATCCAAATGACTGCAAACAACAGGGGATGGAGATGGGAGAGAAGAATTTAAATTCACATTTTCCACATTCAAATCAGCTTCTGCTATGGTATCAAATATTTCTTCAGGAGTTGTGGGAACTTTGACTGCAAGAAGGACAATAGCCTGATCTGATAATACATATCTCAAGCTCTCATCATGAACACGAGCCTGAAAGGAAGTCCGAACACACAGCAAGATTAAACAATGAAAAATTCACTATGCAACATGACTTCACTATGACAAAGAATACAATGGGTGCAGAAACAAATAATAAACTGAAAAAATGGGAAGGCAAAAAAATGACATGCTTCGTCAAAAGAAACTCATGTGAAATTAGCACATCTAACACAAAGAAGAACGTGTAAGAGGACAAAATGAATTGGAACCATTAGTAATAAAAAAACATCAAATTCGCATTGCTGTTCTTTGATGAGTAAAAGATAAAGGTAAGTGTGATGAAGCATTGACACCAATAATTTGATAAGTCAAATCATTATTACTATCATCAGTATTAGACAAATGTAATTCAGAAAGAAGGTAGACTAAGGCAAGGAAAATGGCAAAAGGGAAGGTGGTAAAGAGCCAAGGAGTCTGCTAGTCATTAGTCCAGTTCGCAATCAGAGCTGACTAGTACTTTCCTGTCTTGATCTCAAAATAATCCAGTAACATGTAGTTTAGATCATTATATTAATGCTGATACAATATGAGACATGTAAAACACTACTATCTTGTTCAGGCCTAAAATATAAATCATTGAACTTGGCACTGATAGCGATAGGCCAAGGAAAATTACTTATGAGAGGTCCACACTAGCAATTATGATCCTCGACATGAGTTTTGCATCCTTTCAACCTGCATGGTACTTCCATGAGCAAAAGCATGTCAAACTGTGACAAATATTCTATTTGGCAATACTTGTATGTTATAACATGAAAAATGACAGAGAAAGATTTTATTTTCCTCAATCAGATTGTCAGTGAAGATCAACAGAAGCCAACAAATTCAGAAGGTGCTTTGTTCTTGCAGTTACAGTTTCTACGGACAGTTAAATGGTATACCACAGGTTCTAGATACATGTCTATAGGTGATTTCTTCACACAGGTTGATTATTGATGAAAGGAAAATTCATTTTCTCAATTGAATAACTACAAATGTGTGATTGCCTATCACTAAAATTAGGTTCAGATTATAGTATGCAATAAAGGCGGTACATTATTTTTATCCCTAATATCCAGTACAGGATAAAGGTTTTTGATTTTTGTTTTTTCAAAATACAATGAAGTTCCCTCGGGAATAAAATTTCTGAAAATGTTACAAGTTACAACTAACCATTAGATCCCTCCATGTGCAAAAACATCTCACAAGATCCTGAAAATAAGTGGTTTTTTAACATTAGTAACAATGTGAAGGTCATTCATAATGGCGTATGCTAATAAACATATGTAAAGGAGAGCACCTGTGTCTCATATGAAATTGATGACCCTCTTTGACCATTCAAATGACGGGAAAAAATTGATGATGCAGCAGACTCACCAGGAAAGGCTTCAACCTCTTTAGCATAGAGTTGAAGACAAATCATGTTTGAACGACGTCTAGCCTCCAGAACAAAATCCAATTTGTCATTGGGACAGTTTGAGTTATCTGATACATTGATATATTTAGCAACTTGATGCTACAAGAAACAGCTGGTGCATGATTTAAATGGTCTGTGACTTGAAAATATATTTTTAACCATGAACAATTCCCTAACATGTGTATGCTGGTTCCAACTTTAATTAGTTTTTCTCTGCTAATGTGTCCCCTAAAAATTTGAAGGACAAAAATTTCCAACTTCACTAGACATAGTAAATTTCCTCCTTCCCTAATGTGGCACATATCTACATAGTTTTTGAAACTTATTTTAGTATACCTAATGCACACACGATGTACACTCCAAGGTGACAGAATTAACATCATAGAGCTAGCAAAGTACTGCAGGTACTTGTGACAAATTTTCCCAATGACATGTGGGAATTTGATTTTTTGTACGTGAGGCTGATTTGTAACAAATCCCATCTTCCTAAATTAGCACTGAAAAAGGCCAGTAGGGTCGTAATCCATGTTCTATTTAGGGGCAATTGCATTATAAACCCTCCCACTCAATTGACATAGAAGTTCATATCCAGCTCCAAAGTTGAAGCAAAAACCTGGTGTTATATGATAAAAAACAAGATGATAGAAAAAACAAATTGTGAGAAAGAGAGAATTAGAAACACTGTTAAGTTCAAAAAAGATTCAAGCTAAATAGAGAGTTAATTGTGTGTGCGGGCGTGTTAGGTGTATTGCAAATACGTATACAACAGGTTAAATTATACCACATTAGGTAGGTAGGAAATTTCCTATTTCTAGGGAGGTAGGAAATTTTTGTCCAATTATGAATGTCAAAAGTAAGCCTTTGTGTGAATATTCCTGGTAGATGCGAACCCTACCCCTCTTTCCCCACCTGTAACAGAACTACCTGGTGCATTTGCTGTTTTGGATATTGATTATTTCTACAGTTCATATGATGCAACCCTTCCATTTTGCTTTAATATCTACATCGATAGAAACTAAACCTATGATGATAGGTGATCACAATTAAATACATACCTCTGTCCTGTAGTTTGAGCTCAGCTATTAAACAACCTGCAATATACAGTAGATAGTGTGCATCTGTTTGAGCATATTCTAGCATTTCTGCTGATAGTGGGCGTTGCCTCCAATCTTCACGCTACATTTTAGTAGACAATACACTAATCATATATGCTTTGATATAAGCAATGTTATAAATTAGAGTTGGAACTACTGAACATGCATTTTCCATGCTACACAGAAGTATTCAAACAAGGAAAAGGTAACTCAATTCCCTTAAGCGAACCAAAAGGCCTCATCAAAAGCAGGAAACTGCATAAATTACTAACAGTCCCAAACCCAAACCTGTAGCAATTTGTTTGTGGCTACACCACAATAAGTTTCGAGCAAGTATGCTAATGATTTCTGAGGTTTTGACAACACTTCGCACGCCTGCATAAACATGGCAGGAAAACGAATCAAGAAACGAACAAAATTTTACAGAACACGCAATGCCAATAACCAATCACGATAAACACCAACACTGACCTTCGCAGTATCAAACAAATTAACAACATATATATGGAAGTCTCTCTGCAGCCAGAGAACATCGTTATCTGCCCCGTGAAACACCTAGGTCACCAACAATAATTACATAAAACATCAATCCCATTAACCACTTGATAATTAGAAATAATTACAATCAGTTTACCTTACAAATAGTTGGATCAGCGAAAACAGGGGCAAGAACACCCATTACATCATGTAATGCAATCGTATCCACCAAATAATCTTCGTTTCGAGTAGATATCTGAAATGTTTTTAAGCATATCATTAAAATGTTATTAACAAAATGAAATTTTTATTAAGTGATTAATTAATTAACCTGAATTAGAGCAGTGAAACCGAGAAAAGAGCGGAGGCTATGCTGCTCCGTATCGACAGCAAAAACCTTGTGTTTGCTCAATGTATGAGCTAAGTCTTTCAATTGAGTTTCCGTCTCGATCCAAACATAAGAGAAAAATTCACTCATTTTCTGATGATCACTATAATAGTCTTCTAACGACTCAGGATTTTCTATCAAAGCTTTAATATCCGCTTCATATGGATGAAAATTCGATGAGCTCGCTGCTTTGACAATGCAAAAAAGTAGAAAAAATTCAAAATAATTTTTTAAAAAAAAAAAGACAGAGAAGGAAAGGGCGGTTACCTAATAACACCTACCATGGAGATTTAAGTGCTTGAATTGAGAGAAGGAGTTATCAAGCAAGACGCGTTTGAAAGAAAGCTGTGGTTTCTGATGGGATTGTAAGTAGCACGATGAGCTTTGTTTTTGCTGCTGCTGCTGCTTTCGTCGTCTCCGGCGGTAATGCTTGGAGGAGGAGGTTACTAGGAAAATAACAGAAGAGAGTGCTGCTAGAGAAGCGATGGTCAATGCTGCGATTTTTAATTTGTCCTTGTATTCCATCCTTCTTTTCTGCGTCTTCTGCTGCTTCGTGAGCGAGCGCTGTTGGAGAGTGGAAATGGAGTTAAGGTGGTTTTTCTGGCGGCTTCGGTTGGGGTTTGATTGGTTATTGGGCTTACGTTTTAAGGCCTTTTAAAGATTGTTTATGTTCAGGCCCACATGATGCAAATATCAGATCCAATCAAAGAAGTCACCGGAAATTGAGCTATCAACTGGATCCAAAGTTATCCAGGTCAATTTTAGTATTATTAAAAACACATTTTTTTTAATTAATCATGTCATTAAAAATCTCGTCAAACCAATCAAGTTTTAACGGGTTAATATATTGTCTAATTCAACTAGTTTAACTAAAAATCTAAGTTAAATCATTAAGTTAACATGTTTTTCAAGGAATTAAATTTGATTGTAATTTAATCATTATAGTTTAATTAATCACTCTTTTGGGTTTCATAAACTATATATTTATCTGCGTCCATCAATTGATCTGCATTGCTTGTATGTGTTAGCTTTAATGATTTATTTATTTTTGTGTATTTTGATGCAAACAGCTTGTGATAATCACCGTTGATGCTGTATGCAGGGACGGAGCTAGAATTATTTGTTAGGAGGGGCCAAAATTAATATAATAAGATATAATATTTGTTTTAATTTATTGTATATGAGTTGTAAAACAAAACCTATATAATTTAGTTTTATTCAAATAACTTACTACAAACATATAATGACCTTTGTATAAGGTAAAATGTTTGGAGCAATACCAAATTGAGTCAAAGCAATGAAGTTAATTTCATCTTCATAATGTATCCATCACTTTAATGTTGTTGGTCTTTATACCTATCAAATATAAACATATAAAGTATATAAGAAACATTAGCTAAAACGAAATATTATTTATGTTTGATAAACTTTGAAATAAAGCAAAAAATAATAAAGAATGATTCTTACATATTTATTTTAATTGTGCTCGTCGTTCTTTCATATAATAGAAATCATCGATTATCATATCAATTGTGAATCTTTCAACAATTTCTTTTTCTATATACACAATCAAATAATTTGTAAGAAAATCATCCTCCATCCGATTGAGAAGTCTTGTTTTAACAATTTTCTTCGCTGAAAAAAATCACTATAACAAGAATTAAAAAAAAATTGGTAGGACTAGCAGATCTGAGAAAAAAAGAGCAAAAATGGTAGAATTATATAAAAAAAACCTTATCAAATTATTAACAAACATCTCAAAACAAAACAAAAATATATTTTAAATTTAAGTTACCTTGTTTTGTTTGATGAAAGATAAATTAATTAGTAGCTCTGCTTCAATCTTTTTGTAGAAAAATTTTGCTCCCAATTTATGTTTTTATTTATATTTTTGATCAGCGACATGATTTATATTAGGGTAAATTAATGGCACTATTTTTTATTTCACAAAGTAATGCCTTTATATATTTTTTTTTATATAGTTCAAGAGTAAATTTAAAGAAAATGAAAAATTCTTTAAAATAAAAAATATAACCCTTTCTCATTATTTAATTATCTAATTACCTAATAAAGAAAAAAAAAATGAATTGCAGGGGCCCCCCCCGCTTCCGCCCCTGGCTGTATGGGTCTCAAAATTCGTTTGACAAAGGGAAACCGAGAAATATTATGGATGTTTTGCTTGAACCATTGCCGCCTTCTAGAGTTGATTTTCGAGCTGAAGTAGTAATGGCAAGAGGGTAGCCAAAGCCTGAGATGTGTCTAGAGGAGGAGATTTAAGAGAATAATTCCGTCTAATTTTTTAATGCAAGTGCATTATTTGCCTTGCCCTGTTTGATTTATATATATATAGTGCTGAGTAATTATAAATATCAAGCTGGATTTGATATGATCAATTTAGTTTTTAATTAATTTTAAAAAAATATATTGTTTTATTAATTAGATCCAAGCGGAACCTCAAACATATTAATAACTTGTCCGTTTAAACCGAGTTTTATAACTAAAATAATTAGCATAGATTATTCATTATTGATTTTGCGGATCAAGAATTGTCTATTGAAAAGTAGCATAAACAAAATTCACCATTTGAACAATCAAATTTCAAGGAAAGGGCCACGTGAAATGGGAGTCAAGTCGTTCTCAAGCCCGAATTGTCACAATTCCAATCTCCATTAACCCGGGGAGCACAAAAAGCAGAGTGCCTCCGCAGAGTGCTCGGAGGCATTGTGTCCCAATGAGCGTTCACACCACACCTTAAAGCTGGTGCCTGGGTTCGCAGAATGGCAAACACCACATGCTACATGTGGTCATGGCCAGTGTGGGGTGCGAACTGCTAAGGGCTGCCTGAGTTGGTCACCAAAGTTGGCATTTATGAAGGCCCAGTAAGATGGACCCTGAGACATAATAATGACTTTGATGGGTCTGCTGGATAATGGAAATTTGAAAGGAACGAGAGTGCGTTTGCTGGCATTCTCTTTTCTACTATTTTCTAGTAGTAGTAATTATTTTTTAAAATATTTTTATTTAAAAATATAATAAAATTTATTTTTAGCATTAGTACATCAAAACGATCTAAAAATATAAAAAATATATATTTAAATTTTAAAAAAAATTAAAATTTTATAAAACATGGTTTTCGTCCAAACTGTGCCTTACCTAGTTTAAATTTTAGAATCTCCAAACCATCCGAAGAATAGCTTTTATCGCTTTCCCTTCATCTGAGTGTTTTCCCCGTAAGTGTTTTTTATATGAAAAAATTATTTTTTTATATTTTTGTATTATTTTAATATGTTGATGTAAAAAATAATTTTTAAACAATAATAAAAATATCTTTTTAAATAAATAATAATTTAAAAAATAATTAATACCACACTACCAAGCATCCCGGAATATATGAGGCTTTCACATTAACTATAGTCTTTTTTTTCTATTTTTCTTTTGGGTCTTATTTGTGTGAAAATGAGTTTGCTTTCTTGTTATTTGAAAGGGATCCAAGATATAATAATGGATCTGGCCCATCCATATTATAAATGAAAAATAAAATATCTTTAATATTTTTTTTTAAAAAAATAAAATTTAAATTATTAACTGCAATGATATCATGCACGATTATGAAAACTCCAAGACAACAACCAGAAATGTTTTTTTATTTGTCCTTGTCAAACGTTTTTAACAAATGAACTCCTAAAACGACACCCACATTTGACCGACTTTATATAGCTAGCTAGGGAAAAAGGAAATTAACAAGGGACACCTGCTTTTTTCAAGCATATTTCTACCTCTACGGTAGGTTCATTGTTTGTGCAGTTCAGCCTTTCTGGGTAATTGTTAGCAGTATAAACTATAGTCATAATGTAGTGTTTAATAACATTTCGATTTTCACTCTTAATTAATTAAAATCCCATCGTTACAAGACTTGGTTTAAGATCGGGATTATGTTAGAAAATAATATAAATCATATCTTGGAGCCTCACTTGAAGCTTAAGCTTTTGGGTTGAGATGATTCTTTGACATGGTATCAGAGCCTTAATAACCAAGCGATCACAAGTTCGAATCTCACCATCCCCATTTATTTGATAAAAATTAAGCACAAGGTAATCTGAGTTTGTGCAAGTTTCAAACTCAAAGGGCTTTTCACTTAAGGGGGTGTGTTGGAGAATAATATAAATCATATTCTAGAACCTCACCTAAAGCTTAAGCTATTGGGTTGAATTGGTTCTTTGACATGGTATCAGAGCCTTGATGACCAAGCGGTCACAAATTTGAATCTCACCATCCTCTCACTTGATGGGGTGTGTTAGAGAATAATGTAAATCATATCTTGGAGCCTCACCTAAAGTTTACGCTTTTGAGTTGAGATGATTTTTTGACAGATTATAAGTTATGGATTGGGCATGTTAAATCATTAATTAACAAATTAAACTATATTTATTGATTTCTTTAATGAAATGACACTGATTTGAATAAAAATTATGAAATTATTAATTGAGTCTTTCTTGAATTACGAGTAATATGGTGGATTATCTTGGATTAACCAAGTCGACTCCCTAAATAATTTAAAAGTAAACCCAACTTAGATCAAGTCCCGAATCAATATTTCACCCGATTATCCTAGTAAGTAGTTTAGATTTGATAATTATGAAAAATTCTCAAGCTAAGATTATCCATAGAAAATTTTCAATAGTGTTTGATAGAGGTGATAAGGAAGGTCAAATATGAGGATACAATAAAGGATGAGAAAGGAACCCTCATATTGTTTCTCCTTTGTAACTTTCAAATTTCTTAATTTAAATGAGTTAACTTCCATCATTTTCATTTCTTGTTAACCAAACAAGTAGGTAGATGGGTCAAAACCCTTGCTTCTTATTTCCATATTTTTTTATTTTACCTATCTATTATTCATACAAAAGGATCATAAATGAAACATACTGAGTAATAATAGATTTAATGAACGGTGGTGAAAGATTAATCTCCCTCTCTTTCTCGTTATTTTATTTACAAAACACTACCTCTCAAACCTTGGTTTAGGTTGCTAATGCAGGTCGAAAGAAGTTGTCGCTAACCTCTCTTTTATTTTATTTGTAATTGTTTTCTTTATATATATATATATATATAGTTCTTATCCAGGTATCTTCACATCATTTTAAAGGGTGAGACTAGTCTCGTTCGGGATTTGTGGTTGCCTCTCTTAATAAGTGTACTTTTTAGAGATTGAATTTGTGTTCTCATCCTTGTAGGGATATAAAAATACGTTAATTGCTAGACTAATACTTTATTGATATGTGTGTGTATGAATGAATGAATGAATGAATGAAAGAGATTTTTTTTTTTTTTAACAATTATTATATGATCTTTTCAAACCCGATTTGCAGTTAGGATCCTTTTTCTCTATATATCTTTAAATTTAAGAGATTATGTTTTCTGAATAAATGTTACGACACACACCTCTATACACACACATACAAATTCTCTGCGCCCATTTACAAATTGTTCTACGTAGAGCAACATCTCTTTTCTAAGCCAATTGCACAACACCAGTATCCTGGCTAGCATACTAGCCTATCTCCTACGCTTAATCCAACAATGACTGCCCAACATCTCCACCAATAGAATAGCAAAACACCATTGCAAATATCATCACCAATATCTCTATTCATGATGGCACAATAACACTTATCACTGGTTTATTTTTGTGTTAAAAAAATATTTTTTTTAAAAATATTTTTTTTATTTACTTCAAATTAATTTTTTTTTATATTTTAGAAATTTTGATGTGCTGATATTAAAAATAATTTTTAAAAATAAAAAAAATATTATTTTAATGCATTTCCGAATGAAAAACACTTTATAAAGCAATTATAATCACACTCTCAAATACATAGATATGTTTAGAAACATGATATTAATTGTGTTATTTTAAATTTTAAATTTTTTTATATTTTTAGATTATTATAATATGTTAATGTCAAAAATAATTTTAAAAAATAAAAAAAATTATTTTAATATATTTTTAAATAAAAAAATATTTTAAACCATTGTTAGTGTCGCAATATTAAAAACACTCCCAGCCACCTAGAAAGAATAAAGTGATTTCGTAACCGACCGTACAAGTTACAAAACACAAATCTTAAACTCCATATACAAGCTACCCACACATTCCTCCTATATTTCCTAACCTAAAAATCAGAGAGTGTCCCTTTTCTCAACATGACACTTGTTTTGTAGGAACTTGTGGGTCCATAGTGAAGCCTAGGAACTCCATTAGTGAGGGCCCCCCACCCCACTCATTGACTCACCTTGACTAGAATGGTCAACCCAATAATTCATCAAGTCAAGTTTCATATTAAACTTTATAAAAATTACACTGGTTAAATTAAACTGGTTAACTTATTGATCTAAAGACTTAGTTCAAGTAGAGTTTCATGTTGAAACCATGTAAGAGTTGATTTAATTAAATCTTGTTGACTTAGTCGTTTCATCAATAACTCGATTGATTTAAGTCTCGTTTGTTTAGCTGGAAATCATTTTCCAAACTTTCATGTGTTTGTTTGTCATTAGAAAAATTGGTCAACAGAAAATACTTTCCGGTCAAAAGAAAATTTGACTTGGTTTTCAGGAAAGTATTTTTCTTTTATTTTTGGCCGAAAACACTTTCCTGAAATTATAAAAATTTTAGAAATATTATATTATTTACTGATTATAACAAATTTGATCCTCAAACTTTTGATTGCTATATATATTTTATTTCACTTTTTAGAATTTAATTTAATTTAATTTTTATATTAACTTTGGTTCACATTGTTATGATTGTTATTTGCTTTTCTCTTAGTATTTTTTTAATTGAAATTTTTTTATCTATCAAATTTTGTCCTCATTCTTTTATTGTTACTTATTTTATTTGAAATAATTTATGAAATTATAATTATAATTATTTTAATTTCATCATCTTTTAATTTTTTTATCTGTTAGATTTGATCTCCATTATTTTGATTGTTATTTATTTTATTTGAGATAATTTATGAAATTAATTTTTTTTTTCAATTTCATTCTCATTCAACTTTTTAATTAGTAAGATTTGTTCCTTATTATTTTAATAAACTCAAAAAAAATATTAATAAATTATTTTCCAGCTTATTTTTCATGACATAGCCAAACACTTAAAAGTATTTTTCAGCTTATTTTCCATGACACTACGAAACATTAAAAATAATTTATTTTTCAAAGAAACTATTTTTTAAAAAAAATTACTTTTCAGCAAACAAACGAGACTTATCAAAACCTAATTTGACTTTTCTAAAAAAAAATTAAAATAATTTATTTTAATTTTTTTAAATCCTGAATCGATGTTATTTTAGATTATTCAAAAGTTAAATTGATTCACCTAACCGAGAATCATGAAAAAGCTAGATTTTATAAATACGACCATAAGACAACATCTAAACGCTGAGTATCATCAAAAGTTTGTTTAGTATTTCACTCTTCCTTTCTTTAATGTTTTTTAATAACTTTAAAAATATCTTCTCTCGTTATTCGTTCCATTTAAGCCAACCAATGCGGGAGAGACAAATCTTAATTAAGGTAAAATCCAATAATACATGTTTCCAATAAATTAAAAATAAAACAAACCCAAAATTTCACGTGAATGCCAACAAGATATCCGAATCTACTCGAGGTTTGAATCTCTGTACAAAAAGAAAGAAGGAAAACACATGACTCTCTTATCATCCAAACAAGACCTTATGATATATATATATATATATATATATATATATCTCTTAATTAAGGAGATGAAGAAATTGCCGCCTTGCAAACAAAAGGGGTGTCCAGTCCACAGATACATAATGGGTGCCAGGAGGATGGATGCCACTTTTTTAGTTGAAGAAGTAACATCGTTTTATTGCATGCTAACCAAATCATGGCACGTGTCAGGCTTAGCTTGTGAAGTGGGCCCTTTTCCATGTAGATTCTTACAGGCTTCACGTGAGCCAAAGTGCAGTATGTCACATGATTAATGGACAGGGTAAGGTTGCCTTCCCAACAAGAACTCACCACCTGTCAAGCTGCTAGATCCAATCACGTGTACTTGATTATGCTTTTTGCTAATTTTCTTTTGCTTTTTGCACTTTCTGAAGTCACTTCTGCAGCTCTGCTCTCGGATTAAAATCTTGTTTTATTTTTTAATTTTTTATTTAAAATAATATTTATTTATTTAAAAAATAATTTTATTTTTACTTTCCAAACCGCTTTTAAAAAACTTTATTATTTTTTTTTTACTTCAATTTAATATATTTTTAGTGTTTTCAGTTCATTTTGATACACTAATATTAAAAATAATTTTTAAATAATAAAAAAATATTATTTTAATATATTTCTAAGTATAATATATTTTAAAAAACAATCACAATCACACTAACAAACAATTAGGCGAAATCACTTGAGAAGAAAGATTTAATAACTTTGCTCCTGCTTAGATTCTTGAAAATTATGGTGGCAATAATCTGGACGTGGTTTTCTTTTGTTTGCATTAAAAAAATATTGTCAATATTATTATTCATAGTAGATGGAATGTTGGACTGAACATAATGTCCCTTCATAATATATGCTTTAATTTGCTGTCATGGTTGATATTTCAATTGAATTTAAGATATAACTAAAACTGCTCAGTGTTTCACTGTGCAAGTCCACAGTGAAACGCTGAGCAGTTCTCTCTTTTTTTTTTTTTAATTTTTTTTCTTTTTTTTCTGTTTTTATTTTTTTCCTATTTTTTTTGTCTTTTTCTTTTTCTTTTTTTCTTTTTGTTTTTTTTTGTTTTTTTTGTTTTTATTTTTTATTTTTTTTTGTTTTTATTTTTTTTTGTTTTCTATTGCCTTTATGGGTTTTTTTTTTGCTTTTTTCTTTGTGTATTTTTCTTTTAATGAATTTTTTTGTTTAATTTAGTTTGTTAATGTTAATTTTTTTATTTAGTTATCAAATTTTCATAACACGGATCCCGGGTTTGACAAGTTAACCTGATTTGACGAGTTAACCCGAATTTTTTTTCTTTTCTTTTTAATTAATTGTAACATATACTAAAACGGATCAGTGTTTTACTGTGGACTGCACAGTGCAGTCCATAGTAAAACACTGATCCGTTTTTGGTTTTTTTTTTTTAAGTTGTCTTATTTTTTTAGCTGTTTTTTATGCCTTTCGGGATTTTTTTTTTGCTTCTTTCTTTATTTTTTTTCTTCTAACAAAAGTTTTTTGTTTAGTTTGGTTTATTAATGTTCAATTTTTTTTATTTAGTTATCAGACTTTCATGACACGTTTTCCGGATTTAACGGATTAACCAGATTTGACAAGTTAACCCAGAAATATATTTTTTTTGCTTTTTTTCTTTTTAATTAATTTTTTTCATTTAGTTTAGTTTGTTAATGTTAAATTTCTTTCTATTTAGTTATTAGACTTTCATGACACATATCTCGAGTTTCACGGGTTAACCTGGTTTCACGGGTGAACCCAGTTAATTCTGGGTTGACTCGTTAGTAACTAAAATTAAACAACTTTCATAAATGTTAAGACTTTTTGTACTTCATCTCTTTTTTTTCCTCCCCGAATTGAAGTTTGGGATGATTTAAAGTGGCTATTTGAAAATACAATAGAAATTATTTATTAAAATATTTTTTACTTGAAAATAATTTTTTTTTAAGATTAATATATCAAAACAATCTAAAAATATTAAATAAATAAATTTTTTTTAAAATACAGTAAAATCAAGTATGCCAATAATTGATTCAATGGTAAAAATTATACATGTGCTTTGGTATCTTAAATAAACCATTTTTCAGGATGATCCAGATCACTCCCTTTTTCCAAATTTTTTTTTGAAAATAAGCGTTCAACCCAGAATATTACGATTGCAAGTTGATTAATTCACGAATTTGACAATTGTCACATTATAAAGAAGTAAACTTGCTGCTAATTTTATGGCTGAATAGAGCAATATTCTCAGTCATGCGACCAAAAAGTCTTTTGCTAAGAAATTCAAGCTGTCCTAGTCCCCGGCTCCTAGATAGTAATGCCCGCGCCATACTACGAGTTTATGGTATATTTATACATTATCATGGGTTTATAAAAAAAATAAAAAAATAAATGAAAAAAAAGGTTGCAATTCACAATGTTTTCAAGAAAAAAACTACAAAGCTAAATTCTTAACCAGCTTAATATTAAAAAAATAAAATTAACAAAGAAAATTTTGAAAAAAATCATAATAAAAAAAATAAAAAAAAACCATGCAGGAAAACACTGTAGCAATATATAGTGTTTCATGAGGAAATCTACAGTTTTAATTCTCAACCAGCTCAATATTAAAAATAATAAAATCAATAAAGATAATTTTGAAAAAAATCAAGTGTGGGAACACTGTAGCAATCCATAGTGTTTTAAAGAAAAAAACTACGAAGCTAAATTCTCAACCAGCTCAATATGAAAAAAAAAATCGACAAAGACAATTCTGGAAAAAAAACAAAAAAAAAACCATAAAAAAGGAAAAAAAACCATGTGGAGAAACACTGTAGCAATTCACAGTGTTTTAAAGAGAAAAAAACTACAAAGCTAAATTCTCAATCAACTCCATATTAAAAAAATAAAATCAACAAAAACAATTCTGAAAAAAAATAAAAAAATGAAAAAAAAAGACAATTTTGGAAAAAAAAACAAAAAAAATGGAAAAAAAAACTTGTGGGGAAAATTAAAGCTAAATTTCCAACCAGCTCAATATTAAAAAAAATCCACAAAGATAATTTTGAAAAAAAACATGTGGGGAAACACTGTAGCAAAACAAAAACCATGTGGGGAAACATTGTAACAATCCACAATATTTTAAAGAAAAAAACTACAAAGCAAAATTCTCAACCAGCTCAATATGAAAAAAAAAATCGACAAAGACTATTTTTGAAAAAAAAAATTCATTAAAAAAAAAACCATGTAGGGAAATATTGTATTAATTCATGATGTTTTAAAGAAAAAAACTATAGAACTAAAATCTCAACTAGTTTAATATTAAAAAAATCGATAAAGATAATTTAAAAAAAAACACAAAAACAAAAAAGAATAAAAAACAAAAAAGAAGAAGAAGAAGAAGAAGAAAGCTTGGGAAAAAAAGAAAAAAAAACATGCAAAACCCAAAAAAAGAAGAAGAAAAAAAACGAAAAAAAATATGAGGAGAAAAAAAAAGAAAAAAAAAGACAAAACATAAAAAAACAAAAATAGATAAAAAAAATATGTGAAAAAAATTACAATACTTTTCCCACCTATTTTAAAATATTAGTTAATATATAATATAACATATCAAAAAAAAACCATCAAGTTTCATGGTTGAATTGGGCTCTATCTTTGGTGATAAACAATCTTTACGAGTCTCTGGTAATAAGTTTTCTATAATCCTAGATTGTGTTATATATATATATATATATATATATATATATATATATATATATATATATATATATATATATATATATAATTTAAAAATATATTAAAATAATAAATTTTTTATTTTTAAAAATTTATTTTTAATATTAGCATATTAAAATAATTCAAAAATAAAAAAAATTAATTTTAATAAAAAAAAATTAAAAATTAAAAAAAATTTAGAACACAATTTCAAACTGCTAAAAAAAACTACTCAGCAACCCACCACAAACATTTGTGGAGGGATCTATTTCATCAAAACAAATGATCTCTCTCTCTCTCTCTCTCGTTTAGCATGAAATTCTCTTAAATTAATGGAAGTATTTTTTGTGTGTAAGGATTTCAAAGAACATGTCAAACGACTGGTTAGCCGACTTAGGTAGGATATGAAAAACTAATGTTATAATTTATAAAAGTAACGATTGACACGTCAAATAGACTATTTGGTAATGTGATATAAATTAATTTTTTAAATTTTTTTATTTAAAAATATATTGAATTAATATTTTTTTTATTTTTTAAAATTTATTTTTAATATTAGTATATCAAAATAATTTAAAAACAGAAAAATAATTTATTTAAAATAAAAAATAATTTTTTTAAAAATATTTTTAAGATGTAAAAATAAATCGTCTCTAGGTGAATAATAAAAGTCAAATATATAAAAAACCAGATGCGTGAGAGAGTATGAGTTTGAGAGGGAGTTTTGATTAGCAATATGTCAAAAAGTGATCGAAGGATTAAAATTTCAAAAGCCTGCCTGCCGCCCTCACAATGCTTTCGAGGCTCCTTGACTGCTCAATTATTAACTTAGAGACTTCGAAGAAGAGGACCTCTCGCTTTTATAGGTGACATTATTACATTCGGCCGCGCTCTAATGCGGTTTAGATTATTATTTTTTAAAATTTAAATAAAATATTAAGAGTATATAATTTATTTTATAGTATCACTAAATCAACTTTAAATAGTTTGATTTTAAAATTTATTAACTCGACTTCTTGTCTAACTCGTGTTTTGAATTAATCGTATGAGAACTTATCCAAAATAAATCATTTCATTTAATGGATTAAAAAATAACTTGGATAGCTAGTAAAAACATTACATAACTTAAAATAAAAATTAAAACGATAATTTTTTTTAATATTGAGATGGTATCAAAATGGATCGACCTCAATCACCTTGTAACATGGGTCATAGATTTTAATGGATTTAATAACTTTATTGTTTTTCTAAATTATTTTTATTTAATTTTATGATAAAATTACATGCTTGCAAAATCAAGTATCAACCCTAAAAAAATATTTATTTGAAAACGTGATAACTATATAGAAAGAAAAAAAAAATAAACCATGAATTTCATTTTCCAACCAGTCCACATGTCAAACCCACAAACCGGGTAATGGACTTAAGGGTGATCATTTTTGGTTCAGTTCGGTTTTTACCTATAAAAATAACCGCACCGAAATTTTAAAAAATACAAAAAAAAAACCAAAATGAACTGAAACCGATTCAAATAGATCGGTTTCGGTTTGGTTATTTTAGAACAAAAACCAAAACTCAACCGACCGGTTTTGGTTTGGTTTGGTTATTTTATATTAAAAACAAAAAACTATTGTATTTTTTGGGGTTTATTTTGTAATTTCTAATGGGTTTGGTTTCAGTTTGGCTTGATTTTTCAGGTTCAGTTTTTTTTTATTAATTTTAGTTCGATTTGGTTTTTTGGTTTCAGGCTTATGAAACCGAACCGAACCAAATATTTTTTAAAATATTCTAATTTGTTTTTATCACGGTTTGGTTTTTTCGGTTATTTTTTTTTGGTTTTTTCGGTTTAATCGGTTTTTCGATTTTTTTTGCTCACCCCTAAATGGATTTCATTAGCATTAAAAGCTTGTTTTTATTTCTAAACTATTGTTTATTTAACTATATGATAATAAAAATATAAGATCATAAAATCGAGCGTCAAACCAATATTGAAATTTTTTTAAGACTATGAACCTCATAAAAAGCAAAACGAAACAAATTATGAAACTCAATTCTCAATCAGCCCA
This sequence comes from Populus trichocarpa, assembly GCF_000002775.5. Classification (NCBI taxonomy): domain Eukaryota; kingdom Viridiplantae; phylum Streptophyta; class Magnoliopsida; order Malpighiales; family Salicaceae; genus Populus; species Populus trichocarpa. The sequence goes on along the minus strand of NC_037286.2, from coordinate 21,886,494 downwards.
ACATCGAATGATAAAATTGAAAAAAATGAATTTTTTTAAATGAAGAACTAAAAACAGACAAAAAAATAAAAAGACAAAAAAAATAAAAAACATACTATATTTTTTTGATACCACAATAACAATATAAAATAAAAATTAAATTAAATTATTAACTTTAAATTCTAATAAACACATACATACTATAGGGATTAAATTAAAATAAATCAATAACTAAAAAAGAAAAAAAAGACAAATAAATAAAAAAATAAAAATTACAAAACACTATGAATCTAAAGTGTTTATGAGTGTGGAGGAATAATGTTTTCCTCACAATCTTTAGTTTTTTTTTTTAAAAAAAAACACAATGGCAGAGCCAGGAGGGGCCATGGCTTCAGTAGGGGGTAAACAATTTTGGTTTTTATTTGAATCGAACTGAAAAATGATTTCAAATCGATCAATTTTGTTTCAATTTGTTTTGTAAAAAAAATAATGCCTATTTCTTTTTTATAGGGACTTTTAGGGCTTTTTTTTTTGTAGCTTTTAATGGGTTTTTAATAGCATTTTAATTGATGTAAAAAAAACTATTTCAAATGCCCAATTTTTTAGGTCTTTTAATTGGGCTTTTTAATTTGTTGGAGAGGCTATTCACATTAATGTGATAATACATTATCAATCTATCAAGTTTTTAATAGTTTTGTGACATGAACAATCACACTAATATAAACAATAACAACAACAACAAAGAAACTTATAGTCTTGAACAAACAAACTGATGCATCAAGCCAGCTCGGTTTCATTGTATGTCAGAAACCGAGACAAGGAGATTAAGGGATGGTATGTCACTACTAGAAACAAAAAGGAGGAGTTAGCTAATGAGGTAAAGAAATATGTGATCTTACAAATAATAAAATAAAAGTTCAAAAAGAAGAAGAAGAAACAATAGCAGTACCAACATGACTCGTGAAATTAGTTAAAGTATGTATAAACTGATCCGGATATCCATGTTAATAATAATAAAAAAATAGCAACAACAATCATTATTTGTAATGATAAAAATAAAATAAAATAAAATCAGATTTAATCATAATAAACCTAAAATATGCATAATTATACACAAATTCAGTCACTTTTAAGTGCAGAACCTTGAGGCAAAGCAAATGAAATTCGACGGTGAATTATAACAACTTACTGATAGTAATGTTACCAACCAAATCATAATGGGTTATTGCTCATTAAAACAATTTTGGAGGCCTCTAAATTAATTAATGTCCACATGAAAAAAACCAGATTTTTTCCAACACGTATAACTTATAAGACCGATTCTGATTGCTAGAATCAAATAGTCACGAAATTTGTAAGAATAGCCTATAAAGGATATAGAAAGGATATAGAAAGTGTTAGAGATAATATAAGTCATATTTTGGTACCTTATTTAATTAATAATTTAAGTTTTTGGGTTGAGATGATTATTTGATATGGTAGCGGAGCCTTGGTGATCAAGCGGTCACGAGTTCGAATCTCACTATCTTCATTTATTTGATAAAAATTAAATACAAAATAATATAAGTCTATGTAAGTTTCAAACTCAAATAGATTTCACTTGAAAGAATATGTTAAAAATAATATAAATAACTTTAACTAATAACTTAAGTTATTGAATTAAAATGATTCTTTAACAAAAATAACAAAAGACGATGGAGGCTAGAAAGAACGAGAGATAGACAAGAAATAAAGAGAGAGGCACGGGCAACTTTTGACAGAGAGAGCTTGGGGCAATCTGTTTTTATTTTTCAATTGAATTTTTAGGCTAATTGAGTTGTTCTAGATTGATTCAATTCAATTAATTTTATATTTTTAAAATAAAAATAGAATTAAATTGAGTTGTTTTTTTTAGTTTTTAATTAGTTAATTTAATTTTTTATTTGATTGAATTTTTTAATTAATTTTTAATAATTTCTCAGTTTAATCGAGTAATCCTTTTAGGTTTTCAAATCATAAGAGGACATGTGTTCTTCAAATCTGAACACCGTCTGATCATTCACTTGTAGAAATTACTTAACTGTGTTCAATTTATTAGTTGCTGTGGCAACGATTGATGATTACATGTAATGGTCATTAATATAGGCATAATGACATTTACATTACAAGTATTGTATAAAATAAGCTATATTTAATAAGCAATTACATTATTAAGAGTAATCATGTAGAGACATAATTATTAAAAAAATTATCATAAAAAATAAGCTGTGATTTTTATAAAATACAAGGACCATTTTTTTCAAATAATTACTAATTTTTAAATAAAAATAAAACATAGGGACTAAAATAATTTCTTGAAAATTACAGGAATTAAAATGAAACTTCGTCAAAGCCTCCATTACATTATTAAAAGTTTTGTAACCAAATAAATGAAGGTAATAAATCATCCCATTACATTAAATTATTATTATTTTCATTCTGTTATATATTTAATTACATTATATTACATTAAATCATACCAAATATACCGTTAAATATCAACAAATATAATTTGTTTATTGACGTATAAAATGAGTATGTGTGTGTGTATATGTGTGTGGTCGGTAATGATGCAAATGTAGTTTCTAATAAGATACATGGATTTATATATATAATATTCATTTTATACACACATAGACACACTCACACACTAGATACTTAACCCGCACTTCACAACAGGTTAGATATATTTTTTTTCAATAAAATATTTTATATAGGTTTTTTTATGTTTTTTTATAGATAAAAAAATTCTAAGTGAAAATAAAAAAGTTTATACATACATGTATTCAAATAAATTAAAAACTATATGTATTAATAAAAAAACTCATAAATGATAACTAAAAAAAATTAGAAAAATTGAGAGATATAGATCAATATATTTAATCTCACAAAATAGGATATTTACCTAATTGTGTTTACTAAATTTATTTATTTAAATAGTTTTTTTATTCAATCAAAAGATAATAGAAATAGACACACATATTAAATTGATTGAATAAAATAAAATGGAAAAAGATATTATGCAAGGTTGTACATATTAAAAATATTATCTGAAAATATTTTTTTATTTTAGAAAATAAAATTCATCTATACAAAAAATTTTTAAAAACAATTATAGATGAATCAGAAAAACTTCATAAAAATTAAATGCATTACAAAAAAATAATCGCCAATTAAAAGAGGCTCTCTAAACAAAATAAAAGAGAAAAGTGATATTACTCTAAATATAAATAATTTTTTTTGAAAGAATCATATAAAAGAAGCATTAATTAAAAAAGAAAAAAAAGTAAAGTACAGGCCAAATGCTATTAGGTCTGACAAGTTAGGCCAGTCTGCCTAGCCTATTTGTTAGGGCTCACATGCGGGTCTGCTTGGCAAGTCCACATCACTGAGCCCTTATTTTTTTCATCTTAAAATGGATGAAATGTTGTTCACCCTAAATATTTTTGAAAAACAAATCAGACGACACGACGTCTGGTTTTGCCCAAATTCCAGCCATTGTGGTGGCTGGAGAATCAGGGCTTAAGGTTTTTTTACTCAAAAATCTGTTTTCAACCTTTTTTGACTCAAAACATCTAGAAAAAAGCTTAGGAACCATGATAAACCCATTTACGGCATAAAAAACCAAAAAATCATCCCCGAAACCAAAATGAACCCAAAACCAACTTGGGCTCAGATATGTTTCGTCACAAATTTCAAAGGTAAAAAAAAAAACCTAATATGAACTCCCCTCATCAAATGAAGCTATTTGAAATAAATATCGATCATTTTGGTGGTCTAAATCGATGTCAACGACATCTTTCTCTCTCTCTCTCTCTCTATCAGAATCCAGTGACCTCTCTCTCCTCTCTCAACCAGAGACTATAATATAACAAAAATGAAATTTTGTACCAAAATTGAGCTGAAAAAATATTAAGGTGCTGAAATTATATAATTTGTATTATTTTGAAAGCACGAGAACCAAAGTGTATCTTTCCTGAAATTTCTAGCACTCCACCCATGTTTGGTGTAAAACAACTAGACCCTGTTCTTTCAATTCTACCATTGACTAAGAAATCAAAAATGATTGGCCTTCAATTAAGATTAAATCGCCTAAAACTAAACTTTGAAGATCAAAATGAATTATTAAAAAATACATAATAGATCTATAGTGTTTTTTGTGAGTGAATAGTGTTAGCTCTACAGTTGAGATCCTAGATTTTCACATGCAAAGTTTTTATAAACGCTTCCTAGTACATTTATATCAAAGTCAAGTTAGAATACTTGAACTCGAAATAATAATTAACTAAAACATTATAAGGCGTGGGTTCTTCATTGTAGCTATAGACTCAATTTACTATAGATTACTATAGTGAAATTATTTTTTTGCTCTTAAGTGAGAAAAAAAAAAAGAAGCCTTGAGATTGGGGATGCTTTTGTCTTTTCCACTGGCTCACTAGTTGTTAAAAGATTGTTAAGGAGTATCTAGGTCTTTTCTAATTTTTTATACAATAAAAATACTCTTTTACTTTTAAAATTAACAAAACTTAGAGTTGTTGACTAAGGCTTTTTTACTTTTCATAAGCTTTTAAATAATAAAAATACATTTTTAACTCCGAGATCAAGAAATTGTTAGACAAGGGTATTTTTTTTTGTTTTTCCATTATTCATGTGCAATAAAAGTACATTTAGGGGTATTTTTTATTTTCACACGGATTCTTTTTATAATTATCAAGGTCATGGGTGAAGTCTTAATATTTTCATGTTGACTTATTATTTTTTTAATCAGAAAGCTATTGGCGCATGTTGAGAAAATAGGTGATGTCCGTGCTATTCAGGCGGCACATGTTACGTCATCTAGTGGCTAAACCTGATCTTTTGCTGTCTTTTTGGACGTGGCACTATGTTCTCTTCTACATGGTGTGGTGCATAACGGTGTATGATGGCCAAATTGTCATCGACAGTCATTTTTTTCTCTCTTGTTTTCTCTCTCTTGCCAGGTAAAGTGCACAATTATCTTTTTTTTTATTTTTTAATTTTAGTCCTCATTATTTTAATGTATTATTTCGTTATTATTCATTTTATATAATTTTTTTTCAATTTAGTCATTCAATTATAATTTCTTATATGTTTTGTTTTTCATTTCGGTCCTTATTCTTTTTATTTTTGATTTTTTTTTTCTTTACCCTTTCGTTAAAGTTTTTTTGACTTTCAATGTCATCCTTTAATCAAATTTTTTGTTATTTTATATTTTTTAATTTAACCTCCAACTTTTTATTTTTTTTCTTTTGTTAAAGTTATTTTTCTATTCAATTGAACCCTCCAATTGAGTTTTTTTTGTTTACCCTCTGATTAATTTTATTTATTTACTTTCACCCTCATTTTTTTAGATCATTTTGTGTGATTGTTTTTTTTCCCCCTGGTTTCATCTTTCAATATTTGATTTATTAGGGGCTTAGCTTCATACGATCTTATTGTATTGTATTAGTTTTTTTTTAAATAATAGTTTCGTGATTTTCTTTCATTTCTTTTTTACTGGATTATCCTAGTCTTATGACTTAAGTCACGAGTTTTACATGTCTTTTTAGAACATTAGTTTTTTTTTTTAAAAAATGTTTTGTTTGTGTTTTATTTTTCAAGATATTATTCTAATTCATTTATGTTTTGTTTTTGTTTTATACAAATGAACTTTATTTTTCAAAATAAAAAATATTCTTTTTAAATAATATTTATGATATGTTCGGTCTTGCGTAATATTTTTTTTAGGACGTGAATTTATTCAGTCAGTTTGATTTGTATTTAATTTTTAGGTCACGAGTTTTTTTTTGTGGGGACTTATTTTTTATTGATTTAAATAAACAAATTTAGTGAATATATTCGTATATATTTTTTAGGTCATGAGTTTTTTTTTTGTTTTATACTTTTTTGTTTTTTTTAAAAAAAACATTTTTATAACCCGCACAAGAACACGATAGCTAATTTATATATATTAACCGTCCATTAAATTCTCCAACTCCTAGCGTCTATTTCTAGTGCATATCCACCTTATCTCGAGCATGCGATGATGAAAGATGATAAAGGCGTGGTTGCTTTGTCATATTGAGTTTATGTGCTGCTCTTCTATCCGAAGGACCAACTTCCATGGTAATTAAGAAAAGAAAAGGGGGCACCAAGGCGTGTGCCCCAGCAGCAGAGGCAAGGTTTCTTTGCCTCTGTCATCTAAGTTCGAGCCTCAGCGTGCACGCCTGTCACCCCTGCGGTGTCTTACCTGCTTACTGGGCTTGCAGGGTGTTCAGTGGATCCGGGGATTAGTTGTGGTGCGCGTAAGCTGGCCCGGACACCCGGGTTACTAAAAAAAAAAAGGAAAAAAAATAGGAGAATCATGGGCATCATGACAATAACCTCCTTTGAAGCATAGTTATTAGAAACAACTCTTGGTTATTCCGTAGGTTAACGGGTGAATTTGAATATATTCAAAATTAATATTTTTCAGTTTTTTATTTATTTTAAATGAAACGGTGTTATTTGAATAAATAAATTTAAAAACTAAAACAATATTTTGAATAAAAAAAATTATTTTAGTTGATTGATTAAGTTACTTGGATCATGAATTGACTTGCTACATTACTCGAGTTTAATCAGGTTAATTTTAACTTGACTCGAAAGCAACACTAGCTAATCAAACTGATTTTGATAATTATATTTTAAAATAGTTTAAATATGGCAAAATTTGCCTTTTTCACCGACACAAATATGTAATCACCGTCACAAATTAACATTCCTTAAACAACAATTGGTAAAAAAAAAAAGAAGAGGTTATTTATTTGATTACTATCCTTTTCTCCTCCTCCTTTTTCGGTGATGAGATAGGGAAATGTCATTTTCACAATAAAGCTTCGGCATAAATGAAACATTTATTATGGCATTGGCAATATGATTGGCTTTTCATTTCATATCCCCATGGATTCATATGGCATATATCTTCCCATCATCATTGTTTGAAATACTAGATTATTAGCTTGCATTATGCCACAGGTTAAATAAAAAAAAATTAATATAAAAAAAAATTTAGGTGTTGCTAGTATTTTTTTTAGTAGAAAAAAATTAAACCATTTAAAAATTAACCTGATATGATATGATAACCTTGACAGATCTAAAGACAATCTAAATAACCGGTAAAAACATAGTTTGAGTCAAAATAAATATTTAAAATAATATTTTTTTAATAAACACTGAAACCACAATAAATTGAATTGATTCGGGTAAACTCAGGTTAACCTGTCAATGCGTATATCAAGCCATGAGATCATGATAACTTTATAAAACGTAAATCAAAACAAATTATGAAACTCAATTTATAATAAACTTAATGTCGAATGATGAAACTAAAAAAAAATTAATTAAAAAAAGAGAAAAAAAATAACTGAAATTAACTTGCCAAACCCGCGATCCAGGTCATGAGACCAGGATGACCCAATAGAAACAAAATTGAAACAATTTATGAGACTCAATTCTCAATCAAATCAGTTTTGAAAGATGAAAGTGAAAAAAATCAATTAAAAAAAGACACAAAAAAACAACTTGAGTCAACCAATATTAACCTGCCAAACCTGTGATTTGATCATGGGATGAGGATAACCTCATAGAAAACAGATCGAAATAAATCATGAAGTCTAATTCTCAATCAATCTAATATTGAAGGATGAAACTGAGAAAAAAGATCAATCCGAAAAAAAAAATACTTGAATCAACAGAGTTAACATGTTAAACTCACAGTCCGAGTCATGAATCTAGGATAATTTCATAAAAAGTAAATTGAAAAATTATGAAACTCAATCCTCAATAAACATAATGTTAAATAATAAAATTAAAAAAAACATAAATTAGAAAAAGAAAAAGAAAAAACACTATTCAAGTGAATAATGTTATGTGATGATCTTTAATAATCATAATATTAATGGATAAAATTGAAAAAAAAATAAAAACATAGATTAGAAAAAAAAGGAATGAAAAAAAATACTATTCAAGTGAATAATATTATGTGAGGAAAGATACAAATTAAAAAAAATCAATTAAAAAAAGAAAAAAAATACTCGAGTCAACCGAGTTAACATGTTAAACCCACAATTTGGATCATGAATATAAGATAATCTCATAAAAAATAAATTGAAAAGAGTTATGAAGTCCAATCATCATTAAACATAATGTTAAAGAATGAAATTGAAATTAAAAAAAAAACATAAACTAGAAAAAAAACAAAGAATGTAAAAAAAACACTATTTTTTAAGTGAATAATGTTATGCGAGGATTCTCAATAAACATAATATTAAATTATAAAATTAAAATTGAAAAAAAAAATTAGAAAAAAAAAGAAAAAATAAAGAAAAAAAACACTATTCAAGTGAATAGTATTATATAAGGATTTTTAATAAACATAATGTTAAAAAATAAAATTAAATTAAAAAAAACTATTATTTAAAATAACAGCGTTATACGAGGAAGGGTACACTAAAACCCTCTCCTTTTAGGTTTTTTTTTTAAATATATAAAATAAATCCACTTATTAACTATATTCATAGACGCATGTATATATATTTTATAAGGGTACTTGTATAACTGATGTAAACCACAAACAACTTTATTCTAAGAGTCCTTAGAAATGGCTTTAAGAAACTCATTTATAGTTACTATTAATTTCATCGTATATTTTTATCTTTATATAAGTATGTTTGTTAGTTTAATACACTTAACAACATCAATTTAATAGTTTTTAAATAAAAAATAATTAAAAATATATCTTGAAAAAACAAAAATTACCATAATATCAAATTAGCACAAGTCTTAATTGAAGGAATTTTACCAAATGAGTAGATATAAAAGATGTAGGCCTATTTATTTCATGTAAATTGATTTCATGAAAATTATTTTCCAAACTTTCTTATATTTATTTACCATTAGAAAAGTTAGTCAATTGAAAATATTTTCCAATTAAAGAAAAATTTACCTTGATTTTTAGAAAAATATTTTCTTTTTATTTTGGACGGAAAACACTTTCAAGAAATTATAAATTTTTTTAGAAATGTCTTGTTATTTGTTGATTATATCAAATTTGGTCATCAATCTTTTGATTGCTATATATTTTGTTTTTTTATTTTGACCATTAGAATTTAATTTGATTTGATTTTGAATTTGGATCCTTATTTTTTTTATTGTTATTTGCTTTTCTTTTATTATTTTCTTAATTTAAATTTTTTTATTTATCAAATTTAGTCTCTATTCTTTTGATTGCTATTTATTTTATTTGAAATAATTTAAAAAATTTTATTTTTTTTAATTTCTTCATCTTTCAACTTTTTTATCTATCAAATTTGATATCCATTATTTTAATTTTTATTTATTTTATTTAAAATAATTTATGAAATCTTTTTTTTTCAATTTCACCACCTCAACTTTTTTATATGTAAAATTTAATCCTTAATTTGTTAATAAACTTGAAAAAAAATTAAAACAGTAACAAAGTATTTTCTAATTTATTTTTTTATAATATTATCAAAATTAAAAATAATTTATTTTTTAAAAAATCACTTTACATGAAACTACTTAAAAAAAACTAATTTTCAACTAACAAACATTACCATAGTTTACCATGTGAGTGCGGGACAACTCTTCGTATCCCGTTTTTTTTTTTTTTTTACTGTTTTATAATGATTTCTACCAAAAAGTAGTGAAGAAGAAGAACAGAAGCCTCTTGCCGACATTTATGCGGTAGATATTCAGCTTCGTCTTTTCATGGCTTCTCTATTCTTAATCAATGCAGGAGGGAGAAAAAGAGATGATTAAAATATAATATCATGTCTATTTTCATATTTTATTAGATAGTTTTGGATCATATTTTTTTTAAAAATATTATACTTAATCAAATTGAATCAACTAAGCTATCTAAATTTAACTGAATTAATCCATATTTAATTAAGTTAATTTTTAAATCAGTTTAAAATAAAATTTAATTTAAACTAAATTTTAAATTTATAAAATATTAAATCTACCATCTTGACATGTTTAATAAGTATGCTTTAAAAGGCATTAATATACATGTGGTAGATTGTTAGTCCTATTTCAAGCAAATTAAATACTTTATAAAATAAAAAAACCTAATTACAGTAAGATGAGATTGGTTGGTAATGGTGGTATGAGACTGTATTTCAAAAAATGTTTTTTTAAAATTTAATTTTTTTATTTTAAATTAATTTTTTTATATTTTTGGATTATTTTAATACGTTGATGTAAAAATAATTTTTTAAAAATAAAAAAAATATTATTTTAATATATTTTCAAAAAAAAAACTTTAGAAAACAAAATTTATTATAAACTGTTTGTAATTACATTCCAAACAGTATTTAGTGAATTTTTTTTAAATTAAATAATTTATGTTTTTCTTTTGATATACTAATATCTTTTTTAAATAAAAAATATTATTTTAATATATTTTTAAATAAAAAATATTTTAAAAAATAAATCATTACTATTACTAGACTCCCAGACAACTCTAACTATAAGAAGAGAGGCGGTTAGGAAGTCTCCTCACTTGTGTTCAACGTCCCTTGCTAGCAAAGCAGAGAAGAGTATTTCCATACTTTCTAGAGAGAGAAAAAACCTGGAGAGAGAAACAACACCATCTAACTCTCCTACAACTACTCCTACTACAGAGCTTAGGTAAGAGGATAAAGAAAGGAACAAAAACAAGAACAACCAAGTTAAAAAAAGGAAAAACAGACCAGACCACCCCCTCTGGGTCTATCTCTCTAACACACGTTTTTCTGCTTCCAATCTTGGACAGAGCTCTCATTCATAGCTCTGGTACTCCTAAAAGAAATTCTAAGTGCTTCCTGAGGGAGCTTTTATCTTTGTCTCCGTGATTCGATTTATTTTCTTGCATATGGGGTTTGTTTTTGTTGAGATAGCTATTGGTTTGTGAATACAAGATAAGAATTGGAAACCCCAGATAGAAATAACAAGGAAAAGAAATGAATTTCAAGAGCAGGGGAGATCAGCAGTCTTATAAAAATGCTATCTCCCAAAAATGGACTCTTTTCTTATGCTTGGCTTGCTTCTGTTCGGGAATGCTCCTCGCCAATTGGTATGTTTAATTCTTCTTGTCCTTTTTTTTCTTCTAATTATTTTTTTCATCTGAATTCCCTGTTGGGGCAATCTTTGGAGAGGTTATTTTGATTGAATTTGACTAAGTTTCTGCCTTCTATGAAATGGGCACAAGCTGTTTTTTCTTTTCAAATTCTAAGATCTCAGTTTTGATGATTGTTAATTGTGTGGATCAAAGGCTTGTTTTTGGTTGGTTTTGTGGAAAAATATGTTTTATTTTTCATCTAAAAAAATGGATTGACTTCTTTAAATTATCTGAATCTTAATATTTCACCATTTTTCGAGTTTGAATTTTCCATGCAATTTCTGGCTTTATTTTCTTGCTCAAGTGAGATAGATCTAATTATCCAATTTAGGATTTTGATGCATTGACTTTCTATTTTACTTTAATACTATTAGTGAGTGTCGGTATTTTGTTTTCTCAAACCTTTGTGAATTCTTGTTTTGATAACAGGTCCCTCCTTATTCAAGAATTTCTCATACCCTTCTGCTCCCAATTCCTCCATCATCTAATAAATAATTAATCTTTGTCTTCGTTACTGTTGTTCATATGATTTTATTTAAGGTAGTAGTTTTAAATGTGGTTTATTTGTTGGAAATCCATGTGCTACCTTTAAGAACTATCCCCGCTTTTTATTTCTACCTGCTTCCACTTGGTTGTGTACTAGGGGAAGGAAGGTCACCGACATCTGCTGTACTTTGCCATAAATTATTCTTTAATATCTGGTAGCTGGGACTGCTCTTTTTTGTTGGAGATGGTTAGCTAGAAATTCGTGATGAGATTTAGCAATCATTTCAATGATCCCCCATTGAATTTTCTCTTCCCTTTTCATATCTTAACATACAAGTATTTTCTTCAGTCTGGATGTGCCTCCAGGAATAATTTCATGGCAATGAAATCATCAGAGTTCCTGGTATCTGTTCAATGGTTGTATGTGCATTTGTGGTTCTGCAAGTAGCTTCAATCTTTATCTTATTTTGGATTAGTTTGTTTGCATCATTGCTTTTATTTGTTTCTGAATGATTAAAGAGATTGCAAATAATCATCAACAAGGTAACTTCTTGTTGGCACTTAAGATGCAATGGCATATTAATAAGGAAAAATGGTGGCAGGACGTGGAATGTTCCTGAGCCTAAAGGCATCAACCGAACAACTACGGTGGAAGCTGAAAAACTAAAGTTAGTTTCAGAGGGTTGCGGTGATGAAATTGTGGGTATCTTTATTTATGACATGATAAATTTCCATTCCCTTTTTATGTTTTTTTAATTAATGCTATGCTCAGAGTGTTTCAAGCTCTTTACTTCATTCTTATATGTTACTCATCACCTTTGTTATTTGTAATCTGATTTAAATTCCTTTAGTTGCACCAGAAAGAAGTGAAGCGTGACTCTAAGGATATTATTGGGGAAGTTTATAAAACTCATAATGCCATTCAGTAAGTATAGCTTATGCCCAACAATTGTTCTACCTTCTGCTGACATATCATAGTTGATTTGTGAGAAGGTATCCTCAAAAGCAAACTCTCTATAAAAAATTGAATGTAGGACATTAGACAAAACCATTTCAAATTTGGAGATGGAATTAGCGGCTGCTAGGGCAGCACAGGAGTCTATACTCAGTGGCTCTCCTTTGTCAGATGACTTAAAGAGGACTGGGTCATCTGGGAAAAGAAGATATTTGATGGTTATTGGTATTAATACAGCTTTTAGCAGCCGGAAAAGAAGAGATTCAGTTCGTGCTACGTGGATGCCACAAGGTTCATTGAATTGTCCCCTGTTCTTTCCTTCATTACTCTTATGCTATTTTAATTTCTGTGTGAAATCTCATTGCGACAGGTTTTTTTTTCCTTAATGCAAAATAGGTGAAAAAAGGAAGAAACTGGAAGAAGAGAAGGGTATCATTGTTCGCTTTGTCATTGGTCATAGGTGGGCTGGCTTCTATTCTCTTAAATGATCTGGATAAGGGTGCATGTATTTCGTGATGGAGTATGTGGATCTTAGTTTTGAGTTGTTGAGTGGATGTTTCTGGCCGTAATGCGAGCATAAATTCATTTTGAATATTTGCTCATCCATCACGTGCTTAATGATTACCACTACCCATGAAACAATTCAAATTTTGGTTATTAAGGCTGCACGAACTTTCCATTTGCTTTCTACAACATAATTAATGCAATCTCTCTTGAGAATCCATAAGTATCCTGATGTCAGTGAAAGGAACTGAGAATCTGGAAGAGTAAGCTGCTGCATTGCAGTGATTACTAAGGCTTTTTTGGTGCATTTGTATTCCATAGAAATTAAATTTCTATTGCATTTTCAATAGCATTTCTTCACGAATCATTTCTGTTGTTTGCTGGGTTTGAAATGAGCTTATTAACCTAACATTGTTGCCTGAATAGTTGCATGCATGAGATGATCTTTGCATTTCCATGAAATGATTTTCAAATTTTTTTGACTGATGTAATTTCTTTAGAAACTTTTTTATACATGATGCATTTGTCTAAAATTAAACACTTGCAGCTCATTTCTGTGTCTTCTTCAATTGTAATTTGTACACGCTTGTTTTGGCGAAAGCAGAAATGTTCAATCTATCATATCATATAGCAGAATTTATTTCCCAAGAGGCAATCTACTATAGAAATATGTTTTTTTTAGTTCTGAAATATTATATATATGTTGGTGAAAACAATCAAATCTTATGAATTAAACCTGTGCTTTCTGAATGCATGATCTGTTAACAATTTCTATTCATGACAACTAATAGCTTTGACGGTGCTAGATCACTTAAAATATTTTTATGCTATCTAGTGCAACATCAGGAGGCATTTTGGACAGAGCCATTGAAGCAGAGGACAAAAAGCATGGAGATTTCTTGAGACTGGTAAGGCTTTTGTTTCCTAATCTTCTATTGCGCTGCCCTACTTGCTCATTTCTAAAGAAAAACTACTTAGTATACTCAGGAAAAGAAAAATCTAAGACTATGAGCTCACATATTTGTGCTGCTATGATCCGAGCAGGACCATGTTGAAGGGTATCTTGAGTTGTCAGCCAAGACAAAGATATATTTTGCTACTGCTGTTACTTTGTGGGATGCAGATTTCTATGTCAAAGTTGATGATGATGTCCATGTAAATATAGGTAGATCAATATATAATGTGCAATGATTCCATTCTTAGTGATTTATAATCATCTGAAGATGTTTAATGAGTTATTCTTTTCCTATTTCAGGAAAAAAATTGACGGGAAACGTTTTTAGATTATTATAAATTTTTATGTATTTATATGTCACCATCTGAAGAATTTAGGTTCTTTCATAGCCTCTAGGATCAATGTGACAATTAACACAAGTTTATCTTAGTGGTTTTATCCATACAAGTAAATTGCTGTTCCTACTTTCTAAAAATTTGTTTAAAGTCCATTTCTTGCTACTTGGTGCAGCAACACTTGGAGAAACTCTAGTTAGACACCGAAAGAAACCACGTGTATATATTGGATGCATGAAATCTGGTCCTGTCCTTAATCAAAAGTAAGTGAAATTGTCTTGAATTTTCTGTCAGGAGTTTTTAAAAAGAAATCATCATCTGGATTTTTAACTTGTCACTTTTTTGAACAGGGGTGTGAGATACCATGAACCCGAGTATTGGAAATTTGGTGAGGCAGGAAATAAGTACTTCCGACATGCTACTGGACAGCTGTATGCTATTTCGAAAGATTTGGCCAAGTATATATCAATAAACCAGTAAGTTCTCTTTATTTGTAACATAAGAATGATGGAAGTTTGTGCCTGGATCTAAATGCCCAACCTTTTCCTGTAGTTTCCTTACATCAATGATGGTTCTTGTGCAAATAATTATTTCAGGCATGTTCTGCACAAGTTTGCCAACGAGGATGTTTCGCTGGGGTCATGGTTTATTGGACTTGATGCAGAGCACATTGATGATCGGAGACTATGCTGTGGCACTCCACCTGGTAAAGCTATATTTAACTTGAAATATTGAAAAGCTTTATTTAATTGAAGTACAAAGAAAAAGAGATTTTCTTGGACTGTATTAAACTAATATAATTTATAGATCCAGCAATTACTGTCTTGCTGAAGATACTGAGTGTTCCCATGTCATACATCAGTGGGGGGTGAGCCTCTATCACATCAATTTTTGCACCTTGAAGGAGTACATTGCACACCAGAATGAATTGACTAAATATTGGATTGATGTGATTATTTGTTATTATTTATTATAAGGTTTGAAGAAGTTATCATTTACAGCATAGTATTCGTAAAAGTTGACACGAAACTAATAAGATTTTCCCGCACAAATCAACAATTTTGTCATGGATCACCTTGTGCAGCCGATTGATACTTCTGACCTAAAATTTAGAACTCTTATCATGATAATGATAATAATCTCACTGGTGAAATCATTATTCATATGAAAGTGCAATAACCTCATATGGCCTTTCTTGATCACATTTATTTCTGTTTCCTTCTGTTAGTTGCTATTTGCAAATATATAACAAATATAATTGCCACATTGGTTGTTGACCCATCCTTGAGCACATGGCTTCTAAACCTTAGTCTCTGAATTGTACCGGGAGAGTATGTTGCAAATTCTGATTATTTTTTCACAACTTGTTACCTCAGATTGCGAGTGGAAGGCCCAGGCTGGCAACATCTGTGTTGCATCATTTGATTGGAGCTGCAGCGGGATTTGCAGATCTGCTGATAGGATTAAGGAGGTCCATCGGCGGTGTGGGGAAGGTGAGAATGCTTTGTGGAGTGCAACTTTTTAGGAGATAGTGCTCTTCCAACCTCGGGAAGATGATACACTAAAGAATCAGGTGTTTTGAGTCCTTTCTGTATTTTTTGTGAGTATAGAAACCATGCCATTATACGCCAATAGAGAGAGGGGGAGAAAATGGATGTACATTCACGCCCTTGCCCACATGTGTGTGAGAGAAAGAGGCCCTGCTTTGCGGACTTCTCCATTTTAGTTAAGGAGAGAGTCTGCAATAGCGGCCAGAGAAGGCAAGAGGCTGTGGACCTGTCACCACCCCAACAATTCTTTGCCAAATTGTAGGTTACAATCCCACGGGCAATCAAGCTAACAATAATACAAGTTCTGGCGGTGGCTTTTCCAGCCCTCATTCGATTTTGAAGTGTTCTATATTCTGTTAACCCAATATCCATTGTAGAAACTCTGCAGTGCATCAATTAGGAAATGCTTAAAGTTGGTTGATTTGATTATGAACTTATAAGCAATGCAGCAATAATGATTCTTGTTCTATAATTTTGATGCAACTCCGAGAGAGAGAGGGAAAAAGTAAAGAGAGATGGAGCTCCTGAAACTGGAACACATTATCAGTCAACGCTAAAACTCAGCCATAGGGTGTGACCAATGGAAATCTGCTACACTTCGAATTCATTAGCAAAAGATGGTGTTTCTATCAGGCGGGAAAGGGTTAAAAACTAACGGGGGTCAAGAACTTGGTGTTTGTTTAGCTTTAGTGATGGTTAGATGTCAAGGGTTAGTAGTACATGGTAATGGTGTTAGAGTTCATTTGTGTGGAAAGAAAGATTGCTAAAATGAAACAAAAAGGAAAGAGAATGAGAAATTTTACGGTGTTCAGAGAATAACTAGTAATGACATTTGTGTCGGAACTAAAAAAAACATGCTTCCACATTGATCTAGTACATCAAAAAAGTTTTTTTTTATTTTGAAGTTTGAATTTAGTAAGGAATTATACCTCTTTAGTTACCATAAGAACCTATTGAGAATTAAAGTTAGAGTTTTTAAATATTGCAGGCTTGCATTCAATTACTATAGACACTTTTCATCCCATTACTGTTGCACAATCCACATTAATCCTTCAACGTAGTATATTGAGTTTTGGAAGTCAGAATATTTGGTTAATCCAGACTTGCAGGTACGCATAATGTTGTGAAGAACATTATATTATTTTCAGCGCATTAACAACCATATATTTGTGCCTTAGAGAAAAATTGAACTCTTATATAAAAGACATGTACTTGGCATGTCAATGATAACTTCGGCTGCCAATTAATGTATTTTAATGCCTCGTTATCAGTGATGAGTATGAACTTTTGCACTGAACAATGCCGCCAATGTTTCAATGATTGAAAGTTGGTTTGATTTGATGGGGTAGCTAAACATGACAAAAAAAAAAAAATAATACAAAAAAGATCAAATTTTATTGAAAAGAGTTATTTATTAGAGCTTCGATTCATATTTTGTTATTAAATATTTCTTTATAATGTACTCTCTCTCTTGATGGGGTTTGAAGCTTTTTAAATAAGCCAATAACTGACATTTATAGGATAAATCTTAAATCTAATAAGAAAAACAATATATAATCCAAAATTAAACTTGAAATTTAAAAAATAAAAATAAAATAACAAAACTAAATGTAATAGCATCTTCTAGAATTAATTTAAAGGTCTTCCCGAACTCAGCTAGTTACAATGAGTCGATCATTTATAGAATTGGACTTGTAGAATCTCCTAGCTGAATATGAGACTGATCCAATGATCATATAGAAAGTTATGGGCTTTTTCATTTGTTGGTAGTTTGGTGTGATTAGACTATATCTTGGGCTTATCTATGCCATATTAGTCCATAAACAAGTCTACTAGGCTTTCTACATGGTCCAATTTTCACCCTTGATTTCCTACATCATATGAAAGATGCTATTGTGAAAAATATGTTTTAAAAGTTAGAGATGTTACATAGGGAGATTAATATAAGCGGGTTTGAAGGATCTGTTGTCTGAGTAGTTAATTGCGAAGAAATATGCATGCAAATCTTATGTACTTATTTTCTCAATTCAAGTTTCTTAAGCTAAGCCTCACTCATATGGTTGGCTTTTTATACAACAACTTAAACATCATATAAAAAGACAAATCAATCCAAGCCCCATTCATGTGGTCAGCTTCGTGCACACAACACTTGTCTTAAAATAATCATCACATCACAACACCTATGTACAAATCCTTATCTTAATACTGAAAATAAAGACTTATATAAATTATTGTAAATTAATAAGGATAAGGTGACAAGTACCTACCTGTTCCTCTCACTAGTCATTTCCTGTTTGCATTGGGTCATGCGGCTGATGCCTCTCCTGCATTACACAAAGTCTTACATTAACTTCACTCTTTAGATACTAACAATGTACTTTTCACTATTCTTTTAAAAATTTAGGTACTTGTTACTCATGAATACATGTACTCTTACATTATCACACATTAAACTTTAGGTTTCCAACACTTAACGTTTCATTATAAGCAGTACTATCATGTAAGCTAATTTCATGCATATATACATATTATGTTTTATTTTTCACATAATAATCACCCATCTTTTTCAAGATAATTAAGGTTTAAGGTTGCCCAAAACAACACCCTTACCTTTTGTAATAGTGCTATCATGACAGCCCATGTTAAACATTTATTGATCATCAAAAAGTTCCTAAACTCTTTCCCAATCAAGATTGCTACATTAGCCTTTGTTTTTACTATCTTAGGATGCCAAAACAGCCCCTAATTGACCAAATTTAATCTATTATAATAACCTTTATTAGATCATATGTTTATACATTACTTTATTTTTTTAAGATTAAGTGTTTCAGTCACTATTATTAAACACACTTATTTTGTTAATTAAATCAAACAATCTCAATCTCCCTTAAACAAACCCAAAAGAACCAAAGAAAACCAAAAAAAAAACCAGAACACAAAATTAGCTAAAATTAGATAGTAGCTAAAATGGTTTGATCATTTTGAGAAATGGTCCAAATTAGTCTACGCCATTTCTCAAAATGGTTAGTTTGACTCTGGAAAATATTTTTTTTTTTAATTCTTTCTCTAGCCAAAGTCTTCATCTTTGAAATTCTTGAGTTTTCTTTTCTAGATCAATTTATACTCATTCAAGTTACATACTTAACATACCAAATGATAAATTCTTAAAGGACACACACTCAAATACAACAAATCCCTCTTTCCCCTGCAAAACCCATGGTGTCTAAAATCCTCATCTTCCTCCCTAAAAGTCTCTTTTCAAATCTTCCACAATATTACCTTTAATTATATTCCCTAATCATAAAATTTCATTGTTTTTTAAGAAAACATGATTTTCCCCAATATTATTCAAAACCCTATATAAACCTTTAATTATATTACCTTGAAGTTTTCTTTAATTTGTTGTTTATTTCTTCTAGTTATTCTTATTACAACATTATTTCATGAAATATTTACTAAATTAACAATTTTTTTTCCTAATCTATATAAACCCTAATTTTTTCAGAATAAATTGGGCCTTTTTCCTTTCTATTTAAGATTAAGAAGATTAAAGGAATAAGGATGTTAATAAACCTTACCAATGAATCTTGAATATAAAGATCACTTTCTTGAATGATGTCTTGATTAATTTCCCTTCTTCTCTAATTCTTCTTGCTTCTCTTTAATTTCCTTGAATTCCTTATTTTTTTTCTTGAATTCTTACTTAATTAATGTTTTTACTGTTAATCTCTCTCCGTGCTTTCTCAATTTCTTGTTTTGACGTGTTCTCTATTGGAATGAAAAAGTTATAAAGAGTTCTCTTTTCCCCTTCTCCCTTTCATTTAAGTGACGATTCCATTTTTTTTTTAAGAGAGGCCATTTTTTTTGTCTCTTACTTTTCTTAAATTCGTCTCACTCTTTATTTTAATTTATATCTCTCATATTCAACCCTAATCCTTTTTACTCTACAAAGAAAACACTATTTATATCATATTATTCTTCTTATAATAAAAGATTGAGGTTTTACAAATCTAATAAAAGTATTTGGGGTATTGGATAACCCAAACAACATCAACATCTACTTAAACAACCTATTTGGTATCTTGAAGGCTGTCTTTCACTCATCCCTCAACTTGATCCTAATCTAGTGGTACTCACACTTAAGATTAATATTTGAGAACATCTTAGAGCCAAGTAGCTGATCCAACATATCATCTACTCGTAGTATGTGGTACTTTTACTTTATTATCGGGTTAATATTTATCTATACATATGCTCTATAAACTATTTTTCTTCAAAACTAAGAGGGGTTAAAACTACACATTGATTCATGGTCTCTTGAAAATACCTATTTTTCAACAACTCTACCACTTGTTAGTGAGACCTTTTAGACTCATTGAGGCTGAATATATGCACTAGCCTATTTGGAAAGCTAGAACCTTGAATTAAGTTGATATAATGTTATATAAGAGGTAAGCCTTAAGGTAACTCTTCTATCATCAAGTTTATAAAATTTGCCAGAACCTCATAAACCTTTGATACCATTAGTTTTCTCTACGAACCTACTCGTAGGTATCAATGCAAAAACTACGTCATTCTATACTTTCTTTATGATCTGTAATATGAACAATTAGTTTTTACTCTTACTTGGTTCAACTTCAATCACTTCCTTCTTTTTCTTAGGTGCCAATATGACAAAAAAAAAACATTATGTAGAGGGTGTACATGTAGTGTCGCCTGTCATGCACAACCTTCTTCTCATACTACAAAGATCTACCTAATAGTATATGATACGCATCCATAAAGATAACATTATACTAAAAATATCATAATATTTTTTTCTTATATAAAACAAGACAAGAAATCATTTATCTATTACTACCTCACTGTTTTGCTTTAGCTAGTTCAACTTGTAGGGTTTGGGGTGCTTGTTAATTCTAAACAACAACTTCTTTACTATTATTGTTGATACTACTTTCTTACAGCTTCTACTATCTTTGATCAGTTTACACACTTTGCCTTTGATGGTGCATGTCAAATGAAATATGCTGGTATATAACCAACTCTTATTCAAATTATCCTTAAAAGTTAGTAGACTCTTTCAAATTACTAAAGTAACACTACCATCTCCATACAAAGCCTCTATACTACCATTCAAACCATTATAAATAAGTTCCTCTTTAAGCTTTTCTATTGATAGTTTCTTTCTCGAATGACTTTCTAGCTTACAACATTTTGGCAGAGCAATACCCTTACTCATCAAACTTATAACACTATAATCTAAAACTAGAACTATAACTAATACCCTGACCTATGGTTTGTGGAGGAGTTGGTTTAGGTTGAGTAGTCATTCTTTGATCATTAATGCACACTTCTTTAGTGTTCTGGTAAGCTTAAAAGCTTTTTTTAGGTACCCTAATAACATGTTATTTCTCTATATTTAGGGCTCTCTAATAGGCTTTTAAAACAATCCACAATGACTGCATGCATAGTATATCCTAGATGGTATGTCATAATCCACTTAAGCATTTAGCCATATATTGTTTGTTGTTTTGTTTTTTTACAGATCATTTCTCATTACTAGTTGATAAAAATTATCAATGTATTCATTCATA
This sequence comes from Populus trichocarpa, assembly GCF_000002775.5. Classification (NCBI taxonomy): domain Eukaryota; kingdom Viridiplantae; phylum Streptophyta; class Magnoliopsida; order Malpighiales; family Salicaceae; genus Populus; species Populus trichocarpa. The sequence continues at coordinate 21,864,957 of NC_037286.2, read as the reverse complement.
AACCTCCTCTATTACCACAATGTATGGAGCAACTGGTATAAAATCTGAATGCATCTAAAAAGGAGAAAGTGATATTTCATCTTCTCTTAGTCACTGATCCTTTGTTTTTCTTGTGTATTTTTAGTCTTTCCAATTGTTTCCACCAGAAAGAAGCTCGTCCTTAATTCTAATAGTGATTAGTTTCACCCTCATCTACTCCAAAATTTCTTTACATTAAAAAATCCTCTCAACTTTGTAAATTCAATCAATAAACTCCTATTCTTGTAAAGTGTCTATAAACTTAAGAAGCTTTATCCGAAATCCTAAGTCTTCACAATACCCATCTCAATCAAGATGTTTATTTCTTTACCCTTACCTTTGAAACAAGTTCTCAAAACTCGCTACAAATATGGGATCATCATCCTCAACATGATCTTTTAGGTTTCTTCACCTATTGATAGGTTAATTTTATAATCTATCTTTGCATATTTTCTATTTGAGTTCTTGAGTGTTTTTTTTTCTTAAGGTGGAACCTCCTCATCCCTTTCTACATGAGCACATATTGTTCTACGACCTCTTCTAGCCATGGTTATATAACAATATACAACATACAATTGCTTAAATATGATCTCAATAACTAGAGTTATGATTTATATTGATTACTAAATATTCATCTCTAATATATTTTAAAAGGTTTACAACTCTTTAAATATGTCAATAACTAACCTTTAAAAGGTTTAAAAAATAAAAATCATAATCTTAGATCAAACAAGAAAACAACATAAAATTTGAAATTAAACTAGGATTTTTATAAATAAAAGGAAAATAACAAAACTGAATAAAAAAGCATCTTATGAGCCAAATTTGAAGGTTTTATCAAACTAGGATGGTTACAACAAGCCAACCCCTTAAAGAACTGAGACAATAAAACCTCCTGACTAAATTTAAGCTTGATTTGATTCAATGATTGAATCAAAAGTTATAAGTTTTTCTATCTAACAAGTTGTTTTATGTGATTAAGCTTCTTTTTAGGCTTAGCTCTTTGTTACTGGTTCATAAATGAGTCTGATAGGCTTTCTATATGTTTTATTTATGGTAGATCCATCATTGACTATTCAGAATTATTAGATGCTTCAAACCCTCATACGTCATATGGTTAACGAAAACAACAAAAACTTTATACTTTTTTTAAGCTTAGAAACTACCCAACTAATTATGTTGTAATTGGTATGTTGGATAGGACAAAAGGTAATAGGATATAACAAATTGCGATGTGTTCAATGCATATTTTGAACAAGATAAGGATCCAATAACACACCTTATCATTTTTTAAAATCAAAATAACTATTCATTTGATTTAATTTGAACACTTAACCATTGATCTTGGTTTTCTTTTTCCATGCTAAGTATTTTATGGTTCTCAAATACTAATTAAGTGATGTTTGGTAAAGAAATGGAATAGTGAGAATGAGAATGGAAATTTTATTCCCACTTTGTTAGTGTTTAATTAAAGAAAAATAAATATAAATATATATGAAGAGTGAGTGTGAGAATAAAAATTAAACATATTTTTAATTTCATGAAAGGAGGTGGAAAATTTGGCTTGATTTTCAGGAAAGTGTTTTCCTTTTATTTTGGGCGGAAAACACTTTCCAGAAGTTGTGAAAAATTTAGAAATATCATATTATTTGCTGATTATTTCAAATTTAGTCCTCAAACTTTTGATTGATATATATTTTATTTGATTTTTTTTTAATTTTATCTCTTAAAATTTGATTTAATTTGATTTTTATATTAACTTTGATCCTCATTTTTATGATTGTTATTTGTTTTTTTCTTATCATTTTTTTAATTGAATTTTTTTATTTATTAAATTTGGTCCTTATTATTTTGATTGTTACTTATTTTATTTGAAATAATTTATGAAATTGTAATTATTATTTTTTTAATTTCATCATCTTTCAATTTTTTTAATTTGTTAGATTTGATCTCCATTATTTTGATTATTATTTATTTTATTTGATATAATTTATGAAATTAGATTTTTTTCAATTTCATTCTCATTGAGCTTTTTAATTTGTAAGATTTGTTCTTCATTATTTTAATAAACTTGAAAAAAAATAAAATATTAATAAATTATTTTCCAGCTTATTTTCTATAACATAACTAAATACTAGAAAATATTTTATAATTTATTTTTTATAATACTACTAAATATTAGAAAATAATTCATTTTTTAAAAATTTACTTTTAAAAAAAAATTTAGTTAAAATAAATTAGTTTTGAGCAAATAAACGGATCTAAAAGAAACGTGGATAATTTACGTGGTGTCTACACAAACTAGTGTAGGGAGGCGGGTAGAGGATAAACAGCCAAAATAATAAAAAGGGTGAGCGAGTGTGGGAGGAGTTTCCTTTCTCTTGTCCTTGCGTGCAGGCTATTATTTCCCCCTGTTCCCCCTTTTTTCTCCGTCTTCCTTCGTTCCGGATCTGAATTCTGATCTCCGAACACTTCCTCCTCTCAATATCGGTACGTTAACTAACAATCTCTCTCTCTCTCTCTCACTTAAATTTAATTTGATCCGTCACAGAAACAAGTTTCTCTCGTTGACAAAAATAAAATAAAATTGCAGATCATGGCGATGGCTAAAAGCTCCTTTAAGATGGAACACCCTCTCGGTTATTTCTCTAAGAAACTCTTAACTTTTATTATGACATCTGTCTTAATTCTGATCAATTGGTTAACCTAGGGTTTTTTTGTTTTTTGTTTTTTTAAAGATGAATTAGTAGAACGGTGTGGAATTATATTATTTAATGATTGTGGTGTTTTGGATGATAGAAAGGAGGCAGGCAGAAGCTGGTCGCATCAGAGACAAATATCCTGATAGAATTCCTGTATGTTCTTAACCGTTTTATTTTTGCGTGTTTGTTCGTTGCTGCTCGGACGGTCTTCCTTTTAGTTTGACGTTTTAACTAATTATCTTGTGTAGGTGATTGTGGAAAGGGCTGAGAAGAGTGATGTCCCTGACATTGACAAGAAAAAGTTAGTCCCCCACCTCTTTGTTACCATGGACTGCTTGTATTAGGGTTTTTTTTTTTTTTTCCTGGGTCATGTTATAAATTCCCTGGTTAAACTCTTTGATGATCGAGGTGCAATTTCATTTTCTGAATCTTGGTTAATTGAATCGCCCACTTCATATTATTTTGAGGGCTTCCGTAAATGAGCCTCTTCAAATAGGACTTGTTGCTATTGACTTAATGATCCCTACAGGCATGGTCAGCGAGAATTAATTATTGGGGATCGGTAGACCGGTAAAACACCAGTAACCACTGTTACGATTCTCAATTTACAAGGGCAAAATGTAATGTGTGTTTCGTAACTGCTTCAAGGGATAGAGATGTGAGACAGGATTTCCTTGAGGCTGGACTCTTATATGTTCTTGTGTATTAGCTTCCTAGCTGAATGATAAGAGAAACATAACTCTCTTTAAATTCTATGAATTGTTGGTTGGAAGGTGCTTAGTGGGACTTTGTGAGGTGTGCTAACTAATATATTTCACATTTTCCATTGTCTTGTTGTTTTTTAAATGGAAATTAATTTGGAACTTTGGGATGAGTAGGTACTTGGTTCCTGCTGATCTCACTGTTGGCCAATTTGTGTACGTGGTTCGGAAAAGGATCAAGCTCAGTCCAGAGAAGGCTATTTTCATCTTCGTGAAGAATATTCTACCACCTACTGGTGAGATAACATTTAATGTATATTTTGATTCAGAGTGTATGAACATTGCCTGTTTAACAGACTTTGTGATGTGAAAATTGGTTGCTTTGTCGCAGCTGCCATGATGTCAGCAATATACGAGGAAAACAAGGATGAAGATGGATTTCTTTACATGACATACAGCGGTGAAAACACATTTGGGGTCTATTGAAATGTCGCAATGACACGTGTGTGATCAAGCCACGCAGAAGAAATAAAGAAGGAAGAAGCTAGATTAGTTGTAAATTCTTTACTACTCCCTTGTTTGCTGCTGTCTCCAAGTAAACACTGGTCTCTGACTTTTCTTTTTATCTTCGGATAATTGGCTGTCTATATTAAGTGAACTATTCTCCAATCTGTGTTCGTTATTTCAATCTGTGCTGAGTGGATGTCATGCTGTGGGTGATTAATGGCTGGTTGAGTTCGTTATGCATGTGCCTGACTGGTTATTTTGCATTGATGCATGGAACATGGTCGTTAGAAGATGGATGGATGGATGAATGAATGAATGAATGATGCCCTGGGAATTGTGGTTCGAATGATATCCATCTGCATTCTTTGCTCTGTCAAATCAACCCAAAACGACTTTGCTTTGAGCTGATTCTATTGCAAACTGTCACCAAGACGTCATCTGGGCTCAATATATGGAAGTTTGGTTGGTTTGTCAGAAATTAAGTTACAAGGATGACATTTGACCGAATAACTAGAGATAAAGCTTATTTGAGTTTTAAAGAGTTCGAAGGGCATTTTTGCTTAGTGACCAGAAAGAAAAAAAAAATGAGAAATTTTCATCAATGTAAAAAGAAAAAGGATGTTATCGGCAAGGTTCAGAATAAAAAAGAATAAAAAAGATGAGAACAAGAGACAGAGGGCATATCTCTGTGCAATTATTATTTTAAAAATATATAAATTCATTCCAAAAATATCTCCAAGATAGATTTATTTTTTGCCATTTTAACCACATATTTTTATTTTTTTATTTTTTATATATCCTTTCTGTTTTAGGACACTAACCAAAAACAACTCAATTAAACCTATTTGGATAAAGCCTAATTCTCTCTACAAACACAACTATAAACCTATCTCTTAATATATCCAAGAACCTTAATTATATAATAATTCTTTTAAAAAAAAATTCAATTTAGTACACATGAATTTAGGTGCCAATAGAATTTCAGTACGAGATAGTGAAAGGAGGGAAAAAAAGGAAAGAAAAGAGAGAGAGAGAGAGAGGGAAGAAAAAAGGCAAGAAAGGTATACGGATATTTTCATAAAGATACGAAGAAACAATACTATTTTCTATTTGAAAAATTCAAAAGACAATAGAGATATAATTTTTGAAAAATTATCTTATCTCCAACAATGCTTCATATGGATTTTTTCTTGTTTGTTCAAGTTACTTCTTTTTCTTCACAAACTCTTAAAGGTATCCTTTAGAGATTAATTTTTTTTTTAATGTATGACACTCCTCTGTGTTGTGCCTATGATCATGGTGAAAGATACATAACTTGTGGAGGTTTCTTGTGTTTGAACCACTTTTCATCGGTGATGAGTATTGCATGAAATCCTTTTCCTTAATGGTGGTCAATACCTCAACACATGTGATGGTGAGAGGTGTTGTCAAGAGCTCGAGGAATGTTTGGCGATCATAAATGTGCCTTTTGGTGGTCCTTTTTGATGTTCTAACGAGAGACCAGTGGCGTTGTGGAGATTCTACCCTCTAGAGATATGGTGACTTTGCCTAGTCACACTGACTTTCTCTATTTTAATATAATTCTCCATTACTAGTTTTATGTTGATAAGCATTTTTTCATGGAGAGTGTACATGCGTTCCTATAATAAGTAGTTATACACTCTATTGATCAGGGTTTTAGTGGTGATGAATTTGAGTAGATTTTCCATGCTTAGCATTTTCTTGTTGAAACTTCAGAGATATGCCCTAGTAATTTCCTCTCCTCATTATATAATAGTAAAGAGCTTGAATATGCTTTTTTGAACTGGAATGCTGATACTTAAACAAGAGATGAGTTTAATGTAGAGATTATAAAGGTTTAGGATAGAGCCAAGAGCAAAGGTTGTGATAACATACTCTAGCAGATCTACAAGCATTATAGGATAAAATCTTGAACATGAAATCGCTCTTTGTTGTAACTTGCTCGTAGATACTTCTTATATTTTATATATACTCTCTAGGATCTGTAAGGCCATTATAGTTGTCTAGATTTGCTTTAGCAGCGACTTAATCCTTAAATAGGTGTGTCATAGCCTAATTTTTGACCTCCTATTTTTTTATATTTAAAAAAATAGAAAAAAGAAATCCAAAAATGGTCTTTTTAATAAATTCAGTTAATTTTAATTATTTTTTTATTTTTTTCAAATTTATTTAATTTTTAAAAAATAATAAAAAATAATAATATGAAAAATAAAGAAGCTTAAAAGATAAAAACAAAATAACATAGTTGGGAGAAAAATTGAACAAATAATTGAGTTTAACAAGTCAAGGTTTGAGTTTGGGAAGTTTAGAAAAAACCATAAAATGGCTTAGGTTACAATTGAAGACTTAATTGGAGAAACGTAGAAGAAATAAAGGGCTTAATTTGATTAAGATTAAAATAAATTAAAGATCTAGGGATGAATTTGAAACAAATGGCCAAATTAGAAAAGTAAATTAGAGGTTTAAATGAAAAAAAAATGTGATATAGGAAAAAATTGATCAAAATTACATAATTTTAGAAACTAACTACTAAAATGAAAAGTTGCCAAACTAGAAAAATCAATCAATTCAATTTAGAGATTGAATTGAAAGAAGACACAAGATTTAAAACCGTAATTGAATAAAATTGAAAAAACCTAAAAGCCAGGGATTGTAATTAAAATAAAAATATATTTTAGGGACTAATTGAATTGTTACCCAACTTTGTTTCAGTCCAATTAAGCCAGTCCAATTTTTCAATCTAATCCAATTAAATCTTAATTTTATTTAATTCAGTCCAATTCTTCAATTGAATTAAATTAAGTAGTGCAATTAAATCAAACATTAAGCCTAAAAATTCAAATTCAAAATCTAGCCTTTCAATTCAAGAATTCTAGTTTCCAAATTGATTTGTTTTCAATTCTCCAGGATAAACCCCACAATCCTAAAAACCCAGCCAAGTTCATTCAAATTCATTCAACAATTAAAACTCAAATTCTTCTTTACATTAAGCCATTAAAAACCTAAAATTTTCAGTTGCAACCAGCATTTGAATTTCCAGATTCTAAGCTTATAACTCCTATCTTCCTTTCCATAATAAAAGTCATAAGAACAACATAAAAAGACAAGAGGAGAACACTAGAAAAACCACATTGTTATAGCCTTCAATTCATCATCCACCCCACTACCTTCCATCTTCTCTCAAAACCGCCTAACCAAACTTGTTTTTCTCCAACCAAACTCATACAAAGAACAACATTGAAAAACATCATCTTTCTACCCCCTTATGGTTTCTCCTACGAAACATATTCAATTTTCACACGCAACCTCTCAAGCCTCCATCAACAACATATAAAATTTCCCTAGTTTTAAACTACCACTACCTCCACCTAAACGAATTCCCCATTAACCCAAAAAAAGAACAACCATAAAATTACCAAACCTCATCTAAAATCGCAACCAAATCAACCTAAAATAGACCATTAACCATATTAGACCTTGCCACACATTTCATAACCATAGCCATACAATCATCCAATCATCTCTTCGCTAAAGAAATCATAATCGCCAAAATACTACCCAACTATCAACCACCACATACCTGTTGTTTTTCTCTCCATAACCACTATTGTCGATTCACTAAAACCAATTATCTCTTCGCTAAAGAAATCATAATCACCAAACCACTACCCAACTATCAACCACCACATACCTGTTGTTTTCTAAAACCAATCCCTCACCAAAAGTACCTATAACAACCTTTCTTTGCATTAAAAAAAAACCCATCATCTTTGACCTATCAACAACTTCCTCCTAAAATAGACTAACAACTACCAAATCTTTCACATAACAACACCTCATACACATCTCCCCCCCTTTCAGCAGTTTCCTAAAATAAAAGGTCTCAAGTCACCAACAAAGAAAAATCCCAAATCAATTTGATTTCAATTGAGTTTTATTATTTTATTTTTTTAATCTTGCAGGTTTTATAATTAGAAACATGAGATACACGCTTGCAATAACTTCATAAATCAACAAGACAATGTGTGAAAGGCACACATGTCACTTGGGCCTAATTGGATTTTCGAACAATTCTTCTTGATGTTCTTCCTCCCCAAAGGTTGATTTTGAATCCAAGATGGATATGTTGTTATTTATGTGTTTATGCTAATATTTTTTTTATGCACGGGTTTGATTCATGTATGTGTGAGTCCAAATATTATTAATAACAATATTCTCATAAAATGATAATAAGAATAATAATAACAAAGGATACATAAAAAATGATGATTTCTTTATACAAATTTGTTGGTGAATGTTATGTAATATTTTGGGTTGGGTTAGCATGATCCTATCAAGCTCTATTGAGTAAAAATGATGGCATCTGGGCTTGCTTTTGAAAGCTAAGTAAAATGGATGAAAGCCCAATTCAACTTTTCACCATTCTTAAAGGTCAAATGTCGTTTTTTATAATTTAAAAAAGGATATATAACAAGTCTTGTTTATTTAAAGGGATCAATGTCAAAGTTTTTATGAAAGACAAGTCTTTTTTTAGGGATCAATGTTAAATTTTTTAGCGAAAAGGCTAAATTAACAAGTCTCCTTTATAAGGGATTGATGTCAAAATTTTCGCAAATGGCTTAATTAATAGTCTCTTATTTTTAGAGATTGATGCCAATTTTTTTGTTGTAAATAATCAGAAATAAAATATAAATCATAAATAAGCTAAAAATAGTTAGGAAATCTAATAGCAATTAAAATATAAATTTATAAGAAAAACACATAGTAAATGTAACCTTTCATTTGAAAGTATGAGGTAAAGGTGACATTAATCTTCCCTTAAGCATAACTAACCCTTTATCTGAATCTCTAAAACCAATGCTAATTTTTAAAACTCATAGTTTCCTTTAATAACCAGGTGGCAATTCCAGTTTCCCACTTATATTTTCCCATTTTATTTTAGAGAGTCCCGGTCGACATTATGGAGTGATAAGGGGAATGTGCACCACTCTATCACATTAAAGTTTCTTCCACACGATGAGAATGGTGTTTAGGAGCTAGTGCAGTCTCGTGGATATCATGTCTAGATTTTTTTTATAAGGAGGGGCATGTGAATAAGATTGAGACTCAGAAGAAGATTGATGGAGATAGCTACACTAGTGTCTGGGGTATGTTGAGGAGTGTGGGCTCCATTTGAGAGTTGAAGTATTATGTCTACTTGATATGTTGTTTTGTCCTATTTTTCATGGAATTGAAATTGTCTCTATGCACCTCGTGCTTGTAATGGAGTTGTATATTGACTTTTCTATTGATGAAATGAAAAAGGTACGAAGCTATTCTTGTATGGATATGCAAATGTTATTGTGCATTTGCATTTGTTAGGGGAGTTGCAAGAGACCTAAGGGAACTGGAGTCCATATGGTAGGGAGATTAATTACTTTCCCTTGTTTTAGGGTTTCGTCAACCATGAACAATATTTTTGATGAAGAGTGAAAGAGAATGAACTAGTTTTTTTGTTATGTTTACCACAAACAACACAACTGATAAAGTAGTGAAAAACTTTAGACAGACTAAGCTTTCTTCGGCATAGTACTTAGTTGGTGACTGCCCTGTAAAACAAGTCCCTTATTAGGACAAAAAGCCCTTTGATTCTTAAGCTAGCAAATATAAGAGGAATGTGTGTGTAGAAAAAGTTTTGTAGTGAATAATATAAGTATGCTTGAGTGAGCTTAAGTTATCATGTTTAGGCCTGAGTGGCTTATCTTTAAGACCTCCATTCTTACATAGTATCCCATGGCATTTATAAATACCAGAGGTGACATAAGCTTACCTTATGGATAACTTATTTGGTTGAGAGGGAAAATTGATGGGGAATACCTGTTTCCCTAGAAAGTTGAGTACTTGGTTAAAATGCCATACTTACCATTGATGGATAGATTAATGCTAAAGAGTATTTCAAATAATAATAAGGGTGGCAATCGAGAAAGGTTAGTACAGAGTCAGGCTTAGGGAGGAAAGGTTGGTCTAAGAAGTTTAGTAAGAAATTGTTTATTGACGAGAGAAGGTGGTGTGTGGTGTGTTACATGCTTGGGTTAAAAATATTTGGAAATGTATGCCTAACAAGTATGCTAAAAAGCAGGGGGATAGTTGTGAGAAAAATAAAATAATAAATAAAAGAAAAGAGAGGGAAGAGGGAGAAATGAGAGAGAAAGGAGAAAGTAATAATGGAAAAGATGAGCGAGAGAAAGAGGAGAGGGAGGATAGAATGAGTGAGGCAACTTAATTGGGCTGTCAAGGTTACAGGCCAGACCGAGCTACAAAGATTGAAGCCTGGACCTGGGCTGCTGTTTTTTTTATATATTATTCTACATTAAGGAGTGAGGTTGCTAGTTGGTACCTCTTGACCTACATGGACATTGTTTTTAAAATTATTTTATTCAATATTCAGTTTTTCATCAAATTAGATTTAATTTTGTATATAAGTTTTGAGTTAAGGTTTTAGATATGAGTATGCTAAACTATAATATGAAATACATTGGATTACATTCAAAAATAAAATAAATGATTCATGGTAATTGAGAAATTTTTTCTTTTCCTTTTTGGCTGAGGGAGGGGGCGAGGTTGGGAATGTTGATTTAGAAAACTTTGAAATATTTACTTGTTTTTCTTGTTCTTCCAACTCTTATATTTACTTGTTCATGCATTAGGGACCATGCTTTATTTTAAGTTGGGGGGTGTGAGGTTCTTTATTTTCACAAAAAAAAAAAAAAATTCAAGCAAGAAGTCAGCTCATGTCCCATTCAATCAGACATTCATCCTTGAAAACAAAAGGGGAGTAGCAGTTTTCTAATCTTTATACTTTTCTTCTCTTTCTTTTTTATATTGAGGATAATGTAAAACTTAATTTTAGATATTTGATTATGTTGAATGCTTGAGATGACCATGCTTGTTTGAAAAAAAAAAAAAACTTGCATTCATATGTGAATGAGACTTGTTTAGGATCAACATTATATTTTTGGATTCATTATTGTGTTGAACATTGCATGCTTTAATTTGGGATAAATAATATCTTATAAAGCAAGATATATCATACTTTTTTTTTTAAGATTATTGAAGTACATCTTTCCTTGTAAAAGTTGTGTGAGTTGTGTGATTATGCATGAAAGATGAGTGTGATGCTTTACTTGTGATCATCCCTTTTGATCTAGTCCTAAACAAGGTTTAAGTAAATAAAGTAATCATTATTATACAAATGTGTACAAAGTTCTATCTACTCCAATGTTTTAAGTTGCTCAGTAACTAGGGGTATTCATCACAAATGTTTATCTTTACGTCAAATGGCAGCTTGAAATATGAGTATGCAAAGCACTTTAAGTTTGTGACTTTGTGAGTAACCGGGTGCATTCATCACAAATGTTTGTATTCGCGTCATAAGGGAAGTAACCACTTAAAGAAAAAAAATAATATCTTCAAAAAAAAAAGAGAAAAAAAAAGAAAAAAAAATATATACAAATATTTCTCTAGTTTGCTACCTTGTTTGTAGTAGTGAGAAGGGAAGATTACAAGTTGAGTTTTCGCGTGAATCAATTATGTTGGTTGCATGATAAATACGATTGAATTTGGAATTTTGTATGGATGTTTGATTTAGAGAATGTGAGTATGCTTATTTTTCTTTATTCGCTATTGTGTACACTAAGTTAAAGATACCAATGTTTGCATGATAGGTCCTTTAAGTGTGATGAGTTGAGCCTAATTATGTTATTATTATTCTTTTTATTTCAAAGGTTTTATGTTTTGTTTTGCTTGAGGACTAGCAAAATCTAAGTTGGGGGGTGTGATTGTGCAACAAAAGTATCACTAAGTCTCTTATTGTACATATGTATTTATTGTTTTTATTTGGGTTTTTTTTATAATAATTGATGTGCTTTTTAGTAATGAAGTTTCTTTTAATGTTTCGATAGGTTTTTGGAGCTTAAATGAATTATTTCAGAAAATTCAACGTCGGAATTCGGAACAAAGAATTGAAGAGAAATTTAGTTGAAGATTGAAGCAAATCTTGGTTCAAATAAGTGCTCCAAATTTGCCCCAAAAATCAATTCTATTCCAATTCTAGAAAAGAATATCATATGATCTATTTCAAGCTCAAACTTGCCTTATGTTGTGTGCAAACTTCAACCATCAAACACTCAAGGTTTCAATGTCAATCTTAGCCCAAATAATAGGTACATTTGTATCCTTATTTGATGATTAAATTCAGCCCCAAATCAGCCTCCAAATCAGCCCAAGCACAATCCATGATCTTACATGTCCACACAACAAATAACATTTGATTTATTTTGGGTAATTCATTGATCCAAGAGGGCAAGCACATGGATGGAAAGCTGAAGGGGACATTGTCACATTATTTTGGGTCAAAAAGAAGAAAGAGACAGCTCATAAAGGAGGAAGAAAAACGCGCACCAAAGTGTTCTCCAAGCTGGCCTGATTTGATTTTCCAGAATACCTTTTGGTGTTTTACCCATAACTTTTGACTCAGATGTCCAAATGAGCTGTTTGTTAATGATCTGGAAAGCTAATATAATAGCCTATAAATATTTCTCTAATAGCCATCTTCAAAGGAGGCTTCTAAGATGGTCGAATTGCTGTCCAAAGTTAGAGTCATATTTGTGCCCGAATATTTACTGAAATTGTGTTGTGTTCTTCTTTATAGATTTCGATTCTTTAGCTTGTAAAACTCATTATTTCAGTTTGATTCAAGTTATTTCATGTTTATTAAGGTGTTATTATATATAATCATGGTTGGCTAATCTCCTTCTTGGATCCAAATCAAGGATGATGGTGATTGAGGTGAGTTCTTTAAGATATGAATGAATCTTAATGTTGATCTTCTTATTTTCTTCATGAATGTTTTATTATTGCAAAGAAATTTTAGAAATAATTTAGGTAATGTTATAATCTTGAATTTTTATGCACAAACCTTAGTTTTGGTATAGAGATTGCTTGATTCAATGTCTTACTTAATATGAAAGTACTTGTTCATTCTTAAGCAATAATCAATCTTCATCTTTTTAAACTTCATTGTAATATCTTCCGATCTAATATCACCATCGTTGATATTAGGTTGAGTTATCTTATATATGTTGAAGGAATCACCAATACATCACCATTAAAATTGATTTGGACGAAGACTTACTTTTTCTTGTCATTTAAAATCTATTTACACTTTTTCATCTTTGAAAACAAATCCATCAATTATTTCCAACCAAGTTATTGTTAATTTAATTTCTCTCGAGTTTTTTTTGTTACTTAGCTCAATTTCCAGATCTAGCTCTCTGTGGATATGACCTCGATCTTACCGAGTTAATTGCTACATCGTACACTCGTGCACTTGCGAGTTAAAACAAGCCGATCATAAAAAGCGGTCAAGCAATTTTGGCGCTGTTGCTAGGGAGCTAGCAAGCAAAGGTAACAAATTTATATTTGATTATTGGACAAAAAAAATACATATAAATAAAAAAATCAAATGGCTGGTTTTACCGCCTAAAAAAAATTTTTGACCTCAACTTTTCGGATATTGGACTGTGGACTGGACTATTAATTGTTGGATTTTGGTTGGTTCAACCATTTTTCTTTTATTGTCTATTCTAATTAGTTTCTAATATTTATTGTTTATATTATAAGGCTGGTTTTACCGCCTCTTGTTTATTTTATTTTATTTCGTTGTTTTGTTGTGATTATTTTTCTTATATTTATTGTTTGAAGTGCTTGGCCGGTATTACCGCCTTTTTATTCATGCTTGTTATAATTATCTTTTAATGTTTATTGTTGTTAATATTGCTTATTAGTTGGAGAGTGAATTTCTTAATTTGTTGTATTTTTATTTTTGTGCTATTACTTTATCTTTTACGTTTCATTTACTTTTATTTGCAATCTTCTTTTTCTTTTTCTTTTTTCCCTTTCCTTTCATATTCATATAATTGTTATATATATATTTTTTTTAATCATGGCTAATGTTGAAGATGTAGAGGGTGAAGGGAGTGTTCAAGGTAATGGACCTCCACAATTCAATGATCAACCTAATTTTCGAACTCTTAGAGAGTATCTTCACCCGGCTAGACAAAGTACACCTTCGTGTATTATCTTGCCTCTTAACCAACAAGCTTTCAATTTGAAACCGGGCATGATTTAACTTCTTCCCACATTTCACGGTATGGATTCTGAAAATCCATACATACATATTAAGGACTTTAAAGATGTATGTAATACTTTTATTGATAGAACATGCACCGAGGAAATCATTCGGCTTAAATTGTTCCCATTCTCTCTAAAGGATAAAGCCAAGCTTTGGCTAAATTCCTTGCGTCCTAGGTCTATAGGTACATGGAGAGAAATGCAAGCTGAACTTTTGAAAAAAATACTTCCCCACTCATAGGATGGCAGTCTTACAACGTCAAATGCTGAATTTTTCTTGTAGTCCAAATGAGTCATTTCACTAAGCTTGGGAAAGGTTCAAAGACTTGTTAAATGCATGCCCCCACCATGGTTTTGAGATGTGGAGGTTAGTGAGTTTCTTCTACGACTCTCTTACCGTAGATTTTAAAAAGCTAGTGTCAACCATGTGTAATGGTGAGTTTTATGACAAAGAACCAAGTGAAGCCTTTGATTTCTTTGATCAATTGGTTGAAAACACAAAGCAATGGGAGACTTCTCTCCCACTTCATGTTGAGTCTAGAAACACCATTTCTCATTCAAGTGGGAAGTTCCAATTGAAAGAGACTGATGACCTCAATGCTAGATTAGCCTCATTGGCTAGGAAAGTAGAGTCTCTTGAGATTAAAAAAGTGCATGTCATGAGTGAACAACAAGAGGAAAGTTGTGTTGTTTATGAGAGCAAAGGGCATAGGACAACTGAGTGTCCTACCATTCCAGCCTTCAAGGAAGTGCTATATGGCCAAACTTCTGATTCAAGTAATGTTAGAAAGCCATTTTCAAACCAAGTAGGCAATCCCTACTCCGAGACCTATAATCCTGGATGGAGGAACCATCCAAATTTTGGATGGAGAAATGAGGGCTCTTTAGTACCTCAAACATTTCAACCTCCACCCCAACCATTTCATGCTCCCACACATAATACATACCAACCACCTCATAAGAGATCCCTAGATACTCTTCAACAATTCATGCAAACGCAAGGAGGAATCAACAACCAAGCTTACAAATTTCAAGACCAGACCAATAGGACCTTAGATGACATTCGAAGTCAACTAACCAAGTTGACTCAATCATTAAGCATTCAAGAGAAGGGAAAGATCCCATCTCAACCAATGCCAAATCCTAGAGGTCAGGTACACATGAGTGAATCCTCACCTAGTGAACCTTTAAACCATGAACAAGTCCAAGCCATCACCACCCTTAGAAGTGGAAATATTGTTGACAAAGCTATAGGTTTTGGGATTCCTAGAGGTATTGAAGAGGAGGAATCTAGGGAAAGTGAAGAGGAAATCAAAACACAAGTGACAAATGAGAGCTTGAGTGACAAAGAAGGTGAGATAAGTAAGAGAGAAGTGAGTGAGAAAGGAGATGATTCAAGAAAAATTGGAGTCAAAGTGAATGATTTAGAATTTGTTCCTAGAGACCATTTCCACAAAGGTTAGGGAAACCTAAACATGATCTTATGAACTCGGAAATCTATGAATTGTTCAAACAAGTGAAAGTCAACATTCCACTCCTTGATGCAATTAAACAAGTCCCATCTTATGCAAAGTTCCTCAAAGACTTATGCACAATCAAAAGGAGATTGAATGTGAAAGAAAGAGCCTTTCTAACTGAACATGCTAGTGCCATCATCCAGTTTAAGACCCCTCCCAAATACAAAGATCCTGGTTGTCCTACCATTTCATGCATTATTGGAAGTCATAAGATAGACCAAGCTTTGTTGGATTTAGGAGCAAGTGTGAATTTAATACCCTATACTATTTACGAACAGTTAGGTTTAGGAGAAATCAAGCCTACTCGAATCACCCTTCAATTAGCTGATAGGTCAATCAAGATTCCCAGGGGTATTGTTGAGGATGTGTTGGTCCAAGTAGATAAATTCTACTTTCCTGTTGATTTTGTAGTGTTAGACACCGCACCTATTCAAGGTTCTAATGCTCCCATCCCAGTCATCTTAGGTAGACCTTTTCTAGCTACATCCAATGCTTTAATTAACTGTAGGAATGGGGTGATGAAATTGTCTTTTGGGAACATGACCGTGGAGATGAACATATTCAATGTCTCCAAACAAATTGGTGAACATGAGGACATTAAAGAGGTGGATTTGATCCAAACAGTTTGTCAAGAACACTTTGAGAGAGAGTGGATCAAGGATCCATTGGAGATAACTTTAATTCATGATGAAAGATTTTGTTCTTTGGAATGTGTTGATGAGGAAGTAAGAGAACTCGAGACTTATCTAGATCCAATGCCTATTATATCAATAGGTCAATGGACCCCATCGTTTGAGCCTTTGATTTCACCCTAAGTGAAAGTTGATATAATAGCACAAAAAATAAAAGGCATTGGATAAGTCAAAGGACACTCAGTTGTCCTATGCCCTTTGCTCTCACAAACAACACAACTTTTCTCTTGTTGTTCACTCATGACATGCACTTTTTTAATCTCAAGAGACTCTACTTTCCTAGCCAATGAGGCTAATCTAGCATTGAGATCATCAATCTCTTTCAATTGGAACTTTCCACTTGAATGAGAAATGGTGTTTCTAGACTCAATATGAAGTGGGAGAGAAGTCTCCCATTGCTTTGTGTTTTCAGCCAATTGATCAAAGAAATCAAAGGCTTCACTTGGTTCTGTCATAAAACTCACCATTACACATGGTTGACACTAGCTTTTTAAAATCTACGGTAAGAGAGTCGTAGAAGAAACTCACTAACCTCCACATCTCAAAACCATGGTGGCGACATGCATTTAACAAGTCTTTGAACCTTTTCCAAGCTTGGTGAAATGACTCATTTGGACTACAAGAAAAATTCAGCATTTGACGTTGTAAGACTGCCGTCCTATGAGTAGGGAAGTATTTTTTCAAAAATTCAACTTGCATTTCTCTCCATGTACCTATAGACCTAGGACGCAAGGAATTTAGCCAAAGCTTGACTTTATCCTTTAGAGAGAATGGGAACAATTTAAGCCGAATGGTTTCCTCGGTGTATGTTCTATCAATAAAAGTATTACATACCTCTTCAAAGTCCTTATATGTATGTATGGATTTTCAGAATCCATACCGTGAAATGTGGGAAGAAGTTGAATCATGCCCGGTTTCAAATTGAAAGCTTGTTGGTTAAGAGGCAAGATAATACACGAAGGTGTACTTTGTCTAGCCGGGTGAAGATACTTTCTAAGAGTTCGAAAATTAGGTTGATCATTGAATTGTGGAGGTCCATTACCTTGAACACTCCCTTCACCCTCTACATCTTCAACATTAGCCATGATTAAAAAAAAATAAATATAACAATTATATGAATATGAAGGGAAAGGGAAAAAAAAAGAAAAAGAAAAAGAAGATTGCAAAGAAAAGTAAATGAAACGTAAAAGATAAAGTAATAACACAAAAATAAAAATACAACAAATTAAGAAATTCACTCTCCAACTAATAAGCAATATTAACAACAATAAACATTAAAAGATAATTATAACAAGCATGAATAAAAAGGCGGTAATACCGGCCAAGCACTTCAAACAATAAATATAAGAAAAATAATCACAACAAAACAACGAAATAAAATAAAATAAACAAGAGGCGGTAAAACCAGCCTTATAATATAAACAATAAATATTAGAAACTAATTAGAATAGACAATAAAAGAAAAATGGTTGAACCAACCAAAATCCAACAATTAATAGTCCAATCCACAGTCCAATATCCGAAAAGTTGAGGTCAAAAATTGTTTTTAGGCGGTAAAACCAACCATTTGATTTTTTTATTTATATGTATTTTTTTTTCCAATAATCAAATATAAATTTGTTACCTTTGCTTGCTAGCTCCCTGGCAACAGCGCCAAAATTGCTTGACCGCTTTTTATGATCGTCTTGTTTTAACTCGCAAGTGCACGAGTGTACGATGTAGCAATTAACTCGGTAAGATCGAGGTCATATCCACAGAGAGCTAGATCTGGAAATTGAGCTAGGTAACAAAAAAAAACTCGAGAGAAATTAAATTAACAATAACTTGGTTGAAAATAATTGATGGATTTGTTTTCAAAGATGAAAAAGTGTAAATAGATTTTAAATGACAAGAAAAAGTAAGTCTTGGTCCAAATCAATTTTAATGGTGATGTATTGGTGATTCCTTCAACATATATAAGATAACTCAACCTAATATCAACGATGGTGATATTAGATCGAAAGATATTACAATGAAGTTTAAAAAGATAAAGATTGATTATTGCTTAAGAATGAACAAGTACTTTCATATTAAGTAAGACATTGAATCAAGCAATCTCTATACCAAAACTAAGGTTTGTACATAAAAATTCAAGATTATAACATTACCTAAATGATTTCTAAAATTTCTTTGCAATAATAAAACATTCATGAAGAAAATAAGAAGATAAACATTAAGATTCATTCATATCTTAAAGAACTCACCTCAATCACAATCATCCTTGATTTGGATCCAAGAAGGAGATTAGCCAACCATGATTATATATAATAAAACTTTAATAAACATGAAATAACTTGAATCAAACTGAAATAATGAGTTTTACAAGCTAAAGAACCGAAATCTATAAAGAAGAACACAACACAATTTCAGTAAATATTCGGGCACAAATATGACTCTAACTTTGGACAGAAATTCGACCCTCTTAGAAGCCTCCTTTGAAGATGGCTATTAGAGAAATATTTATAGGCTATTATGTTAGCTTTCCAGATCATTAAAGAACAGCTGATTTGGACATCTGAGTCAAAAGTTATGGGCAAAACACCGAAAGGTATTCTGGAAAATCAAATCAGGCCAGCTTGGAGAACACTTTGGTGCACGTTTTTCTTCCTCCTTTATGAGCTGTCTCTTTCTTCTTTTTGACCCAAAATAATGTGACAATGTCCCTTTCAGCTTTCCATCCATGTGCTTGCCCTCTTGGATCAATGAATTACCCAAAATAAATCAAATGTTATTTGTTGTGTGGACATGTAAGATCATGGATTGTGCTTGGGCTGATTTGGAGGCTGATTTGGGGCTGAATTTAATCATCAAATAAGGATACAAATGTACCTATTATTTGGGCTAAGATTGACATTGAAACCTTGAGTGTTTGATGGTTGAAGTTTGCACACAACATAAGGCAAGTTTGGGCTTGAAATAGATCATATGATATTCTTTTCTAGAATTGGAATATAATTGATTTTTGGGGCAAATTTGGAGCACTTATTTGAACCAAGATTTGCTTCAATCTTTAACTAAATTTCTCTTCAATTCTTTGTTCTGAATTCCGACGTTGAATTTTCTGAAATAATTCATTTAAGCTCCAAAAACCTATCGAAACATTAAAAGAAACTTCATTACTGAAAAACACATCAATTGTTATAAAAAAACCCAAATAAAAACAATAAATACATATGTACAATAAGAGACTTAGTGATACTTTTGATGCACAATCAGTTGGGAATGTTGATTTAGAAAACTTTGAAATATTTAGGACTAAAATGAAAATTTTGTCAAACTTTAGGAGTGTCATGCCCCTCTAGACTCTAGTTATGCTTAATTATATACGAGTCCTGGATGAAGAAGGAAGCAGAGTTTCCATTGCATAGAAATCAGCGGAGAAGCAAGAAATGAGGGAAAAGAGATGGAAAAATTAACATTTACATGATTTGAGGACTAGTTGAGTGACGACAACACAAGGTTGATGAGTAGAGGAATCAATGGCTTGAATTGAGGTGGTGTGAGAAATGCCTTAGCTAGTGCTTGAAATGCATAGACAAGTGAACGCTCACACCTTTACATAGTGAACTTAAAAAGAACTTGAAAGAAATATCTAAACAAGGTGTCAATATTATAGATAGATACTGCACCATCGTTCTAAGGTGCTTGAATTATGATATACAATAAAAAATTTCTATGCCTTTTTTTTTGTAAGACAAGACAAGTTTTGAGATTGATCCATACTTTTCCTTACTCTAATTATGTATTAATATGTAAATAAAGAAAAAAACATGTGATATGACTATAATTCAATCGTATAATAAAAAAATTAACATATTTTATCGACACAATACTGTCAATTTTTACATATCACTGATAGTTTCGACTATAAAGTCTAGTGATTTGGAAGGGCCTGTCTAAAATATGTTTGATCTCCTCTCTCAAGGCTCTACAATTCTTAATGAAGTGACCATAACTTCTATGAAAAAAAAAATAAGAATCTCCTTCTTTCCCTTTTCTAGCTAACCTAGCAAGCCAATCAACACCTAACCTATTTGTAATGACCTCAAAATTTTTGTTATAGAAACATTAAATGGTGTGTGCCTTCTTTTTCCTCTAATTAAACACTTTTAACATGAAGACCAAGAATCTGACCTTTTTAAGAATCCCTTCTCCAACTTTTTTCCTTTCTATCCTGTTTAAGCAACGAGTTAGAGCTATAATGATTTCTAAATATTTCATCATATGGCCTCTTTAACATTTCTATAACTTCCTGAAAATGAATACACCTCTCGATTTTACTCTTAAACTCTTACATGGATCTAGGCTCCTCTAAAGCTAGAGATCTTTTAAATTCCTCACTACAAACTACTTTCATCAAGCTTGAAACAATTATTGCCATTGTAAAATCTTCTATCTCAAGTGTTCTTTTATAAACATCCGTATAAAGTCTCTAAACAATTCATACCTTCCCTAAATCATTGTTAACAACAACACTGATGTTCTTCTAGGTCATCTGCTCATTGTAAAGTTTTCCAGAAATTGTTCGGACAACTTAGAAAAAGAATCTATTGATCTAGAAAAAAATCAGCAAACCATATCTGTACTTTTCCTTAAAGAGTGGAAGGAAAAGCCTTTTATAAAATTGGATCATGAAATCTATATAAACTCATGACCGACTTGTAACTATTCAAATGATTTGATGGATAAGATAATCCATTAAACAACTCCAGATGTGGTATCTTATGAACAAAAGGCTCTGCTTCTAGAATTTTATCTATGAAAGGGGATTTAATACTTGACATTCCATCACACTTTTTAGCTCCATCATTAGTCAATCATTGTCGAACTAACTTTGCCACTCTTATATCTAGATTGTCCTTTATCATATTCCCCACATGTTCCTTTTTACATTCTCTTTCCTGTTATTAGCGTCCATTCTCTTTCTTGTTATTAGCATAATCCTTACCAAACTATGATTTCTTTTATGTTGAAAGTAAACTAGATTTCTAAAGAATTAGTTGAACCGATTAACCAATTAGAAACCGGTCGACTGGTTGGAATAGAGCATCCGGTTGAATTAAATGAATCGGTCAAATGATTAAAAAAGGTACGCCTATTTGGTGGAATACTTTTCCTTATTAGTTTAGGTTTTTCTTTTATTAATTTAATTCCTCGATTGTTTAGGACTTTATGCCTATACATAGACTTGCAGTCAGAACATGGGAGAGACAATATATAGAAGAGAATAAGAGTGTATCTTTGAGAAAACACTTAATGAAACATTTTTTCCTTTCAAAATTTTTTCTTGTTTTTTAGTTTTGCTATTTTACTTTGCTATTCATAAACTCCCACCACACTAATTTTCTTTCAACAAGTGGTATTAGAGCTTGTTTTTTATTGTTTGACTTGGCCAATACAAACTTCCAACTTCAGTGTCCTCATTTGACAAGTGACAATTATGAAATTTATTGTATTCATGTGAAAGTTTAGCTAGGTTCCCAAGATGTGTGGGAAATGATTGAAAAAGGCATTAAGGAGCCTATAAAAGGAGTAACGTTAACTTCACTTCAAAGGGAGGTTGTGCAATAGGTGCTAAAGAAAGATCAACAAACACTCACAATCATCCACGAATGTTTGGATGATGCCACTTTTGAGATAGTGACTAATGCAACCACTACCAAACACGCATGGAAAGTTTTGCAACAATCAAACCAAGGAGCTGGCAATGTCAGAAAGGTGCGTCTATAAAAGTTACGAGGTGACTTTGTAAAGGTACATATGCTTGAATTAGATTACTTTACTAAAATAATGGTCATATATAATCAAATGAACAAATATAAGGAGAAGATGGAGGAAACACATGTGGTAGAAAATATTCTACATTCAAGAACTCATGGGAAAATTACAAGCCCACGAAGAAAGAGTCAATGACATTCAAGAAAATAAGGGTGCACAAGCACTTTTTTCAAAACACTATTAAGAGAAGTAAGATGATTCTAGATATACCCAAGGAGGTAGAGGGTGTGGACAAGATAGAGGAAGAAGATAAATAGGCAGATTTGGAAGAAGAGGTTGAGGCAACCTCAACAAGTCGACTAGATGAAGCAAACCAGTCGACCAACTCAACTAACAATGGCAATCCAAAACCCAAGTTTGATAAAACAAAAGTTAAATGTTACGATTATAAAAAGATGAATCATTATGCCAGGGATTGCTGAAATTTAACTAGAAGGGTTGGAGAAAATGTCAATCATGTTGTAGAAAATGAAAAATAAGCCACCCTATTACTTGTTCATGATGAATAAATAAAAGACAAAGAAAACATGTGGTATCTAGACAATAGTGCCAACAATAACATGTG
Source organism: Populus trichocarpa (assembly GCF_000002775.5). Classification (NCBI taxonomy): domain Eukaryota; kingdom Viridiplantae; phylum Streptophyta; class Magnoliopsida; order Malpighiales; family Salicaceae; genus Populus; species Populus trichocarpa. Next base: position 21,842,247 of record NC_037286.2, on the reverse strand, counting down.
TGGAGATAAAGACAAGTTTATGGAGTTCGGGATTATAAGATTAAGATGAAAGATCGTAATTTGACATTAGTTGATACTTATAGAGCTACTATTGCAAAGGTAACCATGACAAAGAACATAATGTTTTTGCTAAACATAAAGATGAATGTGCTTAAATGCTTAAAAACATGTGTGAAATATGAGCTTGGCTTTAACATATAAGACTTATGCATGTAAATTTTGTTAACTTGAAGATGATGGAACAAGAGGAGATGTTAAAGGGTCTACCATCCATTATGCATCCAAATTAGTTGTGTGAAGGATGTTTAGTGGGCAAATAATTCCGTAAGAACTTTTCAAAAAAGTCTATATCTAGAGCTAATCAACCTCTATAATAGATACATGCAGACATATGTGGTCCTATTCAACCATGCGTATTTGGTAAAAATCTGTATTTTCAATTTTTTTATGATTATACTAGAAGAACATGTGTATACTTATTAAAGAAAAAGTCTAATGTATTTAACTGTTTTAAAAAGTTTAAGGTATTAATTAAAAAAATGGTTATTCTATAAAATCACTTGGGACATATAGGGTGTCAAGTTTGTTCTAATGAGTTTCGTGAAGATCATGATATAAAGAGACTCCTAATAATGCTTAGATCACCACACCAAAATGACATGGTAGAGATAAAGAATAGAAGCATCCTCAACATGGCGAAAAGCATGCTCAAAACCAAGAAGATGCCAAATGAGTTTTAGGATGAAGCAATAGATTATGATGTTTACTTGTCAAATAGGTGTCCTGTGAAAGGCTTGAATGACATGACTCCATAAGAAACATAGAATGGAAAAAATCCAAGTGTTACTCACTTGACAATGTTTGAAAGCATTAGTTATGTGGATGTAGATGATCAAGAAAGGATTATGCTAAATGACACGAGAAAAAAGATGATCTTTGTGGGCTGTGATAAAAAGTCCAAAGAATATAAGTTTTACACCCTCAATGAATGAAAAATGGTGATTAGTAGAGATGTTGAAATTTATGAAAAAAGAGCATGAGATTGGAAGATTGATGATGGTGAGAAATATGACTTTCTACCTGTTTTTAATGAAGAGAAGGAAGATCATTAAGAACTTGTTACAATTCCATAATCACCAAAGAACTCAACTTTTCTTTCATCTTCTTTTTCTAGTGTAAGTTCAAGTAGTAACAACCCACCTAGTCCACCAAGAAAGATAAGGAGTCTTAATGACTTCTATGAGGTAATTAATCCAATTGATGATGATCTAACACTATATTTTCATCTTGACACATATGAATCAATAACGTTTGAAAAATAAATAAAGGATTAAAAGTGGAGAATTGTTATGGATAAGAAGATTGCATCAATTGAGAATAATGACACATAAAAATTAAATCCTAGATCAAAAGAAAAAAAAACCAATAGATTTCAAGTAGATCTACAAAGAAAAAAAAAATGTCAAAAGAGAATTAGAGAGTTACAAGGCGAGATTGGTAGCAAAAAGCTATTGTCAAAAGTAAGGGATTGACAATGATGAAGTTTTTGCCCCAGTTGCTGGATTGGAGACTATTCGATTGATAATTACCATAACTACCCAACATAGTGGAAGATCTACCAAATGGATATCAAATTAACAACCTTTTTAAATGGCTTTCTTACAAAGAAGGTCTATATTAAGCAAACCTATGGGTTAAGAAGTGAAGGGACATAGAGATAAGGTGTTAAAGTTAAACAAGACCTTGTATGGATTGAAGCAAACCCCAAGAGCTTGGTATAGTCGCATTGATTTTTATATTTTTGAAAAATGGATTTTTAAAATGCCCTCATTGTTGTAACCCATTTTTGGGTCCCCCCCACAAAAATATAAATATATAGCCGGAAGAAATTAGAAAAATAATAAGAGGTGGGAGCGCTCAGAAAAGAATCAGAAAAATTGATGAAAGAGGTTCAGAAATACAAGGAGTGAAATTTTTTACAGGATATACTTGAATGATGAGAGCCCTGTTAGAAAAGAAAAATTAATTTTCAAGAGAAAAGGCCAAAATTGGATGTTTATGGACTCAATTGGATTTTATTGAAGGTTTAATTGAATTTATAGAGGATTTGATTGCAAGAAAAATTGATTTTTAAGTCAATTTAGGCTTTAATTGGAAGAAATTAAAGTTCTGGGGTCGAATTATGATTTTTGAGAGTTGATTTGGTTAAATCAGGGGCTAAATTGAAGAAATTGAAAGTTTGTTGATCAATTGAGGGTCAAATTGCATAAATCAGAGACCAAGGACCGAAGTGAAACACACGGCCAACTATGGGGGTGGAGACCGAAATACTGTTCCTCTTTCTTCTTCCCCCGAACATGCAGCGGGGAAGAAGGAAAAAGTAGCTTTTGTTTGAATTTTGCCGGGCCCTCTCTCGCCTGGAGCCCACCGACCGAACACACTGGCCGACCACCGACCACGCACCTGCTAGAAAACCGGTGGGAGCCGAACCTTGGCAGTCGCGCCCAATGGTCGACCAGCCGGCTGCTCCCCATGAGAACAGTAAAAAGCCACGCCCTTGGCTCTATAAATAGAACCCAAAAACGCTGAGAAAGACACCGAGAAGAGGGAGGAGGAAACGGACAGAAGAGAGGGGAAGAAACGAAAAAAACAGAGAAAAAACAGAGGGAAAGAAACGGGCAGAGAGGAGAGAGGAGAAAAAAAAGGAGAAGCAGAGGGGGAGAAAAGGGAGGAGATTGAAGAACGACACCAACAGAGTAGTTGAGCCACCACCGGTATTTTTTTTCTTTTCCAGAACAAAGGAAATAACCGAGGAAGCCACCACCACCACCATCATCAACTTCAACTTTCTTCAGAACCAGGAACCAGCCGAGGGGACCAGCATCATCATAGACTTTTCCTTCTTCAGAATCAGCTCCCCAGGCCGCCGCCGCCAGCGCCACCCTAGAGCCACTGCCAGCTGCTGCCTCCCTCCCCGTAATGGATAACAGCCCTGTACCGTGAGAAGAAGCAGAAGAAGCAAAAAACAGAGACAGACAGAGGAAAAGCAGAAACAGAGGAGAAAGGAGGAGAAGCCGCCGCTTGGAACCTCCGTCAGAACCACCGGAAGACATTGTTTCCGCCACCAGGTTTGTTTCTGCATCACTAGGAGTGTTCGCCATCGTCTTCAACATTGTTTCCGCCACCAGGTTTGTCCCCTTCCTCGTCGCTGTGCAGACCATTTTCTCGCATTTCACTGTTCAAGTGAAATATAATTCTCTTGAACAGTGAAATGCTATTTCACTGTTCATGTCAAATATAATTCACGTGAACAGTGAAATGCTATTTCACTGTTCACGTGAAATATAATTCGCGACCTGGTAAGGCCTGCTGGGTTCAGCCCAGCCACATGGGCCGAGCTAGGTCCGACCCAAAAAAATAAAAATAAAAATAAAAATAAAAATAAAAATTCTTCAAAAATTATTTCAAAAAATATGTGATTTTGTTGAAATTTTATTACTGTATTTTGATCAATACCGGTTCGTATTTTTATACTATAACGATACAAATCCGGTATTAAAATACCCGGTTTTCGTCAAGACATAAAAAATAAAATAAGTTAAAAATGTTTTGTTTTCGTGCATACGGCCTGGTCTCTCCAACATATATATATAAATATTATAACATCATATTTTCACACAACAAAGGAAATTTCAAAAAATAATATATGTATTAGCATGCATTTTGGCTTTAATAACCAGTTTATTCAAGCCATGAGAACTAGGCCAATATTTCAAAAATTCTAAAAAAATCTTTTTGTCCTCTTTTAGTATATGGGATTACGAATTTATACGTAAAACGTATTCTTGAAATTAAAAATATGTTTTTTTACATAGACGCTAGAACGGTTAGGTTTTACCCGATAAGATAAGGACCTCCTTATTGAGGAGGACTTTTCTTGAACCATAGACGGACCCACAACTAGAAATACAATAACACCTTAAGCTTTTTTATCAGACAATCAAGCAATGCAGCTTACCTTAGGTAGGGCGTATTTGGGGTGCTAATACCTTCCCTTTACGCAACCAGTCCCCGTGCCCGATCTCTGAGACCAGTTAGGGTTCCTAGTGACCAAAATAGTAGGTGGCGACTCCCACACCTTTTTTCACCGCTAAGAGACAAAGAATTCCTTGTCTCCCCACATTGACCAGATATATATACCCCCCCAATACCCATTTGTGGGTGGACGATCGCCGCGACGTCGCTCACGTGCGACACTCATGAATATGCTATCTATGTAAAGATAAAAGAGAATGGCGATACTCTTATTGTATGCTTGTATGTGGATGACTTAATCTTTATAAACAATAACCCAAAGATGTTTAGAGACTTCAAGTAACAATGATCTAGGAGTTTAAGATGAAATATATTGATCTTATTACCTACTATTTAGGGATTGGGATCAAATAAGGAGAACATGAAGTTTTTATGAATCAAGAGAAGTTTACAAAAGAGATTCTTAAGAAGTTCAAGATAAAGGATTGTGAAAAAGTGAGTACTCTAGTTGAGTGTGGAGTGAAAATGTCAAAAAATGATGAATGAGAGAATATAAACTACACAACATTCAAGAGTAGTACATATGAGTAGATTCATGAAGATACCAATTATAACACATTTCAAAGCATTGAAGCAAATTCTTCGGTATATCGAAGGTACTTTTGATTTTGGCTTATTTTATGGATATTCTAACAACTTTGAACTTGTGGGTTATAATGATAGTGATTGGGCTGGAGATATGAATAATAGAAAGAGCATTATATATTTTGTCTTCTATATTGGAGAAATAACATTCACATGGAGTTCAAAGAAGCAATCTATAGTCACGTTATCAATTTGTGAAGTTGAATATGTAGCTACTACAACATGTGTTTGTTATTCCATATGGCTAATAATATTATTGAAAGAGTTGCGAACACCATAAGAAAAACTCATAGAAATATATGTGGACAACTTTCCAACAATCGCTTTAGCAAAGAATCATATGTTTCATGATAGAAGTAAGCACATTGACACAAGATTTTATTGCCTACGAGATTGCATTACAAACAAGAAAGTTGAAGTCAAGTATGTAAAGACTTAAGACCAAGTTGCAAATATTTTTATAAAACCATTCAAATATGATGTTTTTGCCAAAATAAGAGATATACTAAGAGTTATAAAGAAATCAAGTTTAAAGGGGATGTTAAAAGTAAACTATATTTCTAAAGAATTAGTTGAACTAGTTAACTAGTTAGGAACAAGTCAATTGGTAGAGCAGAGCAACCGGTTGAATTAAATGAATTGGATGACTGGTTCAAAAAATGATCGACTGGTCGAGTCGACATAGTAGTTTTACTTATCAGTTTCAGTTTTTCTTTTGTTAATTTAATTTTTTGATTGTTTAGAACTTTATGCCTATAAATAAGCTTGTAATCAGAATGTGAGAGAGATAATATATAGAAGAAAATAATAGTGTATCTTTGAGAAAAAAAATTAATGAAACATTCCTTGCTCTCAAACTTTCTTCTTGTTCTTTAGTTTTGCTATTTTGCTTTGCAATCCATAAACTCCTGCCACACTATTTTTCTTCCAACATTATCTTCCTTGGTTTCATATCCTCTTCGAGCTCGTGTTGAGATCGATCAACTTTACCCTAACCATGCACAACCTCATAACCATCTCATTTATACTATTATAATGAGGAACTCTCTACTTGTCCCTCTCTTATCGTATTTATTCCTTGCTCATTCTCCAATTCAACATTTCTACAAAATCCCCATTAGTCGATACCATAATGCTCGCAATTGCAGCAATAATCATTGCTACCATGCTCATGTTGGTAGTACGTATAACAATCTTTTAATCTAAAATTGACAAACAACGTCAAATGTTATGTGTCTTCCTTCTTCTTCTTATGAATTATGAGTTATTGATCCCATCCTTTTATTTCTTTTTTTTTTAGTATTATATGAGGAATATTCTATTATTTATCCTTAATTACATAAAAGTAAATTTCTAATTAAAGAGGTTAAAGTTAGTTGAGATGATTAGTAAGAAACAATTATATAAACATGATAACACTAGAAAAACGTTGATGTGAACCTCATGATTACATGATCACGCAACCCATAATCAGAATTGAGACCTAATCCTGAAAAGCTGAAAGAGGTCTAATAGGAGTGTGACACAATATAAACTTATTCCAAGGCATCGACATTATTGAAATGAAGTTGAATGACGCTCCGAAGTCAATTAATCTTCGATAAGTCAGATTCAGTTCGTTCAAGAACCAAATAATAAAAGAATCTCTTTCACACGTTAAAACTAAAAAAATTAGAAGTGTTATTCATCAATGACTGTCAAAATTTAGGCTTACAAGTGTTTAAATGGTTCTGAAAAATTAACCCTAATGGATCTACCTTTTTGGGCTTCAGTTTTTGACCCACATACAAAAACTAACCCAAAACCTTTACTATTAAGCCCAAACCCTAATCCAAACAAGTCTTGGATCCTAGTTAAAAACAAAGTATGAATTAAGCCCAAGCAAGCCTTAGGCTATAACTAACAAAATAAAAATAAAACTCATAAGTCTTAAGTCTTTATACACCGTGAGAAGAGAAGAAGAAAAGAAAATATGGTAGGTCTGATACAAGACTTATTTATAGCTTATAATGTTGTCCAATAATCCTGGGAACTAAAAGAGAAGTTATTGCCTCTTTGGTTTCCAAGTTATAATAGGATTCTAATCTCAGCCTTATATTTATCCTTCTTTTGGAAGGAAAAGAATGTCACCTTTAATGATTATTTTTCCACCTCTTGGTATCCTTTCAATATTAAGAAATACAATTAAGTTATTGAATTATTCTCCTTGCACAACAAAGAGACTACTTTGGCCATGTATTTCCTATGTCAGCTTGGATTCCTTTGTTTTCTTCGTTGTTTTTTCTCCTTATCTGTAAGAAAATAAAATAAAATAAAATAAAATAAAATAATAAATCCTAATATTTAAATGAAATAATCAATGTTTCCACACATAATAGAAAATCCAATATTAGTTAGGACTCCACAAAACATATGGAAATATCACATAACAAGGCTGGCCGAAACTGATACAAAATTGCAGCCTTGTTATCGAAACTTCATGGCTCAAATCAGGGTGGATTGGGCCTTTCTTTCACATGAATTAAATGCACTAAGACCTCCTCTTGATTCTCCAAAGGATCCTCAAGTTCAGCCTTGGCTGAAACTTGCACAACCAGTCCATTCTATGCTTCTTTCAATGCCTGCGCTTTGAACCTTATGATGGGCCCACTTGGAACATGTAATGGGTCTTTGGTGTTCATGGGTTGATCCATTTCAAAAACTTTTGTAAAACAAAAACCCTTCATAAGAACCATTTATTAAAATCCTTAGAGTAACTTAATAAGAAAACATTAGGATTCTTTACTCAATTTCCATTCCTCATTCAAATAAAAAAGGGAAAAGCATTTGTTATTATCTTATGCATTAGAGAGTTCCATTCCAACTTATAAATCACATATTTAGATAATTATTTCCTAAGAGTTATAACTTCTTACATCTCTCTTTCACGTCCCTTGAATTTTAATTTTGTTAATTTTTTGGTTTTTTGTCCATACTTGACTTGAATAGTAAGCAAAAAAATTATCGAAATTTCTATCTTTTATCGAATTTTATCACATTATTATAAACAAATATGCACGTTATAATATTTAAATAGAATATAAAAAAGTAGAAAATAATTAAAAAAAACATCGACAATAAAGAGCTGGAAAAATCATTCTCGGGAGGAGAAGGAAAAAATCCCGTTGGAAAATCATTGTCGCTTTACCATGGACACTATCACATCACTAGAAAACTCTCACCGAGACGGTTCTAATACCAAAGTAAAAGTCTATATGACTACATCGAAAAGGTGTCACATGTTGTTAAAGCAATGACCCGGAAAACAAACAATATAAAATATCATGAAGTGAGTGTCTCATGCTTATATTTAATAATTTAATTAAATTTAATTATAAAGAAGTTCTTTAAACAAACAAAATTTTAGAAAGAAAGACAATTAAAAATATCAAGATAACTCGAGTCATTTTCAAAATCAGTGCAAAATCATATAGAAAGCATCTAAAAAAATAACAAAGCCTAACACCTAATTAAATAAATGTTGAAAGATAGAACTAAAAATCATTTGCTTTAAAAAGGGGAAGAAAAAAAACACCAAGCAACCCCGAGGGAATATCCAAAACTCGGGTTAACTTTCTAAAGTCATAACTCGTGAAATACTATACTTGGGTTCAACCAAGAAACTCATTTTCAAACCAATTTAATATAAAAATGTTGAAATAGTAAAAAAATATTTAAATCTAAGAAATTTGTCAAAGTAATATAAATAGCAATCAAAAGAATAAAGACCAAATTTGATATAAAAATAAAATGAAATTAAATGTTAAGAGATGAAATTGAAAATTAAATTCAATTAAGAAAATGATTCAAAACAAAACAAATATTAATAAAAAGAATAGGGACCAAATCTGGCATATAAAAAAAAATTAAAGTAGGATGAAATTGAAACAGAATTCAAATTTTATAAATAATTTCATATATAACTACAAATAACAATCAAAATGACAAGGACCAAATCTGAAGTAAAAACAAATCAATGGGCTAATTTGAAATTTTGAAGGCACAAGCGTGAAAATCAAGGAGGAAAGAGAAAAAAAGAACAAAAAGAAAAGGTTGTCGATGCCAAACCGGGGTCTGTTGGCCATACACGACATCTAGGTATGAAGGCGTTGCCGAGACTATTTAAATGTCACCCTAGAAGCTAGCATTTGACCGCTAGACAACGCCACACTCATCATTTAAAGAGCGCGGGCTAACCTATATGCTGACGTGACGCACACGTCAACACTTTTTTTATAATATTTAGTATCCATTAAAATACCAATTTTCCCCTCTTTCTACTTGATAAAAATATCAATGTGAAAAGACTAAAAAACCCTTGCACAAAACTTATAGAATTTTTATTTCTAAAGGTAATTTAGTCATTACACTATACTTAAAAAAATGAAAAGTCTAAACAACCCTAGATGCCAGTTCAATTTCTTTTGCTTCCAAGAGAAACATAATCATTTAACTGTGCAAAAAAGGTATGAAAAGACCTTATTATCCACTACAGCCAAGACAATTGTTTTTTGTTAGAAGATCATAATTTCATTGTCGTTGTCCATAGTGTCTATGAGCATAGTTTTGAAACCCGACCAGGTCATCGACCCGGTCAAGTGAGCGGGTCACTGGTTAGATGCGTTGACCCGGGTCAACAAAAAAAAACCTATAAAAAAAACACATAACTAATTACAATGCAACACTTACATAAACCAAATTTAAATTATAAACCAACAACATAAATTTAATTTAATATCCAAAACACAAACCAAATATAAATTCTAAAATATTTAAAACAAAACATCCAACAACATAAATTCTAAATCAACAACACATTCACTTTTGTTGAATGAACACATTAAGTTCTTCTGTGTCCATGGGAGCAAAATTTGGATCAAATGTCGATGGAATTGAGCCAATCTCGTCAACACCTAATAAATCATCAGCATGCTTCTTTGAAACTTCATCGTCACAATCATCTTCCATATCATTAACATTTATGACATCTACATTTCAAACACAATTAATAAATAAATATTATGTGTTCAACAAAACTTTATTTTAAATAATATTTATCACTAACTAATCAATCATTAATTACCATCATCTAAAGTATCTTGTATGGTCATAGTTGATAGAGCTTGGTGAAAACACTCTGCTTCTTCAGTTGTCAAAATTGACGGGTCATCCTCTACTACCCAATTTTCAATGTCACAAATTATCTCAACATTAATTGGATCATAATTTCATCCTTTCCAATAATTCATATATATTAAAAGTGAAGATAAACACAATATAAGTATTAATAATGTTACTAAACAAGATAAAATAATATTTAAGGAATTAGAGAAAAGAAAAATACTTTTATTTCAATCTTAGATTGCAGTGGACGTAAACAAGGTCATTAAGCCTTTGGTGCTCCAATCTATTTCTCTTCTTGGAATGAATATGTTCAAACATACTCCAATTTCTCTCACATCCCGAAGAACAACAAGTTTGACTTAACACTCGTATAGCCAACTGTTGTAGATTTGGAGCGCTGGTTCCATATGTCATCCACCATTCATCTATACAAAAAAATAATAAGTAAAAGGAGATTATGTCAAATAATATTTTTAAATATAAAAATTATATACCTGGAGGCATAAGGGTGTGATTATTTATTGCGGACACTCGATCAAAGTCATGTTCAGCATTCCTAAATAACTTCATCTCACTTGTAATCTTACTTTGCAATGGTAGATTTCCATGTGCATACTTCTCAAGAACATCTAAAAGTCCAGAAATGATGCTCATATGTTTATCCATTATATTTGCATCATATTGAAATCGAGGATTCAACCAAAATGCCGCTGCATAAAGATTTCTATAAAATTGTCCATCCCACCGATTATTGATAATGTTTATGAAAGGTTTCACTCTAGCCTTTCTCTTTTGAAATCTCCTCATCATTTCTTCTTTTGCATGATGAATAGCATCATACAAATATCTCATCGAAGGTCTATCATCACCATCAACCATTCGTAGAACTCGAATTAAAGGCTCACTCATTCGCACAATTATTGCACATTCTTCCCAAAACAGAGAGTCTAGCACACTCTCAACAAAAAATTTTCCTTTGCTATCTTCAGCATAAGCAGATGAGATCTATTCCCTAGATGTCACCATAGCTCTCAACTCATCTTTATGAGCTAAAATGCTTTGCAATGCAATGAAATTGATAGCAAAACGAGTAGGAGATGGACGAAGTATTTCTTTTCCTCCAGTGAACTTCCTCATCAAATACAATGGATAACAATGACTATAAATGTACGTTGTGATACTAGAAGCATGCTCAACAACACAACAAACCGACTGCAATTTACCAATGTCCTAGAGTATGAGGTTGATGCAATGAGCAGCACAAGGAGAGCAAAATATTGAAGGAAATTCTTCCATCAGTAACTTGCCAGCAACAACATAATTTACAGCATTATCAGTCACCATATGCACAATTTTTTCTACCCCAACATACAAAACAACCTCTCTAAACAACTGATACAACAATCTAACAGTCTTTGAGATATCTGATACATCCACGATTTTCAAAAAAACTGTTCCTTTAGGACAATATACTAAGAAGTTAATTAAAGTCCTCCTCTTCTGATCTGTCCATCCATCAGCCATTAATGTACAACCAGTCTTCTTCCAAATCTCTCAATAAGTTTCAACATAAATCTTGACTTCATCAACCGTTTTTGCCAAGTAATAACCATGAATAACATGCAAGTTTGGTCCTTTATAACCAGGACCCATGGCTGTTACAACATCTATGGCATGCTGATAATACACAAAATTAACAACATTAAATGGCACACATGCATCAATCATCCACTTCGCTAAAGCAAGATCACACCGTTCAACTGCTTCCTTCCTTTGCCAACAATTCTGAAGAGACTTTTGAGCACCAGGAGTTGTTCTCTGCATGAAATATGTCCCTAATGTTGCAGATTTCTTCTACTTTCCACAACTTGTAGTCGATTGTTTTACAGTGCTGGTGCTTTGAATCTTTTTCTTTTTTGTAACCTTCGGTGGTAACATATGTTTTTTAGTACTAACATCCTCATCATCCTCATCATCACCATCATCATCATCTTCTAAGTGCCTAATCATCATCTCTTCATGCTCCCTTTGTTATGCATTAAATGGATTGAATTTTGCTTGCATTTCTCTAACTCTATTTTTTTTTGTATCAGCATTTCCTTTAAGATTCAAAACCATTTGATGTCGAACATTAGGAGGACATTTGCGACATTGTTCAACTTCTCCTTTAGCTCCAGCTAAATATTGCTTAAATCGATTAATACCACCACCCGCAAATACTTTAGCACAATATATACAAACTAATTTAGTTTTTTTACACCCAACACTAAGTTTAGGAGCTTCTCTACAATGACCCCATGCCAAATCTGTTCTTCCTCTACTACTACTTGACATGGAAATTGCAGGTTGAGATGATTGGGTCATTGAAGGATCACTACTTGGAGTACAACCATCATGTGAAGACATTTTAAAGACCTAACATAATTTATAAGAGGGAATATAATTTCAAGCCAAATCACTTTGCAATCCATTAATTAGATTAACAATGACAGCCCCATCAATCACACATAACAGAAAAAGATTATGCTTTCCAGTAAATTTTGTCAAAGCTATTTTCTTATCCTGAACTAATAAAAAGCAACAAGATGTGGAAAATCAGCCAGCAGTCAACATGAGAAAGCATTGAGAAAGGAAAGTCTGATGCCACAGTAACTCTAGCAAAAGTTGATAATATCAACTAACTAATCAATGTCACAATAACTCCATGAAACACAGTTAACTAAACACAACCAGCTTAAATAAAAATCCAGGGAAGAATCAATGCCACAGTAACTCCAGCAAAAATTTACAGAAGCAAAAGCAGAACAAACACACCAACTTGCAGGCCAGCATATCAAAATCTCTACAACTTATGTTTGCTTAAATTTACAGTCAACTGTAAAACCAAACAAACATTACTAGCCGAAATATTTTAACCATAATCAATAATTCTTACAACAGTTTCAATCTCTGGCTATAATAGTTCTTAGAACAAAATAGTTTCAATCTCTGGCTATAACAGTTCCAGAAGCAAATGCATCGAACAAAACTAGTTTCCTCATCCATTTTCGACACTTCCTAATAGCAGAGGATTTATTACGCTGCAGAAAAGAAAAGAACAGAGAAACATACCTGAGGTTGAGATGACTGGGTTGCGAATGAATCAATGCGACTGAATCAACGAACAGCAAAATGATGCCATAACTGCAAGTTCAAAACACGGCCAAGAATAAAGAAAAAAGAGAGTGAAAGAAGAAGATTCGTGAACAGAAACAAGAGTCTAACCTTTTTCGCAGTGAAACAACAATGATCAAGACGTCTTCTGCTCTCCTCTGCTCCACAGCTCCTCATTGATTGAAATTGATCTTTTTATTAATTAGGTTTGCTCTGTGATCAATATGCCCAATTCTGCTTCATTGTTCTTCGTCGTTTAACACCTACCAATATAAAAAAAATAGACCGGGTCTCAGTTGGGTTTGACCGGGTGGCCCGGGTCTCGGGTCGACCCGCTGGGTCGACCGGGTTTCACCGGGCCAACTCTTGAGCGGGTTTTTTCCTCCATCCAGACCGGTCCCAGGCCCGGGTCGACCTGTCGGGCCGGTCCGAGTTTTAAAACACTGTCTATGAGTCTAGAGCTTGCTTCCAAGAGCAACGTGTTCATTTAACTATGCAAAAAAGTATGAAAAGGCCCTATTATCCCTACATTCAAGGAAAAGTTTTGTTAGAAAGAAAAAAAAATTAATTTCATTGTTGTTGTTCAGAAGTCTAGAGCTATAATATTTTGGCACTATTGAAATCTCCCTTTTTTTTTAGTTTTTGTTATTTATTTCAATTTAAAATATTAATAAATAAATATTTCATTAATATTCCATGATAAAAGGAACGCATACAAAAGAGATAAAAAAATATTTAGTTGAAAAAATAAAATAAATTTGCTTTGAGAGAATTTTAGAGAGAATTTTTATACTTTAAAAAAAAACAAAAAATAAAAAGACATGTCTCTTTTATTTCCATTAACTCTCGATAATATACAAAATTGAAAATAACCCTCCCATTTTAAAGCTTAAATCTTGTTGTATGGAATTCAAAATCAGGCATGCAAGTCAAATTTCCAAGGCGCTACTAAATTAAAATGCTTTGATCTAAAACCCTGCTTAAAGCCTGGGCCATGCCTGAGGAGCGCTTTTAACAACATTAGCTGCATATCTGGCCATGTTTGCATTCCTACCTTTTGTGATTTGGTTTGTAAGGCGGCAGTGGGCTGTCATGCACTTGTGCTTATCCTGAATTTGGCTCGATAGAATGCATGAAAAACAGACAACTTGTACGAAATGCTTGCGATGCATTTTCAATTTTTCATAGTCATTCGCTGATTTATTGGGATAATTTAAAATAATATTTTTTTTTATTTTTTAAATAAAAATTAAATTTTATTTTGAAATTAATTAGTTCATCTCACTCAGGTTTGATTAGATTAATTAAGTTAGATAAGTTACTTCAAATTAATCTTTAAAATACTTTGAAATAAAACTTAATTTAAACAAAAATTTAAATTAATATATTATTACATCGAGTTATTATACCAAACTAAATTTAATACCTATGATAATAGTTAATTTCTCTCTATATATATATCTACGATGATTATTTCATTTACAATAAGCTTAATAATAATAATTACAACTTGATAATTTTTTTTTACTAAATAATAGTATAGATTGTGTTTAAATAATTTATTATTTATTTACATTTCATGATTTAAAAAAAAATATTTAAAAGAAATGCCACATTAACTAATTACCCGGCCCATAAGGAAGCTTTTGTGAAAGATTTAATTACTCCCAGCATTATTCAATCAATCAATAAGAAAAAAAAAAAAAAAACCTCGAATATTGTAATTAAGAAAAGGAATGTACGTAAAAAAAGAAAGAATTGGAAGAAAGAAAGGAAAGACACTGCCAACTTGGTTATATTACCAATTGAAGCTAATTAATTTAATTATATGAAAAATTAACTAATTATACGCAAAATAAACCATCTTATATAGTCATGATCCATATGCAGACCACATCAACCCTAATTATATAGTACTTTATTCTTTTTTGTTCTTCCTACCTAGGCCTCCATCGATTTGTAAGGTACCCCAGAGACAAGCTCTAACTACAATAAAAAGCTCCAACAAAATCAATCTATCATTTTCCTCGTGAATGCTCTCTATTTGAAGCTTTCTTTCTCGTAAGAACATGCGATTTTTGGTGCAGAAACAGTTGTAATTAACAGATGCCAGGCATGTTGTTCCAATGGCAGGAAACCAGGGCCCTTCCACGGTTTGGAACTGCTTCTGTGTTGGAAGCACGAGTGAGTGAAGCATCTTCCTTAACGTCGGGGTCTCTGTTGTCATCAACAATATTAAGCCCACTGTATGGCATTCTATTGGAATTGCGTTCATTTCTGCTTTGACGATACCACTCTGGGAGTGGCTCCGACGATGGGAAGTTATTAAGCAGGCTGATGAAGTCATCATCCATGGAATTCAACTCCTGGTCAGCTGCTTCCTCGCTTGGTTTTGTCCCTGAGTAATGCAAAAGCAATTACATTTTCGTATGTATAATCATTAATAGTAAAAATGAACATAAAGGCTTAACACTTAAATAAACTCTTAAAATAGTTTTAAAAATTAAAAAAATAAAAGAAATATCCCATCCGAAGATTTTGTGCTTGATAATAAAAAATTTCAAGAATAGATTCAATTATTCAAGGCTTTATATAGTATCAAAATAAATAAATTACTAATTAATAACCTTCTCTAAAAAGTGAAAGAATAGCTAGCTAATTAATGCTACAGAGAGCTACTCATGCAAATTGGGTGAAATACCACGAGACAATTCAGTCACCAACTAACCAAAGATAACCATCATAATTACTGCTATGATACAGAGTATTTAACAGTAAACAAAAGAAATCCTGGATTAATAGTGAAAAATTAAAAATAAAAATAAAAACTTACATATATTTGAGGATTGAGACGAGCTCAAATCATCCCACAGTTTTTCACCTTCCTCCTTTACAGTACTATCCATCGCACGTTTCCCTTCGTTAGATGCCGGCAGCAAGTCATCACTATTTGATTTCCCTTTGAAAGATATAGTCTTAGCCTCCTGCAGCAAAGCATCCAACAAACCGCTATTGTTCATATTGCCTGCCATTCCTTGTTGGCTAGTTTCACTGTTACTGTAGCCATTGTTGTTGCTTTTGTTGGATGCCTCCTCGAAACAAGCACCACCACCCCAAGAAGTTGTCGGCCCTGGTGGTGTTTGGCCTGAAGGAATAAAGCCAATTGGCTGAACTTGACCCCCCATTATAAGTGAAGTAAAACTCATATTGCTTTCCATATCGGCATCATTGTAGAACAGTACTGATGGTGGTGTATTTATCGGGGCTGCTTGCCTAGTGGGGTTTTGACTGAATAGATTTGTAGAAAGAGGTGATTGCTGATACGACGAAACAGGAGGCAAAGACAGAGGTAAACAGCCATCGTTACTGTTGGTATTAGCAAACAGTTTTAACTGATGGCTCGGATTGGAGTAGAATGCAAGTGGACTAAGATGATTCTGCAAAGGGTTCAAGGGAGTTGCGAAACTATTGATGGGATCAAGGGGTGGAAAACAGAGATTGTAAGGAGATGAGGAGAGTGAGGTAGAGTTGGGTTGTGTTCGTCGGCCTTCCTGGTGGTGAAAGCGAACCGCAGCTGTTTTCGCTTGGAAATCTTGGGGGTATATAGGCAGACCAGCTCTTTGATGTCTTTTCATTCTGGTATTCCAATAGTTCTTGATTTCATTATCAGTTCTACCGGGTAACTGCCATAATAGAGAAAAGACATAATATATCAGAAGCAGAAAGGTACAAAGTACTTCGAAAAAGAGGTGGGGCTAAAGATAACTGGAGAGTGCAGAGAAAAAGAGGAAAAAGGGAAAAAAGACGGGCAAGAAATCATAATTTAAGCTCAAGAACATAAATGTAAGAGAAGACTTAATACATCATATTTAATTGGAGAAACTATCATTCTAGATGGCATTTGGTTCTAAAAAAAAAACTAGATAAAAGAAAAATGGAAAAAAAAAAATACAACTAATAACAAGGAAGGAAAAGGTCAAAGATGAGAAGGCATCATTCAAATGGTGGAGATGTTAAAAAAAGGCATGAAGCAACATGCACGAGTATATTTACCTGAGAGGCCATTCGAGCCCATTTATTACCATGTTTGGCATGAAGTTCGATGATGATTTTCTCTTCATCGGGTGTAAAAGAACCTTTTTTTAGATTAGGCCTCAAATGATTTGCCCATCTGAGCCTGCAACTCTTGCCGCACCTCATCAATCTGAAATTCTTTTGCACAGAATTCCAATTTCCTTCTCCATGTTTCTTCACGTACTCTATCAAGATGGCATCTTCCGCTACCGTCCATGGCCCCTTTTTCAAGCCTTGATTGAACCCTTTTGGAGCTGTAGCCTGTCCACTCTCCATCACTACTACTCTATCAATATTGTTGCAGTTCCTATTGCTCATCATCTTGGATGAATTTCCACACCATCAATACCACCACTAGCTGCTGTAGCAAGGCTGAAACTCTTTTGTTTTGTGGTTATGTTTGTGGAGTTGTTTGAGGGTTTAAATAGAGCTAAAATCTGTTTATGAGTCTTTTCATTACGCAATATTAATTGTCCTTGTGTTATTTTCCTTAATGACAATTGTATGTTCTCATTTGCATGCCTCTAATGTTTGCACTTTTATTATTATTAATTTGTTGTGCTAGTTCTCTCCTCTATTAAGACGTGTGAGAAATACAGGGAGGAGAGGAGGAAGTGTGAAATTAAAGTCCTTTACCCTTTTTAGCTTCTCTTTTATAAGAGTTTATGGATTTAGAGAGAAAGCTTCAGATGTAGAGAGAGAAAAAAAACTATAAAAAGAAATGTGTAACGTCTCGTGGATATGTGTTGAGATTAAATAGATAAAACAAAGTCCGTGAAAAAATTTGGACGTGTCAAATATATAATCTGATAAAGATGCTTATAATTTTCTATCCAACCATTGAATCGTGCTCAAACTTGATTAGGAGAGTCTAAAAAAAACTATAAAAAGAAACGCGTAACGTCTTTTTGATATGTGTAGAGATTAAATAGATAAAACAAAGTCCGTTAAAAGTTTGGATGTGTAAAATATATAACCTAATAAAGATGCTTATAATTTTCGATTCAATTATTGAATTGTGTTCAAATTCAATCAGGAAAATTTACAAGTCCAAAATAAAAGATTAATTAGCTATAGGGATCTAGAAAGCTTTAAAACTAGACACAAAAGATATTATTTTTGCTATTTTAATTATTTTTCTAGTTGATTTTTTATTTTAATTACTTTTTTTTTTACTTAGCTTTCAAACTTTTGATTGGGTCGGTTTTATTAGGTCAGTTTTATTGGTGTGTTATTATTTTATTAAATTATTAAATTATATATTTTTTAGAAAATATCAGAGTTTTTTCTATTTATTTTTCTACAATCTAGTACTATAATATTAAAGCTTAAGATCCTAGTTTCTATCCACACTACACGTTTATTCTTAGGGCTTGATTTTAATATAGGATTTTATGGTCTAATATAATAAATCATGTGTATTCTCGAAGTTTTTCTTCTTTTTCTTATTCTCAATATTGTTTAGCATTGCTTTTTATTATTATTCTAAGGGATAAATTTTACCTCTCTTTTTGGAAATTATAAGTATAAATCTGAATTAATATTTTCATACCTACATGGAAATAGCATTTGTAAATTCATATTCATAAAGATGCTTTGACAAGCATTAATTGGTATAAGTTTTCAGATTACAATTGTAATGATTTTGAAATGAGATATTACAATTGACAAGCATTAATTCGATTCTTTCAATTTTAAAAGAAAAATCATTATTAATAGCCAGTCTTAGACAAGTTAGTTCATTATAGTCATGATTATTTATTATCAAGGTCATTCTGGCAATCGAAGGTCTCATATGAATACATACTTTAATATCTAAAAATCATTAGCATTGTGAACAAATACCATTCGTCTTTGCATGTGTGTTTGTAATCCTTGTATTCATAAATATTATTTGACATCCATCTTCTAATGTAGTTTTTCAGAGATCACCACTAGAGAAATGAATTATACCTACAAAATATTTTGTACATGGAAAAGTTGTGTATCCATTGGTAAAAATATATCTGACGTATTAATGGTGTCGCTATTTAGAGTTACGTCGGTGATTTCACATCTATCGGTAATTTTATTGTTGATTTAATCAGCAGCAGTTAGACCAATGAAATATTATTATCAATGATAAAAACATGCGACGACCAATTTTTGTTAGTATATTGCTTAGTAAATATTACCAATGGACTTCCGACGAATGACCTGTTTGTAATACATCTAATATTTTCAACAGATACCTGACAAAATCACCGACAATCATGTTATGTTGGTCTATATAAAAAACCTTAGCAACTCTATGTAATTCTCCAAGAAAAATTGGCATGTTTTACCAATTGAATAACCGATAGAGTTTTATGTTCATCAGTGGTGTACTAAATTTTTTCTTATTGATATCAAAACAATTTAACATTAAACAACATTCAAGAACATTAAACAAAAAATTCAACTTGAATAATACATTTAATATTATTAATTTGACTTTAAAAATCAATAACAAATGTTTATAAACATTAAGAAGAGGCTGCAAATAGAAGGGGGGAGTCTTGTTGATATTTATAAGGGAGAGGTTAATGATTGGGCATGTATGCAATCATCTCCTCTCATTGCTGCCTTTTTTTTCCCTTCAAACTTTGTCAGAGCACCAATTTGTTGTTCAACGGCTCGTGATGGCTGACTTGTGCTAAATTATGGGGTACCTACAGTCGAGACACTACACCTCAACCTCATATATCATGCTAGAGTCATAAAGATACCATAAACTCAATTCTTATGATGTCTCCTAGTTGCTCCAGCCTTCAACCACCTCCTTAATGGCTCGTGATGGCTGACTCGTGCTAAATTATAGGGTGCCTATAGTCGAGACACTACACCTCAACCTCATATATCATGCTAGAGTCATAAAGATACCATAAACTCAATTCTTATGATGTCTCCTAGTTGCTCCAGCCTTCAACCACAACTCCAAATTTTATTTTGGATAAGTTAAAGGGTCCTTCATATATTTGACGTGCATTCTGGCATTATATTTTTCCTACATAATAGAATAAACATGTCAAAGTTATGGATAAAAAAATATTAGCCCAAACAATGTACAGAAGGTTTAAAAATTGACTTACAATAAACACTTCAACTCAATTGTTCATGAACTGTTGCATCTTTTTTTTTGTCCTCCTTTTGTATATGTGTTTACATGTATAACTTCATCAGAGTTAACTCGCATCCAAGCTACGTAGCCTGCAAAATAAATCCATAAATAAACAAAGGAGAATGCATAGCATATCAACATTAGATTCCAAGAACTTAAAAGAAATCAAACCTCGATGAGAGAGAAATTGTCACTTGGAATTGAAAATAAAAATACCATCTTTATAATTTTGATGCAATTGTATTTAAAATCATAATGATAATATAACACTCGTGCATTGTTGTGGGGAACTCTTTGGCAGGGTTGTTAAGATCTAGTTTAACAAGTTAACCTTAAAAGTTAAAACCTCTCGACTCGAATCCTTACATAGCTTGAGTTTCAAATTAAATCGTGTGGGAGAAATTGATCAAATATTCGACTTAGCGAGTTTAAAGACCACTCAAATGACTAATAAAAACTTTGTTTGACTTAAAAAAATTTCAAGACAAAATTGTTATTTCTTTAATATTGAAATGATGATATCTTGGATTGACCCAAGTTAACTCGTGAAACTTGCAACTCAAGTCATGGATCTTACTGAGTTTAATAACTTTATTTTTTAAAACTAATTTTTTTCACAATGTGATAAAAAAAGACACTCATAGAAAAGCAACCACATAAGATAAAAAAAAAAAACCGATCATGATCGGTTGTAAAAAAAAAACACTTGCTAATTTTATTTAAAAAAACTACTATAATTTTATTCAAAATAAAGTAAAAATCAAATGGTATTAAATAAAACAATATCTAAAATCTATTTTTAATTAATTTAAAATTTTAATAAAATAGTATATTTTAAATTAATTAATTTTAAAGAAATTTCATCTTAATTTAAGGGGGGGAAATAGGTTAGGCATGCGAACCCGGGTAGCCCATCATGCTTGGCCCATCAAAATAAGGGGAGGTGTGTTGGTCTAGTAGCCATTCTCATGCGTCTAGGCTTTTTTTTTTTTTTTTTAAACACATTGTTAGCCTAATTTTTTTCAAAAAAGAAAAAGTTGGTGACACATTGTCTTTTTGCCCAATTTCCGGTTACCGAAGAGGTGGTTGAAAAATTAGGTTGTGGTGTTTTGAACCCAAAAACCAATCTTTAACCTATTTTCATATGAAAATACTTTTAAAAAAACACTCTAATAACTTCAATAAATTGATTTTTAAACTTGAAAAACCCTTAAATCAATTAAAAAACACAAAACTAAATTGGAAAAAAACTTTTCATAGATTAATGTACTTTGTTTACAACATGAAAGCCCAAAAACACATTTTGTGGCCCTCATATTGCCAATAGAAATAATTTAACACCAAACTTGGCTTTTTCTTTTTTTGTTAATAGAATCTTGTCAACCAAATGTTTACTCTCTTCTCCACTAGTTTTCAACAACGATCTTTATCCTTCCTCATATTCAGGGACTAATATGTAAAGAAAATGAAATGCATAATTAAAAAACTAAAAGAACCAAAAAGGTTGTAAAAAATCTTAATGAGTATTTTTAGAAAAGGCATTGACAACATAGTAACAAAAAAAGGGTTGCATGTTTGTTTTATTGTCAAATGTGGTCCTCAAAAATTCAATTTTCATAACCAACAAAATTGAGTCTTGTCTTGCCAAATTGAATACGAATGTAATGGTAGAATATCTTTACGACACTTTAAAAATCATATAAAAAGCTATTTAAAATAAATTATGAGCTCAAAATTTCATTTAATATAGTTTGTAAGGATAAAATTGAAAATAATTAGGAGATCATAATAGAAGTTGCTCAAAGGAAAAAAAAAATTGCATTGTTCAAGTGAATAATGTATTGTGAGGGAATCCAAATTTTGTCATTTATCGTTTTTACGTTGGTTTCTTCTTTTTTTTTTCTTATACTTTTATTAGCAAAAAAATATTTTTTTAAATAAAAAAATTAAATATTTTCTCTTCAATTTACATTACAGACAAAAAAATTCAATTAGTAAGTAGCAAAAATCACGTATCACATGTAATTCTTTTGTCTTGTTAGACATTCTTGATTGATTGACACTAGTGAAATCCGTTTTGCTTTGGAGAAAACTTCGCTGCCTGGTCAGCGTTACGCTGCCAGTGTATTAAAAGCCGTAAAAATAATATAATACTGCCAAGTCGACGTGGAAAACTCTTTAATAAGGTAATTAAATTTGGATCAGGGAGTCTTTACTCAATTTCTTACTTAATCTAATTTTAAATTAAATCATATAAAATTATTTAACGAGGTTAAAAATAAAAATCAATGATGAATAGTAAAATAATAGTTTAATTTTAAACAAAAATTAAAAATAATATTTAAAAAAAAACTATTAAAATAATATGGATCGACCCATATTAACCTGGATTAATCCATCAAACTTGCAACACAAATCATGACTCCAATAGCTTCCCTAACTCTGATTTTAAGTTTTATTTTTTACTTATAAGATAAAAATATAAACACCCCCATTTTCAACTGTCTGTGCATCTAAAATCACCTCATAATATATATATATATATATATAAACAACATTAAATCAATAAAATGGTAAAAATAATATTTTTCACTAAAACAAAAAAATTGAAAAACAACAAAGACCAAAAACAAAATTTTCCAAACTTCTATAGGAAAAAAAAACAAAAAACAAAAGGCGCTGAACAAAAAATTGTGTTAAGAAATTCATTTTTGCCTCATTCTCAAATTTGGTATCCATTTTTTTTAATACCACTAAAACTGAGATCCATTTTGCAAAATTGATTCACATTTTGATAACCATATACAAAGCAAATCAAAATAATTCTTGAGGCTTAAATCCAAAACAACAATTTGTCTGATAAAATTAAAAAAAAATGATAATTAAGGACTTAAATAAAACAAAACAAAACAAAAAAGGACTAAAAAAGCATTACTGTGATTCATGGTTTTTGTGAGACAGTACACAGTGAAAATACCATGCCAATTAGTTTTTTTTAATTTTAATTTAATTTTAACATACTCATTTCTCTTTCAAGTTACAAATCTCTGAAACTGACATCAAAATATCAGCTTGCTAAGAGCTCAAGACAATGATGATCATTGAACAGGTATTTTGCTTTTCATCACCCTGGCTATGTTTTTATTTCCCATTTATTTATTCATTTGAAATGGGATTTCACTTGTGTATTCAACACAGGGCCTGTAGGATTTCTAAGTTCAAGTTACTAATAGCTCAACGACGATTCTTTTTTCACAAATGCAAATTTTCTAAAGTCAGTAACCCCAATGGCCAAGTGTGTAGGTAGTGGAATTGATGATCAAACACAGGGTGTTCTAAATAAGATCAACCAAGCATGTGAAGATCTGCATTCATTCAGCACAGCTCAAATCAGAGACATCATCAAAGAAACACTTTCAAGGAAAATATCTACCTGTTGATCATATGCCCCGAGCTATCGGTCATTGGTGCTGCAAACTGTGGATGCAAGTGCTCTGTTGAATGGGTTTTGAGTAGAATGATTGAAGGGCAAAAACAAAGGGTTGCCAAACTTCTTCTAGTTAAAATTAATCGAGATAAAACATGCATAAAATGTTTTGTCTGTCAAGTTGTAGAATATACGGATTAATACATGAGCTAAAGCTTCTCTCACTAAAGTAAACCTACAGACTGAGATTTAGGTTTCAATAAACATAATCTTGCTTCATTCTGTTAATGCTCAGTACTGATCGATGCACCTACTCAAAATTTAGGTTGGTCTATCAGAGAAAATAAAGCTGAGGAGTTGAACTAAATTCTGTGGTGCAGTTTTCAGACTTCTCATTGTTTATACTTGGAGAATTAAAATTTATTGTCAAGATTTTTACTAATATGAAGTTCTCTCTCTAATTATTTGCTTTTATTTCTGATAAAATCAACAAAATATATTACCAAATTGGCATTTTCTGTTTCATTCCAAGAGAGCTCAATTAGCAAGGAGCAATTCTAAAAGAATGTAATTTCTATAGATATCTTTACAGAATTTTGGGAATGGAACTGTAAAACCCATTATAGTGCTGCCGTAAACATTAAGAAATTACAGTGACAGAATTACAAGAAAGATCCACATAAGATGATAGTAACTGTGAACAAGTCATGAATACCTCTTTCACAGCCGATTAGGAACAAGGAACAAAGAGTCTTTAGTATCTCCACCTTGAGACATCACCATCAAGCAAACAGATGAGAAACCAGCGACGTACCATTTGAACTCATTTTCAATTTGGATGCCTTAACAAATTATCACAACATATCTTTGATGAAATCAAGGTTTAGGGTATCCCGAACAATAAGAAAAAATCCAAGGGTAATAACAAGCACGATCCCGGATGACATAATCCGCTGCTCTATTTCTAAAGGGAGCTTTCTCCCACCCCTAGCTGCTTCTATGAGAATGAAGGCCAGGGAGCCCCCATCCAAAGCAGGTAATGGAAGGAGGTTTATCACTGCAAGATTAATATTGAGCACAGCTGCAAATTGGTAAAGTCCATCAATATTTGACCTTGCAACTTCTGCACCAACAGCAATTATAGCGACTGGACCTGATACCTTGCTTGCTGATTGAGAGAAGTTTGAAAAAGTTTGTTTCAAGCTATCCACCACATTGGATGAAAGACCCCAAAATTCTTCTCCAGCAAAATTAAATGCCTCGAAGATGTTCTTAGCTATAGCCTTGGTAATCTTTACATTGTTTGATAATTGAACTCCAATTTTACCTGTTCCATCAAAACTCTCATCCGGGGTGACACCAATTTCAAAATTCTGTTCCCCCCTCTCAACCTTAAGCAACACATTCTTGTTAGGACTACTCTTAATGACATCAACAACCTCGGACACTGCATTGGGCCCAGTTTTAGGCAAATTCGTTCCATTAACAGCAAGAATTACATCGCCGGGAAGCAACCCATCACGGGAAGCAGCAGAAAAGGCTTGAACTTCAGGAACAAGCACCCCAGGAAAGGCCTCTTGCACAGGCAAACCAACTGATAATACTTGAGCAAGGATTATAGCATAAGCAAAGATGATATTGGCAATAACACCAGCTGATATCACTATCGTTCTATCCAATATCGGTCTATTCTTAAGCAAATTCTCATCATCTACTGGTATGTCGCTCTCCGGATCATTATCAGGAAACCCCACAAACCCACCCAAAGGAAAAGCTCTAATAGAATATTCAACGTTCCTTGCATTAAATTTAGCTAAAATTGGACCAAACCCAACAGCAAATTTACTTACATGAATACCCTGTAGATAAGCAGCAAGGAAATGACCACCTTCATGAACAACAATAATGGCTGTCAACACTCCAACTGCCTCTAAAACAGATTCAAAGTTCCCTAAGTCAAATCCAGAGACAGCCCATGACCTAAAGTCCAACCTTTTCCCAAGAGGGCATCTGGTGAAAAGGGGAGTCTTGGAGTGAAAATTGAGGTTTGATGAATAGCAAAGCGAAGAGGAAAGAGGTTTAAAAAAATGGGTGGTTTTGCGCTTTAATGAGGATGACTCTAAAATGGGTGACTTTGAGTTAGAAAATCTAGGGAGAGAAGATGAAGGGGAAGGGGATAGAGAGGAAGATAAGCTTATTAGCATGGCTTCTTGATTGGTGTTTGCTTTAACAAGGGAGGGTTTAGGCTAATGGGAGAAGGAGATATGGCTAAAAGGGAAGGTAGTGGCTGTAGATAATTCATATTTCTTGAGTTTGTGGAGGGGAAGTAGAGTGATAATTTTGTCTTCATTCCACGCAAGTGATGCGTTTTGCTTGCGTGTTTTGTATTCTTCTTGGTGTAAGACGCAAGACTTCTAAATTGATATTTTAAAAAAAAAAATCTCGATATTTAAAAGTTCATTTCATCCTTACATATCCGGTAAAGTTAGGTCTATTCATTATGGGTAAAATTCTTCGGTGATGGTATATTTTATTTATAAGATTCGAATTTAAATTTTATTTAAAAGATATAAGTGTTAAATTACTTCAACCAACCGTTATTAGTTTTTAAATTAGAATATGTAAGATGCATTGTTTTTATAAATATTTTTTATTTTGAAAATATAATAAAATATTTTTTTATTTTAAAAAAATTATTTTAAAATAAGTATATTAAAACGATTTTAAAAATAAAAAAAAAGTAATTTTAAATAAAAAAATTAAATTTTTTTAAAACAATATTTAAAATGCAATTCTAAAAACACCAGAATACCATTCCGGAGATCAAGTCAGGGTCCGTAGAGGTCTCGGACAACTTTGAAACAACCAAGGTTTTTCCTTGGGTTTGCCTGTTGTTGTGGTAATGGCTAGAAATGGATATTCTCGTATATTCATTCTTTTATATTTATAATTTTATTTATATTAAAAAAAGTATTTATATTTTATATTCATATTCTATTTATTATTTATTGAATACTAAATATATATATATATATATATATATAGAGAGAGAGAGAGAGGGGGGGTAATACTATTGTATATTTTTTAGTTAGATTTGAATAAAATTTTAGGTTTTTTTTATAATATTTATACCTTATGTAAGAATTTTGAATATACATACCCAATTCAAAATAATTATTATACAAAAATATTAATAATTCAAATGGTTTTAAATAGATATTCATCATATTCAAATAAAGTTGTAATCCTTCTTGTTCATAAAAATTTAAAGTAATTTTTTAATTAATCCAGTGACTAATTATTTTCAAAAGTGTTTTTAAAAAAAATTAATTTTTTTTTTATTTTTTATTTATTTCAAATTAATATTTTTTTTAGTGTTTTCAGATCATTTTGATATGCTGATATCAAAAATAATTTTTAAAAAATAAAAAAAATATTATTTTGATACATTTCTAAGTGAAAAATACTTTAAAAAACAACCGCAATCACACTCCCAAACATATCTGGATGGGGATTTTTTTACTTCATGCCAAAATTGTTTTCTTTAAATGCTTGATGACTTGTTGAAAACATTTTGATTTATGTGATTATAATATGAAAAATAATTAGGAAATTTCCTATTCTCCTACTGTTGCACCTGTATAACTATTTCTCTACCTACTTTAATTTACCACCACACATACGCGCGCGCACTAAAATCTTTTTTATCTTTGTCTTTAAAATAATATCTTTCTCTCAATTTTTTTTATTTTTTTTTCTAACTCTTTCTTGTTATTTTAACCTCGTCAAATAAATTACAGATATAAAATATTAAAAGTACAAGATAAAACATAATCTTATAAGAAAATATAGAAAAAAAATTAGGAAAATATTTTACCGGGAGAAACTAGTTAAAAAAAAAAAAGGAATATGTCGTAATAGGTTGTACTCTAGGATTTTAATTTCATGATATTTATTGTGATATATATATATATATATATATATATATATGATAAACAACTATATAAGAGATAAAACTAATGAAATGGGAAAGGACGCGAAAAAAATTTGCTATGCTCAAGAAGAATTAATAGTGTGTAGAACCAACTGTGTCTATTTAACATTGTGTTTGCTTTTAATTATTTTTAAATTGTTTTTCATTTTTAAAAAATTTAATTAATGTTTTTTAAAATATTTTTTTGATAATAATATTAATGTGTTAATAACAAAAATAAAAACAAATCTAAAAAAATCATTTTAATATATTTTTAATCAAAAACTATTTTTAAAAATACCCTACATCATAATACCAAACTTAAAAATTAAAATTTATGCTGTAAAAGAGTTGAGTCTATAATTTCTTATTTTTAAAGTAACAACTTGAAATTAGAAAATTAATTAGTCATCAGACAGTTGATTGTATGTATGTTAATTATATATCTATATATACCATTTCTTTGAGATTTGCATGTGCTTTCTTTAGTGTAAATATCTTTTAAAAATATTAATTAAAATATATTTAAATAATAATTTTTTAATTTTTAATATCAGCACATCAAATCATTAAAAAACACCTAAAAAAAATTAATTTTATTCTTTTTAAATCAAATTACAGAGATGCCTTTAATCGGATAGAATTGGGATGGCTTTGCTACTGACCAAACAACAAGACATGATTCGATGTTACTTTTCCTGAACTATGGAAAAGAAGTTGCAAGGTTTCATGGATAGATAATTTGAAGCTTAAATTATATATTTTTAAACATCATGGATATAAATTCATAATTATTAAATTTAACCCCACTCGGCGAGTTATTCGGAAACCAACAATTTGAATTCTAATCCAAGTTGAATTTCTAGTTAATTAAAAAAATATTAACTCGATAAAATATTGTTGACCTTATTGGTTTTTTATTAATCTAATTTTGTGGTCAAACCCTATCCAAACTTGATTTGATCAATTCTAAATATAACAAAACAGCATTATTTTAATTAAAATAATCTATCCTAATTGATCCAATAGCCTAATAACCTAATATATTTCCCAACTTGATATTCGAGTATTATGTAAATCCCTGAATAAAATTCAGAAAACTAAGAATTAATATATATACTAAAATATGTATTCAATTAATTTTCAAGACATAAAGAATGAATCACTTCGGGATGAATTAATCTCAGGTTATACATGTATAATGATGGGGGGGGGGAAGAGAGCAAAGTACAACATTGAAAACTGATATAGATTCGATGTGCTAAGAAATAAAAATTGGACTTTAACTTGTCATTACATGTTTAATTCGAATTTTAATAGAAGCATGCGAGGAATACCAACTTGTGATATCAACTAAGGTACTTTTTTCTATAAGTAGTGTGAAATATATGTGAGGTGTCATGAACATCTAGACTTTGCTCGAAGCCAGGGGAAAAAAATGTATAGGTTTCATGTGAGCTGGAATACCAAACCCAACACTAATGCTATAATATCTTTTAAGAATCCAGCATGTGGGAGACACTAATGTTGATGTAGATTGGTTTACAAATATTAATAAAGACTTATTACATGTTTCAAATAAGGTAATGGCTTGGCCCAAGATAAAAACATTGGAAGAGGCATTTCAGTATTGATTTTAAAACTTTCAATGAAGTCAGATTTGAAGAGCCCAATGAAATATTAAAAAGAGGCCTTAGTACAAATTATCCATGTGCAAGAGAAGCCCAATCCAACTTTATTTGGGCCATGACGTTTCAGCAACAAGGGTACCAATTTTCTAAATTTTCGACCAGCCTTGTATTTTTTATGTTTCTATGTGTTTTATGGATTCCTAATTAGTTTTGGACTTCCTATTATATATGAAAACATTAATTATTTTCTTTATGTAATAGGATTTATTATTTTGTTTCTTTACTTGTTAGGTGAGAAGAAAACATACCAAAGAAAACAAAAAAAATCAAGCTAACTTAGAAAACAAAGTGGAGGCAAAGCTTCCTAATTATACAAGGAGGTTATTATAGCAACTTCAATTGTGTTTTCTAATATTAGAAGGGTCTTAAGAGGCGGTAAAAGAAGGAAATTAATACCAGCAATTACTTTTCTTTTTTAAAAAAAAACATAAGTCTAAAATCAAAATCCTATTACAACTTGGAAACATCATGGACACCTTTCTTTTAGTTTCTAGGATTAATGGGTTGCATGGAAGGCTATAAATAAGCTTTAAATCAGTTCTTTTATTTTTTTTTTTCCTTCTCTTCTTCTCACAACATAACAAAGATTTAATATTATGGGCTTTATTTTATTTTGTTAGCAATTGCCCAAGGTTTATTTAGACTTAATTAATACTTTGTTTTCAACTAGGATCCAAGGCTTGTTTGGATCAGGTTATGAGTTTTAGTTTAAGGTTTTGGGGTCAATTTTGTAATAGGAACAAATCAATCCACTAAGGTTAATTTTTTTCAAAAACTATTTAAACACATGTAATCTAAATTTCGACAGTCATTGATGAATAATATTTCTGAATTTTTCAATTTTAACGTGTGAGAGTAATTTTTGCATTTTTCGGTTCTTGAATGAACTAAATCTGACTTATCGAAGATTAACCAGCTTCGTGATGTCATTCAACTTCATTTCAATAATGTTGGTGCCTTGGGGTAAATTCTCATTGTGTCACACTCCTCCTACAGACCTATTCAGCTATCCAGAATCAAATCTCAATCTTGATTGTGAATTGTGTGACCATGTGATCATGAGATTTGCATCACGCGCACTTTGAGCGACGCATATAACGCTTCCTAGTGGTTAAACATGTCCATCTACCATGTAGTTAGATGTGCCACTGCGTCCTTTTTCAGTTGGTATAGCGTGTGTCATTAATGGTTGAGTGGTTTGTTGTATATGAGTTTTTTTCTTCTTTTCTCTCTCCATCCCTAAAAATTGCAGATTGATCTTCTTTGTTTTTTGTATATGTGCTTTGGTCTTTGGTCTTTTAATTACTTATTTTTGTCCTTGACTCTAATAAGAGTTTTATTTCCTTCAATCTCAATTTGTAATATATTATGCTTTTAAAATTGCAGATTGATCTTTTGATTCATGATTTCTTTAGTTGAACCTTATATAAAAGTTTTGTTTTCTCAATTTTGCATTTCAATTCAAGTTTATTTAATTTTATTGTTTTCAATTTGGTTCTCAATTTTTATTTTTTTCTTTTTTGTTGGAGTTATTTTTCTCTTTAATTTAACCCTCCAAATAAAACTTTGGGTCCTTTTTTTCTTTTAATTTCTTTTTCTTTTTCTTTTCCTCTTTCCTTTTGTATAAGTATTATTTATTTTCAATTTAGTCCTTTAATTTTCATTTTTCATATATTCTATTTTATATTTTGTCTTTAGTCTTTGGATTTCTTTTTTTTTTCCTTAACTCTTTTTTAAAACTTTTATTGGTTTTTAATCTCACCCTTCAATCCAAGTTTATTGTGTGTTATTTTTTTTCTTTATTTTTTTTCTTTTTGTTTGAGTTATTTTTCTTTTCAATTTAACCTTCCAATAAAAAAAAATAGTTTCCCCCTAATTTATATTTTATTTCAATTTTCACCCTCATTATTTTAATTATCATTTTTTATTTTAAATCCTTTTGTTTTTTTTTTCAAGGTATCGTGATCTTTTTTAAAAAATATATTTGATAAATATCATTGTTTTTTATCATTTAATTAAAATAAAACTAACTCATTAATCTCACTCGGAGTTATAACTCAAATCGTTAATATCATGTATTTCTTTAAAACATGTTTCATCATCTAGATATTACTAGTTGACATGCCCGCGCGTTGCCACGGGCTTATGGCATGCTTATGCGTTGTCATGGATTTGTAAAAAAAAATCATAAAAAATTTAAAAACAATATATATGGAGAAACACTATTGCAATCCAAAATGTTTTCAAAAAAAATTAAACTACAATGTTAAATTCTCAACCAGCTTAATATTAAAGAAATAAAATAGACAAAGATAATTTAGAAACAAATTCAATAAAAAAAGGAAAACAAATCAGGAAACACTGCAGCAATCTATAGTGTTTTGTGAGGAAATATACAATTGTAATTCACAACCAACTCAATATTAAAAAAATAAAATCAATAAAGATAATTTTAGAAAAAATCATACAAAAAACGAAAGGGAAAAAAAACTATGCAGGAAAACACTGTAGCAATCTATAGTGTTTCATAAGAAAATCTACAGCTGTAATTTTCAACCAACTCAATATTAAAAACGATAAAATCGATAAAGATAATTTTTAAAAAAATTATAACAAAAAAAATCATGTGGAGAAACACTTTAGCAATCAACGGTGTTTTAAAGAAAAAAATTACAAAGCTAAATTTTCAACCAGCTCAGTATAAAAAAAATAAATTCAACAAAGATAATTTTGGAAAAAAAAATCGATAAAAAAACATGTGGAGAAACACTGCAGCAAGAAAAAATCATGTAGGGAAACACTGTAGCAATCCACAATGTTTTGTTTTCAAGAAAAAAACTACAAAGCCAAATTATCAACTAACTCAATATGAAAAAAAACTAAAATTGACAAAGATAATTCTAGAAAAAAAAAATAAAGAAAAAAAACCATATGAGGAAACACTGTATCAATCAATAGTGTTTTAAAAGAAAAACTACAAAACTAAATTCTCAACCAGTTTAATATTTAAAAAATAAAATCGATAAAAATAATTATAAAAAAAACACAAAAAAACAAAAAAACAAAAAAGACAATTTTGGGAAAAAAACAAAAAAGCAAAAAAAAAAATAAAAAATAAAGAAAAAAACATGCGAGAAAGCTAAAACTAAATTCTCAACCAGCTCAAGTTAAGGCACCTGTTCAAGCTCATTTTGGAGAGCTCGATAATTTTGTTGGATTTATCAGATGTTACGGTATGCCGATTTCTTTAGAGTTTGTTAACGCTAACTATCATCTGCTACTTTCAATTTTACTTAGAATTATCAACTTGACCTTGCCTGTGAACTTGAGAAAAACTGCTTTTTGTACTTTTTATATTCCATGTTGGGTACATAAATTTACAGCTTCAAATTCCTCTAAGAATGAGAGCTCACTTGCAGGTTCCAAGTGTGGGTGGTAATCACACTCTCAAACTGTAGCACTTGAAGGTGCACTTCAAGTAATTGAACACATGTAACCGTGGGAATTTTATCTTGAGTTATTAATATTACTGTTTTTTTAACTGATATATTGACCAAATTTGATGTTGTTGATCTTCCTTATTTGAATTTGAAGAATAAAATGAAAAACGCGTCAAGAAATACAAGGAGAGATGCATTACTGAGATAAACAGAACAGGTGAACAATGAAAGCTTGCATCTGAATCCTTAATAACTATTGTAAATTTGCATAAGAAGAGGGAGCTTCATCATTTTTCCTTCTCGGTCTTTTTTCTTCGTGTACTTTTTTCTCATAGTGCAGTTAGGCCTGTAAATTGCCTTAAATCAAACTTAGGCAGTTAAGAAAATCAAATGTCAGATATGTTGGTTTTACAATACATAATATCCCAACATTATGAACTTCCCTTTTTAACTATTATGAGTTTCTAAACTTGCAAAACAAAACGAACTATTGTTTTTAGCTCAGTCTGCAACTGCAAGAACTGCGAGCAAACGATTCCCAATTCCAGAGTGGGAGAATGCGATGAAAGAGGTCTGCAAACTTCATCTGATATCCTCACCAAGCTCACATGTTAGACATATTGACAAGAACTAATTTAGCAATCAAATATTACAAATTAAAAAAACTAGAAATTAGGAATAAGTTTAGGAAAGATTTTGGTATATTTCTATTCTTAGTTTTCCACCCTTAAACAAGATTGTTATTGTACATATATATATATATATACAAGTTCTATGCAATAAAGAAAGAATATTGTGAATTGATACAATCAATTATCTCTAAACTACCCAAACATTGTTGACATGGTATCAGAGCTACTGATCCAATTCTAAACCTTTTTCAAATCACAAATAACCTAAAACAATGGCATAACCAAACTAACCAAACCATGCTCAGATTACAACCATAAATTTCAGAACCAACACTCAAACCAACTTTACCCAAAACCCCGACCTGCCAATTGTCGTCCCTAGAATCAAACTTAATGGTCAGAATTATGAACTATAGTTACAGATCATGGAATTGTTCATCTCCGACAGAAACAAACTTGGATTAATCACCGACAAAATCAGACAGCTAGTACTTACCGACCCAACATATAGAAAATGGAGAACATAAAATGCAATTGTTAAAGGTTGGATTATCAATTCCCTAAACCCAGATTTAATTGGGAATTTTATCAGATTTCCTATAACTAAAGGTGTTTGACACGTCATTGCCACAACCTACTTCGATGGAGGAGATAATGTCGAAGTATATGACCTAAGATGAAAAGTTAGTCGAACCACACAAATGAGGGGTTCTCTAGAAGACTACTACACTGGCTTACATTCTCTTTGGCGAGAGATCAACTACAAACGCCCAAATCCCAAGACATGCGATGAGAACATACAGAAATACAACATATTAATTCAAGAAGATCAAATTTATACCTTCTTGGATGGTTTGGATGATCAATTTGATCAGACTCGCCAATACATTTTTTAATAGATCCCTTTATCATTAATCGAGCAAGCATTCGCTCAAGTGAGAAGAGAGAACACCAGACAAACCGTGATGATGGAAAAGGAAAGGGGAGATAGTTTTTGTTTACTAACAAGAGGCAGAGACAAGAACTGGGGTGAGATGACAAGGGGAGGCATGGTTGAACTTAGGACTACAAAATGACAAAGCCGTCAAGAATGGTGTGAATGACAGGACAACTAATGAAGGATGGAATGATTTCAACAGCCTCACTCTTACAAGCCCGGACAGACAGGCTAGACCTGGTTGCAACTCGTCCAAACCATTTTTTGGCCTATCATCATCTAAAAAACAAACCCTTCGGCCCAGGTCTGGACCACATGGGCTGAATTCCAGCAAGCCATTTTTTTCTAGACCGAGAGCCTATGAGGGTAGGTGCACTTATTATGGAGGAAATAATATGTGTTTTCAGCTACACGGGTATCCTAAGTGGTGGTATGAACTGAAGGGAAAAAAAGATGAATGAAATGGCCATGCAATATTTGTTACTAATATAGATCCAAACACACTTATGCCACTCGACAATCAACCTCAGTCTACAACTCAAGACCCAGGTATTATTGGTTCCACAAACTTAGTATCCGATGGTGAACATGTAAACAATTGGATTATTGATTCAGGGGCGATAGATCACATGACCTATGATCATAATGACTTTAAAACAAAATCAGTCCCTCGACAGAAGGCCATATCAAATGCTAACGATGATATATATCTGGTAACAGGGGAGGAACCGTGGAATTATCAACCATATTCACTCTTCCTGGTGCTCTTTTTGTTCCTTCACTCTCCACTAACTTACTATCAGTAGGGTATGTAACAAAAGATTTAAATTGTTGCGTACTGATGTATTTCTCGTTTTGTTTTTTTCAGGAAGTTCTCACGAAGAATATTTTTTGTCATGGTACTAAGAGGGGATGGTTATATTATGTGGATGATTTGGACCTTGGAAAAGTTCATTCCACCCAATCATCACAGCGACAAGGACAAGACATTTGGTTATGGCATTATCGGTTAGGACACTCATCATTCAGCTATCTACAACATTTATTCCCTACTTTATTTGAAAATGTATTGCTCTCTAGTTTCAAATGCAAGGATTATATCATGGGTAAAAGTTATCGAACAAATTACCCCATTAGTTATAATAAATGCAATGCACCATTTGAGATTATTCACTTTGAGTTATGGGGTCCTGCACCTGTTATGACTACTGCTGGCTTTACATGGTTTGTCACCTTTATTAATGATTGTACAAGGGTCTCTTGGGTTTATGTGTTGAAATATAAGAAAGATGTCCTACCATCTTTTCAAAAATTTATCACCCTTATATAAACTCAGTTATATATGGGCATTAAAACTCTTCAATCTGATAATGAAGGCGAATGTATTAGCCAAGAGTTTAGACAATTTTGTGATAGCAAGGGCATCATACACTATATTACTTGTCCACATACTCCTCGGCAGAATGGAATTGTTGAATGGAATAACAGACACATACTAGAGACAGTACGGACCATTATAAGAGCTATCTATATACCCCAACAATAGTCGCATGATGCCATGGATACATTTGTTTATCTTCTCAACCACATGTCATCCCGAGTATTTAATTTTCACACACCACTCCAGACTTTGGAATGGTATGTTAAACTTTCAACATTCCATATACCTCCATAGATTTTTTTTTTGTGTTGTATTTGTACATGTTCCAAAGCACCAACAATCCAAGTTGGATCCATGTGTTGTTCATTATGTCTTTCTTGGCTATGGTTCTCATACAAAAGGATACTAGTGTTATGATCCCTTCACACGGAAACTCTGTTACTATGGATGTAACCTTTCTTGAGACTGAATATTTCTTCAATGAACCATCCTCGTCTGTTCTTCAGGGGGAGAATAGACATGAACAACAAATATGGGATTGGGTTCATCTTGACCATACTCAAACAGAACTGGTGATTACTGAGCAGATCAACCACACCGACTTACATACTCAAGCCACATCGAATAACCCCTTCTCCAATATACAACACGACCAAAATCAGAATCGTAGGACAATCTCGACACTACAACTGAGGTAAGATCTCGTGACTCTCTTAAATTACCCAATTTTATGACATATAGTTTACCTTACATGTATAATCAAAGAGTACCCCTAAACAGGTACTCACTGAAAACAGAAAGAAGAAAGTCCAAATACTCCATTGCAAATTTTATCTCAGCCAATAATATGTCAGATGCAGCAAAGGTCTTCATGAGAAAAGTGTTTTCAGAACAGGTTCTACGAAACATTTGAAGAAGCCATGCTAGATGAACACTGGAAGATGGTTGTTTATGATGAAATGAAGGCTCTTTAAAATAATACTTGGGAACTAACTACATTACCAGATGAAAAAAAACAGTTGGATGCAAATGAATGTTTACTGTGAAATATAAAGCAGATGGGATAGTAGAACGATAAAAAGCGAGACCGGTAGCTAAAAGATACACACATACATACGGTGTAGACTATCAAGAAATGTTCTCACCTGTATCCAAATTAAACACAATTCGGATACTCTTATCACTTGCAGCAAACCTAGACTGACCTTTACATCAATTTGATGTAAAAAAATACATTTCTTCATGGAGATCTAGAGGAGGAAATGTATATGGATGTTCCTCCTGGTTTTACTAGAAGAAAAGAAAATGTGGTGTGCAGGCTTACAAAATCACTTTATGGACTGAAACAGTCTCCCTTAGCTTGGTTTGGAAGATTCAGTGTAGTAATGCGGAAGCATGGATTTAGCCAAAGCAACTCGGACCATACACTATTTCTAAAAATAAATGGGGCAAAAATGGTAGCTTTGATTATTTTATGTTGATGATATAATAGTCACAAGAAATGATGAAGAAGGAATTTTATAATTACAAAGGAATCTAGCAAGTGAATTTGAAATTAGGGATCTTGGTGGGTTGAAGTATTTTTTAGGCATCGAAGTATAAATATCAAAACTGGGCATATTCCTCTCACAAATAAAGTATGTATTGGCCCTATTAGCTGAGATAGGTATGTTGGATAGCAAATTTATGGATATACCAATTGTACAAAGTTATTGTTTAGAAGAATATCTAGATCAGGTTCCCACAAATAGAGAACAATATCAAAAATTGATGGGAAGATTCATCTACCTTTCACATACATGTCCTGATATCGCATGCGAGTACTTAGATACTTAAAATCTTCTCCAGGAAGAGGAATTATTTTCTCAAAGAATGATCACCTTAACATCATTGGTTATACTAATGCATACTTGACTGGGAATTTGACTGATAAAAAGTCTACTTCGGGATACTTTACCTTTGTTGGGGAACCTTGGTGACCTAGAAAAGTAAGAAGCAAAATGTCGTTGCTCTATCTAGTGCTGAAGCAGAATTCAGAGGGATGACCAAAGGATTATGTGAAATACTATGGATAAAGGGGCTACTTAAAGAGCTAGGATATCCTTTGGAGACTAAGATTAAGATATACTATGACAACGAAGCTGCAATTGCTATAGCCAATAATCTAGTTTAACATGACCGAACTAAACACGTAGAAGTAGATAGACATTTCATCAAGCAGAAACTCGATGAGAAGATTGTGATTTTTCCTTTTGTCAGATCTGAGGATCAATTGGCAGATATACTTACTAAAGCAGTATCTAGTAAAATATTTCATAGCTCTCTCAACAAGTTGGGCATATGAGATATCATTGCACTAACTTAAGGGGGAGTGCTGACAAGAACTAATTTAGCAATCAAATATTACAAATCAGAAAAACTAGAAATCAGGAATAAGTTTAGGAAAGATTTTGGTATATTTTTAGTTTTAGTTTTCCATCCTTAAACAGTATTGTTATTGTACATGCATATATACAAGTTCTATACAATAAAGAAAGAGTACTGTGAATTGATACAAATAATTATCTCTAAACTACCTGGACATTGTTTACAAGACATGTATAATATTGAGAGCAGAGAAAACAGACAAGATTCATCAATATTAGCTGGTTGAAAATGTAGTATAGAAATGATCTACTGTTAAATTCAAGTTAAATTGTCTACAAAATGATGTTTCATGTTGTGCCAGCCTACGGATATTGAATGCATGATGATAAGATGGAATTTACTGATGCTGTTGTTAATCTTGATATTTAAGGCTGCCAAGACTATGGAGGAAAAGCTGAAAGCATCAGGAATTTCGTATGAGGTACATATTTATCCAGGCAATGCACATGCTTTCATGAACAGGTCTCCAGAAGGTGTGAAGAGGAGGAAGGACATGGGAATGCCTGATGAGGATGAAGCTTCTTCTGAGCTGGCTGGTCCCGATTCAAAACATGGATGACTTGTTTCTTATCTGCATGAATGAGTGCTCATTTTTATACATCCATCTCGGCTATATCCTTGCTAGCTTGCATGTAGCAGCATGGTATGTTGCACAGACACGAGTTGGGAAGGCCTGGCACAAATTATGTGCGATCCCCTCCTATGCAAGTCTGTTATTACTCATGTGTTGTTTGTGACGTGATTTGAGTTTGTTTTTAACAACTGTTATTGTGTTTTGTGTAAAAGAAACAATTCAATCTAAAATTTAAGTTAAGCCGTTAGCTAAGGTCTCAGGATATAATTTATATTATTTTTTAACATACTCCTTTAAGTGAAAGTGTTTTAGACTTGAAATTTACACAGTTTCACATTATCTTATATTTAATTTTTATCAAATAAATAGAGATGATAAGATTTAAACTCATAACCACTTGATCATCAAGATTCTGATACTATATAAAAAAATCTAATCAACCTAAAATTTAAACTCTACTCACTTTTGCTAATATGTATCACCATGAAATCCCAGAGAAGATGCAATGCATAAATTTGTCTGATGATTGATTATCATCATATTATGTTTTTATGATCAATATGTAGCATTAATAGTCTAAGAGACTCTTATTTTCGAGTTTCTAGGCTCAATTGTCAATATGAATTTCTTACTTATTTTTGTTGGACATGAATTTTTTTTTAGAAAGTACAATAGAAAATTTGTCATTTTACTCTCTGTCTTATAATTTTTATTTGAATTTTTTAATTCAGGTTAAAGTTAGCCTTCAAAAACTCGTAAAATTCTTCTTTTCTTTCATTTTTTTTTGTTGGAAAAGGCAATGTGGATTTTATGGAATGACAGCAATCTCAGTTAAAAGAAAGGGTGTTTTTGGTATTCAGTTAAAAAAAGAATATAATTGAAGTTTGAAATTGCCTCCTTGTTGAGCCTACATGAAGGAACGCAGTTATTTTTTTTAAAATTTGAATTTTTTTTACATAATTTTTTTATATATTTTATTCTTTTGATTTATAAATATTTTAAAAATATATTTTAAAAAACAATCATTATTTTAATAACAAACAAAATATAATATAAATATTCCAAGCATGAAGAACCTATAACAATTTTCTACAAAGTCAAGGTTTACTTGACTCTATACCGGAATATAAAATAGAATAGGAAAGTTAAAGTTAATTTTGGGTGATTTGCTGGCCATTGAAATCTCTAATGGCTCCTTATAGGCTTTTAAGTTAATAATTTTTATTTTTAAAAAATTATTTTTGTTATTAATATATCTTAATAATTTAAAAATATAAAAATTATTAATTTAAAATAAAAAATTTATTTTTAAAATACAAAACAGTTACAACGCCTGTGGGACCAGGAGGAACTAGTTGATGAACTGTGTCAACGGCTCATGGTGTTGTAAGTCGCTGCTCCTCAATTAGGAGTTGCTGATTAGATATGGATCCTTGATTGTACTACCGTAGTTTATGGCTGTCGTGTACGGGATGTTGAAAGCACCTCCGATGAAAGGGAAACATGATAGATTTAGATTCTTTTTATATTTCAATTTTTTTTAGATTATGTTGATGTTTTGATATTAAAAATAAATATTAAAAAAAATATATTATTTTGATATATTTTTAAATAAAAAAATATTTTAAAAAATAATTATCATTATAATTTTAAAAATATTATTAATATCAAAATAAACACGGTTGCATCGCAGTCGCAATCTATCTTCCACACGGCATCTTAGATAGAGTAACTTGTGATGATGCATGAAACTCAATACTTAAGGTTTTTTAAGTTGAAGTCCACCGCAATTTTGACACGCATCAAAATGGAAAGAATTTTAAATAGATTTCGGGGTTACTTATGGTTATAGAATAATGGTTATTTTTTTAAAATATTTTTTTATTTTTTAAAAATTATTTTTAATACCAACTCATCAAAATAGTTTGAAAATATAAAAAAAATTAATTTAAAATAAAAAAATTAAATTATTTAAAAAAATTAAAACGTAACTGACCTGTTTGTTTCCGCGTTTCAAAAATATTTTTGTAAAAAATTAATTTTTTTATTTTTTTTCTTTACTTCAAATTAATATATTTTTGGTATTTTTAGATTATTTTGATGCGCTAATATCAAAAATAATTTTTTAAAACTAAAAAAAATTATTTTAATATATTTTTAGATAAAAACTATTTTAAAATTCAACTACAAACTGCTAAGTGAAGAGATCTTAACAATAAATATGGTGATTGAAAAATTTGGCGAGAAGAGGAGGAAAGGAAGTGGAACCCGTCTCTCTTCTGTATTTCTTTAATCTCCAGCTGGTAATTAATGTGAAGCACATAGCCCTAAGAAAAGGATGGACAGGCAATGCAATTTGGACAGCGCACTGAATATTTTTTTTGTTTTAAAAAGTATAATTTAAAAAAATAAAAAAATATTATTTTAATATATTTTTAAATAAAAAAACACTTTAAAAAACAACCAGAATTACACTCATAAACTCCTTTTAATCAAAATTAGTCCACACTCAATGTATCTTCAAATGAGCCACGTAGATGTGGAGCTTGAATGGTTTTCAACCTGTGTTAATATAAAAATTAAATTTTAAAAAAAATAAATTATTTTTATATATTATAAAAAAATAACACTTAAAAATCAATCTTTGCCGCAGTTTCCGTGGCAAGATGAATTTGCAAGTAGCTAGCTAGAATACAAAATGGGATAGTCACGATCAACGAGAGAGGCGGAGTTCTGAAAGTTGAGTGCAGAATCTCACTCTTTCACATGTCCCGTTACTTATGATGGGCGGTGGATATCAACCCATTTTTTTTATTTTTGTTTTATTTTTATCATAACAAGTTTACATAATTTATAAGCCTGAGTCCACCTAGCATGTTTTCGTGTAGTGTTTGGTGTGATTTGTTTTTTTTAGGTGATTTTTATGGTTGTAATTTTAAAAAAATTTTAAAAAAGTATAGTTAGTTATGGTTAATTGGATTTAAATACGTGTTTGATAAAAATTATGATTGAAGTTTATGTGTAGAAAAAACATGTATAAAATGTTTGTATTTAAGAATGTAATTGCGGTTGCTTTTCAAAGTGATTTTTACTTGGAAATACATTAAAATAATATTTTTTTTATTTTTTAAAAAATATTTTTGATATCAGCGCATCAAAATAATTTGAAAACACCAAAAAAATATTAATTTGAAACAGAGAAAAAAATTAAAAATTTTTAATTTTTTTCAAATTATAATATTTAATTTGAACAAATTGCTATACAATTACAATATTTAAAAACATGTAGGGTTACATTCCTGACTTTATGCTTTCTTGGTACTGTATTGATTTTAAAACACAATTATTTTTAAGTTATTTTAGTCTAAAAATAATATGTTTTTTTTAAGTTTTATTTTGTTTTGAAACAAAAAAAACATGATATTTTTTTTTTAAAAAATATACTTTATGTTTAAATCAAACCAAACGCTTCTTACTTACAACCAAAACCAAAATATTCATTACAAAACTCCTTAAAGAGAAGATGGGATAATTTATGGTTAAAGGATGAAGTTATGTGCCTAAAGAATGAAACCCTTGCATGAAAGTGAAAGTTTGAAGGTAATTATGAGTATAATTAAAAAAAAAATCAAGAACTAAATTGAATTATGTTCAAATTCCATATTAAAAACCCTAATTTATCAGAAGTTAACTTAGACAACACGCCTGTTTCATGTTCAAAACGCACAGTTTGGAATAGATGGTAAATGACGTGTTATTTATCTTCTTTTATGGCAGTTTTAGGCTGATCAAATTGACATTTTTAAATGAATGAATATGAAACTACAGACCAAACCGCTAAATTGAGCAAGGTTAGATCCAAACGAAATGTATGTTTTCCCTCTACCAACCTCAGGCGGTTTCTAACGATGATGACATCAAAGTTGCTCCAACAAGATTTTGAAAGTGGTCAATTAATTCAGTTACAAATGTGATACCCATTGTGCAAAATCATTAATTTTTTTTGTGTGTTCACACTTCCAACCTTCTCAATGTGTTCTTATCAAGGGTTAACCATGTTTCTCTCAAGATCAAAAGGCCAGAAATAATTCATTGGTCTCCAAGTTTAGCAAAACCACTGAAATCTCCAAAATCAAGTTTGTCACAAAACCACCAAAGTATATAGCTTCTAGTTGTTAAAACCATTCAAAATCATCCTCATTCCGATTAGAGGGTCAAGCATTGATCAATCATGATCAAACCTTGAAAAAAAAAACTTAGATTGAAACCCTATTAATATATCCCTTGAGAAATCAGAGCAGGGAGAAAAAAAAATGAGGGGGAAAGAGGAGAGAGAAAAATTGATAAAAAAAAAACCCTAGTTGTGAAGGTCCAAGAGCCTAGCACAAGGGTTTTTTTTAAATTTGAAAGGGTAGAAACTTGTGGAGACAAGATTTTACAAAAGAGAGAAAGAGGGATATCAACTAACCATCAAGTTTGTCGCAAAACCACCAAAGTATATAGTTTTTAGCTGTTAAAACCATTCAAAACTATCCTCATTTCGATCAGAGGGTCGAGCATTGATCAATCATTATCAAACCTTGATAAAAAAAACATAGTTTGAAACCCTATTAATATCCCTTGAGAAATCAGAGTAGGGAGGAAAAAAAAAGAAATGAGGGGGAAAGATGAGAGAACAAAATTGATTAAAAAAACCCTAGTTGTGAAGGTTCAAAAGCCTAGCACAAGGGTTTTTTTAGATTTGAAAGGGTAGAAACTTGTGGAGGCAAGAGTTTACAAAAGAGAGAAAGAAGGACGGCAACCAACCATCAAGTTTGTCGCAAAACCATCAAAGTATATAGCTTCTAGCTGTTAAACCATTCAAAACCATCCTCATTCCGATCTGAGGGTCAAGTATTGATCAATCATTATCAAACCTTAATAAAACAATAAAAAAAACTTAGCTTGAAACCCTATTAATATCCCTTAAGAAATCAGAGTAGGGAGGAAAAAAAAAGAAATGAGGGGGAAAGAGGAGAGAAAAAAATTGAAAAAAAAAACCCTAGTTGTGAAGGTCCAAGAGCCTAGCACAAGGGCTTTTTTAGATTTGAAAGGGTAGAAACTTGTGGAGGCAGGATTTTACAAAAGAGAAAAAAAAAGGGACACCAATCAACAATTGATTGAAACTTTGAAGGTATAAACCTTCTCTAAACTAGTAGGTTAAGTACATGAAGCACACCTTTAGCTCTTCCCGACATGTTTTAATGATGTTTTGGTGTTATAATGTTTTTGGTTTTGATTTTAATTAATGCATAAAATATTATTTTTTCTTGATTAATCCTGCTTTGAGTTGGTTGTTAATATCTGTTGGATGTTTAGAAAATAGTTGAATGATTGTTTTTGGTGAAATGGAATAGGTCAGGAATCTGCCTAATATGGCATTAGGTTTTTTAATTTTTTTAGGGGTTTGCTAATGCATGTTCTTGGCTCCTGGATCTTGGTTAAGTCTTATGAAATGTTAAAGTGTCAATTTTGTATCTTAAATTGTTGAATATGCTTGCTGTTTAAGTTTGATGGTTTTGGGAATTGAAACCTCGTTAATGTTTTTTATGAGTCCATGTTCTTTCAATTTCTTTTAATTGCACTCATAATCGCCTCCCAACTTTTAATTTCATGCAAAATAACTCTTGTCAAACTCAATTGTCAACCCTGAAGTTTACTGCTATTTTCATTTTAGTCTTTAGTTTTGAATTTGTGTATTTTGAACTTCAATTAACCAACAAACTTTTAATTTCTTCAATTTCAGCCCCTAATTTGGTCATTTCAGCACCTAAATTCACTTGTCTTTTCCAGTTTAGTTCTCGATTTTTGATTTTTTTCAATCAAGTCCTTAATTGCCCATCAAACTTTAATATTTATGCAATTA
Organism: Populus trichocarpa; assembly: GCF_000002775.5. Taxonomy (NCBI): domain Eukaryota; kingdom Viridiplantae; phylum Streptophyta; class Magnoliopsida; order Malpighiales; family Salicaceae; genus Populus; species Populus trichocarpa. Next base: position 21,797,651 of record NC_037286.2, on the reverse strand, counting down.
AGCCCCTGGTTTGACCAAATTAACTCTTAAAAATTGCAATTCGACCCCTAGACTTTAATTTCTTCCGATTAAAGTCTTAATTGATTTCAATTATCAATTTTTCTTGCAATTAAGCCCTCAATAAATACAATTAAATCTTGGAAAATTCCAATTGAGTCCTTAAACATCCAATTTTAAATTTTTCTTTTTAGATTGAATTTTCTTTGCCAATAGTATCTTCATCAATCGGAAATACATTATCAAATTTTCCAATCTTGTATATTCTTCTCACTTATATTTTTTTTAATTTTCTCCTAACATTTGTTTTACAATTGTTTTTGTATTGTCTAATTTTTTGTTTATATGGGGGATCAAAATTGGATAATAACATATTTTTATGAATAATTATAAATGAAACTAGAATTATTATTCTTTTATTTTTTATATAGTCACATAAGAATAATCAAGATATTGTTTTTTTTGTTGAAAATTGGTTTATAGATTATGATAAGTTTTTATATGAAGAACCAAACTTTTGATTTAAAAAAAAACAACATTGTTCATTAAAATTAAAAAAATGAATGAATAAGTAAAGAGAATACATTTTTTTTCTTTTAAATTTAAATCATTTGAGTTCTCACGGAATTGGTATTTTCATTGCTTTAATTTTGCACTGAAAGAACCATGATGTTGATAAAAAAAAACAAAATTCATGTCCATGTCAAATAAAAATGCACAAATAAAAAGATAAGATTTTAACTATATATATCATAATTTAAATTATTTCAAACAATTATTTTAATAATTAAAGAATTGAATAAAATAAGTTTTGAAAATGACCCCGTAGTTGTTATAAACCTCATTTATGGTAGATGTGTATTCAATCCAAACATCATCTCAAAATTAAGATAGAAAACATTTATTATTTAGAGGGTGTTTTTTTGAGACAATAAAAAAGTTATTTTTAATTTTTTTTTAAATATATATAAAAATATTAATTTTTTTATTTTTTAAAATTTACTTTTAATATTACCATATTAAATTAATCACTCAGTTTATCTATGTAGGTGAGGCACCCACTAGACCATCAACTTCGACTGAATTTCGAGGGACAAGATTTCTGTTGGGTTGAGAATGACTGATGGGGTTCTTCTCTTCTTTTATATTTGACCAAAACTAACTAATGGCAGAGATCCACAACAAAAGATTTTATTTTATTTTATTTTATTTTATTGGGAAACGTGTTTTGATCATAACTTCTTCCCTGGTGGACTTAATTGTCAGTTGATTATTAGTTGGTTTTCATCCTATGGGTCCTTTATTATCATTGTTGACTTCCCTTTCTTAAGAAAATGATAAACTACATGAAATACTTTTTCTACATTAAAACGAAAGAAGTGTTGAAAAATGAAAACGATTCATTTCAAGTTTTTTTTTTTAAAAAAAAACATTAATTTAAAATTTTAAAAAAAATTAAATTTTTAAAAAATACAGTGCAACTTTTATTACTAGCCATGATTAGGCTAATGTGTGAGAGTGATTTTAGGTATGTATAATCATGGAGTTTTTCAATGTCAAATTAATTAGTGGCATGATTTTCATCAATGTGAGGTCTTTTGGCAATTTTGCATGCTCTCATTTCATTGATATAGGTTTGAGAATGTGGTTACGGGTATTTTTTAAAGTGTTTTTTACTTAAAAATGTATTAAAATAATATTTTTTTTATTTTTAAAAAATTATTTTTGATATCAGCGCATCAAAATGATCTAAAAATACTAAAAAACATATTATTTTAAAGCAAAAAAAAAATTCAAATTTTTTTAAAAGCGCTTTTGAAACGCAAATTATGGTTATAATTAAAGGTGAGATGTAATTTTAATAAACAATTGTCAATTTAAAAAAAAATTAAAGTTTTTTCAAATTCTTCTACTTGAATTAACTTGTTGATTCTCTTAATTACATTTTTTTTTCAAATTATATCTTGAAAAACCTAGGGTATTTGAATTTTTTTAAACAATTTGAATCTTCTTTTTGACCAAATGCATTCTCGTTCCTTTTCAACCTAGTAAGAAATTACTCGTATATTTACGAGTTGAAAAAACTTTTCTTAGATTATTTGGGTTTTGAAAGAATTTTGAACCTTTACCCGTTTTATTCAAAGTCATTTTGAAGAAATTTCCAGATTTTCAATTTTTGTAATATTTTTTCAAAACTTTGACCCAAGTCAATTTAAAAAATTAAGGTACTTCAAAAACTTTTGAATAGTGCTCACTTTTTTTATTATTATTCATGTGAGATGTTCGGACCAGCTTGCGTGCACCTCGACTAATCCCCACGGGTCATGAAGTTAACGACCAAGTAAGCCTCCAGTGGTCATTAATATTAGGGGTCAGCTTGCACGTACCTTGACTAATCCCCATAGGTCCTTAAGTTAATAACCAAGTAAGCCTTCAGTGGCTATCAATATTAGCAATTAATTACAGGGTTCGAATCTAAACCACATAGAAAACAAACCTCTTGGTTTTAAGCTCTTATTATTGAACCACCTACTAGATAGTTGAATAATGCCTACCTTTAATTATTATAATGGTGGTTTGAAAAAAAATGAAAATTTCTAAAATGGAGCTTCGAAAAAAATGCTGGTTTGCTTTAACATTTTTAATTTTAAGTGATAAATAAAGTAAATGTCTCAAATATACTTTTTACATATTTGGAAAATTATTCAGTTTGACTACATTTTATATATAATATATAACTTTTTTAAAATATCATTCTGTCAATTTTTTTCTATCCAAGTCCACAGAATTATATCTTTTATTCCTAGAATGATTTGAGTAATATAAAAGTATAAAAAAATGTATCAAATTATTTAAGAAAAAAATCAAAACTACTCAACCATTAAATTTAAAAATAAAATAAAATAATATTCTTGTATAACTCAATATCATTTTTAGAATAAAAAAATATACTGTACCAATTCAAATGGTAAAATTTGATTGAAAACATATTACAGAATTGAATATTATATAAAATATAATAGTCAGAACTAAAAAATATATATTTAGAGGCTTAATTCATGATCATAGAAAATGCGAAAACACTATGCTCTTAGCTAGAAAGAACAAAAGTGAATCAAACTCCGTATGACTTGAGATAACCTAATTAATTTAATCACGTGTTAGTCCTTTCAACTTTCGTGCTCTACAAGTACTCCGCTCACATCTTTTCAATACATAATCATTAATTTATGTGGACGTAATTCTTACTGCACCCATGCAGCGGGTTTATTTTTATATTTTAAAAATATTTTTTAAAAAAAATTATATATTTTTTAATTTTTATATTATTTTAATATTAATTATATTTTTTTTAATTTTTATTTTAAATTAATATTATTTTAATATTTTAATACTTAAAAATATTATTTTAATATATCTCTAAATAAAAATATTTTTAAAAAATTATTACCACACTTCAAACAGTTCCATTGAACCTAACCTTGAAATTGTTAAAGGCTCAAACCTGTAATTGTATTTTTTTAAAAAATTAAAAGATATTATTTTAATAAATAATATTTTTTTTTGTAATATTATTTTGATATTAATTATATTTTTTAATTTTGATATTTAAATTAATATTATTTTAATATTTTAAAATTATTTTAATATTTTAATACTTAAAAATAATATTTTAATATATCCCTGAATAAAGAATATTTTAAAAACAATTATTACCGTACTTCAAACAGTCCCATTGAACCTAACCTTGAAATTGTTGAAGGCTCAAACCTGTAATTGTTTTTTTTTAAGAAATAAAAAATATTATTTTAATAAATAATATTTTTTTTTGTAAAAAAATCAATGGTTGATGGCTGGATTTTGTTTGGTTATGAAATAACTTTAGTTACTTACTAGATTAAATATTTCTTTTATTTTGTTTAAATAATACTTGAATTAAGTAAAACAATCCTAGTTTTTTTAGTTAGATCAACCAGATTTTTTTATTTTTAACTTTTTAACTTGACCAGTCAAAACCCAACTTCACTCCATGTTTTAAAACTAAATTATTCATTATCTTTTTCTGTGAACCCGTGCTTGATTTTACTAAAGTCTTGCTCTCTTTTGCACTCTTCCTCTCCTCCCACAATCTTCAACGTTCAAACACAAAACAACGACAGCATTCATGAACCATCATGATCACTGATAGAGAGTCATGATAATTTATATGATGTTCTAAGAAAATAAGTTAGAACTTGTCGATCACGCGCAGAAATTTACTCTTCTTTTCTTTTTTTGCTAAAAGGGTTCAAGTGGTACGCCATAAATATTTGTTCAGGGGGTAGATTTTTTTATAGTCAAGAAAATTAAATAATATATTTATTTTATTTATTTATTAATGATAGAATAATATTTTTAATTTAATCTATATATAAATTCTTTGTATTTAGATTAAAGTAAGAACAATAATATAAATCAATTGAGAATAATTCTGGCATACTTCTCTATTTATATTTTTATTTTTGTTGCCTAAGTTTGTGTATTTTCAAGAATTTATTGATTGAGTGTTTTTAATTTTACAAGCTAATATATAAATGTCATCTTTATATGATTATTATGGAGCACATAATTGGTTAAGTTCAAAAATTAACAAATTATAATTATGATTTAAAAAATTAAGAATAAAATATGACTTGTCAAATAAAAATCAACGAATGCTCAATTTCCTAGCTTTTTCACAAACCAAACACATATTCACCGCTGATCGGAAATTTATTTTTAAGAAAATATATTTAATTAAAACTGATTTGGAATAAATGTTTATATTTAAAATACAAAAATAAATTATTTTAACTTTTTTAATATTAAAAATTCAAATACAATTATATACGAGGATTAGAGACTAATCAAATAATTTATTTTTATAATTAAAAAAACAAAAACTATTATAACACCAAACAAATTTTAACTAAACAGTTTTTTTGTAACTCCATTAAAAAACAAAAATTATGATAATAATAATTGCTTTTCAAAATATTTTTTATTTTAAAATATATTAAAATAATTTTTTTTATTTTTTAAAAATTATCTTTGATTTTATCATATTAAAATGATATAAAAATATCAAAAAAATATTAATTTAAAATTAAAAAATAATAATTTTTTTTAATTTTTTCCAAAAATAATTTCAAAATACAATGATGAACACATCTAAAAAAGTCACATAGCTCAGAGACCTGTATTTAATAAAAGGTTCCGTAGGCATAACTATAAGCAGAAGAGAATCATCTCCTTTTGTTTTGACTCACTCTTCAAACAATGCGGCCCTTCTGACTGTCTAGTTCTTTGTTACTGTGTTTAAAATTTCCTTTCAATTTTTTTTTTATTTTAAATTATTATTTTTTAATAATAAATTTTAAAAAATAAAAAAAATATTATTTTAATATATTTTTAAATAAAAAATACTTTAAAAAATAACTAATATTATAATATCAAACGAATTATTCTTTATTACAACCGCGTAATAGTCTAAATTATTATTATTATTATTATTATTATTATTATCACTGCAGTAAAAATATAAATTATTATTATTATTATTTAAGTATTTATAAAATGGTTCCCTTTTTCTTGACGTGTTTGTAAGTGGTCGGCGGTCACTGGTCAGTAATCGGGTGTTATTCTTACATCTAGCCAGTCAAGGATATGTGTTGATGTTTAACTCGGTTTCGTTTAATAGATTATTTTACAAAATCTAATTAGGGTTAAATTTTAAATAAAATTAAAAAAAATTAAAAATATTTATCTGGTAATATTTTATAGATGAAGATAAATTAATTCTTTTAATAAAAAAATACCTTTCAAATCATTAAAATTATTAATCCAAGCAACTCATACCAAGGATTGAGTATCTAAGGGGTTTTTAGAATGTGATTATTATTATTTTTTAAAGTGTTTTTTGTTTAGAAATATATTAAAATAATATTTTTTTATTTTAAAAAAATTATTTTTGATTATTATCATATCAAAATAATTTAAAAATATCAAAAAATATTAATTTAAAATAAAAAAATTAATTTTTTTAAAAACACTTTAAAAAAATACTCAAGAAAATAGGTAAAACCCCAGTCCGAGACTCGTAACTACGCTGTCCAAGTCAAAAGAAACTCTGAGAGAAAGGGCCCCACGAAAGTTAAGTGGGGCCCACAATAAAGTTGACTAAGGCAGCCCATTTTCACAAGAAGAAGAGGCGCCGGGCCAATAGGGGCGGTGGATTTTTGGAACGCGTCAATCTCCTCTTCTCAAGTCCTACGCCTTTGGAAAAAAAACCCGAAGTACACATGAAAATTATGTGGAAAATGGCTCTCGATCAAAAAAGACTTTGCCTTCCCAGGGCCCCACTTCTTGTCACGTGGGTCACCTTTTTCAAATGGTCCCACTTACACCTGTCTCTTCTCTGACCAGGCCATAACTTCACCGTTCAACAAGAGGTTACGTCGTTACGAAGTTCGATTCGGTTCCATTTTGGATCCAAAATAATAACAACTAAATCAAAAAATAATAATTGAAGGTTTAGAATCGAACTAAACTGAAAACAATTTTCAATCCGACCAGTTTCTTTTATTAGGTTGGATCCAATTCTTCAGTTTGTACAGGAAAATTTGATGACACTTAAACAATTACAGTTAATAACTATAGGATAAAAAATAAATAGATACTCAATCATGGTTTTGCGCTAAGTTGTGGACAAGATTAATATTTTTAATATAAAAAAATATTAAGATGATTATATATATTAAATTAATTTAGATTAATTTAAGTTCACATATCAAATTTACAATCTAAATTATAATATCGTGACAATTCAATAAAAAAACAAATAAAAAAAGTCTTATATTAAACGGTATAAAAAGAATAGGTCTTAACATTATTTACATGCTAAATTTCTTTCTAACACGATTAATATTACAAAATTACATCTTTATTAATTAATCAAATGAAATCCTAGACATCTACTTATTCGGCTCATGGTTGTAAAGTATTTAAAATTAATTTAATATTAAGTATAGATTTAAAGCATGAAATTAACATATAAATATTAATGCAACTCTTAAAATACATATCATATACTCGACTTGTCTCTCAAATATTTTTATAATCTTATCCAATCATCTTTTCCAATATACATTATGATTTTTTTTTCTCTTCTAAATGTTTTCCAATTATTGTCACTAGTCATAGCTAGTGTAATTCTCCATTTACAAGTTAACTAGTTTGATTGTTAAGTTATTAGGGTACTATTACTTAACTTGATATAAAAGTTTCAAGATGTTAAGCATCTACATGCTGTCTGTGCTTTAGATGTATTTCTGTGCTATTGTATTGCTCTTGCGGCCTCTCCTATATTAACATGTATATCATATTATTTTGTATACAATGCTTATTCCACTTAATATGATCTAAGTTGATTTCTTTAGACATGATCATCATTACATTATGAGCTCATTAGAAAACTCATATCCAAATCTTCTTTCTAAATGATACTTGTTCACCGTTAGTTGACTCAAACTTGTATGTATGTGTGTGCATGTGTGTATGTTTAGAACTCTTTACCCGACAATTAAATGAGCTTCCAATAGTAGTCGGTTAAATTTTTTCCAACATTTTCTCTTCTTACTTGAAATTGTTGTAACCTCCCTCTCTCTAGCTCCTCATTTTCTCAATTAATCTCTTCTTAATTAGTGTTTGATGTGTTTAGATACCTATTATCTCATCTATCAAGTTCTAACCTACAATTTCTTTTATGTTTTCTAAGTAGAAAAAAAAAATGAAAGAACCCTCATTTTTCTTTCTTCCCAGCCAAACTCTCTATTAGTTGGAGAGGAAGAACTGGATTTCCAATTTATTCCATTTATTTATGAAAATATCATTAATATATCTACAAGTTATTTATTTTTGTTCAGCTGTTGCCATTATTATACAGTTTTCCTAAACTATGATTGCTTTAAAATTTTAACCTAAGATGAAAGAAATGTACTAGGAGTCTCTTGTAAAACTTCAACTCGATCCGACAATCGAATTTAAAAGTGGGATTGATAATTTAAAATTGCTCAATAAGTGATATTACGAAAAAAAATCCAAATTTTTTTATGTTATTCTTGTATGGATATCAAATAATTTATTCCAAACACTTATTTCACTTCTTCATCTTCCTCCCCCCCCCCCCTCTCTCTCTCTCTCTATATATATATATATATATATATATATATATATATATATCATTTCCTACTCTCTTTTTTTTCAAATTCCCAAGGGTTTACTACCAACATTATCATTATATGCTAGTTATTCACATATTTATGAAAATAAAGGATACCTACCAATTTTTAAATATATGTTAATCTATATAATGGTTGATCATACCAAAAGGATAAGTAAATAAATAAATAAATTTGAAGTTCATGTCTTTACACTCTAATTTGCAACCTTTTTTTTATTTTATTTTTTACAAATGATGATCGATAACCTATTCACAGGATGGGTATTCTAAATTTTATTCTGGTGGAATTGTGCTCACAGAATCACAAATGGATTTTATCCAAATCCATAATCAAACATTTAACGCAAGAACAATACACTTTTTATTACTACTAAACGCTTGTATTCGGTCATCTTCTCAAGTCTCTTACCCCTCCCTTTTTATTGCCGAGTCCACTGCCACCATTTAAAGACTTGCAAACCCTCCTCTCTCTCCCTCTAGTATTTTTTTTCCCTCTTGATTTATGGCCAAAGGAAGTGGTGGACTCTCCATTGATTCAGATCCAATCGCTACCAGTGGCTACTTTCTACACAAATCAACTGTGCTCACTTCTTTCCCTGAAGAGAACATCAATCCCAAGTGGAAACATCTTGCTGCAACTAGCGCGAGACAATCCATGGATGTCAAAGCGAATAGATCTCCTCCTTCTACTTTCCAATTCCCTGTCAAACTTATAAACACCAATGAACATGACCACGATCATGATCCTGATTCTTCTTTGCCATCTGATAATAGACGACGGACAGTCATCGATGAGATGGACTTTTTTGCTGACAAGAAACATGATGTTGATCGCATGACCATCATAAACAATGGTACTGGTGATTTAAAAGACTCTGGAAGTCCCGCTGGATTGGAGCTAAACGTCAACGTACGTGACTTGTACCAGAGTTTATGTCTTCAATGTTCCTTTTCCCCTCTAACTGTATTTCTTTTGGGTTATACAGACTGGTTTGAATCTTCTTACTACCAATACTAGCAGCGAACAATCGACTGTGGATGATGGCGTATCGTCGAACATGGAAGATAAAAGAGCCAAGAGTGAGGTAAGCCACCATCAAGTGATGGAAAAAATGAAACTTTACACAAGAAATGATTTTGGTTAATTTTTGGGTGTATTTTTATGTTGATATAGATATGTTGCTGTGCTATTGGTGTTTACAGCTAGCAGTTCTGCGAGCTGAGGTAGAACGAATGAAAGTGGAGAATCTACGGTTGAAAGGCATGTTAAATCATGTTACTAGTAATTACAATGCATTGCAGATGGATTTAGTTACACTTATGCAGGACCAAAATTCTCATCACAAGAATGAACAGCGTGATGGCAAAAACAAAGATGATGGGGTAGTTCCAAGGCAGTGTATGGATCTTGGTCTAGTTGCTGCTGCGGGTGGCGATGACACGGATGACCATTCTCTATCTACATCAGAAGGAGGAAGGAGGCGTGATCGATCAAGATCATCTGGAAATAATGCAGAGAATAACAATGAAGATGGGACAGTCTTTGAACAAGATAAGAAAGGAACCGATCAACGAGAGGAGAGCCCAGATCAAGGTTGGGGCTCTAATAAGGCTGCTAGATTTAACTCGACGAAAACTGTTGATCAAACGGAGGCTACAATAAGGAAGGCTCGTGTGTCTGTTCGAGCTAGATCAGAGGATGCTACGGTACAGCCAATTTTATTAAGTTAGACACTGTAGGGTGCAATATTAGCTGAATTTTAACTGATTGGAAATTTATGCCTTTTTTAGATATCGGATGGATGCCAATGGCGAAAGTATGGACAGAAGATGGCAAAAGGAAATCCATGTCCTCGAGCTTATTATCGGTGCACCATGGCTGCTGGTTGCCCAGTTCGAAAACAGGCATGTTTCCCATTGTTTCTCTTAATTATTCGGCATCATGTGCTTCTTTGAGAGGATTTCTGTTGCATATATAGAACTAGAGGAGTTGGATTCATTATGCAGTATGTAGTGTACTGCCACTAATTCTCAGAACTCGCAATTAATCGATCGTACTGTGATTCATGAAGTTGTTTAGAGACTAATCTTGAAGACTACGATCAGATTATTGATTTTTGTTCTATCATTCAACCATCAATATTTTTCCTTTTCCTCGTATTAATCTGAAATGGGACGCTTGAACAGGTACAGAGATGCGCAGAAGATCGGACCATCCTCACAACTACATACGAGGGTAACCACAGCCACCCTTTGCCTCCGGCTGCCACGGCAATGGCATCAACCACATCATCGGCGGCAAGAATGCTGTTGTCAGGCTCCATGTCTAGTACTGATGGACTGATGAACTCAAATTTCCTTACCAGAACGATCCTCCCATGCTCCTCTAGTCTTGCCACTATATCTGCTTCAGCTCCATTTCCTACTGTTACATTGGACCTAACCCAAAATCCCAGCCCTCTACAGCTCCCAAAGCAACCAATTCAATTTCAATTCCCATTTCCAAACCCACCTCAAAATCTTGCCACCGCTTCAGCTGCAGCATTGCTGCCTCAGATTCTTGGACAAGCACTCTACAATCAATCAAAGTCCTTTGGCCTGCAAATGTCTCAAGAAATGCAGCCTAATCGATTGGACCACCAATCACAACCTGCATTGCAGCAGGGGCAGAAAAATTCATTGGCTGACAGCTTGACCACAGCAACTGCTGCCATTGCAGCTGATCCTAACTTCACTGCAGCTCTAGCAGCAGCAATTACCTCGATAATTGGTGGGGCTCACCAAAACAACATTAATAGTATTAATAACGTTCAGACAACGACCAGCAACAACAATAGCAATGGCAACATAACTACCAGCAACAACAATAGCTATGGTCACAATAAAATTACCAATTCAAGTTTTCCGAGCGATTAAAATAAATTCTTTCTTTTTTCAGTTGGGAAGATTTTCTTTTTCCTTTACTTTTACCATAGCAAACAAATTCATTTAAAAAAAATAATCGAGAGAATAGGGTTGGTATTTGGTAGGATTATCATGCATAGGTTTGGTATTTTTTGGTATTTGAATAATAATTTCTTTCGAATATTTCCCAATTGTATGGCAACACAAATATGATGTAAAGGTAAAAAGAATATTAAATTATCTTTCTATGGTCTCCTAAATAAAAGAAGATTGTCATGTTTTAATTTCTAGAGTCTATTAGTCAAAATGTTTGTGTCTTTGTGAAAATGAATCCTATCTCTCTGGGTGAAGCCAAACCCAGAAAGCAAGAAAGGAAGCAACGAAGGAAGAGATGAAGTTGAAATAAATAGCATTAAATTCAATATTTGTCAGAGTTGCGTGTACAAATATGGTAGCTGTCACACCATGATGTGGGCCATCAAGAGGAAAAATATATAATGTGGAAAATTGGAATTTCCCATGAAATTAGGTATTTTAAAATATGTATTGGTTTCATAAATTTTGATAAAGAATTAGTTACGAGAACAACGATATTCTTGCAGTATCTTTGTTTATGAAATGTTATATATACTACGTGTATTTTTTTTTAATTTGTTTTTGTGATTACTGTTTATTATTTTAATTGTTTTTAATTTTTTGTATTTTCAATTATTTTGTGAAAAATTTCTAATATAGAAGATTTATTGATTTGGTTATTTTAAAAGTCAAATCTTAACATTAATTTTTTTTTAAAAGAAGATTTGTGATTTGTGAAAACTTTAAAATCAATACTAAACAAAAAGACTTGTCGAAAAAGACTAAATTAAAGTTTAAAATTATAATTTCTAGGCTAACACCTAGAGTTCTTATATTTTATTTCTAAGATCTCATTTGCCTCAAACATTAAAAGCAAATAACAAAACAATTTTTTTAGAAGACTAGGGTTAAGTTTTTAAATATAAAATTGTCGTTTATTAACTTTTGACAGTTAATGGTGTGTTGGGGATTATAAATGTTATACCTCTTACAAGAGTGTGACGTTGCGACGACTCTTCCCGAGCGTGTTTAAAAGGTTTTTGGTTGATAAAGAGTCATCATCTAGTATTATGGTTAATATGAATTCTAATTGGTTTTTAAGAGATTTTAGGCAAATGATTAGTTGCATAAAAGAAAGATATTAGCATCCCTAGTACGCCTCACAAAAGGTAAGTTGTATTGTTTTTCTTTGTTTGCTATGATTTGATGATGTTTCTATTTCTATCAACTTACTATGGCAGGTTTGCTATAATGAACAAACCTAGATTTTTTTAAGTTAAGAACTTAGTCTAAAAGGTTGAAATGTCCTCAATTATCATTAAGACTTCTTTCGGGACAAACTTGTAATTTTATTACTATCGCGTCATTCCAAATAATATTTTAGATAAGATTCCTTATAGATTTTATCCTTCTATTAGAAGTTAATGAGTTGTATTACTCCTAATAATATTTTGGATATTGATCCACCATACAAGTTTTTTTTATCCTTATATTAAAATGAGTAATAATAAATTATTATCTCTAATAATATTTTGGATATTAACTATTTTTAGGTTTTTTATCCTTATATTAAAAGTGAATAATATATATTCTTACCAAAAATAAGTTTTTTTTATCCTTTTCAAAAGAAGATTTGTTGTTCGTAAAAACTTCGATATCAATACTAAACAAAAAGACTTGTTGAAAAATGCTAAATTAAAGTTCAAAATTTTAATTTATAAGCTAGCACCTAGAGTTCTTGAATTTTTTTTCTAAGGCCTCATTTGCTCCGAACATTGAAAGTAAATAACAAAATAATTTTTTTAGAAGACTAGGGTTAAGTTTTAAGTTTATGGGGTATGTTGGTTGGACGAACCTTTTGATTTTGACTAGGTCTTAAAGAACTCAATAAACTTGTTATTAAATTTATATATGTATGCATAAATATTTTTTATATATAAAAGATAATAATACAAGAATATTTTTCTTAAATGCTAACCTAAATAAAAACTTTTTTTTTTCCTTTGACTTTCTTTTCTTCAAGCCCATTTGGCTATGCGGTTGAGACACATTTTGCCAAAATTTGAATTTTTTTTATTTCAAATTAAGTTTTATGGTTTTGGATCGTTTTGACGTGTTAATGTCAAAAATATTTTTTTAAAAAAACATTATTTTTATACATTTTCAAGCAAAAAACACTTTGAAAAGCAACCGCTAGCATAATATCAAACATTGCCTTCCTTTTTCATCAATCCTTCTTCTTTTTTTATTCTTGTCTTTCTCATTGCTTTTTTTTGCTGTTGTATCTACCCCCCTCATTTCTCCTCCTTTTTTTTCCCCTTATTATAGGTACATGAAGCTAGGATTAAGGGACTGCATTCATGGATGGCATGTGGAGGAATACTTTTTTAATCGCTTGAGGATCAATTCTAATATGAAATTAAGGCATAATCTGATCAAACACCTTAACCCTTAAAGATTTGTCATGCTGAACCTGAATGAAAACTAGTTTAAGTGCTAGCTATCAAGTCTCTTTTGCTTGATTTGTTGGGGATGAAATCAAATTTAAAACTATCATTCATTAACTCCAAACAACTAATGATGTGTTGGGGATTATAAATGTCGTACCTCCTTATGAGATTGTGACGTCGCGATGATCCTTTTTGGGTGTGTTCGGGAGGTCTTTGGTTGATAAGGAGTCGCTACCTAGTATTATGGTTACTAAAAACCCTAACTAGTCTTTTAGAGATTTAGGCAATGGACTGGTTGCGTAAATGAAAGATATTAGCACCCCTAACACGCCTTACCTGAAGTAAGTTGTATTGTTTTTTTTTTGTTTGCTATGGTTTGATGATGTTTCTATTTTTATTAGCCTACTATAACAAGATCGCTATGATGAACAAACATTTGTTTCTTTAGGTCAAGAACTTGGTTTGAAAGGTTGAAATATCCTCAATTATCATTGAGGCTAATCCTAGAAAGTCTTTTTCATATCGTGAAGCATATTTTTAGTTAACTAAAAAGCACAGATAAATTAGGTCCTTGGTACCCTTTGATGTATAGTTTTAATTTGACTAGTTATTCGTATTTTGACTTTGTCAATTCCATAATGAATAGAAAAGCACTAGTGAGATACGATAATTTCTATGACATGCTTTAGTCTCATGGTTCAGTAAAAAGCAAACTTTGACAACAACTTTCCACTATGAAAATTGAATATATTATTGTTGGATTATATTATGCCTAAATATTTTGGATGAAGCAAACCCTAATGGATTTTTATCTTAAGTTGGATCATATTCCAATTTGTTTATGATAATACTAGTGCTATAAATTTGGTCAAAAACCCCACCCAACACTTTGGAACTAAGCATATAGAAATTAGACATCATTTTATTCATGATCATGTTAAAAAAGGTGATATTTCTTTTGAGTTTGTGGTCACAGATAAACAAATTGTGAACATTTTCACAAAGTCGTTAAGTGAAGATAAATTTAGTGCTTTTCAACTTGAACTAAGTATTGGCAATCCTCCTTGAACTTAATCTTAATAATTCTTATTGCATGCATGCATGCATAAAATTATTGCATGCTTGCATGAAAGCATTAGATTGTTTGGACATCCATGCACTAGATAATGAAAACAAGCCAAATAAAAAGGTCTTTCTCTTTTAGTCATTTGAAAAAATATAAAATTTTAAGATATGATAAAAGCTAGCTTGGTCGAATGAAAATGTAACAAGTTGGACATAAAAGAAATTAAGTGGCTCTGAGTTGCTTTCTTTTGCAACTGTTTTAAATAAAAGATATGTGTTTTGACCATTTTTAATTGTCTTTACCATTAAATAAAGGTGTCATGTGAAGCCATTTGTGTGCCTTTTCCTTTGTTTAGGGTTTTTTATAATGAGTTTTTCATATTAAATAACAAAATTACTGAGTTGTATCTTTGAACTTTTTTTTCTCTTTTATAAGAAACACTTACACTCACCTGTCCCGTCCTTCTTTATGTCAATTCTTCAATTGAGAGATTCACAACTTGCCAAGCCTTGAATGCTCTTACATGTTGGGTCATACTTTCATAAAATCTCAAAACCAAAAATCTGCACTAGCATTTGACTACTTCTTGTTCTTTCATTAAAATTTCCATCATCTTTCATTTTTTCTTACAAAGTCTTCATCTTCTTTAAAAACTCATAATTCATCATACTCTTTTACTTTTCCAAAGTAAGAACCATATCTCCAATAAGAAGACTTTCATTCATGTTTCAAACTATAAAGTTGATCAACATTTATCTTCTTAAAATAACATTAACACATTTGGACAATTTTCATATAATTTCATACTACAAAATATCCATGAGTTTTTTTTTGTAGGATAGTCCACATTATCCCAGAGAATTCTTTATCAGCCAAGATTCTTTTAAAAGATATTACACTAAAAAACTCTATGAAAAATGTATTCTTTAAGGGTGTAATGTAACTATTAATGAATTACAAGTTTTTTTTTAATGTTAGGGAGTAGTTTACTCATGTTTAATGGAATTCATTTCTGGGGAGTAAAAGTCAAGAGGTGTTTGTTAATATGGTAAGGGTGTAAGGTCTAGGTCAAACGAAAAAACATTTGAATTGACTAGTATGGTGAATAAGAAACAGATCACCATTACTTTACAAAAATAATGAAATTTACTAAATCCATTGATGATTGATCATTGTGTTATAAAATGATTGTTATTTAAAACCAAAATAGTTATAGTTACAATAAATGTTAAAGGCATTTTATAATGGAACTCCCTTTATTTTTTATTGTTAGTTAAATTAAGAATCAAACTAAAACCCTAATTTTGTTTTTATTTCATTAAGAAAATTAATCATAGTTGAGCATAATGACTATAAAAGAAGTAAATTCAAATAAAACTAGGAAGAAAAAGTATAAAGTGTTGCAATTATACAATTTGAGATGAAAAATCATGAAAAAAAATAAAATACAATGTCAGATCAATTAAAAACTTATTTGATTTTCAAAATAATAATATAAACTAAGGATTGTTTTTTTTATATATATATTTTACTAACTTTTGTTTTTTTTCATATGTCTTTTATAAAATATCAATGGCCTATAATTTTAGTATTGTTAAGAAATATGTGTATGATTATTTCATAACTTGTTTTAATCACAAACAAAAGTTTAATCCTTTCCATTCAAAAATATGTTAAGAAAAAAACTAAAGAAAACACAGACACATATAAAATAGTATCGCTCTCTTTTGCTTCTATTTCCTCCCTTCATCTTGGCAATGTGTCAACCACAAATAGTTATATTCATGGTATCTTTTTAAGCACAACATGTGAAAAATTAGTATTGAAATACTAGCTAATAGAGTATAAAAAAATATTTTTTAAAAAACTTAGTTGGACCCAAAACAAAAGGCCCAACAAGCTTAATTTTGGGCTCAATTGAACCCACTTAAATTGACCTAACCAAGATTTATAAAAAAACTAGATTGGAAGTAGAAAGAATATATACTGCAGGGAAGAAGAGAGGAAATAGGCAAAGTAGGGGCAAAGATAAAAAGAAAGAACAAGCCATCAAAGCTCCATCGTGAATCCACCAAATGCATGTGCAACACCACTAGAAAGGTCTCGCCAAGACTATTCAAATGACATCAAATAAATACCATTAGAGCTCTAACTATGCAACATACGCTACTAGAAAGAGACATCTTTTTTTACGAGCTAGCTCGTGTGATACACACACTTTACAATCTTTATCCCTCCTTTTCATTTTGGCTCCCGATTCTCTAACAACTCTTCAATTTAATACCAAATTTTAGCCCAATTGAACCATCTCTAACCTTAGCCAAGCCTAACCAAGTCCTTTTCAGGCCAAGCCCAAAAGAACCCTCTATAGCCTTAGCCCAATCAACGCTAGTTGGCCTAATCAAGGGAAAAAAAGGGAGATGGAGGAAAAGGTTGGCAACCTAACCAACCCTTATCCGAAAACCCAACCAAAAATGGAGAAGATGAGGAAAATAAGGGGAAAACATCAGCCTAACTAAACTTTGCACATAGCGTGCAATGACCACACTCTCTTGCCAATAACCACCTCACTCATACTATCTCATGTCAACCTTTCAGCCAATGACCACCTCTTTCCATCAATGACTTACTCTCAAGCACTAATATATCCTTTAATGGCAAGTGTGGAATAATAATGAATGACTGAACTTTCTAGGAAGTCAGATATTTCTCATCATTTTTCCTATCCAATAGGTAAGCTTATGTAACCTGAGATCTTCATAAATACCACAAGTCATCAGGTAAAAAGCTCAAACAAGCTCACTTGACTCTATTACTTCTTTATTCCACACATAACATTACTCTCCCTACCACACATTCTCTCTTCATGCATATATTTCACCTCTACTATATTTACTAACTTAAGCATCGAAAAGTCTCTTATTTTGATAATGAACTTGTTTTGTAGGTCAGTTACCAGCCCATGACATAGCCATAAAAATCCCATATATGAATTAAAATTTTCACGACTTCCTCACCATCTCTTTATTAAAGTTTTTTTTGTCTCTAAAATTATTGTACTGATTAAACAAAGCTCAATGAAACCTTTCTTTGGTTTTAGAGAAGGTATATTTAAATCATATTAGTAAACAAGATGAAAATTCAAACTCCATCCAGATTTTAAAGTATCTAAAGTTGAAAATTTATTTTATTATGATCGATATATTTTCAATAGCAACTCCAATTAGATCTTCCATCATATAGAAATTCCATTTGTTATTGTAATGTATATTGCAAATTCCTTTTTTATTTAATTGAGAGCCTAGTAAGTCTTGACCTGTACAATTAGATACGATTCCTTTTTTTTTTTTTATTATAGAATGTTAATAAAAAAATATTTTTATTACTACTTAAACCTTATTTCACTGAAGTTGACTATATGTATGCATTCATTATACTAAACAGAGTATAGTTTGTACCATACTTATTAGTTTTGATTTAGATAACTGATTTGTCAAGTTAACCGGAATAAGTTGTTTTGGACAAAAATAAACTTAAAAAAGATACTTTTGGATATAAATTTAATCTTTGTTTTTGAAATTGGCATGGTTAAATCAACTAAGATACGAGTTAATACGTTGAGTCACCTAGTTCAACTAATCAACATCTAATCTAATTCAAAAACAAAATCGATTCAAGCTAAGCTTTAAATTAATAAATCACTAGATCAATTCCTCCACTAGGTTTAATAAATATGTTATGTACTGCAACGGTTTTATGTGAACATTTTTAAAGTTTCAATTTTTTATTTCCCACAAAATGAGAGAGATCCCAAGGACTAGCCAAGAGATAGGTTCTTGTCAATGGTACTGTCTTTCCATCCTGGTTTGGTGGAGGCAACTCAGATTCCATGGCCTAACTAGTTGGATCAACTCACTTTCACAAGTGGACTGGTAGTTAAGGAAAGACCGGTAGAAACGTCTTGTCGGATCCAACCTTCCAGCCTCAACTGTTTGCCTTGCCATCGACAATATCCACCCGTGAGACTAAAAAGTGCGAAAACTTCACTACCGTTGGATTTAAATGTCCATTTCCCAATCAACGATCCAACGACTTCCTCGAGAAACACTCCAAACTTTGCTCCCTCACTTTTGTTAATATTTCGGGTAAACTTATATTTTGCTACTACATATTTATAAACCTTTCATATATACCCCCTATAGTTTAAAATGTCCTAACATTACCCTTTTAATTCCCAAAAAGTGCCGATCACATGTTAACCTAACCAATAATAGGGAGGTGATAACGTCATAATAGGGATTGCAATTTAATCTGAATTTAATAAATATTATCCAATCTAAATAAGTGGATTTTTTAAAATATTTTTTTATTTAATATATATTAAATAATATATAAATATTATCAAACCTAACTTGAGTTGATTTAAATTGTTTTTTTTTAAATTTTATTTTTTAATACTTGATTAGCTAAATTACTAAAAAAAAAAAATATTAGTAATATCTAAATATTTTTTTATATTAAAAAACATTAATCCTACCAGCAATGTACCATGAACCAATTATCTAGCATTTAGTAGGGACTAGTTTCAAATGACCTAAAATTCAATGAAGCGTAGGCCAGCTTAACCATAAATAAAAGCAGTGAGAGTGTGGTTATAATATTAAGGGCAAGGATATCTCCTTCCATTAAATAACTCCTTTTTTTTTTTTAATTTTGTTTGTGAGTTGTTCTTTTCTATTTAAAAATAATGAGAGAAAATAATAAAAAAATATTAAAAAATAAAAAAAATCTTATATTTTTAGCCCTTTAATATCCTGTAAAAATTAATTTTTTTTAAAAATACACGGGTAACATTGAAAATAATAAAATATGAGGATAGAAGTGTAACATTGAACAATCGACGAGGGGGAACCTATAGTTTTATCCTATAAATTCTTTTTCTCCGCTTGACCTCAATTTCCTAGCAATTTTTAATTTCCTCGGCTTCTCCCTCTCCTCTGGTTCACAGTCTCGACTCAGCTATGGGTACTCAGTTCACTGCTATTTGGATGGCTCTTCTCCTTTCGTTCCCGGTGGTTTTGTCCGCACGCGATGATGGGCTGATGAGAATTGGACTAAAGAAGAAGAAATTGGATCACCTCGGTCGTCGGGTTGTACCTGGATCAGTCAACTTCATTCCCAAGGAAGAGGGAGGAGGAGCTTCCAAACCTGCAGCTACCAAAAAGTATTACAATATCGGGGAAACCGAAGCCGATATTGTTGCACTAAAAAACTACTTGGATGCTCAGTATTATGGTGAAATTGCTATTGGCACACCTCCTCAAACTTTCACCGTTATATTTGATACAGGAAGCTCTAATCTTTGGGTGCCCTCGTCAAAATGTTATTTCTCGGTTGGTCCCTTCCTTCCTTCGAGACTCTTTGGCATTATTGTGGTTGGGTTTTCTTTTAAAGTGTTTTTAGGTGATTTTTGATGATTTTGATACGAGGATGTAAAAACCATCGAAAAGTTTTCGATGATTTGATGCTTTTCAGATAAAAAAAATCACTTTGAATTTCAACAGCATTACCAAACTCACACTTCCTTCAAGTTGTTGCCTTTTGTTACTTTAATAGTTTGCTGTCATCTGGGTGCAGCTTGCTTGCTATTTCCATTCCAAGTATAAGTCCAGTGCGTCAACAACCTACGTCAAGAATGGTATGATCATTTTCCCTTTGTTCTAGGAACTTACTGCTTCAAAGGTTGCCATGTTTTTCTTGAGATTTTTTCATTGACGCAGGCACCTCTGCTGCAATTCAATATGGAACTGGTTCAATTTCTGGTTTCTTTAGCCAGGACAGTGTTGAAGTTGGTGATCTTGTTGTTAAGAATCAGGTAAACGATAATGCTTTTTTAATTGTTTCAGTTAATTATTGTTGCTGGTGTTCTTAATCTGTGCTACTGTTATTAGGGTTTTATCGAGGCAACAAAAGAACCAGGTGTCACGTTCTTGGCTTCCAAGTTTGATGGTATACTTGGACTTGGGTTTCAAGAAATCTCAGTTGGAAATGCTGTTCCAGTTTGGTGAGTAGATTGTTTTCTTTTAGTTTAAGAATTTTTAAATTATTTTTGCCGTTCCTTGTTATCATCTCTATTTGTAATTATTATTACTATTATGCAATCCTTGTAGGTACAATATGGTTAATCAAGGTCTTGTTAAGGAAAAAGTTTTTTCATTTTGGTTGAACCGCAATGTTGAAGGGGAAGAAGGGGGAGAAATTGTGTTTGGTGGGGTGGATCCTAATCATTACAAGGGCGAGCACACATATGTTCCTGTGACTCATAAGGGGTATTGGCAGGTTAGACTCCATAATATTTTCATTATTTGTGCAATTTTCCTTGCCTTTTTATAATCTCTTGTTTTTCTGTTCTGTTACCTGTTTCCCTAATTCGCAGTTTGATATGGGAGACTTGTTGATTGGCACTGAAACAACTGGTAATTATACAAAGCTTACTGCGCATGCTTAGCATCTAGACTCTGGGGACATTAGCTTCTTGACAGATTTGGTGTATATGTTTGTTTTATGGTATTGAGAGATATGAATATTGCTTTCAGGTTTGTGTGCTGGTGGGTGTAAAGCAATTGCTGATTCTGGAACCTCTTTGCTGGCGGGTCCAACAGTACGTAATTTTGGCAGCTATATGTCCTTATTTTCCCTAGTGAACTCCTACATAACATGCTTAGTTGCACATTGCTGCAAATGCAGTTCAATGCGTTATTATCTTTTATAAATGACTTAGTACATGACCACTATTTGGAGTAGTAAAATGTCAAATGTGAAAGCGGATGAGTTATTATTGCATTACAAGATTGGATTATTACATTATTTGAAATATCATTGTTTGCGTGTTTGAATCTCTTAACATTTTTCTTGATAAAAAAGAAAACTTGAAGAAATGATAGAATATTATGAAGGGAGACTGAAACATCCTTCTCAACAACAAAATTCGAAACAGAAGAACTCTCAATGTAGAACATCGTAAAGATGCTATTCCATATATACTCCCAAAGTAAAACATAGTAAAGATGCTTGAAAAGTATTCTATCCTATGGTAATTCCCGGAGGGAAATTGATCTTGACATTCTAGAATTTTTCTCCTTTCCCAAACTTCATATCACCACTAACATAGTGCGCTTATGAAGAGTCTTTGATTCACAAACTCCATATCACCACTAACATAGTGAGTCTTTGATTCACAAACTCCATATCACCACTAACATAGTGCACTTTTGAAGAGTCTTGAAATCCTTATCCCTTCCAAAAATGAAAAGGGCATCAATCCACATCTTTTATCACATATGAAAAGGGCTATTCCTTATGCTACCAAAAGCCATGGAACAATACAAAAAAGATGACCCTATGTTTCTGCACTGTCAAGGAGCGCAACTTTTAATGTTACAATATATGGATGCAGACCACAAATCATGTGGAATACTTCATTATGATACTCTTATGATATCTTCGCTCTACCATTGGCTTGGCATAGCTCATCTACCAGTTTCAGAAAGCCATCTATCATGTTTAACAGCCTTATCTTCTGAAGTGTGTCCCAAGACGGGTTTCATATTTATTTTTATTTTCAAATTTGAAGTCTGTGATCTATTTGTTTTCTCTATAATCCAATGTGGTGATGAGGCTGCAATAAATTCTCCAAGAATGTGTTTGGTTTTCTAGCCACTTTGCTGTCATTTGAATTGAGCACATGACGCTCTACACAATTCAGAGTGAATTATTACTGCTTCATTTTGCCAGGGAATATGGTGGTTTTTTTTTCCCACTTTCTTGGCCTTGGATTTTGATACATCTGTGTGTTTCAGAGGGATAGCAGTTATCACTTCTAAAAGTGTTTCACCATGCAAGTGCAATGAAAAAAGATGTCACTTAGTGATATAATTATATCATCTGTTGGTTGGACATGGCTTAGCTTCAGTTGGTTTTGCAATTATGTTATCGTTGACTTGGGAAGATCTTTTATTTGATTTTACCATGTCATTTCACATTTTCAGACTGTGATCACTCAAATTAATAATGCGATTGGAGCCTCTGGCATTGTAAGTGAAGAATGCAAGACGGTGGTTGCACAATATGGGAAAATTATACTGGAAATGCTGGTGGCTCAGGTGAGCATTATAGATTCTTAGTTTTTCTTGCATTCTGATAGCATGTCCTTCCATCTTATGGTAGTGGGAGAACGGAAATTTTTGTTCTATTATTAGGCTGGCTAACTTTATTTTGAAAATCATTTTAATGAAGCGGCGTCTGTTTTGTTCCACCTTTTCAGTTATCTTTCTATTTTGTAGGCTCAACCACGAAAGGTGTGCTCTCAAATTAGCTTCTGTACTTTTGATGGGACTCAGGGTGTCAGGTCAGGTTCAACTCATTGTTGCTGTTTATATGATCAACATGCTATATATGTTAGTTATTTGATAGGACACTTCTGCTGCACCAATGAAATCATTAATTAAGTCAACTCTATGGTTTCAGTATGAACATTGAGAGTGTGGTAGAAGAAAACTCAGACAAATCATCAGATGGTCTGCATGATGCCATGTGTACTGCTTGTGAGATGATGGTTGTATGGATGGAGAATCGGCTCAGGCTTAATGACACTGAAGATCAGATTCTTGATTACGTGAATAATGTAAGTTTGCTCCATCTTCTTTTAGTTCTGTGGAGGAATTGTCCTTGTGACAACTCATGCCAACAATTGCGACTGCAGCTCTGTGACCGATTGCCCAGTCCAAATGGAGAATCAGCAGTTGAATGTAGCAGTCTATCCTCCATGCCCAGTATCTCATTTGAAATTGGTGGTAAATTATTTGAACTGTCACCTGAGCAGGTATGGCAATTTTGTTCAGTATATTTATTATGCTCCAGCTATTGTATTCAAAATTTTTCATATTTCATTTCATTTAACTTAATTAAGCTCGAAGGTAGTCGGTTAATTGCCAGGGTTGACCTGTCTATTAATTCAATTTTGTTGCACTCCTCTCCATTGAAATGTCGGTCAATCTACCTCGTGGAAATATTCTTTCATGTCCTTTTTCATATACAAATATGATCTCTGGTATCTGTAACATTTCTGGATTTATTATCCCTTGAATGGTTCAGACGATCAGTGGGACTTTCCTCTTTGTATGTATATCAGGGCATACCTATGTGTTTTATCCTAAATGTGTTGTCGCTGGTACCCTGAGGCACTTCTATGGTGGCAGCAACAAACAGATGCCACCACGCAGCTAAATACACATTTTATGGCTAATTATGTGGCTGTGTGTCAAATTACAACCATGAGATTAATCAATGACAGAGCTGGCATAGGAATGGGTGATGGTAGATATTCATATCAAGAGAGAAAGAGTGAAGGGGCGGCACTTCTCTTGCAAATCAATTTATAAAACTCAACAAGTTAAACTGCTGACTCTAGATATGTTCCCTGGAGTGGATGTGTGGTTGTTTTGATAAACTAATCAACTCTGTCTACACTAAGCATATTTTAACTGTCCTCTATGTATAGTGCCAATGTTTTCTTTTTTAGCTTTTTTTTGTTTTTTGTTATTTTTACTATGGTATTGTGGTTTTGTTTTTCTGGAAACACTCTGAATGGTGGTGCTGTGGATCAACAGTATGTACTTAAAGTGGGAGAAGGAGTTTCAGCTCAATGCATCAGTGGATTTACTGCTTTAGATGTTCCTCCTCCTCATGGACCCCTATGGTATTTATCTCTCCTATTGTTTCTTATATAATCTTATAAATTCATATTAAACACTAGATTGGTGATATATGCAGTGGCTACTGGTTCTTGATATACTCTTAAATCTACAGAATCTCAGAAATTGGCCCTCAACTCCCATCTAGTGTTTGGCTAAAATAAAATCTCATATGGCACGTAGTCATCGGGAAAACATAAAAGAACCCGACTAATAGATTATAGATATCAAATATAGTCTTTGATTGTAAGGGTTTCAAGCTTTCCTTCCATAATCTCTCTTCCTGGTTGTCTGTTGGTCCCTTTCAACATGAATCAACCATGGGCATCCAGGGAAGGGAAGCATCATCAGAATTACAGAAACTCTTTCTCAAATTCCCATTTAGCATTATTGAAAAAATGGCAATGAACCCTTCCAACCAACCTAAACAACGCTGTTATAGTTTTTCTCTGGGTTTGATCTTGTTAGTTGGACTTTTTCGGTCTGTTCAGGCGCTAGCTTCTAGCTTGTATTATGCTGTGTAATGCTTCAGAGATAGTATTTGCCTTCTCCGGTCTATCAGGAAAAACAAACAAATCAATTTGATTAACAATAAGAGTTTATTTTTACCCTTCACCAATGACCATTGTATGCTGTCACCTTTCTCTCTCTCTGCGTGAAAATCTGTCCACTCATCAAAGTAGCAGAGCTAACAGGTTTATTTTCTAGCAATTGAAATTGTATGGTACAGATACTGGTGCTCTACTATTCCTAGTTTTGTGTTAGTGAGTGGCTGCAACCAGAAGAATAACGTTAAATGATTTTTACTAATCAGCATGAAGATTTTCTTCAAATAATTTGCTTGTGAGTACTGCGGAACATTATCTTATGATTTTGCTCGTGGGATGCAGGATCTTGGGAGATGTTTTCATGGGACGGTATCATACAGTGTTTGACTATGGGAACCTGACAGTTGGATTTGCTGATGCAGCTTAAAGTGAATTGTCACCTCGGCGTCTCGTAGTTTCACTGCCACTGACATTTGTATTGGTATTAGCTTGACTGTTTGCACGACTTTATAGTTTATACACTGCTGTTTGTAAATAAATGTGTAATGGAAAGAGTTCTGTGCCATCTTCACAATGATCTGTGAACCTAGTTTGAACTTGAAGATGGAAGAGAGTGGGTTTAAGGCTATATAAACAATCCTGTCCCCTAAGGTATGTAATCATCTCCTTCTTCATAAGAAAATATCGTTCTTTTCAAGCTTTACGCTCTGTAAACACACACAACCTAACCTTCTAAGGCTCCTTTTCTTCATAATTAGTGCTAATTTAAGCATTAAAGAGTCCCTTAAACTCATAAATAAAGCATTAAACTTGTTTTTGGAGGTATTTCAGTTACTCGAGCCCATCATTCTATACCTTTGATCTCATCACAGCCTCAAAAAGACCATATAATCTTAGTGAGAATTCCAGCAACCTCATCAAATGGCAAGCTTAACCATGAGCACTAATTCATCCACTAAAAAGAAAGGGATAGAACGTGAACGTGTACAGGTAGTTATGGCAAGATGGATAAATAAGAACAATATAATTGTAATTCATGTGATATTAAAACGAGCCAAAACACCCTGACATTGTAGCTCTACACTAAAAAACATTGTTCATTGTAATAATATAATAATGTTTTTAGCTCTACATCCAAAAAACTTAACACAGGCTTTCAAGAGAGCATTAGAGTTCTTTCACGCGACCCATTTTTCATTACCAAATATACAGGGACAAAAAGTATTTTTGTAACTTGATTGTATAGAGAAATAATTAAAATACCTTTGAAAACAAAAAAAAATTAAATTTAGTGTTAAGGGGTATTTTTATATTTTCACAATGGTTTTTTTTGGTATTATAATTTAAGCTAAGGAGCAATTTGATATTTGATCAAATATAAAAAATAATAAAAAATTAAAACACATTGTGAAACGACAAAAATATCTTTAAAATCAAGAATTCTAAACTTGGAGTGAAGGGATTTGTTGGTCTTTTCACAATAATTTTTTTTGTAATTATAAATTCAGCTCAGGTGCACTTTGATATTTACCTAAATAAATAATAAAAAAAAAACGAGCACGTGTGGTACACCAAGAGGCGCGTGCGGCGCCTCACTACATCCAAAAATGCAATTCTGACATATCATTGGAAGTGACGCCACGTTCTTTTCCTGTTGGTATGACACATGTATCCGGTGATGGTCCGGTTTGTCGCTGATGAGTCTTTCTTTTTTCTTTCTCCTTCTTTTCTCTCTTCTCCCCCGAAAATTACAGCTTAGCCCTTGGTTGTTGGTATTTTAACTTCATTCATTATTCTTTGGGTTTCTAATTTTTGGTCTTGGCTTTTTTTGTAAAAATTTTATTTGTTTTCAATTTCATCATTCAATCTCAATTTATCAAATATTATATTCTCTAATTTGGTCCTCATTCTTTGAATTTTTAATTTTTTTGTTCTAGTCTTTTTGTAAAAGTTTTATTAATTTTCAATTTCATCATTTAAATCAAATTGATGGTATTATGTTTTTGAATTTGTTCCTCGTTGTTTTGATTTTTTTTTCTTAGCTCTTTTGTGAAAGTTATTATCTTTTCAATTTCACCCTTTAATCACAAACATTGTTTTTATTTTTATGTTAATTTTGACCCTCATTTTTTTGATTTTTTTTTATCATTTTACTAAATTGTTTTTTCTTTTTATTTTCACCCTTTATAAAATATAAAATATAAAATTTATTTTGTATTTTAATTTTAATCACCATTCTTTTAATTGCTATTTATTTTTTAATATTTTTGTATAATTAATTTTTTTTTCAATTTCATCATTCAATATATGATTAATGAAAATTAAACATTATAGTTTTTTCAGATTAGGTGCTTTGGGTCTAATGACCCAGATTAAAATTAACACAAGTTTTTTTAAAATAAAAATTGCTTTATAATTGTTTAGCACGTTATTTCAATCTTATTATCTAGGTTAGGAGTATGATGATATATCTCGTATTAACTTAGCCCATATTCCTATAATTACAAGTTTGTTATGAATATGTGTATATATATATATATATATATAAAATTCTTTTTTACTCTATTTTGACATTTCAAAATCATTTTTTAAAGGAAAAAAAAAATAGCATGCCCCATGGTGAAATGTGGACACCGAAGCTAGTTGTCATTGGATTGGATACTCGTACTCCATGTATTCGACTTTTCTATTCTTTGAGAGGTTTATTGGACCACTCTTGATTTTTTTTTTAATAATTTGGAATTAAGATTCAATAAAAAAAACATTATGTGAACAGGAAAGTAACCCATATGAGAAAGAAAAAATAGCTTGAGAGGGAGGAACCTTAAGAGCAAAATAATTAAACTTGATTGGTTCATTCTTGGGCCACTCTTGATCTCTTTATTTTCCTTTCTTTTTTAACATTTAATATTTCACTTTTTTGTATTTCCCCCCCACAATTACAACCATCAATCCCACAACATAGAATAAATAATAAATAAAAAGATAATATATATATATATATATATATATATATATATATATATATATATATATATAAAGTTAAGAATGGTTGAAAAGACTTAAGATTTCTTGGAGTTTTACTCAATTATCAAATTTAATTTAACAACAGAAACATTAAGATTTAAAGTAGAAGTTAAAACCCTGGATTCCAATCCATTTAATAAACCTCAAAAATAGATTACTAAAAAGGAGAGAGTTAGAGCCCATGGAATTGATGAACAATAGGGAATTAATATATATATAAAAAAATCGAGAATGCATCATCCGACTAGAAACTTTTTGATAGAACTTAAACTCAATTTGAAATCCCATATTAGTGGCTAATTAGGACGCTATATTAATAGTTATTGGTTAGTGGGGCAAAAAAGTTTTAATACCATATCGAATTTAATTGGTAATTAACCACTATTAAGATGAAGGTTTAGTACTCTAGCCTCCTTTAGTAATTAATGGGGGATTTTTATTTTATTTTTAAAGAAAATCAAATACTCTAAAAAGGGAAGACTTCATCTCATAACTTCTTGCATAAATAAATACTACCACTACACTAGAGGGTTGCACCTTTTATAATTGAGTCAATGGATTTATTCATCTCAATATTCAACATATTCAACATACTTCACAAA
Source organism: Populus trichocarpa (assembly GCF_000002775.5). Taxonomy (NCBI): domain Eukaryota; kingdom Viridiplantae; phylum Streptophyta; class Magnoliopsida; order Malpighiales; family Salicaceae; genus Populus; species Populus trichocarpa. The sequence continues at coordinate 21,768,970 of NC_037286.2, read as the reverse complement.
GATTTATATAACTATATTAAAAGGATTTTTGAAAGTATAATAGTAATTATTTTTCAAAGTGTGTTTTACTTTGAAATGTATATATATATATATATATATTTTAAAAAATTTATTTTTAACATCAACATATCAAAACGATCTGAAAACACAAAAAAAAAAAAAATTAATAATTTAAAGCAAAGAAAAAAATAAAAAAATTCAAATTTTTTTCAAAAACATTTTTGAAATACTAAAACAAACGAGTTCTAAAACTGATAATCGAATCTGAGTTTTGCTTTGAAAACTTAAGAAAAGGGTTTATTCTCAAATTTTAGTTTTCTTCTATTTATTCAGTATGAGATTTGTTTTCTTGATTGTAAAGTGATTTTGATTTTAGGATCTTTACTAAACCGTTGAGTTCTTTAAAGATTCGTATACTATATATTGAATTTGATGATAAGCTATACGTACTTATATATTTATTTTGATTTTTTACATATTGTTTGATTTTCTCACTGGTTAAAAAGATTCATTCACATGAGGAAAAAGAAAAAGAAAAAGAAAAAGAAAAAGGAAAAGGAAAAGAGACCGAGTGAAGCTTAATAGGAGCAAAAGCATGGAAAGCGTTGGCACTCTCATGCCCACACGAAGACAAATTAAAACGTTTCCCTTGTTGTGTAATCCCCACATGAATTAATAGAATAGACACCAAAATTATAGATGTCACCCTCGACTGGGGGATTGCCTTTAGAGAAAGGTAGACTATTGGTACATTTAATCAATTTGTAGGTCACCAAATTACTTTGATTAAAACAACCTGTTTTTTTTATTCGTTTTAAGTTATAAATCATAGAATTTACTCAAGTAAATTATTTTTATTAAAATAATGTTGTTTTATTTATTTTTTTAAAAAACAAAATTTTTATAATATAGACCTCTCGTTGAGTTTGAATCGGGTTAATCAAACTAATAAAAATCTAACCAAATCAATCAGGTTTTACCTTATTAATATCACATCAAGAAATGAAGTATTTATTGCCTTTAGAAAAAGGTAAACTATTATTCGGACATTTAATTGTTTATATTTTTTAGATTGGTTTTGACATGATGATGGAATTTGAATTGGTTTTAACTCCTCAATTGAGCTATTAAAAATCTAATTAAATCTATTAAGTTTTATTTTAAAACAACTTTGTTTTGTTTTTTAATTTTAGATTGGCTTTGATCTTGTCGAGTTTGGATTGGCTTTGATCTTGTCGAGTTTGGATTGGCTTTGATCGCGTCAATCGAGCCACTAAAAATCTAACCAAATCAACCGAGTTTTACCTTACCAATATCATATCCAATTTTTCTTGAATTTTTTTAAAAATATTTAGATATTAGTGAAGCATTTATTCATGTGTATGTATAGCGTGAGTTGCTTGTGAGAAAAGCCTCTTCATGATCATTATCCACCTTACAAGCAACGCATAAAATCAAGCATCCCGTCCCATCTACTAACCAGAAGACACCGTTAATTTGGTCCAACTAATAGTAAGATTGACAGGAGAATATCGAGTGGTGCGTGAGATGAGAGACTGTTGGATCAATCTTCACATTTCTTATTTCTATACACTTAGCTGAGTTTGTTGGCTTTAATGGCTCTTGCTTTATTGCAATTAGCGTGGTTTGTTTACTTTTTGGAATATTAGTTGCAACGTCTACAACGCTTCTCTGCCCTCTGCTAGCTGAGGTCCCTCATGTTTTGGGCTTTTAACTTAGTTTCTTTTTGCTAAATCTTAATTAATCACCAAAGCAAGTTTTCTACCATGCATGCATACATTCCCAGGTCATAATCGCACGAGCACTGTTACTCTTTCATGTAGTTGATGAAGAGCATGGCTTCTGTATATTACAAGCCCTCGAATCTAATCATTCAAGACACGAGTCGTTCTCGAACATATGAAGAGCAGCTGGCTATACTGATCATGATGATGCTGATAATTACAGGAAGGAAGAAGATGTGGACATGTCAACGTCACTTGAAGTTAGATGATTTCGAGTTTTTTGAAGCAACATTTTCTTTTTCTTTTTTGCCATCTTTCCCAATCCTTGAATGATTAAAGTAGAAGGGTGCATCAAATGATTATCATTTCGTGCTAGGTGGGCTCTTTTTTTTTAAAGAAAAAACAGAAGAAGAAGAAGCAAGCAATAGATCAGAGATGTGTTTTAATTTCCATGAACAAGTAACTAGTTGCTTTTGCCGAAAATACAAATATAATAATAAGAAATTAGTGTTTTTATTTTGTAAAATATATTTTACTTGGAAATATATTAAAATTATATATATAATTTTTTAAAAAATTAATTTTAACATCAGTATATCAAAACAATACGGAAACATCAAAAACTGTTTTTAAATTTATTTGAAAATATTTTTAAAATGAAAAAATAAACAGGAGCTAGCCACGTCCAAAACGTATGATGATTGATTGCTTTGCTTGAAGGACAGAAATCCATAACTAAGGTTTGATTTTAGGAGCTATTAATTCTTGATCAGGTTTGCAAATTACCCACTATTTACGTTTAGGAAGGAATTGAGAAGCAATCTCTCGATCGAGGGGCACTCGTCATGATCATAATAATTGATTCTTCCTTTTTCAACATAATCATAATATTCCTCTCTCGTTGCATCCCTCGCAGAATTCAAACGTTAAAGAAAGGAAGGAAGGTGTGAATTCACATTATCCATGAAGGTTTCACATTACGTCAACTAAGATATTATTATTATTATTAGAATAATACTGCTTGAAGTGAAAAATAACCTGTGCTACAATTGAGCATTTGACTTGTGACAAAATGCCCAGTTTCACATTCACAGAATTGACTTCACCCTCGGCAAGCGCATTGACTGGGTTTATACTCAAATGGGTTCTAGAATTCTACCGTTTCTTGGGTGGTTCAACCCACCCCATTTCAACATACTCTTAATTAATCTTCAAAGTCCACTCCCATACAATACGTCCATGTGGTGGTGAATTATCCATCCACTCTACCTTTTCCAACCCCTCCTACCCACCCTTTACTTATAACGGTTATGATTTAAAGTGTTTTTCTGTTTGAAAATGCATCGAAATGATATTTTTTTAATTTTTTAAAATTATTTTTGACATCAGCACATAAAAACAATTAAAAAACATAAAAAAATTTAAATCTGTGATAAATATGATTTCAACCGGTCTGAATTACTAAATGTTAATAATATGGTGCATAATATTTTTACAGAATATTTTTTATCTAATTTATTTTTAACATTGATGTATTAGAATGATAAAAGAATTATACCCTTTGCCAATTTGCAAACTCGTACCTCCCCTCCTAAATTCTCCACACGTGCCCACGAGGCCTCTGCCAAGTCTTTGCCGTCTAGGCGGCCAAAGCTGTCAAAACCACAACTATTTCGATGCGTCGTACACTCTTGTTCAAGGCATTGTCCCAACTAACCTTCAAATACCCCTCCACGTTTTCTATATAAAAAGGCACTTTAGCAAGTAGCAACAAAATACACCCAGCAAAGCATAGTTTCATTTGCCAGCTTTGTAAAATGGACTGGACTAGAGGCCACAGCATAGGCCACGGCTCCACAGCCACCGTTTCCCTCGCCACCTCTATCCAATCCGGTGATGTTTTCGCCGTCAAATCCGTCGAGTTATTCCAATCTGGATTCTTGCAAAGGGAGCAACAGATTCTCTCTTCTTTAACCTCTCCTTTTATAGTTAGCTACAGGGGCTGTGACATCACTAGAGAGAACAGCAAAGTTATGTACAATCTCTTCTTGGAGTACATGCCCAACGGCACTCTTAGCAATGCAATACATGCTCATGGAGGTCGGCTCGACGAACCTTTGATCAGGAACTACACGAGTCAAGTCTTGCAAGGTCTAGATTACATACATTTGAACGGATTGGTGCATTGTGACATTAAGAGCAGCAACATTTTAGTAGGACCGAGCGGTGCCAAGATTGCAGATTTCGGGTGTGCAAAGCGTGTGGAACAAGTAGGACAGATCGCGGGTACGCCGATGTTTATGGCACCAGAGGTGGCGCGTGGAGAGGAGCAGGGGTTTGCTAGTGATATATGGGCTTTAGGGTGCGCAATTATTGAAATGGCTAGTGGGAGCACGCCTTGGCATAATGTCAACGATCCAGTTTCCATCATTTACCGGGTAGGTTATTCCGGTCACTTACCAGATTTCCCCTGTTGCCTGTCGGAACAAGCAAGGGATCTCTTGGACAAGTGTTTAAGGAGGGACCCAAGAGAGAGGTGGACAGCTAGTCAACTTCTTAAGCATCCATTTTTGGTCGGAGAAAGTAATTCTCATCATGTCGCAAAGCAAATCCAAGAATCCAATTCAAGTTCGAATTCTCCTACAAGTATTCTTGATCAATGCTTTTGGAACTCACTGGACTTATCGGAAAGTTTGAATAACTTGGTCTCGGTCCCTCCAAGCCGTGAAAGTTCAGCCGGAGAGAGGATCAGAGGGCTGTCCTTGCTCTCAGGGATGCCTAGGTGGGATTGGGATGAGAGTTGGACCACCATCAGAGGGTATAGCAGGGAAGAACGTGATGCAATTATGGATTGCATTGAAGTCAAAGATGATATAGTTAGTTGTGGCCTGGGAGAGCAGAAAAGCTATGGTGGTAGCAAGGAGCTGTTAAACCTTTTAGATAGCAACATTAGCAGTAGAATTATTGATGATTTTTGGGCTTCCTGTAAATATAGGAAAGTTCATTTTGGAAATCCTTGTATGTCAAGATTACCTTTACAAGCATAAATCATTCTCTTTTTTGGACAGCTGGGTGATTTATTTTCTTCTTATTGGTAAAAAAGAGAGAGGTTAGACCCATGTTTCGCATTGCATTTCAAACCGGAATGGAGTAAAATATTTTTTTTTTTATGTTTTTAAATTATTTTAATATGTTAAAATTAAAAATAATTTTTTAAAAATAAAAAAAATATTATTTTAATATATTTTTAAATAATTTTTTTTAAAAATAATCATTATCATACATTTAAACATCCTTAAAATATAAAGAAACAAGCCAATTAAACGGTTGAGTTTTTAAAACACAAAAGAGCATAGGGTATAACGAGTGAGCTTTGGGAGGTCTTGCCCATAGTTGTCAAACTTACCATAACGACCGAGCAGGAAAAACATTGCACTCAAATTAATTTAAATAAGTTATTTTCACTCAAATGATATATTTTTAATTTTTTTAATATTTATTTTGTAGTTAATTTGATAAGGTCTGATTACACCAATCAAATCACTAAAAATTCAATTAGATTAATCAAGTTTTATCAGGTCAAAATTACTAAAAATTTAATTAGATTAATTAAATTCTATCAGGTCAATATCTTTCCGGATTTAACTTGGAATTCAACCGGAAATATAACATCTATGCACTTACCAATTGCCATCACCTAACCCTATCTTCTGATTCCGAGTTGAGTTAAGATGGCAGAAATGGCCAAAAGCAACCGCCAGTTAGGCGACTTCCATTAAAACTAGCCAGTAGCCACCAAGCCCTCTCCTCTGTTTCTTTATTTGGTAGGTTAAGTTTAGACCCAACTAAACGAGGTACCGTTCCAATTAGGCCACCTCCGCTGCTGTCCTTCGGTTCGGTCGGTAAAACAAATTTAAATTCCTCAAACTCTACTGGCTGCATATCTGGCCACGTCATCTGCTACTGTTATTTGCAGGTGAGCTTGGATCATGATTATGTCAGATGATGCTGTATTCAAATGTCACCAATTTTATTAGCTGGATTCGGGTCACGTGGATTCAATTACATCACAGGGGTTTGAGCAGCCAATAATAATAGAGAATTAAATCAATTGAATATATATTAAATCCACATGAATTTCATCACTATTATATTGCTCTTTTTTTTTTTTTTCATAATTTTATATGATACCCCATTTCTAATTGTTGATCCTTCGCAAAATAGGCTTTAACTTAGAGGTGTTGTAGAAAAAAAAAAAAACTTAATGTTTTGAATATATAATTATTTTTTAATTAAAAAATAAAAAGTCAAATTTTTTTTGATACACATGGAATAACTAGTGATATTTTATTAACTGCTTTGTAGGAGTTACTTTGAAGAAAAATGTGTATAAATAGGAGAAAGGAAATAGAATGTATGATTCACCAAAAATAATAAGAACATCCCCTTTTTTAGGGGTGATTATTTTTGATTTGCTTTGATTTTTATAAAAAAAAAATAACCAAACCGAGTTTATTTTTTTAAACCGAAACCGGTTTAAACCGACCGGTTTCGATTCGGTTCGGTTTGGGTTTTTTAGGACTAAAGCTGGTTCAAATCGGTTTGACTCGGTTTTTTCCGGCTTGGCTCTGTTTTTTCGGTTTTTCCAGTTTTGCTCGGTTTTTCAGTTTGACTCGGTTTTTTTTCCTGTTTTTATTGGTTTGGGTTTGGTTTTTTCGGTTTCAGGCTTATAAAACCAAAATCGAACCGAACCGGTCGGTTTTTTTAAAAATTTAATCGGTTTTTTTTCATGGTTCGATTATTTCAGTTATTTTTTTTTCGGTTTTCTTGGTTTAATCAGTTTTATTTTATTAAATAATTAGTGATATCTTATTAACTGCTTCGTAGGAGTTATTTAAAAAACAAATATGTGTATAAATAGAAGAGAGGAAATAGAATGTATGATTCAACAAAAATAATAAGAACATCACCTTTTCTAAACTGATTATTTTCGGTTCGGTTTGGTTTTTATAAAAAAAAATAACCAAACCAAATTTTTTTTAACAAAACCGAAACCGGTTCAAACCGACCGGTTTCGGTTCGGTTTGGTTTTTTAGGACAAAACCGGTTTGGCTCGGTTTTTCCGGTTTGGCTCTGTTTTATTTTCCGGTTTGGCTAGGTTTTTTCCGGTTTGGGTTCGGTTCGGTTTTTTCGGTTTCAGGCTTATAAAACCGAAACCGAACCGAACCGGTCGGTTTTTTTTAAAAATTAATCGGTTTTTTTTCACGATTTAGTTTTTTCAGTTATTTTTTTTCGATTTAATCGGTTTTTTAGTTTTTTTGTTCACCCCTACTCTTCCGTAACAGGATACTACTAATAACTTTATGAGTACTATAAAATTTCTCAATAATCTCTTTGAAACAATGAGATCGTTAGTTTTGTAAAAAAGTGAACGAATAAAAAATTGTTTTTAACGTGATCATTTAAAAACTCACAATGTATATTAATAAACTATATGAAGTATTTTTAAGAATGTTTATTAAAATTCAATGAATTTTTAAAATAATATAATAATTAAACAAAATAAAATAATTTTTTTTTTATGATGTGAAAGAAGTAATTAGTGATATCCTAGAAGAGAAATAAACAAATATAGTAAAAAATAAAAAGATACATGACTCATCAAAATAGATATGAATATTTCCAATTTCTCTCTTTTACTTGTTTTTATTTATTTTTTCAAAATGAATCCCAGTTAATAACTAATAAGAACTCATCATTTACTTAGTTAGCAACATAAAATTTTCTCTGGGCTGGATGCATGACCATTGACTTTAACAAAAAAAAAAAAAAAGTGATAGAGAGGTATATTAAAACATGGGATCAAACTAATATAATGTTAAGAACCTTTTGAATTGAATTGTTTTAATAAAATTTTATATTTTGAATGACCGACACATCTATTTTGTTGCTAAAATAATTAGTAGAAATTATTACTATTAACAATTAGTTTTTCTAAAATATGCATTTACTCTTTTTTTTTTTTTTTCACTTTTCTCTCTTCCATCAAAGGGAAACATATGCTACCATTAAAAACTCAACAACAACACCACCATCAAAACAATCTTCTCTTCTCATCCCATCTCATCTCATATATATATATATATATAGGTGTCCGGACAAGTTTACGTTCATTTTAACTAATCCAACGGGCTCTGAAGTTAACGATCATGTAAACTTTCAGTAGCTATCATATTAACAACCACAGGACTCGAACTTGAGACTACAGAGAAAACAAACTCCTTAGTCCCAAGCTCTTATTATCTACTAAATGGTTTTATTCTTAATTTTATGGCTCATGTAATCTTGAGAAATCGGGGCCTTAGGGAAGGCATTTGAATTTGGTTTTTGAGTTATTTGTGGTGATAGTGATGGATGAAAACTTGAGGGAGAGAGAGGGGGTTGTTGTGATAATGATGGAGGAAAATTATGGCGACTGAAGGAGGTGATTTCTTTATTGTTAGAAAGATATAGAGCATTAAGAGATTTTTTTAATGAATAAGGTAATATTAACTTTTTTTTAATTACTTTTTACTTTTACGTATTTTTCAATAGTTTTAATAGATTGATATTAATTTTTTTTTTTTAACAAAACTTAACAACAATGCCTCTTAAGGCACTGAGTGACACCGACCGACCCTTCCGTTCCCAACTAACGCCGCGTAAACCCACCACTCTTTCCCGCCATGTTTCTCTTGACATTGAGTTAAAGAAGCCCTCGACCTGTGTTCGTTTCAAAATTTTGTTAACTTCTTATATACATGCATTTTCAGGATTGAATATGAGGAGGAATTGGACAGTGAAGGTTAAGGTTTGTTCTAAAGCTGAGAGATCGAGCTTCCCTCTGGAGAAAAGGGGGTTCTTGCTTTAAATTCCTGGGTTTTGCTTTCTGGGTGTGTTTAGATGCATGGGAACTAGGCTCTGGATATGTGGTTTTAATTGTTCTGTGCAGAAAAGTTGTGGAACATGCATGTCTGCTCAAAGCAGAGCAGGTTTTGTCTGATGAGGATGAACAAGAAACGCTGGATTATCTGTATGCATTCCAATATCAAATGCGTGGAATTGCTGCTGTTTCTCTGGGTCACTTCCTTTTTCATTATTCAATTACAATATGCGGAAAAATGGAACTTTGGCATACATTTCTTGCACATCTTGCCTTACACACAGTCATGTACATGCCCTGTTTTCTTTTTCTATAGGGCGAATCTCCAATGACAAAGTGGGAAATTATACTCGTGCTGTTTTCATGCGTTTCCAAGCAAAGGAAGATTTTGCACAGTTCTATGAGAACCCTTTCTATTTGGAAGACTTGGACGAACATGTAATGCCATATTGCCATGTAAACACCATAACTCCTATTTTCTCTAAGATTTGACTGGTATTTCCTTTAACATTCTACCAATTTTACCTAAATTAGAATCTTACCAGGTGCCTTTTCTATTTGGCTTAGTTTTCCCGCTTTATGGTAGGATTTAGTTAATGTAGAAGAAAAACTGAATTTGCATAGATTGTTTTGGAGAAAGAGGACAGAACAACAACAATTGTGTTGTTTGTTTTATTAACGTGAGCACTATAATTCCTTTCTCTCAAATTACTACTGATTGAGTTTTTCTTATGTATTTATATAGGGTATACATTACATCTCTACTTTATCTACAAGGATAAGGAAGACGAGTCTTATCCTTATCCTTGTGGATGATCTTTTCCATTGTGGATAAGAATTCTGCTCTTGTGTGCTTCCTATAGATAGATTTTGATTGTATATCAATCACTCCTATAGCTGCTGTTTTCTTATCAAATTAGACTCCCATGTTGGTTAGAGTTTGTTGCATTTTGAACTTCTTTCTCTCCTAACATTTATCCACTAATTCCGGGGATGTTGCTGACAGCAGAGTGTGAGTGTTCATCCTTATTTCTCCTATATTCTTGAGTCACCTTATCACTCCATCTACTCACACCATAGTTACTGTCGTTAGAGTGTCTACTGCTAACACTCTCCCTCAAACTATGCTTGGGTTGAAGGCATAGTTTGTTTTGAAAACTTGTGAGGGCTGCCTTTGACATTTGCTTTGTGAAGAGATCTGCAACTTGTTCATTAGTGGAGATATGTTTGGTGATCAGTTGTCCAAGGGCAACTCTCTCTCGCACAAAATGATAGTCTAATTCGATATGTTTGCTTCTGGCATGGAAGACAGGATTGATTGTCATATGAAGAGCACTGAGATTGTCACAATAGAGTGTTGGAGGAGATGTCATTGGAATGTGGAGATCTTTTAGAATAAAAGCTAACCATGTAAGCTCAGCTGCTGTATTGGCCATTGCACGATATTCGGCTTCAGTGCTAGAACGCGATACTGTATGTTGCTTCTTTGCGCACCAGGAAATGATGTTTTTACCCATAAAAACACAGTATCCTGTGGTGGAACGTCTAGTAGTGAGGCATCCTGCCCAATCAGCATCTGAAAAGGCAGAAAGATCAAGTGAAGTATTGGCAGAAAAATGTAGACCTATATTAAGTGTCCCTTTCACATATTGTAGAATTTGTCTAACCATTTTTAGATGTGTCATTGCTGGTGCATGCATGAATTGTGACACATAATTAACACTATATGAAAGGTCTGGCCGTGTGAGAGTGAGATACTGTAGTGATCCAACTAATCCTCTAAAATGGCTAGGGTCTTCTAGAGGGATATCAGTTATGGAGGTTTTTGTTTTTGCTTCAAGAGGTGTGCTCATAGGTTTACAATCTGTCATTGTAGCACGTTCAAGTATAGTCAATGCATAGTGTGACTGGGATAAGTGGAGTCCACTCCTTGTTTTGTAGATTTCAATTCCAAGGAAGTGATGAATAGGTCCCAAATCTTTCATGGTAAACTCGCCACTTAGGAGTTGAATGAAGTTGCTGACAAGGGCCTCTGTAGATCCTGTGAGCAACATATCATCTACATAAAGTAAAAGTACTAGCAAGCCATGTTCAGAATGAAGGATAAATAAAGATGGATCAACTAGGCTACAGATAAATCCATATTCAAGAAGAAAAGTGCTGAAACGATCAAACCAGGCACATGGAGCTTGTTTGAGACCATAGAGAGCCTTCTGTAATTTGCAGACATATTCTGGATGTTGTGAGTCTGCCATTCCCGGTGGTTGCTCCATGTATATATCTTCAGTGATGTTACCATGCAAGAAGGCATTCTTTACGTCAAGTTGTCGAATAGGCCATCCTTGAATTAGTGCTGTACTGATAATCATTCGTATGGTGCCCGGTTTGACAACTGGAGAGAAGGTTTCAGTGTAGTCAATTCCATCAATCTGATAATACCCTTTTGCAACAACACGAGCCTTTAGTCTGTCTAAGGATCCATCGGGTTTCAGTTTTGTCTTAAACACCCATTTAGAGCCAATTATATGTAGGTCCGGGGTGCGTGGAATAAGGGTCCATGTCTGATTTAGCTGTAGGGCAGCAGATTCTTCTTCCATTGCAGTTTTCCAACCAAGATGAGCCAGAGCTGTTTGAACATTTTGTGGTTCCCTGGGTACACTTTGAGAAGCTATGGATGTCAAGGCATACTTTGGATTTGGTTTTACAACTCCACGTTGAAATCGTGTAACCATAGTGTGAGAGTCTTATCCTTGAGACTGTTGTAGAATTGTTGATGTAGGCTCTGCTCGTGAGGATTTTGCCTGTTCTGTTGATTGGGAACGAGTGATCATTGGGTGATGAGTTGTAGCTGCCTCGGATGCTATTTTTGCAGGGTCTATTGTGGAGACTGTCACGATTGGGGTAGAGTCTGTTATTGCTGGAGAATCTGCTACTGTAGGATCTGTTATTATCCCTGTTGCTGTGAGATTTGTTGCAACATCTGTTATGGATTCTAGCATTGCTTCTACTGTAGAATCTGCTGCTGTAAACTCTATTGCTGCTTCAGAGCTTGTTTCTGCTGCTACACGATCTGTTACAGGATACACTGTTACTGCTGTCCCTGTGGTGGTGCAGGAGACCCCGCTGGTTGTAGTCTGCTGTCTTGGGGAAGCTGTATGGCAGGTGTATTTTGCTCCTGTGTAATTCCTGGCAGAGGGCTGCAGCTTGGGGTTGTTTCCTTGTTCTCTATATTTCCTGAAACACTTTGAGAAATGTGAGGTATCCATGTGTCAAAGATTTTAAATGTATGTGATGATGGCTGAATGGTGGTTGATGGTTTGTATGGAAACATTGTTTCATCAAAGACAACATGACGTGAGACTAATATTTTTTTGACATGTATATGGACATGAAATTTGATGGATAATACCTGATGTATGGAAATGAGATGTAAGCTTGGAGTTGACAAATTCTCCACCTCCATCAGAGTGGAAAATTTTAATCTTTTTGTTGAACTGCAGGTTAACATATTGTTCAAAGGAAAAATATTCATTCACAAAATCAGACTTATGTCGCAAGGATATAATCCATGTATATTTCGAAAAATCATCTACTAAACATGCATAATATCGAAATTTACCAATGGATAAAACAAGAGAAGGTCCCCAAAAGTCACAATGAATTTTATCAAAAATACCAGTGCTAGAATTTTCCGAACATGAGAACGGTAATCTGCTCAATTTTCCTAATTGACAACTATCACATAGATGCTTGGATTTCAACGTTCCCGTTACATCTATCAAGCCCTTATTTTCAACAATTGTAAAGCTAAGAATTGTGGGTGTCCTAGACGCTGGTGCCACACTTCAGCAGAACCTGTTCTAAATCTTGTTGAGAAATATAGTTTTGGTGAAGTCGGAAGGACATAAAGATCACCCTTGCGAGTCCCTGTGATTACTGGTTGTCCTGTCTTTCGTTCCTTGACATAAAAATCAACGTTAGAAAACTCACAGTTAACAGGAAATTGCTTAGTCAACTGACTTACCGATAGTAAATTTTTCGTTAGCGTAGGGACTAATAAGACATCTCGAAGAGGTAAAGCAATTTTCTGCTGTTTAATTTGTGTATCCCCAATACCAAGGATTGGTATTGAGGATCCATTTCCTATAATTATAGAGTCAGCTCCCTTATATTTACGAAGGTTGGTTAACATACCTGATTGTCCTGTCATATGGTTGGAGGCACCTGTATCGGTTGTCCATTTTGTTTCTGCTAAAGTGTTGTCCATAGTTAAAGCTGCAAGTGCGTGTGGGATTTCTTCATTGTTGAAAGATTTCTTCGGTATCTACCAACATATCTTGGCAATGTGGCCTTCTGTCCCACAATATTGACATTTTTCATTGCGAAAATTGTCTCTTTCTGTTTGTGTCATCCGGTGTTCTCCTAGGGGTGGAGGACGTCGTTGTGTGTCTGCTGTGGTGGGGATTCTATTGTGTTCCCTGTATTGTTGTGCTTGGAAGCCTCTCCCATTTGAAGTGAATTTTGATGTGTTACCACGATAGATTGAGGATGGTTGTTGAGAGCGTTGTTGACGATGTTGTCCATAGAAAGCAAGTTGTTGATGACTCTGTGTGTGTGTGCAATATCTGTTTGAGACAAAAACCAGCTGCATCTCTGATCAAAGTTCTGAAGATGGGATACTAGTTCTGGATAGGTTGGTCTTGGGGGTTTCAGCATAGTTGTGTTGGGGGTTTCAACATAGTTGTGGTGAAGGTTTCATATTGTGGACCAAGGCTTGTGAGGAGACAGAACACCTTTTCTTTGTCAGGAACTGGTTTTCCTATTGCAGCAAGACTATCACACAAGCTTTTGAATCTGCAAATGTGTTCATCCATGTTTTTGTCTTCATGTTTGCGGAAGTATGTCATCTGTTGGCGAAGAGTAAACTCTATTTCTTGAGAGTCTTTTGCATAGGCATTCTTGAGTACTTCCCAGACATCATATGCTATTTCTACTCCAACAACAATGCTGAGGGCTTATTCTGATAGAGTGCCAATGATCCATCCTCGTAGAAGTCGATCTGACTTGCGCCAGGAGATGTATTCATTAGATAGCATTGGTGTAGAGTGTTCTGTGTTGGTGGTTAAATCTTGTGTGGTATATTTGGTGGGGGATGGTTCTTCATCTGTAAGGTGGCCGATAAGTTCCTGGCTTTTTGCTAGTGCCAGTGCTTATTCACGCCACAAAGGGTAATTTGTTGGATTTAGCTTGAGAGTAATGAAGTTACCAACATTGAGAGAAAGTGAGGTCATTGTGTTGTTTGGCTAGAATGTGCTCACACAAGCTCTGATACCAAGAAGAAAAATTAAATTTGCAGAGATTATTTTGGAGAAAGAGGACAGAACAACAACAATTGTGTTGTTTGTTTTATTAACGTGAGCACTATAATTCCTTTCTCTCAAATTACTACTGAATGAGTTTTTCTTTTGTATTTATATAGGTATACATTACATCTCTACTTTATCTACAAGGATAAGGAAGATGAGTCTTATCCTTATCCTTGTGGATGGTCTTTTCCATTGTGCATAAGAATTCTGCTCTTGTGTGCTTCCTATAGATAGATTTTGATTGTATATCAATCACTCCTGTAGCTGCTGTTTCCTTATCAAATTAGACTTCTATGTTGGCTAGAGTTTGTTGCCTTTTGAACTTCTTTCTCTCCTAACATTTATCCACTAATTCTGTGGATGTTGCTGACAGCAGAGTGTGAGTGTTCATCTTTATTTCTCCTATATTCTTGAGTCACCTTATCACTCCATCTACTCATACCATAGTTACTGCCGTCAGAGTGTCTGCTGCTAACAAATATGGATTATGAATCTGAAGCTGAAGATGATATGCTTCGTATATCTCGTAAAGGAGAGGTAAGCCACTTACTTCCACTTTTTTGACTGCTTCTCGTTGGTATATTTTGCAGCAGAGGTCTTTGAGATATTTGTGAGTAGCACTGGATACAAAGAAGTAAGAATTTTTGTCTTCTGTTCACCTTTCAAGTACCAGTCTTTAAATTATCCATGGATGCTTCAGTGTCCTATCTTGAATATTGGACTCTCTCTCGGAATTTATACTTTACTTTGTAATTCTGATGTTATAGTTTAAGCTTTTAAAATTAAGTTTTTCAAAACGTTACTCCCACTCAATCTGGGTAGACACCTAATATTCGTTTGAACATGTAGATGCATGTTGAAAAAATAGGATTTAATTTTACAACTTCTAAACTGGATTTGAAATGTTACATCGAACATTTCTTTTCTTCATCCACTTAGCATTTTTCAATTAATTTCTATTTGATGCACTTGTCAAAACAGCAGCTAAAGGTGATGGTTTGAATTGAAGGCCGACTTGCTTGCTTCTGTCTAAAGGTTGAATCTCTATATCTAGTGAAGATAAGTCTCGATTTGTCTCTTGGGACATCGTTTAAACTGAGCAGCATACCTGTGACTGTTCAATCTGTCTATCCCAACTGATTCTTCGAAGCCAGTGATAGAAAAATGAATTTACAGCAGTGTCAATGCCTCTCCTAATCTTTTTCTTTTTTTTTTCCTTTAAAAAACATCAAGTTTACTATTGGACTGTATACCTGAAGAGAATAGTAATAATATATTATTTGACATTAGTGAGTAATTAAACTGTTTGAATTGCCTTTATTTTTAAAATTATGGAAATCAGTCTCAAAATCAGTTAGGATCTTAGAGAAATATTAGTATATATGGTTTAGGAAAGAGAATCTAGTATTAACTATCCAGATTCTCTAGATTATTGCTTTCTAGTTTAGTGTAGGATACTTTCCTATCTAGTATTTATTTCTTGTTTTGAGGGTCAGTAGGTTAGCTTCTCTTCCCTATTTATTGTACAAACATACTGCTGGTAAGATTAAAAAAAGAGAAAGACTTCTCTCAAAATTCTTCATGGTATCAGAGCCTACTCCTGAACCCTAATCTACTTCTCTAAGGCATGGCAGCAGCAGGACAAAGCTCTCTCTCTGAGGTGACCTCACAACCAGGAACAACCTCTCATGGTAGCCTTTCAGGAGGCACTGAAGGCACATCACACCAAATCACAGGGTACAAACTCAATGGATATAATTATCTTCAATGGTCATCATCAGTCATGATGTTTATTTGTGGAAAGGGCAAAGATGACTACCTCACAGGGGATATCATCATACCAGAAAAGAATGATCCCATGTTTCGAACATGGAAGACTGAAAATCATATGGTAATGTCATGGCTGATCAATTCAATGACCAATGAAATTGGAGAAAATTTTCTCCTATATGGAACAACAAAGGAAATCTGGGAAGCAACAAGAGAAACCTACTCAAGTTCTGAAAATACATCAGAACTGTTTGAGATTGAGGCAGTGTTACATGATCTACGCCAAGGAGAACTTTCTATTACTCAATACTTCAACACTCTCTGCCGTCATTGGCAGCACCTAGATATGTTTGAAATTCACAGCTGGAATTGCCCTGAAGACACAGTCCTATATAAAAGAATTACTGAGCAGAAAAGAACTTTCAAATTTCTTCTTGGGCTCAACAAGAACCTTGATGAAGTTAGAGGAAGAATAATGGGAACCAAACCTCTTCCAAATCTCAGAGAAGCATTCTCTGAGGTTAGATGTGAAGAAAGTAGAAAGAAAGTAATGATGGGACCTCACAACTCAGCTCAGATAATGGAAGGATCTGCCCTTGCTGCTCGAGGCTATTCAAACAGCAACTATGACAATCGACAGAGGAAAGGAAGACCCTAGTGTGATCACTGCAACAAACCAGGACATGTCAAGGAAAACTGCTGGAAGATTCATGGCAAACCTGCTGATTGGAAACCATCAAAATCAATAAATGACAAAGACAGATGTGCCAACAATGTTATCTCAGACAACAACCGAGATAAGAACACCATTTTGCCAATAGAAACAAGTCCTTTCAGCAAGGAACAACTTGAGATCTTACAGAAACTCTTCAGTCAAAATTCACTGTCTCAACCAAATATGTCAGCCTCTGGTTCTGGATCTGGACTGTTAGCACAAAAAGGTAAATTTTCAACAGCCCTTACTGTTAGTAAGAAACACTCAAGCCCTTGGATCATCGACTCCGGAGCATCAGACCATATGACAGGAGATGCCACTCTTCTTAATGAATACAATCAGTGTACTAATAATTCTACAGTCCATATAGCTGATGGGTCTTCCTCCCAAGTTAAGGGAATAGGCTTGAGCAGACTCTTAAGGGACATGATCCTAAACTCTATTCTCCATGTTCCTAACCTAGACTGCAACCTACTCTCAATTAGCAAATTGACTCGTGACCTGAATTGTGTTGCTAAATTCTTTCCTCATTTGTGTTTATTTCAGGATTTGGATACGGGGAAGAAGATTGGCAGTGCTAAGATGTGTTCTGGGCTCTATCTACTCAAAAGTGAGATTCTTTTAAGAAGACAAACTCAAACCAGAAGCTATGTATCATCCAAGGGTCAGTCAGCTTTAAATTTTCATGTCAATAAAGATAGTGAAGTTATGTTATGGCACTATCATCTTGGTCATCCAAACTTCATGTACCTTGAAAGGCTGTTTCCATCCTTCTTTTCTAATAAAAGCTCACAATCCTTCAAATGTGAAATATGTCAACTCTCTAAACATGTTCGCAGTAGCTATCCCACCATTTCATATAAACCATCACATCCATTTGTAATGATTCATAGTGATGTATGGGGCCCCTCACAAGTGCACAATATAACTGGAACTCGATGGTTTGTCTCCTTTGTTGATGATCACACTTGATTGACTTGGTTATTTCTTATGAAAGAAAAATCTGAAGTCAGCCAAATTTTTCAAAACTTCCATGCCATAATACAAACCCAATTCCAGACTAAAATCCAAATCCTAAAAACTGATAATGCCAAAGAATATTTCAATTCTAGCCTTAATACTTATTGTCTAAGTCAAGACATTATCCATATAAGCTCTTGTGTTAACACTCCACAACAAAATGGAGTGGCTGAAAGGAAGAATAGACATCTGTTGGAAGTTGCTAGATCCCTTATGCTCTCTACTCATGTGCCAAAACAATTCTAGGGAGAAGCTGTACTCACAGCAACCTATCTCATCAACAGAATGCCTTCCAGAGTTCTAAACTTCAGAACTCCCAGCCAAGTCCTTCTACAAGCCTTTCCATATACCAAACTACTCTCTTCCTTAGACCCTAAAGTATTTGGTTTCTCAATGTTTGTTCATATACACCATAGAGGAAAATTAGACCCTACCTCTCTCAAGTGCATTTTTATAGGATACTCTCCACACCAAAAGGGTTATAAATGTTATTCTCCTATTCTAAAAAAGGTCTATACTTCTATGGATGTCATATTTTTTGAACATCAAGCATACTATCCCAAGTTTGATCTTCAGGGGGCAACCATAAGAGAATATCAGAATTGGGATATACAATCTGATCATGTAATTAACTCAGGAGACAACCAACAGAGTTTTGTCCAAAGTCATTTGAGTCCTTACACTACACCTCCAGCCTTAACCCAATCAATCCCAGCACCACCAGCCTCAGTCCAATCTCTTGACCAGATTCATCCTACACCAAAACAGATAACAAATCATGAGCTTCTTACCTATTCTAGAAGGAAAAAACTTGGAAAGGAGATAGAGCACACAATACCTCTTGCACATGACCAAAATTCAGAACCAAGTCCAGATTCTACCCCAATATACTCAGGTATGGAAACTTCTGAATGTGAGAATACTGCCTCTGTTATTGATGATTCAAATATTCCAATTGCTTTGAGAAAGGGTGTTAGATCATGCACAAGTTATCCCATCAGCAAATTTGTTTCATATGAAGGGTTATCACCAACCTATCATGCATTTGTGTCAGCCATTGACAGTGTACAGATTCCTAAGTCTATTGAAGAAGCTCTCAAAGATTCAGGGTGGAGAAAGGTAGTGAGTGATGAAATCAGTGCCTTAAACAAGAATAGAACTTGGGAAATTTCTGAACTTCCACCTGGAAAGAAACCAGTTGGGTGTAAATGGTTATTTACTATCAAACATAAGGCTGATGAAAGTATTGAAAGGTTAAAAGCTCGTCTGGTTGCAAAAGGGTTTACTCAGTCCTATGGAATAGATTATCAAGAAACATTTGCTCCAGTGGCCAAACTTAATACAATCAGAGTGCTTCTGTCCCTAGCAGCTAACCAAGACTAGCCATTACATCAACTAGACATCAAAAATGCTTTCCTTAATGGAGACTTGGTAGAAGAAGTATACATGGAGATTCCTCCAGGACTGGAAACATCCTCCAATGTCAACAGAGTATGCAGACTGAAAAAATCACTATATGGACTCAAGCAATCCCCTCGAGCATGATTTGACAGATTTACAAAGACAGTAGCACAATATGGATATTCCCAATGCCAAACAGACCACACACTGTTTGTAAAAATCTCTCCAGAAAAGGAAATAGCAATCCTAATAGTATATGTGGATGACATCATCTTAACTGGGGATTATGAGGAAGAATTGGTGAGACTGAAGAAACTTTTAGCCAAGGAATTTGAGATCAAAGACCTTGGGTATCTCAAATACTTCCTTGGCATGGAAGTGGCACGGTCAAGGAAAGGTATATATGTTTCTCAACGAAAATATATCTTGGATCTATTAAAAGAAACAGGAATGCTTGGATGCAAACCTGCAGACACTCCAATGGATTCAACAAAGAAGATAGGAGCAGAAAATGATAGTATACCAGTGGATAGGAGGAGATATCAAAGACTTGTGGGTCGACTCATCTATCTCTCACATACCAGACCTGATATTGGCTTTGCTGTCAGTTTTGTAAGCCAATTCATGAACAACCCGACAGAAGATCATATGACAGCAATTAATAGAATCTTGAGGTACCTAAAAATGACTCCTGGTAGAGGCCTTCTATACAAGAAATGTGACAACAGAAATATTGAAATCTACACAGATGCAGACTGGGCAGGAAACATTATAGATAGGAGATCTACTTCTGGATATTGCTCCTATGTTTGGGGAAATCTAGTAACTTAGAGAAGCAAGAAACAACATGTGGTATCTAGAAGCAGTGCAGAATCTGAGCTGAGAGCTCTAGCTCTTGGTATCTGTGAATGAATGTGGATACAAAGATTACTTAAGGAACTTGGCATGGAATCATTGACACCTATCCAGATGCATTGTGATAATCAAGCAACCATAAGCATAGCAAAGAATCCAGTTCATCATGATAGGACAAAGCACATTGAAATAGATCGACACTTCATCACAGAAAAGATTGAGAAGAACATTGTTAACCTCATCTACACTCCAACAAAATCTCAGATTGCAGACATCCTCACCAAAGCTCTACCAAGAACTAATTTTGAGGAATTGAGTCACAAGCTGGGCATGTATAACATATACAACCCAGCTTGAGGGGGAGTGTGGAAATCAGTCTCAAAATCAGTTAGGATCTTAGAGAAGTATTAGTATATATGGTTTAGGAAAGAGAATCTGGTATTAACTATCCAGATTCTCTAGATTATTGCTTTCTAGTTTAGTGCAGGATACTTTCCTATCTAGTATTTATTTCTTGTTTTGAGGGTCAGTAGGTTAGCTTTTCTTCCCTATTTATTGTACAAACATACTGCTAGTAAGATTAAGAAAAGAGAAAGACTTCTCTCAAAATTCTTCAAAAATCATGCTAGCTACATCTTGGATCCTTGCATGCACTGTGACTTAGAGAGAGGAATTCCCTTCATTTTCAAAAAGAACAAAAATGTTAAGCCAATTTTACTAATGAAATAGTAAAGTAAAAACGACTGCTCATGGGCTTTGCACAGTGTATTTTCAGGGAGTCAAACTGAGCATTCTTTGATTCCTGTCTTCTTCTCAAGGCATAGTGTATTTTAGGGGGGGAAGAGAACTATAGCTAGTGGCTAGAACCAATACAAGAGATCAACTGTTGTCGTTGTGTACTGAGGACTCAGCATCAGATCTTGGGAGTTGAAGTACTGAAGTTTGACCTGCCTCTGCCAAACTAACAGAGAAAATACATAAAAGCCTTGTATCTTCACTGAGGCTGTGATAGCCCACCAGAAAATGCATCCTCTAGCAATCTGTGAGACTAGTTGTGGATTAGTTCAAATGTGTGCGTATGCCCATTTACTTTTTCCCACTGTCTCTATGTTCATGTTAGCCAAACGTAGAAAGAATACGAGGAAGTAATATTACATTATAAACTGCTGTATGTCTGCATCACTAGAACAACATTGACAAATACATATCTTCAGTTATGAAGTGGATTTGGCCCTGCTGGGATTTTTCGACGAGAAACTCGATAAATTGTGTCTGACTCATCTTTGCTAGATCTCTCTCGAACCATTTCTTTGAATTTCCATGAGAAGTGGGAAGAAAGATCAGTTTCGACTGTTTTCCCTGGTTCTTCACTTGTTCTGCTGTGAATGAAGTGGCAACTTGAGAGCTGATTGACTACTAGCATGATCATTAGCACGAAAAATGAGAGCCTGGGGTATAGAGTAGTAGTACCCATGGATAAAATGGAGAGGAAGAGCAGGAAAAACAAGTAGCTTAGGAATCTAGATTGATCGATCACTTTGTTTACTGACACTGACCGGTGAAGTCTATTTATGAAATCTGGCAACTTCCGACAGATAGAGCCAAGAGGCCCAAGACTCAAGATTTATCCCGTCAAAGAGGCAGAAATGCCCTTGTATTTACCAGTATTGAAACTCTGCATATTTTAGTCTGATGGTTGACGATTATCTCTGGTGCAGGCACATTTTTACAAGAACCAGATTTATGGCAGAAATGCTCTCCATTCTCTTCAGTGATCACAGAACGAACCAGAAGTGCTCATAAGGAAGCTGAAACATGCCCTGGTATATCATCCAAATTTATAGCCATAAATCTCAGAGGTGTCAATTTGTGAGGTGGGCTAATTTCGCCCTTCTAGCATTCAGTGGAATGCTAATAATGTAGTCGTGAAAATTGAAAACTGTTTCTGGTGGGCTAGGGCAACTATGAGAGTTGACTTCACATTAGCTGGTCCTGTCTTATGCCCATTTTTGTCATGATAGCTTCCCTTCTGGCCCCGGCATAATTATTCGTGGAGAGACTTGAGGCACAATAAGGGACACGTGGTGCTATTAAGAGCTGACAAGTGGACAACAATGCTGAGCTTGATCACATGTTTTCGTTCGCAAGCTATTGATATAGTGCAACATGATTGATATGGGGCAACAAAGCAGTGCCTTCCCATGGTTTTGATGCTAACTTTGTCACCATCGAAGACAAGGTTGTGCTGTATCCTTGTGTCCACACGTCTTCCAACTAGGAGCTCGGAGCCACCTACCCAATTATATGCACGGCGGGTTAAAATTGACCGGCATCAAAATGAAACACAGCTTGAAACTTAAAACCCTAGTTTCGAGATAGGACTGAGAAGTTAGGCCAACTCTTTACAAGCTCTAGTGTAAAGAGTTGGCCTAACTAACCTTTGCGATGTTTTTAAGGGCCGATCCCTAGCCTTTGCCTCTAGGATATCAAGAGCACCTAACGATAAGCAACTCTGAGTGTGCATGGATTCTTTATCGAGAGGACGATAATGGAGTTGTCCCATTTGTTTTATTTTCGGGATATGCTTCAGGAGATATCCTTGAACCTTTTCAATTGGCTTCCTCTCTTTCTCTTGCCATTGCCTAGGGCTACTAGGTAGCGTAGTGAGCTTAAATAACTCTCTTTTTCTTGCTAATTAGCATTTTGTATCAGTGGTCTTACTTTGCATCATGTTTCTCATTTTTCACAAAATTGGTTCCTTTAATTTCTTTACAGACTCTCTTGGTTGATTTCTGGAACTTCTTTGGCGAGATATAATTTAGGAGGCCAAAACTCTGACTAGCATGTGTAGACACGTCCTCGAGTGTGAAATTGTTTTAACTCATCAAGAGTTTAGGGATCATAGTGATCTTGACTCATAATTCAACTGGAGTAAATCATTTGTTTAGGGATCATAGTGATCTTGACTCATAATTCAACTGGAGTAAATCATTTGTTTAGGGATTGAATTGCGTGTTGGGAGGATGCAATTGCATTGATGTGAGGCTATATTGAGACATTCTCGTGACTCAATTAGAGAGAAGATTGTTTTTACTTTCCAAACAAACTTAAAAAACCTAACCATCAAATGGAATTTAAGGTGGAAATGTTGGTGAGAAAGAGGAAAAGAATCATCTCTTATAGGAAGGTGTTTTGAAAATGTAATAGCGGTCGTAGTTTAAAGTATTTTTAGTTTAGATATATATCAAAATAATATTTTTTTTATTTTTTTAAAATTATTTTTAATATCAGCATATCAAAACAATCTAATTTTTTTTTAAAAAAAAAACTCAAAGGAAAACACACACTAAGAATATTGAACAAAATCTTGAGAGATTCACTTGTTTTTGGTGGAAGGATGACTTGACATTAAAACTTTACTTGTGGAGGAAGGTTTTACCATGTCCCGTGGTAGTTCCTCTTAATAATTTTTTCTCACCTGGATACCCACTTCCCTTTTCAACTTCTTTTAATAACTTGTAAATTTGATATGTTTGAGAATGTGGTAGTGATTATTTTTTAAAATATTAAAATATTTTTTTTATTTTTTAAAAATTATTTTTGATATCAGCATATCAAAATAATTTGAAAACGTCAAAAAATATTAATTTAAAACAAAAAATAATAAATTTTTTTAAAATTTTTTCAAAAACACTTTCAAAAACACAATTTCTTCTACTTCTTAGCCTCCAATTTTGAAACCCCAAGTTCGCTTTCAATCAATTCTTTCATTTTTCCTCCTCTTCTTTCGATATCTCCATCGCCGTCCCAATCAACATCAACAAAATCCATGTCTCCGTGGTAGTTTCTCACATTGGTTTCCCACAAAAGATCACTTTACTTGTAGCTTCTATATCAATTTAATGCTTAATTTAATACTATTTGTTATATTGGCTTTTTTTTTTTGTATCATATTAATTTTTATTATTACGTTAAACCTCATATATTACATTTTTTATTTATTTTAATTTTATAATTACATTTAATAAGAAGGAATAATATTCAATCATTTATAGTTTATACTAGTATTATATCCCGTGCTATGCTGTAGATAAGATTCTAAATTAATTTTTATTGTAAAAGAAAAATGTTTCTTTATTATCAAAGTATTTTCAAGTATCATGATTTTTTTTAATTGATAAATAAAAATATGTTTTTTACACTTACAAATCAAAACAGAATTGTTGATACTAGCTATATATATTACAACATATTCTAAATGATATAGGGGAATCACTGTTCCCCCACACAAAACACTGTGGATTACAACAGTAATCCACAATGCTTTCCTCTTTTTTTTTTTTTTGCTAACTTTTCCTTTTTTTCTTTTTATTTTTGTTTTTTTCTTTTTTTTTTCAATTTTTTTTTTCAAAATTACTTTTTTTTTTCATCTTTCTTATTTTTTTCATTTATTTTTTCTTTTGTTTTTACAAAATTATTTTTTTTTATTTTACTTTTTAAATATTGACCTGGTTAAAAGTTTTGCTTTGTAATTTTTTTCTTTAAAATACTGTGGATTGCTGCGATGTTTTTCCACATAATTTTTCTATTTTATTTCTTATTTATTTTTTAAAATTATATTTGTCGTTTTTTTTTTTAATATGGAGCTGATTGAGAATTTAGTTTTAATTTTTTTTCTTTTAAACATCATTGATTGCTACAGTGTTTCTCCGCATGGTTTTTTTTTATAATTTTCTCCGAAATTATCTTTTTTTATTTTATTTTTTAATATTGAGCTAGTTAAAAATTACAGTTACAATATGTGAGGAAAGCACTGTAACTTTCCTCGAAAATTACGGTTGATTGCTACAGTGTTTTTTCCCACATGTTTTTTTACTGTTTTTGTTATGTTTTTCCTTAAAATTATCTTTGTCAATTTTATTTTTTTAATATTAAGCTGATTAAGAATTGCAATTACAAGTAAATACAAGTTTTTCCTCACAAAACACTATGGATTGATACAGTTTTTCCTCACATGGTTTTTTTCCAGTTTCTTTTGTGTTTTCTTTTTTTTGTAATATTTTTTTCCAAAATTATCTTCGTCGATTTTATTTTTTTTAATATTGAGTTGGTTAAAATTTAACTTTGTAATAAAGCTTAATCATTTGGGGAAAACATTGCAGCTTTGCTCATAGAACATTGTGGATTGCTACAGTGTCTCTCCGCATAGTTTTTTTTTGTTATACTTTTTTTCAAATTATCTTTTTCAATTTTATTTTTTTAATATTGAGTTGTTTGTGAATTACAATTACAAGTCATTACAAATAAAGCTAAATCATGTGGGGAAGCACTGTAGCTTTCATCACAAACACTGTGAATTGCTACAGTGTTTCCAACATGATTTTTTTTCCTTTTTTTGGTGTTTGTTTTGTAATTTTTTTTTTCTGAAATTGTCTCTGTTGTTTTTTTTTTTTAATATTGAGCTGATTAAGAATTTAGCTTTGTAATTCTTTTTCTTTAAAACACTGTGAATTGTTGCAGTGTTTTCTCATGTGATTTTTTATGATTTTTTCCAAAATTATCTTTGTCAATTTTTTTTGAATATTGAGTTGATTAAGAATTATAATTACAATAAAGCTAAATCATATGAGAAAAACGTTGTAGTTTTTCTCACAAAACACTGTGGATTGCTACAATATTTCTCTAAATGGTTTTTTTTTTTATTTTATTGGGAAAAATGCTATAGTTTTCCTCACAAAACATTGTCAATTGCTGCAACGTTTTTTCTCATGGGTTTTTTTCCTTCCAAAATTATCTTTGTTGGTTTTTTTTTTAATATTATGTTGGTAGAGAATTTAGCTTTGTAATTTTTTTTACTTTTTATTAACTGAAAAGCTAAATCATGTGGCGAAAACACTGTATTTTTCCTCACAAAACAATGTAGATTGCTACAAATCATTTTGTTCAGTCTTTAAGTTTTTGATCACCAACACAACTTTTTTTTCCGTCATGAAATATTTGCTCCATCATACCTTTAATTTCTATTACTTATCTAGCGTTGGTTCACAATTATAACACTATCAAGTACATTTGTTTTATAAGCTCGCGGCAGCGCGCGGGCATGTCATCTCGTATACACTAAAATGAAACACAATTTATTTTTTGTAGAAATGACACAACTGAAATTCTTTCTAATTTTTTCACTATGGTGGCAAATTTGTAATTTTTGATTTTTTTTAGAAAACAAGTTTTTCTTATATTGTTTTCTCTTTATACTTGAAATTTTTATCATTTTAAACTTGGTCTATTCATCACCATTTTTTTTCTTATATTTTTTTTGTAATTTTTGTAATTTTTCCTTTTTTTCTTTACACTTTTTTATTTTTTACACTTGGAATATTTATCAATTTACACTTAGCCTATTATTTTATAATTTCTTCTTTTTTTATTTACATTTTTTGTTTTGCAAAAAACTCTTATACAAAGACTACATAAATAATGTTTTAATATAGAAATTATTTATTTTATCGTAGATTTTAATTCTAATTATTAAGAAAATAATAATTTTTATTTTTATAAACGCATAATGCAAAACAACTTATTTATATAAATTATAAGACAAAATATTAGAGAAAAATTATAATAATCTCTTAGAAGCATACAAAATTAAAAAATAGTTAAAAATTAATTATCATTTAAAAGATTGTTAATTAAAAAATTTTAAAAATAAAAAAAGAATATTAATTAAAATTTAAATACAACATAAAAAAAAAGGATCAAACATTGCTGTACATGACCAATCATGAAAGAAATTATGCTCACGTACGTGCCTGGTTAATAAATTGTTTTTGCTCTAATTGTTTTATAACGATGACACATAATTAGTTTACATTCATAAATTTATAAAAAATCTACATTTACTTACATCTAGAAATCATATAAAATTTATAAGAAATTTTGATATAATTTGCATCTTGGAGACTTTTATTACACTGATGAGAAAGAATTTTGCCTTTTTTCATTCGCATATAAGTACTTCGTACACAGTACATCAACCCAACTTTCCAACTTTTCAAATGATAATTTAATTTAAATTTAATGGATACCGACCATCCTAATCTAAATTTATTAGTTAGATTATTATCTTATCTAATAAGTAATAGATAATATATGGATATTGTCAAATCCAACCCAAAACCTGACCCAAACATAACTGAAAATATATATTTGTATTATATAGATAACTATGTAGAACATTTATATATTTTTTGAATCTAAATTATCTAATATAATATATACATATCTAAATATTGATACAATACACACACATATAACATTTATAATTTTATCATTTAATATATACTCACACCCATACTTCAATCGGATAAGAAATTTAGATTTTCATATGCACGAATATATATTACTATTTTTTTTGTTGAATAATAAATAATAGTCATATAATAGATACCCATATAATTAAATACTCAAAACTCGACAGATATGATATAAATATCTAAATTTTTTACTCGATGAATAATAAGTAAAGTATAAATATAGAAAAATATGACACGTGAGTACCCATTGCTATCCCTAATCATTATATATCTAATTATGACTATGTATTCCTGAATCAAGTACTTTTCTGTGACCTATCTTTTAATCTTAAATTTTCCATCCAAATTAATGAAAAAGTCACCATACTTGCGTATACCACATATTGATGTTGAAAATGTCCCTTACTCTAAATAAGATAACTAGTTCATTTATCCTTGTATATATGTATTCATGCAATAGGTATATTTTATTTAAAATTCTATAAAAGCTTCTTTTATCTTTAATATTCATTTAAGATTGAATAATGAGTCTAAAGTAAAGATACAATTATTGTGATAAAAATATTTGCAAGACAAATTATTAAATGATTATAATTATGAGAATTTCTATTATATCAAAATATTAATTTTAAATATTCATGGTCAATGCTCTATAGGTATGAGAGATATCTAGAACTAATATACAAGGGCTTGTTATATAACAAATACATTGAACTAACTCGCGTGAAAATTCTACATAGAGAGATTACATGTGTCTATAGAAAAATTCATGTGACAGTTGTGTAAGTGATCCCTAGACTTGAGATCATTAAGTTATCTTATATAGAAAATGCTATATTTTGATATTGACTACATGTTGTCTCAATTGAAGGTAACAAATAGATAAATATTGGATATAATATAAACTTTATAAAGGTGTTTAAATGATCAAGAGATGAATCAACACCCTAGGTAAATCAAAGAAAATATTTTATATGTTCTCAAATAGTATTAATTATAAAATCCTTGCTCAGGGTTGAATGAGATTTTAAAAAAATTCTAAATCTTATTAAAAAAATCAATAACTATCACTTTGATAACAAATATAATTTGGCAAAGTAGACACACTTTATACTCAAATGTCTGAGTCGAAACATTTCAAATGAAAGGATAATAGTTACACTGAGAAACTAGTTATTGAAAGACTAAGTCAAGCTATATATGACTTTCTTAATATTTGAAAGATCATGACACATTGTTATATGCTTCTCTTGATCTTTAAATATAAATTATTCAATTTATTGAATTGATAATATAAATTAAATTATTTAATTTATCTAATCCTGTTTTAATAAAAGTTATGATTTACATTTAGATTAAATTATTAGGAACTTAATAGGTCACACATTAAGAATTGTTGATAAAAAATGGTGATTAATTAAGTATGTCTTGATTATAAATGAGTTTTGGAAATAGAGTATTACATTGTAATTAATATAGGGGATTGCAATTCTAAACCTTGAAAAATCAAGTAGGGATTTGATTGTAAATCCACCTCTACTGCCTACATCATCTCTACTGCCTTCTACTCATCTTGCACAGCAGTAGACTAGCTCCAATTTTGGTCGTCACAGAGGTCGTTCCCATGGTGGCTGGCGCTCCAACAACAACAGGTACAACGACCATGGCAGGTCTGATTTTTGTGGCTCTAATTCCTCTGCTCCTGCGGACTGGAAGCAGAGCAGACAGCCTGCTGCTGGTGGACAGTGGCCTTCTCACCGATCTTTTGAGCAGCACGTCAAGTGTCAATTGTGCTTCTCCTTCGATCACACAGCACCGCAATGTGCTCAATTTCGCAGCAGTGATCACCAGCCCTTTGCCCATCTTGCTGTTGGTCCGGTTTCTGCCTCTACTTGGTTCTCGGATACTGGTGCGAACCAGCATGTTACTCCTGATCTTGCGACTCTGACCGATTCTGCACCCTATTTTGGTAATAATCATTTGCATGTTGGTGACGGTAAGGGTTTATCTATATCATATTGGCCATACCATCTTACGTTCCCTTAAACACACCTTTACATTATCTAATGTTCTCAATATTCCTCACATTACCAAACCATTACTATCTGTTCAGAAATTTTTTCGTGATAATAATGTTTATTTTAAATTTCACGCCTCTGTGTTTTATGTAAAGGATCTCACTATCCAAGCAGTGCTCCTTTCCGGTCAGAGCAATGATGGTCTCTATGTTCTCTCGGAGTCTTCTGCCACCACCATTCCTCAAGCTTATTGGTCTCCTTGCGTCTCTGCCACTGCTGATCTGCGGCATCGTCGATTGGGTCATCCTATGTCTCGTATTTTCAATTTGTTAGTTTTCAAAAATAAAATAATGTGTACTTCTAGACGCTCACTTGTTCAATGTCAAGCTTGTCTGCTTGGCAAGTCTTTGCATATGTCATTG
This sequence comes from Populus trichocarpa, assembly GCF_000002775.5. Lineage (NCBI taxonomy): Eukaryota > Viridiplantae > Streptophyta > Magnoliopsida > Malpighiales > Salicaceae > Populus > Populus trichocarpa. The sequence continues at coordinate 21,739,423 of NC_037286.2, read as the reverse complement.
CGACCTATGGGTCACAAAACTACTGCTCCACTTGATTTAATTTTTAGTGATGTTTACAAAACATATATGGTATTATCCGTTTATTACCAAATCTAATGTATTTCCACTTTTCAACGTTTTCAAACACTTGTTGAATGTCAATTTTCACTTAAAATTAAATATGTTCAAACTGATTGGGGCGATGAATATCATAAGTTAAACAATTTCTTTCAAACTATTGGTATTCATCACATATTAATCTGTCCTCATACGCATGAGCAGAATGGCAGTGTTGAGCGTCGTCATCGTCATATTGTCAAAACTGGTCTTACACTCTTAGGTCAATGTAGTGCTCCATTACGATTTTGGAATTATGCGTTTGAATCTTCAGTCTATCTCATCAATCGCATGCCTACTCTTGTCCTCCAAAATCAGTCTCCTTTTGAATGTCTGTTTAATCGTACTCCTGATTATGATTTTCTATGTACTTTTGGGTGTCTTTGTTTTCCGTTTCTGCGTCCATATCATGCTCATAAGTTGGATTTTCGTTCCTCTCCTTATGTGTTCTTAGGCTATAGTTTCTCACACCTTGGTTATCGTTGTCTCGATTCCGCCTCTCAACGTATATATGTCTCCCGTCATGTTTGTTTTCATGAGAATGTATTCCGCCTCTCAACAGCTAGTAAGACCCCCAGCTACTTCCTCACAGCCCACACACTTGCCCAACTTGATCACCCCCCACAATTTTCTCCCGGCTGCCCCACAAAATGCCTTACCCGACAACTCTGCCACACCTCCAGCACCACCGAAACAGCCCCACCATCCCCCACCCCTGTCAGCCACCATACCACCGCCACCCAGCCCTACCCCTCTGTCACCATCTGCATGTTTCTCTAATGATCATTTTGCTGGAATAGGTTCACCTCCTTCAGGGTCGCATATTTCCAAGTCTGTTACTGCAGCCACATCTGATTCTGCAACAAGCTCTCCCACTACCAGAAATTCGCTAAATACCAACGGATTTATCGACGGAATATTTCTGTCGGTAATTTGAGGTCGAAATTACCGACGGACACTTTTCCGTCCGTAATTCAGTCGGTAACTACCGACGGACCATTTTCCTCCCATAATTCAGTCGGTAACTACCGACGGAAGATTTCCGTCGGTATTTACCGACTGAATTACGGACGGAAAAGTTTCCGAATTAAAAAAAAGGCGGGTCGCTAACGTGGAGGTTTTGGCGGGTTATTTTTTTTCCGACGGATTCAAAAAGACAGCCCGTACAGTGACGTGACCGGTTCGCCGTTTAAATTGCCGACGGACTCATCGAGGGATTTGAAATGGCAGATTCGTACGGTGACGTGTCTATATGTCCGTCAGAATCACCGACGGAGTTTCCGTCGGTGAAACCGTCGGAAAAAGTTAATATATGTCAGCTCTGTTGACCCTCTCCTCCCTTATTTCTCCTTCTTCTTCCTAATCCCAGCTCTCCCCATCTGCAAACAACCAGCCCCCCCTCCCCCTAAAAAAAAATCTTCCTCATATCAGCACAACAAGTTATATTTCTTGAAGTTTTGTGGTCACAACATCCGTGTTCTGATTTACTGACGGATTTTATCAATTTTTGTAAGTAATTCTATCTTTTTAAATTTTAATATTTAATTAAATCTCAAATTTATTGTTTTTTTAGTATATGTATTTTGTTAGTAGATGTACAATATGTTTTATTGTTATTTCTCAAACAAACTTGTAGTATATGAATGTATAATTTTATACCTGTTATGGTTTGTTTTAGATTTTGTAAGATTGTATTTGTTTGTAAATTGTTAAAACTTTATGGAACTACCGAATTACATGTGCTATTTTGAAATAATTAATAGCTTGCTTAATGGGTCCGTTTAAAGTTTTATCAATGGTATTGCGGAGTGGTAATTAATTTCTGTAAATTTATATATTTTAATTCGTATGGACGTTGATAAATGATAATGAATATTTAATATTTATGAGAAGTTGTGATTGGTTTGTTGGATAATCTCGAGGTAAAGTAATATTTTTGCAAGTTTATTTACCTAACTTAGTTAATTAATACATGATGTCATCATAATTTTATAGAGGTTCGATATAAGTCATGGATGATCGTTCATGGATGTATCGAGATTCACCCCAAGGATTGCGGAGGATGGATTATTGTAACGGGGTTCAGGGTTTTATTAATTTCGCAACATCTATTCCCAGAAATTTTACTGGAGGCGGTATTAGGTGTCCATGTAGGAAGTGTGAAAATAAAAAGTAGCTGCATCCAGATGTTATAATGATGCATCTTCTACACAAAGGGTTTATGGAGAATTACCAGTGTTGGTATGCACATGGAGAAGTATTTGGTAGTAAGAGGAGAATGGAAGAAATGGTGGTTGGGTCTACTTCTAGTGCTAGCAACGTGCATGAAGCGGCAAATGACAACACTAATCCTTACAGAAATATGGTTATGGATGCAATGAGAATGAATCAAGGTAATGGCAGTCAATGTCCAATCGTAGAAGAAGAACCTAATGCAGATGCAGCTAGGTTTTTTGATTTGTTGAAAGATTCTGACGAACCATTATGGGATGGCTGCACGAACCACAGTAAATTATCGGCCGTAGCACAGGTGTTCACCATCAAGTCAGATCACGGGTTGAGTGAGGCCGGGTATGACAAGATTATTGAATGGGCAAGAAGCATTTTACCTGAAGGGAACAGGCTGAAAGAGAACTTCTTTGCAGCGAAGTCCATGATGAAACCCCTCAGTTTAGGATACCAAAAAATTGACATGTGCCCTAACTTCTACATGTTATACTACCTTGAAAATGCTGAGATGACCGAGTGCATGACATACGGGCATTCCCGTTACAAACCTAGAACTGGCAGGGGAAAGACTCTAGTGGCATACAAAAAACTTAGATACTTCGCGATCACACCTAGATTGCAGAGGTTATTCATGTCACCAAGGATTGCTGAGCACATGACATGGCACCAAGCACACCATGCGGTTGATGGAGTGATGGTTCATCCTTCTGACGGCGAAGCGTTGAAATGCTTTAACAGTGTTCATCCTCACTTTTCAGTTGAATCAAGGAATGTGCGTCTTGGGTTGTGTACAGACGGATTCAACCCATTTGGGTCATTTGTTGTTCCTTATTCTTGTTGGCCGGTCATACTCACAGTTTATAACTTGCCACCGGGAATGTGTATGAGGCCGGAGTTCATGTTTTTATCTACTGTCATACCCGACCCAAGAAGCCCGGGGCGGAATATAGATGTTTGTCTTCGACCGTTGATTGATGAGTTGGCGCAGTTGTGGTCCTCCGGAGCTCTGACTTATGATATATCGAGGAAACAAAATTTCCTTATGAGGGCGGCTTTGATGTGGACTATCAATGATTTTCCAGCTTATGGAATGCTTTCTGGTTGGAGCACGCATGAGAAACTCGCATGTCCATACTGCATGGAAAACAACAAGGCATTCACGCTAGCAAATGGAGGTAAAGCTTCTTTTTTTGACTGTCATCGTCGCTTCTTGCCACTTCATCACAGGTACAAAAAGAACAGAAAAGATTTCTTTGTTGGCAGAGTTGAAAAAGATGTTGCATCCCCGTGTCTTTCTGGTGAAGAATTGCATGATGTTGTCTTAGAGTACGGTGACATTGTGTTTGGCCTTCAATCAGGTAAGCAAAAGTTTCCTGGTTTTGGTTTGACCCATAATTGGGTAAAGCGAAGTATCTTTTTGGAGCTTCCTTATTGGAAGACCAATCTGCTCCGCCATAACCTTGACGTCATGCACATCGAAAAGAACATGTTTGAGAACATTTTCAACACCGTCATGGATGTGAAGGGGAAGATAAAGGACAACATCAAGGCTATATTGGATATAGCTTTATACTGTAACCGTAAAAATATGGAGTTGGTTTATGATGAGTCACGGGTCGCAAAACCAAGAGCAAGCTTCGTGTTAGAGAAAAACGCACAACTGCTAGTCTACAAATGGCTTAAGAGTCTGCGTTTTACGGATGGACATACATCGAACATATCAAGGTTGGTTAATATAGAGGACTGCAGATTGTATGGAATGAAGAGTCATGACTGCCATGTGTTTATGCAAACACTCATCCCATTAGCTTTTCATGATTTGTTGCCAAAGGGAATATGGGATGCACTCACGGAGATCAGTCATTTCTTCAGAGATATATGCTCCAGCAAGTTGAATGTTGATCACATTGAGAGGCTTCAAACAAATATCGTCGAGATACTATGCAAACTTGAGATGATATTCCCTCCATCATTTTTTGACTCAATGAAGCATCTCCCTATACATCTACCGTTCGAGGCAAAAGCTGGAGGTCCGGTCCAATATAGATGGATGTACCCATTCGAACGGTTAGATATTACAATTGCAATGTAATTCATATATAAAAGTATTTTATATGTTTTTCTTAATTGAAAATACTTGATTAATATTTCAATGCAGGTACTTGTTTAATCTCAAGAAAAAGGTTAAGAACAAGGCGCATGTTGAGGCTTCGATATGTGAGGCCTATATTGTTGAGGAGATCTCAACATTTATCTCGTACTATTTCGAACCTCATCTGAGAACGAGAATCAATTGCGTTCCACGGCATGATGATGGCGGTGAAGTGCCATCCAGTGGGAACTTGTCAATATTCTCCAATACTGGACGACCCACACCTAAAAATGCCGCAAGAGGAAGATATTTGTCGGAAATAGAGTTCAAACAAGCACACAACTATGTTCTATTTAACTGTGATGAGCTGAGACCTTTTATTCAGTAAGTTTAAACTAATTAAACTTTGTTAGTAATATACTGTTAATTATATATTGTAATATCATACACTCATTATCACTTGCAGGCAACATCGTCAATATTTGCTCTCCAATAACTCACAGCTGACCGAATCCCAGATCTTTCAATTACAAGATGAGCAGTTTGCCACGTGGTTCAGAACACATGTAAGCACTATCACAAACTCATTCTAACTTGCAAAATTACTGTACGTATGCATGTCATTACGAGATTCTTGTTCATTTACTGTTTATTGATGTACATTACATACAAGGTTTATCAAATGGGAAGGAGTGCACCTAAGTCATTGTCTTCACTAAGCCTGGGGCCTGAAAGAAAATGTAAGTGCTACAACGGGTATTTTGTCAATGGATATGCTTTCCATACTGAAGAATACGGGCAAGGAAGAAAGACATACAACAACGGTGTTTGTGTTAAGGGATCCACTAGTAGTGAGTTAGAAGTTGACTACTATGGTAGATTAGAAGAGGTCGTTGAACTGCAATATCATAACGAGCAGAATATAGTATTTTTATTCAAATGCTATTGGTATGACACGACTGACAGAGGAATCAGAGTTGATCCGCACTATGGTCTTGTCGAAATCAACTCAAAAGCTAGACTCCGCAACATAAACGATGTCTTTGTTTTCGCAAAGCAATGTCAACAAGCTTATTACACATACACCCCTTCATTTAGAAAGGATCGATCAAGAGTGGATTGATTGTCCGTTTTAAAAACGAAACCCCGGGGTCGTGTCGAAGTTGTTCAGGATGAGAACGAAGACACAAGTGTGCGAGATGAAGTCTTTCAAGTTAGTGAGGTGGTTGAACCATATCGATTTGCTCCTTCAATTGAATTGGAAGAAAATTCAAATTTTCGTGTTTTCGATGATAGTCTTGTTGATGTTGACGCAGAGGAGTTGAATTTTGTTTTGAGCTCTAGCGGACAAGAAAATGTCGATGAAGAAGATGATATTCATATTGAAGATTGCGATGAAGGTGATGACAATTCAATTGATGAGGAAGAAGAAGAAAATTCTGACTAACTACCAAAATGAAGCCCTATGTAAAACCCTTTTTTTCATGTAATTTAGATTATGGATGATATATTTTGAAACACAAAATATTTATTACTTGAAATAATTAGTTGAAATGCCACAATTACGAAATAATTACTTGAAATAATTATTGATCATGGATGATATATTTTGTGACATGAAATAATTACTTGAAATGCCACCACATCACCGACGGACACACCGACGAACTTAATTCCGTCGGCATTTCACAGAGAGTTCGAAAATAATTACTGGTAATGCCACCACATCACCGACGGCCACCCCGACGGACTTAATTCCGTCGGTATTTCACAGAGAGTTCAAAAATAATTATTGGTAATGCCACCATATCACCGACGGCCACACCGACAAATATATAGCCGTTGGTACGTTTTCAATTTTACCGACAGAATTACCAATGGACTGCGCGAATATCAAAGGGTTGCGCATTAAATGCATCTCCGACCGCGTCAGATTGCCGACGGATTTACCGACGGACTGCGAAAAATATGGAGGGCCATTAAAAAATTTGGTGCGAAATTCAAAATTCACCGACGGATTTTTAACACCTCACCGACGGAATAAATTAAAATAATAATTAATTTTATAGACGTCGGTGAATCCGTCGGTAAAATTGGCATTTAAACTCCCCCGACCGCCTCTTCAGTTCATTTTCTCTTCTCCTCAGTTTTTCACCATTCTTTTCCTCTCCGTTCTTCAGGCGATCTCAAGTTTTTTTATCGTGAATCTCCATCAGTTTAAAATGTTAGTGTTTCCTCTATTTCATTTTACTTTAATGGTTTTTTTTTGCTATTTTTTTGGTTATTTTTTTTTTTGGTGTATTTTTTGTAATGTAGATAAAGTCTATAGTTTTTTTTTGCATAATTCATTGCTAAACTCTATAGTTTTTTTTTTGAATTTATTGAATATTTTTTATTGTTGTATTGGCATAATTATTATTAGTTAATTTGTTGAATATTTATTGTTAATGTTGAATTTACCATAGAATTAGTAATTGAATATGTTGGAATAATTATTAATTTTACTTTATTATTGCATGATTTGTGTTTAATTTTTTCCATTTATTTTGATTGTTATTCTAGAGTTTTTTTTTTAATTTATTGTTTTGTTGTATTGGCATAATTATTGAATAATTTGTCGAATTGTAATTCTTAATGTTGAATTTACCATAGAATTAGTAATTGAATATGTTGGAATAATTATTAGTTTTACTCTATTATTGCATGCTTTGCGTTTAATTTTTTCCATTTATTTTGATTGTTATTCTAGAGTTTTTTTTGAATTTATTGTTTTGTTGTATTGGCATAATTATTGAATAATTACTTGAATTGTAATTCTTAATGTTGAATTTACTTTAGAATTAGTAATTGAATATGTTGGAATAATTATTAGTTTTACTCTATTATTGCATGCTTTGCGTTTAATTTTTTCCATTTATTTTGATTGTTATTCTAGAGTTTTTTTTGAATTTATTGTTTTGTTGTATTGGCATAATTATTGAATAATTACTTGAATTGTAATTCTTAATGTTGAATTTACCTTAGGATTAGTAATTGAATATGTTGAAATAATTAGTATAGATTGGGTAAATTGGTTGTGGCTATTGTTAATATGTGCAGGTTTGTGGATTTGGGTAGTATCCGGTATAGGGGAGGTGCTGTCGATTTTTTTTTTTACATTTGAATTTAATTATATAATTATTTGTATCAAATTGTGTAGATGCGTAGAACGAAAACCAGAGCTGGTCGCTCAAATACGGTCGCAGCTAGTTCGTCTAGCAGCGAGGATGATATTTTCTTAGGTGCCTCTCAAGAAGAGGCACCTACACCACCTGCGCCGTCAACTGATGTTGCCTCTTCCAGCGGTACTTCACAGCGCAGAGGCAGCGTGCCTTCGCAGCGGAATCAATTTACCCGCAAGTACGAGGCACAGTGGAAGGACGACCTTTCAATGTAAGTTTGTTAAGGTTTTAGTTTTTTTTTTAAATTACAACATAATTTATGAAGTAATAACTATTGAATTTATTTCATTTATTTTCAGGTTCACAAACATTGAAGCCGCCCGAGTAATATCATCGGCGTTTAAATCGTCGATGGAGATTCCATTGTTTCAATGGAGTCAGATATCCAAGCATCCTGAATGGATGCCTCAAATCAATGCATGGTTTAACAAGTTTGAAGTTGGTATTAATTTATAATTTTCAGCTTATTAATATAATTGTAAATAAATTATTATTTTTATTTAAACTTGTTTATTTATACACAGCACAAATTCTGCTGGGACAGTGAGCATAACACTGTTATGAGGAGGGTATGAGAAAATCACGCGGCAACTAGGTAAGATCGAAAACAATACAAGATTTTTTTTAGACAAAAATTTATGTTTCGAAATGTAATTTTTGGTTGCGTGAAGTAGGTTGCGTGATTTTTGGTATGAAGCACAAAAAAAGGCAAAACAAACCGCAAGGGATAGGGGTTTCCAAGGCTGGAACGATGTTGCGGTTTGGAGGGATTTCAAACCGATATACATCCCGGAAGATATATGGCCGCACTATCTTGAGCACGTGACGTCTGAGCGGTTCACACGACGCTCACAGTCCGGTGCTGGCATCCGAAATCGGCCAATTCATGGCGGGGTGACAACGCACACTGGCGGCTCCGTTCCGTTTGCTGCATATGCGAAACGGATGGTAAGATTAATTTAAATGAAATATATCGTTAAATTCAGTTGTTGTTAATATATATTTTTTCATTATAGGCTGCGTCTCTTGGACGTGAGCCAAGCCCGATGGAGCTATTTATGGAGACGCACGTGCGGAGTCAAGACCGCCAGAAGGGGGCGCAACATTTCGTTGATAACCGTGCTCAGCATTTCGTGGTATGTTTGTTCAACCATTTTATTTTGTAAGTTATTATGTTTATTGTATTGAATATGATGATTACTTTTTTTTTTATTTTCAGGAGACCTATAATAATCGGTTGAGGGAGAGATACAGGGACGATATTTTGACCCATCCAGAATTCGATCCGGATTTGTGGATGGAGGTTGGCTCGTCAGGTGACTCCCGATAAAATCGGGTTTACGGGCTCTCCAACACTACGGCCGACAACTTGCGGTCGACCCGTAGTGTTTCAACCGTTGGGAGCTCCCAATCAATATCGAGCTCCCAATCTAAGGAGTTTCGTGGCCTTGCAGCAACACACGTCTCAGCTCACCGAGAAATACAATAACCTATCAACGGAGTACGCACAACTCAAAGCGTCTCATGCACAACAAAGAGCAAAACAAAGAGCGGAGTCTGAGCAAATCAAAGCGTCTCAAGCACAACAAAAACCGGAGTATGAAGCGGCTTGTGAACAACAAAAAGCGGCTTATGAACAGCTTCGCGAAATGATTATGAACTTGACAAATAGTGGAACATGTGCGCCTAATCTTTTTTGGCCGTATAACCATCAGCCTCCTCTAGGATCTCCTCCTCCTCCTCCAGCTCCACCTTTATATTAATAATCACATTATTTACCTTAAAACTTCATTTAATATTTTTCTTGAAACATATTCAGTTTGTAATGAATATTATTTAACTTTGTTTTTTTTTTTTTATGTTTAATATAAATTTTATTTGCATAATTGGTTTGTATTACAATTAATTTATATATTTTATATTACATATCCTAAATAATTTTTTAAAAAAATATTACCGACGGATGAATTCGGTCGGTATTTTAAACCTCAACCGACAGACTTACCGACAGAATTAATCCGTCGGCATTTAACAGTAGCTGCCAACAGTACTGACGAATTACAGACAGATATATTCGGTTGGTATTTCATACACTCACCAACGAATTTACCGACGGATATTTTCCGTCGGTCAATCACAATATCACCGACGGAATGAAAATCCGTCGGTATATTTCAAGCGGGAATCTTTTTTTTTTGGCGCGCAAATTCCGTCTGTAAAACCATCGGCAAATGGTTTTTTTGTTTTTCCGACGGATATAGCGATGGAAGGGGGAATCACCGATGAAGGGAAAGTCGACGGACGTAATCCGTCGGTGATGACGTCGGTAAAAAAATCACCGACGAACTTCCTATCACACACCGACGAAATTGGTCCGTCGGTAAAACTGTGAAATCTTGTAGTGTCCTGACTCTGCTGCTGTGAGCTCCATCCCTTCCTCTACTTCTCCTCCAGGTTCGCAACTTTGTGTTGATCTCTCCTCTTATCCTCTCCAGTAACTCCCCAGTTCAGATCCTTCTTTCCTTCGGTCTGCTGCTCATCAGCATCCGATGGTTCTTCGTCTGCGGCTGCCAAAGACTACTCTTCTAGCAGCGTCTGCCGCAGCCTCTGCTGCACCTAACTGCCGGTTGCATAAGTCTTTATATGGCTTAAAACAGGCTCCACGGGCATGGTACACTCGTCTGAGTGATTTTCTGATTTCTATTAGCTTTACTGCATCCAAGGTTGACACCTTCTTATTTATCTTATTTATTGGTGATAATATTTTTTATCTTCTGGTTTATGTTGATGACATTCTGCTTACGGGTAGCAACTCTGCTATGCTTCATCGGCTAATCCAGTTACTGAGTTCAGAGTTCAAGCTTCGTGACTTAGGTGTCGTTCACTATTTTTTAGGAATTAAGGTTCAACCCACTGCTATGGGTCTGATGTTACGCCAACATAAATATATTCTTAACATTCTCACTTGAGCGGGTATGATTTCTTGTAAACCGGTTGATACTCCTATCTCTACCTCTAAAGTCACCATACTGTCGGATCCTCTGTTTTCTGACCCTACACGGTTTCATCAAATTGTGGGTGCCCTTCAATATCTCACCTTTACGATATCAGATATCTGCTTTGCTGTTAACAGAGTCTGTAAGTTTATGCATGCTCCTACAGATTCTCATTGGGGTGCTGTTAAACGCATTCTGCGTTATCTACGCGGTACGACCACCTATGGTTTACATATCACTCGCAGTTCCTCCTTTGCTCTCCATGGTTTTACAGATGCGGATTGGGCAGGTAGTACTGATAATCGCAAGTCCACATGTGATTATGTTGTCTTCTTGGGTCAGACTCCTATCTCTTGGAAATCTAGTAAGCAACGCACAGTTGCTCACTCCTCCACCGAGGCTGAGTATAAAGCCTTGGTTGATGGCACTGCTGAGGTTATCTGGCTTCAGTATCTATTGAGAGATCTGCAGATTCTCTCTACCTTTACTCCTACCCTTTGGTGTGATAATCTAGGCGCTATATACTTATCTGCAAATCCTATCTTTCATGCTCGCACTAAGCACGTTGAGGTTGACTATCATTTTATACGAGACAGGGTTGCGAAGAAAGAGATTTAGATTCATTTTATCCCCTTTCACGATCAACTTGCCGATGTTTTTACTAAGCCGCTTCCTACTGCTCCATTTACTGCTTTTCGGTTCAAGCTTCAGGTTGATCCTCCATCCTCAGCTTGAGGGGGCATATTAATGTACTTTATAGAAAATATTGTAACCATACTCTTGTGTTGTAACCTCACCATTATTATTGTATATTGCCCTACACATATATATAGAAAAGGTTGGCTAACCAATAGGTTAAGCCTCCCAATTATTCTCAACTAATTTTATCTCTCAAATCTGAAAATTTCACCATTTAAATCTTTTATGCATTTATATTTAATCATGCATTCCATCTAACTAAATTATATGAATTTTCATAGAAAATTCCTTATTTGTATGAAATATAACATTTTTTTATTAAAGAATTTTAATAGAAAGTTCAAATTGAGAAATCAAAATGGTTTGAAGAAAAACTAACCCTAAGTCAATAATTGGAGGATATTTCTGAGATTTTCACAATAGTAAATAATGACGAGCCTCAACAAATACAAAATTAACATATCTAGAAAGATATAATACACCATATTAACAATAATTAAATGAGTAATGCTATGCAAATAACATTTTCATACAAAACTCCTGCAAACGCTTGACACTTTTTTTTTTTTTCAGGAGAGATGGGATTTTAGTATAAGAAGTGTAAATCATTTTACTAAATATATTTATGATACAGTATTATCTTACATTTGCATATTGAGATTAATACACGAGTGGAATATTTAATTAGTGTTGCTCTTGTCTCTCATCTTAGTAATGGAGATGATGGCGAAATTTTATTCCCTTCTCGCCAAGTGTTAGGGCTTGACATAGGGATCATTTTCTAGGAACAGCATCTTCGTATTGAGCGCAGTGAGCTCCATTAGAGAAAGAGATACCAGAACGCACAACGACAATAGCACAAGCATTACTCCATGTGCAAGGAAGCCCTTCACCTCTTGCGCATAATCTACTGAAGCCAGAGCCAGCACTGTCAAAGGAAAAGAATAAGCCCACCATGCTACGTTGAACTTTCTCATGGACTTTTTGAATAGGGATGGCCTAGAAACCTGTTTTCACATTACAAATAAATTAACAAATATTAGAAACCATACATGGATGCTTCATTTAAGACACTAAAAAAATCACAAATCAATTTTAAGTTTTCTTTTCTTTTTAATTAACCATTTTATCATCAAGATTACGTACTCTACATGATGATACATCTTTCAATAAAATAATCGAGTTCTAGTGACTTCGATTTATTTACTTATTTACTTCTTAAAATAACCATACAGATTGGACTAATAATTAAATTAATTAAGGACCCTAAAAATTACTACTGCTTCATATATATATTACCAGGGATAAGAAGAGGAAGAGAGACAGAAAGAAGAGCATCTTTGCGGGTTATCAAAACTTCCGGAAATGGAGTCCCAAGCCAAGCTTGCCACACTTGGAGCTGCAAAGAACAAGAAGAAGACGGGCTGTTGCCCCCTGATAACCTTTGATATAGTGTAACAAACAGGACAAGATAATGTGCCATGCCCAAAGAGAACATACAAACAGCACTCTCCCTCCACCCTATTTCCGCTGCAGCCCGGGCCCCTACCAAATTCCCTATCACTGATAGCTGACTGGTAGGATTCGCCACCGCTGATAAAAACCTCTTTCCTTTGGTAAACCACTGGCCGTAGATTTTGACATCGAGAACCACCACTGGAACCACAAAAACCCACCACAGAACTAGGTATACATGGTTTTGGAGTAATGAATGTTGATGATTGAAGCAAAAGAAGCCAGGAAATCCAAGGAGCAAAAAGATAGTTCACTCCTACATGGTGCAAGAACTCAGCCTTCACCATTTCAAAGTGATATAAACATCTAAGGATATACAGAAGAGAGAGTGAGGCTAATGAGAAGAGAGCTAGTGACCAGTGAAGAACAAAAGCTGTGGAGGGCAGCATTCGAAACATACGTCTAAGAGCATGTGCATGATCAGGAGATTCTCCAAGGATTTTCCATAGTAAGGCTTGACTACATAGAGCAAGGCTAATCCTAAAGTAACCGGCATGTAACCTAGCCAAGATTGATATCAAAGATTGCTTGATGATAGATAGAGAGCCACGATGTGGAGATGGTATTGCTGTTTGCTCGATCACAATTTCGATAACGGGTTCGGAATTTCTCGCATCCATATTTATTAAGGAAAGAGACTTGTACATGTAAATGACTTATATAGAAATAGTTATCATGTATATTATATTTCACTCTTGTATTATACACAACTCTAAAAGTGTAAATACAAAGAAATGACTGTTCTTATTGACAATCATTATAGTTCACACAAAGACAATCTCTCAACATAATTCAACTTGGTCTCAGAGCAGGAAAATCATCCTTCACTCTTCTTCTCTATATTCGGTCCTCTCTTCCAGACCGGCCTACATCTTCACCTCTCTTGTCAATGGACAATCAAGAACTTCAACAATTTGCTGCTGTTGCCACACCAATCCTTCACTCTTCTTTCTCTCCTTCGCCGCCACCAATGTTGGCTGCTACCTCTAGTGCATCCACTGCTGCTATTGACAGCCAAGTGCCTCTATATTCTTTTTTAAATGTCATGACTGTTATGATAAAAGGGGCTTCTATCATTCCTTTTCCCAATACTCAGCAGGTAATCTTTTTAAAGCTCTCCAACACCAATTTCTTGTGTTAGAGGATATAGATGAAACCTTTTCTTTTGGTCAAGGCGTGTACTTATTTGTTGATGGCACATCATCATACCCTCCTTCTTATTTGCTATCTATTACGACATCCTTACCATTTATCAATCCTGCATACTTATCATGGAAGCAACAAGACCACTTAATCATAAGCGCTCTTTAATGTTCTTTCTCTATAGAAGTTTTGCATCTAGTTGTGGATTGTAACACCTCCCATGGCTTCTGAACAACGTTGAAAACAACCTTTGCTTCTCCTCCCAACTCATGAATTACGATGACTTTCTCAACACTTACTTATAGAAAGCAAATGCCTTATTTGATGAACTTGCTGCTGCTGGCAAAACGATCTTCATGGAAGAATTCAACTTGTATGTGTTTCGGGGGTTACGTAGCGATTTTAAGGATCTTGTAACCAGCTTGTCTACTAAGGCTGATCCCATCTCGTACACCGATCTTCATAGCCACCTCCTCACACATCAGTTTCTCCACAAAGCTTCTCTCTAACTTTTTGTAACAACTCATTTGTTACCAACTCCAACACAACAACCATCTGTATTTTTTGTGCAACATTATTTTGGTTCCAGCATTGGCAGAAAGGGTCGGTTTCGTGGGGGCCAGAGACAAAATAATCGTAGCAGCTATAATCATGGAAATCATGGCTATGGTTTAGCCCATAATTTCAATACTAACAGTTATGCTTCAGGTGAGAAATTTGGACAGTAGGGAAATCGTTTCTCTTCTGGTTCCCCCTTTTGGAATTTTGGGCAGCAAGGTAACCAGTTTGGAGGTTATAACCAAACCGTAAAGTGTCAGTTGTGTTATGAGTATGGACATACCACCTAACAATACTTTCAGTTGGCTACTTATCATCTCCAAGCTAATGCCAATTTAGCATTTAATAATGCCCCTATAACTGCTCCTGTTACTTTGTTTCTTGATATAGATGCAAATCATCATGCCAGACCTTGTGAGTATGACAAGTTCAAAACCTTACCTTGGTAATGATCATTTGCATGTTGGCGATGGTAAGGGCCTTGTTATTTCTAATATTGCTCACTCTAAAATTCGTTCACCGAAACACACGTTTACCTTATCCAATATTTTACATGTTCCTGGCATTAAAAAACCTCTACTGTCTATTCAAAAATTTAATCTTGAGAATAACGTGTTCTTTGAATTTCATCCCTTTCTATCTTATGACAAAGAAAGTGCTTCTTTCCGGTCAGAGTAGAGATGGTCTATATGTTTTGTTCGAGTCATCCGCAACGTTGTTGCCTCAAGTTTTCTCGTCTACATGTCTCTCTCCTTCCGCTGATGTCTGGAATTGTCGACTTGGGCATCCAAGTCCATGTATTTTGCACTTTTTGGTGTCAAATAAAAAGGTGTCCTATACGTCAAAACAATTTAATTTTAATTGTCCAGCATGCTCTCTAGGCAAGTTGTCTCGTCTGAATTTAAAAACTACGGGTCATCAAACTCAAGCTCCTCTTGAATTGATTTTTAGTGATGTTTAGGGTCCTTCCCCTATGTTGTTATTTGATGGATTTTGCTATTTTGTTATTTTTGTGGATGCCCATATGAAATTTATTTGGTTTTATCCTTTGGTTGCTAAATCTAATGTTTTTACTATCTTTCATCAATTTCAGGTGCTCGTTGAGTGCTAGTTTTCTTTAAAAATTAAGTCTGTTCAAACATATTGAGGTGGTGAATATCAAAAACTCAATACATATTTTAAAACAATTGGTATTCATCATCGTGTGATCTACCCGCATATTCATAAATAAAATGGCATGGTTGAACGCCGTTATAAATATATTATTGAAACTAGGCTTACTCTTCTTGGTCAATGTAAAGCTCCCCTAAAATACTAGAGTTATGCTTTTGAAAGTTCAGTTTATTTAATTAATCGCATGCCCATTCAAGTTCTTAATCATAAGAAACCTTTTGAATGTCTTTTAAAGTTGCCTCTTGATTATACTTTTCTTCATACTTTCGAGTGTCTCTGCTTCCCATTTCTTCGTTCATACAATGCTGATAAGTTAGATTTTCGCTCTTCTGCATGTGTTTTTCTAGGTTATAACAACTCTCATTTAGGTTATCGATGCCTTGATTTGTTGTCAAATCGTATTTATCTTGCTCGTCATGTTCAGTTTCATGAAAATATTTTTCCTTTTGACAAGTCTGAACAGATTGTAGCTCTACCCAAACAACCTTTTGTTGCCACTTTACAACCTCTCAGGCCACCTTATCCATCACTCACCCGATGCCCCTTACACCTACTACAACCCCTTCAACTCCCTTACCATTACCTGCATATCACTGTCATGATTATTCTTTAGGTACAGGTTCAGATTCGCCACTCTCACATGCACCTTTCATCTCCCCTGTTGTTTCCTCCACTGGTTCCCTTGCTGTTTCCCCCACTGGTTCCCCCTCTCGGCCTGATCCTATATTGAGCTCTTCACCACCAAGTTCTTCCTCTATTTCCCCTCTTGGACTTGACTTATATGTTGATTTATTTCAATTCTCTCTTCAGCAAGTCCTGACCAGTGTGTCTTCAACTTCATCTCAGGTTGCCCGTACTCATTCCATGGTGCTTTGCCCACGTCCATCAAAAAACATAAACTTGAGTGTTGCATCTGCCTCCTGGGTTGCTTCTTTCCTTTAATAGGAACTACTTTCATTTATGGATGCCAACAGGTACTTGATTTGGCATAATGCCATGCAAAAGGAAATCTGGGCCTTTCATTGTAATCAAACTTGGTCGTTGGTACCTTTTCATTCATCTATGAATGTGGTTGGCAGTAGGTGGGTGTATAAGATCAAACAACATGTTGATGGTCAAATTGACTGGTATAAAACATGGTTGGTTACCCGCGGTTTCACTCAGCATGAGGGGATCTATTATTTAGAGACATTTAGTTTGGTAGTTAAGCTTACAATGGTTCGACTTGTGTTCATTATTGTTGTCTTTTATGGTTGGAAAATTCATTAGTTGGATGTCCATAATGCTTTCTTGAATGACATTCTTCAGGAAGAGGTGTACATGGCACAACCACATGGTTTTATTGACCCTATACTTCCGTCTCATGTGTGTCATTTTCATAAATCATTGTATGGCTTGAAACAAGCGCCTCGAGCATGGTACAACCGGTTAAACGAGTTTTTAATTTCCATTGGATTTCAGGCATCCAAGGTTGATACTTTTCTTTTTATCCTTTGTTGCGATCATGATTTAAGCTTCGAGGCTTAGGTTTCGTTCATTTCTTCTTGGACATTGAAGTTAAATCTATTACTATAGGTCTCTTACTTAGTCAACACAAGTATGCGCTAGATATTATCCAACGAGAAGGTATGGCTTATTGCAAACCGGTTGACACTCCTTTGTCTACCTTGTCTAAATTGGGAATCATGCATGGTACTCTTCACTCTGATCTGACACGCTATAGACAGATTGTTGGGGCTCTGCAATATCTTACTTTCACTAGACCTAATATTTGCTATACATTCAACAAGGTATGTCAGTTTATGCATGTCCCTACTGAGGATCATTGGGCTGTTGTTAAGCGCATCCTGCATTACCTCCAAACTACAACCTTCTATGGTCTACACATTACTCGGGATTCCTCCTTGTCCTTTCATGGTTTCACTAATTCTGTGGTCTACATATTTTTGGTTCTACCCCTATTTCATGGAAATCTAGGAAACAACACACTGTTGCTAGGTCTTTTACAGAGACATAATACAAAGCCTTAGCTGATGGTACTGCTGAAATCTTGTGGATTCACTCTTTATTGTTAGAATTTCGACTTTCATCTTCATCCATGACTACGTTATGGTGTGATAATTTAAGGGCAACTTTCTTATCTACCAATTCGATGTTTCACGCCTGTACCAAACATGTTAAAGTTGACTATCACTTTGTTCGTGATCATGTTGCTAAGCAAGAAATTCAGGAACGATTCATTTCTTCCAAGGACCAACTAGCTGATGTCCTTACCAAGTCTCTCCCTCCAATCTCATTTGCTTATTTTCGATCCAAGCTTCGAGTGGAATCTCCAGCTTCAGCTTGATGGGTTGTATTAAGGAAATAGACTTATATGTAAATGCCTTATATAGGAATAGTTATCATGTGTAGTATATTTCACTCTTGTATTGTAGACAACCCTAAAGGTATAAATAAAAAGGAATGGTTGCTCTTATTGACAATCATCATAATTCACACAAAGGCAATCTCTCAATAGAATTCAACTATATTGAATAGTAACTTGTATGAAAATGTTATACAACACCATGTAGCCATGGACACAGATTGAGTTTAGGGTGTTTGGGAGTGTGGTAGCGGTCGCTTTTCAAAGTGATTTTCATTCCAAAACACATTAAAATAATGTTTTTTTTTTGTTTTTTTTTAAATTATTTTTCACATCAACATATCAAAATAATCTGAAAACAT
Organism: Populus trichocarpa; assembly: GCF_000002775.5. Taxonomy (NCBI): domain Eukaryota; kingdom Viridiplantae; phylum Streptophyta; class Magnoliopsida; order Malpighiales; family Salicaceae; genus Populus; species Populus trichocarpa. Next base: position 21,720,974 of record NC_037286.2, on the reverse strand, counting down.
CAAAAACATATTAATTTAAAGTAAAAAAAAATATTAATTTTTTTCAAAAACACTTTCCAACAACACTTACAGTGATGTGTGAAATTGTTTTAGGAAATTGAAAAGAATGTTCAGTGAGCGGTAAGCGTGCGATCTAAAGCCCAGTTGGAGGCGGCTGATAACTAGCTAGGCTTGCCATTTTGGACTTCATTTCTCACGAATTCGTGAGTTGTTTTGCAGTCCTTACAGCTAGAACCCATGCATTTGTGGGACCATTTTGGTTTTGGTTCTGAATTGCTCATATCAAAATTAAGGACTAAACCCTGCTGCTATAACTCAAAAGTCAAGCATCTTCTGTTGAAACAAAAGAAAAGAAGGATGCACGTCTTCCACCATGTATATTGTAGTCCTGAACATCAACTAGATATTACATGGACGTCAAAAATCTTAGGATACTTCAATTTGATTGGAGTTTTCGTTTTGTGTGCCATGCAATGTTACGGTAATATTTCTAGTTGATTATTGAACAATGGATCATAGTACAAAAATTCTTAAAACTTTTAATATTCAGGTTAAATCTATTGAATAAATTCTTAAAACTTTTAATATTCACGTTAAATGTACAAAAATTAAGCTTTAAGGTAGGTTATCTACTCTGAACCTTATATATTACTCCCTTCTTCAGAATTTTTCAAAATTGGATTTTTAATTATTTATCAAAATTTCATTTGTTGATGTTTAGTTTGGACAATTTCTGAAACTGTCATTGTTTTGGAGAATATAAAAGTCCATATAATTGAAAATTAAGTTGTAACTAATTCAATAATTGAATATAAGATTGAAAAATTAGTTTTTCAAATGTTTTTTTTTTAAATTGGATGAACATTTCTAAACAGTGCTAAAGAGAAATATGCATAAACAAAGTTGGATGAAAGCAATTTGTAGAAATGAAAAAAAAATCACCAATTAAAATATGCAATGTGTCATTTTTACATAAAAAAGATAAAATAAAACTAAAATAAATAACATGAAAAATAAATGGGCGTACATATATTTCTTTGTCAATGAAAGGTTGACATATGAAATGAGATATTTAAGATATCTTGTCATAAATACTTAATCCCATAAATAAAAGTCAACTAATAAAATAATATCATGTAGCATTGGAAAAATATTTGAGAGCCTCTACAAATCTCTATAAATAGATGACCTCACCCAAGAAAAAAATAGAATTCTAGGAGATACACAATTTCTTAAAAACAAGTTTTTCAAGCAAGGAAACTCTCTCAAAAGCTCTTAAGAGTTTTTATAAGACTTCATCTACACTTCAAGTCTATAAAGAATGAAGTTTTGTTGGATCAAGCCTAAACACCTTATAAGAGTTTTTTAACAACACTTTGAAGATAAATCGAAGGTATTATTCAAAGCATCAAATCACCAAATATCACTCTGCAATACATGTTTAAATTCAAGTTCTTGCAAAGCACAAATCTTGGCTTGATTTCACAAATGAATCAAGTCACCACATATCAAATTCAAGGGAAGAACTAGAGGACTTCTTATTCTTTTCTAAGAATATTTTAAATGGAGATTGTACCCAATCATGTTTATTAAATCAAATGTTTGTACACGTGTGCTTGTTTAGTTCCAGGTTCTCAAAAATTATATCTACAAATTTCTAACAACTTTATTGGGACATCTCTACCTCTTATCTCTTCCATTCAAGAAAGAATTTTCAACAACCTCTTCATGGCAACTAGGAAGAACATGATCCCCATTGTCGCTTAAAAAAGAAATAAAGCTACTAATTCAAGTCGCTGACATATCGCTGAAGATTTCTCAACCCTACTATTGAAAACAAAATCCATCGTTGAGTTGTATGTGCAAACTAAGTCGATTCTCGAGCTAATGTCAACATCGAATGCAAAACAGGCATAAGAGCTTGAATGTTAGAAATTGTGGAAATTAAGTGTTGTTTTGTCAAAAATTCATATTTTAGTGTGTTACGGATGTAAGTTGTATGATTTAGGGACTGATCTTGAAGGTAAAACCCAAGTTGGTTTCAAGGGTGAAGATTTCGGCCAAAAAAGAAGAGAATGAGGAAATTTTCCAGTTGCAAAAACAACCTAGCTATTTTGAGAAACGACTAGATCGATCTGATGGTCAGACCATTTCTCAAAACGGCAAGATCGTTTTTGGCTAGTGTTTTAAGGTAGCCCAATTTTATGTTTTGGTTTCTTGTTTTTTTATTTGAATATTTGGATTATTTAAATGATATAAATGATTATTATATGGAGATGAAAACTTAATGTTTGTGTATGCATGAAATTAACTTGCTTGATAACATTTCATATGTTGAAACGTTAAGAGATGAAAAAGTTTGTGTGAGGATGTAAAGGTACTTGTATTCACGAGTAACAAATACTTGGAGTGTTAAAAGATTACCGAGATATGCATTCTTAATATTTTCAAGGAAAGAATGTGATGTAATACTTGTTGTGATACAGGTGAGGCATCAGTTGTGGGACCCCAAACAGGTGGAACAGGACTAACGAGAGGAACATGTAGGTGCTTGGCACCTCAACCTTTTTAAATTATAGAAATTATTATAAGTTGTATTTTAAATATTATGATCATTGATTTGTACAATATGTGTTTTAGAATGAAAAAGGCTCATGAAATCTCAATGTGGAGATTTGTTTAGATAAGTGTTGGGAGTATAAGCCAAGTACATGAGTAGGGCTTAAGTTGATAAGTTTTTACTTATAAAATACCTGGGTGGTTGTATAAATAACCAACCTTATGAGTGAGGCTTAACTGAATAAATCTGAATTGTTGATACAAGTGCATATAGATTTTGTGTACAATAGTTGACTACATGTGTGGGGTTAAAGTCGAAGTCCATTGGGGTGCAAGATGGATGCATTTTATGCATGGAAGTCAGCCACAAGAGTTAGGCTCCAGAATTGTTAACATCAAGTCGGTCATGATAAAATAGGGACGTGATTTTAAAATTGATGTACTAGCCATATGTGTGAGGGTAATGAGCAATTTATAGTCAGCCGCATAAACGGAGACTAGGAATGTGTTGGACTTACACCTTAGGCATTGAAGCTAGGTGAAATTAAGGGTTAGGTGTTGTTTATATCAATGAACCTTTAAAAGAGGTATGAAGGGTTGATCATGATAATCCTTAATGTTAAGTTTACCTTTGTGGTATTCTTGGGTGGAAAACAACATTTAGAGTTTAATGTTATATGAAAAAGTTAGTCTAGAGATTGGGGCTTATGTGTTGATTGTTTGGAGTGAAAGGTTTTGATTGGTAAATTATCGCTACTAATGGATGGTAAGGGATATGTTTATGGTAAAGGCTGTAATAATGAAATCTATGTGAAATTTGTGAAATAAAATTTAAATTTATGTATGACTTATTAGTGTCATGATGCAATGATGAAATTTTTATTCTAAATTGTTAGTATGTTTGTTTTTTTACAGGTTCTTCGTATGCTCTTCAAAACTAGATTGACATGATCACTACTTTTAGCTGTAGGACTTCAAATGTTTTCATTTAGCTGTAGGATTTCTATGTTTATGTTATTCTATTAACCTTGAAGGATTGTACTAAATAAATTATAGAAATATTATGGTTTAATATTATTCTCATTATTGTGAAATTATGAAGATGATGATGACATCAACTTAATATAGTTAATGTAATAACTTGTGGTTTGCATTTCTATTTTAAGTATATGATGCAAATTTTGATGTTATATTTTTTTTATGTTCATTTTCCTTATTGTGGCAATGTATTGAAAGATATATTTATGTTATTTGGTCAAAAAATATTATGAACATTTATGAATAAAGTCTTGGGTGGACATGATTCAATGAAGGTAAAAAAAAATCTTCATGATTTTTAAGTAATATGATATTGATTATCTTGTGTATCCACATAGTGAGTATGTGTGGAGTGTTACAAAATACTTCAACAATTCACCCATAAAGACTTCTCAATGCCAATCACCAAGTAAGGAATTGAGTTTTGGCACCATGTTAGTGATGACAACCAGGACTACATCTTTGCAGGATCAAGTAACTAACCTGACAAGACTCGTTGAAGGTCTTTCAACTTAACTCAAGGAAAAGATCATGAGATAACGAAGTTGATGAACAAACTTGAGAGCATAAATGAGGGAGGCCAAAATTTGACTACCAAGGTTGTGCAAGTAGATCAACTAGATGTCATTGAGGATTCTACAATTAGAGCTACAAGAAACATTCACGAGTTGAATAGTCTCCAAGGAAAGTTGGCCTATATACAAAGATTCATTACTAACTTAGCTGGTCGATGTCAACCATTCACTTACCTAATGAAGAAGGATACATCATTTTATTAGGACGAATCTTGTACTAATGCCTTCAATAAGATTAAAGAGTACTTGCTTAATCCATATGTTCTACATGCACCAGTACCAGGATGCCTATTTATCCTCTATATTGCAATTTAAGTGCATTCCTTAGGAGTGTTGTTGGCATAATAAAATGATGAATCCAAGGAAAATGCTCACTACTACCATAGTATGATGTTAAATGGGTCTGAATCGAATTATTCTCCAATAATTTGAGAAGACATGTCTAGCATTAATTTTGTGATAAAGAAGTTAAGGCATTATCTCCAAGTAGTATGACTAATCTTTCAAGTTGACCCTCTTAAATATATCATTTCAAGTCTGACAACTTAAGCTTTATTACTTTAAGAATTTGAAATTGTCTACGTCTCATAAAAAGCAATCAAAGGGCAAGCATTAGATGTTTTTCTTGCTAATCATCATATTCCCGGTGAATGGAATTTCTCTGAAGACCCGCCTGATAAGGACATCTTGTTCATTGAAATTTCATAAACATGGAAAATTTATTTTGATGGTATAGTATGACAAAATAGAGCCAAAGCTAGGTTGATCTTTATTATACCTAAATGAGAGGTCTTGCCATTTTCCTTCTTATTTACTTAATGTTGTTCCAATAACATGGTCAGATATCAAACTTTGATTATTAGGATGAAGATGACGGTGAATACAAAGATGTCTCACCTTAAAATGTTTGGAGATTCTCAATTATTCATCAAACAACTCTTCTCACTTTATTCATCAAGCAACTCCTCTCACTTTATGAAATAAAAAGCCAGAACTTGTCCCATATCATAAGTACAAATTAAAACTAATGACATCACTTGATTACATCACTTAGAACATATACCTCAAAATTAAAATAAGCAAGTCGATGCTTTAGCAAATATGGTGTCAAAATTAGCGTTATATAGTGAGGAAATAAAAGTCCTCGTATGTTAAAGATAGGTTGTTATATCGATAACTCATGATAAAGAAGAGAAAGAACAAGTGGGTGTAGTTTTTGTTTATGAGATTGAAAAAGAAGAGTGACACCAACTGTTTATCGACTATTTAAGACATAATAAACTACCTAAAGACCTATGCTATAAGACAAAGGTGAGGCAAAGAGCTTCTTGCTTCATATACTTTCAAAACATTTTTATCGATGCTCTTTTGATAAAATATTTTTGTGCTGTCTTGGAGATGAATAAGTTATAAAAGCATTAGAGGAAATACACTCGGGGATCTACGAAGCGCACCAATTGGGTTTTAAAATTCACTTTCAAATCAAAAGAATAGGGTACTACTGGCCTATGATGGTGAAAGACTGCATAAACTATACTAGAAAATGTCAAAGTTGTTAATTACATGTTAATTTGATCCACTAGCCACCTGAGCCTTTACACTCGATAATTGCTTCTTGGCCCTCTAATGCTTGGGGACTTGATGTGGTAGAGCCATTACTGAAAAGCTCAAGAAACATCTTTATATTTTGGCCGTAACTAATTACTTCTCAAAGTGGCTAAAGCTATAACATTAAAAGAGATAAAGAAAGAGATAATTATAAACTTTATTCAAACAAACATCATCTACCATTATAGGGTACTAAGATATATCATAATTGATAATGGAAAGGAGTTATACAATACATCTATGAACAAGTTGTGTGTATAGTTCGATTTCAAATAACATAACTAATTTATGTACAATGCTCTAGTTGGTGGCTTGGCGGAAACTTTTAACAAGACCTTATACAATATTCTCAAGAAGTTGGTGAATTGCTTGAAAAAGGATTGGCATTATAGAAATGAAGAAATACTATAAACTTATCATACTACATTCCAAATGCCAACTCAAGCTACTTCATATTCCTTGGTATACGGTGTTGAAGTTGTTTTTCCACTTAAATGTCAAATTCTATTTTTAAGGATTGCAATCCACGAAGGACTCTCTAGTGAAGACATTGTTTGTTTATGCCTCAAAGAACTTGAAGCCTTAGATGAAAACCTCCTTGAAGCACAATAATTCTTAGAATGTTATCAAGCTCAACTTTAATAATTATTAGAATGTTATCAAGCTCAACTTTAATAATTATTAGAATGTTATCAAGCTCAACTTTGTAGAGCTTTCAACAAAAAGGTACGACCGCGCTTATTCCAAGTAAGAGGTCTTGTCTTGGCAGTATGATGCCCTATAATCAAGTTAAACACATGGACAATAAGTTCCTCTCTAAATAAGAAAAACTTTATATGGTTAAAGAAGTTTACACCAATAGATCTTACAAAATCATCGATGAGAACAAATTAAGGATTGGGTTTATCAAAGATAAATTCTTAAAGAAATACCATGCTTGAAATTTGATGTAGCTCTTAGCCTGCAAGAGCTAAAATTATGAACGACATAAAAAAATTTGATCCTTTATCCTTAAAAATATATAGGCAACTTGAAATTTGTTTTGATAAAAAACAAGCAAAAAACAAAAAACAAAAAAAAAAACTTTGAACTACACTGTAACTTGATCATTTACCCATAATAGTACATAGGCAACTTAAAAATTATTCTAAGTATAGTCACACCATCCCTTAAAACTATCTGAACTCATATGATTGTTCACATGAAAAAAGTAAATAACCAGACAACATAATCATAATAGGTAACAAGACGAGAACAAGGGCAAAATATAGACTTTATTGATAAAAGGGAAAAATAATACATCAAGTGTGTATTATCAACATAAAATCATAAGCTAGCGTCACCAAAACTAAAAAGCATTCCAAGAAAAAGAAACGATATAAAAAATAAAAGGGTTTAAGATATCAACATGCTATGGTTTCGAAATATGTCCTTCTAACTCCTTTTATTTGGTCTCTAATAGTCCTCTTAATGTTTTAAGAATGAATGTGTTGGCTTCACTTATCATAAGGAAAATAGATATTATGGTGATCTCTGATCGAATGTTGGAGGTGATGACTTTTCTCTTAGAAAGCTCTTTCTCATGCACCTTGAGGGATCACACTATCTCGATCTTTTTATGTTGAAGCTCCTTGAGTTGTACCTCTATTTTTGTTATATCAACATGAGTGGTGGAAAAAGATTTAGAAGGCTCCTCTTCAAGGGCTTCAAAATCTTTGAGCTACCCTTCATGCTTTTAAATTTCTAAGGTTTGCTACTCTGATGTCATCACAGAAGATAATGGAGACTCTATATGGATAATCTTTTTAGAATCTTTAATTACTTTAGTCACCATTCTTTTAATATAGGAGAAATTATATCTTCTATAGATCAAAAGATCTTCTCAACTTTAGTAGCTAAGTTTGAAATGTAATGAATAGTGTACGAACGATCTTATTTCTTATGCTCTTCCAACACTTAACAATAAAGTCAGATCTTATCTCGCATATTATATCATCAGCATAATACCTAGTTACTCCCTATATTGTTGAGGATTGGTAAGGGTGGTGCCAAGTTGAAAAAAGAACAATAAAAAAAGGAAAGGTTAATATATTATAAGTAACATGAATTGAAGAACACTTCCTACATGGACACCTAATACCGCCTTCAGTAAAATTTCTAGGAATAAATGTTAAGAAATTAATAAAACCCTGAACTTCGTTACAATAATCCATCCTCCGTAATTCTTGAGGTGAATCTTGATACATCCATGAACGATCATCCATAACTTCTATCGAACCTCTATAAAATTATGATGACAACATGTATTAATTAACTATGTTAGGTAAATAAATTTACAAAAATATTGGTTTAACTCGAGATTATCCAACAAGCTAATTACAACTTTTCATAAATATTCATTATCAATTATCAACGTCCATACAAATTTATACATATAAATTTACGGAAATTACAACTCCGCAATAGCATTGATAAAAATTAAAACGGACCCGTTAAATAAGATATTAATTATTTAACCACAACACATGTAATTCGGTAATTCAATAAAGTTTCAACAATTTACAAACAAATATAATTTTACAAAATCTAAAACAAACCATAACAAGTACAAAATTATACATTCATACTACAAGTTTGTTTGAGAAATAACAATAAAACATGTACATACACTAACAAAATACATATACTAAAAAAAACAATAAAATTGACATTTAAGATTAGCATTTAAATGTTAAAATTAAAAAAGATAGATTTACTTACAGAAAATGACAAAATCCACAATAAATCAGAACACGAATGTCGTGACCACAAAACTTGAAGAAATATGACTTGTGTTGAGAAGAGGGGGATTTTTTTTTTTTGGGGTGGTTGTTTGTAGTTTGGGAGGGGAGAGTTGTGATGGGGAAAAAAAAGAGAAATAGGGGAGGGGAGGGTCAGCAGAATGGTGATATATAATTCACTTTTGCCGATGGAATCAGCGACGGACTCCTTCTGTCGGTGATTTCATCGGCAATTCTCATGGTGAATTGGTCACGTCACTATATGGAGATCCCGATTTGAATCCCTCGGTGATTCCGTCCATAAAATCGCCCGCAAAAACTTCCACATCAACGAACAACTTTTTTTTTTAAATTCTGAGTATGTCGTCTGTAATTCCATTGGTATATATCGACCACAGTATTCCGTCATTATATACCGACTGAATTATGGATGGAATAGTGTCCGTCGGTAATTATCACCGCAATTTACCGACAGAATTATTTCGTATGTAATTCCATTGGTTTTAGGTGAATTTCTGGTAGTGTATTACCAATTTAATTCAAATCATATATGAAATTAAATTTGATGCAACAAATATTATTTGAGAGTTTTGCCCGTATTTACCTAGTATTTTACCTATGTTTTTTATATAAAATGTCTTGATATTTTTTGTTTTATGTTTTGAAGGCACTTTTGGATGTAAGATTCAAAAAGAAGTAAATTGGAGATAATTGGCAGATTTGACCTCCGATCGATGTTTTGTGTAAAGCTTGAGCTCTAGAGGTCGAAACGAAGTGATTCTAGTGAAATTAGAAAGCTAACATCCATACCTTTCTATACATGTATGGCAAGAAAAAAAAAAGAACATGGACATGGCAGCATTCAAAGTCAAATCTCATATTCTGCCAGTGTTGACCTTCGACCATTCCGACTTGAATATCTTGAGCTACAGAAATCCATTTGATGCAAACTTAATTTTTTTGGATTCCTAACTCGAAGACCTATCATCCTACCAAAATTTAGAAGAAAAAGATCTCATATGAGAGAGATATGATTTTTCTAAGATGACATATGAATTCTGCCAGTAGATAGGTTTTGTGAAGAAACAAGTCCACATTACATCTCAAAGCATCCAAATTGACATCCAAGTCTTTATTTTAGCAATTTAGCTCCTCTAAGTCAAAAGTCAAAGCTTTAAGATTTTATGCAAGACTATTTCTCATTTTTAGAAAAATAGTTATTAAAATACATAAATGTAAATTGTCTACTTAGGCAAGAACTATTTTGTGGAAAAGGGATTAGGGTTTCTTTCTTTTTGATAAGTTGTTCAATAGACATGCAATGCTAAACTTTTTTTTCTTGGTTGCAAGGATACAGAAACCTTCAAATTTCAAGAACTGTGAGATTTATTTTACCTTTTCTTTTCAGTTTATATGATGAATGAATATGTTTGTTTTTATTTGCTTATTTTCTATGATTGTTTATTTTAATTGCTAGAGCGGATTCTAAGTTATTATTATAAACAATCTATTGTTAATTTTGTTATCAAAATCGGAGTTGTGGTATATAAATTTGTGAAGCAACTGAGTTTAATAAATATGGCAGATCTACGTTATTAATCTTAGGGAAAACATTCGAACAAATCAAGCATGAACTGCGGATAGTTATGTTGTCTAGATTAATCAATTTATCTAGTTCTTAAGGCTGCCATTGAATTAAATTACCAGTGCAGACACTGTGATTGTTTGTTGGTTAGGGTTAGTTATACGTCAGATCTGTTAACTAACAAATGTTAAGAGAAGATAAAGTTTACAATATAAATTGATGTTTCGTTTCAATGATCGGTTCTGATTTTCGTAGGTGGATGTTTACTTGAAACCAAGGTTTGTTCTCTTGATAATTTTCTGATTTATTTAATTTCATTTAATTGTTTAATTCTACTATAATCTAGATACTCTCAAAACCCCTCTCAAATTGCATTACGTCTAGCATAAAAATCTGAACTAAAACTTTCTCGTGGGATCGACTCTTTGCTTGCTCTATACTATCTTGTTTATTTAAGTTAGTGTACTTAATTTGTGTGACCGTAGCATCGCAACAAAATTCAATGTTAATTTAATTGAAGAAAAATCACAAAAAAAAACTTAAAAAAAACATCATCTTAAAATAAATCAAGAAAAACCATATATATATATATATATATATATATATATATATATATATGTTATTGAATCTTTTTGGCCATCATATTTTCTACTAATATAAAGACATTTTTGAAACTGCGGTCAGCAAGAGAAATCTCATAAAGGATTTTCCTGCAACTTCGTTTTTTCACCGAATCTTCAAGAATTTCTCATAAATTATTGATTAGCGGTTGACCATCCAATTATTGGTTAGTAGGTGAATTGGCGGGTGGAGCATTTATGAGTTTTCAGCAGGAATATCTCCATGCATGCACACGAGAAAAGGCAGCAATTGTTATGGGCCAAGGCAAATTGAATTCCCTTATATAATCAAATCGATTGCCTCTCCACTTGGGAAATTATCATATATGTTAAAATTGAGATTTTGAACATGTAGCTACTAGCTAGTGAAAGAGAATTATTCGTCTTATTTTCCTCTTTGCATTTGGAAATATAGTCAACTTTCTCGATGTGCCATGCATGCATGAGAGGAAAATAAAAGCTGAAATTAAAGATTAATCATCATGAAGAATAAAGTGGCCTCGTTTTCTGAATCCATGCAGAACTGAAATGGTTGATTACTAATAAAGGTTGTTTGATGTTCTTATAAATGCCCGAAGTGGTGGTGGGCATTTTGGCTTTAGAAGAACTTAATTGCCGTTAACGTTCAGACAAGGAAACACAGAAAAGAAGGGCTTTATTGCGAATTAATTTCTTAGTGACAATACATAAATCCTAGTAATTGGGAAGCACCAAGGAGAAATTTATGAGACACAAGTTTACAACTTTAAGCGTAGAAACTGACATAACAAAAGATGCTTTAATTAGAATTCAAGCTGATATTTTTCTAGTTTACTTGCATTGTCCATTTCATATTGCCAAAAAGCTTGGTTTCCAAGGTAAAGCATGTTTAGCGTCCGCCACCACCACCACCCGAACCACTTCCAGACCCGTGGCCGGCGCCAGCCCCAACTCCTACACCAATGCCAATCCCAACTCCAAATCCTCCACCAGCTCCACCACCATGCCCACCTCCTGCACCTCCACCTCCACCGGCACCACCACCTAAACCTCCACCACCTCCACCTCCTAGACCTCCACCCGCTCCAAAGCCACCACCATGGCCTGATCCACCACCTAGACCTCCACCTCCTCCACCACCTCCACCACCACCTCCTCCAGCACCACCTCCAAGGCCACCACCTACACCACCTCCAGCTCCAAAGCCCCCACCATGACCTGAACCACCACCAATACCACCGCCACCACCTCCTCCTCCACCTCCTCCACCACCACCAGCACCTCCAGCTCCACCTCCTACCCCTCCTCCAGCTCCAAAGCCTCCACCATGTCCTGACCCACCACCAACACCACCTCCACTACCTCCACCAAAACCACCACCTCCACCAGCACCACCTCCAGCTCCACCACCTACACCTCCTCCAGCCCCAAATCCTCCACCATGACCACCTCCACCTCCAACACCTCCTCCACCACCACCACCAAAGCCACCACCTCCTCCAACACCCCCTCCAGCACCGCCACCAAGCCCTCCTCCTCCTCCAGCTCCACCACCAAAGCCACCACCTTTACCACCACCACCACCAAGTCCTCCTCCTCCTCCAGCTCCACCACCTCTACCACCACCACCACCAAGCCCTCCTCCTCCTCCGGCTCCACCGCCAAATCCACCACCTCTACCACCACCACCACCAAGTCCTCCTCCTCCAGCTCCACCACCTCTACCACCACCACCTCCTAGTCCTCCCCCACGTCCACGACCAAAGCGGCCTCCACAACGTCTTGGATTCCACCTACAATCATCGTCTTGATATCTAGTTTTGTCAAGCTTGTCATCACTAAGGCTGATTGCACTCAAATGAAGGACAATGCACAAGAAAAGCAGAAGAAAAGAAACCCATTTTGATGAGATCACACCCATGGCCTTGTGCTTATGCTATATTAAGAAGGTTCTTCGCAAGCATTGCATGTTCTTCTTTGCATGAAAAGTGTCCTATATATAGGGTTTATCCACTACATTATTTGGGCAAGTTCACTGAAGAGCCTTCAATCGTTGCATCTTAATGTGACGCGTTGGAACCGTTGGGTCAATGGCGAGAACATTTAATGATCAAATTGAAGTCACAACCCAAGAGTACTTTACATACATACAACAAGGGCGGATTCGGGGCAAGTGGGCCGACCTCTGCAAAAAATATTTTTTTTTTCTAGAATTATATACATATATTTTATATGTGTGGCCCAATAAAAAAATTATATATATATAAACTCACAGAAGAAACTGCCAAAAACATCAAATTAGAAGTGGCAGATTCATTCACATGCCTTGTTGTTAGCATAATTAGAGTATTAGATTTCTTTCTAATCAGGTTTTACCTGTGTTTTTATTCACGTGGTTTTATCTTATTACAACTCTTTTAGTATTTAAACTCTTTAATTAAGATAACACGAAGAGTAAATTCGTTTACTAACCAGATTAAGTTTCTTAAGATAACACTGCACGCGTAAATATTTACATATAAAACGAGAGTAAATCATTTTCAATAAATGCAAGCACTTTTTTTTTCAACTCACGAGTTTAGAGCCAGCTAGCTATGTCCACTGTGTAGTCAAGATTAGTTTTTGAGTTACAGATTGGGTAGCTCTCTCTCACCTTTAAATTACGTACTATCATGTTTCATTAATGATTTGAACTTGGAGACCTTTAGATAAAACTTTGATGTGTTGATGCTACTAGCTAGACTTTAGCTATTAAAGGAGAAATTATAGAAATTACATATAGCTCAGGGAGATGGATATCCCATATAATAATGCCCAAAGCAACAATAAATTTTCTTATTTAATTCTGAATTTAATCATTTGCGTATATGGATAAGCATGTAAGCTATGCCCAGTTGCCCATACAAGTGGGTGTGTGTGTGTGTGTACTTTTACGTTCTTAATTAGTCAATTCTGGCAACTCATCTCTGCTGGAGCTAGCTGCGCATGGAGTATTTATCATGTATACCAATTCTCAATCTGTCTGTGCAAGAGTTCCACCGACTACATTAATGAAATATTGAACATAAGGGATTGTTTATCAGATACATGCTGTGGTCTTTGAAATATAGTTCAAAGACAAATAAAGTAATAGTATTTCTTCGCAGATTCACGTCTTCAACGTCTTCAACGTCCTATATAGTTAATGCACTCGTTCATCGCCCATGCTTGTGCTTCAAAGTGCAAACATTTCTACGATGGTTTACTGACCAGACCATCCGTATACTGACATGTTTGGGAGCCACTAATTAATTTGTACATGCTCCATTGGATCTCTAAGAAGATTTCACTTTAATAAAGATAAAGTCTATGAAGAGATGAGCGTTTAATACATGTTTTACAGATTGAGGGACCCTTACTTGGTGAATGTTGTACACTAGGACCCCTATCACCATGGACTTAACCTCCATCTGGATTTGCTTCCTGTCTAAGCTACCCAATGAAATCCTAAATGGAGAATGATGGTGACGGTGATGGCCACACTCATGACCGTTAACGTGCTGATATGTCCTTTAACTTCCCTTTGTTGCATCTCGAGCATCCACTTAGAGAACACTCTTTGTGACAACAAGTATAGTTTTTACTAGGCTTGTGAGAGCATGGAGCTCATTTATATAATCTCTTTCATATTATTTTGGCTTGTTTCCTCTCAAAATAGAGTTGTCTGCACACAATATATACGGGTATAGCACCTGTTGTTATGAAAGAGGTATGACCTTTAATTGCTTTTGTGTGTAGATAAAAGAGTCTATGGGCATTCTCACTTGATGGGCTAACTACTCACATTGATGAAGCGCCCACAATACAAAGGTCAATGACTATCCTATTAAAGAAGGTGACACAAAGTAAGAATGAATTTCAAATTCACAAGAAACTGGAAGTGATTTGCAGCAACAATCAAGTCTAGAATCATGCATGGTAAATTGATACATTTAAGAAAATATATTCTGTCCTTAAATAACTTTTGACAGCTGTATTTTTCCTTAGATGGATTTGTAAGGTTAGTATAAAACAACATCCTAAGGATCAAATGAAAACATGTTGAAAATTCCATTATGAACTCTTGAAAAATATTACTACTCTATATGGTATCAGAGCATCATATCTCCATCGAGAATTTGATCCTCATTTCACAAATCAGCCTATCTCTTCCCCAGAACTCTCTGTTGTTGTTTTCAACATCACAGCTCATATCAATGACAAACTCACACCCTCATCTTTTCCTCAATGACGAGCACAATTTAAGGCCATCCTAATTGGCTATGATCCAATGGATTATGTCAATGGAGAATCACAATGCCCCTCATTTGATGACACCTCACCATTTATAGCCATGAAAAACCACTGGGTTAGGCAAGATAAGCTAATTCTTAGCTCCATTCTTGCATCTACCTCACCAACAATCACACCCCTTATTGCCACAGCCAAAACCTCATATGAGGCATGAAAAAAATTATCAACTCTGTATGCAAGCAAATCGTGTACAAAGGCAATGCAACTCAAGGAAGAACTGACCTTGATTCAGTGTGGAAATCGACCAATCCCAAAGTATCTTCATACGATTAAAAGCTTGGTTGATGAGATTGCTCTCATTGATCACCTTATCTCCGACGATGACTTAACCCTATATGTCCTCCAAGGGTTGGGTCTCGAATTCCATGAGATCGCCACTCCTATTTGAGTAAGAGATCTTAAGGAGGATAAAGGCTGCTACATAATAGCTCGTGGCTGCTGCAAATTTCACCAGCCATCATTCTGGTTTCCCTACAACCCAGCAACCGAGGGGAAGTAACAGAGGAAACAAACCTTCATGTCAACAAGGCCAGCATTGTTCTTTAAAAGGCCCATCTCGAGACCAACGGCGTAACAATAATTCGAGCCACCCTACCTCAAACCACAAACGCTTCTAGCCAAAATGTCAATATTGTGACCAAATGGGCCACACAGCAAAGACCTGTCCGAAACTCAAATCTTCTAAAATGACTGCTAACTGTGCTAGCACCTCAGATGGTCAAGAAAATAAATGGTTAATTGACTTCGCAGCCTCTCATAATATCACTGGTGATCCATAAAACATATCCATTCACTCTGAGTATGACGAGACTGATGAAGTTCTTCTTGGTGATGGTACAAGTTTGATGGTTACACATATTGGTTCTTTAGCTTTACCCACGCCTAAAAACAAATTTCATTTACATGATACCTTATATGTTCCCCATATTCGAAAGAATCTCATTTGAGTTCATCACTTCACCAAACATAATAATGTTTTTCTTGAACTTCACTTATTTTATTTTCTTGTGAAGGAATGACCCACAAGGGCAATACTTATAAGAGGTGGGTGTGAGAATGGCGTCTACATGTTTCCAAACTCATTGATGGCTTCTTCCATTCCAAGAAAAGGTTGTTTATGTGCATGAACGGACTTCAATCGACGGGTGGCACAAACGTCTTGGACACCCCTTGATTAAAGTTGTTCAACATCTTGTTAATATATTATCTCTTCTTGTTTCCACAAATAAGTTCCCATCCTCGTGTACTTCTTGTTCAACAAATGAAGCACATCAACAACATTTTGGTTCCACAAGTTTTCAAAGTCATTCTCCACGTGAAATTATATACACCGATGTTTGGGGTCCAGCTCACATCACTGGGTTTAGTGGTGCACACTATTATCTTATTTTTGTGGATCATTATACCAAATATATGTGGTTTTATCCAATGTCTGCAAAATCTCTTGTTCTTAGCATTTTTCCCCCAATTTAAAATGCTTGTTGAAAAATGGTTTCAGTCCATCAACAAAACTTTGTACTCGGACAATGGTGGTGAATTTCAAGTTTAAAAAACTATTTGTCCAATCATGGTATAAGCCATTAAACTACTGCTCCCTACACTCCCCAATAAAATGGTGTTTCTAAAAGGCATCATCGTCGTCTTATAGAGACAGGCCTTACCTTGTTTTATGATGCTTCCTTACCACTTTTTTATTGGCCTCACGCATTCCAAACCACCACTTATCTCATAAATTGCCAACCAACTCCTCTCCTCCAAAATAAATCCCCATTTGAAGTTCTTTTTCGTCAACAACCAAATTATCTCAAATTATAAAAATTTAGATGTTTATGTTATCCCCTCACAAAACCAAACAACACCTATAAATTACAGCCAAAGTCCATTCCTTGTGTTTTCATAGGATGCTCACAAACCCAAAATGCATATAAATGCATAGACCCACTAACAGATCGGATCTATATGTCCAAATATATGACTTTCGATGAAACCTAAAGCCCAGTTTCCATAAAACTCCCACCCGACCCAATATCCAAAGCTTGTCCACCTGACCACAACCATTTCCTCCTGAAGCCAACGTCGTGCCCTAATATTTCTCCCTCTGGTCCTCCTATTCCTGCTCAATCCCTTCCTTTAAATGGATCATCGGAATCATCAACGAGCTTGGAAACTGTTGCTATCATCTCCACGCCACCTTCGGGTATACCTCCATCTCTCTTTACTCTTCTTTGTGACTCTCATGAACCTCTACATGATGAGCATTTAAATTTGCATTATGGTTTATATGATTCTGCGATGCACGATTCTTTCCCCCATCATCCTGCATCTACTTCCATTTCTAATTTGCCATGTCATGCGCCAATTAAAAACCTCTCAACCCGTACTCATTCCATGACTAATCGATCCATGAATAATATTTTTAAACCCAAACAATTGCATACTGTCTCTAAGCATTCTCTTTTGCCACCTGTAGAACCAACATGTGTAAGTCAAGCCATATCTCACCTTGAATGGCGTGTAACCATGTCCAATGAATTAACAGCCCTCATATGCAATGGTACATGAGATTTAATTCCCTCACCCAAAGATTGTAAGCTAGTGGGTTGTACGTGGGTATTTAGAGTCAAACGGAAAGCAAATGGCTTTGTTGATAAATTCAAAGCTCGACTTGTTGCAAAGGGCTATAATCATCGTCTTGGAGTTGATTATAAGGAAACTGTTAGCCTGTAAATGATGCTTTTTTACATGGGACTTTGTCTGAAATAGTTTACATGATGCAACCTCCGGGTTTTAAAGATTTGTCCAGACCTGATTATGTCTGTAGGTTAAGGAAAGCAATTTATGGTCTCAAACAGGCCCCTAGGGCATGGTATTCAACTTTACAAAATGCTCTTCTATAAATCGGGTTCCACAATTCTACAGCTGATTCCTTGCTATTTGTTTATTGTAATAACTCCATTATCCACTATTTCCTTGTTTATGTTGATGATTTGGTCATTACAGAGAGTGATAATCAGTTTGTGTCTCATGTTGTTATCACACTTGGTGCTCATTTTTCTTTGAAAGATATGGGTTCACTTCACTACTTCTTAGGAGTCGAAGTCAGTCCAACCAATGCAGGTTTATTTCTCTCTCAACATAAGTATGTTTGTGATACCTTAGAGAGTAAAAACATGGTTGGCGCAAAGGATGTCTCAACACCCCTGTCTACTACTCAATCTCTTCATTTGCTGGATGGAACAACATTAGTAGATAGTACAGAGTATAGGCGCATCATTGGCGGTCTACAATATCTTTCCTTAACTCGTCCAGATATTTCTTTTGCTGTGAATAAGCTTTCTCAATTTATGCACAAGCCAACGACCACCCATTAGACTACTACTAAGAGGCTTCTTTGATATCTTAAGAAAAAAATATTCCACGGAATTCACATCAAGAAGGTTGTTACACCTTGTTTAACAACCTACAATGATGCTTACTGAGCTGACAACATTGATGGCATAACCTCTACATCGGCTTACATTGCATTTCTAGGCTGCAATCTCGTCTCATGGAATTCAAAAAAACAAAGAGTTGTTGTTTGATCCACTACGAAAGCAGAATATCGCACCCTTGCAAATAACGCATCAGATACCATGTGGCTACTTACACTTCTTCACAAACTTGGATTTCCATTAAAAGTGTCTCCTTCTCTTGTATGTGATAATCTTGGCGTGACCCATCTCAACTTTAATTTGGTTCACCACTCAAGAATAAAGCATATACAAATTGATCTTCGTTTTGTGCGTGATCAAGTTCAGAAAGGAACTCTTAAAGTGAGCCATATACACACTCAAGATCAACTGGCTGATTTACTAACCAAGCCATTGTCCCGAGAACGTATAGAGTCTTTATGAGCCAAAATTGGTCTTGTCGATGGAAGTTCAATTTTGCAGGGGCATATTAAGAAAGATGACACAAAGCAAGAATCAATTTCAAATTCACAAGAAATCTGGAAGTGATTTGCAGCAACAACCAAGCTAAGAATCATGCCTTGTAAATTGATACATTTAAGAAAATATATTCTGTCCTTAAATAACTTTTGATAGTTGTATTTTTCCTTAGATGGATTTGTAAGGTTAGTATAAAACAACATCCTAAGGATCAATGAAAGCATGTTGAATTAAAATTCCATTGTGAACTCTTGAATAATATTACTACTCTATACCTCCCATGCTTAGAGTTTTTTGAATTGTCAACTATGGAAAGAACTGAAAGACATGTTAGAAGAAAGGAAATTAAAGTGGATTTTATTCAAATATCTTCATATATGTGTCACTGATAAGGTGCATAAAAACCATTAAGGTTTTTCCAAGACTAGTGAATGGACTGGAAGATTGAGATTGTTGGACTGCCAAACAAGTCCCTTGTTAAGTTTAGATGATGCTTAAGTTATCATTAGTATAAGAAAAATAAAGCCTTAGAAGTTATGATGTGTGTTTTTATAGAGAGGACGTAAAGAAAAAAATGCTTAGAGTTTGAAGAAGAAGAGAATGTGCGCTCCTAGATTGCAACCACTTACCTAATGAATCGATCATGAACATTTATACAGCTATGAGACACACCATGAAACCTATTTTAGAGGCCATCATTTGAGATAAAAGCTTGTTAATCAGTTAAATAATTTTCTAGATCAATTATGTCATATATTCTTTTTCTTTTCCTTCCAATAAAAAGAACTATAATTAGAAACATGTAAAGATAGGTAACGTCCTGCCTCATACATAAATTAAATAAAGTGTGAGTGTTTGATATATTATTCCCTAAGAAGGGATTATTGTTCTAAGTTTTTTCTGGTAAAAAAGAAAAAAAGGTAATAAGAAAGTAAATCAACTGGAATTTATAGAAAGCTTGTAAATAAAATCAATGAAGTAAAGGGATAAACTGTAGAAAAGTTGTAATGTAATTTACAATCAATGCAAGAGCTCTAGATAATTTCCTTGGTTGCTTGAACATTCACATTCATCATGGCCACGAAATGGAAGTCCTTGGTGCAACAAAAAACGAGCACACTCTATTGAAGCATTCAATCGAGTTCGATAATCACTTTGACTCTTTACTGTCTGCTCAGATAACAAAGTCATGATACTTTGTTTTTCATTAATCAAATTCTCACATTTTATCCGAGCTGCATTGTGACTACTATTAGACTTTCCAATTTGAAGATCAAATCTTTCCTTTTTTTTCCAATTTGAAAACCCATCACCCACAAACGAATCAACACCCCCTTTTGACTTGAAGAGATAACAATACAAGCAAAAGGCAGCATCTTTGGCTATGCTGTACTCTAACCATGTTGGGTATGCACCAAACCAAGCCGGATTAAAGCATCGTAGTGTTGATATATTCCCAAATTGTTTTTGAGGAAAATCACAGTGTAAAGGTTGACAAGGACCTTTTTGTAGATAAGCTCTTCGGATTGCATCCCTATCATTTATATGGTATTCATAAATTGGTCTTCTTAAGCCAGGGTCAGCAAGGAGAGTGTCGGGGTTGATTTCGATATGACTTTTCTTTGAACTTGATTGAGTTACATGGCTTGAAGCTTTGATTGACTCTTCATCCTCAAGGGATTTACGCTTGAAATACTTGTCTAGTGACATGTTAATTTAATATGAACCTGCTGGATTTTTTTTATCATCATTAGTGTCTACATAATAATTAACACAACTACATAATAATTCACTGTTAAATAAAAATCAGTTGAGTTACACAATAATTATAAATCTTCCATATGAAATTCATAGCAAAATATACATCAATTCATCAAAATCAAAACCTATTTCAATTCATAACTATATACATATAATAAGTATGTTGATTAAATTATACTTAATTATTTCTAGATATTTAATTGAGGAGCAATGCCTAGTGTATGTGTAAGAGAAACAATTCTTGAAAAACATGTTTTCTACTTGATATTTTACTTACAAACAAGTCATATGAAAATATTAAATTTCAATAAACTACTATGCCAATGCAAAAGATGTCAAGAATAGTGGTTTTGCATGAATATTAATTTATTCCTTTATAATAAGAAAAGAAACATTTAATTGATTAAATTAGTAGATTTAAACATTTATTTTAAACATATTTATATCAAAACCCATAAATTATCATAAACCCTAATATTTTTTAATAACTAATTATAAAAGAATAAAATTAAAATTAAACAATAAAATAAATAGAAAAAATAAAGAAAATTTACCTAAACTATAAAGCAAAAGGCAAAAAAGATTAATTGCTTACCTATACTTGATGAGAAATTTGCATGAAGAGAGACACAGAACAACAGCTCATGAAAAGAACAAAGCGGCACAGCAACTCGTGAAAAGAACAACGCAGCAAAGGCAAGGAACAAAAAATATTAGTTTAGGGAATTGTTACTGCAGTGAAGGATTTCATATTTTAAAGCCGGTACCATCAATTTAATATAGAAACAAAAGAGAAAAAGGAAAAAAGTTGTGGAATGAGCGGTGTTGTGTATATATATTATATTATATTATAACTCAACAATTATAAATAATGACAGCTTTTCTTTTTCCTTTCCTGCAGTAACAATTCCCTAAACTAATATATTAATATTTTTTAAAAAAAAATTAAGGGGGCAATTGCCCTCTTTTGTCCCTACGTGGCTCCGCCACTGAATGTAAACCTCCAGCCTAAATTTTGCAGTATTAGTGAAAATGTGAATTTAATCCGGGTTTAAAATGGGTTAATTAGAAAATAAAATGAGATATTGAATAAATAGGCAAAAACCAGGGAGAAGGATCAATCCCAGCCTGCGCATATTACTACAATCAGCTTTTCTGAATTAACAGTCAACGCATCAGGGAAGATGATAGGGATGGAACGATAGAGAAAGGTTGAAACCAAAAAACAAGGACCTGGTATGTGCTCTCAGAGGGCATGTGAAGTGGATATAACTGGTCAATGGTCATCTTCTGGGAAGGAAGTTAATGTCTAAACTATAAATGCATTGATGCAGATGTAGTTAACTGTCGGCAAGGTTGTCAAGATATCTTATTTATTACCAGACAGGGTGATTGAAAGTCAAAAGGCAGAGTTATGATCAACTCAACTTGTAGTTAACTAGAACCACTCAGGTTTTCTACGTAGTGAGGGATGCTCATGAAGGAAAAGGAAATATTATACTCATTCATATGTCTATTGAATCAATCACAGGTTCTAATTGTAAATGAATCCAAGGAAATTAAGTTAGGAACAAATGACAACAAAAACAATAACGTTGTGTAAAATTGGCTCGATAGAGTCAAGCCTTCTGCATATCCCGTCGAAATCTACTACACTAGATTACAACTGACCATGTCACGCCTTCGTGACAGTCTGCTATGCATGGTGCTCTATACAGGCCGAGTTAGACGTCCTGCAGCTCGACCACAAAGAAGAGCATTTGTGGGGATTGGATATTCATCTCTCCAGGAATTTGCTGGGGAGTAGACTCGAAGATAGAATTGTTGTCCTAAGTACTGGCGTGCCCAGTTCTCAGACCTTACGTTCCACATTCCCACATTGTCTAAGGGCATGTAAACTGCAGTCCATGACTCCGGATAGACCTGTATTTCATCAGATATTGTAAGATGTCATATAAATGCATCTTCCTTTTAGGACGAGGATTTCATAAATAAGGAGAGCCCGTCTCAGTGCTGACAGGCTAAAGCATGCTGAAGGGATCGAGGAATTTTGAATTTTCACAACCAACATACATTCTGAAAGTCAGAAGATTGCTCAGAAAGTAATGAACAAGTGGGAAAAGAAGCCTCATGTAATTCATCAAAGGAATGAAAAGGAGAGGTTTCAGAAGCAGTACAACTATACAAGTGCTGGTTGCCATTTTGAGATAATGTGCCCTTGTGCAGAATGCGCGGAGTAATTTAAATTCAGGGCTATTAACCATGTTAAGTACAAACTTTGCGTACTGAAACATGAAACACAAAAGGAATTTTGTCCAATCACAGAATATGACATG
Organism: Populus trichocarpa; assembly: GCF_000002775.5. Taxonomy (NCBI): domain Eukaryota; kingdom Viridiplantae; phylum Streptophyta; class Magnoliopsida; order Malpighiales; family Salicaceae; genus Populus; species Populus trichocarpa. The sequence continues at coordinate 21,697,872 of NC_037286.2, read as the reverse complement.
CTTCAGGAAATTGACATACCGAAGGTGAGAAGAAAAATTAAATAAGAACTTTCCAGCTTTCTGAAATGTTGTAATATTACTACAGCAATAGAAGACGCAATCATACCTCTTCTAATGCTACTGATCCAGATTAACAAGAGAATAAAGGGAAAAAAATTTTATGTTCCACAAGTTTTCTGATATTAATAACAATTCTGTATTGTACCTGAACAGTGCAACGAGAAATTGTGTCTCTCAGATTGTAAGTTAATCTGCTTGCAGGTGACCACTGCCCTCCATCCATCCTGCTCACCAGAAAAAGTATCCATACTGAGGAATCCAGCAGAAAACATTACACGATGTAATTAAGTTATGATGAACTTACCCCACAACAAAGAAGTTGTGGCCATCAATGTGCCAAGACTGCACATTATCTTCTGGATTCTCAAAAACAATCTCAGCATAACCTCTGAAATCAGCAGCCATGACAGAAGTCTGGCGGTAAGCACCACCACCAGTGGGATTGTTCGAGATGCTTCCTAGGGAGAAAACTCCAGGGATATTGAAGTGGTCCGCAAGTTTAAGGGGAGTATCAGCAGGGATGAAGGACACACTATTGACAGCATACCTCTGCTTGCCATTAATAATTGGAGCAGAGTTCTGAAGTCTAACTGTATGAGTTGTGTTGATCAATCCATAGTGGTAAGAACCTTGAGGGTTAGGTCTAGGGCCACTTGCGGTTAGATTTCGCCTGATAAATATGAGAGGACACAAAAATCAATAAGAGGACTCCTGTAGTATGAAAAAGACACTCTCCTTATGCAAACAAAAAGAGATTACACCTTTCTTACCATTATTCATTGTAACAACTATGGATACCATATATGATGTAACAACCACTAGACGTGAAGTTTATTGCTGTATGACAAATATACGGGACAATTCTCAGATTTTCAGAAATCCATTGTTTCTGATTTCATCTCGGGTAATTTACAACACCACTATGCAAATGAATGTCAATTTACACTCTGTAGGAGCAAAGATCAGCATGAATGCTATAGTTATGACACCTTTGAGGACCTCAACAACAGGAATTTGGAAATACCTCAAGGATCGAGCTTGTTCAACAGACCAGTCAAGCTGAATAGTTGGTCCACTGGGCGGAGAATCTGAAACACTTCCTGCTGAATTACTGTAATGAAGAATGGAGGTCGTAGTGAGCACTTGAGAGGTGAAGCGTGTTGAGACAACAATGAAGTAATCTTGTGCTGCTTGATCAGCTGTAACCAAAACAGAATAGGATTGCCCCAAATGGATATCAAGGGAATCATAAGTGTTTTGCAGTGAGTGAGTTCCTTCAACCTCCACCAGCAACATTTTATGCCCCTGAATTCTGAAATTGATAGAAGTGGTGAGCCCCACATTTGATATCCGTAACCTGTAAGTCTTGCCTGGCCAACATGCAACACAAAATAATCCCAATATGAGAACTCTCTTTATGTTTAAATTCATACAGGAGTGACTGCTGATAATAATTGATTACCTTGATCAACAGTGAATGTGTAGCCATTTGATCCACGACCATTGATGAGTAGCCCATCTGGAAAGGGAAGATCACTGCCACCATCTAAAATTGCTTTTAAATCCTGCAAGGTCGAACATAAGCCCATTGATGAGCGCATATGGCATTGACTTGTCATAGCTGTATCCGTCACTCTTTTCTACATTAAATTATGTGTATTGGGTAGTTAGAATTTGCTTCAAGCATGGTTCTTACTGTATGATTCTTCTTGAACCAATCACCAGCCAGGATTGTGAAATCGCCGGCAGGAGGAGGGAATGGTACAGGAATGACAGAACGGCTTGCGATTTTGAAGCCTCCAAAGCCTCCTGCAGCCTTGTGCATGCCAAGGGAAGGGAAATAAAAGTAGCTACCAATCTGGTCCTTCACCTGGAGCACATAAGTGAAGTTCTTCCCAGGTGGGATGGGGCAGTTTGTACCATAGACTCCATCTTGCCATGAATTCCTTCTCTGCTGCACACCATTCCTAAACATGAATAAGAATACTTCTGATTAGTAACGAAATATCATCCTAAGCACTTTTTATCTTCCACACATGCACACATGAAAATGCATGATCATGGTATCCTATTAATTGAGATGAAATTAGAGTATCAAATCCTTGTGTGCAGTTTGCATTCCACAGGTTAACGCCCTGGATAGCCCTCCTCCCACTTGCCTAATGGCAAGTATATGTATATATTTCAGACCATATCCCAGCAAGGACATAAATTAATAAGATTTCCTATATCCATTCTGAGATATCCAGATAAGACGCAAAGTCCATATTGTATATTGATCTAGATCTGAGCAGCCTGCATCAACTCATAACAAGTTGAGAGCTCTAGCTGAACCCATTCTTGTGCATGAATCAGATCCGGGCATACCATTTACTTATTAGATACAAGTTTCATAAAAAAACCAATTCAGCAATCCAATCATAAAGAACCCTTTTTTTTTTTCAGGATATCTATGATCTTTGTTCTTTGTGGACTTGTGCATGAATCAGATCCGGGCATACCATTTACTTATTAGATACAAGTTTCATAAAAAAACCAATTCAGCAACCCAATCATAAAGAACCTTTTTTTTTTCTGGATATCTATGATCTATGTTCTTTGTGGACCAAATTATGGATGTCCTATACCACTAGCAGTGGAATTTTTCCTGCTACCAGCGATAACAGGCAGAGTGCTTGCCAGAGAAACCTTAGTCCAGTCTTACAGTTTGATCACAGGAACCCAAAACAGCCACGAGCCCTTATCTACAGTAGATTGTTCCCAACCAATGCCTAACGTGCCTATAAGTTCGAGGCACTGTGTGCGCGCTTGTCTGTTCGCGTGTGTAAGCCGTAGCCTTAGAAGGAGGGCATTTAGTGGACCGTCTGATTTGAATAACAGGTAAACGGCTTGATCATTCATGGTTGCAAATTGAACAAGAAAAAGTGGCATTCTAATAGTAGAAAGTTACCGAAAAATTGAAGTCATTTCCCCTTTTCTTTTGAACTCCGTTCATCAGGACATTGAAAGTCTAGATTTTCTACATGCACATATTTATAGATACTCAAGATGTTTGTGAAGATTATAAAGGGAAACTAACCAAGAGAGGAGGAAAGGTTCATCCAAACTATTGAACACGCTGATAATCAAGTTATCATTTGTCACTGACTCAATCTGTGGGCCTGGAAACTTCCCATTTATCAATATCCCCTGCCATTAATTATATACAAAACTCCATATAATCAACATCTTAGAAAATTAGAAAAAACTAAAAACAAAAAGGGGGGGCTGGGGGCCTTGTCACCTCACCTGTTGCTTCACTCCAAGAGGGTAGATATCACCATAAGTAACATTCCATGTGTAGAACCTATAAGGGTCTTCCCCAATAGTGCATGACACTAACAACAGGACCACTAGCGTGAAAGACCACATGCTCTTGCTGTAACACTCATCCACCATCTCTCAGACTCAACAGAACTACTAGCTCTCTCCGAAGAATACAAGTACGCAAGTAATGACAACTGGAATGGAAGAAGAAGAAGAAGAAGAAGAAGAAATCTTGTAACAGAGGACAACTCCCTCGTCGACTTTAAGTCTGTAAAGTCACTATAACTAATTAAACTTTTCCTTTTTTCTTTTTCTTTTTAGCTTTATGGAACTTTCTTTGTTCGGACCAATGTCGGTGGTTCAGATTCTTGTTTCGGTTTAGAACTCCAAGCAGGTCAGGTTATGGCCAAGGCCCTCTCTTATAGTCTTAAGCTGAAATCAGTGTGCAGTAATGAGCTTCCTTCACTGCTGGTTGCAGTATCTAAGGGAGGAGGACTATCTGCTCTAGCACAGTGCATACCGCGTTGGAAACCTACCGCTATTTAATTATGGAAATCATAACTCATTTTTCAGTTATTCACCAAAATTTATATTTTTTTATTTTAAAATAAATAATAATAGCAAGAAGGCTGGTATTTTAGCAAAAATAAATTGGGAGGATTTCAAATATATAGAAAAATTAAGTTGTAATTTTAGATGAAACTAAGAGCTTAATTGTATCCTATTTGTATCGAAGACTGAGATAAAATGCAGATTTAAGATCAAATTAAATTATTATTAGATGAATCTGCATAAAAATTAAGTCTAAAGATATAATTAAATTTTTAATAGGCGAATTTGATTTAATTATAGACCAAATTAAAGTTTAATTATATTTAAGAGTTAATTTGGGTCAAATTAAAGGATTTAATTAAGTGCAAGGACTTCATTATATTTTAAATGGGTCAAATTAATTTTGTTAGGGACTTAATTGGTGAAAATTTAAGTTTAGGGGCCCAATTTGGGCTTAATTGAAAAGATTGGAATTTTAGAGGATCAAATTTAATTTTGCAAAGTCAATTGGTTCAAATCAGGGGTAAAATCGCAAGAAAATCAAAGTTTTGGGGTCAGTTAAGGGTTAAATTAAAGAAATTCACAGTCAAGGACCATTTTGAAAAAAAATATCGAACTCTGAAGACCCAATGGTCCCAATTGATTGAAATCATGGGTAAAATTGAAAAGAATTGAAAGTTTAATGGTCAATTGAGGATCAATTTGCATAAATTCAAAATTAAGGACCAAAGTGAGAAGGCATTGAAATCCAGGGTTGGCATTGAAGTTCGGCAGGGGTAAAATTACATAAAATTGAAAGTTTATGGTTAATTAGTGGTGCAATTGAAAGAAATTAAAAGTCAAATGACCAAACTAAACTTTGTTCAAACCCCTAAATTAAAACCCTAAAATGTCCAAAACGACGTTGTTTTGAAGAATGAAAAAAAATAAAAAGTCCACCCAACATGTTGTCTGGTTAATATTCATCTTCTTCTTCTTCTTCTTTTAGCCTAAAAAAACTGCTGAGATGACTACTTTTCAGGTGCGTATGATGCTTTGTCTCCTCACAAAATTTGACAAAACATGTACCACCATGATGGCCTGACATTTTACTACACCCTAGTATGGCTCCCTCCAGCTGATTGACACCATAGATGTGATAGTACCAACCTAAAGAAGCCAACTCATACAACTTTGAGTTGTCAAAATTTGACAATTCTTGATGGCAATTTTGAACCAATGGTTGGGATCCTTCTGGTTCAAGTCAAAGACCAATATTTGGCACTAGTAAAGACAAAATATCCCTCTTCCACCTCTTATAAATAAAGGTGGATTTCATGCCCTAAGAGTGGAGAAATCTGAAGCCAAAGATGGAAAATTATCAGTTCTTTTCCCCAATTTTTCCCCTCATCGACCAACATTTCCCTTCTTCTTTCGCCGCGTCTCCATCGTCGTTGCCACCACTACCCACATGTCGGTCTTCCCTGCACCACCAGGAATGCCACCAATAACCCTCTGCCTTAAGTCAGACAAGATCCCCCCCCACCCCCGCCCCCATGGTGGCCATTGCATAATTTTGCATGCACATGGTAAGATAATTAGTATGGTAGTTAGGCCAGTCCAGCGACCATGTGGGCTTGGGCCGAACCTATTTCGGCCAAACCATGTGGGTTGGGCCGGGTCCAGCCCGACAAAAAAAAAGAGAGAGGGCAGGTCTGTTGGGCCGCCTGTCAGCCCAACTCGACTCGGCTGGGTTCGAGCTAGATGGTTGGGCTAGGCTAGCCAAATTTATTTAATAATAATATTAAAATATTAAAAAAATTCAAATTTTTCAAAGGGCATTTTAAAAATATTTGTGGGCTTCCTACATGTTTTTCCAACTATTTTGTATAATATCAGGCTGTAGACTTACACTGTAAGATACAGATCCAATATTAAAAATACCTGGTTTTCTTTGAAACTTTTTCTTTAATTTTTTTTGAAAATTCAACAATTTTAAAAAAATTAAATTAATTTTCTTTTTCCAAAAATACAAAAAATATGTTTTGTCTTTGTGCATACAGTCGAATCCTAAAAGTTTACCAAGTATATTTTCATAAAAAAAAAAAAAGTTGCATCTTTTTCGTGTTTTAAAATGCAAAATGGGTATCATAACTAGTTTATCATTATCCATTAGGGTTTGGACAAAATACAAAAAAAACCATAACAATTATTTTGTTTGTAACATTAGGAATTAGTTATATTTAGGAAATAAATGTGATGTTAAACTTCGGCCCTTAGAACGGTTAAGTTTTAACCCAATAAGGTAGAGACTTCCTCATGAAGGAAGATCTACCTTGGAGCTTAGAAAAAGACCAACGGATAGAAACATGACACAGAAAAACAATCAAACAACAATGCAGTTTACCTTAGGTAGGGTGCACTGTGGGTGATATATCTTCTCCTTGCACAACAAGTCTTTTACCCAGACTCTCAAATACCATAGATTTCCTAGTAACCATAATACTAGATGGCGAGTCCTAAACCTTATAATCATAAGTTTATGATTATATCCAAAACCCCATTTAACACACCTCTCAGAAGGTTTGCTCGACACTGCATGCCCCCGCAATAAAAAACATTATCTATCATAGAAAGCATGCAAAAAAAAAAACAAAAGCTCAATCCCCAACAAAATAAATATTGAAGGATGAATCGAAAAAAACAATAGCTTTTGAAAATGATAAAAAAAAAAAAAAAAACAAACAAAGTGGAAAGCTCATAAAGCCAGGCTAATTTTGAAAGCCTACAACCCGTGAGATCTTAGACATGGACTTAATGAAGGTCAAATCCAAACCAATTAAACATTGAAGAATTAAATTGCGTAAAGAAATTCAAATTTTGAAAATTTTGCAAAGCGAGAAAAAAAACAACAATAAAAAGAATGAGAACTAAATTGTTAAAAAGAAATAAAAGCAATTCTAAAAATTATCTCAGATAAAAAAAATAGCAATTAAAAGATCGAGAACCAAATTTGACAAAGCAAAAAAAATCAATGAGAATGAAATTGAAATAAAAAAAAACTACTTCAATGAATTATTATAAAAAAAATCATAACCAAAAGCAAAGGAGCCAAATAAAAAAGAAATAAAAGTTTAGAGGCTAGCTTAGAAAATCGGGTGGGAGGGCGCAAACACTAAGGAAGTGGGGGGAAAGAAAGAAGAAAACAAAATGGCCTCTAATGACAAACCGAAGATCCTTGGTCCACGTGTCACATATCCATGAAGGAGACACCAAGATGAAGTTGATGTCACCTTAGAATGATCATTTTGGCTACTTTAATCAGTTGCACGCGTCAATAATTTTTTCTTTTAAATACTTAAATAAACCCACCCATACTGATTAATTAAAAAAAAGCATAAACAAAATGACATGAAGACCTTTAATTTAAAGTTAAATTATTTAAAATTAAGGGCTCATAAATCTTTTTACTGTGCAATAAAATTGAAAAATCACAAAATGGCCCTCCCTTGCTTCCAAGGATAAGTAGGCTATTTTACTATGCATTCATTATATAAAATATGAAACTAACGCTAATTATATAAAGACAAAAAGCAAATTACTCATGTTGCCCCCACTCAATCTAAAAGCACCAAAACAAATTACTCATGTTGCCCCACTCAATCTAAAAGCACCGAAATTATCCCTATATAAAGACAATTATACTCTCAAACACTTGGCAAAGTTTTTTTTTCTTTAAAGGGCAAGATAGTGAAAACACTATTGCCATCCACATTCACATGTGTCTGTGTGAACAGTGTTTTCCCATCTCTTTTGGTTTTTTTTTTTTGTAATAGCATAATAATATTTTTGCCCTCCATAATACAAGCTGAGGAAGTGTAAATTGGAGGGTAAAATGGTCTTTTAATGAGATTACCTTTAAAAAGAAAAATATTTTATCCGAGTATACAAGGACTTCTTGGTCTTTTCCTTTTTTTTCAAAATAGTTAAAAGATTAAATTACCCTTAAAAGAAAAAAAATATTAGACTTACTATAATGAGCTTTTTTGTCTTTTCATTATGATTTTGTTTTATTATTATCACGTGGATTGAGGGGTAATTTGGTAATTTATTAAATATAAATATTATAAAAAACAATTATTAATGTGTACAGTACACGCATCAAGTGCGTGGGCTTTGGGTGGCGGTGCTTGAGGTATTGTTTGGTGGCCAAACACTAAATTTTGAGGCGGCGTTGGAATCTCCTCGGCGTCTCCTGCATGCATAAGTAGTGCATGTAGTCACCTAACCTCCGATTTGGCATCATTGGCCTTTTCCACCTTTTTTTTCTCTCTCTACCTCAATTTTAGCACAAAAACCTTTAATTGTTCAAAGCTTCCCTTCAAAATGTTTTTCCTTTAGATTTGGTCTCGATTCTTTTTATTATTAATTTTTTTATTTGAAATAATTTATAAAATTAGAATTGTTTTTCAATTGCATCCTTTAATTTTTTTTCAGCTGTCAAATTTGGTCCCCATTTTTTTTATTTCTATTTTTTTGTTTTTTATCATTTTCTTGATTTACTTTATTTTTCAATTTCATCCCTCATTCTTTTATTTCATTTACTATTTATATCAAATTTGGTCCTTATTATTTTAATTATTATTTGTTTTGGTTTTTTAGTTTTGGATAATTGAGAATTTTACTTTATGATTTTTTCATGTTTGCCTTTTATGGGGTAATCCAGTCTCACTACCAAAGTCACGAGTTTTAAAAATTAACTCAATTTAACTTCGGTCTTTTTTTAAGTAATTTTTTTTTCAATTTCATCCTTTGATATTGTATTATTGGGCCTTCAGCTTTATGAGTTTTGTTATTTTCTTTTCACGGGGCTATCTTGATGTCATACCATGGATCGAGAGTTAATCGAGTTAACTTGGGTTAACTAGAGTTTTTTTATGTTTTTATTTTTTAATTTTAGCTTTTTATTATTTTGTTTGCTTGAGAGTTAACCTTCATTATTTTATTCAGTTTCTTTTGTATAATCTTATATGGCTTTGATAAGCGTATCGTGAGTTTGGCATGCTGATTAAAGTCAAGTTTTTTTTATCCTTTTTAATATTGATTTTATTTTCTTTCTTTAGTGTTTGATTTAGTGGTAATTAAACTTCAGATTTTTTATTAGTCCTTGTTATTTTTTTGTGGTTTTTTTTATTGCTACTAGTTTTTTTTTATATAATCATATCATTAAATTAATCAAGTTCATTGAACTTATTCAAATCAATGACATGAGTCCCAGATTTATCTTGTTATTTTAAAAACACTATCATCATCTGAGTATCATTTTTTTATATTAGAAAAAATTTAAACTAACCCATAGCATAACATAGACCATATATCTAATGATAAAAACTGTATCATATATAAATATATTAATTGTCATATAGCCTTTTAGATGTATTCATATTCCATTTGTATATCAATTATCATATTACCTTATCAGTGTGTTCATACTCTATTTGTTACGGTGTTTGTAAAGAGACAATATATCAAAGCTTCAAATAAGTATAAATCACTAATTTTTTCAATATTTTCTTTTGATTGAAACAATATTAAAATCAATTTATATCATATATAATAACATAATGAGTTGATCTGATCAAATGAATTAGGTTTTGATCCAGTCAATGAGTTTAATCCGATTAGTTTCTTAACTAATTGAATTTTTAACTTAATCTATATTAGAATCTGAGTTTATAGCACAACCTCCCGACAAAACCAAGTTTAATAACTATAAATAAATATAATCAATAATAAAATATATGACATTTTATTTAGAAAAATTAAAAATATGGGTGAGATACATCTTATTCCAATTATTTAAAGATCAATAGTACTTTATATAGATAGATATGCTTTGTTAAGTTACTAGGATGGTTATTTTTTATACATTCTTCATCTATCCGCTATTCTATATTATTGGACCAATCAAATTGATTTTTAATCTATTTTATCAAATTAAATTGATTACATGGTTTTATTTTGCTCGGATTTGGGGTGACCCTTCACCTTATTTGATATTACAATTTTTGTTTTGAATTTTTTTGTTTAGACATTTACTTTGTTTTTTGTATTGATTTGGATTTTAGATTTAATATTATGATTTACAAAAGGATTTTATTTTAAGATTTTGATTTTCTAATTAAACTTTTGAGAATGTTATTTCATATGGTTTTAATTAAAATTTTCATATTGGATTGGATACTCATATAAATATAATCCTCCATCTCACCTAGGGAGGTTCTTGTTCACTCGAGGAGGAGGTTGCTTATTAGTTAATGAACGTATTGATATTACTAGATTTATGGCCTGTAGCTAGTTTTTTTCCTCGTAAAAAAATGCTAAGAAAAAATTTGAATAAATAAAATAGATATAAAATTGGGATAAAAAAATATGAATAAAATCTTCCATCCCACCAAGTCACCGGACTAATTGATAATTTTAATAATATGAATAAAAAAATATAACAACAATAAACAAAATGATAACAAAAAAAGGTAAAAAGAAACAAGAAAAAAACCTCACTTAAACTACATTAAGTGATAAACTTCGTGACAATGGATATAAGATTGAGATAACCTCATAGAAAAAAAAATAGAAAGAAAAGGACCACTTGTAAGGAAAGGGAGAAAAAAACATGAAGATCAGTTTTCAATACATCAAATGGTGAATGGTGAAATTAAAATAAATAAATTTAAAAATGAAAAAAAAAAAATTAAAGTCAACCCATGAAATCTCGAACCCGATTTAAATCAAGAAGCTGAATTCCAAACAAATTTATTTTTGAGGGATGAAATTGTGAAAAAAAATATCAATTTTGAAAACTTGCAAAAAAAATAGCAATAAAAATAATGAGGATCAAATTTGATAGAACAAAAAACTATGGAAGATGAAATTGTAAAAATAAATCTCAAACAAAATAAATAGTTATAAAAAGAAAGAAGATTGAATCTGAAACATAAAAAAAATGGAAGAGGGTGAAATTAAAAAATATTTGTAATTTTATGACGCAATTGCGTTTTAATGTTTTTTTTTTAAATGTGACTTGGGGCTTGACTCGACCAAGGGAAAAAGGTTGATATATGGACATGCAAAAAAAGAAAACGACCAGAAATGCACGGTAACAGCCCCGTTTGTTTGCTGGAAAGTAGTTTTCTTTTGGAAAGTGAATTCCGGGGAAAGTGAATTCCAGGAAAGTGAATTCCGAGAAAGTATTTTCCGATGTTTGGTAGTGTAATAGAAAATAAGTTGGAAAACACTTTCCAGTGTTTGGTTATGTCATGGAAAATGAGCTGGAAAATAACTTATTAATGTTTTATTTTTCTCAAGTTTATTAAAATAATGAGGAACAAATCTTACAAATTAAAAAGTTGAATGAGAATGAAATTGAAAAAAAATATAATTTCATAAATTATCTCAAATAAAATAAATAATAATCAAAATAATAGAGATCAAATCTAAAAAATTAAAAAAAATGAAATGTGAAGAAATTAAAATAATAATAATTGACATTTCATAAATTATTTTTAAATAAAATAAGTAACAATCAAAAGAATGAGGACCAAATTTGATAGATAAAAAATTTCAATAAAAAAATGATAAGGAAAAGGCAAATAGCAATTATAAAAATAAGGACCAAAATTAATATAAAAATTAAATTTTAAGAGATGGAATTGAAAAATAAATATTCAAAACAAATTATATATAGCAATCAAAAGTTTGAGGATCAAATTTGTTATAATCAGCAAATAATGATATTTCTAAATTTTTCACAACTTCCGGAAAGTGTTTTCCGCCCAAATTTTCCAGGAAAACACTTTCCTGAAAACCAAGCCAAATTTTCCTTTGACTGGAAAGTGTTTTCCGTTGACCAACTTTTCTAATGGCAAACAAACACAAGAAAGTTTGGAAAGTGGTTTCCCGAAAACCACTTTCCGGAAAACAAACACAGCCAAAAGGGAAAACACTTTTCTGGAAACAAAACCGAATTTTTCTTTAACTGGAAAGTGTTTTCCGTTGACCGGAAAGTGTTTTTTGTTGACCAACTTTCCTAATGACAAACAAACATAGGAAAGTTTGGAAAGTGGTTTCCCGGAAAGTGAATTCCGGGAAACAAACATGCCCTAAATGTTGAATGATAAAATTGAAAAGGAACAACAGATTTAAAAAAGGGAAAAAAACCCAAGAAAACTCAAGTAAACCTTCTCAAACTAGCAACCCATTAAACCCTAGACTTAGGTTAAATCAAAAAGCTTAATTCCTAACCAATTAAATATTGATTAGCCAAAGTAAATCCAACAAAGAGCAATAATTAAAAAAACCCAAGAAAACTCAGGTCATTTTGAAAATCAGTAGAAAATCATAGAGGAAAAAAAAGAAAAAAAAAGTATCTCAAATAAAATAAATAACAATCAAAAGAGTGAAAATTAAATTCGAATAAAAAATAAAATAAAGAGGGGTGAAATAGAAAAATAATCTTAACCTTATAAATTGTTTAAGAAAATCAATTGAAATATTGAAAGAAGAGATCAAGAAAAAAAAAGTTTAAATGGAGGTATTCTTGAATTTTCAAAGGGATGACACATAAATGGAGGTGAAGAGAGAGAGAAGAAGAGGAAACAAAGAAATGGTCACTACTGTCAAACTGTTGTGAATCTTGAAACATGTGCCGCCTCATTTGGTCGGTGGTGCTGAGACCTTTTAAATATCACTCTGGAAAGTATTGTGGTTGTTGAATAACTTGACGCGCGCCCTTTGAATAGAGCAAGGGGTATCTATATGTCTTACGTGACAATAACAATTTTTTTAAATTAAATTTACGGCAAAACAAACACCTAAACAACCTTTAAATCTATAATAAAAGCAATGTAAAATTATATATATAAAAAAACATTTGTAAGAGAGTTAAGTTAATTTTTTCTTTAAAGGCATTAAAAAAATTAAAAATATCAAAACATCCCTAATAGATATTATATTTTTTTATTCTAGGATTAAATTTATATTTTTACTATACAAAAAGAAAATAATCAATCTAATCTCATATAATTTATAAAAAATAATTATATCATGATAAAAATATAATTTTATTCTTCATACTAAATTAAAAGATTTTTTTGAGTTAAAATATATTGTAAAATCACAATTTCAATAAATAAGTTATTTATAGTCATGGATACATTTTTATTTTGTCGTGTCAGTACGGCCTGCAAGATTATAAGTAGCTGACACTAACTTTTACTCCCTACCTACCACCTAAAATATTCAGCATCAATACAGTAAATAACGAGCCAGTTGCCTGCGATCAGCACGACATGAGGCAGGTCTCTAATGACTCGTGTATACATGTGTTTCCTGGACATTCAACACGAGCTCCACGTTTCATACCTTTTTTGTTCTCTTATAAAAGAATTCTATTAGGTTTTTTTTTTTTTTTTTATGTGTGTGTATATATAATGAGAATTATATGTATTAATAAAAATAATATTAATGATAATTAAAAATAAAATTCAAAAAATAGAAAGATGGGTATAGATAAGATATTTAATCTTGTAAAAAAGAATATTTACCCGATTATATTCACTGAATTTTTTTATTAAAATTAATTTTTTATTCAATCAAATAATATTAAAAATAGACTCACATATTAAATTGATTAAAAAAAATAAAAGTGAAAAAATATTATACAAGGTTGTATATATAAAAAATATTATTTATTTTTAAAAATAAAGTTCTTGTATACAAAAGAAATATATAGATGAATCAAAATGATCTTTTAAAAAAATAAATACACACAATATAAAAAAAAAATCTTTATCCAAAAAAAATTAAATAAGAAAAACAAAATTATAGATGAGGGATATTAATTAAAAAATAAATTTAAAAAGATATATCAGAAAACAATATCAGTAAAAAAGAATTAGCACGCGCTCCACCGCAGATCTCTAATCATTCGTGTACACATGTGTTTCCTGGACATTCAACACGCGATCCACCGCAAACCTTATTGTTTTTTTTTCTTTTATAAAAGAATTCTATTAGTTTTTTTCTGTTGCACCACGCCTGTGGTCCCTCCTGCAAATCACAGGTTTATCTCATAAATTTTCCTCACTCAAGGATATGTTTTATAATAACCATATCAACAACCAATAAGTCTTTCTTTCAGTCATTTCTTAGTACTTTATGTTTTTCTCATTTCACTCATTATTATTGTCGTTTTTTGTCCAATCCTAGTTATCATTCCTTTCTTTATATTTGGACAGTCACTGTCCAACTGTTATTGCCTCGTTTTTGAACTGTTACTGTCTGACCTCTTCTCATATTTTTAACTATATCTAGAGTTATAGAACTCTGATTCAAGAAAATTTTATGTCATTAGAAAGATAAGACATGAGGCTACAAGTTCTATGATTTGAGAAGAACCCAGTTCTGCCTCTAAGATAGTCAAAATCGCTCATCAACAAACACTTCGACTGTTACTGTCCGTTTTTGAACGGTTACTGTCTGACCTCTCCTCAGATTTTTAACTATATCTGGAGTTGTAGAACTCCGATTCAAGCGAAATGTGTGTCGTTGGAAAGATAAGACATGAGGCTAGAAGTTCTATGTTTTGAGGAGAACCCAGTTCTGCCTCTAAGATAGTCAAAATTGCTCATCAACAAACACTTAGACTGTTACTGTCCAACTGTTACTGTCCGTTTTTGAATTGTTACTGTCTGACCTCTTCTCATATTTTTAACTATATCTGGAGTTATAGAACTCAAATCTATAATTTAACATCCAGACATCAATTCATAATTGACTTTAAAACAACTCATAAGACCATGTTTAGAATATCTTACCCGATACGAATCAAGGTCTCGATCCCTCATTTTCTTTCTAATGACAGCCGACCCTCCCCTCTTCTCTTCTTGTTCAATTTTTTCTTGTTAATCCCTTGCCTACCAATGTTTATTTTTACCTATAACCCTTAATCTTGGATGGGTTCTTGTAATTTGGTGTTTCTCTCTAGATCTGTAAAAATAGATACCAAACTCCCTCTCTTCTTTCTTCACGATAGTTGCAGATCTGTTTTTGGTAAAAAGAGTAGTATTTATGCTCTATAATTATTCTTATTTGCATTTAAACCCTATTTTCTTTAAATGTATTCGTTTTGCCCCCACTTCTTTTTACTTTAGTTTATTTTCTTTAATTTAATCTAACCCTCAATATTTTCGGGTTGATTTATATTGTCTCGAAATATTTCATCCATAAACTTATATCCAAAATTTCTAAATTCCCGTTTTTTATTTAACCATATGTATGAATTTCTTCACTTTTATTTCTCATATAGTTAGTATGCAATCTAAGCAACCTTTATTTTTCCCCGGGGTTTACATTCTCCCCTCCTAATAGAAATTTCATCCTCGAAATTTAAGTTACGTAACTATGTCGAAGAATAAATGCGAGAACTTTTGCTTCATTTTGGATTTTCTTTCCCATATTTCTTCTTCTATTCGAGAGTTTCTCCACAAGACTCTCACCAGGGAAACTCTCTTATTCCTCAACACCCTCACATCTCGATCCAAGATCTTGACAGGTTTAGCTTCCATGGTTAAATCCCCTTTAATCTTCATAGAAACGTGTGGTAAAACCCGTGAGGGGTCTATCTTGGCCTTTCACAGCAATGACATATGGAACACATTGTGAATCTTATCCAAATATGTAGGCAACTCTAACGATAGACAACTTGTTCGATTCTTTCCTTAATCTCGAAAGGGCCAATATATCTCGGAGTTAATTTCCCTTTTTCTCCAAATCGAATGATGCCTTTCCAAGGCGTCACCTTAAAAAATACCTTATCCCCCACTTGGAATTCTAAAGGACTTTTTTGGTTATCTGCATAACCCCCCCTCCCGTTTTTTTTTCTATCCTGGGCTTCCTTTATCCTCTTTCTGATCACCCTCATCTTGTCAGTTGTACCATTTTAGGTCCCCAAAGCTTCCTTTTTCCTACTTCCTCCCAACAAATTGGGTACGACATTTCCTCCCATACAATGCTTCATATGAAGCCATACCAATAGTAGCTTGATGGTTATTTATTATAAGTAAACTCCACCAATGGCAGGAGATCTTCCTAGTTCCCTCCGAACTCAAGCACACAGGACCTCAGAAGATCCTCAAGAGTTTGAATAGTCCTTTTAGATTGACCATCCGTCTGAGGATGAGATGTTGTGATTAGATTCAACTTTGTCCCCAATGCTCGTTGTAAACTAGGCCATAATCTCGACGTGAACCTTGGATCCCACTTCGGCATAATCGACACTAGCACTCCATGAAGTCTGATTACTTCATTTACATATATTTTTGCTAGCTTATCCATCGAATCAGTCATTTTTATAGGAAAAAACAAAAATAGGTTTTGTCAGTCAATCCATAACCACCCATACAACATCATTCCCTTTCTTTCCCCTAGGTAATCCTGTCACAAAATCCATAGAAATATCCTTCCATTTCCATTTTGGAACCGATAATAACTATAAATCCCCTGCAGGTCTCTGGTGTTTTATCTTACTTGCTAACAAATCCCACAGTTCGACACAAATTTTGCTATTTTCCTCTTCATATTTGGCCACCAGTAGTATTCCTTTAAATCTTTATACATCTTCGTACTTCCAAGATGAGTAGCAAATCGAATTTATGAGCTCCTCTACATACTTCATCCTTCAAAGTCTTAAGATCAGGTAAAAAAATTCGCCTACCCATAACTATTAGCCCACCAGATAACATTTGGAATGCTTTCTCTATACCCTGGTTTACACTCTCCTTAATATCCTTTACTTTTTCATCTACCTGTTGAGTCACTACGACCTTGTCTCAAAGCACAGATCGGATCTTTAACTAAGCTAATAGTGATCCCTCAGGCCCTACACTTAGTCGCAAGCCTAATTTATTCGATTCCACTATACTTGCATGTCCATATCGTTCATCACTGTTTTTCCATTCCTAATCAATGCATCGGCTACTACATTAGCCTTACCAGGATGGTAGTCAATCACACAATCGTAATCTTTTATTAACTCTACTCATCTTCTTTGTCATATATTCAACCCCCTCTGTGACATCAAATACTTCAAACTTTTATGGTTTGTAAAGATTTAAATTTATGATCCACACAAACAATGTCTTCATACTCTTAAGGCAAACACCACTGCTGCAAGTTCTAGGCCGTGAATTGAGTAATTCACCTCATACAACTTTAGTTGTCTTGATGCATAAGCAATCATACGCTCGTGTTGCATCAACACTCATCCTAGACCCCTTCTTGAGGTATCATTATATACCATAAACCCTTGTGTCCTGATAGAAGGACCAGCGCAAGAGCAGAAGTGAGTCTTTCCTTCAGTTCTCGAAAGCTCGCTTCACACTCCCCCGACCAAACAAACCTAACTTCTTTGCGGGCCAGCTTAGTCAAAGGTGATGCTATGGTGGAGAACCCCTCAATAAACCTCCTATAATACCTAGCAAGACCCAAAAACTCTGGATTTCTGTCACGTTAGTAGGCCTTTCCCATTTCAACATGGCCTCTACCTTTCTTGGATCCACAATATTCCTTCTACGGATATTATATGGCTTAAAAAAAAATTTCTTTGAGCTAAAATCACACTTATCCAGCTTTGCATATAATTGATTCTCCCTTACAGTTTGTAGCACAACCTTTAGATGTTGTTCATACTCCAAGTAAGAGCTTGAATACACCAAGATATTGTCAATAAATACCCCCGCATATTGGTCCAGGTAAGGCCGAAACACCCGATTCATCAAGTCCATAAGCATGGCTGGAGCATTGGTTAACCCGAAAGGCATCACTAAAACTCGTAATGTCCATAACTGGTTCGGAATGCAGTCATTTGTCGGTCATGTTCCTTGATTCTCAACTGGAAATATCCAGATCTCAATTCTATCTTAGAGAATACCTTAGCACCCTTCAACTGATCAAACAAATTATCTATTCGGGGGAATGGGTACTTGTTCTTCACCATCA
Organism: Populus trichocarpa; assembly: GCF_000002775.5. Lineage (NCBI taxonomy): Eukaryota > Viridiplantae > Streptophyta > Magnoliopsida > Malpighiales > Salicaceae > Populus > Populus trichocarpa. The sequence goes on along the minus strand of NC_037286.2, from coordinate 21,679,917 downwards.
CTTTATTCAATTGACAAAAATCAATGCACAAACAAAGTGTGCCATCCTTCTTCTTCTTCTCTGTTTTTTTTTTTTACAAACAATACCGAAACTCCCCAGGGCGAGTTACTAGGCCGAATGAAGCCTTTATTTAACAATTCCTGAAGCTGGACCTTCAGTTCAACCAATTCCATAGGTGTCATCCTATAAGGAGACTAGGCTATAAGAGGAATTCCTCGAATGGTTTCTATGGAAACTTCAATTTCTCTACGAGAGGTAATCCAGACAACTCTTTTGGGAATACATCTCGAAACTCCCTCACAACAGGAATACTAGCCAAATCTATACTACCCTTTCCAGCTCTCTTACAAGGGCTAACCAAACAGAACAACCCTTCCTCAGTAACTTTCCAGCCACCAAGACTGAGATTACACAACTTGGAATATCTTTTCGTTCCTCTTTAACCACTACTCTTTTATCACCTATTCCTTGGATTGTTACTGTCTTAGTGAAACAATCCACTTATGCCTTGTATTTACTTAGCCAAGTCATGCCCAGATTCAAGTCAAAATCATATAACTCTAACGACAAGAGATCTACCCTCAATTTTGGCCCTCCAATATATAGTTTTACCCCTCTATAAAAGTTGTCAAATCTTTGGCACCTACATCTGATTTATAACTCTTTCCCTTTTTTTTTTGCTTAAGCTTAACAACCTCAGCATCCTCTTCACCATGGTAAATCATACAACCCATCCCTCTCATACACCCCACTCACTGCACTATGATGACTACTCCCCCTGATCTAGAAGTTGCACTGGAGGCTCCCATTGCCATTCCTGTTGCTACAGCTTTCACTATATGATCCATAGAAGCAGGATCCTAAAATGGGTTTGTCACGTCTACCGATGCCGCTAATGGGGGTATATTTTCTCCCGCTATGTCTGATACATCGGGCATTGTTACCCCAGCCTGACGGGACAACAAATCATCTCGAAGTCTCACTGACTCGCCTCTTTCAGAGTATACTGATGTTGCAGGTACATGAGAGGAAGTGTTTGTCAAGGGATCCCAATCTAAATCACTTTTATAATGAAGACTTTGATCACTTCCCCGAACTAGGAATGGATCAGTCCTGGCTCCTTGCTTTGTTCTCACTATCCTGAACCACATTTCAAAACCTTATACTCATTCATATCCCCGGAATAACAACCTGGGCTCTGATACCAAAATGTAACATTCCCATATCCGGGATAAAGCAACGATCTCATGGTGATCCCCTTACCCGGGATCCTGCCATACACTAAATGTATGCTAGTCAATACATGGTGATCCCCTTACCCGGGTGTATGCTAGTCAATACATCTCGATCCCCTTACCCGGGATCCTAACATACACTAAATGTATGCTAGTCAATACATGGTGATCCCCTTACCTGGGATCCTAACATACACTAAATATATGCCAGTTAATACACCTTGATCCCCTTACCCGGGATCCTAACATACACTAAATATATGCTAGTTCACGCCCCAAATCACACTTCTCATATTTTATTTTTCAACTATAATTTCATCACTTGGTATTTCATCGAACAATCGTTCACCTTGAATACATATACATCAAGAATACCATCTAAATATCGGTATCATTACACAAACTTTCCTCCTTTCTCCTAATATCCAACATTCGGTAATTCACATCTCACATCAATAACTTATTAAATCATAGCATTAAACTAGAAAGTATAGGTGCGGATCACCTACCTGCAATAGAAGCTCTACTCGTTGTCCCCTGCTGCTGCTGTTGCACCATGCCTGTGGTCCCTCCTGCAAATCACAGGTTTATCTCATAAATTTTTCTCACTCAAGGATATGTTTTATAATAACCATATCAACAACCAATAAGTCTTTCTTTCAGTCATTTCTTAGTACTTTATGTTTTTCTCATTTCACTCATTATTATTGTCGTTCTTTGTGCAATCCTAGTTATCATTCCTTTCTTTATATTTGGACTATCATTGTCCAACTGTTATTGCCTCATTTTTGAACTGTTACTGTCTGACCTCTCCTCAGATTTTTAACTATATCTGGAATTGTAGAACTCTGATTCAAGCAAAATCTATGTCGTTGGAAAGATAAGACATGAGGCTAGAAGTTCTATGTTTTGAGGAGAACCCAGTTCTACCTCTAAGATAGTCAAAATCGCTCATCAAAAAACACTTGGACTGTTACTGTCCAACTGTTACTGTCCGTTTTTGAACTGTTACTGTCTGACCTCTTTTTAGATTTTTAACTATATCTGGAGTTGTAGAACTCCGATTCAAGCGAAATTTATGTCGTTGGAAAGATAAGACATGAGGCTAGAAGTTCTATGTTTTGAGGAGAACCCAATTCTGCCTCTAAGATAGTCAAAATTGCTCATCAACAAACACTTGGACTGTTACTGTCCAATTGTTACTATCTGACCTCTCCTCAGATTTTTAACTATATCTAGAGTTGTAGAACTCCAATTCAAGCAAAATTTATGTCGTTGGAAAGATAAGACATGAGGCTAGAAGTTCTATGTTTTGAGGAGAACCCAGTTCTGCCTCTAAGATAGTCAAAATTGCTCATCAACAAACACTTGGATTGTTACTATCCAACTGTTACTGTCCGTTTTTGAACTGTTACTGTCTGACCTCTCCTCAGATTTTTAACTATATCTAGAGTTATAGAACTCTGATTCAAGAAAAATTTATGTCATTGGAAAGATAAGACATGAGGTTACAAGTTCTATGATTTGAGAAGAACCCAATTCTGCCTCTAAGATAGTCAAAATCGCTCATCAACAAACACTTGGATTGTTACTGTCCGTTTTTGAACTGTTACTGTCTGACCTCTCCTCAGATTTTTAACTATATCTGGAGTTGTAGAACTCCAATTCAAGCGAAATGTGTGTCGTTGAAAAGATAAGACATGAGGCTAGAAGTTCTATGTTTTGAGGAGAACCCAGTTCTGCCTCTAAAATAGTCAAAATTGCTCATCAACAAACACTTAGACTGTTACTGTCCACCTGTTACTGTCCGTTTTTGAACTGTTACTGTCTGACCTCTTCTCATATTTTTAACTATATCTGGAGTTATAGAACTCAAATCTATAATTTAACATCCAGACATCAATTCATAATCGACTTTAAAACAACTCATAAGACCATGTTTAGAATATCTTACCCGATACGAATCAAGGTCTCGATCCCTCATTTTCTTTCTAATGAAAGCCGACCCTCCCCTCTTCTCTTCTTGTTCAATTTTTTCTTGTTAATCCCTTCCCTACCAGTGTTTATTTTTACCTATAACCCTTAATCTTGGATGGGTTCTTGTAATTTGATGTTTCTCTCTAGATCTGTAAAAATAGATACCAAACTCCCTCTCTTCTTTCTTCACGATAGTTGCAGATCTATTTTTGGTTAGAAGAGTAGTATTTATGCTCTATAATTATTCTTATTTGCATTTAGACCCTATTTTCTTTAAATGTATTCGTTTTGCCCCCACTTCTTTTTAGTTTAGTTTATTTTCTTTAATTTAATCCAACCCTCAACATTTTTGGGTTGATTTATATTGTCTCGAAATATTTCATCCATAAACTTATATCCAAAATTTCTAAATTCCCGTTTTTTATTTAACCATAAGCATGAATTTCTTCACTTTTATTTCTCATGTAGTTAGTATGCAATCTAAGCAACCTTTATTTTTCCCCGGGGTTTACATAAATCATGTGGGGAAGCACTGTAGCTTTCGTCACAAAACACTGTGAATTGCTACAGTGTTTCCAGTATGGTTTTTTTGTCCCTTTTTTTTTATTTTATTTTTAAAAAAATTATCTCTGTCGATTTTTGTTTTAATATTGAGCTGATTGAGAATTTAGCTTTGTAATATTTTTTCTTTAAAACACTGTGAATTGCAGTAGTGTTTTCCCACATGATTTTTTTATGATTTTTTCCAAAATTATCTTTGTCGATGTTTTTTTTTAATATTGATTTGGTTAAAAATTATAATTACAATAAAACTAAATCATATGGGGAAAACGTTGTTGTTTTCTTCACAAAACATTGTACATTGCTACAGTATTTCTCTAAATGGTTTTTTTATGATTCTTTCTAAAAGTATCTTTGTCGATTGTATTTGAAAAAACACTGTAGTTTTCCCCACAGAACATTGTCAATTGCTACAATGTTTTTTCTCATGGGTTTTTTTCCTTCCAAAATTATCTTTGTTGATTTTTTTTAATATGAAGTTGGTAGAGAATTTAGCTTTGTAATTTTTTTTGCTTTCTATTAACAGAAAAACTAAATCATGTGACGAAAACACTATATCTTTCCTCACAAAACACTGTGGATTGCTACACATCATTTTGTTCAGTCTCTAAGTTTTTGATCACCAACACAACATTTTTTCCGTCATGAAATATTGGCTCCATCATACCTTAGTTTCTATTACTTATCTAGCGCTGGTTCACAATTATAATACTATTAAGTACATTTTTTTTATAAGCTCTTAGCACGCGCTAGCATGCCATCTCGTATACATAAAATAAAATGAGACTTATATGTATTAATAAAAAAAATATTAATGATAATTAAAAATAAAATTCAAAAAATAGAAAGACATGTATAAATCAAGATATTTAATCTTGTAAGAAGGAATATTTACCCGATTATATTTACTGAATTTGTTTATTAAAATTAATTTTTTATTCAATCAAATGATATTAAAAATAGACTCATATATTGAATTAATTAAATAAAATAAAAGTAAAAAAAATATTATTTGAAAATAAACGTTTTATTTTCAAAAATAAAGTTCTTGTATAAAAAAAAAGATATAGATGAATCAAAATAATCTTTTAAAAAATTAAATACACACAATACAAAAAAAAAAAAAAACAATCTCTATCCATAAAAGATTAAATAAGCAAAACAAAATTACAAATGAGGTATATTAATTAAAAAATAAATTTAAAAACGATATATATAAAAAAAGGTATTAGTACAAAAAAAGCATTATCAAAAGAAAAAAAATAGCCTAGTTGCTATGGTTTAACTTGTTAAATTTGTGGCCTGAACTATAAATTCAGTTGGGTTCAATATTTTTTCCACTTAATTATTTTTGAAAAAAAATTGAGTAAAAGACACATCATCCGACTCAATGTTTTTGAAAAAAAAAAGTAGGTGACACCTCGTTCGCCAATGCAAACGACGTGTCATTTGCAAGCTAGAATCCGACCACGACTGTGGTGGATGGAAAATCAGACAACTATTCTTTTGCCAAAAAAACTTAATTTTCAAGCTACTTCAACCCAAAAATACCTCACCAACACCCTTATAATACCTTCAAATCATTCCATCAACTCCAAATACCTAAAAAATGGTCTCAAAACCCAAAATCAAACGAATTTAGTTTTGGATTTCTCGGCTCAGATCTAGTTGTACATCCAACATTGAGGCTCTAAACAATCACCCTGAAACCCATCTCATCTCATGAAACTCATGGACATTAAGAAAACCTATTTTGGTGGCCGGAAACGGAGTAAACATTAACTTTCTCTCTCATTACTGGAATCCAGCAACCTCTCTTTCTCTTTAATCATGGATTGAAAAATAGCATAAATGAACTTGTGTACTAAAATTGATTTAAAAAAAAAATTAAGGGAACCTAAATTGTGTACATTGCGTTAATTTTTATGATTAAGACCTAAGTATATTTTTATACAATTTAGGCACACCACAAATGTTTGATGTTTTTTTTTTTTTCCATTTTGGTACTTTCTTTTTCAATTTCACTTTTAAATAAGAATTCAGATTTAATTGGCCTTTAATTAGGATGAATTGTATAAAATAAAACTTCAATAACCAAAATGAATTATTGAAAAATACACAGCATGTACATAATATTTTGTGAATATATGAATAATGTTGGCTCAACAATAAACACCCAATGCCTTCTAGATTTTTATTTAATTATTATAATGGTTCTCCATACCCGGTCCTTTGACTTGTAAATCTTTCAATTGGGAGTTGTTGAAATGCATAAAAAATTCAGACCAATGTCCCATGGTTTTACGGTTTGATGTTGGAACATGGAATCCAAAAACCCGAAACTTCCAAATTTCAACCAAACTTTTAAAATATTGTGTTAGGCCTATACGGTCCTACATCTAGAAAAGTTAAAACTAAGTTTGACTAAAAGATCATTGACTTGATAAAAACTCATTAATGTATTTTTTTAATTTTTTTACGTCAAAAACCATGTGTTATGTTTATGTCAGACTCTAAAACTAGAAAACGCATCAACCTAATTATTTAAAACAAGTTTAATCAAAACATCAACTCAATAAAAACTCGTTCAAACCAAGAACCAAAGAACATGACATTTCTTTTTCAACACATGTTATTCCAATGATATATGCAACCTTCACATTTGGCAAGCATAGAAAATAAAATACATGCATCAAGTATGGAGTTCTTATTCCATGTTTCTGAAAATACTGAAGAGTAACTAAACAAAATAAGAGAAATATCGAAGAAACAACATAAAGGAAACATTGAAAAATAACATTATAGTTCTATTTTGACTCTATTCCTTCTTTTCAATTTTCTTACCAAAACATAATAAAAATAATCTCAAACTAATCATGCTCTTGCTACTATGACATTAATAAGGAAAAGAGTATGTATATACCTTAAAAACTAAATAAAGAAAATAAAGAAAATCTCAAAGCCTATTTTTCTTAAAAAACCATTGTCGAATAGTGAAAGCTAAAAAGAAAATACGTAAAAAAATATCAATCTCGGTCAACTTTTCAAACCTTCAACCTGGTTCATTAGACGAGAAACACTCCATCTAGAAAAACAAGAAAGCCCAATTCATAACCAATCAAATATTGAAGAATGAGATTGAAAAAAAATCAATTATACAAAAGGATCTAAAAAAAACAAGAATTAAAAGAATGGGGATCAAAATTGAAATAAAAAATAATTTTGATTTTTTATGGAAGGGTGAAATTGAAAAGAAAAATCAAATTAACAAAAGGAAAAAAATAAAAAAAGAATGAGGATTAAAATTGAAATAAAAAGTGAAATTAAAAAGAGGAATCAATTTAACAAAAGAATCCAAAAAGAGAAAAATAAAAAGAATGAACACCACATTGAAAAAAAAAATACATCACAAATTGAGGTTGAATGATATAATTGAAAAAAAACTCAAAATTTGACAAAAAAAAGCCAAGAATAAAAATTAGAAATAAAAAAAATAGGGACCAAAATTGAAATCTCAAAAGATTAGGGGTCAACTTTGACATTTTGCATAGGTAGCACGATTTGTGAGGAGAGGGGAGAAGAAAGTGGGGGAGAAGAAAAAGAATTTGTTGGCGACAAACTGCAACACTTTTGACCACACACAACGTCTCATAAGGAAGAAGACGTAGTGATACATCTAATGACACGATAAAAGATGGTTTTTGGTCGAAGGGAGGCACCGTTAGCGGTGCTCAAAGGGCATGGGTGACTTCCATTTGATGGCGCGTACCACTTTTTATTTTTTAATTATTTTTTAAACTTATTAAAATATCAAATTTCTCTTTAATGAATTTCATTATAACAAAAAAAAAAACTAGTGGGAAAAGATAAAAGTGCCTTTAAACTTCAATTTTAAATTTTTTTATTTAAAAGATATTTTAATTGTTTTATTATACTTTCAAAAGAGAAGGAAGAATATTTTAACTTTTAGGGATGAATATTTGGGGGATAACTGGTTATTATGTCAAATTCACTTTTTGAAAGATATTTGTTGTGATGCTTGGAATAATCTAAAGGTGTATAGGCACCCCACTACTGTCTCATGGCTTAGGCCTGAAGAAGGATTTATTAAACTTGATGTAGATGACAACTCTCTTAGGAACCCGGGGAGGATTGGATTTGAGGGTCTCTTAAGAAATTCTGAAGGGAGATGGTTGATGCGGGACAACAAGCAAAAGAATTAAAGCCGGGAAAAGAAAGAAGCCTAGAGGAAGAAGAGGGGAAGAAGAAAGCCAAGAAGAGAAGAGAGGAGAGTAGGGAGATGCAAAATCTGCAATTTTCATTAATCATCAATAATTGCTTACATTTAGAAAAGTAGGGTATTTATACTAAAACCCTAACTAGAATAAGCAATTGGGCTTATGACCCATTAAATAAAATATCCAACAATAATTAAATCCAACCCAACAAATAAAACCAAATTCATAAACCTTAACTAAAAGTCCATATGAATTAAGCCCAAAAACATAAGCTAAAGCCCAATTTCTCAATGGTTTGGGCTATCCTCCATCGTCTATAATTATACGCGCGCGTAACCAATGTTTCCGGTTCGGTGTCCCCATCAATTCTCCTGGGGTTGGAAGAACTCGACCCCGTCGAGTATAGGTCAAGGCAGCTCCGATAATGCTCTCAAAGATAAGGATCAAGCTGTTATGATGTCTCTCTGATAATCCAAGTATAGTCTGAATCTGGTCGTCGAGCCCATATACTAGGATTTGCTGAAGTTCATCATCCTTGATAAAAACAACTTGTGCATTCAAAGTAGCATTAATATGTTCCTTTTGTGCCAAAGATATGGATAATGAGGTAGGGGTATCAAAAGGAGCATCAAGCATAGGTTGTATTTTATAAAGAATCAGGTCCTTCATGTTAAAAGTAGAGCTAATATCAAAGTTTAATGGCAATTTAATGACATAATTATTTGATTTAATCATTTGCAACACTTTGAATGGTCTAGCACTACTTACTTGCAATTTATGATCAGTTTCCAAAGGACACCGTTCAGGTCTAATCTGTATCATGAAATAATCTCCAACATTAAGTGCATCATGATACTTAAGTAAATCAGCTTGAAATTTGTATTGTTCATTACTTGCTTGAATTTGTTTCATGATCTCAATATGCAAATTATGAACCCTACATGGTAACGACTCAGCTAACTTAGACATCCTATCGTGAGGAGATATGGGAGGGTGTTCTATAGGCTTCTCAGGTTTGTAACTATGAACACTAAATGATTGAGGGTGTGGAATGTGACAAACATTGTTTGAAACCTGTGTAGATATGGTATGAACACGATCAAGTAAACTAGGATTATCTTCATCTTCCTCATCACGTGCATGTGGTAAGGGGTCAAAAAGCTCAATATGTGGCTCTAAACTTATGATGTGCTGGACACCAAGCATGTGGGATGAGGAATCAGGTAGTTTAGGAGGACTAATATCATGAGACTCTTCTAAGACCATACGTATCTCTACAGGCGATTCCACTGAAGAGTTCCCTAAAACTTCCTCTACCATTGAAGCAGACATATCAGACTCTTTTTTAACCTCAATCTCAAGCTCATGTGGACTCATTGTGTTAAGTCCCTCTTTTTGCACATCCTCGTCATCCAGGTCACTAAAATCCTCAAGATTAGGCTCATACACTTCAACAATACAATATTCCTCTTTACCTATATCCTTATGTTTTTGGATGACTAAGGGTTTAGAGGTGCAATCTAAGGAGATATGACCAAAACCTAAACAATTAGTACACTTAACCTTTGAACTCACCTTAAACACTTCATTGACAACTCGTTTACCTTTATCTTTCTTACAAAGTTGGGTGCTACTAGGATTAGGTCTGTGGGGTGGAGCACCTAACAAAGAATCACTATTTCTGAATTGGGACCTAGTAGGGATACTATAAGAGTCCTGACGATTCTTTCACTGATTCTTTGTGACCAACTTGTAGTCTTTAACTAAGGTATAAGCCTGGTCAAGGGTAGATACACCTTGAAATACAACTTCTCTTCTAAGATCATCATTTAGGCCTCTACAAAATCTACGCAAAGTCATGGCTTCATTCTCTCTTATGGCACATCTAATCATGTAGTCGTTAAACTGCGTTATATACTCATTGATAGACTTATTCCCTTGTCTTAGATTGTTCCATTGATCTAAGAGTTTATTCCTATAAGACTGGGGTAGGTACTTCTCCTGAAGTTTTTGTTTCATTTCGATCCAATCAGTTATAGGAGGTTTATCTCTCATCTCTAAACAATCCTCAACATCTCTCCAATAAATTTTGGCTTCATCAATGAGCATCATCTTAGCAAATCTAACTTTCCTATTATCAGACAAGTTATGCCACTCAAAGAATCGATCCATATCACGAATCCACATATCAAATATCCAAGGATCATGACGACCATCAAAAGTGGGGGGTTTTATTTTGCTAGGACTCAAGACTCGCTCATCAAAGTCATCATGTTTATAGTAACCTAAATGATAGTCATACTGGTGGCGCTCAGAGTGAGCTTGTCCATAATGATTGTTCTTGTGATATTCATTAGTCTTTGCGTGCCTTATTCGAAAACTCTCTTGGGGCTCAATTCTTCTAAACATGTTGATCACCTAAGTTTGCAGTGCCCTTTAAATGGTCATAAGAATATGACTAAGGGTTAAGTCTACGGTAAGTGTAAACTTAAGTTTGGACACTAGATGATCATGACACAAAAGCATACAACACTCACTTAGAAATGAAATTGAGATCACAAATGGTTCTTGCAAGTGAAGTCACAATACAAAAATAAAGCTAATTTTTTTTTTATCCTTTTTTTTTTCTTCTTCTTAAATGTGGAGATTAATCAAGAACAAATTACACTAATAAAATTGTAAGCATGTAATACTAAATTCTTAAGTGTAAATGATTAATCAAATACGATGTCATAAGCAAGAATTCATAATTATCAAATAAAATAAGATATTAGCTATCATTGATGAAAGAGGTTGATGAACAAAAATTAACAATTAAAATTCTAGGTGAGATTCTTTTTTTTTTTTTTTGGGAATTTTCTAGGCACAAAAGTAATATTAATAATACCTTAAATGACAAGTGAAAAACCAAGAAACGTAAACTTCAACAAATATGGGAGAGTGATTCACTAACTAGAGTGCTGGGAGGAAGCTGGAGCTGACGTGGCAAACCAGATGAATGGACTGCTGACATGGCCAGTTTGCTGACGTGGTGGGTGACGGGGATGATCATGTCTGACGTGGCAGGGTGGCATGGCTGAAGGGACAAATGACGTGGCGGTCAGCGCTGATGTGGCAGATACGATGACGTGGCGGTCGGCATGGCAAGATCTGATGACGTGTCTGATGACATGAACGCTGACGTGGCGCTGATGTAGCGATGACGTGTCTAGGTTAATTATATTCTCAGCTGTTCTTTCTTCCTTGCTTCCCTAGCTTCTACGAACTGTGGCCGCTGCTGTCGGCGATGGTGCACGAAGCGGGGCTTCGTGATTCTGCTTGGAGCCGGCGGTGCAAGGGAAGAGGCGGCGGTGTCTGTGGAGTCTCTGCTAGACGGGGGCCGTTGATGTGTGGACCGGTCGTTGCTGCTGAAGGCGATGGCGGGTCGCGGTTGGTGCTGGTGCTGTTGCTGCGGTGATGCTTCTGTGGCGTTTGGCCGGCGAAGATGGAGGGTACTGTTGGGTCTGTTCCTTTGTTTCCCTTCTGTTTGCTGTCTTCCTTTTGGTTCGTTTATTCTTTGCAGATCCGGCAGTCGGTTCTCAGTTAGGAGTGGGGCTGCTTCTGTGGGCGTCACTGGAGGAAGGAGGACTGCTGTTGGCCGGTGAAGAAGCTGGAAGGCGGAGGCTTGCTCCTGTGGAGGCTGTCGCTGCTGAGGAGTCGCCGAAGAACAGTGACGATGAGCTGATCTCGGTTTTGGTGGCTATTGGGGATGCCTAAACTGCTCTCTGGTGAGGATGAAACTGGTTGATGCGTGGATCCGTTGTGATGGGTGTAGTGGGTAGCTGTTGCTGGTGGTTTTGTGCTGCTGAAGCCGGAGATCCACTGATGTCTCTTGCGGTGTCAATCTGGTGGTTGCCGCTGGTCTGTGTCGGAGGTAGCAAATCGGCGTGGATCGGTGGACTGATTTGCAGGTCTTCTCGGTGGTGGGTCTGTCGCTGTGACTAGCTGAGACGCCGCAGATGGCAGGGGCGCCGCTGCTGGAAACCCGATTACAGTGGATGATGAACAGTGATTTGAACAGTGAATAGTGAACAGTAGATTCTTGTAATCAGAACAGTAGGGTTTTGATCAGGGATTTTTTTTTTTTTTTTTTACAGTAGGGTTTCACATAAACGCATAGATCGTTTAATTGTAAGAACAATTAAAAGCCGTGCTCTGATACCAAATTTGATGCGGGACAACAAGCAAAAGAATTAAAGCCGGGAAAAGAAAGAAGCCTAGAGGAAGAAGAGGGGAAGAAGAAAGCCAAGAAGAGAAGAGAGGAGAGTAGGGAGATGCAAAATCTGCAATTTTCATTAATCATCAATAATTGCTTACATTTAGAAAAGTAGGGTATTTATACTAAAACCCTAACTAGAATAAGCAATTGGGCTTATGACCCATTAAATAAAATATCCAACAATAATTAAATCCAACCCAACAAATAAAACCAAATTCATAAACCTTAACTAAAAGTCCATATGAATTAAGCCCAAAAACATAAGCTAAAGCCCAATTTCTCAATGGTTTGGGCTATCCTCCATCGTCTATAATTATACGCGCGCGTAACCAATGTTTCCGGTTCGGTGTCCCCATCAATGGTTGATGAGTTTTACGGGTTATGAAGGTTTTGGTTCTAATCTACTTCTATAACTGCTAGTAATTAAATATGATTTATTGGTGACATGAGATGAAATTTTCAGAAAGGTTAGATGCAACTCTAATTTTATAGATATTATTTGATTGATTTATGATGATTTTAATAAGTATCACTTATTTAGAACTGTTATTTTTTACATCAAAGAATTCCTGACATGAAATTAGAAAGTTCATTTGCTTCGTACTTTAAGAGAAACTAATTTATATGTTAACTATATGACTAAGCTTGCAGCTAAGAACCCTCCTCCAAAAATTTATCCTTTGTTATTAGCTAATTCTCTGAGTTTAGAATAAAGGATCCTAAATTTTACTTTTTTCTTTCCACTGTACCAAAAAAAAAAAAAAAAAAAACCTTTTTACTCCCGGCCGAACTACCAAGTTTAAAAGTTTCTAGATGGAAGGGCACTACCATCACTACTCTTCCATACGGGTCAAGGAGTCTTAACTTTTGTTTGCATAACAAATTAGTATTAAGGTTAGATGAGACGGCACCAACCAAAAAAAAAATAGGAACTTTTTGGAATTGATGCGTCAACCGTCACTCTGCCACATTGGTGGCCAAATGTCCACAAGGCGGCGACCATAAAAACAAAGGAGAAATCTCATTATAACCCACGAAGGTGAGAGAAAAATAAAAATTTATTATGATTTGATGTTAAAATTATCATGTAAAATAGGTTGGGGCTTGTTTTAGCATAGCGTAGGGGTGAAATTGTTTGGTATCCAAAGGTTTGGAATATATTAGTAGGTAATTTGAGGTTTGGTAAAATAAAGTAACCTTTTTAAAAATGGTAGCAATAGCATCTCGAATCAGGAATCAATTATTCAAAAATTAAAGATTTTTTAGACCATACAGGAGAAAGACCAAGGCAGAGAGAGAGGGAGAGCGCTTCCAGTTGTTGCTTCTGGTGCTACGGGTTAGGTAGAGAGAAAAACCAAGGAGAAAACGAACGAGAGATGGGAGCAATCAAGGGAGCCATAGTAGATGGGATTTTGACAGCCATGTGGGTATTCAGCGTTCCTTTGCTGGGTGTTTTCTCCTCCATCATAGCAACATATGTGGGTGTTGAGGCCATGTCAATAGCAGGTCTTTTCATATCCATTAATGTCGCCGCTCTTTTTATGCTAACTTTCAGCTTGATAGGAGCTGCCTTCGGTGGTGCCAGTTTCAACCCTGCCACGACGATAACACTCTACATAGCTGGCCTAAAGCCTGATGCATCTCTCTTGTCCATGGCTTTGCGTTTTCCTGTTCAGGCAGCTGGTGGGGTTGGTGGTGCCATGGCAATTAGGGGAGTGATGCCTAAACATTACAGGCATGTGCTCAAAGGAGGTCCTTCTTTGAGGGTGGACTTGCATACAGGGGCGATTGCTGAGGGGGTGTTGACTTTTCTGATCTGTCTTACTTTACATTTTCTTTTGCTCAAGGGCCCTAAAAATGTTGTGTTGAAGGTGTGGTTGCTAGCGGTGGCTACTGTGGGATTGGTCATGGCTGGAGGTAAGTATACCGGCCCTTCAATGAATCCTGCCAACGCTTATGGATGGGCTTATTTGGGCAATAGGCATACCACCTGGGATTTCTTCTATGTCTATTGGATTTGCCCCTTTATAGGGGCAATTTTAGCTGCTTTTGTTTCTAAATTTCTTTTCAAGGCAGCACCGATCAAGGAGAAAAAAGCCTGAAGAGTAGGGATAGATGCAGTAGTAATTAAGATTAGTATTTAGTTTCCATCTTTAATGTCGTGTTTTCCCTTGCTTATGCCTATCTTCTCTTCATGAATTGATCTCTTTAATTGGGATGATTAGCTAAAAAACAGAGAGATATTTCAGCTTCAGCTCCATAATCTGTTCTTCATGTTATCAACTACTTGTGGCTTCGTTGGGTTTTTGCAGACCCAAAATTTCAACATAGGGTGAGGGTATTACTGGGGGCTTAAATCGGTTGGCATTGATGTAAAATCTCAAAACAAGTCATCGAACAATTTCTCAATTTCTCCATTTCCCCTCTTTATTTCGTGTTAAGATGGGCTTTCAGCACGTAAGTTTCTGGAGATTTGAAAGTGGTAGGGAATGCCAGTTGCTTAATTATGAGTCTGAAATACACTTGTTCACCTCCCATTCTCACCGTTTCTCCCTAATCAAGTTATAGATCCTACTAGTCACATAACCCGCGGGATGCTGCTTGTTAATTTTTTTTATATAAAAAATACAAAAAAAAAAAAACTAAGATCTAAAAGTGTTAGGTCTTTTTGCAAAGCTATATTCAAGAATCTTGGATTTGGTTATAATGTCTGACTCAAAAATAATATTTATAATAATAATAATAATAATATTAAACTTGCATGACCCAGTAGGTCTAGGTCTAGCTCTAATACCAGACCCAATAGCCTTGGATGTGGATTTGGCTGCAAAGTCATGTCATAAGAGTATGATAATTAAATAAATTAATTAAAAAGAAAAAAATCAATAGAAAGAAAAAAACTAATGAAGAAAAAGAAAAAAATCTGAATTAACTGGGTTAACTCGTCAAACCTTGAATTCGTGTCGTGAAAGTTTGATAACTAAATAGAAAAAAAAAATTGGCGGGTTAACCCAGAATTAACTGGGCTAACCCGTCAAACCAGGTTACCCGTCAAACCCGGGATCCGTATCATGAAAGTCTGATAACTAAATAGAAAAAAATATTGAACATTAACAACCTAAACTAAACGAAAAAACATTAATTAAAAATAATAAAAAACAAAAACAAACAAAAGACATAAGTCTGTTACTAATGAGGAAAAAGAAAAAAAATCTGAATCAACTGAGTTAACCCGTCAAATCAGGTTAACCCGTCAAACCTGGGATTCGCGTCATGAAAGTTTGATAACTAAATAGAAAAAAAAATCGATGGGTCAAACGAAAAAAAATTAACAAACGAAACTAAACGAAAAAAAATGATTAAAAAGGAAAAAAACAAAAAAAAAATCAGGTTAATCCGTCAAACCCGAGATCCGTGTCATGAAAGTATGATAACTAAAAAAAAAATTTCACATTAACAAACTAAATTAAAAAAAAAATTCATTAAAAGAAATAGAAAAAAATGTGAACATTAACAACCTAAACTAAACGAAAAAAATTAATAAAAAAACAAAAACAAACAAAAGACATAAGCATATTACCAATGAGGAAAAAGAAAAAAAATCTGAATCAACTGAGTTAACCCGTCAAATCAGGTTAACCCGTCAAACCTGGGATTCGCGACATGGAAGTTTGATAACTAAATAGAGAAAAAAATTCGATGGGTCAAACGAAAAAAATTGATTAAAAAGGAAAAAAACAAAAAAAAAATTCAGGTTAATTCGTCAAACCCGAGATCCGTGTAATAAAAATATGATAACTAAATAAAAAAAAATTTCACAATAACAAACTAAATTAAACAAAAAAAATTCATTAAAGGAAAAAAAACACAGAAAAAAAAACCCATAGGCAAAAAAAAAAAAAAGGAAAACAAAAAGGAAAATAAAAAAGAAAAAGTCAAGTGTTTCACTGTGCACTATGTGCACAGTGATACATTATATGTAAAAAACAGAAGAAACAAAAGCAGAAAAAAAAAACCTGCTGCTACAGTGAAAAACCAACGCGTTTTAGAGTATTCTATAACTATAATAATATAATGATATCCTCGTCCGTTTGGGTGTCGTGGAATAAATTCCGGTCATTTCCGGTGATTAAAAACCAAGGTTTTAGTTTTTGGATTCCGCAACTTCATTTTTAACATGATGTCACCTACTCATTAACTCTATTTTCAATTTCAAAATACCATTTAAATAAAAAACAAAAGCCTTTTTGGATTTCAATATAATTTTTCCGGCATGGTTAAAGGCCAAAAGCTGCTTTATTAAACTCTATTGTATATGGGAGTAAATGATAAATGAGTTTGTTTTGTGTCAAAACACTTAAAAGATAAAAGAATAATATAATTATGAGAAGATATCAAGAATATTTAATTTTTATTTTTTTATTTCTTCACTAGTTAAAAAAAACTATTAGATAGTGTTTGATTATTGTCTTATAATAAAAAAGACAGAGATATTGAAGAAAAAAATATGTTTATTTGAAAAGATAAAGACAGACAAATAATTGTTTCTAAGACAATTTTGAAGTGAATTTCTATACTTTCAAAACAAGAGGTATAAAAAGACATGTTTTCAAAGACAATATTTATTATTATTTATTTCTAAAATATCATTGTCCCCTTAAAACATGTAAAAATAAAAATAATTATTATATGGGGTAAGGCTCGGGTCACAAGTGGAGTTGACCCTTAACCTAGGTCAATATAAAGATAAAAATGATTATTATCATAGTTTTAAAACTCGACTCGAGAGTCAATTTTAGATAAGGTCCAAGTCATGTGTTAGGAGGATGGACCCGAGTTGACTCGGGTTAACATAAAATAAAAGTGGTTATTATTATAGTTTTAAAACTTGATTTGAGGGTTAACGTGAAACAAGGCTCAGGTCACGAACTAGGAGATTCAACCCGGGTTGACCCGAGTCAGTATAAGGATAAAAGTTGTTACTATTATAGTTTTAAAACCTAACTTGGTGATTAACCGGGGTAGGGCCTAGGTCACAAGTAGAAAGGGTCAATATGGTTTGACCCAAGTCGACGTATGGATAAAAGTAATTATTATTATAGTTTTAAAATCTAAATCAGGAGTCGATCTAAAGCAAGGTTCAAGTTATAGGGTGGGAGGGTCAACTCGGCCGACCCAAAAATTTTAATCTTTTTTTTTCAAAAATTTTAACGGGTTCTTAACCCATGTTTTATCCTTATTTAACCTAGATTTTTTACCAGATTAGGTTGAGTCAATTCTTCCTCTATGTTTTCTTAAACTCGGATTAACCTGTTAAATCAATACAGGTTTTATAACTAAGATTAGTATAATATTATTAATTTCAATACTAGATATAAACTAAAGTGAAAAAACAATACATATTATATGTAAAATATTTTTTTTTCATATTTTATTTTTTCTTGTCCACCATAATCAAACAGTATACAAAGACAATCACTTTATTTTGCACATCACTACCAAACACAATTATGTCCCAGTCTCATTTTTTGCCTTGTCTTCTTTATCTCTTCTGTCTCGGAACAATAACCAAATGCTATTCTATAACCTTTTTTATAGAAAAGATTTGAAAACCCTAATAATACTTAATAGAAAAATAAACTAGAAAAAATATTTTCTTCATATAGAAAAAAAAACTAGAAAAACATCATAATAAAGAATAAGAAAATAAAAATAGGACGGAATAAAATTAACTAAGGAAAATATTTATTTTCTTAGTAAAGCTTTAACATGAGTCTCCTGGATTAGAAGTAACTCGTCCTCGAGTTTAGTCTTCAGTTAGAAACCATACTCCACCAAGAATATCTTTTTATGTGTGGGCTACTCAATTGTGAGTTTTTAATATCTTTGTTTGTTTCATTTCATCATGAGTCTTTAACATAATACCTTTATGCAGGTTGTCTCATTGGGGGTCTCATCACCAGGATTTCAAATGACAACAACTAATTACATAGACGAATGCAACATATTATTTCCTAGACGTTTATTTTCGAAGAGGAACCTCATCATCCCTTCCTACACAAGTGCACCTTTTTCAGCAACCTCTTTCAGCCATGGTTGTTTTGCAATACACAACAAAAAAAATTAACCACCAATGATCGTTGAGATCTGATACCAATTAACACAGACAAAAGTGAATGATAAAGGAGTTTGTCATATGTCAAATCCTCAAAGACTAAGATCAACATGACTATGAGAAGACATCAAAAATATTTGATTTTTATTCTTTCTCCACTTGCCAAAAAACTATTATAACTCTTTATATAGAAAAAACTAGAAAATCTTAATAATAATAAATAGAAAAAAAATGTTCACTTTAAATAGAAAAAAAAACTAGAGAAACATCATAATAAAAAATAGAAAGAAATAAAATTAACTAAGAAAAACTTTTTTTTTTCTAAAAAATCTCCTCCATAAAACTTCCTTCTCTAACACGAACCCATTTATGTCAAGATTGGTTTTTTTCATGGTTGGAATATGGTTAGTTCAAAACACTCTCTCTCTCTCACACACATTTTTTGTTGACTCTCACTCATCTCTTGCTTCACAAAAATCAAAACATGAGAAAAATAAAGTATAAAACCGATACATAAACATCTAAAACCACATGGACGTCCTCGTAATGAAAAATTCTAAAAATTCAAGAACCAAAATATAGCATAAAAAATACACGTTGTTCCTCAAACAATGACGTCCATGGTAGAATTGAGTCATACGTTACCGTAATGAACAGGGGAATTGAGTAAATGATAACACCAGAAGTTTAAACAAGAGTGGGGGCTCTTATCTTATAATTGTGAATTCGAAGCAAAATAAAAATACAGGAACGTTAAATTCATTGATACATTTTGGCAAAAGTAGCGGCAATGTTAAAGAAGAAAATATTTTCAGCCACCACACTCCATCTTGGCTTTGGCTCACCATTGTCTAACAGCGAAGTTCATTTTATGCCAAAAAAACTTGGTGTATGGATAGGACTGACTGCAACTCACGGTTGAATAGGAGGAAATCTGAAGTCTCAAAGGGGAACTCTTAACTCTCACCACAAACGCAAGAACACTGAATCTTTGTGAAGAATATATATCAACATGAAAGCAGTAAGCAGATCACTGACACTCACCTGCTCCCTGTTTTTGCTCTATGCACTCGGCTCTAGTTCTTTGCAAGTGGATGAGTAAGGGTCTAAGCATGCTCTTAGGCATTGAAGCGAATTGACAAAAGCCAGCAGTGAATCAATATCCCTCTTCTCCGAGGAATATTTTACAGGCTTGGAGGCAGGGAAAATTGTGTAGTGATAATGCTCCAAAGCTGAATTTTCTGCTTTGCAAATGCCTTTTGCTCACCATCTACCCTGAAATTCCCAACCTTCACATTAGCATTATTAAATAATAATATAAATCATATCCTGGGATCTCATCTAATATCTTAAGTTATTGAGTTAAGATGATTCTTTGACATGGTATCAGAGCCTTAATGACCAAGTGGTTATGAGTTCAATCTCATCATCCCTATTTATTTGATAAAAATTAAGCATAAGGTAATATGAACTTATGCAAGTTTTAAGCTCAGTCCTGAGACCTCACCTAATAACTTAAGTTATAACTTAAGTTATTGAGTTAACATAGTTATTTGACAGCATTCACTGGCTTAACTGCCAACTCTAAATATGAATCTTCAATGGCTTATGCATGGAGTTCAAAAATTGGAAAAGCGTTGTCATGCGTTGTCCTAGTACTGATCAATGACTTGCAATTAGGTGAGGGTTATTTATGAAACAAACTTTTACCTGGAAAAAGCGACGCCAAGGTGCATCAAACACAACGAACCAAGGTTCAGTTCTGTTCTCTAACCTAGCAAAATTTTCTATCCCAGGCCTGCTCAAAGAGATCAAGTTTTGGGAGTTGAAAACATAAGCAACTCGGTCTCCTCCATTTGTGAAGGGAGAAACTCCATTTATGTGCTCATTGGATAGTGCATCTTCAGATTCAATATTTCCCTTATGTAGTCCACGCTCCTTCGCCTTGCCCTCCTCCCTCCAACACCTCCCTTCCTTCTCATGCTGCCAGGGCAAGCCCGGTCTAGTGCATGGCTCACAACCAGTTGAGACATACTTAGCATGCAAACTATTAACAGGCGCACATATGGGCACACATATGGTGTGGAGGAAGTGCCAAATAGCCTTGGTAACCAAATTTGCCACCGGTTTCCCCTTCACAAGGCTGATGATTCCAGCCCCAAGTCCTTCAAATGAAGTGTCTATTTGAACAGCAGAAGTATTGGCTCTAGTACCTGGAGACTGATCTGTTCTTTCGCTGTGATCCAAGCACGATGGCCCTTAAGGGCCCTTCTAAAACGTCTCTCCTCTGGTACTTGACAGCATTCTTGGTGCATGTATTCTATGTCAATGCCATAGTACTTTCTCCACACCATCCAAAAGCTTGTAGGTTTCTTTCAACCTCCATGTCTCCACCTCGAATGGGAGTGTCAGACGCACGCAGCTTCAATACTGCATGATTTTAAATTCTGTGTTCTATTCATAATACTGACAAAGGCATTATGATAAAATTTCCACGACATTTTAAATACATCCACACTTCAACAAAAAAAGGTTCAATAATTCAACTGCCATCAATAATTCAATTGGAGAGGAGCTTTTTGATGCTAAAAATATTACTTGGACACAATATACAGATCTTTTCATCAATGCTATTCTTTTTTCAGAATTTGGAATTAGATCTCTCTCATTAAAGTTAGAGAATAATATAAATCATATCTTGATACCTCATCTAATAGTTTAAGCTATTGGGTTGAGATGATTCTTTGACATGGTATCAGAGCCTTAATGATCAAGTGATCACGAGTTTGAATCTCATCATCCCTATTTATTTAATAAAAATTAAACACAAGATAAAATGAGTATATGCAAGTTTCAAACTTAAAAGGCTTTCACTAATAGTTTAAGCTATTGGGTTGAGATAATTCTTTAACAATTGATTATATTTTTCTATTCACATTATTTTATGTTAGAAGCGTAGCAATTGAAACTAAAAAAAAGTTTGAATTATGTATTCAACTCAAGTTTGATAAGTATTGCAAAGTTTTTTTTTAAAAGTATTTTTTATTTAGAAATATATTAAAATAATATTATTTTTAATTTTATTTTATATTAGCCCAAAAAATAAAAAAATAATTTATTTGTCGTTTTCAATTTTTTTTTATTAGGCATCTCCCGTGGCTGTGAATTGTGGTAGCCGAATGAAAATCCTAAAGAGAATAGAAAAGTTTCAAAAAGACAACACAGCTACCATAATTGTGGTAGCCATACATATTTTTGGTACTCCTGCTGCAAGGACCCACACATGTCATTGTTAGGGTTGCAGAAACTTTCACCACTGAAATTATATAAATAATAGATATGGAGAAGATTACATCATAAAAATCTAGTCAAGCCTTTACTTGAATACATTATTTATCAATCTAGAATATTAAATATACCAAATTTAATAGTTGTAATATTAAATATACCAAGTTTAATAGTTGTCTTTGTCATTCTAAAACATTGAAGTGAAAAGTTTGAATTAATCAGGTTAAATAACCAAACATAAACTCTGATATTATTTATTGAAAAAGAAGAACAGGGTGTTATAATTAATTTATAAAAATAAAGCTAAAAAACAAAAATACGATGAATGATATTTTATTAAGAGTTCTTTCAAAAGATATACCTTTTTATCTCTCTCAACTTATATGTAATGTTTAAGATTACAAATACGCCTTAAGTCCAAACTAATAGTACTTCAAGAAACATGTATTCCATGTCAATGCCATAGTACTTCTCCACACCATCAAAAAGCTTGTTGGTTTCTTTCAACCTCTGTCTCCACCTCGAATGGGAGTGTCAGACGCGCACAGCTTCACTGCATGATTTTAAATTCTGTGTTCTATTCATAATACTGACAAAGGCATTATGATAAAAATTTCCACGACATTTTAAATACATTCACACTTCAACAATAAAGGTTCAATGATTCAACTGCCATCAATAATTCAATTGGAGAGGAGCTTTTTGATGCTAAAAATATTACTTGGACACAATATATACAGAACTTTTCATCAATGCTATTCTTTTTTCAGAAATTGGAATCAGATCTCTCTATTAATTGATCGCATTTTCCTATTCACATTATTTTATGTTAGAAGCGTAGCAATTGAAACTAGAAAAAAAAAGCATTAAATTAACACTGTGCATGTGGTTGAAATTAAAATGAAGTTTGAATCATCAAGTTTTATGGGTGTGTGTTAGAATAGTAATAATGATTATTTTTTAAAGTAGTTTTTATTTAGAAATATATTAAAATAATTATATTTTTAAAATTTATTTAAATTTATTTTTTATATTAAAAAAAATTAAAAATAATTTATTTGTTATTTTCAATTTTGTTTTAGTAGGCATCTCCCGTGGCTGTGAATTGTGGTAGCTGAATGAAAACCCTAAAGAGATTAGAAGACAACACAGCTACCATGATTGTGGTAGCCATACATATCTTTGGTACTCCTGCTGCAAGGACCCCACACATGTCGTTATTGTTGCATACAAGCTACTCTTGAAGACTTTTTTTTATAGTACTATGTCTGCGTACGTAGTATAAAAGAGATAGGGAGAAGACCGGTAGGTTTACAACCAAAAGTCATGTTTTGATATAGAAACACAATCACATCAACAAATTAGTGTTGTTGTATATTTGTAAAGGAGGGCAAGTTTTGCCATAGAAATTAAATGAGAAAATTGTAGGGGGGAAATAATACATTTTTATTTCTAGCAAAATGAAAAAAAAAATTGTAACTTTAAAATGGCAAGTAAGAAAATTAAAGTTTAAATCCCCCATCTTCACCACCTAGCTTGGCCCCTGTACAAATCCAAACCACCTCGTCCTTTTTCTGACCCTCTCCTGTATGAATACAAGTAGCTAGCTAGCTTTAAACACTTATGATAAATAAACTCTTGGTGGGAAAGACATCAATATACTAAATCCATAATCTATAAGTATCAATTCTTGTTCTTGTTGAGTAATTAAAATATGATCAACCAATTCGGATTAAAGATATTTTGAATATAGGTAAAAAGATTTTTTTTTAAATCAATACCCTTTTTCCAATTGAAATTGCCTTGTAACTTGGCTGAGAGTAATTTTTTTTTTTCAATTTTCAATCTAAATACCCATTTGTTATTGAGTGCTCTTTTGCTTTTACGAAGCTTCACTAACTCAAAAGCATGGTTCTCATGCGAAGGTTTTATCTCTTTTTGCATGGCTTTCAACCACTTATTTTTCTTCTCATGTGACATAGTTTCATCAAAGCATTTTGTCTCTCCCTTATTAGAGACCAGTAAATACTCATAAGAAGAATATCTGGTGGAAGCTTGGTGAGGTTTAGTGGATCTCCTTAACTATGACTCATTTAGAGCTTCTAGAATAATTTGTTCAGAAATAACATCATCATCATCACCATCCACTGGCTTAAGATCCTCAACTAATGACCCATAAGGAAAATAATCATTATCATCACTTTGCAAATCTCTCTCATGATTAAAAGGCATAAAAGGTAATTGCGGAGTAGGTTTTGAATCCAAACTAGCAGGAAAAAATTAGTAGATTCTATTCTCTTTTTGCTCCAAGTCTTCATTGGTTTGATCTTCAAAGAAAACTATATCCCTACTTCTAACAATTTTTTTTTTCATTTTTGGATCCTATAACCTATAGTCAAACTCATCATCTTCAGAACCTAAGAAAACACATTACTTAATTTATCTTACTATCAAGCTTAGACTTTCATATTTAGAAACATATACAAATTCCCTGCAACAAAACACTCTTAAGTATGCTTAAGAAATACTTTTTCCTTTCCATACTCTATCTAAAACATCAAAGTTAAAATGAACTAATGGAGAAAGGTTGATTATGAAAATTGTGGTCTTCATTGCCTCACTCAAAAAAGATTTAAACAACTTTACATAAGAGAACATATATTTAATTCTTTCACTAATGGTTTTGTTCATTCTCTTAGTCATTTCATTCTATCATGGAGTCTTTAGAATTTTCTTCTCCATCTTAATGCTACATTCCCTAAAATATTTCTCAGAAGATCCTTCTCCATTTTAGAATTGAGCTCAAATATATTTAAGTTTTCTACTAGTTTTGCTTTCAACTTTGGCATGGAAATCCTTAAAGATACTAATCACTTGATCTTTGGATTTTAAACAAATGGCCTAAAGTTTCCTAGAATTTTCATTACCTAATTATCGGGTTTTCTCCAAAATTATCCTTTTCTTTTAAAATTCAAAACAAAAAAATGAAAAAAAAAAGACTAACAACATGGCAAAAACAGGATGAGAAGGGTTTCAAATGCATGAAGGAACCAAACTGGAGTTTTAGATAAATATTGGGAGCCAATTGTACCCCATTGTACCCAAGACTAAAAAGCAACGCAGATTCAAGGTCAAATTGATTGATTATTAGATGAATCTACATAAAAATTAAGTCTGAGGAGTTAATTAGATTTTTTATAGGCCAATTTGATTTAATCATGGGCTTAATGAAAAGTTTAATTAAGTTTAAAAATTAACTTTGATCAATTTAAAACATTTAATTAGGTGCAAGGATTTAATTATACTTTAAAGGGTCAAACTAATTTTATTAAGGACTTAATTGGTGAAAAATTAAATTTGAAAGCCTAATTTGGGTTTAATTGATAAGATTGGAATTAGAGGACCAAATTTAATTTTTCTAAACTTAATTGGGTGAGATCAGGAACAAAATTGCAATAACATCAAAGTTAGAGGATCAATTAAGGGACAAATTGAAAAAATTCATAACCAAATATCTTTTTGCAAAATGTCGTAAATTTAGGGACCAAACCCAATTGAAAATAGAGGTGAAATTGAAGAAATAAAAAATTTAAAGGTCCAATTAAGGATGAAGTTAAAAATACCCAAGACCAAGGACCAAGTTGAAAAACACGCTTATATCAGTTGGCGTTTTTGAAGCTTTGCAAGGGTGAGATTGAATCGATTCTTGAAATCAAAATTCAATTAAAAACCTTATTGAATAAATTAAAAGATTAGGGGATAAAATAAAAAATGAGATTAATGATCTAATTCAAGCCAAAACATCAAAACGACGCAGTTTCATTTAAATAAAACAATATCGTTTGACTATGTTTTGACCAAAATGACTTGTTTTGTTTCAAAAAAGTGTTGTTTTAATTTACGCCAAGTAAAAAAAAAATTTCAGATGACACGTTTAACTACTACTCATTATCTTCAACCTTCAATAAAAAAAAAAAATGACAGCTTTGATGTCACATTCAAGCCTTGAAAAGAAAGAATTGAAGATTAGACCCTTATTACAGCCAAGGAAAGAGATGGCCTAATCTCTATGTTACATGAATATGCAGATTTCTTTACTTGGAGCTATGCATATATGCCTGGTTTAGACACCGACATAGTGGTACACATGATTCCCTTGGTGGAAGGAAGTAAGTTGGTTAAACAAAAGATCAGATGAATGAGCCCAAATGTGATGCTTAAAGTGAAGGCAGAGATATAGAAACAATGGGATGCATGATTCTTTGATGTGGTCTATTATCCTCAATGAGCTAAGTATTTGTAGTTCCCCAAAATGATGGTAGGATTAGGGTGTGTGTGGATTACAAAGACTTGAACAAAGCAAGCTCGAATGATGACTTTCCTTTACCATAGATGTGTTAGTCAACAATGTTGTGAAGAGTGTCGTTTACTGATTCATAGATGGGTTCTCATGATATAATCAGATTATAATGGCAGAGGAAGACAAAGAGAAAACTACCTTCATCTCGTCTTAGGGAACCTTTTGCTATAGAGTGATTCCATTCAGATTGAGAAATGCTAATGCCATGTATCAAAAAGCAATGGTCACTTTGTTCCACAACATGATGCACCAAGAAGTGGAAGTTTATGTGGATGATATATTTGCTAAGCCAAAGAAAGAAGAAGATCATGGGCAAGTATTAAGAAAATTGCTTAAAAGGTTGTGGAAATTCTTATTAAGATTAAATCCTGCAAAATGCTCATTTGGGGTAAGGACCGAAAAAATATTGGGTTTTGCAGTTAGCAGTCGAGGAATAAAAGTTGATCCGAACAAAGGAAAGAAAATCTAGGATATATCGGTGCCAAAGATAAAATCATCTCACAAGATAAGGATTCATGGAGAAATACTTGCGTTGGTATACACACGGAGAACCATATATTCCTTAAGATACCATGGTAGAAATGATGGATGGGTCAACTTCTAGTGCTAGCAACATGTATGGAGTTGTAGATGATATTACTAATCCTTATAGAAATATTGTTATGGATGCGATGAGAATGAATCAAGGTCATACCAATCAATGTCCAATCGTAGATGAAAAACCTAATGTAAGTGCAACCAGGTTTTTTGATAATTTAAAAGATTTTAATGAACCATTATGGGATGATTGCACAAATCACGATAAATTATTGACCGTTCCATAGGTGTTCACCATCAAGTCGGATCATGGGTTAAGTGAGGTCGGTTATGACAGAATTATCGAATGGGTGAGAAGCATTTTACCTGAAAGGAACATGCTGAAAGAGAACTTCTATGCTACTATGTCCATGATGAAACCCCTCAGTCTAGGTTACTAGAAAATTGATGTGTGTCCAAACTTCTGCATGCTGTATTATCTAGAAAATTGATTGAGTGCAGAACATGTGGGTATTCTTGTTATAAACCCATAACTGGCAGGGAAAGGGACTATTGCCGCATAAAAAAAACTTAGATACTTCTCAATCACACCTAGACTATAGAGGTTATTCATGTCACCAAAGACTGCTGAGCACATGACATGGTACCATTCATATGATGTTGTGGATTAAGTAACGATGCACCTTTCCAATGGTGAAGTCTGTAAACACTTTAACAGTGTGCATCCTTAGTTTTCAGTGGAGACTAGGAACATGTGTCTTGAGTTAAATACATATAAATTCAATCCATTCAGGTCATTTGTTGCTCCTTATTCTTGTTGGCCGGTGATACTCACGGTTTACAACTTTCCACCAGGGATGTGTATGAGGCCATAGTTTATGTTTTTATCTATGGTCATACCTGGTCTTAATAGTCCAACTCAGAATATAAATGTTTGTCTTCGACCATTGATTTTATGAATTACGCACTATCTAATCCGAGAAATATTAGTGGACACGGTATTAGATGCCCTTGCAAGAGGTGTAAGAATAAAAAGTTTCTCAATCTAGATATTGTTACAATGCATCTTCTACAAAAAGGATTTATGGAGAAATACCCGAGTTGGTATGCATATGGAGAACCATATGTTCCTTAAGATACCATGGTAGAAATGATGGTTGAGTCAACTTCTAGTGTTAGCAATGTGCATGGAGTTGTAGATGATAGTAGTAATCCTTATAGGATTATTGTTATGGATACGATGAGAATGAATCAGGGTCATGCCCATTAATGTCCTATCATAAATAAAGAACCAATGCAAATACGACCAAGTTTTTTGATATTTTGAAAGATTCTAACGAACCATTATAGGATGATTGCACAAATCACCATAAATTATTGATCGTTGCATAGGTGTTCACCATCAAGTCGGATCATGGGTTGAGTGAGGTCGATTATGATAGAATTATCGAATGGGCAAGAAGCATTTTACCTGAAGGGAACAGGCTGAAAAAGAACTTCTATGCTATTATGTCTATGATGAAACCCCTCAGTCTAGGTTACTAGAAAATTAACATTTGTCCAAACTTCTGCATGTTGTACTATCTTGAAAATATAGAGTTGACCGAGTGCAAAACATGTGGGCATTCTTGTTATAAACTCAGAACTGACAGGGAAAGGACTCTTGTCACATAAAAAAAACTTAGACAGTTCTCAATCACACCTAGACTACAGAGGTTATTCATGTCATCAAAGACTGTTGAGCACATGACATGGTACCAATCACATGATGTTATGGATGAAGTGATGATGCACAATTTCAATGGTGAAGCCTGAAACCACTTTAACAGTGTGCATCCTCAAATTTCAGCGGAGACTAGGAATATCTGTCTTGGGTTATATACATATAAATTCAATCCATTCGGGTCATTTGCTGCTTCTTATTCTTGTTGGCCGGTGATATTCACAATTTACAACGTGCCACCGAGGATGTGTATGAGGTCATAGTTTATGTTTTTATCTACGATCATACCTGGTCCTAATAGTCCAAGTCAGAATATAAATGTTTGACTTTAATCATTGATTGATAAGTTGAAGCACTTGTGGCCATTCGAGTCTTTGACTAATGATGTATCAAGGAAATATAATTTTTTAATGAAGGTAGTTTTGATATGGACTATGAATGATTTTCCTACTTATGGAATGGTTTCCGATTGGATCACACATGGAAAACTAGCATGTCCATACTGTATGAAAATAACAAGGCATTCACGCTAACAAACATCTTATCTCGTACTATTTCAAGCCTCAATTGAGAATAAGAATCAATTGTGTTTTAAGTCTTGATGTTGGTGGGGAATTGCATTCGAGTGGAAACTTGTCAATATTCTCCCATCCTGAACGACCCATACCAAAAAATACTGTAAGCGAAAAATATTTGTCTGAAATAGAATTCAGAAAAGCATATAATTATGTGTTATTTAACTGCAATCAACTTTTTATTCAGTAAGTATATTATTTAACATGTCACTATTTTTGAACAATTTACTTTTATAATATCATAAAGTGATATATTGTTGAATTCCTCGTAGGCAACATTATCAATATTTGTTGTCCTAAAATTCACAACTAGCTAAATCTTAAATCTTTTAATTAAAATATAAACAATTTTCAAAGTGGTTTAAAACAAATTTAAGTATTGTTTAATTATTCTTATCACTCAGGATACTTAATTTCATTATACATTTCTCGTTAACTGTTCATGGTTGTACTTCATATACCAGGTTTATCAATTAGGAGGGAATGCTAGTGTTACTTTGTCTTTACTAAGTTTGGGTCCTAAAAGAAATATGAAGTGCTATAACAGGTATCTCGTCAATGGACATGTGTTTCATACTGAAGAATATAGGCAGGGTAAAAAGACATATAACAATAGGGTTTGTGTTAAGGGATCGACTTCTAATGAGTTTGAAGTTGACTATTATGGGAAGTAAGAAGAGGTAATTGAATTGCAATATTATAGCAAACAAAATAGAGTATTTTTATTCAAATGCTATTGGTATGACACCACTAATAGAGGAATCAGAGTAGATCCCTAACATGGTTTGGTCGAATTAATTCAAAGGCTAGACTCCACAACATGCTATTGGTTCGACGATGTCTTTGTTTTCATCATGCAATGCTAGCAAGTTTGTTACACATACACTTCTTCCTTTAGAAATGATCGTTCAAGAGTTGATTGATTATTCATAGTGAAAATCAAACTCAGGGGTCTTGTCGATATTGTTTAGGATGGGAACAATGAATTAACTGTAGGAGATAATGTCTTTCAATTTTAGAAAGGACAAGTCAAGTGACGAAGAATAAGACAATTTTGATTAATTTGCAAAACACGAATATGTAATTCCATAAACTATAATGTAATATTTATGGACGAAATTCACTTCAATGTAATGACAATGATGTTAGTTTATTATTCAATGACAAGTAAATATTTTATTATTATTGTGATGTGAACTAGTGTTATTGTGTTGTGCGTGCAACTGTGAGTTTAAGTATTTACAGGATAGATAAATAAGGAATATAGATCTAGTTTGGCATCAGACACTATTTTTACTTTAATGGATTGTGTCTGTCGGTATATTCTAATGGTGATGGGAATTGTTCCCCTTCTCCCTAGCACTGTTTATGGTGTTCATTATACACGGGTATACTGATATAATGTTTTTATCGATATATCCCAAAGACTATGGGAACTATTCCCCTTCTCCCTAGCATTGTTCACTTCTCAAGACACTGATAATTAAAGCTTTTTTCACCAACAAAATGCTTTTTTATTTATTTATTGTTGACTGTTTACTCTTTTACCAATGACATCACCGGTAAAATGAAAAGTTGTCGATAATATGTGGGTAGTATTTAGAGGGTTTCTGAAAATCTTTGTGCTAAATGAAAATTTCAACTTGACTTCAAAGTACAATCACCAACAAAAATCTTAAATATTTAATATTATTTCGGTCATTCCATTGATAAAACCTAATATAAAAGACCACGAGCATAACATACGGGGCTTCATCTTCTTCATTCTTCTCCTTTCTTACTCTCTCTTCTTCTCTTTTATATTCTCTTATTTACTCTCTCTCAACAATTCATGTTATTTTTCTCTTCTCATCAAGCATCATATTCTCTTCTCATCCTAAGGTTTGTTGTTCTTCTTCATTTTTCTTCTTATTTTTCTTCTTTGTTTTTGGTTTTTTTATCCCTTTTCATTTATTTTGTTTTTTTTTTCATTCTGAGCTGAAACTAAGCACGTCAAAAAGGTAAGAATTTTTCATTCCCTTTTTCTTCTTTATTTGTGTTTTTTGTTTTGCATTATTTTTGTTTTTTTAGGTCATTATTTTTGTTCAATTTTGAGTTCTTACTAATTTTATGAATTAATAGTTGTGTTAAATTTTATTGTTATTGAAATATTTTTTGGAATTTTAGTTATAATTTTATTTCATTTAGAATTATTTTTTTTTGTAAATTTAGGATCACAAATATTACCACTTAAAAAAAATTGTGTTGAATTTAGTTGTTATTGAAATAATGTTTTCATTATTTTGATGAATTTTAGTTATTTGTTTTCAATTTTGTTGTTCAATTTCAATTAATTATGTTGGATTAATTTTAATTATTATTTTGAATTTTTGTAAATTTAGTTTATTTTTTTTTAAATTTAGTATTATATATATTACCATTTAGAAAATGAGAATTTTGTGTGAAATTAAATTATTCTAATTTGTTGGAAGAAATTGGATAAAATCAACTGGTTTGTGGCATATATATTGTGTATTTATAGGTGTTTTAGGTAGACTCTCGTATAGGGGAGGTGCTGCTAAATGTTTTTTAAAAATAAAAATCGTTTAATTTTTATGTTAATTTGTGTAGATGCCTAGAAGAAAATTTATTGCATATCATAAGGACATGATCGCTGCTTATTCTTCTAGCAACAATACTGATGATCACAAGTCATTAGGTTCTGACCAAGAACAAGCACCTGAGGCACAGACATCGACTCATGACGTGGGGTCGTCGAGTGCGATCTCACAACATCGAGGGGGTCCCTTCATATTGAAATCCATTTCCCCGTAAGTACGAGGCTTAGTGGAACGACAACTTTTCAATGTAAGTTTTTTTTTGCTTTCACAACATGTTTAATAATTTTTTTGAAAAAAATAATTTTATTTAACGAATGCAATTTCAGTTTTACAGAAATTGAGGCCACAAGAACAATAGCATCGGTCTTTAAATCATCTATGGAAATTTCATTATTTCAATGGAGCTAGGTTTGCAAATATCCTGAATGAAAACCGCAAGTCGATTCATGGTTTTCAAGGTTTAAGGTCAATATTAACTTAAATATTTTATTATTATTTTAATTCGGTTAGTTTATTGAAATTACTAAAATTTTTGTTTTATAAATTTTTACTACAAGGAAAATTTTGAATGGGAGAGAGCTGATGAGGAGGGTATAGGAGAATTATGCTGAAACTACGTTAGATCAAAATCAAGATAATTTTTTTAATATTAAAATTTTATTTTTCATTTAGTAATAGATAATTTATTGATATCATATAGGTTGCATGATTTTTGGCACAAGACTAAAAAGAAAGCAAAAAAAATATGCGAGAGAACGAACTTCCAGCCTGGAATGACACGGTGGTTTGGGAGGATTTCAGACTGCCATATATCTCGAAGGCTATATGGACGGAATACATTCAAAAAATGAAGTCTGCATGCTTCACGCAATGATCACAGTCCGGTTCAGAGAACTAGCATTGGCATGTTCTTGACTCCATTACCACGCACACCAGCAACTTCATTCTATATGTTTCACATGGAAAGCAAATGGTAAGATTTTTTTTTATTACATCCATTTTTTATTTGTTATTTTTTTATAAATATATTTAACTGACAATATTTTTATGTTGCAAGTTATGGTTCATGGACGCGAGCCAAGCCCGATGGAATTTTTGTTGAAACAAATGTGCGGAGTGATGACCGCCAAAAAAGGGTGCAAGAGTTCATGGATAGTCGAGCTTAGCACTTTTTGGTATGTTGGTTTTCAACCATTTTTTTATTAAGTTATAATTTCCTTCAATTTGATGAATTTATTTTTTTTCTTTCCATGATACATATAACAGTTGTTTGAAGGAGAGATATGAGAACAATTCTTCGATCCATCCGGATATAAATCCAAATCTGTGGTTGGAGGGAGGATTGTTCGGTGGGCTCGATAGAAATCTGGTATACAGACTCTCTAGCACTATGACAGAAAACTTGTGTACGACCCGTAGTATCTTGACTATTGGATTCTTGCAATCAGTTCCAAGCACTAAAACTCCTGAGTTTGGGGTGATATTAGACCAACAAACACAAGATTAGACAACCCATCTTAATGAAAAATATAAACGACTCACTACGGATTATGAAGAACTCCACTGAGTGGTAATTGAGATGAGATCACATATGGGTGATCCATGTGCTCCTCCTTGATGGCCCTACGATCCCAGCAATGACCACCTTTATTTTAAATTTATTGTATTTGAACCTAAAAATGTTTAAATTTAGAATAAATATTTAATTTTTATATTATTTTAATTTCTTTTTATATATTTGATTTTTGTTTAATTTTAATATATTTTAATTATTTTTCTAATTATGTTCAATATTTTAAAAAAAAATATTTTAAATTATTACTGACGAGGTTACCGACGGAACACTTCCTCCAGTATATTCTAAAGAGTTGGAAAATAATTACTACAAATGTCATTGCTACTGTTAACTCAAACGAAATTACAGATGATATTCTGTTGGTGATAAGTTATATTTGTCGATGAATATATCAATGGAAAAATAAAAACACCAATGGAATTACATATGATTTTCTTGTCGGCAATATGTTAAATTTATTGATAGATTTACCGATGAAATGAAGCGGGTAGATTTTTTTTGGTTTGCTTTATCCTTTTGTAAATTCATTGGTAAACTTATTATCGCTGGACTCACCAACATACCATGAATTATCGATAAGGATTTTTCCAATGGACTGTGAGAGTAAATACCGACAAAAAATTTTATGAATAAAACTAATAAATCTTGTAGTATTCAAAACTACTAATATGTTCATTCGAATTTCAAATGGGATCCCTTTGTCTTTTTATTGTATCCACTAACTTGATAGTTGAGGAAAAGTGTTATTTAAAAAAAAAATATCCATTCAAATTTTAAAATCTATGTTTAAATAATATTATTTTAAGTGTACAAGATTGATGTAGAAATTAAGATTGCTTTTAAAATTGTTAGAAAATAAAATATAATCTCATAAATAAATTGGTTGAAAAAATTCTATATTTATCAATAAAAAATTGCAATAAATATTATAACTTCACTTTCTCCTAATAATAATTAAAAAAAAAAACTGACACCTATCAATAATGCAATCAGTTACCGTTTATTATTTTTGTTCTTCTCCGAATAGTACGACGTGTTTTCATCGCCCATCATTTAAAACTCACGGTCAGAACTGCAAGATATTTATAAATAAACAATCACAGCCATTTACATCGTCACGCACTCCACATATGTGTGGATATATTACATGATACCGAAACGTAACAAGTCCATAATCCTAGCTCTAGCTCTAGCTCTAGCTCAAGCTCAAGGCTCTATCTTCAATGGCCAAAGCAATCTCCTCTCCTAATTTATATGACAAAGTTGCTCTTAAATACCCTATACATAGAGCCTTTGATATTACAATCTTGGTTCTTCTCATATCTCTCCTTGTTTATCGTCTCCTCTATATCAGCAACCATGGATTTGCTTGGCTTCTCGCTCTCCTTTGCGAGACATGTTTTACCTTCACTTGGGTTCTCACTGTCAGTAGCAAATGGAATCCAGTGGAGTACAAAACATACCCAGAACGCCTTTCACAAAAGTAACACTCTTTTTCATGTAGAAACAGTACCGTGCAATTTTTAATTATAATAATATAAAAATCGATTCGTTTGAATCACTTCCTTTCATGCATATACATAACCTCATGTTCTGAACTTTGTTGCTGTCAAATGTTCTTCCTTCACCAATTAATAGGATACAAGAGCTGCCTCCTGTGGATATATTTGTTACAACAGCAGACCCGGTGCTAGAACCGCCGATACTCACTGTAAACACTGTCATATCCTTATTGGCAGTCGACTATCCAGCCGACAAACTAGCCTGCTATGTATCGGATGACGGTTGCTCCCCTACCACCTACTATTCTCTTGTTGAAGCATCCAAGTTTGCCAAGCTTTGGGCTCCCTTTTGCAAGAAGCATAATATTCAAGTTAGAGCTCCTTTCAGATACTTTTCTAGTGAGGTACCTCTAAACAATTCCTCGGAATTCCAGCAAGAATACAACAAGATGAAGGTAATCTTCAACTCGGGAATTAGTTAATTATCTGGAATTCGTCAACTTTGCGTCAAGGTTTTCTTTCTTTTCATTTGCTTGAGTAACAACACTCTGTCCAACGTACACTTGATTAGATAGACTCCTTTTCTTCCTTTTCTTGATAGTGAGTGCATTAATACAAAACAGTCATTTAAAAGATGAACTCTGAAAAGTTTAATGGCTGTTTAAAAAAAATAAAATATCTGCTTTACAAATGATATAAAAAAATATAAAATAAAATACCTCCGTATATTATATATGTATATAATGTTTTCTAAATTGATTGACGATAAGGTAATAAAACAAACAGGACATGTAATAACTACGAACAGTAAAAACTAGTGTTGTTTCCATGTCTGGTAGGATGAGTACGAGGAGCTTGCCTCCAAGATTAACGATGCAGACAAGAAATCCATCGAGAGGAATCTAAGTGGTGATTTTGCTGCCTTCTCAAATATAGAGGGCAAAAACCATCCAGCTATAATCAAGGTAAAGTCACTCCTTACTGTTATTATATATAAATATTTTTGTTTCTTGGTGCCTTCTAATTATATATGATGATGCTCTTTTACATAGTAATTTTGTTTTTTTCTATAGGATTTCACAAATATTTTGAACTTGCTGATAATTTTTGACAAACGTTTTGAAGGTTGTGTGGGAGAACAAGGCCGGCATTTCCGATGAGTTACCGCATTTGATTTACATATCAAGAGAGAAGAGGCCAAAGCATCCACATCATTACAAAGCAGGTGCAATGAATGTGCTAGTAAGTAAAAAACTGCTCTACACTGTGTATAGTACATAGTATTGTTTTTATAAATAAAGATATAGCGACACAAACTCTTAATTCAAATTCTTGATACGCTCACGTGAATAAATCTCTCTTTTTATATATATTATTATTATTTAAAAATATATATGATGATGATGATATTTTTATTATTATTACACTACTATAAATTTAACAAATACAAATAAAAATATAAATTTTTTTCATCTATAAATTATGATAAATTTTATCGGTGAACTTATTCCTCAATAAACAACAACAAAAACATTCAATCAGTATATTAAGGAAATTGTAGTGGGAAAAGAAAGAATAAAAAAAAACAAAACAATACGATGATGTGTAACTTTTATCGCTGGCTTTACCAACAGAATTAACCTGACAATAAAATTTATCCATAGATATACCGACAGTAATAATTATTAATTTTTATGAAAAAGTAAAAGTGATAAGATAGACAATAATGAATTTACACTCTTAGATTATTTTTTAAATTCAATTAAAAAAAAGTTCAACACATTATTTTTCTAATTTGATTATTGTACTTATTGTTTTTTTTGGATTTTCATCTCTTTTTTTGGGTTAATTTTCTAGTTTATATACGTAAGAAATTGGAACGTCTCAAGAGTTTGGATCACTCCATCGTGATCATATTTTTATTGCACTAGTTCATCTTACAATACATTAAACGCCAGCATGTAATATTATTGATCAACTTTATCGTTTAATACGGTTAATTAGAATTTAATTAATTTTCTTGTTGTATATATGATGAACAGACTAGAGTCTCTGGAATGATGACAAATGCCCCATTCATGTTAAACCTAGACTGCGATATGTTTGTTAACAATCCAAAGATTGTTTGCCATGCAATGTGTCTGTTGCTTGGTTCCAGAAACGAAATGGAAAGTGGGTTTGTTCAGTTCCCACAATATTTCTACGACGGACTGAAGGATGATCCATATGGGAACCAGTTCGAGGTTTGGCACAAAGTAAGTGCGTCCAAAATCCTATATATTAAAATTAATTACAGAACTTTTCTCTATACTTTATTGTTAAATTAATAAATCAGAGTAATCCGACCCGACCCGGGATTGACCCGTCTAAGGAGCTGGGTCCGGGTTATATAAGTTGATCCGGGTCAACTCGAATTAACCCGGAAAAATTCAAAAATATATATTTGAAGTTTTTAATATTTCATATAAAAAAATTAAGAAATAATTTATGTGAATATAGGCTATACATATTATAAATAATGAAGTTAATTTAAAAGATTTTTTATCCCACATTGAAAAAACATAATTTTTTTTCTTGTGAACATAGAGTATATATACTAAAAGACTTCAAATCCAACATTGAAAAAATAATTTTTTTCTTATGAACATATACTAAAGGGTTTCAAATCTCGTATTGAAAAAATAAAATATTTTTCTAGTATTTATATATTGAACTTTGAAAAGAGTTAAAAACCAACTAAAAAATATAAAAAAAAGAGTCTCTGACTAGGAGAAAAACACATTTGAAAACAAAAAAAAAAACCCGGGTGTCATCTGGGTTTTGCCGGGTCGACCGGTCCAGTTATCGGGTCGATCGGGTCCCGGTTCGACTCGCCAGGCCAATCCATATTTAATAACTATGTAATAAATTTCTTAATTGATTATTTTTTAACATTTAAAGATTTGGATTCTTAAATGCTTGTTATTACGATATCATGTAAAAAAAAATGTTAATCTAAAAATTTAAATCTTTAAATAAGATTTGAGCAGTAATGGTTTTATATTATTATATTAACGAAGAGAGTATATATTATTTAATTAAATTTCAATGTTTAAATTAGTACTAATTCATTTTGCTGTTTTGGTTTTATCTTAATTATTGATTAGTATATAGGGAACGGAATAGTTGGAATTCAAGGACCTTTCTACGGGGGAACAGGATGTTTTCACAGGCGTAAAGTCATCTATGGTTCATGTCCCCGTGACGTAGGAATTCAAGCAAAAAGTCTCACTCCAGTTCATGGTAATGCTTAGTATATAGATTTTTTTTTTTTTTCTCTCCTCTCGCAGCTGTCGCCACATCCTTTCTTCTCGTGTTTGTGTAACAAATTTCCTTTTTCTTTTTTTCTGAACAAGGTGATTTAACTGAGGAGCAGCTAAAAATATTCGGCAATTCAAAGGAGTTCGTCAGATCAGCTGCTCATGCATTACAAGGAAAGGCAAATATGAGTCCTAAAATTCTTCCAAACTTAATTGAGGCAGCACATGAAGTCGCTGGCTGTGGCTACGAGTATGGTACTAGCTGGGGTAAAGAGGTAAGTGTGAACACAAATTGAGGGTTTAATTGCTCAAAAAATTGTCATTCACTCTTTGGAAATTTCTCCCTTTTCATCTCATGTCCGGAATGCTGTCAAGAATATTGTGATCATGCTTGTAAAATATGCACCTTTGAATTCAGATAAATGATTAGGATTTTCATACAGTGGATTAGTTATTCTACATATTGGGTTGTCTTAAATTGTGGGCTCAAGTTAAAAAAAATACTCATATATTTAGTTCATATAAAAAACTAAAATTGTCATATTTTAAAAAAGTCTTATTTTATTAGTGTTTCTATTCTTTATATTTTGGTGACTAAAGAGAAGAGAAAAAAAAGTGTGTTTTGGATTACTTTAGGATTTTAGGTGAGATGTGTAACACTTTGTAATATCTCATTTTCTCATAGTGAATTTTTATGATCATCTCACCCATTGAGTAGGTCTAATAAGTTGTCGAACCACATAAATTCTGTGTGTGCTCTTGTGTGATTGATTGTTCTTTTCTTTTATATTTCTCTACTTACCAATAGATTTGAGATTTTAAGGTTGTTTCCACTATAAACTGGTATCAGAGTTTGCCTGGTTATCAGTTAACTTTTGAGATGGTGACAAGAGTAACATCGGTGGTGAAGTTTGATGTAGATAAATTTAATGGTAATAACGATTACAATATGTGGTGTCTTAAACTATGCACTTTGTTAGTTCAACAAAGTTTTTTTAAGGCACTGAAAAATGTAGATAATTTGCCTAAAGAGATGAATGATGAAGAGAAAGAAGATCTCATACGACGGGCACATAGTGTTATTCACCTTTGTTAGTTTGTCTAATGAGGTTATGAGAGAAATTGTTGAGGATACTAGAGCTTTTTTATTTAAGACAAAGTCATAAACTCTTTACATGACCAAATCTCTGATAAATCGATTGTATCTGAAGCAGTTGTGTACTCTCTGGATTAAAGAAGGTATACCGGTTAAAGATCATTTTGATGAATTAAATAGAGTTAGATTTGTGAAATATTGATGTTGTGGTTGAAGATGAGGACCGAGCTTTGATTTTATTGTGTTCATTACCGTCATCTTTCTTCATCTTATGATCATTATATTAATACTTTTTTTGTATGAAAATGATAGTCTTAGTTCAAAAGATGTCAAAGCTTTCTTAAACTCTATAAAGTTCAAAAAAGCAAGTGTCAGAGAGTCATAATGTTTATCATGTAAAGGGCTTGATTATGAGGGGTATAACAAATACTAAGGGTTTGGGTAGTAAAGGCAGGTTTAAATCAAAATCGAAGTTTAGAAAAATTAAATGTTTTGAATGTTATAAAGTATGACACTTTAGGAAGAACTGTCCTAAGCAAAAACAAAAGAAAAAGGAGGAGGAAACCTTTAATGCTAAAAATCTTATTAGTGAAGGGGAAATTGTTTATGATATTGAAAGTGTTTTCTTTGTGTCTGCTGGTATAGCTTAGGTGATTGGTGGATTTTTTAATTCAGGTTGCACATTTTATATTTATCATAATATAATTTGATTTGGCATTTATAAAGTTATAAATGATACTATTTTACTAGGAGACAACAAATAAATTGTTGTTGTTAATGTGAGTACAATTTGAATAAGGATATATGATAGTGTTCTCTCTAATTGGGAAGCACAGTTGTTTTTTAGGAATGCTTGCTATAATTGTTTTGTTTGATTTAGAGCTTTAGCAATTGAATCTTAAAACACCTTTCTACATGGTAAGCTAGAATAGATAATCTATATGCATCAGTTAGAGGGTTCCATTACATAAGGTAAGAAAGATCATATGTGCTTATTGAAGAAGTCATTGTCTGACATAAAGTAGTCACCAAGGAAATGGTATAAATAATCGATAAAATGGATATTTTTTTATAGTTTCTTATGTGAATTTCTTTTATTTTCTTGCACATGAAGTAGGTCTAAGTTATCGAACCATGTAAATTATATGTGTACTCTTTTATGATTGATTGTGTTTGTCTTTTATATTATTCTACTTGCAATTGATTTAAGACTTTAGGGTTGTTTCCATTACACATTCAAATATATAATGGAGGACTTATTTGATTTTAAATAATTGTCTGGGGTGCCAACTCACCTTTCTTCATTGTTCATATGAACATGAAAGAATGTGGCTTTTATTTTGCATTTCCCCTCTTTTTTTAATTTTTGTCATTCTTTTTTCAATCTCATCCTTCAATATTTGCTTAATTTTGAATTTGTCTTCATAAATTGTTTTGGTTTGCTTTATATAAAGTTATTATAATCTCAAACAAATATCTCGATAATTGGTTTGTGCTCGACTTTTTAAGCATTTATTTTTGTTATCATAGCATTAAGTAAAAAATAGTTTTTTTTTTAAAAAAAAAAGTTCTTAAACCCAATGGAGTCCATCACTCGAATCCTGAATTTGACGGGTTAAGCCGCGAAACCTAAGTCAATCAAATATGGCACGTCTCAATATTAAAAAAAAAAAATCTTTTTAATTTTTTTTAAAGTCAAACAATGTTTTTTACTGATTTGAGGTTGTTTTTGAAGTTGTCAAGTTGACTATAACATATTAGAATAACTCTCAGATGATTTAATTATCGAGAGGTTTTAAGGTTAATTCATTGAGCCAAGTTTAATAATAATGTTAAATATTACATGAATATTTTTGCTTACATTCAATTTTTGGAATCAAGCTGCAAGTGTAACGCTGCCTTGTAAACTATTATGATGAGGAATCAATTTCAAGTTATATCCTTATATTCAATTCTTTGATAATCTACTCTTAAAAAAAAAAATCATTGCAAGTGTGTGTGTGTGTATTTGATTGATTGATCGATCATGGCAAGTTTTATCCCAGGTGGGTTGGCAATATGGATCCGCAACAGAAGACATCCTCACTGGATTAAAAATCCATGCAAGGGGTTGGAGGTCCGTTCTTTGCACGCCAGATCCTCGAGCCTTTCTGGGGTGTGCTCCACGGGTTGGACCAATCTCGATGACCCAACAAAAGAGGTGGGCAACAGGTTTGCTTGAAATATTGATGAGCGAAAGAAACCCCATTATTGCCACCCTTACTGCTAGGCTTCAATTTAGACAGTGTTTGGCATATCTCTGGATCCTTATTTGGGGGTTACGCTCTATTCCTGAGATTTGCTATGCAGTGTTGCCAGCTTATTGTATCATCACCAACTCCAGTTTCCTGCCCAAGGTGAGCAAAAAACCTAGATGCTCCCTTTACGTTCTTTCCATGAACTTCAATTTAGCATTATTTCTTCTAAAACTTAAAATTGGCCGGTGAACGCAGGCCCACGAGCCAGCCATGTATATCCATGTGGCCCTTTTCCTGAGTTATGTCATTTACGGTCTATTAGAGTACCTTGAAACTGGATTGTCAATCCGTGCATGGTGGAATAACCAAAGGATGGCAAGAGTGAATGCAACAAATGCGTGGTTATTTGGAGTTATAAGTGTATTCTTGAAGATTTTGAGAATTTCAGGGACGGTTTTTGAAGTTACACAGAAAGACCAATCTTCAAACAATGGTGGCGATGAAGGCAGGTTCACCTTCGATGCTTCACCAATATTTGTGCCTGGGACAACCATTCTGCTGCTGCAATTGACGGCATTCGTCATGGGCTTTGGAGGCATGCAATTACCATCCGTTAACGATGCCTCAGGGTTGGGAGAGATATTGTGTAGCGTATTGGTGGTAATGTGCTTCTGGCCATTTGTGAAGGGACTGTTTGGCAAGGGAAAATATGGGATTCCTCTATCCACAATTTGCAAGTCATCTCTTTTGTCATTATCTTTTGTGTACTTGGTCACTAGTACTTCGATGGGTCAACTCTAATGACTTTAGCTGATGATCTTCGAACCTGATAATCACTTAGATTTGGTTGATGTCCTTTGATACCTTTATCTGTTTGATTTTATTGATCCCTTGACCGTTTATATAAATAGTGAAGGCAGTGGACGATTCTTCTTCTTCTTTTCCTTTTTTTTATCTTTTTTTTTTTTAACTCTTCCTTTCACTTTTGCTTGATTTTAAATTTATCTTCATTGAATTATTATAGTCTCAAACAAACATCTTGTCATTTAGTTTATATTTGATTTATACTCATTTTACTAGCATTTATTTTTGTTATCGTATAATTAAATAAATAAAAAATTTAAATAAAACAAGGTTTTTAAGTCTAATGGAGTTCATAATCTGGATTGTATATTTGACAGGTTAAGTCATGAAATTTGGATTAATCTAATATGTCGCAATCTAAAAAAAAAAATCATCTTGAATTTTTTTTAAAAAGTTAAATCATGATTTTTACTGGTCGTCCAAGTTGCTTCTGGGTCTGTCAAGTCGATGGAGTCACATCAAAACAACTCCCACTCAATTTAATTTTAAACATGGCCTAGGAAAGAAGTTAGGTTAGAAAGTTTTAAGGTT
Source organism: Populus trichocarpa (assembly GCF_000002775.5). Classification (NCBI taxonomy): domain Eukaryota; kingdom Viridiplantae; phylum Streptophyta; class Magnoliopsida; order Malpighiales; family Salicaceae; genus Populus; species Populus trichocarpa. Next base: position 21,637,345 of record NC_037286.2, on the reverse strand, counting down.
GACCTACTAGGCCAGATTTAATAACAATGTCAAATAATTCCTTGTGATATGATTTTTTTACATTAAAAAAATTGATTCGATCTACAACGTCACACAACTCTATAAACTAGTTTTTTTTTAAGAACAATTAAGACATATTTGTGTCCTTAATAACATTAAAAACATTTAAAAGAACAATTCGATCTTCAATGAGTTTTTTTACATTTAAAACATTTTTTGTATCCTTAAAGCGTGTTTGGAAAACACATCCTTGAGACAAATTTCAAGCCTATGTTTTTTATGCAGCCTTATTCTCCTATTTTTTTATATTTTTTCAAACACAACCTTAGCTTAATTTCAAATAGTTTTTAGATTTTTAATTGACCATTTTGTAATTAATTTTAGGTCTTTTATACTATTTTGATCTTTTTATTTAATATTTGAGATTGTGAAATTATACATAAGAGACTTTTATGATATTAAATAAATGAGTTTTCATAAACAAAAGTATAAAAAAATCCTTCTTTCAAAAAATATATATATGTTTTGAAATTACATATGGTCAAGTTTTTCCAAAAAATCATTTTTTTAATAAAAAAACAAAAAAAAAACGAAAGAAAAAATATTTTTATATTTGTCATTCATCATGGATGTAATAACAAATTTATTAAAGTCATGAGAACTTGGCCTAAATTTCAAAAACACCAAAAAACATTAATTTGTCTATTTTTAATATCGAAGATCATGAACTAATACATAAGAAGTATTCCCAATATAAAAAGAAACAAATGAAAAAAATATGTTTTGGTTTTAGAATGGCTAGGTTTGACATATAAAGTCATGGTCCACCTTACTGGGGTGGACCTGCTTTAACCAATTAATAGAAAAATGGTTAGAAAAATACAATAGAGACTTACTAATAATCGGACAAATAAGCATTGTAGTTTACCTTTGGTGGCGTGTCCTAGGGTGATATTGTCCTTCTTATACACAACCAGTATCTTTATCCAAACTTTGAAGATCAATTTTGGTTCTTAATGACCAAAATACTAGATGGTGACTCCAAACCTTTTAAAACAAAAAAGAACAAGAATTTCTTGTTTGTTTTCTACACCATTAAAATGCTGATCTAGGAGGATGGTTATCGCAATGCCGCACATGTGTCACAATCATTATCTATAAAAAAAATTAGAGAAATAAATGGGTGATTGTGGATTAGAGTGGATCAATAATCTCTTTAAAAAAGGTGTGAGGTTGCTCTCTAGTTTGAAGGGTATCTAATGCAAATAACATTCTTTCTCCTTTAAGCTCAAATGAGGAGAGTATATTCAGAAAACTCACTAATAATTGTCAATATCATATTCTTCGATTAGTTAAGGGTATTCTCTAAGCGATAATGTTTATGGTATGATAGATATTTACCATTTTCCTTGCTTTTTGGTATCATAACCTTTATACTCATATTTTTTTATATGATGTTTGTAGGTGGCCCTAACTCTCTAAGACAATTCAAGAAGAAAGATGAATGATCCCCAAATTCATCATCATCATTACAAAAAGATACACAAAAGGAGAAATAGGAGGTAAATCTTAGGAGGATGACAAGATCGAAGTAGAGAAAGCTGAATTATAGGTAGTAGAGGAATCACATTAGCAATGGAGTGCTTAGATGGAGACTAACATTGATATGAAAATTACTAGGACTAGATATGCTCTTCGTTATAGGAGCAAAAAGAGGCGTAATTCACAACCTGACATTTTTTGTTCTCCTATAACATAGACACCAACACCAAGTGTTATACCAAGTCGAGCATATGCTACTACCCCAAGTCCTACTGTACCAAGTCATATGCATACTACACCAAGTCCTTGTAAGTGTAGCAATAAAAGAGAAGTTGAAATTTGTCCGGCAACCCAGACATTGTTCAATGTTCAGCCCATATCTCGAGGTTTAGAAGTCCAAATGAGCTCATTCTTGTTTTTTTGAAAATCATAGACAAATGCCCAGAACTTTCATGAAGACTATCTGTTCAAATTTTGACATTAGAAATGACGTTTTGTTCAGACAAAAAGATAATGGTTGTCACCAAGTCAAGAGGTGGCCACCCACTCAATAATTAGTCATCAAATCAATAGTTTCGAATTTTAGCTTATAAAATGAGGCATTTGCCATACATTTAGACATCTTGGTTTTCATATCAAGATCTTGCTCTTGCTCTTGCTCTTGCTCTCTCTCTTTGTATTTTGTAATATTCAAGTTTTATTTTATGTTATATTAATCTCTTATTTATGCTTTTCATTTTCTTTACTATGCTTAGTTAACTTATATCATGTTTATGTTCTTATATTGTTTATTTATGTTTTTCTTCTTCATGATGTTTAGCTAAGTTAATTTTGTCAAGGTAAAAAGGGTACACTAACGATGTAAGAATAAGTATAATATAAACTCAACATAGACTTTAATGTTTGATACTAACATGTTTTGTATTTGTTATCTTACTCGCTCTTAATACCTTGCTTGTTAAATGGTTAATCTAGATTTGTGTGGTACAAAAAATATTGGCACAACAAATACTTGGCACTTTCATAACCTATTGTATGGTATAACCGACACTTGTGCTATGAAAGGAACTTGTTTTGTTGTTAACATAAGTTATCACCATGAATACCTGACCATATTTACAAGTATTGGCATTACTCAAATAAAATAATTAATATAATCATGTTAATAATTTATAATCCGATTGGAACCTCCTTTGTGTGTGGTTTTCAGTTGAGTAATAAAAAGAGTTTATACTACACTTATTTGAAATACCATTAGTGGATCCTCTAACCTTGATAATTGTTTTATCCTTATTTAATCATTACATCAATATCACATCTTAAAAGTTCTCTTCAACTCCATTTTATTAGTTGTTTATAATTTTATATAGTTCACCTTCCTATGGTTTGACCCCGGTCTTGCCGGGTTATTTATTATTTCGACACTCCTGCACTTGGGATAAGACATCAATCTTTTAATCGTGTTATTTGACATAATAGGGGATCTTCATTTCTATAACAGCTCGCGGAATATTAATATGGACTTCTTATATTTATTTCATGGAAATATCCTCTCTTTTTTATGAGATTCAGCCTAGAATAACTTGTTCTGCCAAGACATCAATATTTTGATCGTGTTATTTGACATAATAGGGGACCTTCATTTCTATAACAGCTCTCGGAATATTAATATGGACTTCTTATATTTATTTCATGGAAATATCCTTTTTTTATGAGATTCAGCCTAGAATAACTTGTTCTGCCTCTCAAGGTCAATACTTGTTTGACAAACCCAATAAATAATCAAAGACCATGATAATATTCCTTGTATTCATGTCTAATGTATCTTAGAGTTATATTCCTAATGTGTAATATTGCATGTTTCTATAATTAATAAAATCAAGTGAACTTTATCACTTTTATCATCTTGATCGTCTAAACTTTGGAGTAAAAAAAATACAATTTGGAGACTAAAACCATTAAGTAAAATTAACTATGGAGAAAAAATATGCTTGGAGACATTATAGAGAAGTAAAAATAACCATAGAGAAAAATATATATGCTTGGAGAAGTACTAGAGAAGTAAAATTAAACATGGAGAGAAAAAAAAAGGCATTGAGATGTAATGGAGAAGTATCTTTGTCTGACCAAGCTATATATCTAGAAACTTTTCATGATAATATAAAAATAATTGTAGTGAAAAGAAATAATGGAGAACTTAAGCTTCATTAAGAGAGTTCTTAGTTCCAATAACAAGGTAGTGAAACATGTGTGTGTGTGTGTGTGTGTGTGTGTGTGTGAGAGAGAGAGAGAGAGAGAGAGAGAAATAAAACTTGTTGGAGATACACAACAGCTAATTAGAGACGTGGGAGATTTGGAGACCTTGACTGGATTATATTATTGTTATGATCATTCATCTAAAGTACACCTTCAAATGGTCTAAATGTCATGCATGGGAAAGTGTTTTTTCTCTTTCATCTTATATGTGACAAGTCTTAGACTTATTAACCCACACCACTTTAAATGGCCCATTCAATTTTGGTATCAATTTTCCTCTTCTTTTAGCATTATAGTTGCTTCCAATTTCCTCAATATCAGGTCTCTAACCTTGAATCTTCTATTCTTTACCCTAGCATTGCGGTATTGAATAAATATGTGTTAAAATGCCTCGTTCTTTATTATGGCACTAAGTTGGACTTCTTCAATCAAGTCCAAATTTGCCCTCAACTCTTTATTGCTGGTGTTGGTGAATAAATATAACACTTTATAACTTAGGCATCGTACCTCAATAACGATCACAACCTTTATACCATATGTTAACAATAGGGTGTCTTACTTGTAAAGGTTTTTTTATTAGTCTTATAAGCCTATAAAATCTCATCTTGTAGCTCAACTCACTCACCTTTAGCTATTTCTACCTTCTTTTTCAATCCATTCAACAATATCTTATTAGTGAGCTTAGCTTGTCCATTTCCTAATAGGTGTGAAACTGAGAAGACTTGATGCTCAATATTGAGACTTTGGCACTGATCCCTTATTATTCTTTTATCAAATTAAGTTTCAATATTTAAAATCAACATCTGTGAGAGTCTAAACTGACAAATGATGTTCTTTTATAAGAATAAAATAACCTTACAGGTGGTTATTTATACAAGGGATTGTGTTTTTACCTATTTGGAGAAGTACTCAATTACCACCAAAATGAATTACCTTCTTTCATAAGCTTTTGAAAATGGTTCCAATATATTCATCCCCTACTAAAAGAATGGTCATTAAGAAGCAATAATGGTTAGCTTTGCAGAAGGTTGGCAGAGCACTTGAGAAAACTTTTGGCATTTATCATATTTCTTCACTATATCTGTAACATCTTTTAAATAGTGGGCCCATAAAAGCATGAACGTGTTGTCTTAACATTTAGGGCCCTTGCCCTAATATGGATTCCACAGACACCTTTATGGATCTTCATGAGCATGTACTCACTCTTTTCAAATGATATACATTTTAATAATGGAGCAGTGGTTGATCTTATGTATAATTCACCATTTTAAAGATAATACCCTGATGCCCTTCTTATTAGCCTAATCATTTTGATCATGTCTGATGGAAATTTCCTAGTAAGCAAATATTGTTTTGATCCTATTTGTGTTTACAATAGCCAATACCATATTAGTTTTTTTTTTCTATACTTAGTCTTTATAGCACCTTAACCTATACATAAGGTGGTAACTCCATTAAATTATAGTTGGAAAGTTTGGAGAAAAGATCAACTTTATTGTTGTCTTTACGGGTAACTTTAGAGATAGAATTTGGCTTCCCTCCTTTCTTTGAATTGTCATGTGAAAGCACCTTCTATTGGTACTTTCTCATCAAAATCTAATTAGCCCTATATAGCTCTTAGCATTGTCTAATGACCAACTAAAAGTCATTAAACACAAAAAGTGGATAAGCCTTCAGGCTTTCTACTATGTTGAGGTTTGTGCCTCATACTCTACTATATTGTTGAAGGATGAGAATTCCAAACAAATTATACACTCAAAATTTTATCCCTCAAGGCTAGTTAATACGAGTCCAGCTTCATTCCCATTAGTGTTTGATGCTCCATCAATATGTAGAACCCATGGGTCAGCGGACTAGGAGTTTACTGCTACATATTCAACCTCTTTTATAAATGATGATTCCATGAAAGAGCACTCTATGAAGTTAGTCATAGTTTGTCATTTGATCACTAGTCTAGACTGGTACTGGAGTCCAAACTCCCCCAACCTGATAACCCACTTGACCAAACACCCTAACAAATTAGGTTTATAGAGAATTTGCCTAAAGGTTGGCCAGTTAATATAATTACTTGGTATGCTAGAAAATATGGATTCAACTTCTTTACAACACTAACCAAATGAGGGCTACCTTTTGATTTTTCATATATTTTGTTTCTGCATCATAAAGTACCTTGCTAGCATCATATATAGGCTTTTGGATTCCTTCTTCATCTCATACTAGTATTGTATTGACTGTCAAATCTGTAGCCCCTAAATCAAGAAAAAGATCATCTCTTTCTCTAGGCTATAAAAGGACTTTTAGGGAGGATAGGTGGAACTTAAGTTCTCCAAAGGCTTGTTGACACACTAAAGTCTATTCAAAACTTGAGATATTTTTTTAAGTTTTGAAGAATGGCAAGCAATGCTTTTCAAGGCAAGAAATAAATTTGATTAGGACTACAATTCTTCATGTTATCCTTTAAACATCCTTCATTGATTGAAAAGGAGTCATGTTCAGGATAGCTTGGATTTTCTCATGATCGAGTTCAATGCCCTTATATCTAACCAAAAAACTCAAAACAATTTCCTCTATTTTATGGAAAAGCCATATTTGGTGGGATTCAATTTCATTTGGTGTTATTGTAAAATAGATAATACCTCTTGCAAGTCCTAGAAATGATGCTCAAAATTCATGCTTTTGACCAACATGTCATCAATATAGGTTTCAATGTTTCACCTTATTTGACTTTTAAAATCTTTATTTACCAAAAGGTATGGCTTGATAACATAATATTCTCTTGTCAATTATGAAAGTAGTCTTCTCTTCATCATCAAGATGTATGAGAATTTGATGATATCTTGAATTAGTATCCAGGAAAATTAAATACTCAAAATCAGTCGTAAAGTAAACCAACTAGTCTATCTTTGGGAATGAAAAATTGTATTTAGAGCATGTCTTATTAAGGTCAGTAAAGTCGACACACATTCATCACTTTTCGTATGGCTTTTTCACCATGATCATGTTGGTGAGCCATTCTGGGTACCTTACAAATGAACCTGGACTTTAATATCTTATATATCTCATTAGAGATGGCTTTTTATCATTCTCTTTTAAAATTTGTTTTCTTTTATCGAATAGGGGAGAAAAAAGGCTAAATGTGTAGTTGATGAGAAACCACCTCAAGCTAATGCCAGACATTTCTGATGGCTTGAAGGTAAAATTTTGTTTTCAAACATTGAAAAGATTTACAAAGACTTTATCTTGCTCAAGGTCTAAGGTAGACCCAATCTTGATAAAGGTGTTTTCTTTGAGATAGAGACTAACTTCATTTAACTCTTTCATAACTTATGTTCTTATTTCAAGCTTTTCTTTTATGGGTGCTATATGGTCAACGCATAAACTATTTTTTTCCCTTCAAACATATTGAGGTAAACCTTTTAGAAATTAGTTGGCCTCCCCTCACAGTAGTTACTCCATTATTTATAGATAATGTTAAAGCTAAATACTTGTTATTGATTGTTAGATTGATCTTATGAAGGAAGGGCTTACCAAGAATGACATTATAAGATAGGTTTATTTTGATCATCATGAATGTTTGTTAAAACATGTAACACTTTGGGTACATTCTAATTATCAATATAAGTTAAGGCACCCTCTACTAGTACTCATTTCCCTTTAATACCTATAAAAGAGGTGCTCACTAGAGTCAGTTTAGACCTGTCCATACCCATTTGTGTCATTGTATCCTCTGAGAGAATGTTCACAACACTTCCATCACCAACAAGTACCTTATGTATATTATAGTTGGACAGTATTGTGGAGATTACATAGACATCTTCATAATGAAATGTCACCCTTTTTGTCCTCATGAATGAATACAATAGTCTCGTACCAAAGGTTCTAAACTTTTGACAATAGCATTTAATTTTCATAAGCCTTTGTTTTCCCACTAGAATCTCCACCAACTTAATTTTCTCTTAAAATCACATTGATTTATGAGAGAGATCCATGGAGAGCATCAGGTTCTCCTCTTTATTTCTCTAGTTGTCTTTTCACATATTATTAAAGATAACTTTTAGTTATAAGCCTTTTTATTTCTTTTTTTAGAGCAAAGCACTTTTTAGTGTCATGGTCCTTATCCTTGTGGAATAAGTAATACTTCTTTTGGTTTTGTTTTCCTATATCTCTCTTTATTGGTGGTGGGTTTTGCTCATAATCTTTTCCCTAGATTATCGTTGGCACTTCGGCTCTAGTCATATTTAGTAAAGTCATCATCAATTTTAGGTATACCAGCTTGTTTTGCTTAGGAACTCTGAGATTACCCCTAAATGCTTGGGTATCTTAAAGGAAATGCTTATTATCATGTTTTAGAAACATTTCCCTTTTTCTATAAAGTGAGGATGCTCTTGTCATAATACTCTCGCTTCTTTCACGCGAATATAATTCTCTATAACATGTTTCATATTGAGAAAACTTTTATTAGGTAGTGCGTAGAGATATTCTCACATGGAGTAATTATGTACTCTGTTGACCAAAGCTTTTGCCACTATTAGTTCCAATAAATTTTATACCTTTAACATCTCTTCATTAAATCTCTTTAAATAGCCTTTATTGCTTTCTTCATCTAACTAAGTGATGGAGAAGATTTTGGATGAAATTTTTCTAGTAAGAATGCTCGCACTAAAATGAGCTATTAGTTTACTGCATAAATTAGAAAAACTGGATATGGAACTAGACTTCAGACTATGGTATTAGGCTCGTATAGATCCTTGAAAAGTGGTAGAGATTATTTTAAACATGGAATTTATATCCTGAATCACCAATTCCAAACTGCTCTTAACATTCTAGATGTATTCCCTAGGGTCAGATAAGTCATCGTAGTTGTCCAAGCTCATCTTGGTAACTACAATATCTTTGGGAAGACAAGTGTTCAAAGCTCCTATCTAACTTAAGTCCTTTTTATTTTTATCTATGTATAGCCTTTAAGGTTTTGAAATGTAGGAGAATAGGGTCGATGGTGAAGGAAATGACCTTGGGCCTTCCCTTTTGATCTATGAAGATCATATCTAAATGATTCATTATAAGAAGGTTCCTTAAGATGATATGATCTACTCCTTGCAGGCATAAAGGTATGGTGTCTACTTTTTTCCACCTTGTTCTTGACAGTCTATTCTGGGAATTAAAGTTGTTGTTGCATAAAAGGTGCAACTAGCATAACAAAAAGAGCAAATGATTGTATAGTGGCTAACACATTTGTTGGATATACTAAGAGAGCTCTGAGATGTTCCTAGGTAACTAGTATAGTCTATATAGGTGCTCTCATCTACTAATCGAGTTATTAGAAGTCAATCAAAGCTGACAATGATGGTGGGAGGTCAATAACTTTTCCTTCCAATGTTCTAATGTTATCTATTATGAAAACTTTAAGATCATGTACAAATGAGTGATAAGAAAGATTATGACAAGAAACGAACAAGGCTTTTATTCAGAGGTTTCTCATAGACAACATCACTAATGAAGCTAAGAAAACTTCATTAAACCTAGGTTTTCTTTGCACATAATAATATGTTGGACAATGGATCTTACCTGTAAAATAACCCTCCAAAGATAAAGTCAATTTAGGGTTTTTAAGGAAAATATAGTGCAATAAAAGTAGATAGAGAGATAGTTGAAGTGTTTTTTTTTTAATATTGTTGAGATTAAAATAATCTTTATTTCTTTCTCGCTAAGTTTGAGAATATATAACCTACCTTGAAAAAAATCTAGAGCAATTTATCATGAAAGGCAGCAGTTCTATTTTGTAGCTCACTCATGTCATAGTGTAACTTGTTCATGTCATATGTAGTTTGCACTATTTGTAGCTACCAGAGAGCTGATAGCATACCTTGGAAGAAATTTGGAGTAGCTCACCATGAAAGGTAACAATTCTATTTACGTGGTAGTTTCCAGTATGGTAGCTCTAGCTAAAGTTATGGCTTGTACAGCTCAACATGCATGGTGGTAACTCAAAAAAAAAAAAGAGTAGACAAGGTAATAATAAGAAGAGAGAGAAGAAAGAGAAAGGGATAAAAATAATTATGATGAGCTTGTTAGGCTATGTAAATCAACCCAATTGGGTACATGGTAGCTCAATTAGGTTGAGAATTTCCCTAACCTAACTACCTTTTTTTGGCCCACTTAAGCTACTTTTGTAACTTGGTTTGGTTAGCCCAATTTTTATTTTTATTTTTTGTATTATCAATTTATAAATATATTTATTGTCATGAACATTTTGAATGGAGTGGTAAATTATTCAATCATGCTTATAATATATTTTAGTTTCAAAATTATGATCTTTGTCTCCTTAAAAATTGAGTTTGAACATGTTTTCAAAGAGTCGATCTCGAATAAACATAAATATTAAGGTTTGTTTTGCAATCATAACTTGAGGTATGGCGCTAAAAATCCACAATTCGTACCAATGGAAAGTCCATCGATGAACATTGTCTTTTCATCAACAGAAAAAAATAAATTACTAAGGAATATCGACAATAATTATTTCGATAGTAAAATTTTCACCGATGAAGAGATTTATTCTGTTGGTGAAAATTCTTAAAAAAAAATAGTAACAAGACCTTCCTTCCATTTTAGGGATGGGAATTTTTTTTCAAGAATAATATAAATCATATCCTGGAACCTCACCTAACAGCTTAAGCTATTGGGTTGAAATGGTTATTTGACATGGTATCAGAGCCTTGATGATCAAGCGGTCACGAATTCGAATCTCACCATCCTCATTTATTTGATAAAAATTAAGCACAAGGTAATGTGGGTCTGTGCAAGTTTCAAACCCAAAGGACTTTCACTTGAGAGGGTGTGTTAGAGAATAATATAAATAATATCTTGGAATCTCACCTAACAGCTTAAGCTATTGGGTTGAAATGGTTCTTTGACAATAGTAATTGTTTTACAAAAAATTACTTAAAATTTTTAATAATTCTTATTTGTAATTTTATTCAAAAACTTGTTTATTTTAACCCCAAAGCATCCCAGGGGAGGCATTTGCCTTATGTCAGGAATCAATGGTGGCATAATTACTCCGTATCTTAATCATAATTATCAAATTCAAAACAAAATTGGATTGATAATTAAATCGACTAGGAAGATAAACCCAATTGACCTAGCTAGGTTTATAATGGTTTAGTTCACTCATCCTGATTTAATTCAAAAATCAAAATGAAAAATTTTCAACTCAATCTTATTAGAAATAGGGAGATACATGAAACTACATCAACGAAGGAGGAGGAACATCAACTTGACTCAACTCCCATGTTTCTCAGACACTCGTCACTGCCCTTTCAAGCTGCTGCACATGGCAGCGTAGACTGCTGCCCTTAACACCCCTCTTTGTCTTTCTCTCCCTCACGTTCTCTCTCTTTGGCTTGCCTCACATTGGCTCTATTTATAGCCAAAGCATTATCTCCAGCACCATTCTATCTTGGCCACAATTATTGCCACTATTTGTCAACTTTCGCTGGCCATTATAACAAATAATTCAGCTGAGTTATTTTGCTCAATTATGAGCTACCGTCCAACAGTTGCCAACCAACTTCGTTAGTGACAATTGTGTAACAGTCTCGACACTCTCACTTGATATAAATGGCAGTACTGGACATGTCTTTTACCTTTGATGACTTGCTAAAGCTTCAACTTCGATCCTTATCCTTTTAGAGGTTAACTCCCACTTAATTTGAGTAGCCATCACATGGCTAACTCCCACTTAGTTGGAGTGGTCTATCTCTTAAACCATGCTCATTCCACCTAAAGCCAATGTAAACTGCAGAACTTCCAGGTTTAACTTAGCATAAGTTATATCCCTTCGATAAAGATATATGTATCCACTCTTCGGTGAGAGAAATCTTAGCATTTATCATCTCTAATTATTTCAATAAACTAGAGGTCCAACACTTCTTTCACATCAAAAATAGTGTTCCTTCTATTACTTGATTTCTTTTCTGGATGCACGTCAAATTATCCATGCTTGCCATTTTCTGAGAGGTTACTGATCAAGTTTACAGGTACTTGCCCAACCTTTGTACATTCTATAGATTGGAAAAAAAAACTTACTTGTGAAAATTCATTTTCTTATCCCTGAATCAATTACTTTAATGTCATTTCATTTATTAGAACTAAAGTAATATTCTATAGTACGAACGTATTTATAAATCTTGTCAAAGTAATGCAGAGAGTCCAAGATAAGAGAAGAGAAAGAGAGAAAAATTATTCAACAAATGAAAAACTTCTTTTTTCATATGGGTTATGTTCCTTTATATATAATTAGAGGAAGCGGTTATTTCCTTTAGTAACTCCTTTAATAACTTTGACCGGGCCCATCTATCATGGACGGACCAGGCCTAACCTAATAACCAACATCTCTCACTCGCCCAAGAAGGACCGCATCTCTCTAATACATTATATTTCAAATTTGCACAAGAATTTCATACTTGACGATCGGACCATGCTACCTGAAGCACACAGTGAAATGAGCTCCAATAAATAAACCTAATACAGGCCATATAGGAGACATCAACCTCATAATTAATTATTCCTTAAAGTGTACTAATATACCCCAAGCATTTTAGTTACGCATGACTGAATATAATTCAATCCCTCAAAAATTTCATACTCAATTCATCATTACATTCACAAGTATTCTAAATCATATCAAATCTATTTAAATGATATGGTCCCGGCCGGTGAATACAAGTAACAGGTGTAGAACTAAAATTACTTTTTCTTTCCTAATAGTATTCCTTTAAGTCGAATCATTCCATGACCATAGGATATACTCCTAAAGTAGCGATCATTAATACATCACCTCATGATATAGTCAAAAGTCATAAAGGGTAAGATTTTGAGATCTTAGATATGATCTTCAGGACTCACATAATAAAGAAGCAAGGATCCATTATGTATTTCTATAATGGTCACTGGCACATGTAGTATGAAATACATGCTATAGTGGAGCTTACTCTTTTCTTTTCTTAAGACAAAAAGTGTATGTCGTTGCTCTCTTTATTAGAGGAAATACATCATATGAGGCTTAGTCTTGTTGCTAAAAACATAGACTTCAAATCAGAAATTCTTATTTGCTCATTTGTCATTAGTGGCAAATGAATAATTTCATACTCAACTTCAATCATAATAGACATATGAATGGTGGAAATTCATTCATGTCGATTTTTTTATTTAAGAACCTCATCTTGGTCCCAGCCAATGTGACTTTTTAATAATCATTTTGAGTTATTGCTCTCACTGCGCCCAAGTTGCTTATTAAGCATTAAAACTCAAATAGTCTCATCTCTACTCACCTCACAAGTGCTAGAGGTGATTGCTCATATGAGTGAGTCAATTTAAGTCTATCGACATACTTTAACAAATTGTACTATACGATACTCAATATAATCCATAAAACAAATAATGAATAAAATGATATTCTAATGGCATTTATTCTTTACGCAATCACTGTAAGCTTTCGTATAATCCTTAAAACTAATTATATTACTAATTACATTCTACATAGGCCATGGGATCTCACATGTCTAACAAATACATCCATTGCTATTGGTTTTGTGAGTGGATCTGCAACCATATAATTTATAGAAATGTGTTTTAGGATCACATCTTGTTTAGTAATTGCTTCTCTAATGTAGTGATATCTCATCTTGATGTGTTTGGTCTTTCCATGGTATTTTGAATCTTTGGCCACAGCTATTGCAGCAGTGCTATCACAGTAAATTGTCATTGGGTCTGATACTGATTTGACAATTTTCAAATGATACAGGAAATTTTTTAACCAAACAGCATGTTGAGTTGCTGCGGAACAAGCTACATACTCAACCTCCATGGTAGATAAGGCTATGCAGGATTGTTTCTTGCTCCTCCATAGTATTGCACTATCATTAAACAAGAAAGTATATCCTGAAGTTGATTTGGATTGGTTGACATCTCCTCCCCAATCAACATTAGAGTAACCAATCAATTGTAAGTCTTTCTTTCCTTGGTAACATAGCATGTAATTTGAAGTTCCTTTCAGATATCATAGAATCCTTTTTACTGTCATCCAGTGTTTCTGACCAGGATTTGATTGATATCGGCTAACCAATCCAACAGCATAACATATATCAGAACGTGTGCACATCATTGCATACATCAAACTATTGACAGCACTGGCATAAGGTACTCTGGACATTTTCTCCTTTTCTTCTAGAGTTTTGGGATATATATCACTACTTAGGCTCAAACTTTTATCAACAAGGGTGTCCATTGGTTTGATATCTTGCATGTGATAACGCTCTAACATCTTTTTGATGTAAGTCTCTTGAGTTAAACCCAAAAGCCATTTAGCGCGATCCCTTATGATTTTCACACCAAGAACATAATTGGCATCACCCATGTCTTTCATTTCAAAGTTTGATAAGAACCACTTTTTAGTAGTATCAATCATCTCTTTGTTATTTCCAGCTGTTAAGATGTCATCAACATATAAGGATAATATTATAAAACTATTGTTAGAACGTTTTAAATACACGCAATGATCTTCTTCCATCATTATAAAACCATCCTTAAGGATAGCTTGATGAAACTTGACGTTCCATTGTCTAGAGGCTTGCTTAAGACCATATATGGATCTTTTAAGCTTGCAAACTTTGCGCTCTTATCCTTTAGTCTCGAATCCTAAAGGTTGATCCATATAGATCTCTTTATTTTGTTCTCCATTGAGAAACACAGTTCTAACATCCATTTGGTATAACTTCTAAGTCCATATATACGACTATATATAAAATGAGAAGAACTGGAGTATCCTCACAACTGGTGAGAATGTATCTTCATAATTAATTCCCTCTTCTTGAGTGTAGTCTTTCGCTACTAATCGAGCCTTATAATGTTTTATTGACCCATACATCTTAAGTTTAATTTTAAGAACCCATTTATTTTCAATGGATCTTTGTCCTGACAGTAAATTAACCAAGTCCCAGACTTGATTAGTTTTTATTGACTCCATTTCTTTTTTCATAGTTGTAATCTAGTCTTTTTCTTTAGGATCAGATAAAGCATGACTGAATATTTTAGGCCTTACATCATCTTATTGAGCAATCATGAACGCTTCCCCCTTAATCTCAAATCGACAATGAGGAATGGGTTCACGAATGCTTCTACGATGTTGAGATTGCTCATGATCTTGCTCTATGAGAGTAGGAATTAACAAAATATCATTCCCATTGTTTCTAGAAGGATTAAAAGTTTTTTTTTAAGTCCTCTACTGAATGGCTTGTTGCACCATAATCTAGATTTTCCATTTCATATAATTGAAAATATTTATTAACCTCACCTATCGTTGAAAAAACCTTTTCTGAGAATACAACATCATGCGATTCAATCTATGTCACTCTTCCATCAGCTTTTTCACCAATAAATATAAATCCTTTGGAATGTTCAGAATATTGTATAAAGATACACTTCTTCCCCTTAGGACCAAGTTTCTCATATTCATGAGAAGGATTGTGAATATAAGTTGCACACCCCAATGGACGCAAATGACCTAGATTAGGTTTGATGTCAATACATAATTCATACGGGGTGGATGAGACAGATTTAGAGGGCACATAATTAAGTATATAAGCAACAGTTAACAATGCATCTCTCCAAAAGGAAATTGGCAAGTTAGCTTACGTCATCATTGACCTAACAATATCAAATAGGGTTCTATTTCTCCCTTCTACTACACCATTTTGTTATGGAGTAAGAAGAACAGTTAGTTGTCGAGCTATACCCTTTTCATCACAAAAATTTAAATTGTTCAGATAGGTATTCACATCCTTGATCAGTTCTTAAAGTCTTGATCTTGGTGCTTAGTTTATTCTCCACCAGATTGGTGTATCGAATGAAGCAATCCAATGCTTTAGACTTATGTGAGATTAAATAAACATGACCAAACCGTGTGAAATCATCTATAAATGTGATGAAATAATTTCCTCATTATCTTGCCCTCACATTCATTGGGCCATAAATGTTTGAATGAATAAGCTGCAATGGACTACTAGCTCTTTTAGCTTTGCCAAATGGTAATCTAGTTGTTTTTCCAGTAAGGCAATACTCATAAATGGGCAATTCCTTTTTGGCAAGTGATCCTAAAAGACCAGCTCTTGTCAATCTATGTAATCGATCTTGTCCAATGTATCCTAATCTAGCATGTCAAGTTATGATAACACTATCATTTGTAATACTGGAATTTTGAACAACATAAATTGAAGCATCATCATTAATAGATACATTAACGATGTCTAACACCATAAAACCATTTAATACAAAACCAGAACCATAAAAAATATTATCCAGATATATTTTTACACAACAACCAATAAACGCAATATTAAATCCCAATAGGAGTAAAGCAAGAACAGACACAAGATTTCGTTGAACTTTTGTAGCATAGAGTACATCATGAAGATAAAGTGTGTGATCGCCCGCAAATCCAGTTTGCAGGTACTAATCCCAAGCACAGCAGTGGAAGCATTATTCCTCATGTATATGTATCTACTTCCCTTTGGGATTCAACAAAATTCCATAAAGGTTGTCTGATCCCTTACTATGTGGTCGGTTGCTCCTAAGTCTTTGGCTCAGTGCAATCACGAGCAAAGTAACCAGATTTACCACAATTAAAACAATTCATATTCTTGCCTTTCTTACCGCCACATTTCTCATGCTTGCACTTATGTCCACTACTACTTGCTTCTATTCCCCTTCCTCTCTTGCCATATTTGAGACCCTTAGTCTTACCCTTTTTATATTTAGAGTTATATGCTCCACGTATTTTAGTCTTAGATATAAAAGCCTCGTTTATAGGCTTCTCATCATGAAATCGGTCTTCTTAAAGCTCAGGTGTTTCCTTGCTCAGGTTCAATGATCGATTGTGTGATTGTTTTCAGCACTTCTTGCTCTTCCAGGAGATACTCAATTTTACAATATCAAACATCATAATTCTTTCACTTAGTTTATCTCCATGGTTTAAATCAACAATAATACTCTTAGATGCAATCATATTAAACATTATTGACACCAATTACAAGTATTAGTATCTAGTACAATTTAAATGACATTGATTGCCACTCCATTCTAAATTAAACAAATAATAATCTAACACATACAATAGAAATGAAAAGAATGTTAAACACTTAATCAATTTCTATTTGTATGGTCTAATTATTATTGAAAATTTAAATGAGTGTAAAATTATAGTTATTAGTTTTAACTAACAACTCTCACTGATCAAGTTGCAAATATTTTCATATACATGCATATAATGTAATTAAAACTTAAATTACATAAAATATGCACTTCAAAATAAACAAGCAATTATCTTAACAAAAAAAATACTGAGATAAAAAAAATTAAGAATAATAAATTTTAGAATTATTTTAAATTGCAGATACATAATTAGAGTATCCAATTACGTCATCTCCTCCAAATTCATTCTAGTCAAACCATGGAATGATTTTAGCAGCAGCATCCAAACGACCTGCGCTTCTTCCAGTGCATCATATACCATTTTCGGTATACTAACGTTCCCTCTCAAGCAACATTTCATCAGCGAGATTGTTGAAATCTAAGGATTCCATTCTGCATTCCAACGATAGTCGCACCGACATCCATTCCTCGGGCAGAGAATTGAGAACGATTAACATTTGATGTTTCATATAGAACTCATAAACACCACTTATAACTAGTCTACTCATCCAATGATACATATAATTAATGTGCTCTTGAGTCTTGTGAACATGATTAATGGTTTAACCCAATAACCAACACATTGCTTTCAAGCTTTGTAGCCATGCTCAGTCCTGAATGTTTAACTAAGCCTTTAACCAAGGCTTACAACTCCTTCAACTACTTTCTAAGTGCGACAGTTATTTATGAGTTTTATGGTCTGCCCCTAAGCCTCTTGTATTAAAATAGAATATGGATAGACCTTCTCTTGGCAAACCAAGTCCAATAAGTATTGATGGTGTTCTTCATGTTCATAAAGGAATGGTGTTAGGGTTTTTCTCAAACCCTGTTGGGACTAAAGACTCCAATAAAGCTGAACTGTTAGCTGTAGTTAAAGCCCTTGAATTATCTTCATTAAGAAATGATAAGATTGGAAGGAAAATTATAGTAGAATATGACTCTTCTAATGTGGTCAATTGGATGCATAAGACTTATATTAGGCCATGGTACTATTATGAACTCTTCATCCTAGCTACTTGTTTCTCTTCTCTTATGGGTTCTGTATTATTCACTCACACTCTGCGTGAAATTAATCATATGGCAAATAGTCTTGTGAAACAAAGGGGTCCATAGGAATTATGAATTTATGGCATGGCTATGATTTTTCCGCAAAAAGTTATGTGAATTATTGCTCAAAATCTGACATAAGGATACCTATCTCTACACGTATTGTTTTGCTGCGGATGAGTTTCAGTGTTTATGGCCCTTAGTATTAGGAGTTTCTATTCTTGGTTCACTGACACGACCAAAAGATTGATGTCTTCTCCCAAGTGTAGGAGTGTCGAAGTAATAAATAACCCGGCAAGACTAGGGTCGAACCACAAGGAGGTTAACTTTATAAACTACAAGTAAAGAAATAGACAATAACAGAAAAGGAGTTGAAGAGAGCTTTAAGATGTGATATTGATGTAAGGATTTAAACAAATATAAAATAATTGTCAAGGTTAGAGGATCCACTAATGGTATTTCAAACAAGTATAGTATAAACTCTTTTTATTACTGAACTGGAAACCACACATAAAGGAGGTTCCAATCGGATTATGAATTGTTAACATGATTACATTAGTTATCTTATTCGAATAATGGTAATACTTATAAATGTTGTCAGGTATTCATGATTATAACTTATGTTAACAACAAATCAAGTTCCTTTCATAGCACAGGTGTCGGTTATACCATACGGTTGGGCTATGAAAGTGCCAAGTATTTGTTGTACCAAGGGTTATACAACATAAATCTAGATTAACCATTTAACAAGCAAAGTATTAAAAGTGAATAAGATAACAAATACAAAACATGTTAGTATCAAACATTAAAGTCCATGTTGAGTTTACACTATACTTATTCTTACACCATTAGTGTAACCTTTTCACCTTGACATAATAAACTTAACTAAACATAATGAAGAAGAGAAACATAAATAAACAAGAGGAGAACATGATTATATAAGTATAGTAAAGGAAATGAAAGGCATAAATAAGAGATTAATGAAAGCAAAACTTAAGCATTACAAAAATATAAAGAAAGAGAGCAAGAACATGATCTTGATCTGAAAACCAAGATGTCTAAATGCATGGCAAATGCCTCCTTTTATAGGCTAAAATTCGAAACTATTGATTTGATGACTAATTGTTGAGTGGGTGGCCACCTCTTGACTTGGTAACACTCCTTATCTTCTTGTCTGCAGAAAACATCATTGCTAACATGAGAATTTGAATAGATAGTCCCTATGAAAGTTCTGGGCAATTGTCTCAGCTTTCCAACAAAATAAGAATCGGTGAATTTGGACTTCTAGAACTCGAGATATGGGCTAAACATTGAACAGTGTATGGGCTGCAGAACAGATTCTAACTTCTCCGTTGTTGCTACCATTTGAACTCGAAAATGACACTTTTAAATCTTGGACTCCTCATGAAAGTTTTTGGCCTATGTCTTAGCTTTCCATACATATAAACCAGACCTAAATCCAAGTTCTACAACTCTAGTTATGATCCAATAACCGAATGGTGTTCCAGTTTGGACTGAACCAGCATCTCTTTTTTAAGCTTAGCCCCCTCTTTGTCTTCTCAATTTCAGTAGTTAAACTCATCAATCAATCCTTTGATTTATATGATAGGCCTATATTTAAGATGAACATTTACCATAAATTAAAGGTATCTTATATTATTAGACATATTATTATAAAACATGTTGTAGTTAAGGAGTTATTGATACTTTAAGTGCAAAATGATGATATAAAACCTTGATAAAAATGCACTTTTAAGTACTAATCACACCCCCCCCCCCCAACCAGCTTATTACTAGTCCCTAGTAATCAAAGAGTTGAAATAGAAAAACAATTTGCAAGTTCCACAAAGCAAGGCATTCATCATTCAACTTCTATTAATCTACCCAAATAAACAAACTCTTATTAGATTTATTTATCTGCTTCATACTTCTTAAACAAGATATTAATAAACCTTTTTTTTTTTGCTCAATATATCAACACATAGTTATGGGGCTTTTCTTGGAGGAAAACAAAATTTTGTTCTAATGTTTAAGGTTAACTTCCTTGGGTTGGGATTATTATCTTTTTTTCTTCTTCTTCTTTTTCTCTTCTTTTTTAATACATATACATATAACTTAAAACACAATGCATCTTTAACCCATGTAACGAGCTTTCGGCTAATGACTCCTAGATCAGTTGGTCTTAGGGCATTAGGTGTTGAGACACCCCTACGAGCTTAGTAACTCGGGTTGCAGATACTAATACGTAGATAGTGCAATGTTTGATTCCCTTAAGCTTTTCTCTTTAACCCATGTAACAAGCTTTGGGCCAATAGCTCCCAAGTCAGTTGACTTTAGGGTATTAGGTGTTAAAACACCCCTTCGGGCTTAATTGTTTAGGTTAGGGAGGCTACAAAACCAAACTTATCTATGTTTTTATCAACACCAATATTATCATTTTTATTTTTATTGCAAATTATATACTATCCCTTTCCCTTAGTTGTTACCTTTAACAAAAGAACATAAATAATGTAATAATTCAATGTGCAACCCACAATCATATGTTAATGTGTGTGTGTGAAAATGAAGGTTTAAGAATACTTGTTAAATGAGTATATGAGCAAAATCAAGTGATAACAATGCGAGAGTTTGTAAACCTGAATATTTCAAGAGAAGTATGTGATAAACCTTGTTATGAATATTGCAAATAACCATTGGAAAATGTTTACTAAGATGCGTCTCAAGAGTCAATAAAATTCTCCTTTACTCTGTCATCCTAGTAATAACAGTTTTGTCAAATGGTTTTATTAAAAACAGTTAGTTAGTTAGTTTTTTTTATGTCAACCACTACCCTCTCCCCCCAACCAAAACGAAACATTGTCCTCAATGTCCTAAGGTAGAAAGATAGAGTATAGAAGACATCACCTGAAACAGCGAACACTGACAAACCTGAAACACACTTAAAAAAATATAAGAAACAACAAAACAAAATAATAAAACCAAAAGACACAAAGTTTTTACAAACTAAGGCTTAAATCGTAATTATGATTGTGGCTCACATCTTCCCTTCGTTTTACGTCCAAGAACGGCTTAAACGCCCTCTATGGCTCGGGGATAGGCTTCCCATCCAGTTTTCTTAAAAACTAGCAAACAGGATCTTTTTTAGTCAGATTTCCAAGACCAAGTCGATCATGTTCTTTATGAAAATGGGGCCATAAATCATGAATTGCACGATGCACATCTCCACTAGGATGCGTCTAAAGAGTTACAAGAAGATTATATAAAGACTCCTTACTCAGGCCATCCTTAATGAATTGTATTTTATCTTCACGGTTTATGGATACCATTTCTAAAGAACAACATTGTGCATTACAAGTGCATCTGGCAAATCGATGACAGACTTTCAGTCGTTTTGCACGATGTTTCTTTGCAAAAGTGCTTTTACCTGTCCCAGACATGTATGAAATGAAAGAATTGGAGGACTCACCTGATAATCAGACCTTTGCTTCAATTAGCCAGCGAATATCTTCAGGAATTCCATGATTCATTAACAACCTCAATCTTGCACACCTAGCACGGAAAATTTTTGCAATCGCATTTGGAGACAAAGCGGGAAAATATTTTTTTAATTTTTCAAGAGTGGTGTTCATTTTCAAATGAGAATTGGAGAAGAGATGCAAAGAAAGGAGAAAGAGCAAAGAATTGCACAAATATATACACAGATATCAGTTATTATGGGAAACTGAAAGAACTGATTTAAGAGTCACGGAGTACCGTTATCTGTCATTTGACCGGGGCGAGAGAGACTAGCAAAATAAAAGTCACACCAAAAAGAAACAATGTGAGAAAAAAAATCAATCTTTATATACAGGATCACTCAATTCAATAGAGTTATTTTCAATTGAAAAATTGTCAAAGTAAACTTTCAAACGATGCCCATTTACCTTGAAAACATTGTCATTCTTTGGATTCTCGATATCATAAGCCCCATATGGATACATATGTTTCACAATAAAAGGATCGCTTCATCTTGATCTTAGTTTTCCAGGAAATAAATGGAGTCGAGAATTATAAAGCAAGACTTTTTGACCAACATTGAATGTTTTTCTCAATATTTTCTTCTCATGAAACTCTTTGATTCTTGCTTTATGAATTCTTGAATTTTCATATGCATCATTTCTTATTTCCTCAAGCTCATCTATTTGTAATTTTCGCAGCTGACTAGCATCATCAAGGTTTGAATTAAAAGCTTTAATAGCCCAAAAAGCTTTATGTTCAAGTTCCACAGGCAAGTGACAAGGTTTTCCATAGACTAATCTATAAGGTGACATACCTAATGATGTTTTATAAGCAGTTCGATAGGCCCAAAGTGCATCATTAAGTCTTAAAGACCAATCTTTCCTATTAGGGTTCACTGTTTTCTCCAAGATTTGTTTGATCTCCCTATTAGCAAGTTCTACTTGTCCACTTGTCTGAGGGTGATAAGGGTGGCAACTTTGTGTGTAATTCCATATTTCTTCATTAAAGACTCAAATGACTTGTTGCAGAAATGTGTTCCACCATCACTTATCATGGCTCAAGGGATTCCAAATCGACTCAAAATATTTTCTTTCAAAAACTTTATCATTGTTTTAGTGATCATTGTTTCGACTTGGAATTGCCTCTATCAATTTTAAAACATAATCTACTGCGACTAATATATACAAGAAACCAAATGATGGAGGAAATGGACCCATGAAATCTATACCCCAACAGTCAAAGATCTCAATGACAAGAATAGGATTTAAAGGCATCATGTGACGTTTTGAAATAGATCCCAACTTTTGACAATTTTCATAAGTCTTGTAGAATGCATGTGAGTCCTTGAACATTTTGGGCCAGTAAAATCCACTTTGTAAGATTTTTGCAGTTGTCTTTCTTTATAAGAAATGACTCCCCATATGCCTTAGAATGACAAAATTTAATGACACTACTTACCTCATTGTTAGGAATGCATCTTCGAAATATTTGATCAAGACAATATTTGAATAAATAAGGGTCATCCCAATAAAAGTTCTTCACTTCGTTCAAAAACTTTCTTTTGTCTTGGGTACTCCAATGACCTGGCAAATCTCCTGAAGAAAGACAATTGACAAAATTAGCAAACCAAGGCATTGGACTAAAAGAAAGTAAAGATTCGTCAGGAAAGTAATCATCGATTGGTGGGATGTCAGATATCGAATCTATTGTCATTTTTGACAAATGATCTGCAACAACATTGTCAGTTCATTTCTTGTCCTTCATTTCTTCATGAGAATAAATCATTTGCAATTCTTTAGATTCATCAAACTCAATTTTACTAAAGGTAGATTCAAATTGATCATAAACTAATTCTTCAATAAGATCTACTTCCTTTAAATCATTATCATCTCCAGGTTGCTTGCAAATGTTGAAAATATTCATCTCCAATGTCATGTTTCCAAAAGATAACTTCATCACTCCATTCCTATAATTAATCAATGCATTAGAAGTTGCAAGAAATGGACGTCCTAAAATAACAGGAAATGAATTACATGCTTCAACAGGTTGTGTATCCAAGACAATAAAATCCACAGGGTAAATGAATTTATCAACTTGTACTAACACATCCTCAACTATTCCTCTAGGCACTTTTACAGATCTATCAGCAAGTAAAAGAGTTACAGCAGTTGGTTTTAACTCACCTAGATTGAGATTCTGAAAGACTGAATATAGAAGTAAATTCACACTAGCTCCAAGATCAAGTAAAGCTCTTTCAATTTTATGTTCTCAAATAAAGCAAAAAATTATAGGACAGCCAAGGTCTTTATATTCAAAACATTATTGTTCTAAAGAATGATACTTACTTGTTCGGCTAAAAAGACTTTCTTTTTCACATTCAGTTTTCTCTTCACGGTGCACAAGTCTTTCAAAAATTTAACATAAGAAGGTACATGTTTAATAGCATCCAATAAAGGTATATTGATCCTTACCTGTTTGAAAGTTTCAAAGATTTCAAAATTATGATTGACTTTCCTTTGTTTGGTCATGGCATGAGGAAATGGAAGTGCTGGCGGGGAATCAGTCTTTTCTTTGCAATGTTCAGATTCAACCCCTTCCTTACCCTTAGAGATTAACTCATCATCTTTCTCACAAGGTTCAAGAATGGGTTTTTCAATAACCTTACCACTGTGAAGAGTGATGACTGATTTGACTTGATCCATATGTTGGCTTCCAGAGCTACTTGCATTTGCATTGTATTGCCCCTTTGGATTTTGTTGTGGCCGAGATGGAAACTTACCTTTCTCTTGAAAACTGAGAGCAGATGTGAATTTTGCAAGAGTATCTTTAAAATCTGTCATGCTTTGAGCAAGTTGAGTGTTGATTGTCTCTTGCTTTTCAATGAATGCATGTAATGTTTCCTCAAGATTTATTCTAGGAGGTGGAGCATAAGGAGGTGCATATCCATGAGAATTTTGAAAATTATGGTGTGCTTGAAACAGTGGCTGTGAAGTTTATGCATTATTGTTATCACTCTTCCAACTGAAATTTAGGTGATTTCTCTAACCAAGGTTGTATGTTTACGAGCATTGGTTATGATTGGGCCTTTGGAAACTATTTAAAGCATGGGCTTGTTCATGGAGGCATTCCTTAAAAGAAGGCAAAGTTGGACAATCATTTGTTGAATGTTCATTGGTTTCACAGATTTGACACACAATGTCTTGAACAGATTTTAATTGACCATTCTTTTTCAATTATAGTGCCTTGACTTTTCTAGCTAAAGATGCAAACTTGGCTTGGAGGTCATGATCTTCCCTAAGGTTGTACATTCCTCCACTAGATGTATGAGGTTGAGTTTTACTTGGTGCCTCATAAGTGCCTATAGTGTCCTATTTTTAAGCATTTTTAGCTAGCAACTCTAGGTACTACATTGCTTCATTAGGGTCTTTATCTTCAAAAGTTTCATTGCACGTCAATTCCATCATTTGTCTATCTTTAGGTGTTAACCCTTCATAAAAATATGAAACCAATCTTCTTGTTTCAAACCATGATGAGGGCAAAGTATTAAGCAAGTCTCGATACCTATCCCAACATTGATAAAATGTTTCTCCTGGTTTTTGAGTGAAAGTGGTGATTTGTCTTTTGAAAGAGTTTGTTCTATCATAAGGGAAAAACTTCTTTAAAAATTGTTGTTGCATTTCATCCCGAGCACGAATGGATCCTGGTCTCAAATTTTGTAGCCATGTTTTGGCTTTATCTTTTAATGAAAAAGGAAAAAGCTTTAATCTGATGGTGTTCATGCTACAATTTAAGTCATTATAGGTGTTACAGACCTCCTCAAATTCTCTTAGATGCAAGTATGGATTTTCTACATCTAAGTCATGGAAAGAAGGTAAAAGTTGAATAATGTCTGGCTTAAAATTAAAATGAGAAGCATCAGGGGGGGAAACTATGCATGATGGTGCACTTGTCCTTGTAAGATTCATGTGGTCTCTAAGTGTTCTAACTCGATTATTCTCATTATTCTCATTATGAAGCGACTGGTTATCTTTTTCGGCCATATTTTCTGAAAATGATGAGGATACCTTACAAAGTCTACCACTTAATGTACGTGACCAAACTCTCATGCACGTGTAGGAAGAAAAGAAAAGAAAAAGAAAAGAAACAAAAGTTAGATAAAATGAAAAGTGAAAAGTGAAAAGAGAAAATAAAATAAATATTATAATTTATACAAGAATTTACCTCCCCGGCAATGGCGCTAAAAACTTGACACAATCAAAAGATTGATGTCTTGACTTGGTAACACTCCTTATCTTCTTGTCTGCAGAAAACGTCATTGCTAACATGAGAATTTGAATAGATAGTCCCCATGAAAGTTCTGGGCAATTATCTCAGCTTTCCAACAAAATAAGAATCGGTGCATTTGGACTTCTAGAACTCGAGATATGGGCTAAACATTGAACAGTGTCTGGGCTGCAGAACAGATTCTGACTTCTCCGTTGTTGCTACCATTTGAACTCGAAAATGGCACTTTTAAATCTTGGACTCCTCGTGAAAGTTTTAGGCCTATGTCTTAGCTTTCCATACATATAAACCAGACCTAAATCCAAGTTCTACAACTCCAGTTATGATCCAATAACCGAATGGTGTTCCAGTTTGGACTGAACCATCATCTATTTTTTAAGCTTAGCCCTCTCTTTGTTTTCTCAATTTCAGTAGTTAAACTCATCAATCAATCCTTTGATTTATGTGATAGACCTACATTTAAGATGAACATTTACCATAAATTAAAGGTATCTTATATTATTAGACATGTTATTATAAAACATGCTCTAGTTAAGGAGTTATTGATACTTGAAATGCAAAATGATGATATAAAACCTTGATAAAAAGGCACTTGATATGAAGGAATGCGAGCTTATTGTTTCAAACACTGGTTTTGGCATATTCAATTAGTTTTAGAATAACACTAGCTGTTTGGCCTGCGCTACGCTGCGGGTCAATTTTTTTTAAATTAAAAAAAAAACTAAAATCTAAAAGTTTTAGGTCTTTCTGCAAAACTATACCCAAGAGTCTTGGGTCTGACTGCAACGCTTGACCTAAGAGTAATATTTATAATATTAATAATAATATTAAACTTGCATGACTCAAGTTTAAGTGAGTTTGGCTGCAACACCAGACCCAAGAGCCTTAAAATATGATAACAAAATAGAAAAAAATGTAATATTACATAATGAAATTAAACAAAAAAAAAGATTAATTGAAAAGAAAAAAAATAACAAAGCAAAGCACTATTCCAATGAATAGTGCTTTGCAAGGAGGGGCACAACAAAATCCCCTCATGAGATCATAATAATCTAATAAAAAGTAAACAAAATAAATCATAAAGTTTAATTCTTAATCAAATCGATATTAAAAGATAAAATTAGAAGAAAAAACACTACTTAAGAAAAAGAAAAAAAATTGAATCAACTGGTTTAACCCGCCAAATCAGGTTAACCCGTTAAACTTGGGATCTATGTCATGAGAGTGTGATAACTAAATAGAAAAAAAATTAATATTAACAAACTCAATTAAATAAAAAAAATATTAAATAAAAAAATCAAATAAAAAAGCAACAAAAAAAAACCTATAATTAAAAGGTATCTACCTTTCACTATGGATTTACACAGTGCAATCCACAGTGAAAGGTTGATCTCTTTTGGTTACTGTTACAATATTAAAAGATGAAATTGAAAGAAAAAACACTAATAAAGAAAAAGAAAAAAATCTGAATCAACTAGGTTAACCCGTCAAATCAGGTTAACCCATCAAACTTGAGATTCATGTCATGAGAGTACGATAACTAAATAGAAACAAATTTAATATTAATGAGCTAAATTTAACAAAAAAAATAATTAAAAACAAAAAAAACTATAGGAAGAAAAAAACTAATGAAGAAAAAGAAAAACAAATCTGAATTAACTGGGCTAACCCGTCAAACCTGAGATCCTTGTCATGAAAGTCTTATAGGTAAATAGAAAAAAATTTAATATTAACAAAGCAAATTAAAAAGGAAAAAATTAATTAAAAAGGAAAAAAACAAACAAAAGGCATCAGCCTTTTCACTGTCGACTGCACAGTGCAGTTCACAGTCAAAGGCATAAAAACGGCAAAAAAGCAAAAAGAAAAAAAAACAAAAAACTAAAGGCATTAGCCGATAACTAAATAGAAAAAACCTTAATATTAATGAACTAAATTAAACAAAAAAAATATTAATTAAAAAGAAAAAAAACTATAAGAAGAAAAAAACTAATGAAGAAAAAGAAAAAAAAATTGAATTAATTGGGTTAACCCGTCAAACCAGGGATCCGTGTCATGAAAATCTGATAACTAAATAGAAAAAAATTTAATATTAACAAACTAAATTAAGAAAAATAATTAAAAAGAAAAAAAAAAGTATCAACCTTTTCACCGTGGACTGCACTGTGCAGTCCACAGTGAAAGACATAAAAAGAAAAAAAACAAAAAAAAAACTAAAGGCATCAGTCTTTTTACTATGGACTGCATACAATATTAAAAGATGAAATTGGAAGGAAAAAAAAACTAATAAAGAAAAAAACTAATAAAGAAAAAGAAAAAAATATGAATCAACTAGGTTAACCCGTCAAATCATGTTAACTCGTCAAACCTGAAATTCATGTCATGAAAGTGTGATAACTAAATAGAAAAAAGATTTAATATTAATGAACTAAATTAAAAAAAAAAAAGATTAATCAAGAAGGAAAAATAAAGAGAAAAAAACTTGCAGGAAGAAAAAAACTAATGAAGAAAAAAAATCTGAATCAATTGGGCCAGGTTAACCCGTCAAACCTGGGATCCGTGTCATGAAAGTCTGATAATTAAATAGAAAAAATTTAATATTAAGAAACTAAACTAAAAAAAAATTAATTAAAAAACAAAAAAAGAAAGAAAAAAGTCAAAAAAAAAACTAAAGGCATCAGCTTTTTCACTGTGGACTACATTGTGCAGTCCACAGTAAAAGGCTTAAAAAGAAAAAAAAACAAAGGCATACGCCACGGGTTAATTTTTTTTTTTCTTGCATAAAAAATATCAGAAAATGCTAAGATCTAATAGTGTTAGGTCTTTCTGCAAAGATATACCCAAGAGCCTTGGACCTAGCTGCAACGCTTGACCCAAAAGTAATATTCATAATATTAATAATAATATTAAACTTACATTACTCAAGTTTAAGTGAGCCTGGTTGCAACATCAAACCCAAGAGCCTTGGATGTGGGTCTGGCTGCAAGGTCTTGTCATAAAAGTGTGATAATTAAATAGATTACTTAAAAAGAAAAAAAATAAAGAAAAAAAAACCTACACAAAGAAAAAAACTAATGAAGAAAAGGAAAAAAATTTGAATTAATTAGGTTAACCCTTCAAACCAGTTAATCCGTCAAACCTGGGATTCGCGTCCTGAAAATTTGATAACTAAATAGAAAAAAAATAATTGACGGGTTAACCTAAAATTAACTAGGTTAATCCGTCAAACCACGTTAACCCGTCAAACCCGGGATACGTGTCATGAAAGTTTGATAACTAAATAGAAAGAAATTTAACATTAACAAACTAAACTAAACGAAAAAATTAATTAAAAAGAAAAAAAGCAAAAATAAAATTCCTTGTTAGCTCGTCAAACCAGGTTAATCCATTAAACCCGGGATCCGTGTCATGAAAGTCTGATAACTAAATAAAAAAAATTAACATTAACAAACTAAATTAAACAAAAAAAATTCATTAGAAGAAAAGGAAACAAAAAAAAAAGCAAAAAAAAAACCCAAAAGGCATAAAAAACAGGAAAAAAAAAACAGCTCAGCCTTTGCATTGTGGATTGCACTATGTATTCCATGATAAAAAACTGAGCCGTTTTAGTTATAATTAATTAATTAATATATATATATATATATATATATATATATATATATATATATATATATATCAGTTTGTCTACTTTTCAAGTAGTATCATCTTGTAGTTTTATTTGACTTTTGGTTGCATGATAACTAAGAGGCATCTTCTTCTGGTTTTATGTTTCGGTGGAATCTCAGGCTTCTTCTGCTATAATCCATGTTCTCTTGTAACTTTGGTTTCCATTTTCTCCATGATCGTGGCGTTTTATTGTTTTTAATGACTTTCTGCTTCCAAGGTCAGCTTTACAAATCAGTATCTATTTGTGTTGTTTTAATAAAAGGTACCCAATAAGTGAATTACTGCAATTTATCCCTAGTCTTCAAGCATTTAAAAAAAAAAAAGCATTCTTGTAATAAGATTTCATTATGATTTATCAATAATATCATTAAAGATATCATAACCTAATTTTGGATTTTCCTCAAAATTATCATTTTTTAAAAAAAATAAAAAGCAACAAAAAATAAAAATAAAAAAGACTGGCAACTTGACAAGAGTAACTTGAGAAGAGTTTTAATGCATGGAGAAACCAAGCTAGAGTTTTGAACAAAATTGGAAGCTCAGATGTACTCACTTATACCCAAGACTAAAGGACAATGCATATTCATAGCCAAATTAAATGATTATTGAATAAATATACATAACAATTAAGTCTGGGTATTTAATTAGACTTTTAATAGGCTAATTTGATTTAATCATGAGCCAATTAAAAGATTAATTAAGTTTAAGAATTAATTTGAGTCAAATTAAAAGAGTTAATAAAGTTCAAGGACTTATTTAGACTTTTAATGGATCAAATTAATTTTATTAGGGACATAATTGGTGAAACATTAAGTTTGGAAGTCTAATTTAAGCTTAATTGAAAAAATTAAAATTTTAGAGGACCAAGTTTAATTTTTACAAGCTCAATCGAGCTAAATCAATGATAAAATTGTAAGAAAATCAAAGTTTTGAGATCAATTAGCCATTAAATTAAAGAATTTCAAAAAAAAACCACTTTATAAAAAGCACATAAATTTAAGGGTCCAATTGAAAAAGACAATGGTGAAATTGCAAAGAATCAAAAAGATTATAGCTGATTAGGGGTCTCATTACAAAGTTCCAAAGATTTAGAGATCAAATTTAAAAATACTATAATTTCACTATTCATCATCTTCTTCCAAGAGAAAAGGATGTTCAAGTATCCACATTTCAATTCTAATTTCTTCCTCATTCTTTTACCATACCACACAAATCTTATGTCAACCTGCATTCCAGTATTTATACGTTAATCTAAACCAAAATTTAAACTCTAATGGCATCAAAAACACCTTTAGAATCTTTTTCAAAAACACTACCCAACACTTTTCTGCCAACAAAAAAAAAATGTACAGCATTTTTCATCGAAATTTAGGTGGAGAATTCAGAAATAGACGTCCAGAATTTATTTGTGTATTTTTCATGTTTATATCAGAGTGAATTTACTTCTATCCATTATTGATTCATAGAATCTAATAAAAATTCTGAAGGTGATTAAGAAAATGGCTTTGATCACTCTGAGTCCCCACATGCCAGTTTGACGCGGCGGAGTAAAGCTAAAAAAAAATAAAACCATCATCGTCTAGATCTAATTTGAAAACCTTCTCGGCTGGTTATGACTCCTTTTGTTTCTGCTGGTTGATGGCCCAAATGTCTTTAACTTGCTTCTCTAGAATCTGAAGTATTTCCTTGTTGCCTACGCTGCATGGAGGTGGGGAACGAATTGTCAAAAACAGTGAGTGCCTTGCCTTCGAACATTTCATACTTCAATTTAGTTGCGTCAACTGTGTTCCAGCATTCTGTTGCATACTTTTGGCTTCTGGGATGTTATCATATGTTGTGTTCTGATATCAATGAAACTGACATATATGAGAAAATATTTTCTGGAAAGAAGATAACAAAGAAAATTTTAGTGGAAAGACAAAGTTGCCAACTATAAACGATGCTGCTGGAAAAGTTGAAAAAGAGAAATCGATCTCCAGCATATATATTGAGCACAGAAAATGGGAGTTCAAGCAAATCTCATTTCTTGCAACTTGAAATCTGCTTTAAAGTTTAGGATAAAACTGGTCAGAACGTGTGCATGCGTTGGTCTGAGTGTTGGGGAGCGTGGTGGGAAAGCTAGCTGAAGATCCCTCCAAAAGGCTTCTAAAACCCATAATTTGGTGTTATCATAGGCTCTCAGAAAGTCCAAGGTTAGCTGAAAAACTATTCCCTATAAAATATTTGCGTGCACTTGCTAGTTCAGAATCATTTATGAGTTGATTTCTTCCAAATGCAGGTCATGCTACGGGTTAAGATGTTGTCTTCCTATGATTTAAGTGATGCTACCTTCATTGACATGTTTCGCGTATGCTTCAAGACTTGACTGACTTTCGTGATTGATTGTGTTCCATAGTGACTTGGACGTGTATGTCATCTGCTTCCCAAGGTTAATCCTTAATTTACAGAGGTGCATGTGCTGCATCTGTCATCCCAACATCCATCTTCTATGCCCATAGAGAGTGCAGTCAAGGCCATTTTCTTCTCTGCGTCGTGATTTTTTGGGTTTTAAGTAAAAATCATGTCTGATAAGATAGGTACAAAAATGTTTTTGTTACACCTGAAATGTCTTGCGGCATGTAGCTCCGAAGCTGTAAATAACATCTGCGAAGTTCAGCCTATCCTGTCTAGTTAGCCGCTCTATATATCCGTAGTTAGCCAGTATCATTCAAGATCTGCAGGAATGTCGTCAGCAGGCCAAAGGCATTTGGTTGGAGGTATAACTAGTTTGAGCATAATTACGTTTGCACAGAGTCTACAAATGACAGTAGCGCAGAGGTAATTTGCACATTCATGTGGATACAATACATGGTGGAATTTCAATCTGTTTCCATATAAGCCATGACAACATTTTCATTAAAATTTTCATCTCTTAGCAGGGCGATCCATCTGCAATGCGACGCCTGCAACAGTTATTTCACAATGTCAGCAGCAGTACCCCTTGATTACCACCGATTGAGCAGCTGATTGGGCCTATAGGCGGAGGATATATCCGGCTAGGCATAGAATGTAGTCGCTGCTGTCCGAGGAAACCAGAGAGATATCATACTATACACATTGACAGCCAAAGAAAGAAAGCTTGTTGTATAATTCAGCACTTCGTTGTATGTGATAGAGATGCTCCTTCATAGTTTATAAGCTAAGCTAGTGAATCTTTTATATTAATAGAACAACTATCTGGACAGGATAGAGTGAGCTGTAACAAGAAAAAACACAGCTTACTTGACAAAGTCATTTCTTCAAGAAATTGTAGGATTGATTCTCACAATAATAAAAAAAAAAAGCCGAAAAATTGGCATTTCGCAAACGCCTATCTGTGGTCATTATATAGACAGAATGGAGCTGTCATATAAAATGGCTTCGACCTCTTGAAAAGGAAGATTACTGCAGCTATGGACCATTCAAAACTGGAGAGCACATCAGACAACCAAATTATAGCTTGAGAATTCAAGAGACAACAGCAGGAATTTTAATCTTTTGAAGATGAACTAAATGGTTCTATCTTTTGTGGCACTGATAGATTGCTTTCCAGCATAAATGAGAGATCATGCATCTGCGACATGAGCATCTCTACTTCATCAGCCTTGGATCTCGTATTTTCACCTTTCTTAAGATCTTCAGTGTTCCCATCATCTTGATTCACACTATTAATCCTGAAACATTCAACAGAAAATTCAATAACAGTTGCTTCGTTCAGCAATTATGAACAGAAGATCTAAATAAAACCATAAGAAGAAAGAAGTTGGTCGCAAGATGGAGCCAGTATCATCTAAGCTGAAGATTTTCAAGTTAGGGTAATACTATACTACCAAAAGGAAAACTACTTCAAGCAGCCAGGGGAGTCCAGACTAGTCTCTAAACAACAGGAACTTCAACATAATATTCCTCATGTAGAAACACCATGTACACATCTAGGTAATTTACCTTGAACCCAACCTTTAGCAAAATCATTTGCTTTTCACATAACTTCTTCACTCTATAGGCATGCTTCTCTCCCTTACCACGAGGACCACAAACACAGTTCTCATTTGATCAGTAGAAATGCTAACCATATTAGAAATGACAAGAAGGGAGTGGAACACTGCTGATAAAAAAGTGCTAAGAAGTCTGCCTTCTTAACCAAACAGTGTATTGTATGCCAACAGTCTCACCCCCAAATATACTTGGAATGAGGAAATCACTCTATAGGTATGCTTCTCTCCCTTACCACGAGGACCACAATCACAGTTCTTGTTTGATCAGTAGAAATGCAAACCATATTAGAAATGACAAGAAGGGAGAGGAGCACCACAGATAAAAGAAAGTGCTAAGAAGTCTGCCTTCTTAACAAAACACTGTATTGTATGCCAACAGTCTCACCCCATATACACTTTGAATAAGGAAATGAAGACTCATGTCCCTCAGACACTTGTTTTACCTCACAATACCAGAAATAGCTTGATGCAAGCTCCAATCTCCTTGTAAATATACTCTCCATGCATCTAACTCCACCTCAATAGAACATCGCATGACTACTAGTCCAAACCGATTATCTACAACCATGTCTAACTAAACACCTCATTTCAAAAGATTGCCTACTCCTACCCAAGTTCATATCCACAATTATTTTCCTAGAAGCAAAATAGCAACATCACTAAGCATGTTGTGCAGCAACACTCAACCAATCTAACAATAATAATAGAGATTATGGATGAAAGCTTTAAAGTGAATTCCTCAAGAAATCAATTAGTTAACAATTTTCTCTCTAACCAACCTAATCCTAAACGATATCTTCTGTTCAGGGAATATATAGAATAGGATGTTCAGTACTAAATAGGAATAACCTAAACATAGAAAATCCCACTTGGGATCTTTCATACTATAAAGAAAATTAACCTACTGAATAGAATCCCTATTCTTCTTATTTTTCTTTTCTGCCTTCTTTGACTGATACTATAGGTAACCTCTTCATGCATAAAATTTCATATGATATCAATGTGGAAGAAGACATCAGTAATGAGGTAAGACCAAAGGATTGAATTTTCTTTCAAACGAGGGAATGCGTACTCTTCCAAATGTAGATTTCTTTTACACTCTCCAATTATATTATTTCATCAGAAAGAAGATCACAGAAACAATGTGATACAACATGATGAGGAAAACGTAACAAGCCAAAAACAAAATCAATTGCTATACGTCTCTAACTAGGATTCACACACTATTCTCATCAGCCTTCTGATGGCAAAATAGAAAAATAAAACACCAAATCAGAGTTTAAAAAACCCCAACCACTTACAGTCCCACCAACTGAGGTTGGAGCTTTGAAGGGAAAATTTGGAACAGTCCCACCCTACTGAATTTTTGCATTTACTGCCTGTTTTCAAGATTCAGACATAACAGCCTAAGTTTTGGATGCCTTGACAAAAGTTATTAAGGCTCGGATGAGTTGAGTAGAGAGGAAATTGAACATTGTACTTACCTATCTGAAACAGAAGTTTCTGTCTGCATGACATTCACTTCTGAAGAACCATTTTGATTGTTTAATGTTCCTGAAAAGAAATCCGGCTGGGAAAAGCTACCAAAATCAACATCCTGTGAAATACTACTTCCGCCAAACAAGTTTATTTCAGATTCCTGATCCACAGATGGCAAAATGTGATTAGCATCTTGTTCCAAAGAATTGTTTGAAGGCACTTGTGCACTAGTTGAGCCTCTAAAATCATTCCAAGCATCAAATGAATCGTCATTTTCATCAATGGTTTTATTCTCATCTGACTTGCTGGTGGTGGTGGTTTGCCACTGATTGTCTTCAATCCAATCAACATTCATCATAGAAGAATTATTTGTGGTCCCCCTTTTTCCACCACCTTCATCATTTATGTCTAGTTTAAATAGCTCATCCTGGCCAGTTACCCCAGTGCCGGGAATACTCCATAGATCATCCTTAAAAGCACTGGATGCAGAAGAAGTTGCATTCTCATTTGTTTTTCCTTCAAATATGTCTTTAGCAGGACCAAAAACAGAGTCCATATGGGCAGAAAGATCAACCGAGGAAGAACTCACAAAAGGATCCGATGTTTTGGATTCCCGATGTTGGGTTCCAGAACTAGCAGATTGAAACTCAGCCTCCCAACCAGAAGACCAGTCACCACTTACATCTTTGTCAGACCCTCCAATTGTCTCAGAAGGCTGAACATTCTCAAACAAGCTAAGATTTCCATGACCTTGAACTGCATTTCCTCCCGTAGCATCCATATCTTTGTTCAGCGTGAGCTGTTCTTGAGATAAAGCAGGAACAGAGTCTACCTTAGGTTCACCAAAAAAGTTGTTAAGATCAACTCCACCCAAATTCAAAGTACTCAAATTTTGAGCAGGAGTCTTGTCTGTAACGCTAGTTTCTGATCTCTCGGACTCAGAAGGCCATCTTATTTCCAAATCTAAGAGATCAGACAAGGGAAAGTTGTTTTGAGAAGTGCTCTGTCTTCTGTTTAATTCCTTCGCTTCAATAATCGATTCCACAATCTCCTGCAAACAGCAAGCGCACATTTACCAAAAAATTCTTTCTAAAACACAGAAAAGTTTCCTGCTGGCAACACATCCAAAGGAAAGGCCGTAGTATCACTTAAGCTCACAAAAACACTAGCTAAAATTCATCCCCGTAAACCCATGAAGTCTAAACCTTTCTGATTAAGAAAACATCATAAGGTGAGCAATAAAGTAACTGACAAGACAGAAAATAAAATAAAAATCAAGAAAAACAAGGAGAGGACTGACCGATCCATCTAAGTGAAGAGATTGGAGAAACCAACGGGAACCGACAGTAGACATGAACTTGATTGGGTCAGGAGGGATATCCTGATTGTGCTGTCTCCCACAGAAGACACAAATTGTGGAATTTACACCTCTGAGGAGCCTGCCTTTGCAGTTCTTGCATCGAAGGTAAGGTGGAGAGGGGTCAATGTCGGAAATTGAGGAGTCATTGAGGGAGGCCAAATCGGGAAGCCAATCATTTTCTTCTAGGTTGTAAGAAGAGAGACCCGCCTCTTTACGCAGAGACATCTGCAGCTCCCTTATGTCATCGTCCGGAATCTCGAACGCCATTGCAGTAGCAGCACTATCTGTCTTCGTTCCTGTGGAGATCTCTGATTCGTTTTTTACTTTGATGATGAAGAAGACGAGATGTTTTCGTGGATCTGCGGGCTTCCTTTGAACGACAACGTTTTCCCGAGCTCAGTCAAAACGCATCGTTTAAGTTGATGTTTTGGGGTGTTCTGGCCTCAGGCCCATCATACTCGCTGTGGAAACCGAAGAGCCTCTACGGGTTGAATTTGGGATCTTTTAGGTGGCCCAGACCCATTGCCAGGCTGGTTAGTCCACCTATTCTTATTGGTAGAAGGATATCGTGTGGGTCCAATTTTTTTAATTGGGAATATATCCATTGATAATAATAACAATAATAATAATTGTGACAGAAGGCACGTTTATGCAGGGTAAATATTTTTTAGTTAATTATCAAAGTTAACTATCTATAAATACCCTTAATTTTTTAGTTAATTATCACTTGTTGTAATATGCAACTTTCACCATATTCTACAAAATAGCAAATCAAACATATTAGATTGAAAATGCATTAACTAATAAATTATTAAATAAAACATGTTAGTAATTACTTGAATCAAGGTTTTCTTCGGTTTCAATATCATCTATCAAGTTCTAATATCAATTGGAATTGGTCTATGATGCAACTAATTTTGATAACAAACAAGTGCTTAAATTGTTGTTGGAGACTAGGGAGAAAAAAAAACTTTGATATTGGTTGAGTATACAACCGTCAATGCTAAAGGTTGATTTGAAAGTCATTGTCAATACAAGAATAGCTAGCACATGTTCTGAGACCTTCGAAAAGATATTATATTTTAAAATATTATGTTTCCACCAACTTAAAATACATAACTTATATCATTATTAGAATCCTCACAAATATCAATCAAATACCTCTCAACCTCATTTCTACTCTCCACAATATTTTCCTCCTCTAAATATTTTTTGAATTGAGCTAAAGTGGTTATCATATCATCTACCTTCGTGTCATCACTAGAATTAACTTTTGTTGATGTTTGGTATCATCTTTATTTCATCAGTTTTCAAAAAAAACTTATACAAACTCACCAAAATATCTTTCATCTATTTTATTAGCAATTGTGCTCACTATCATCATACAAGTCATTAAAATGAAATTTCACATATTTCAACTTGAAATATAAATCTAAAACAATAGTCACATATAATAAAAAAAATTCTAAGTTTTTATACATCTCCCTAAAACTTCTCAAACTTTAACATCATATTCTTAGACATTCCACTTAAAAGATTATCTCCACTTCTATATAATATTTAAGCAAAAAATGTTATACAATCAATGATAATTAAATATTATGACTTGTGTAGACATGTAAATAAGTATTTGCAACATCCTTTATTAAAAAATTTATTCTTCTTCAAACCCTTATCTTCACAATTCAATATTGTTAATACCAATTCTTTCGGACATGCCATAAATCATCACTAGTCTAAACAGACGTTTATTATATCACTAAATAGTTCAAACTTTCTAATTGCTTATTAATTAGAGTACTAATCCTATTATTCAAGGATTCAGTTTCTTTAATCGTCTATCAACCAGAGCACTAATTCCATTAACTATAGTATTTGCTTCTTTGATTGCTCATTCACCAGGGCAACAATCTCATTAACTAGGGAAATTTTTTTTTCAAATTGCCCATCAATCAAGGCACTAATCCTATTAACCAAATGTTAGTTTCTTGATCCACCTAGTAATCAGGAAACTAATCATATTAACCAGGGATTAGTTTCTACAATCTACCTTTCATGCTTCTCAGTTGAAACCAAGATACAATTAAAGAATTTTTCAACTAATATTTAAACAATTAATTAGTTTCCTTGAAGGTGTAGGACACCTAGCTGATGTTTGCAAAAGCAAAATAGTCTTTTGCTGTTGTTTAGATCTCGCTGCCTCCCTTATACCAAAATAATCAATAAATTACTTATCATTCATCTATCATAAGGATCAATCTCATTTTCCACATAGATTTCAATTTCTCATTTTATTCGTATTGAAACTTCCACATTCTTGTCATGTATCATGTATATTCCTTTTTTTTTCATTAAATTCTATTTTTAATCAACATGACCTAATACGATTTATATATTACATAATTTAACCAAGTCCAATATTCTTACATATGTTTGGCTGAATTCCTTGTCCATAAAAAGAATAAAATCTCCTTTTCAATTCTTTATGATTATTCTATTCTTAAACCCTAGAACAATTCAACAAATTCATTTAAACATAACCCTCTATATTAACAAGATCAAAATTAAACCCTTTCCTTTAAGGTGAGCTCTGGGCAAACGAATGGATGAGAAGAATGTGAGGATTTTTCTCCTTTTTTTTTAGAAATTCTCATCCTTCATATCCATTAATATTCATAAACATCTAATTTCACACAATTCTAATCAATTGTATCAAAATCTCTAATTATCCTAATTTTCCTCTTTGATCGAAACCCCTGAGTGATAAATGAGGAATTTTTGTTTCTTTCATTTTTGAAATTAACTCATTGCCCAACCATATTTCATGATTACAAACTTTATTCAATCATGATTGTATCATTTCAATAATAAACACCATAAATCTTCATTTTCACGTAACCCTAACAATTGAAATTCTTCAACAAAACACAAAAATTATTGCAATTAATCTCTTTGGATATGTCTATTACCTTAATTGGATGATGTTTCAAAAGATGATAGTTAGAAAATCCAAGTTTTCCCCTCTCTCTCCCTTTCCTAACCATAAACTTTGCTTATCCTCCTTTGATTACCTAACTATATTTAATCACTCTAATTAAATCTTTTTTTTTTATGGGTTTAGCAAGAAATATGAAAAAAAATCAAACAAACCCTTACCCTTTATTTTAGGAAGCAAACCGCCGACCATGAGAGAATAAATTGGGTATTTATAATCTGATTTTTCTATTATTTGCACATTAACCCCTATTATTTCATATTTTCCTTTTTGCCCCACCACCTTTTCTTCTTAAATAATTTGTACCGTAACACTTTTTCCTCTATTTAATTTCACCCCTCTCATATTATCTATAACTCTATTATTTAATCTAACCTGTATTTTATTTTTAGATTAAATAAAATATTTTTATTTTTTATCGAGATAGGTTTCAAACCTAGTTCTTACAAAAGATCTCTAAAGAACTTCATCAAAGATCTAGCATTTTTTTTAATCCTCAAAACTAGGTGGCTCAATGTTTTTTTTTTATTCCCTTTTGAATCAGCCTCCATAAAGTAACTCATATATATAGGATCGCTTTCACTTAACCTTGTATAAAAAAAACTCTCAAATCTCTTAACAGATTTAACATCAGATAAGTTGAATTACATCAAGTTACAATATCCAAACACACTAATTTCTTACATCATATCTCACAAACCTGACTGCATTTCAAATTTTAACAACTTATCTTTCAAGCCATCACACATATGAGGTTTACAATGTGTGTACAACACCTAACAAGCAAATACGTATTTGACAATATAATAATTGGCCAAACTTGTATTATATTATTCAAATATGCAATAATCAAATTATTAGATCTTGAATTATCTTTTGTAATAGTTAAAACATTATCAATTCACCACTCTAACAAACAATTCTAATAACTTAACCAATTATCTCACCTCTATGATTGGAAACTTGATAAAATTTTAGAATTTTTTTATGCAAATTCCACTCATTATCAATTCAATGAGTTGTCAAGCACATATAGTTAATGTTTTGGCTTGATGCCCAAGTATTAGTTGTTAAGCATACATGTTAACCCCTAAGAGCTTTCCTTAATTTTTTATATCTTTTCTATATTAACTTCAAACAATCTCTCATAATAGATTGTACAATCTTACAGAATAATCTAAATCCTAACCCTTTATAAAATTAAAATGCAACTCATCAAATATAATAAATTTTACTAATGCATGTCTACACTCATTATAACTATAACATATTACCATAAGATTTCCTACATTTCAATCTCCCATTTCACCCTCTTATTTTTAGGTTCTAATACCAAATTCTTTTGTTTCCTATCAACCATAAAAGAAAATTTTTTGCATGCTTTTAAATAACTCCACATATTACTTGTGTTATCAAAAACATATGACAAACGTAATTTTTTTCACAATAACTATATGTAGCTTTAGGGGTTTCAAGATCACTATTAAGTTTTGTAAAGTAATCCCAAATTTATGATTTTTTTTTCTATCAACAACATTTTTTTTTCTTGATGTAAGGAGTTGAAATTGTTTACATTTAATATTCATGGTGGATGCTTTACTGACTGATATTGGGGTAGTGTTTGAAGTTGGGGGCAATGATTGATATTTGGGTAGTGGATGATGTATTTGTATTTTCAAGGTTTTGTATTTGTAATTAATATAAAAAACAATGTCAACAATTATAATTGATAATGAATTAATAGAAGCTCATCATATTCACAATGACTGAATCTATTCATTTCAACAAAAAAAGATGATATGCAAGAAGAAAGATAATTCCATATAAATATAGTTTTGTAACCTAAATATTTTTCTAATAGCTCAAAAATAAAAAGAAATTGAGTTATATGAAAAAAAAACTAGAAAAAAAGGTATTGTTTTTCTCATAGAGCCTTTTACTAGGACACAACTTCTTAGCTCAAATTTTTTTAACTTTCTAAAAAATTATTTATATGTGATTTCTTAAGACAAAAACAAACATAATGCATAAATAGACAAACACATATGGCAATATTGATTCAAATATAAGATCATGCAAAACACTGGGTTAATTTAGATATATTCAAATGTTTATGGATTAACCATTCAAGTAATGCAACTAAAATATTAGTCTTTATTAGTTTTTATTAGTTTTTTGGTTTGATTGGTTTTTTTTTTCTCATCCTATGTTTATGGTATACTTAGAAATTGGATTTTGCTTCACTAAAGTCTATCATTTGATTTCATCTCTAACATGGTCGGATAAGGTTAGGTGGAGAACATTCTATACTCGAGTACAATATTTTATTTTTAAAAAATAAAATTTAAATTTAAAAAACAAACTATATTTTCATTTATGAATCATAAAATTCTATATTTAAACTTCAAATTCATATATACAATCATAATTTTTCCACAAGTAATATGATAGAAACCCATATATTTTATTGAAAAATAAATTACAACTTTATAATTAAAAAAGAGGTTAAAAAACAAGTTACTGCCTAGTCAGGTGAACTCTTCTTGCATCCATCACTGCATCCAACTTTAGTTCAATTTGACTAGATAATTGATAATTGATGGAAAAAAAATCAATACAACCAAATTAAATGACATTAGATAATTGATGAATCATGTAAAAGTCCTCATCTTTAGTCTAGTTCACTTATAAAAACTCATTTAGCTTATACAATAAAAAAACTAAGTTTTATGATCAAGTTCAAGCTCTTTCATTTTAGAGAAAATACATTTATATTCTAAAATTTGATAAGCTTAAATGTTAGCTCATTGATAACTATTTAGTTAAAATAACAATTTAGTTTGATTGAACTGCTTTTTTATTTTTATTTTTTGTGGCACCTGTCTCATTTCAAGATTAATCTATCCATTAATTTATCAAAATAAAATTAGAAATGTTGAAATCAAATCAATATTTTGGTTATTTGACAAAGTTTATTCAAAGTCTCAATGACCAAGCATTCATGAGTTTAAATTTTACCACCATGTTATCACTAATCAAATTAATGAAATTAAATACAAGATAATAGTGGACTTATACAAGTTTAATTCTAGAATTTGTCTTATGGTTAAGGAGGTATGATGTTTTTTTTTTTTAGGTTCAAATATTAGAGTTAGCATTGAGGATAATTTTTCAACTTTTTTTTAATACACCAAATTAATGTGAATAGGTGTGTCTTAAAGATCATTTGGAAGAAAAAAAAAACCTTAGTTTTAGAATTAATAAAAATAATGTGATATATCATATTAACCATTAGTGGATGGAAAGAAACATGAAAGTAGTAACTTCTAAGTTTCTAGTATCATTAATTTTTGGTTCTTGTGCTTCAAAAATATGATGTAATTCATATTGTTAAATGACTTTATTTAATTAGTTCACTCCCAAAGGAGGAGAATTTAATAAAGGTTTAGATTTGAACCCAAAAATAGGGTTAAAATCTTAAATATGAGAATTTCTTTAGTTTTGCGTTCGTATTGTTTTTTAATTTTTTTCATTCACTTTCATATTAAAACATATATATATATATATATATATATATATATATATATATATATATATAACTTTGAGTAAACATTGTCATTTATATAATTATCTAATTAGTTTTTTTTCAAAGTAGTACAATAAAAAAACAAAATAATACAATTTAAAACTTAATTAAAAAAATATCACAATTACTGTCATATATCACTCTCCAGAAAAAAAAAATCAGATGTAATTTTATTAAAAGAATTTAAAATCTTAAATTTAAATAAATAAATATTATCTTTATAATTATCTTTTAAAAATAAATAAGTAAATATTATTTTTATGGTCATTATAATAAATATAATATTTATTTAACTTTAAATATTTTTTTTAAAATCTAATAAAATTATACCTATCATTTGTTAAAGAGCCACAAATATCATTTATTACTCCTTTAGCTCATTAAATTGTATTAGTTTTCTAATTAAATTTTAAACAGTGTTATTTTATCTTTTTTTACTTTACTACTTAAAAACAAATCTTTTAAGTGTACCCCATTAAACTTCCTATATCACAATGAAACTTAAGCGCCTGTTTGGGAGTGTGGTTGTGGTTGCTTTTCAAAATACTTTTCGTGTTAAAATACATCAAAATGATGTTTTTTCATTTTTGAAATCAACGCATCAAAACATATATAAAAAGTTAATTTTTAGTAAAATAAAATAAAATTTTTATAAAATATAATTTGCACCGTATTTCTAAACGATGTCTTAGTGTTCACATCAACAAGTTCTCCCTTATTACTTTTTTTTTTTTAAAAAAAAATCCTCTCATAGTAAAACCTAAAATGCACCTCATCAACAAGCTGCAAACACATATACAATACGTTATTAACAAGTTTTAAAAATTCTTTTTATTTTGTTTTAGAAATTTTTAGAGATAAAAAATAATTATGGCTTATTTTTTTTTGTTTTTTCTCCGGGCCTATCTTCTCATGCCTGCATGACAAGTCTATTAAGGCCAATATTCTCCTGGTCCGTTTTACTCCTAGTTCAAAGATTTCTGTCCATATAATAAGACAAGTTTTTCTCTACTTGCAAATACAACAAATCACTGCTAGTGTGGGAGACAAGACAAACAATTTCATCATATAACCTTCTAAAAACCTAATAATTACAAGA
Source organism: Populus trichocarpa (assembly GCF_000002775.5). Classification (NCBI taxonomy): domain Eukaryota; kingdom Viridiplantae; phylum Streptophyta; class Magnoliopsida; order Malpighiales; family Salicaceae; genus Populus; species Populus trichocarpa. The sequence goes on along the minus strand of NC_037286.2, from coordinate 21,593,278 downwards.
CTTTATAAAATTTTAAATTTGTTATTTTTGGCTTTTTTATCTAAAAAAACAACATTTTTTAGATAACTCTTTAGTACGAGGAAAAAACCTTTTTTTTTTTATCGTATCATTATAATATCTTCATCTAAATTTATATCTCATGTATTTATCTTAATAAAAATATAGTTTTTTTAAATATCAATCTTTGTGTTTCATATTTAAGTTTCATATTATTGTATTTATAATTATGCTCTGTGTTTGTTAATGGATCTTGTTATTGTTAAACTTCCCTCCACCTTCACTTCAAAAATTATCATATTGTGTTTTTCATATTGGTAATAGAGTACATGTCTAATACATTACTAACAAGATTTATAACCAGTTTGGTATTGCAGTAGTTTCTGTTTTTACCCTACCATATAATCTATTTTTTGCAATAGCCCCACAAGTAATTATTTTTTAAATATTAGTTTTGTAGGAATTGAAATAACTTTTTTTTCATTCCTCAAGGCTTACTTTTTATTTATTTTGGACTTGTTTGGGAGGCTAATAATGAAGTTATTTTTCAAAGTTTTTTTTACTTGAAAATATATCAATATAATATTTTTGACAGTAATATATTAAAATAATTTAAAAATACTAAAAAAATTATTTAAAACTATTTTTTTTTAAAAAACACAATTGAATTGGAATCCTAAAGAAGACTTTTATATACAAAAATCTTTCTAGTATTAGTTTTAACCATACACTTATATTTTTTTAAAATTTATTTTTTTAACCACAACAGAAGATCAAACACACATTAAGTTTCTGTTTGTTTTTACTTTTCAAAAATGTTTTTGAAAAAAATTAAAATTAAAATTTTTATTTTTTTATTTTAAATTAATATTTTTTGTTATTTTCATATTATTTTAATATATTAATATAAAAAATATTATTTTAATATATTTTTAAATAAAAAATCGTACTAAACTGTTGAAATGATGAAAGACCGAAATGGAAAAGAAAAGGACAATATTTTAAAGGGCGGTAACATCACCGACTACTAGTAATAGAGTCGACTCAAGAGAAGGTTTTTTTGAGAGAGAGAGAGAGAGACAGAAAGTCAATCAGATTCAATGACTCCATACCAGTTGTCATTTTTTTTCCTTCTCCAAATAAATTAACTAAACACTGTTATTTAGATTTCAAGAAAATCTTGCTCGAGTAGTAGCAGAAGAAAGCACAACTAATTGTGATTTCTTGAGAAGGAAATCTTATTAGTAGTAGATACTACATACAGATAGATAAGGAATGGCAACGAAGCAGCAGCAAGCGGCAGCGGTGAAGGTGGGGTTGGGGTTAATGGCGGTGTGTATAGCAGGATACATTCTGGGGCCGCCTCTTTACTGGCACTTGAAAGAAGGGTTTGTTGCTGTTGCTCGATCTTCTCCAATTTGCTCTCCTTGTGACTGTGATTGCTCTTCTCAGCCTCTCCTCTCCATTCCTCAAGGTTAATAGATCTATCGCTACCTCTATCTTTATATCATTTCTTTCTTCACTCCCTCCATCACTTTTACTGTAATTCTCAAATAAAATGGCAAATCAGACAACTTCTTACATAAATCTAAGGTACACACTTTTTATCATGTTCAAACAATTCTGGGTTTTAGTTGTACTAGTTGGAAACCTAGTTTTAGTTAGATTCAGATCCATGCCAGACAGATATCTTCAAGTATTTTACTTTGAAATCCAACCTTCGTGTTCATGTGGATGCCAGTGCTATGTTTTGGATTCTCGAACTATACAGTGTCTCGGTAGTGTCAAGCATCAATCCTTTTAATTTCATAACCTAGTATGTGTATTTTTTTTGTATCCAAGGAGATACAGCATTTAATCATGTTTTAAATGCTTGTATTAGGATATGCAATTATTTGAATGCTAAAAAATGGTGCTAGAGAGTAATGGAAAACCATTCTTGGACCTAACGGCTTTAATTTTCAGATTAAGATGGTTTTTTATCGTAGTATTAGAACCTTAATGACGGAGCACAAGGTGCTGATGGACTTGTGTAAGTTTTCACGCTAAAGACTTTTCACTTGAGGGGTGGGTGTGATAGATAAAACAATTTTTAGAGCCTCATTCAACAGCTTAATTTTTTGGGTTGAGATGGTTCTTTTCAGATTTTTATTAGGTGAAGACCATGGTTGAATTTGCTGCACTAAGTTATGTAGAGACATTTTAGTGAAGCCATTTAGATGATTTTCTGTTGAGAAACACATTTGGCTATGGTTCCCATCTTGGTTATCTGTGGTACTTGCTCTTCCTGTGATTTAATCCGTGCTTGGATATGCCGAGTGCCTTTTGATGGTCTGAAAGCACTGGTTAGTACAATTGCTTAAATGGATATGATAACGTGAAAAATATAATTCTTGGCAGTTCAAAACACTAATCAACCAATATTTTGCCCGTGCTTTGTTATTCAATTGAAACTATTTCTTGTTCTTCTTTGAATACCTCAAAACTTTCTGGTTTTCTTAACTTGGATCAAAACCCTTATATAGTCCTGCTCAAGAAAAGGTTGCCCCATGCGGCATTTTCTTGAACAAATTAATGTATTCTCCAATAGCTCATGTGAGACATTTATCTGATAGTTTAGATATAAATGTGATAATCATACATACTGTTATAGCATGTAAAGCCCCGAACTTTCTGAATCATCTATGTTGGGATGCTTTGGCTATGGTTTTGTAACAGGATGAAACATTTTTGAGACAAGTTACACCTGTTGTTTGTGTTTGTTCATTTGTGTGCTTGTTCTTTGTCTTTTGACCTGGCTTTTGATGCAGAATACCAAAATTGTATTGCTGTAGCTTCATACATAATCTGCCTACTGAATGTCACTCCCACTGAATTATTTGCATGAGTATATTGGTTTCTAGGTCAATTATGTCAGTTTGAATTTTGTGCTGGTGTATTTGATAAGTTACATAATTCGTCATGTTTATACTTACTTCAATTCTTTGTCCATTTTCTGCAGGATTGAGCAATGCATCATCCTTCACAGGTTAGTTTATCTGTCTTGAATTAACTTTATTTGAGTGGGGGATCATTTGTAATTTCAAAACCGAACAGCTTAAGCACTTTCCTTTTCTTGGTTCTATATGCATGTGCATGAGAAGGGAAATAGAAGAAATGTTGCTACAGTCTACCTGCATTTAATAGCTTGTTTTCTGTTGAAGTATGATTTATATTTTTAATTGACGGAAAAATTTTACTAAACTCCTTCAGACTTTGGCAAAAATGTAGAGGCTGTCCCATGAATTCTGAAATTACCCAGAAATTTACTTATCACTCTTAACTATATATATGATGTTATCAAAGGATGATTTCTGAAATATTTCCCTCATTCATTGGGGAAATGGATAAACATTACTAAGCCACAGTTAACACCTTTTCTGTTTTATTTTCTCTCTGCAATCATTTCATCAGGTGCTCTTTCCCCCCAAAATCTGGTTAGAATATATAAATTTTTGTCTAGTTCAGTGAATGTGATTTTTCCAATTATTGTGACAATTTAAGTTGTTTGTCCACTACATATTTTCTTATTTGTTGACCCAATTTCAGAAACCAATTTGCTTGTTAGATGGCACATATTGCAAATGATAATATTGCTTCATATGACGAAATTTTACTCATATTTTTTCACTGTTTCTATAAAGCTGTCTTATGCTATAACAGAGAGGTATTTGCGTTTCTCTTTTTTCTTTTCTTTAAACTTTATTGGTAGTCACATGAAGAAGGCTGAGAAGTGTGTTAAGTTAAAATATTTAAGCTTCTGTGCGGATGTTTCTTTTCCTAAGTGACATTTATTGTTATTGCAAATAACTGTCTTGCTCTTAGAGGCTGTTAAACCTAACAGGCTTTTTTTGATTGGTTGCTTGTCTTTTTCCTTGAGCTATGCCAGCTTGTTTGTAGAGGCATGACCATCTGTGATCCTTAAACAATCCCTAAGTCATGCAACATTATCAAACCCCTGTGAGGAAATTCAGAATTTATCATCTATGCTGTTCCTTTCAAACATTCATGCATCCTCTAATGCTTATGCTTTGTTCTTTTATTTGCATGCGTTTTATGGAAACTGGAAAGTGTTGAGGGTATTATAGCTATGCTAAGAAAAACAATAACAAAACTCCTGTTATCTGTCATTACTTACAATGATCATCTGGCTCTTATGTTGTTTAATTTTATCTGCGTACTTAAAAGAAACTTCAAAACAATTAACGGAGCGTGGTTTTCTGGTTTAAATTAGGGTGCAGTGCACATATGTATATGTATTTCAAAATAATTCTCTTATCAAACTTCATTTCATTATGTGCTTTATGTTTGGTATTCAGTAATAAACCATAAAATGTTATGTGAATGATATGATTGAACCATGGTGTCATGGTATCTCATTCTGCCTGGCATATATTATGCAGATTGTGCGAAGCATGACCCAGAGGTGAATGAAGATACTGAGAAGAATTTTGCAGAGCTACTGAAAGAGGAATTGCAGCTGCGGGAAATTGAAGCACTAGAGAATCAGCGGCGGGCTGATATAGCTCTGCTTGAGGCTAAGAAGATTGCATCCCAGTATCAAAAGGAAGCTGACAAATGCAATTCTGGGATGGAAACCTGTGAAGGAGCAAGGGAGAAAGCAGAAGCCACATTAGCAGCACAAAAGAAATTGACATCAATCTGGGAGCTAAGGGCGCGTCAAAGAGGATGGAAAGATGGGGCTGCCAAGTCCCATACCTAATCTCAGGGAAATGTCCAGTCTGTGTAAAAGATCTGCCGAGGCCTCATCAAACCTGCTCCTCTTCTCGGTGCTATGGTATTATATTCACAGCCAAGTCAGCATGATACGAATATGATTTATATTTGAGATTGTAACAGTCAAGTATACCGTTATCAAGAAGCCTTTTGAAACTATCAAGCTGTTTAAAAAGCCCCAAAGTGCATTCCTGCTATTTCTTTTAGTAAAATGTTTTGCTTGTAAAACTCTAGAAGTAGAGATTGATTTATTTATTTTAATGAAAAAAATAGCAGATAATATGTCTGCAAGTGTCTAGCTTGCTACTGCTGTGATTTTTCAATTAAATATATTCTGTGCTGCTGGGATTCATTAGCAGTTCCATCAAGCTATTCCCGTAGCAAACTAGGTAAAGATTCCAAGCCGATCATTACAGTTTTCTTAAAGTTCATGTTCTATGTTACAGGAATACCATGCTTGATGCTACCTATTGCCTAATGATACATGCTACGCGAGCAGCTACCTAGTATGTCTTCCAAGTCTCGTTTTAGCATAGCAATTAACAAATGCTAAGTGATTTTTGTTCTATTAGCATCTACAAGCATATGTGCGATCTTCGCTGTTACCAGTCTAATCAAGAAGGCAAGAACACATGGATGGGATCCTCGTTTTATTTCGATGTTCCGGCGATGCCTAGACATCGGATACCTAGAGGCCCGAGACCGTGTAGCCTGAGCAAATTTCATTTAAGCTCGCTGTACAAAGTGGGGCTCTTTGCATCTGTAAGCCAAACCGGTGCCATTTCTTTCGAGCGTAATTGGTAGTTTGGTACTGGGTTGCGGCTAGAAATTATAGTTGTAATTGCGGCTAAAAATAAACACAGAACTAAAATATTTAGTTAAGTTGAACCACATTTTTATTTCACGTGGATCCCACTCAAAAACTAAGGTCGAACCTCAGTTTTTGAAAAGCAATTTACAATTGCTTTTCTGTTCGTGTTCTTCTTTCTCTCACCGACACTGCTAATTAATTAACACAACTTTCTTAACCCGAGTTAATATTCTCTGTTCCCTTCCCCTTTGTTTCCTATGCACGAGTTGACTGTTTCTAATTTTTCTCTTTTAATCACTCATCTATTATCATTATTACTTTCTTCATTTTTCTTTGGTCAACACCAATATAAGCTCTCCTATCATTATCATTATCATTATCACTATTGCAAGTTAAAAAGTCAAGATTCATGCTATAACCAATACGGCAACATCTCACACATGAAAGCTCTTTTATTATTTATTCAATATATATATCGTTCAAGACATATTTTATATTTAGAAATTATATGTATTATAGTTAATTATGTATTTATTAATTGTTAAATAATCTTATATCATGTATTTTTTTTTAAAAAAATTATATATCAACTGCGTACCTAACATAAATAATATAAGGTACTATGTAACAATTCCATTTTCAAAACCGAGTTCTTTAGTTCTTTATTCAACGCCGTGATTAATAGATTAACTAGAGGTTATATATATATATATGTGTGTGTGTGTGTGTGGGTGCGCGTGTGTGTAATTATAATGTTCTTTTCAGTAATTTTACAATCAAACCTCGTACAAAAAGTATATTAACCAAACATAATAAATTTTTTTTTCAATCATAATTTTAACCGCAGTTTTAACCAAATACTTCAAAATTAAAAATAAACCTCATAAAAAAACACTTTTTATTAAACTGTTGTTTTAAAATCATAACCACAACATCAACTACAATACCAAACAGAATTTAAACTCATTCAAAAATTAATCTTTAATCATAAATTTTGGATTTTATCTTCCTCATGTTTTATTTATGTTCTTTTCAGCTAGCCGAGCAACCACCCGCCTTAAAAGCGTTGTCGAGGGGTCTCACAATCTGCATGGCGGAAGGGTGATTGGCGACGTAATGTAGCGAGACTAGAGGAGCCTTTTTGTTCTAATATATATAAAGTAAAGTCTTAACATATATATATATATATATTCCTTTTTCCTTTAATCATCTTTCACTAAGCACTGGTTTTTTGTTTTTGGGACAAATACATTCTGTCAAGGCTAATTCGTTAAAACCTACACTGTTAAGAAAAGATTAGTCTCCTATTTTATTATGATTTGGATCCTCAACCTATTTTTTGTTCACCGAATATGCGAATTTTTTCTAATTTTTATATCCTATTTGTTTTTGTATTTTAAAAGTGTTTTTAAAAAAATTAAAAAAAAATTATTTTTTTTGCTTAAAATTAATTTTTTTTTATGTTTTTAGATAATTTTGATGTGATGATGTCAAAAATAATTTTTAAAAAATAATAAAAATATTATTTTGATGTTTTTTTAAATAAAAAGTACTTTAAAAAATAACTGTACTCTCAAACACCCCCGTTAGGTATTTTTCAAGAATTGAGTGAACAATTTTCCAAAAAACTAACAGCATTTGGAAGTCCAAATATGAAACGTAAATGCAGAACAACTATTGTTGTCCCTTTTATCTATAGAACCATTATTGTCCGCAAGAATATATGTTCAGTGATCTTTTGAATTCCTGAATATCATACATCCAGTGAAAAAAATAAAATAAAATTATTCGAGAGTCCTTGGGATTTTGTTGGACAGATCTAGAGTTGTTTAAAGATTTATTACCTGAAGATCTAATCTTTTTCGTCTTTGAATAACTATTTAAAAGCTGAGTTGTCAAAAAACAAGTTGTTCACTTGTCCGGCCTCTAATGTTAGTCCACACAAACCACCGGTGATAAATCTCTTAAATCCCTATTTAGGAGAGAGGGATTGCTATACCTAGAATGCTAATTCTTCATTCTATGACTTATATAGTTTTTCTGTTTAACAGACAATCACTCAAATATAAGAGACATAACTAGTTCTTATTTATAAAAAAAATATGAAAAACCTTATAAATTGACAAAAAGTTAATTTATCCCCTTAATAATATCCATATATTAATTCATAACAATTTTAGAAATTAACTCAACCAAGTCTTTACTTGATTTTTCTAGGTCTAACTAGAAATATAATCCATGTATTAATTATATTATAGTCCTTAATTTCTAAAATATATTATAATCAAGTCATACTTAATTAAATCATTACAGTTTAATTTCCGACTGCGTTATGATTCCTTGTATATTAAAAAAATTATTAGTGACTTGATTTAATTTTTTTATTGATCAATTTCTCGATATAATTAAAAAATAATTTATACTTGCCATATTAAATTATATTTGTTTTTAACATAATACATATTTATCGTATAATCATTACAGGTAACCAAAGAGAGTGAAATATAATGTGACCCCAAATTTATAGTAAGCCAGTACGATTCTCGTCCACGGAGTCACCACAAGTTATAGCCTTGCCCGGTACTGAAGAAATAAAGATGCAGGAAGAACAGATGATATTGTTTGTCCATTTTTATGATTCAGAATTGAATACTGGAACTCATAGACACTAACGGGCAGCAGTTAATTTCCTGTGGCTAATAATAGTGGGTGACAAGGTTCTATATATATATATATATATATATATATATATATATATAGATGAGCTCCACATTTGAGGTGGCGTGGCTGGAATTCTTGACTAGAATCATGACTGTTAAGACTGGGAATCTGGAAAACAAGTTATTTTTATGGATCAAGCGGGTCTGACGGACAATATATATAGATGCCTAACTCGTAAAGCACACAATAACCCATAACTTTACTCTATAATATGATGGTATAACTTTTGCACTGTAATTCACTTGTATACAGTGATAAAATTGTTTTGTAATTCATATTTACCGATAGATATATAGATAAAAAAATTTATTGGTAAAGATGAATCGTAATATATTAATAAAAGAATTTCATTGATATTTTCATTTATATTTATTAATTTTCTATCAGTGTCATAAGAAATTACAATATCTGAAAAGATTTATTATGTGGATAAACATGTCTGCAAGTGTCTAGCTTGCTACTGCTGTGATTTTTCAATTAAATATATTCTGTGCTGCTCGGATACATTAGCAGTTCCACCATTAACTGCAGTTGGCTTAGTCATCAAGCTATTCCCGTAGTGAACTAGGTAAAGATTCCAAGCCGATCATTACAGTTTTCTTAAAGTCCATGTTCTATGTTACAGGAATACCATGCTTGATGCTACCTATTGCTTAATGAGACATGCTACGCGAGCAACTACCTAGTATGTCTTCCAAGTCTCGTTTTAGCATAACAACTGCTAAGTGATTTTTGTTCTGTTAGCATCTACAAGCATAAGTGCGATCTTCGCTGTTACGTTAGGATGGTGGTACCAGTCTAATCAAGAAGGCAAGAACACATGGATGGGATCCTCGTTTTATTTCGTTGTTCCGGCGATGCCTAGACATCGGATACCTAGAGGCCCTAGACCGTACGTGTAGCCTGAGCAAATTTCATTTAAGCTCGCTGTACAAAGTGGGACTCTTTGCATCTGTAAGCCAAACCAGTGCCATTTCTTTTGAGCTTAAACCTCATTTGAAAATTAGTCTTTAACTATAAATTTTGGTTCTGATCTTCTTCCTCAACCATGTTTCATTTAAAATCAGTAGGAATTGATAGCGGATAAACTTTTTGATGTGTCTACTGTCTGCATGCGACTAGGTTCTATAAATTGCCCGGCTTATAGAATCTAGAAGAAAGGGTGATTGGCGACGTAATGTAGCGAGATTAGTGGAGCCCTTTTGTTCTATTATATAAAGTAAAGTCTTAACATATATTTTTTTCCTTTTTCCTTTAATCATCTTTCACTAAGCACTGGTTTTTTGTATTTTTGTTTTTGGGACAAATACATTCTGTCAAGGGCTAATTCGTTAGAAACTACACTGTTAAGAAAAGATTAGTGTCCTATTTTATTATGATTTGGATCCTCAACCTCTTTTTTGGTCACCGGATAAGGGATTTTGTTCCAATTCTTTGTTCGGTAACTTCATGGCCGAATTCCTAAATTTCAAGTTCATTTAATATTGTTAAGCTATAGTGTAAAAAAAATTTTATCAGTAAAAATCATCACAATATACTAAAGAAAATTCTATCGATATTTTCATTTGTATTTATTAACTTTTAACAGTGTGATAAGCTCAATGAAAAGATTTATTATGTGGATAAACATGTATGAAGCTACTTAAAAAAAGAGTTCATAAATCAATACAAATAGAAACCACTTTGGTACCGAAAGCTTAGGAGTGCAAGAACAAACAAAATCTCTACAGTAGCACATACTATTTCTATAGACAAACTAGCACTAGTAATGGAGTTGTTCATGGTGGTATGTTTTATGATGCAGTAGAATTAATGAACCAACTAAGTCTTGAGTCAAGAGGTGTAAAGCCGCTCTATATGTGAATTTTCTTGCGAACAAAAAACAAGGCGTATGTCTGTTGTTGACATGGCACATCTCACTTTGATTCCCTTGTTTACGGGATATAGAGTTGATAACCTGTGATTGGATTAAAGAAACAAAAAACAAAAGAAGAAGAAGAAGAAGAAGAAGAAGAAGAAAGATAAGTAAGAAAGATAATGCTTTTGAGTGCGTGAAGCTGTCAAATACTAGCTGCAATGGGTGCCGTGAGCCAACAGTGTGTTTATGTAGCTAAGAACTAGACTTACTTTTATTTCTTTGATTTTCTTAGCACTGGCATCATCGTAATCGAAAGTTACAGGGTGCCATGACGTTTGCGCCTTTGTGACAGAGTGATTCCACATGGTAAAGGTCAGTGTTCTTCTTTCAAGTTCATCCTCAAGCCCATTCATCTTAATGCAAATCATAAAAAAGATAAACTGAATGCATATTGTAAAGATCATAATTAGACATGAACAAGACATGATGGCTGGCTGCTTACAGCTAGTAATGTCTGCACATAATGTTCGTCTGGAATACAGTTGCGATGCTGTTTAAAGATCCGCAGCAAGCTTTGCAAAGAATATTGTGCTAGGTCCTATGCATGCATGAACTGAGACAATCAATCGGTTATTTAAACAAGCAAAAACACCTTCATGTTTTTGTTTTCTTTTCTGATATGAAACTATAAATAGCGGTCACTTACAAGTATTTGATGAATCTCCTTTCGATCATCCACATCCTTGGGAGGCCATCGCTGGAAGAAGTTAAACATTACAATATGGATTGCTGATAGAAATCCCACGAGCAAAAAATGATATGGTAGCGTTCTTCATCATAGCTTTCTTCATAAGAATAAATAAAAAGCTTCCAGGCCCTTAATTATATATATATATATATATATATATATACATACCTTGCAAAATTCCTTGAATATAGGAAAAACAAAATAATCTTCAGCCACCATCTTTGCATGTCTTCTAACCAGAGTGATCCACTGCAATCAGTGCATTAATCAACTCCAATATTTGGTGATTAAATGTAATTAAGCATTTAAAAAGTATAGAATTAAGAACCTGAGATCCTTTTCGCCATTTGTCCCTTCGTATAACAGGTGACATCTTGGGACTATAACGATCTTCTTCAACGTCAATGAAGCTAGAAAAACATATATCAGAAACTCAACTCCAGTACTAACTCTGTGTTAGAAATTAAAACTACGTACCAAATATAAGAACAAATTAACAATTTTTACGTATCGGATGTTTTTTCAACACACCTGTCGACAAAGCTTTTTGAAGAAGACATTAAATAGCTATATAAATAGCTGAAGTTGTACAGAGGAACACAGCTGCAAAGCAAACAACTATGAAGTGAAAAGAAGTGACAAAGGTAAATGAGAAGCATGTTCTTGTTAAATTTATGTAAAATATGCACAAGAAATCCATTTCGAGTGCATCAAAATGCACCTGTCTGAAAGGAGAACAAATCTTTGATTGGCAGGATCATGGAGAGCTGCTAAAAGTAGTAGCTTCTCTGCTTCTATCATACTTGATTCTCCCCATATCACCTGCAGCAAAAATTTGTGTGATGCATAAATTCGAATCTACTTTTATTTGAAAATCCTAAGGAGGAAACATGATTGGAAATGAAACCAAATTAAATAATTAGTGAAAAAGAGTAAAAAAGAACAAGAAAACTGAGTGCAATAGATTGAATTGAATGAGTACCTGAATACTATAGTTTAGTTGCTGACCATAAAAAAATGCAGACCTTGTTGTTGTTTCATTGAAGACAAAACCAGGTGTGGAATGAATATAAATTGAGAATTTCGCTGCATCAACATTCTGAAATACTCATCAAAATTATTTCCAAAATTATACACTTCCATTTCATTCTTTTTATGAACACATGCAATTTCATTTTAATAAATATGTCCTTGATTTTTACACTGCCATCCATTTTTTTTCCTTTCGAACCATCATGATAAACAAGAGAGAAATACAAACCTTGAAGAAGGAATCCCACAGAAAATCAAGGGGGAGGTCACGCCGAGCAAGAAACAGAAAAGCAATTTTCGGTGTGCCTTCAAAATGATGATACCCTGAAGAGGGAGATGTATGAAAAGCAGGAGGATGTAGGGAAGGAAGCTTGACATGAGAGTGAAGCTTGAGATAAGCAAAAAGACCATACGACAAGAAACAGAGGGCAATCACCATCTTGAAGCCAAACCAAAGGAGATGGCGTGGCTTCGATGATTTCATTTTTTTCATCATGTCATGGCTTACGCTATGAAACTCCTTATACATTGTGTGAGTTTAGAGAAACAGATCGTAAAGAGATATATTAAAAGAGCGCTTTAAGTGTGAACTTTGAATAAGAGAGAGGAATATTTATTTAATAGCAAGAAAGTTGAAACTCCATGAAGACGAAGCAGAATTGTCAAGGAAGTTCATCTTCTAACGTTTTTCCCAGATTTATCTTGAACGAAACTATTAGAAAATTAATGGCAACAAATTATTACAAGGGAGCCGTTTGGCACACCTAAAACAAACCATAAAATGGGATTTCATTACTTCCTCATGACTCATGATCACAAAATAAAATAAAAAAAATAAAAAGATGGTGAGCATGTTATACATGATTCATATCCTAAATGTTTATCCCACCAAGATAAAGAAATGGGCTTATTAGGATTCTATTGTATAAAAAATGGAAATTAAAACATTAATATAATTAAAATAAACTATGAAAAAATAAGAAATTAATCTAAAAAAATTCTTGTGTATTCGAAACTCAAAATTCATTATCCCCCATTAAAAATATACGAGATTTTCTTACAAGTATATATACCGTGGGAAGTTGAGAAGTTGACATTAACTGTGGGACACCAAAGCTTTTAAAATAGAGAGACCCTAAGCTGGCGAAGTGGATTTTTGATCTTAAACCACATATGCTCGCTCGGCTCAACCTGGCCTCGGCCCTTCAACCACAAGCCCCAAGTCCTTGGCTTGGGTTTAGATTCAGCTTGGCTGTAAAATAATTTTTGAACTTTTAAAACATTATTTTTTTCTAGTACATTTTGTTTAGTCATCCATGAATAAATAGTCTAAATACAGTCCATGAATAAATAATCTAAATAATAAGCTTTCAATTCCTAAAAAATTTTATTTTTTAAGTAAGAATATATAGTTTTCAAGGAAAAAATTGTTAGGTTTTTATCTATTTATGGTGAGTAATTAAGACAAAATAAAGGGAATTAATTATGTTAATTGCTAGAATTAATTCTATAATAGTTTGGATTCAAAAAATTCGTATAAAATGAGATTGAAGGGGAGATGTTTTGTATACTTTGTATCAACTTATTTTCTATCCTTACTATTTTCCTAGCTTTTTTTTGTCTCTAGTTTTTCTTAGTTTTTATATTTTTATTTTTTTTTGTTCTAGAGCTTAAATTCTAGGGCTGTTGCAGGTCTTCGGCTCAGCTTAGCAAGATATGAGCTTGGGCTTGAAACTTAATCCTAACTAGTTCTTGGGTCTATGTTTCAGCATGAATTTGCTGTAAAATAATTTTTTGTTCATAAAATATTGTTTTTGCTAGTTTATTTTGAGTTGGGGGTTGCTATAAAAGATTTTTTGTCTATAAAAAATTAATTTTTACTAATCCATTTTATTTTACCACGTAATGAATGAACAATTTGATTAGTGATTTTCTATTTTAAAAACAAAATTATCTTTTAAGTAAAAAGTAAAAAACTATCAGAGTTTTTATCTGTTTATGATGAGTAATTAAGATTAGACGATAAAAAATTAATTTTAGTAATTACTAAAATTAATTCTCTACCAGTTCTAGTTAAAAAAAAAATTAAGGAGATTCTTTGTACTTTTCTCTATAGTTTTTTCAACTTCTTTTACCTCTAGTTATGGTTAGTTTTTGCTTCTTTTAATTTCTTTTGTTCTAGAGCTTAGCTCTAGTTCTTTGTAAAGAGGTAGATTTTAAAAAATAATACATCATTTAAAAGTTAAATTGTTGAAATCCTACAAGATTATTTGCGCGAGGTAGCTAGCTTTCTAGTCTCAAGGACAAAATGTTTAATCCTTGACAATAAAATATTTCTTATACTAATTTTAGTATAATGGTTTTTTTTGTATTTATTAGTATATATGTTAAGATCTTTGTTTATACAAGCACAAACTTAAATATTCTATTATTATATGTTTGGCATTCATATTAGTATTTTGTTTCAACTTTACTAAAAATTTGTCTGCCTTGTCTTGTAATATTGCATGCGAACAAAACTAAACAATTGCAACCTCTATAATATCACCAGTAGTTTCTGCCAGTTGCTTGGTTCAAAATCCAAGTCAGAAACAATCGAAGAAGCATTTAAGTTGGACCATGCAGGAACCTTTTGGCTCAGCTTTTTCTTCAGGTGATGTCCAGAATGGCTCTGTTGTTACGCAAGCAGATGTGCTTGCAGAGGAAAGCACTTCCCTGTTCGCCAGTATGCTCTAGAGAAAAGCAGAACTATTATCAGTAGACTGTCACTAACCTGCCTTATTGCGACGCAAATAAATCACCAGGTCGCCATGGAATCTAGCAGATAAATGTGCTGAAAAGCTCAACGCAGAGATGTCAGTTTCATTCTGGAAGCATTGTTTATATTCATGAACGTACTTTTACATATATTACAAAATCCATAAAATTCCAATAATACAGGCATCACTCCCAACAACTGCATCTGTTTTCCCAACAACTGGAACTACAATATACAACAGCTCTTCCACTCTTCTTTGTTGGAATTGCTGCGGGACGCTGAATAATAAATGATGGAAACACAATCTGCTAATTAGTATTTCTCATCAGGTAGCCTACAATGAATCCCAGGATAGCTCCGGCTACAACCTGTCCAGAACAGTAAGTTGGTTATCTGCACCTGAACGTCAAAGTCAATACAAATTGACAAACTTCTACCCGAATTGGTATTACTCTAGCTATTTGACCCCCTGCGGGTCAGTTGTTTTTTTCTTATAAAAAAAAATTGTATTCAAAGCAAAATTTTGAATAGTAGGTCTATAGTAAAATGAGAGGGTGACCAATGGCATGTGCACAATGAAAAAAGCCATGCCTTTTAGGTTTTTATTTATTAACTAGGCCCATGCTTTGTTGCGGGTTGTACCAAAATGTTTTTGAATGTAAAAAAAAATGTGCAAATGATAGCCAAAATAATTGAAGAAATCAAGGAAAAGAATTAAGATGACTTGGGTTTAGAAAAATAATTAAAGGAAAAAACCGTGAGAGAATTACTATTATAATCCATAGTTAACTTACCCGTGCTCCGTGATGGGTCAAATCAAAAATTATTTTTTATTGTAAAAAAAAAAAAAAGTATTTACAGGCACTATTACTGTTTTGATAAACTTAAGTAAACTGGGTTAGAGTTGACTTTTATATCACCCAATCAACTTAATAAAAACTTGATTTGACTTAAAAATTCAAGGCAATTGCATTTTAACATTTTTTGAACTGTCTTCAACTTTCAAGAAAGTTATCTTCCCTCAGCACTTAATGATAATGTATACGCCAAAACTTGGCTATCTCTTTATCAATAAAGCCTTCAAATAACAAAATTTGGTTTATAGACAGTTCTATCTACTTTCTGTCCTTGGGATACAAGGAAAACGCTCTTACTATATTTATGACCTTGCTTAAGTCTCCATCTCTCAATTCTCCTTTTCTTTCTCCTATATTTATTGTTCTTAATCTTGCTATTATAAGGCATTTCATATTCTTTTTTTTTTTCCAGACATTTCCAACTTACTTTGTCTAAAGTGTGAATAAAGAGGTACAGCGACAAGCCTTGCAATACCTAGTCAACTACAACAAGCATCTCATCCGGGTGATAATCATTTGACCGTGGATTGAGAGAGTTTGAATTGCAGAATACATGAACCTCGAAAGGGAAAATGCAAGCACAAAAGAGAGAACTTGCTTGTTGAAACAAAATGCAGTAATCATGCAACAAACCTGAAGGTGAGTATGCCCAAGTAATTCACGCAGAGGTCTAACACTGGATAACGGGTGTTCTGGAGGAAACTCACAGACAATTTGGTTCAGCAACTGTAATAGGCACAAAAACACAACCATGTAAAGCAATACAAGCAAGAAGACACCTATGAATGTGTCAAAATTCACTTGCAAGTTGCAATATTAGAAGCAAACAAAAAATGCAGTCTAAGTTTACACATTTGTGTCAGGATGACTTACTTCAGCTTGCCGACCAGCATGAAGTCTGACCCCTGAAGCATCATACATCACCTGCAGAAAATATAAAAGTCAATCATGCCCACACAAAAAAAGTAGCAGCTCCTAGCAATATATTTGGGTGAATCAAACTTCATGATTAAAGAGAGATTAACAGAAAACAAAGAACACAAATGGCATTACAGCCCTATGAATTCTATAGTTAGTGTGAAATCATCCAGATCAAAAGCTGAATAACGCAGTTTAGATCATAAACTTTAGGTTTCTTGATGCAGCCCAGCTAAACCAGCTTTTAAGGCTGCCCAGTAACAATCCACTAAAACCTAGATATTAGAATAGGAAATTATATATGGAATCTTGCTACATATTTTGGCCTATAGCATCTTGGGATTGCAAAACTCTCTTGATTAAGAGAATTGAGAAGGGAAATCAACAAATATCTTCACATGGAGAGTTAGCAGTGTCTATCAATGAACTTTCCACCGCCTCCAATCAATTATTCTTAGGATCTTCCATTACATCATTTCAGTCGCATATTGACCACTTCTTGAATACCTGAGACTACTTCCTCACATACCATTTTCATATTCCTTTGGTTCAAACAAGGAGACATACTAATCTAACCCTAGATTTTATATCAAAGGAGACTCCAGGTCAAGAAATAAAATTTCAACCAAGTAATTCCTTACAGAGCCAAGATTTTTTTACCCTCCTTTTTGGTTGGAAGCTATTGAAGTAAGTCATCATGGCAGCAACAATAAAATAAGTTTATAGCATTTTACGTCAGTAGTGCCAACTATAAACCTTTTAGCAAAACATACAATATAGTTTGATCCCTGAATGAAGCACAAAACAAGTTAAAGTAGAAATGCATCCATTTCATCACCAAATATGCATTTCAAGCATGAAGAAAAGGCATAAATTCGTTTCACACCACTAAAATTTCCTATAAACCTCCAAAACGTTACGACTTTTTTACTGAAAATTTTACTAAAGCTTCAAACTAACCCACCGGAGTGATTCTAATTCAAATCAGTACAAAGAGGGAAAAAAAAAAGCATTTTAAACTAATCAAGTTCTGAAGAAGGTTGAACGACAATGTCGGTAAAATTTATCCAAAACAGCAAGCAATCAGCCCACACCACCACAGCGGGAATAGGTATAATACAAGCGAGCAAACACCAAGGGGTGAAAAAAAAGAGACTCACAACACAGGCCAAGACAACAACAATGGCAAAAGCAGGCGATCCCGTCCCTTCTTGCAAACCTATAGCCACTGCTAGAGCTGTGACAGTTGCAGAATGTGAAGATGGCATTCCACCAGAATCAAGCATTCTTTTAGAATCCCATCTCTTTTCTTTAAACCTGAGCATCTAGGACAAAAATATTGAAAATTTGAGCTACATGATAGAATCTTAAACTCAAAAAATTAATTACAGCCATAAGACAAAGTCATATTTATACAAGTTCATATCCTTTTATCTCTGCCGTTGCAGAAATGGATGGTACAATCCCTACGATGGGTGGCATGGAGAGAAAAATAAAACCCACTTAAAAGGAGAGAGATATTGAATAGGGAAATCTTTATATTAAAAAATTTTGATCCTTTAATCTTCAATAAAACAAAATAGCTTGAAAAAAATCAAATGAAATTGAGATGGGTCCTTTTGATAAAAAGAAAAGAAGGCGAGGGGAAAGAGAATGACCAGGTGGTGAAGAGCTTGAGGAATTGAGCGAGAGCGAAGGAGAGCAAGGCAGAGAGGAGAGGAAGGTTGTACAGTAGCATTGCGGACGATGATGAAGAAGAAGACGCCGTCGTCGTTTGAGGCCCAGCTCTTCCTCCAACCTCCATTCTTTGCCTAGTGTTTTTTATTCAATTATTTAGACGATCCTTCCCGAAAGCCTGTCTTTCTATCTCTTCGTATTTGCAGAATCCTCCTCCTTTCTCTCTCTAGACTTGGGGAGGAAGGGAAGGATGAGAAATGGGGATGAAATCATGAAAGAGGGGGGAAGAAGAAGGTTGGTAGTTGATACGAGAGACTGGACGGTTTTTTTTTATTATTTTATTATTTTATTTTCTGTTTAGGACAAGGAAAGAAAGAGAGAATATTAATTTGTTGGCATGTCAGGCTAAATCCACCTAATAGAAAATTATAATAATTGGTTTGGTCAAATTTATAGCTAATTTTATGATTATTTTTTCATTAAATTAATTTGATTGTAACTTTAACTTTCTTTGACTATATATTAAAAAGATTACACAGTACAAACATCTCATCTTCTCATATTTTTCTCCGCCGTCTCCACTCCTTATAGCCATTTTTTTCTTTTCAAGTCTTCAAAATTTTTTGTTTTATATTTTTGCACTTCCAACATTCAACTTTATTTCCTTTCAATTTCATCCCTCTTAGTTATGTTAAAATGATTTTATGTATAGGGATTTGTTTCTATTTGCATGTTATTGAATATTTAATATATAATAGAAATCATAGTTTGATTCTATGTAATATAATTTTAGATTATAATTAACCAAAAACTTGAAAGAACAATGACCAAATAAAAAAATAAAAGACAAGGAAAACTTTAATTTAGCCCCTAAAGTTTCAAATTATATATAGTTGATCCCTATTATTTTAGGTTTTTATGTTTGAGTTCGAATTTTTATTTTTATGTCTGTTTTGGTCCCTCGATGTTGAGAAAAAAAAGAAGTCATTAAAACTAGGAAAAGAGAGATAAAGTATTTGACCGGCTACAAAACATATCAAACTTGGTGTCAATGAGTTTGTTTTAAAGATGAGAGTTCAATAAAGATAGTTTTTTCCTTTAATATGCTGGAAAAAGTAAATCGAGACCTGCGATTTTTTTATTTGATTTAATTTTATATTTTTAAATGGATTAGAGAGTGTTTTAGGGTCAAAAATATTTTTATTGAGGTTTATAAGGTGTTTTTTTTTTTGTCAACCAAGTTGAAAAAAATGAATTTTTGAGGTCCAAAAACTCAGACCTTGATTTTTTTATCATAATAATAGTAATAATAATAAAAACTAAATCAAATATATGGGCCTAACCTTTTTATTTTAGGTCAGGTGCATAGAATTGATTTTTTTTTAATTTAAATCTTAATTAATACTCTCTCTCTCATTTTTTTTTTTATAAACTGTTTAGTTTAGTTTTTTTTTAATGATTAATTTTGTGAATTGTTTCTATAATTTCATAATACTTCAAAAAAAAATTATAATTTATCTTTAAACTTTTTTCTCTTAAATTTTAGTTAAATAAGTTTTATTTGCACGATACATTTATAAAAATAAAATCAAATGTATTTAGCGACCAAAATTAACTTCTAAGAAACATTTTTTAAAGAAAAATTTTAAAATAAAAAGAATAGTTGGAGTAAAATATTTGTATATGCATCTATCTTTTACTTCTTAAAAGGAAGATCAACTTTTCGCTTTAGTCTTTCATTAACGTTAACAATAATTTTTTATTTGTTAATTAATATATTTTTCAATTTATTCTATTAAGTGTAGATGTCATCTTTCTATTTCTCAATTAAAAAAAATAATATCAAAAAATACATTCATAACATCGAAACATTCTTATTTTGCATTAAAAATTAAGTTGGAAATTGACACAGATAAAAAACAACCCAAGAAATATCGCAAGAATAGACAACACAAAATTATATCGAATAAGGTCAACACACAAAAACTATAGTCAAAATTTTATTACTGAATATTTCTTTCCAAATAGTCTACCTTTCAAAGAAATTTACAACTCCTTAAATAAATTTAAAAATAACCTAAACAACTACAAAACCAAAAAATAAAGGAAAAGTAATAAAAATCATAAACAAACTAGGAAAAATAAAATTATTATACGTAATATTTAATTTTCTAAAGTAAATAGAACAAAATAAAAATAAATAAAAAAACAAATAACTTTCCTAAAAATCCTCATGTATTAGTCTTTCGAAGTTAGAAATAACTCATTCTCAAGTTCAAATTATTGTTGTCTTGATCTCGTAGATGTCCAATCAAGAGTTTCCAACCTTTTACATGCTCAATCTTTGTTGTCCAAAAATTTCACATATAAAAAGATAATTAGACAAATGAGCCTATTTGTTTAGTTTATTATCATGCAAATATATAAAAGCATGATAATCATGCAATTATTACAGAAGCTAGTATCCTTACTATGCAAATATATAAAATTGCAAAAATATAAGGAGAAAAATCCTAGCATGCAAACTAAACAGGTATTGAAATTACACGTAAACAAAATTAGTTAGAGTACTTACTTCTTGAAGTTCTTAGAATATATCCAATATGAAATTTTATTGTTGTTAAGAATTAATCATTTGTCTTTAAGGCTTTATTGCTACTCACTTGGTGTAAAAAACTTTATTTAATAAGCTTCCAAGGATCCCAACAACTCCTTCTTGTTTAGGTGCACTCTTAACAAGGTCCAATGAACTTAAATGAATAATATTCAATACCTCTATATAAAAACCAAACATAAGCCCTAGAATATGAAGAATGAATAGAAAAACTAGACTTAGAAAAAACAACAACAAAGAGAGAAAAGAATTCAAGAATTTCATTCATCCATTCCCACTCATTCAAAACACTTATTTATAGGACTTGAAAACCAAAACATTAATACTAATAATTCATGAATGTTTATTAACTATGATCAATGTTCATAGTTCATGAATTTCTTATAATTCTTGAATATTCATATTTATGAAATAATTCATGAATGTTTAAATTCATGAAACATATTCATCAATATTCATAAAAACAAAAATCATGAATATTCATAGTTCATGAATTACTCATAATTCATGAAACAATTCATGGATTTTAAATTCATGAAATATACTCATGAATATTCATCAAAAAAATTCATGAATGTTCATTGTTCATGAATTAATCATAATTTATGAGTATTTATAATTCATAAAACAATTCATGAAAGTTAATAGTTCATGAATTTATTGATATCACTTAATTGATATATTGGTTCATGTACAAGATATTTTAGAGACTTAAAAGAAATTATTAATCAAACAGGGACTTAAAAGCAAAATATTTTATCGTTAACCAACTTAAGTCCAAACTCATGAGTCCATAAGTTCATAGCTCAATCTACAAACTATTTTGGATTTGAAAATTTTGCTATTCAAAGGTTCATTGAGAACAATTTCTTATTCACCTTTAAATGGTTTTTTTAAAACATGTTAATATTCCATGTAAAAATAGTCATGTTAGATCATAAAATTCAACATGTTTTTAACATTAAATGTGAGTGGATGTCGCCTTAAAAGACCCTTTATGTGTTTTATAAACCAATTCTAGTAGTTTTTTGTTAGAAACATCATATCAATCACACATATCCTCCCTAACAACATAACAAATCTTAGCATTGGCAAAAGATTTGGAAATCTGCTTCACAACTTTTATATGAAGTGTAAAAACATAAACTTTAACCCTATCAATTACAAAATTCTCCTAAAAGCATATGAGGTATAATCATTTGTAACGTGTTTCATCAAAAATACCTCTGGAACCATAACTAACTTGGTTCCATTCTCATGGACATCATAAATAAAAGATTTTGCATCTAAATCTTTTCCTTCAACATCATCCTCATCGAATTTTGGTGTTGATTCCAATCGGCAAAGAAACTAGAATTATCAAAATTTTCAGTTTCAAAATCATATTCTTCCTGATCAAGAAGTTGCTTCCTCTACTAATATTTTTAAAATGGGTTCTCAAAATTAGTCATGGATCCATGATTACTCTTCTCATGATCCTTTAGCCTCCTTACCTTTACCAACTGACGAGTTAGTTTTGCAATCTGTTTCCACGTGTCTTTTATCATCAGTCCTGAACACCTCTTTTCAATTTTGTAATCTATATATACATGTCTTTTATCACTAGTTCTTGAACATCTTTGTTTCAAAATTAAAAATAAATTTATTTTGTTAACTTCAAGAAAATGATATGGATTTACATATAAAAAAAGTAGAGTATGTAGAATTGAAGATGACAAATTGGGCTTAATTACTAAAGTTAACATGATAGTGAATTAATTTTTTTCTTTGTATATTTAAAATATTATTCATTCATATTTTTTATGAGACTAAATGAGGAAGTATGGTTATGACATTTTCACTATAGACATCTTAATTTGAGCAGATTAAGAATTCCACATCAAAAAAATATGACGACATGCATTTCTAAAATTTCAACTCCTTCTCAGGATTGTGAAGAATTTGTTATTAGTAAACATTGGAGCTTGTTCATTCCAATATTTATGGGCCAATAACTCCATTTTCTATTAGAGATAAAAGATATATAATCACCTTTTTTATATATAATTATAGTAAAGAAATTTAGGTTTATTTTTGCAAGAAAAATCTAAAGCTTTTGAAGCTTTTTAAGAGGTATAAAGCACTTGTTAAGAATGAAGCTAGCCAACCAATAAAAGTTTTTTGAACATATCGTGGTGGAGAGTATAGCTCACAAGAATTTGCAAATTCTTGTCAAACCTGTGAAATCAAGAGGCAACTTACCGTAGTCAATACTCTGTAACAAAACGGTGTTTATCAAAGGAAGAATCACACTATTATGGATATGATGCAAAGTCTTTTAACAAAGAGTGGTCTACCAAAATCTTATTGGTTTTAAGTAGTAAATTGGAGCATTCATGTTTTGAATAGAAGTTTCAGACTTATCGTTCAAGATAAGACACTAGAGGAAGCTTAGAGTGGACGAAGATCGATGATTGATCATCTTAGAATTTTTGGGTGCATTGCCCATATTCCAGATCAAAAGAGGAAAAAGCTTGATGACAAGAGAGAAAATGCATTTTTCTTGCTATTAGTGATTATTCAAAAGCTTATAAACTATATAATCCTAACACCAATAAAATTATTATTAGTCGTAATGTTATTTTTTAGCAATAATGGCGTTAAACAAAATATTCTAGTGAATTTAGATGGTGAAAATAATGAAAAAAAGAAAAAGCCTATGGATAGAGCACCACAACGAGTAAATGATCAAAGCACACTACCACACTTAATAATCAAATGTCATAACAAGTTAGAAAAAGGCCTACGTGATTGAGTAATAATAGATTAATCCACTTACTCATTTCACTCTATTATCAGAATATGATCCTATAACTTTGGAAGATATTGTTAAAGAAACAAAGTGATAAAATGCTATGAATAATAAAATTGATGTCATTAAGAAAAACAATACTTGGGAGTTGATATAGCTTCCAAAAGAACAAAAGATCATTGGTGTAAACTCGGTGTATAAGACAAAATTAAAAAAAACGATGAAGTTGATAAATATAAAACATGCTTGGTAGCTCAAAGGTTACAAACAAAAATACAACAAGAGTACAAAGAAGTTTTTGCTCCAATTGTTAGGCATGAAACAATAAGATTGTTTATTGCTTTGATAGCTCAAAATTCATGTCTATTTTGGATGTAAAACTATCATTTCTACATGAAGATCCAAGATAGAGATTAGCCCTCATTGTTAAGCTAA
This sequence comes from Populus trichocarpa, assembly GCF_000002775.5. Classification (NCBI taxonomy): domain Eukaryota; kingdom Viridiplantae; phylum Streptophyta; class Magnoliopsida; order Malpighiales; family Salicaceae; genus Populus; species Populus trichocarpa. The sequence goes on along the minus strand of NC_037286.2, from coordinate 21,569,285 downwards.
GTGTTTAAAAACTTTAATTTAAAATATGAATTGTTAAATATTAATTAAGATTTTAGTGTAAATAGAAATCCTCGATAAAAAAAGATTTACGACTAGTTAATTACAATATTTATTAAATTATGATAGTTAGAGGTGTAATCTCATATAGATTATTTAATGTGTATGTGTATGTAGAATTAAGAGTGTTGAATAGGAAACTGAGTGTACTTTAGTGTTTTCAACTATTGCTCAACAAATATTCCTACTAGGAACTATAAGCAAAATTATGACAAATGCATGAACAAATTATTCTGCTCAACCTTTGAGCTGTTTCCATCAAACTAAAGCCAACCTAATATAAACCAGACGCAGAAACAAAAATTTTCTCAACATCTCTCTCTCTAGTTGTTCCTATTTCCCAGTTGTGTTCTTCTGCACGGCTCACTCTCTCTTCTTAGCCTACTATCCCATGTACAATCTCTTCTGAGCTCAGCCAGCTTAATTTTCCAAGGACTCGCATTTACACACGAGTTTCAAAGTAGTGGATAATCCTGAGCTTCAGGCTGGGAGGATGCAGCCGAGCCATGCTTACTTGGCAATGGTGTATTCCTTCGAGACTGGCGCTTTGTTGGGACCAGATCAGGTTCTTTCTCAAACTCTTCAGGCGCTTCATCGCTGTCACTATCGTCTTCGCCTTTAAAAACTGGGTGGATGTAAGCGTTTTGAAGGAAGCTTTTCAAGTTCAGGTTGGGCTCTTTGGCGCGTTCCAATGTATCTTTCATCATTGCTTCCTGCAAAACAATGGGAATGGCAGAAAAGGTGAAGATGAGATTATTCAAGCCGGGGAAATTAACACCAAACGATGACGATATAAGAACACTGAAATAAAGATGGTAAATGCTCACACAGAGCATTAAAGCATTATATTATGATAAAAGGAATTTGAACAGGCAAAACAAAACATGCCAAGAGAATTTTTGAGATTTATACAACAGAAACTGGTTGTATTATTCTGTTTCAGGAAATCTGGAAAAGAGAAAAAGGAAAAACAAAAGAGAGAAGATGAACCAAGCATGCTATATTACCTGCAATGGATATCTAACAAAAGCAGGTTCATAACGGCCTTTGCAGAACAAATGGAACCATATTGTCAATACTGGGAGTGTAATGAGCAACGGTGTTGACTGAGCCGCTTCTTTTGTGCTTAACAATCCCATTAGCAGCAGCTGTGAGACAATTACTGCTACTATGATGCGTCCATGGACATCAGGCCAGAATGCTGCAGCACTCTCATACTCCTGATTGTAAACATTTATAATCTACAATTTCATGCAGCAATCTATTTTCAGTGAGGATCCCCGCAATCCAATAATGTAGTGCTTGTAATGCATACTGCAGAAACATAACACATGCATAACTGTAGTTTGAATGACAACTCTGGATGTGATTCAGGTTTTTACCTGATGACGATACACAACAAATGCGAGGGCAAAGAATACTATAATGAAAGGAAGTAAGATGGGCGACACCACAGCATAAACGAGGCCAAGTAAGAAATAAAGTTGTATTTGTGGTTCCCCTGTGTTGAAACCAAGAGTTCCTGGATCCATCGCCTCTTCCATGTCCTTTTCGGTCTTCACCATGAAAAACATTTTCAGGTGATAGATTATCAAGGGTTTCAATCTTAAAATCTCCCCAGCAACTCCAGCCCACCCATCAACCATGATGTAAGTTATGAAGAAAGTTGCTTTCATAGGTATGGATACTCCGATTGTCTTTGGTATTCTGCAAACATTGGATTAAAGTGTTGAGTAAAAATAAAACTCATAGGTAATTATGGACTGATTGAACTGCGAGAAATGTATGAAGCAAACGTTTTAAGATAATTAGACTCGGAGCGTCTACTAAAAGCTCATCACATACACTTCAGAAGGTCCAATTTCTACTAACACAACATGGGATTGCATAAAATCCCCTTGCATGCATGGCTAAAACAACCAAACACAAAACAAACAGCAGAACTAAAAATTTAAAGTGAAAAAGGCAGTGAATCAAGCTTTATAAGTGATCTTTTCTAACTCCTGGAGCTAATGCACAAAGCACACACAAACAGATGTCGAGCTGCATCGAAAGAACAATTTCGAGTGCTGCATAGGCTAATATATTGGAAACAATGACAATATGAGAACAACATACTCAGTTGCAGACTGGTGGATAAAATTATCCAGTTGTTGAAATGCAGTTCCGGTGATTATGCTTCCGAGAAATACATTAATGAACTGGAAGATATAATATCTAGCCGCAGATCTCCTCTCTAGGCCTGATATGCTAATGAATCCCTCAAATTTAGACATTAGCATCAATATGGAGGGTAGAAAAATAAGAAATATCTTCAAAGCAATTCCAGGAAGGAAACCTTGAATGAATGACTTTATCACTTTCCTGCATGAAATAATTAAATGTCATGCATCTGTGAAACAAACAAATGATGAACACAGGTATATCTAATAAGAATAAGGTCAAACCTGAGAAGAAGATACTCACATTTCAATTATAGGTTTCAGGAACGGGAGTGCTTTCTCAATTCCTTCAATGTTTGCAAGGGACTGTACAAATGCAATGGGAACCATAAAGAAGAAAGTAAGGAAGAAAAATGTGACAGCGATAACGAGCCTTCTTAGTGCCAGTGAAACAAATGGAATTGCGAGGTTGTCCCAGTATACATCACGGGGTTCAGGAGCCCACTCAGTCAACCACATAGCTGGATTTCTGGATTGTTGTGTTTGTGCACAAACAGCAGCTCCCCATCGAGTTTTGAAGGAAACAAATGCTGCTGGCATGATTGCCTTGGCATTGTTCACAATCTCATCTCTCTCCAAGGAGATCTAGCCATTATTAATTTTGAAAGAACATATGGTTAATTGCTTGCATTAATATTGACTACCTCAACTAAGTTCATATTATCAACATGAAGTTAATTGTGAAGTACCACTTACTTTTCTAGACAGTTTCTCAATCTCAGATGTATAGTGATCAATTGCATCCACCCTAGTCCCGAAAAGGCCAAGAAAACCAGTCTGCTCAATGAAAAATAAATTTGGCACAACCTGTTAGTGATTAGAATCTGAATAACATTTTCTTATACTTTGTCCTGTGAATTGAGTGTAGAAGCACTACATCTGGAAAGGCATAAAAACCAGGTAAAAAAACCAAAAACTGGTGACTTCAATAGGATGTCATCAGCAATGATTACCTTGAGGGAGGGCATTCTGGATTTGTTTCTTGAATATTTGATTTGATAATAGTCAAGCCAGTTCTTCATCTTTTTCTTCTCGTTGACTAGGTGAGAAAGTTGATTAGCATTGTAGACAACCTGCAAGAAAATGTTAAAAACAAGAGAAAAGAATCATAACATGATTTACCTACCCAGAACAGCTTTTTGGGCCAAAATAGGTGACAGAAGAGATTGAAGCTATTTCATGAAAATGTTTTTCCCGTTTGTTATCAAATAAAAGATCAAACCTGGTAAGTGAGATAATCATTAGGATGGTTGACTAGGAAAAAGTGCTCCACGAGTTCACTAACCGATTCATCAGCATCTGGTGGCACATTTCTAACCAGTACCTGTACCAAAGTACATTACTTCACCAATGAGGAACTGGAAGAAAAGGTTACTAAGAGTGCTCAAAGGAGATCATTAATTTATTTTTTCTGGAAGAATATGCATCCATGTGTCAAATCAAAGCATGGTTGCGGCATGCATCAAGCAGCATCTGATTGGCCCTGAAGATGTTCTCAGTCCTATATATCTTTAATTGATGGTAAACATCCAACCTTGTTTCATACCACCTTCTTGATTAGTACTGTAGTGCTTTAAAGAAATAGCATTAGCAGAACTGCTCTTACTGTAAATTGATCAGGACGTCGTTTTTCTGATGCAAGAAAATGCAACCTCATTTTAGCCACTATCTCATACTCTTTTTTTAGCACATAGCATGTCCAAAAGGTAGAGGCATAGGCCATCACCAAATGGGTCCAGAATCTGCAACCAAAATTTTACGTTTAGAATTCAAACCTACTCTGCGAGCAAGAAATTCTATTGAAGAAACAAATACAGTACATTTCATTATTGAAAGGAAAAGGCTATTAAGTGAAAAATTGGCCTAGTTCTCATATATATTGCAGACAGTTCGCAATTGGAACTGTTCAACATTAGACTAAAAATATTTTCAAAACTTGATTTAAAAGCAGAAAAGATAACAAAACGAATTGGCAAGAGGTGTTGCATACCTGTTTGATCCTGTGGGTATATTTGAAATAGAGAGCTTATCTAAATCACTGTAAGTCAAATTAGAACGCTCCAAAGTGCTATTTGTCCAGTTCACTGGCACCAGGATAGTGAAGGCCAGGAATGCAATAGGAACAAAAATCTTAAGCCTGCATTTAAGAGGAAATAAAAGGGAAGAGTGAGTCTTTGAGAATAAAGGTTATACAAGTCAATAATATGTGAAAGGGTGGACTAACAGTTTGTGATTGGGGCAGCATCATTCATAAAATCAGAGTAAACCTACCAAACCTCCTAGGAGCACTCTGGCTTTGACTGATGAACAGTGAAAAATGAGTATATGTGAACATTTTCAAGGTTAGGTGAAGTGACTCGAGAGAGACATTTCAAGACATCAAAATACCAATTTCAATCGAAATTAGACCACGTATCCATCACAAGCAAATCACACAAAACGCACAACAAAAATTGAATAAAATAACTAGCAGATCATACCCTATCAGGTAAATCCTCAAGTAAACAGCAGAGTCCAATCCAGCATGGTCAATGAGCTCAGGTTCCGGCATATGTAATGCCGCAGGCATCCAGTTGAGAAACCTCACATATGACCTGAAGTCCAAATTGACAACCTTGCCAACAAAGGCACCAGTGCCGAAAGGACTGCTCCTTAACCCCTTGATATACCATTTGGGAAAGTAGACCCTATCATTGACTGGTTGAATCCGGAGAATTGCAAATGCGAAGAAGAAAGCAAACGCAGTGAGAATGTTAATAGCTGCTGCTACTCCTATATCACTCAGTGTCGCCATATGTTTTCTGTCTATCTATCTATCCACTTTACGTGAAACAGCCAATAATTTATCTTCCGATCCCTGCATAAAAGGACAACCTTTTTAGTGTTCAAATTCATTGCAGCAAATCAATGTACAAATTAAAATCGGAGTAAAAGGGAGGAAACAAGGTCTTCAGTCACATGAAAATCAAGCCACCGACAATTATCTGGAATCTCAAAGTCAAGGGGCTTACAAAGTCTTGAATTTTCAAAATTTTCATCCCCCATATGCCAGACAATAGCAAACACTAACACGAAATTTCCAGTAAAAACTCCCATCTCTCTTTCTTTCATCCCTACTTAATTTCTCAGCAACCAAACACACACCTAAAATTAAATATATAAAAAATCACACTGCAGTACAGAAGCTTACCAGCAGAACCGTAAAGAAATCAAAGCAAAATAGTGTATGTTTCTAAGGATCCAAACTTGTGGTTGGTTACCTTTGAAACACTGCAGCGCTGTGGAAACGAGAAAACGTTCGCGTTTGAGTGAGCAATGCAAGAGGGAAACAGAAGAAACGTACGTACTTTACAAAGTCTTGAACCAGTAATAGTATTATCGGTTCCTTCTCTCTCCCAGTTTTGTGTATATCATCATCTGGTTGCCTACCTGTCTTGATCGTCCAAAAAGCTAATGTAAGAGTATTATTACTGTCATTGCACTTTCTTCTCCTTCTCTTTTCGTTTTCCTTGTATATATATATATGGAAGAAACAGACGCGCGCCCAATGTCTGTGTCTGTGTGAGAGATAGTATAAGAGAGTGGGAGGAACAGAGGAGGAGGTGTCTTGTCTTAACTCTTTTTGACGTTACAAAATACAAAGAGTGTCGTCTAGGGTAATTTTCTACTGCCTTTTTCTTTCTTTTTTTGAAGGAGGAACAGGATGGGGAAAGTGGGGGTGGCACTGCCGTTGCCGACGCGGCTTTTGGAGGTTAGGTGATTAAAGATTAGGCAGGTGATAGCGATGGATCTATAACGGCTACTCCTTCCTAGCCATGCCATGGTATGTTTGTTTTTCAAAGTTAATGATAAATTATCCATTAATTAAATTGATATCGAAATTATTTACTGGTATTTATGGTTTTGAATACGTTATAGCATATAGTGCCTTTGTTGTTTTTATGTTAATGGACCGTTGAGTTTACTCATTTTAATTATTTCTTTTTTTAAAAAAATCATTTTTACTAGTCAAATTTAAATATCTTACAAGAAAAATATTATAACAACAGTATAAAGTAAAAAATAAACTCACCAATCACTAATTCAATTAATCATTAAAAAGAAGTGTGGTAATAATTATTATTTTTATTTTTTAAAATTTATTTTTTACTTCATCAAAACTATCTAAAAATATAAAAAATAATTTTAAATAAACAAAAATTTATTTACACCGCAATAAGATGAAAAAACCCAATTCTACAATAACTTCATTACACCACAGGGATAAAATCATAATTAATTCTTTTTTTTTCTCTGTCCGTAATTTGAAAAAGGTGAGAAATAGAAAGAAAATTGGTAGGTAAAGAGTCAAAATGATATAATATATTTTCTTTTCTTTAATCGTGAGGTCACATCACATGCCAAGACAAGACAATTCAAATCATGTTTTAAACGACCTTTCAAGTTTCAAACCTAAATTTGCGGGCATTCATGATAAATTATATTTTTGTGACCTCCGATGTTTAAAACCTAGTAATTTGATGTTTTATTAAAATGCATTACCCAACAAATTCTAAGTTTCGATAATAATTATTTTTTAAATTATATTTTACTTAAAAATATATTAAAATAATATTTTTTTATTTTTTAAATTTTATTTTTAACATTAACATATCAAAATGATAAAAAAATATTAAAAAATTTAATTTAAAATAAAAAAAATTAAAATTTTTAAAAATTCCGATTTAAACTCTGTCAAAGTGTTTTTTTTTTACAAGATTTTACTTGCTTGGTTCTATCCTAAGAATAACTTTTTTTTTCCGGTTACCAATTTATGAAAATAATAATAAATTTATATGTCGGTGGTGTAAACGTTATGGAAACAATATCAAATTCATACTCTAATTTGGTATGGAATATCTACGTTATTGCTAGAATCTTTTATTTACCTATTCTTTTCCTTGATTTAGTATTTTTATTTGTATGATATTGTTGCATTTTCACTTCTATTCTCTTAATTTAATTAAAGACATTATCTATCATTAAAAAAAAAAACCGTTTTCCTCGTCTAAAAGATGTAATTTTTCTATAAACATGGGTTTAAGATTCTCAAGAATTACTAAAATGTTCGAATAAATTGTTCAAGAAATCTTTCATGGAATGTCAGTGTAATTAAGCCATATTATTATGGAACCTTTGACTGCATACAGAATAATTCCTTCCGGTAAGGCGAGTTCTTCACCAGAAAATAACGCTTCTTGAAGACTAGAACCCATTGATGATGGTGTTTCTTGAAATGCTAGAGATACTGGTTCTTAGCTCCTAGCAATTTGGTTTAGGAACCGGGAGTGGTTAATTCGACTAATTTCACAAGTTCTGAAGTTAACAATCATGTAAATTTTCAATGATACTAAGCCATGGGACTCGAACTCGTGATTATTGAGAAACAAATTTAAAATCTAATCAGTTAAACTATCTCTCGTGATTTTTTTTCTTCCATTGATGGATGATGGGTCTTATGGGATTTTGATTTCCAATTTTGCCTGAAAAAAACTCTTGAAAAAATTAAATTGCTTTGCCCAGAGAAGGAGAAAAAGGTTTGATATTATGTGGATCTCTTGTGTCAAGTTGTAAGGAAATAGCTTTGTAATCATATCTATAGTGTTTCCTTTGATAACATATAAATGATTGTATAACCATTGTTTTGTAAAGCAGCGTCTGGCAGTTTAATCCATCATCAACTGTTCCTTTCCAAGAAAAGAAAATCTCGAAAGATTGCTCTTTTTTCCATCACATGCCCACTTAAATGCCAAGTTTTTTTTTTTTCTTTTAGTCCTCAAAAAGTTTTGAGGATTTTTATTTTAAAATTTCAAACTTAGGTTTTTTATTAAAAGAAAATACATCATCTAACATTGGGTTTAGTGGGTATTCAACTTCATATTTGTTTTATAGAGTTATCCTGATCTCATGATCTAAGTCGTGAGTTTTGCGAGTTAGTCGTGTTGACTTGTGTTATTTGTTTAATTAAATTTTTTTCTCGACCTCATCATTTAACATTGGATTAATTAATAATTAAGCTTCATAATTTTATTTTTATTTTATTTCTATATAGTTATCATAGTCTCATGATTCAGGTCGTTAGTTTTGTAGGTTAGTCATGTTGGATCATGTTTTTTTTGTCCTTTTTTTATTAAATATTTATTTTTTCAATTTTATCCTTCAACAATAAGTTTATTTGGAATTGGACTTTATAACCTTTTTTTTTATTTGTTTTCTATAGAGTTATCATGATCTCTTGACCTGAGTTTGGCAGGTTAACTCCGGTTGACTCAAGTTATTTTTTTATCCTTCTTTTATTTGATTCTTTATTCAATTTAATCCTTTAATATTGGGTTGATTAAAAATTGAGTTTTATAATTTTTTTTATTAACTTTCTATAAGGTATCATGATCTTATGACCAAGTTGCGGGTTAGACTAGTTGACTCAGGTTTTTTTTGTCTTTTTTTAGTTGAATTGTTTTTTTTTAATTTCATCATTCAATATTCGATTGATTGATTGAGAATTTAATTATATAATTTATTTCAGTTTATGTTCTATGAGGTTATTCTGATCTCATAACCCGAGTCAACGGTTTGTTCGGTTGACTCGGGTGATTTTTGGTATTCATTTTTAATTGATTTTTTTTAATTTCATCCTTCAATATTAGATTGATTAATAATTAAGTTTTGTAATTTGTTTCGATTTGTTTTTTATGGGTTATCTTTGTCTCATTAAATAGATTTGACAAGTTAACCCATGTTGACTTGACTCCTTTTTAAAGTTAAATTTTGTTTTTAATTTCATCTATTAACATTGAGTTAATTGAGAATCAAATTTAATGATTTTTTTTTAATTTACTTTGTATAGGGTTATTAATGTTTCATGACCTGGATAACGGGTTTGACAAGTTAATCTGAATTGATTTGAGTCGATCTAATATATTGTCTTTTCAATATTAAAAAAAAATATCATCTTGATTTTTTTTCTTATTAAATTATATTTTTATTAGTCGTTTATGTTATTTTTAGATTTGTCAAGTTGACCAAATCATATTAGATCAATTCTCATGTAGTTTTAATTTTTTTCTGCTAAAAAATATATTAACAACTCCTAAATATATTTTCTCTCTTAAAAAAAATTGACTCGACCTGTTACTCAGCTTGGGCAACGATCAATTATCTTGTTGCTCAATTTGCATTTAAAATTTTTCAATTTTATTTAATGCCTCAAATAATAAATCGGTATTATGATTTTGTTATGTAGCAATTACAGGTATCCAGACTGGATATAATAAATATTAATAAACTCTCTTTTTTAGTTAAAACGATTATATATGTCGTTTGAGAGATTTGCAAGTCTGAATTAAAAATGATGTAATTATAATATTTTTTTTAAATTAAAAGATCAAATTGCACTTATTTTTTTGAAGGTTGCAAGATCAAAGACGTAATAAAAGGATAAAATCTTGAGATAAAAAGGAACTTGTGCATTCATGGTTGGTGTGTGAGGACAGTGAGTGTGTGAGTGTATCATTTCCCTCCAATCTTACTATATGTATTAATAAAACATGCAATTTCCAATTAATTATATATTTTTTATATATGTAAATAAAAATTAAGAGATTAATAATTATTTAGGAGAGGAAAAATATGAAAAAGTTTTATTCCAAAACTTTAAATCAAAATTTCTTACAATATAGATTTTAGTTGTTTTTACTTCAAGCGATTGATAGCTTAAATCACATGCTTTGATTTAATATCACCCCTTTATATATATATATATATATATATATATATATATATATGAATTGTAGCGAGAGGCATATTGATTTCTTATAACTCTCAAGTGAGATAAAGAGTTAATTACGCTCTATTCTTGGTGTAACTAGTTTATTGGCACACACAATCACAAGTTAAATCAAATTTTTTAATATAAAAATAATTATTTAAGTTGTAGGGAATTTTTTAATATTATTATTAAATTTAATTTAATAAATCAATATTAAAACCTTGACTTGAATCCTTGAATAGCTTAAGGTTTCAATTAAATTATGTAGTAATTATGTAATCTAATTGACTTGGTAAGTTCAAGAAATAATTTGAATAACAGGTAAATATATAATTTAATTTTAAAAAAAATTAAGATGACATCATTTTTTTTTAATATTGCAACAATAACATATTAAATCAATTCAGGTTTCACAGCATAACTTGTCACACCTATAAACTGTATATAAATTTAATAACTCAATTAAATCATACAATGCTCACACCAATATTTTCAAAACTCCATAAGGATATGTATCTATCTTCAATGAGAGCAATCTTTCTCGCTCAATATTAAATCGACTCAGATTTCACAGCATAACTTGTCAAACCTATAATCTGTATATAAATTTAATAACTCAATTAAATCATATAATGCTCACACCAATATTTTCAAAACCCCAGAAGGATCTGTATCTATCTTCAATGAGAGCAATCTTTCTCGCTCAATATTTTTCCAATATTGTTCAGTGCATTCCTCGCTGCTCTATTATGCGCAATTTCTTTCTTCAGGCCATGGCTGCCTCTGCCCACAAACTGGCCATCGATGAAAACATCGAAAGCCATGCTCTCTTTCCACAAATCCACAAATTTTACCTGAAGATTCCGCTTCTGGCACACTTCATACAGCTCTGTCACGGGATGAACTTTCAGTGTTTCTTGACTAATTATGGGCTCCAACAAATCCTTGAAAATCTAACCAAACACAAACAGTTAGCAAATCAAGACTTTGCCCGTTACAATCTAAATGCACTTACTTTTACCACAAGTTATAAATGACTGTGGTCAACTAAGGGCAATTAAGGGTCAACTGTGGCACTTAATTTTATTTTTTTATAAGTAAAGGTTTTTTTTATCCCGCCATGACGTAGCTCGGGGAATTCTAATCCCAAATCCATCTTCTTGTTTTCAAAACTCCAGAAGGATCTGGGTCTATCTTTCCCCCTGTTTTTTTACCTTCGTTTTTAAGGGAAGGACGGTGGGACTCTGTTTTCCTTCTGGGGCCCGATTATGTAAAGCAATTAGCCTAATTTAGATTCATGTGCTGCCCAGACTCTCTTTCCATGTCCATTTTATAAGTTATGAAGCCCAGCAAAAGCTATCCTGTTTCACATCACGCCCAAAAATGTATCGATATCATAAATATTTCTGAATCAATTTCTATAAAAGAAGTTTTGAATCAATTTATAAGTTATGATCGAAGCCCAGCAAAAGCTAGCCTAATTTACCTCTTATACTAGTGTGTTTTTTTCAGAAAAGCATGCATGCAAGAAAGAAATTTGAGCATGGTGAAAATCACTAAAAGTTCTTCAGCTTTATAACAAAATACTGTCCTTCCAACCAGGTTTACGGGCTTCGCTACCATTAATTTCTGATCGAGAAACTAATGTTTACATGCACCGGCATCATTCGAGACTGCGCTTCTTAATTTATCATTTCAGCAAGAGTTCATGAGAATTCCTTGCCACTATTCTAGTAATTAAGCACATGAAGCTTGAAGAGTTGCTCTAAGCACCATTTCCCTCATGAAAAATGCAAAAGCTTATCTTCCCTAAACATTCCCTGATCATTTTGTATGCATAGCAATTCTTCTCATGTTCAAGGATATCTTCAAGCGGAAACTCTACAAAAGAGAATTTTTTCCACAAAAGTTCCTAATAAACTAGGAAGAACATATCCATTGTAGAAATAAGGTTTTGTTTTTACTAGTAAAGCATAGTATGATTTCGGCATGCTTATGCATGACAAAACTAAGGTGAGACTACTGTTTTTCAACAGTGCAATGAGTCTACGTGATGTTTATTCAATTTTCTACACGATAATTCTGTTCATCAACATCAGAGCAATCTTTCTCGCTCAATATTTTTCTAATATTGTTCAATGCATTCTTCGCTGCTCTATTATGCGCAATTTCTTTCTTCAGACCATAGGTGCCTCTGCCCACAAACTGATCATCAATGAAAACATCAAAAGCCATATTTTCTTTCCACAGATCTACAAATTTTACTTTAAGATTCCGCTTCTGGCACACTTCATACAACTCTGTCACTGGATGTACTTTCAGTGTTTCTTGACTAATTATGGGCTCCAACAAATCCTTAAAAATCTAACCAAACACAAACAGTTAGCAAATCAACTGATCAGACAGGTATAAATGATTGTGGTCAATATTTAAGGGCAAGGGTGTGAATTCTTTTCTTCTTGTTAATCATGATTTTTTTTCTAGAACCCCGTAAGTGGGAAATAAGGTACGTACCTTCCAGACAACATCAATGGAGAAATTGCTGTCAATGAAAACAGCTCCTATTGCTGCTTCAACAATGTCAGCTAGTGCTTTTGGTGTTTCAACAAGACCGTTAGAGTGCAAGGGATAGTCCAAGATTGCTTGCGAGAATTCCCGAATCTGTTTTGTGATCAGTCGTCGTCAAAACAAGTAAAAAATCTATTGATTTTAATCATTATCATATGCTCCACCCAAAATTAAAGTCGGCTGCCAAACATGCCCCAAATTCTTTTCAGAAATGACAACTGATAAATCCAAAAGTATTACTTTAGTGGGTTAAGATTAAAATGAAGGTGATTTAGCAATATATTCCATAAAAAAAATCAAGGGATTTCTTGGGATCTACAGCATCTAGGAACAAAATTTTAGAAAAAAGATTAATATATATATATATATATATATATATATATATATAATTTTAAATGATTTTTTTAGGTATCGTAACAAAGTTTGAGAGCACTTCCAACTTATCTTTTTATTTTTTAAACATAATTACCTGCTACGAAAAATTAAAATAGATACTTGCCAATCTCGAAGACTTTTGAAATTATATTAAATATTCCTTAAGTGCGACGAAAGATTTTATATTAAATCATGGAGAGCCACGCAACTAGGGTGAAACTTCTAGCTTATTTGACATATTCAAAGTCGGTCTCAGAAAACAAACTGAAAAACACGTTATAAGAAATTAAAAAATGAGAAGACTATATCGTGCGCTACTGTAACTTACTTGTTCCTCAAGGAGAGGCATCTTGTGCCGTAAATACCGATGCAATTTGTGTTTGATGGCAACACGAGCTAGCTTCTCTGTATCTACGTTGGCTGATCTGAGTCGGGTTAAAGGCCCCGGTGGCAAATCCGGGTACAAGAAGTACTGTTCTTTTGTGAACAGCAGGTTTAGCACCGAATCACCAACGTACTCTAACCGCTCGTAAGAAAAGCACTGATCGGAGAATGAGGCATGTGTAAGAGCCTCCTCTAACAACTTCTTGCTCTTGAACTTGTAGTGGAGAATCTCCTCCACCTCGTCAAGATCCGTCACCCAATCCGTCGTCTGTTTTCCAGAAGCAACCTCTGACCGATCATCAGAACTTTCCTTCGTCCCCTTGTGACTTTCTGATGTTATCTCAAGCACTTTTATCATGTCAAGTGCTGCTGCTGCTGCTGCTGATTCTTCTTGTTGGGACTCCATATTGCCAGCTTAAGAGATCTATGTAAGAGTGGAGAGAACTCTTAAGAGATTGGGACTCTGTATATATATATATATATATGCCAAAAACCTCTGATTGGAATGTGTCAACAAGAAAGTTAAAAAAGAGATAGTTCTTTTGACAGGCCAAGTCGTTAATTGTTATTTGGTGGGAATGGTTAGGGTTTTTCCAGTTTTTGGATAGGGAATATATAGGAAAAGAAAAGTTGGAAATATTGACTTTTATGGTGAAAAGGAAACGACTCTGGCACGTCATAGGGTGAGTTTTTAGGATGCTTGTGCGCCATCAGACCATCAGATTGTGCTTCGGTCAAAACAAAGGCGGCACAGCAGCTATTTTTTTTTTTTTTAACTTATGATAAATTAATATTCATTAAAAAAAAAGTCAACAAGGAGAATTTTTCTCTAATAATATAAAAAACCAGGTACGTTAATGATTTGATTTTATTTGAGATTGTGACAGGAATAATAATTTAAAGTATTTTTTATTTAGAAATATATTAAAATAATTTTTTTATTTTTTAAAAATTATTTTTAATATCAGTATATTAAAACGATTTAAAATATATATATATATATATATAATTTATTTTAAACAAAAAATTCAAAATTTTTAGAAATATAATTTCAACATGCTTTTAATAATATACCCGCGGTCAGTAGTTTCAGACCATAAAAATAGTTAAAAATAAGGATACATGTAAAAAGTCCAAATATTATCAGTACACGAGAGTAAGGTTGGTTTAACTATTTATATGAATAATAAACCAAATAAATATATTTTTTAGTTATTTTGATAATAATTCTGTGGAGTAGATAAGTTGATGAGTGTGTTGGTCGATTGTTGGAGATTATGCATTCAATTCCACCGGGAAGCAATATTTTCTTTCAAAATACAGATGATATGGAGTTTTTATTTTATATTTTTTTTAATTTCATTTTTTAATATTAATTTTTTATTAAGTTTTATTATTTAGTATTAGGTTGATTATAAATTAATTTTTGTATTTTTAATTTATCATAAAAAAATAATAATAATTAAACTTAATTAGTGGACATTACTAGAAAATTGACAAATATAAACAAAGACATCGACAAAATATTTTGTTGGTAAATTACGGTGAATTTTTTCGACTAAATATGCCCTCGCAGTATCCATCGGTAAACACCGACATAAATTTTCTCTCAGTATATACCAAGAGAATTACAGTTGAAAAGGAAGAAATGAGAAAAAAAAAAGTCAAAATATACGATGACGTGTTATTTTACATACATAATTATCGATGAATTTAAATTTGTCGATTAAATTCATCAGTAAATCCGTCTGTAATATTTAATTTATGACCTGACAAACAACCCTCCTTTCTCTCTCCCCAATTTATTCTTCTTCTTTCATTTTTCTCTGCTACAAATAACACAACCCCCTCCAATTTCATCACAAATCGACCTCCAACTATAAATTCAGCCACAACAACACTTGATTTGTTAGCATCCATGTTCTAATTTAATTTTTAATTTTTTTATTCACGCTACAACTAGGTAACATTGAAATCCAGATAAAAAAATTTAATCTTTTTATTCAATTTTATTATTCATTTATTAATAGATAATTCGTTTTTAACTAACAACAATTTTCTCTTAAAGGCTACGGTTCTTGGCGCAAGCTGAGCTCGAATGAGTTTTTTGCGGAAACGAACATTCAGATTGAAGATCGCTAAAAAAGGGTGCAGCAGCTTGTGGATAGCCGAGCTCAGCACTTTTTGTTGGTTTTCAACTATTTTTTTCTTAAGTTATTATTTATTTGAATTTGCTGACTTTTTTTTTTCATGATACATATAACACCCGGTTAAAAAAGAGATATAATGATGATTCTATGACCCATCCAGATCTCAATCTGGATTTGTGGTTAGAGACAACATCGTCTAGTGGACCCGATAAAAATCAGGTCTATGTACGACCTCTCTAACACTATGGCTGAGAACATATGGACAGGTCGCAATGTTTCAACCATGGGATGCTCATAATTGGTTCCAAGCAGTCAAACTCTGGAGATTGAGGTGATTTTAGATCAAAAGTTCAAGCTCGAAAACCCATCATGTTGCTGATTATGAACAACTTAGTGCTAAGACAACCGAACTTCGTCAATTAGGAATAAAGATGAGATCACACATGAGTGGTGCATGTGCCCCTTCTTATTCGCCTTACGATACCAGTAAAGAGTCGCCTCCTCCTCCTTTTTTTTTTAGTGCCTCTATTTTAGATTAATTGTATTTAAACTTATAAATTTTTAATTTTGTAATAAATATGTGATTTTTATATTCATTTAATTTATTTTAATTATTTTCTATTTTTATTTAATAATTTTTTTAAAAAAACTATTTTTAAATTGTTACTAGTGAGGTTAGCGATAGACTTAGTTTGTCGATATATTCTAGAGAGTTGGAAAAGAATTATTACAAATTAATATCATTGTCATTGTTTAATTACCGACAGAACAACAGACGATATGTTTAATAGTTATATGCCAAATTTACAGAAGAAAATACTGATGGACAACAAAAAAATCATCAATGGAATGACATACGGTTTTTCTGTTGGTGATATGTTATATTTATCAAAGGAGAAACTGACGGAATGAAGGTTGAACGTAAGCTCCCTCTGGTTGTTCTCTCTTTTTTTCGTTTCTCTTCCCCCTCTGTTTTTTAGTTTTTCTCCCTCCTTCCTGTTTTTCTTCTTCCTCTCCTCGGTTCTGCTCTTTCCTTTTCTAGTTCTCTGTCTAGTCTTCTCCATTCAAGACAAAGACAATGGTGGTAAAAGCACGAGGTGCTGCTGGTTGATGGACCAAAAT
Source organism: Populus trichocarpa (assembly GCF_000002775.5). Lineage (NCBI taxonomy): Eukaryota > Viridiplantae > Streptophyta > Magnoliopsida > Malpighiales > Salicaceae > Populus > Populus trichocarpa. Next base: position 21,552,600 of record NC_037286.2, on the reverse strand, counting down.
TTTCCCCTGGTTCTGTTTCTCTCCTAGTCTTTTTTGGTATTCCTCTTTCTTTCAGTCCCCTCGGTTCTGCCCTTTTTCCCTCCTGTGGCCTTTTGTTCTCTGGTTTTTATAGCCAGAGAACAATTTCGTTTCATTCATTGATTGCAGGTGTAATGGTGGTGGTGGGCGGCTGAATCGTTGAAGAAGATGAACAGTGTCTAGAAACGGCACCGTTTTTGTGTTTAATGGTTATGTTTATTTTGGCCCTTGAAGTTTTAAAAGTTTTGTAATTAAGCCCCTGGTTAAACTGTAATTGGACACCTGTATTTCGACGCTTTTTACAAGCTAATCCTTCGACTTTAATATGTTGTAATTTGGCCTCCAATTAACCCCAAACTTTGCTATTTCTTCAATTAAGTCCCTGATTTCATTAATTTAATTAAATCAAAGTCCAATTAAGTCTCAAAATTTATCAATTCTCCAATTAAACCCTTGATTTGATTAATTAAATTAATTTCAAGCTCAATTAAGTCTCAAAACTTATCAATTCTCCAATTAAAACCTTGATTGGATTAATTAAATTAATTTCAAGCTTAATTAAGTCTCAAAACTTATCAATTCACCAATTAAACCCTTGATTAGATTAATTAGATTAATTTTAAAGTTTAATTAAACCTCAAAACTTCCAATCATGTTGCCCTTAACCCAAATTTTAATTCATTCTTCATTTATTTCATTTTACTTGTTTTTCATCATTATTATTTTTTCATCATCATTTTTTTCTCCTTTTCAGTAAATAAAATAATAATAATAATTAAAATAAAAGGGTAAAAAATTGGGTTATGACAGTGGTTTCAAGTCGGACCAATTCTAGTATGTAACCAACTTGTCTAGAAATCGAGTATAATAACATAACTTTTTTATAATTTTTTTATTCCTTGAAATTAAATTACCCATTTAAATTATACTAAAAAATTTAAAACTGACCAAATCAAACCTAAACCAAACCAAAAAAAAAAAAAAAAAATTCTTATACGCAAAATGTGATATAAAAACTAAAATAGAAAAACCCTAATCACCTAACCTCATAAACAAGCAAATATATGTAGGATTCATGTCCTTTCTTTCTTTCTCCTCTTTCTTTGGATATGGAAGCAATGATTTTCTTCCATTTTATTCCAATAACCAGGTGGAAGCCCTCTACGATGAGGAATAAGAAGACACCTCAATCGGATGAGGAATAAGAATTAAGAAGTCACCTCTCCCCTCTGCGTAATTATTGTTTTGGAATAAATGAAGAAAATTGTAAAAATTAAAAAGATATATATTTTTTATTTCTTAGAAAATAAGAATTCACTGCATCGCCATCTTTATATATATATTATTATTATTTTTCCTAACTTGAAAAATTTGCCCTCACAGAACTCAAAAGTCCTTGACCAAATCTCTACCTTGGTGGCCAAGAGTTTGACATTCCATTTCAGTGCTTCGCGTAAATCAAGGTTTGACAAATCATTTTTCTTAATAGAGGAAGCTTCCAGGCAATTAATAATGCATATATATATATATATATGTTGGACTTTGTCGTCTATCAGCTTTTGTTGCTTGCAGCCAAAGAAAAAATGGTGCCATAAATGTGTGAAGTCACTTTCCCATGGACGGCCATACCTTCTGTATTTTGCTGCTACATTTTATTGAATCACCTTGACAAAACCTAAAATATATCCAGACACTCGTATTTCACTTATCATTTTACCCTTAATAATTTAAGTTTTATAGCATGTATTCAAGGGTAATTCAGTAATTTTCACGGGATACATTTACTTTTACATAGTTGAATGAGGGTACAGTGCAAAAAATATCATCAAAAGTTTAATTTTACTAACTATAAGGGCAGAGGCGCATGCAGTTTTTTTTCTTGTTGCCTCAGTGTAGTTACTTAAGTGTCATTTTAATCAAATAATATATAGCTAAAATTAAGGGGTTTTTTATCTTTTAATTATGTTTTTCTCGTTAATATTATGTAGGTAAGGAATATTTTGATATTTTTATAAATTAAAAAAACAATTGTTGGCGTGTGGAAGGCGTATGTGCCCTTTGGATGGCATGTGCGGCGCCTTCCAATGGACAAACATCATATTTAATGCCGCATTTGATGCGTCTCTCCACCCTTTTCATGGTGGTGAGACACTTGCAGCTGCTCCATGCACAGTGGAGCTTTGACGATATTTTTTCTTTCCCCTTTATTTTCTCTCTTCAACCTTGAAAAATGTGTTACCCTTGCAAAATTAAAATTAGAAGATTGTGTTATTTGTTAATTCTATCACATTTGATCTCATTCTTTTAATTGTATCAAATTTAATTTATTTTTTTTCAATTTCATCTTTTGACATTTTATTTTTATATCACATTTGTTCTCTTATTGTATGCTGTTTCAGGTTTGACCATCAATGTTTTTATTTCTAATTTAGATTCTTGGCTCCTTTATCAAATTTTAATTTCTTTTCAATTTTATCATTTGATCCCTGATCTTATTTTTATTTTTTTCCTCATATTTGATCTTCATTCTTTTGATTTTGATTTGTGTTTTGGATTCTTTTATGAATTTAATTTTGCCTTTCAATTTAAAATTTGATGATATATAAGGTTTGACCCTCAATGTTTTAATTTCTAAATTTGATTTTTAGACCTTTATTAAATTTTAATTTATTTTCAATTTCATCCTTGGATGCATGATCTTGATTTTTATTTTGGATTTATTTGTTAATTTTTTTTTCAATTTTTCCCTTGAATTCAAATTTTTAGGTTGTCCTCTCTGTTTTTTTTTCTTCTTCAAATGAGGTTCTTATTCTCTTAATTGCATTTTTTTATCCTTGATGTTTTTTTTTATCATTCCACATTTGATTTATTAGGACTTGATCTTCTTGGTTTTTCTTATTATTTTTAGGCCCTATCCAAGAATCAATCTGGGAGAAGTATCGGGTCATGGGTCGAATGGATTGACCCGAATTAACCTAAATCAACCATATCCTTTTTTTATATAAAAAAAAGTAAAAATGATATTATTTTAAAAAAAAATCAACGGTTCTTGACCTTATTTTTACTGAATTTGCCCTGGGTTATCCGAGATACAAGTAAACCCGAGTTTTTGACCATTTTAGATTAGATCAATTCCACTAGTCACTTAAGACCTTTCGGTCGAACCGAGATTTAAAATAGTGACTTTCTATGTCAGTCGTATTTCAATTCTTATTTTTTCAATTCTCTTTCACGGAGAAGCACGTGACACCTATCTATTTCATACTAAAATCGTAACTTCGACATCCTTGCCTTCTGTCCTTCTCCGTAGATCCTTTAATTCTAACGACTGTTAACGCTGGAAGACTTTCTAATGGCAGCAGATATCAATTAAGCAGAAGCTAAGCCAATTCAGTGGCTGATTGGATAGCAAAGTAAGCTAAGCCATTGAAGTTGATGAATGAACTGATATTTCAGATTTCAACCAAAAAAAATATATCTTTCGGAATTTTATGTGTTCATCAAATGATTAATGCTACAATTTATATTCCCTCCAGATCAATTTACAACTATCAAATTTACAGATTAACGATATATGTATACATCTACATGAAAAGATTTTGGTGTATTCGCATAATCATTTCATAAGATGTGATGACCTTGCCTTCTATCTTCCTGACATTAGATTGACAAGAGCTTGATTTTCATAGAAGGAGCCAACATCCCAATCCTCTGTCGAGGATGAAAGAGTCATTAAAGCAACCACAATGGATCTCATACTCGGCCGCAACTGAGGATTCTCTTGGGTGCATGCCTTGCCAAGCTGGGCCATCTGGAACCAAAATAGGCACACAGCTCTGATTTAGACTGCAAAAACAGGATCTTTATATGTGTATTTCCAAAAGAAGTTTGTTTGTTTACCTTGCGAACTGAATCGAGTGGATAGTCTTCTCCGAGCCTTGGATCAACTACTTTGCGAAGGTCTTCCCTAGGATCAGGCTGATTAAGAACATCCTCAAACTGTAGAATGGAGTAATAAAAAAAGGTCAGCTTGTGGGTGTTTTCTGGATGTATTCAGAAGCAGCACATATATAGGCTTGAAAGTTAAGTCTAAGAGAGAGCCTCAAATGTGCTGGTAAAATTCATTTCCACTCCACTAAGCCTTGTCAGATGCCAGAACCATATGAAAATTGTTATTCAATTTTCCTGGTTCAGCACTGAGTCAAGCTTCAGCAGAGCTCGAACTACAGTAAATTAAGTACATCTATTAGCATCCAGAAATTAATAGATATAAAGAGGAATGGCAGAAAATTAACCAAAGCAACAAGGCCCCTTGATTCAGCACTAGAACCATTTGACTTGACGATAGCTTCTTTAGCAGAAATAAGTTCATAGAGGACAACCCCGAGTGCATAAACATCTACTTTCGGAGAAACATCACCATATTGAGCATATCTGCACAGAATCATGGGAAATGTCAATCCATGTTTCATAAAAAATAAAGAAATGCTCTCATTTAAGTTTTTGGCCCTTGTCCTGCTAGATGCATAAAATACACTCACATCTATTCTCAGAAACTAAACATGACATTAAATTTTCATTTTCAAACTATAGTGACTTCATCAGATATACTTCTAAAATCCTTAGATTTATAATTATGATCATGCAACCCAAAAATCTTAGCTGCAGCAGTGCTACGCAAACGTGTCTTCCCACAATAAAAACAACTCTTTTGCATCATAGTCAGAGTCCGACATGCAACTCACTCCATTTTTTGCCACACTGATTTCATGCCCGATATTTTCTATTTTTTCCCTCGTTCTGGGTCATGAATTTATAAACTGGGAGATCAACCTCCCATCCCAAACCCCTCCCTGCCTGGTAACAAAGGATTTGGAAAACTTTAGATTTCACAGGGAGGTTTACGCCATCAATGTAGATGGGTAATAGAAGCAACACAAAATTCTCAATAGCCTTCCATTAGATTATTTTTAGAGCCACCTACCGTGCCATTTACTGACCCTAATTCAAAATTCTATCAGATGTTCCAAACAATGACATCCACAATTATGCAGGTAAGAAAAAGGTAAAATCACACAGCTCATAAACACTTCTTTTGCTCTGACAGAGTTTGGGCTCTGTGTCCAAACAGTTATAGACAAGAAAAAGATGATAAGAAATTGAGACCAGCCAGTTGTTTAGCTAAACAGGATCCTATCTGAAACCTATTCCAAAGTTCTTATCTTCTTATAGAATTGTTAGAAAAGAAAATGTCTTACTCTGGCGGCATGTATCCAAATGTACCCACAAGACGTGTAGGGAGTGATGTACTTCCAACCTCAGTTAGTTTTGTTAATCCAAAATCTGCAACCTGTATCATAAAGTTTAATACAAATATGCGAAAAAAAGCTTGAAATGGAACACCATCATGACAAAAATCAATCCAACCTTTCCCCGGAAGTTCTTGTCGATCAGTATGTTTGCCGATTTAATATCACGATGAATATAAACAGGGACAGTATGCTCATGGATGTATTCAAGGCCTCTAGCTGAATCAAGGGCAATTTGCACTCTTGTAGACCATGGCAATGGATCCTTCTCTGCAAACAAGCAACACTTTTATCACTGCCATTCAATGTGTCTGCTACCACCAGAAAAAATGTTCAAAATGGACATGTAGTCTCACCAGAGCCACGCAAATGTTGGCTTAAGTTTCCATTTTCAATAAATTCGTAGACAAGGAAAAGAGAACCCTCAACACAATATCCTATCAATCGGACCTGTATTAAATGTAGATAGTACTATTTAGTGCATAGAGTACATGCGAACATTATTTAGTGCATCACAATTTATAATAAAAAAAACTTCAAAATTTTACAAAGACATCAACTCGAGTGTCCAGATACACTTTCAAGTGCACATACATGATGCGAACCTGGCTCCTGACTACCACATCAAAGGATGCATTAGGAGTGTTTATTGGATTTATTTTAAGGCCTAAAACAAAATGGATCCAAGAGAAGTTTAATGGATTAAGTGAAGAGGCTTGGGTTAAAAATGTTCAAATCTGTCAGGCTGGACCTTTGTCTACTCTTCGGGTCATATCTGAAGCTACAAGAGGAGTTTGAATGTGATTTCAATTGGGTTAAGAACTAGACATCTGTACCTTTCCAACGATATATGATAGGTCCACTGATTCATCGAGATGAGAGAAGACAATATGTTTAAAGTTGGGTCTAGAATCTGCCAGCAAAGTGTGAAAATAAAAAATATATTGTTTCCTTAAGAGTTATGGATTCCATTCACTACAAGGAATCCTTAATGCTATTGAGAACTTATGTGGCAGCTTTCGGTTACTTATTTTACAGGGATTCCATATCAAACAAGAAGAATTAATTGGTCAGAAATTAATTCCTATTTTACAAGGCATCATGCTTTTGGTCAACAAGGATTCTTCAACAATTATTTCTCTTGGATAGTTTTTACTATCATATGTGGCAAATGGTGAAAAATAATCTTCGACTTTTTTTTTATTCTAAACTTTATTTTAATTAGTTTGGGTTTTATTTAAATTAGGTGGATGTGACCCATTAGTTTTAGGGTTTACATAGAAATACTCTTATGTAAAAAATTGTATTCAGATGATGAATTTTTATCTAAGATTGCCGCAAATTGTGTGATTTTTTCTCTCTGTGTGGTTGAATAATTCTCACACTAAGTTCTTGATTCAAATTGTAAACTCTTCAAAGGATTGATCAACTTCGTTGTGATTTATATTTCTCATTCGTGCCTCGTTATAGGCGTAGGGTGAGGTTGATCAACTGCATATAAATTTGGTTTTTCAAGGGAAGGTTCTTGTTGGGTCAAGTTGCAAACTTTTTTTTAAACCTCAAATTAACAATCTAAAGGATAATTCCGTATCAATTTGGTATCAGATTGTTATAAGTAATTCTAAGGTTTTCTTTAGATCTTACTATATCTAGGATTTGTTTCTTGTGTTTTTTTGTTTCTCTCTCTAGGGTTTCAGCTATTACAAAAAAAAAAAAAATTGAATGTTGATTAATCTTTGTGGTGTTTAGGTGGAATCTTGATTAAAAAAAAGAAGGAAGAAGAGAATCGATTTTTGATAGGAAAAGAAAAAAAAGTCTTGAAGATGCCGGAAAAAAATTGCATACAAACAACAAATTGTGTTTATCTTTGGACTTGAAAAACTCGGCACCTATTAAAATAAAAAAGAATCAAAATCGCAAATCTTGAAAGGATTTTTAGAGACTTAATAATAATTCTTGCTTGTGTTTCATGTTTCATCATTATATTCACACAAATTTACATTGCTACTCATAAATTTGTCCTCAAATTTTGTTTTGAAAGCTTGAATAATTATTGATTCTTAAGTCGTTAAATATAAAATAAATCATTATGTAGTTTGGTTAATTTTTTAATAAGTTATTAAGTTACTTTTAAGAACCAAAGTACGAGAACAGCGTGGTAAAAGACATAGCAAGTCCATTAGAATGAAAAGCCTAATAAATTATGTAAAACACGAGTGAAGTAAATTTTATTGTGAGGGTAAACACATGAGGTTTGTGTGAGAAAAAATAATTATTTTTTTATTTACTACTAACCTTTATTTCAGATATAAAAGATGTCTTAAAAAAGTATTGAACAAAAAAAGATGAGAACTGTGGAGGAAATATAGGATAGAATGAAAGCTATGATGGAGGTGTTAATGATTAAGTTTGATGAGATGATTAGTAGACAAAGAGTTCCTAGTCATAAGGAAAAGGAAGTTGAAATGCCTACTATTAAAGCTACAATGAATGATGATAGTATGGATGATAATTTTAAAGATAAAGAAATGAAGTTTTCAAAGGCTGATGATCATAAAGTTGCTATGAAATTGGTAAAGAAACAACAAAGAGAGATCTTCCATACAAGATGTCACATTAGTAACAAAGTGTCTAGCATGATTATTGATAGTGAAAGTTGTGTTAATGTTGCTAGTACTAGACTTGCTAAGAAATTGAATCTAAACACTATTAAGCATAATAAACTTTATAAGCTTCAATAGTTGAATGAATGTGGTAAAGTTATAATGACTAAACAAGTTTTGATTTCTTTTTTGATTGGAAAGTATAAGGATGGAGTTTTGTGTGATGTGGTTCCTATGCATGCTAGTCATTTATTGTTATTGTTGGGGAGACCTTGACAATTTGATAGGAAGACCAAATATGATGGATTTAAAAATAGATATTCTCTTGAGAAGGATGAAAGGGCATGCAAACTTGCATCATTGTCACCTAGACAGGCTTATGAAGACCATTTGAAATTAAAAAGGAAAAGTAAAGTTGAAATGATAATACAACAATGTGAGGTCGTGGTTACCATGTAAAAATATATACAAAAGTGGTTGGTAAGGCGTTTTTATCTGAAATTATTACCAGCTACTATTTTTATATAGTGTCGTTGGAAGCAAAAGTTGACAAAATGAGAGCTTTAAAGACTTAAACAAGACCAATTAAAGCTGAAAAGAAAAGGCAAAGCCGAGGAGACAAATAAAACATGTAAGGTCGTGATTTTAAAGAGTGAAAATAAAGTGAGCCTAAAAGAAAAAATAAAAGAAAAAACTCAGATTCGGCTAAAAGACAAAAAAAGTCAATTGAAACCGATAATGGAGAGAAGAAAATAAGGATGAGAAAAGAAAAGAGTGTATAAAATATAGGTAAACACTTGAGTTTCTATACAAAAAAGAGTGAGATCAAGAGTGTTTATTTTTCTAATTTTTTATCCGACCATTGGATCGAGCTAAAATTTTGCCGGAAGTTTTCAGAGATTTTTTTTTTATCTTGGGGTAGAATTTCAAGGCGATCAAAGTTTGGTAAGGCTTTTTGATAACGGGTTGAAGTTGTCGTTTAGATTTTACCGTGTATTTTCTGATGATATCCATGGTGGTTTGCTATTGATAAATAGTGTGATCAACAATAGTATGGTAAAGTACAAATATCCTATCCCTAGACTTGATGATATTCTTAATGAGTTGCATGGATGTTGTATGTTTGAAAAATAAGATTGATTGATTTGAAAAATAGTTATCATCAAAATAAGATGAAAGAAGGTGATGAAAGGAAAAGTAACTTTAAGACTAAATGTGAATTGTTTGAATGATTAGTCATGTTGTTTAGTGTTACAATTGCACATATTAATTTAATGAGATTGATGAATCATATATTGTGCGCATTCACAAGAAGCTTTGTTGTTGATTACTTTAATGATATTTATAGTAAGAATTTAGGTGAGCATATTGAGCATTTACAATTTTTGTTTGATAAGTTACAAAAAAATCGTTATGTGCTAATCTATTAAATTGGAAAAATTATTCACAATTTAAAATAGCTTATGGTTTAACTCTAATAAATTTGAATTCTTTACTTGTTGATGAGAACGTTAGACTTGATGGCAATAGAAAAGCACGGGTGATGAAAACATTGTTAAAGAAGGTACGACAACATGTTCAAAAAAAGAATGAGAAGTATGCATTCCAAGCAAACAAAAGATGAAAAAGGATTGCCTTTGAACCAAGAGATTAGGTTTGGGTGCATATGCACAAAGAGAGATTTCTTGAACATAGAAAATCAAAGTTGATGCTTAGAGGAGATGATTCATTCAGATTCCTTGAATGAGTCAATGCCTACAAAGTGAGTCTAAAAGGTGAGTATAATGTTAGTGTTGTATTCAAAGTTTCTGATCTTTCTTTGTTTGATGTGGGTGATAATTCAAGGTTGAATTCTTTTGAGGAGAGAGGGGATGATGTGATCTTGGCGACGACATCAAATGATCCATTAAGAGTGTCAATTGGATCTATTCTAAGGCCTAAAACAAAGTAGATTCAAGAAGAGTTTAATAGCCTAAGTCAAGAGGCAGCCTTTGGGTTAGTTATTTTATAAGGATTTCGTATCAAACAAGAAAAATTAATTGTTTAGAAATTAATTCTTATTTTACAAGGCATCAGGCTTTTGTTCAGAAAGAATTCGTCAACAATTATTTCTCTAGGTAATTTTCACTATCATATGTGGCAAATCATGAAAACAAATCTTAGACTATTGTTTTATTTATTTTTATTATTTTAAACTTTATTTTAATTAGTTTGAGTTTTATTTAAATTTGGTACATGTCTGACCCATTAGTTGATGAATTTTTATCTAAGGTTGATGCAGATTGTGTGTTTTTTTCTCTGTGTGGTTGAGTGATCCTCACACTAAATTCTTGATTGAACTTGTAAACTCTTCGAAGGATTAATCAACTTTATTGTGATTTATACTTCTCGTTCGTGTCTCTTTATAGATGTAAGGTGAGGGTGATCAATTGTATATAACTTTGGTTCTTCAAGTCAAAGTTCAAACCTTCTCTCAAGTAAAGCAAAGATGCTATCACCTATTTTTGTTCATAAGCACAATCTATATTTCTTGTAATTGCAAAAAGATGAGCACATTACCAGGTTTAGGTGGTGAACATGTGTTAAAACCTTGAGCTCAGCCAAGAATTCTTTTGATGCTTGCATGTCCATCTTCTTAATGGCAGCTTTCTGCATAACAAGTCAAAAATATAAATTTTAGAATAGAAACACACATGGAAAATATATAAAACATTTGCAGGCACTGCAGTTTTGGTCAGTTCAGTTGGAAAATGTCTTATCTTTTTTCATTAAAAAATTTCCAAATGCTAGAAAGCTGAATGCAAACTGAATTGAATCAAATTCCATCCAGTCAAATTTTGAAAAATAGACATCAATTAAAAAATGCATGACACATTGATTAAGGTTCTTTAGTAGAGGTACATCACTTTAAGGCTCTTTAGATTTTCCAACCCATTTTTATGTTATATATGAATTATAAACTGATTAAAAATAAATAAATTTCAATTGATATCACTAAGTTTGTTAGGTCGTTTTAGTTCTTCTCCAAAGGCAACAGAACAGCAGCATTTGAGACTATATATTTTCCTTCCAAATTAAACCAAAACTGAAACAACTGGTCTGAATGTTTTCACTTGAGTCAGTTCAGATATTCATTTTTGACAAAATTCCGCTCACTCTTTATGCCGACATAATTCAAGAAAAGATAAGGTATGGACCTCAATCCTTAAAAACACAAAGGTTGCTAAAAAATGTAGCCGCAGCAACCACTATTTCAATTCAACCTAAGCAGACGCTACCGGTTAATGCAGTTGCTCACCCACCTGTTCCATTCACTCAGTAGAATACTTTTCATTCATTTCTATAACTTGGATTCCCAGTTCTAATTAACTAATGACTGGGCTTCACAGAGCTTATTTGAAGGTAGCTCTAGAACTGCTATGCTCTACTAACATAAATCTCTCTAGAGCAGGTAAAAGCATATGATATGACATGTTCAAATTAACAAATCAAAGTGTTATCAGTTCACATCAAGCGTTTAATATAAAAGCGGCAAAGTAACATTATCCTAAACTCAAAATATGCTGAATAATCTTGTCCTCAATAACATAACTATAAATGGCCTTCTACTACAGATGGATCTGCATGGCTGTTTTATGTGAGATCCATTGCTATGTAGTAGGATGCTAGATTATAACTACCTTCCAATAAAAAACAGGAAAAAAGATCAGGCACCTGCTCTTATCTTTAAAAGCTCAGCAAAGGTGCCAAACTAACTCAAACCCAATAACTAACATTCAATACCTCACAGGAAAATGCATGATGTTTTACGATTACTTTAACAATGGGGATCATAAATAATTAAAGATTACAGTAATTACAGACCTCGCCTCTCAGTTCTGCATAGTATACAGACCCAAAGCCTCCTTGACCAATCTTATTTGCCAGACTAAAGTCATCAGTGGCCTTAGCAAGTTCTTCATAAGAGAATACCACAGACTTGTCCACAGTTAAACCTGTAAGACCTTGGAACCCAGTCGCATCCACAGGTTTATTGGAGTTACTTCCAGGTACTGAACCAAGACAGAGGAACATTTAGCATGTTTAGTCATCTACATGATTTCACTTTCTCCAGAAGTAGAAGAGAATCTAGAGCTGGTAAGATGAGATGATTATATTTCAATGCGTTCACTCAAAGAAAAAGAATTAACCATAAATTGGACCATGATGGTCATGGTCCTCAGAAAAAGAAACATTGAAAAAGAACCATCCTAGTGTTCTCTATGGAAGATATAATGCGAGAGAAATCTGTTCAAACCAGTGATCGTTGAGAACTCTTCAATCATAAATAGAGGTCAGGGATAGTGATAGAAAAACCTTGAACAATTCGTGGAGAGAGTTCTTGAGATGCTGGCAGCAATATTGCTCCCTTCACCTTCTTCTTTCGGTAAAATCCCACATATATAAAAACTGCCAACAACAGTGCCACGGCTACTGCTGCTATGCATATGCCAGCAACAACGCCGCCTGCTATTCCTGGTTATAGGAAAGTACAACATTAGTTCAAAATAGTACGAAGTTTGCATGATAGCATCTTACATCCACGCCCAAATATCAAAAAATCGACACGCAAAGAAGCCCAATGCACCTGTGCTGCAAAAGGGAAAATGAAAAGGAAAGGAAATTACAAACATTTAGTAATTGTAACATCCAAAAATGAACAAACAAATTTAGAATACAGTCTAAGTACAGAAAGTTACCTCGACTTCAAGGGCAGGTAGCTACCATCTGGATCTGTAAATAAAGAAAACGATATGGTAAGGCAAATTCATAGCTTCAAACAGCTAAAAACAAATATCTTTAGAATTTAACAAACGGGGCAATCCCTACCATAACATCACGAATTCTCTAACATAAATTCTTCAAACAAATATCCCAATATTTAGTGTGTATTTTCTGAACTAATTAAATCACTCCAACTTATTATCAAAACAAAAACATTATCTATCAAACTCTTTCTAAAAATAACAAAATACCTTTGGTTGGAATATAAACCACACCACTCCCTTGATTAAAATCGAAACCAACATTATAACGCTGCAGCAGCGACTGCGTGAGATTGGTCTGATTGGCAATCGACGCCAAAGTATCATTGAGTCGGAGCGGGTACGTCATAAACAAGCCGTAATCCTTAGAAACCGAGCTATCCCCACACGAACAGTTAACACTCACATTAAGCACTCCGTTATCGGGTATATTAACCTCAGGGTAGCTATTAAAGTTTATCAACGACGGAGTCGTGGTCAAATTGGCATAGTATGTATCGGCGACCGTTCCATAAGTGTCTTGACTTCTGACGTTGTAGGTGAAGAAGTGGCCGAGGAATTCACCGTTGATGCATTCACAGGGGAAAGGGATGCTGATCCTGATGAAAGATGGGAGACTGTCTTTGTTTGTTACTTGAGGATTGTAGCGGAGGATGGTGTCGAAATCTGTTGATTTTAAGATGCTTGATTGCATAACTTCGGCGATGAATGAAAGGTTAGCTCCTTGCCAAACGTAGTAGGATGCTAGAGCCAAATCGCATCCTTTGCTGCATTTCGAGTCGATTGAGTAGCAGAGTAACAGTAGAAGAAGAAACCCAAATCCTAATTTGGGATTCATTGATTCGAGAACTTCCTGTTCAGAGCAGGAGGAGGAAGATGAACCGGAGAAACTGATTCTGATTTGTTGACGGTTGACTTGAGGGGGGTTAGTTGTCGATGATAATGGTGATAAGGTAGTTAAGCAATTAATTAATGGGTTATTAAAAAGAGATAATTAGTGGCTGATGCTCGACGTTGTCGTGTTCAGTAACTCGGTTTTGCGTTGAGCTTCCAGATAGAAAAGAGCTGGAGAGTGAAGAACGCGATGGCTGCTTTGCTCTCTCACCTCTTCTATCTAATTGGACACGCAACGCAGTCCAAGCCTGCGGGCTTTACCATTTCTTCATGCTCTCTCTCTCTCTCTCTCTCTCTCTCTCTCCCCCCTCGAGAATTCAATTGTCAAATATTTGCCTAATTTTTTCCTTCCTTTCATGTTTGAACTTGGAATATGGCCATCTAAACCTTTTTTTAAAAAAAAATAAATAAAATAAAATAAAACAACGGGTTCATTCCAATCTCCATTTTTTTTTCTGTTGAAGAGACGTGTCATTATACACTTGTTTATTTTGTTTTTTATGTTTACGAGGAAAGAAAGTTCGCTGAAAAACATGAAGATAAAATTAACCAGCATTTGATTTGTCTTCATGGAGATAAAGGTAATTTAAATAACTAGTAAATTAATTGGATTGTCTTTAAAAATCTTTTCGGATAATATTATTTTATATTAAAATATAATATATTACATCAACTCGATTTTATTAAGATGATAATATATTAGATCAACTCGATTTTATGACTTAATACGTCAAATGAGCAACTCAAATTATGAACTTCGTTGGATTCAACAACTTTGTTTTCTAAAATTATTTTACTTAATAAAATGATAATAAAAATAAACATTTGTAAAATTGAACAACAAATAAATGTCAGGATATTTATTTAAAACTGTGATAACCTCGTTAAAAGAAAACCTAAATAAATTATGAAGAATAATTCAAAATCCATTAAATATTAAAAAATAAAATTAAAAGAAAAGGTTGAAAGAATTCGACTAAAGAAAAAAAAATTAGAAGATGGAATTTTTTTTAAAAAAATAAACTATTTAACATTATTATTAAATTCAACCTACCAGGTCATCCTTAAAACCTCTTGAATTGACTCTTTAATTAGCTCAAATTTAAATTAACCCATGTAAAAGTTGTCTCTACATAACCTAGTCGACTTACCGGATCCAACAACAATTTGGACGATTGGTAAAAGCATGGTTAGGCTAAAAAAAATAAAGATGATTTTATGTTTTTTAAATCAAGACAGCAATATATTTGATAGTAGGTTTCATGACTTATTTCATCAAACTCGTAACTTCAGTCATGGACTCCATTGAATTTAAAAACATTTTTACGAAAATTAGTTTTTATTTAATGATATGATAATAAAAATAAATGCTTGCAAAATTGAGCATCAAATAAATGCAATGTTATTTTAAGATTGCAATGATTTTAAAAAATAAATTAAAATAAATTATGATGATCAATTTAAAAATTAAAAAAATATTAAAAAATAAAATTAAAAGAAAAAATAAATAAATAAACACTCAATTGGAAGAAGAAAAATTAGAAGATATATAGAATTAAAAAAATAAAGAAGGGGGAAAAAAAGGGGGGGAAAACACCTCTTTTATTGTTCTGAAGCATGGGGAGAAACCTCGAGTCTTCTTTCACCTTTAGATTTAATAATGTTTTACTAATTTCTCAATGCATTAGTTAACAGTTTTTAAATTATATATATAATAAAAAAGAGCATCATTTTTGTTTCTTGCAACCCACATTAGTATTCATTTCAATTGAAAAACAAATATATTTATCAATTTTTTTATTTAAAAGAAAAGTTCATTTACTTATATGATAAGAATATAAATAATTAAATATAAAATTAAAATATGATAAATCATAATATAAAATCATTTTTAATTTTAATCACTTATATCTAGTAGTATGTATAAAATAAAACTCTTGAAAAAAATCCAAATGATATAAAACTTGATAAAACATTGGACCTCGGATGTTAATATTAATATTTCAATATTATAAAATTAGAATTTTTTATCCTATCAGAATTGCTATTATATTATATATTTGTGATCATTTTATTTAAAGGAGTATTTTTAATATTAGGAACGATTGTACAAATAAGAATATTATAACTCGTAATTTATTAGTTTTAATTTAATTTTTATTATTCATAATAATTAGTAAAATATGTAATTGTAAACTCTTTAAAAAAAACTCCAGAGAAATATAAATCTATAAAAAAGTTGTATGTCAAATACTAATATTTATATTTTAATAATATAGAATTAAGATGTCTTCTTCTACTATAATTGCTATTATATTACAATATTTGTGAATTACTTTTATTAAAATGAGTTTTTTTTGTTTAAATAAAATTTATATGTAACAAAAACATATAGGCACGTGATGTGAATTTTAACCTGATTATATTATTACCATTGTAGTTTCTACAAATCTTTTTACTTGAAAGA
This sequence comes from Populus trichocarpa, assembly GCF_000002775.5. NCBI lineage: Eukaryota > Viridiplantae > Streptophyta > Magnoliopsida > Malpighiales > Salicaceae > Populus > Populus trichocarpa. The sequence continues at coordinate 21,536,504 of NC_037286.2, read as the reverse complement.
TTTCTTTTTTAATATTTGTGAGGCAAATATTAATAATATAGACATGACTAAAAATAATTATATTAAATTTTAAATTAGGTATTCTTTTAATATGTTCGAGTTTTCCAAAAACAAAAATGCTTTCGTCTACTTGAGTTTTTTTAAATATAAGGAATAACCAAAGGATTATATTAATTTAAAAATATAGGCACGTGATGTGAAAGTTTTTTTGCCCTAAAACTTAAAAACATGATAATTTATAATTTAATTATATTTTATTATTATTCATATTTAGTGATTTTTATATCAAAAACCCTTGAAAACATTCCAAAGAAATAAAAATCTATAAAAAAACTAGATCTCGAATTCTAATAGTTATATTTTAATATTATAAAATTAAATTGTCTTCTTTTACTCAATAACTATTATAAAACAATTTTTTTTTCTAATTGATTTTTTTTATTCAAATAAAATCTATATATAAAACAAATGTAAAGTTACGTTTTGTGAATTTTGGCATGACTATATTAGCATTATAGTTTCTATAATTGTTTTTTTTTTTGTGAGTTTCTTTTAATATTAATATTATATAAGTAAATAAAAAAAAACCATGTTATCTTTTAACTTAGGTGTTCTTCTTATAGGAGTCTTCATCTAATATTAGTTTTATAAATTATTTTGTTTAAAGGAATCTTCATATAATATTATAAAAAATTAAGAGTAAAAAATAACATAACAATAATCAAGATGTGATTTAAGTATTTAATAAATTTTGATGTAAATTTATTGCTCTTAACTTTTAATTATGGCTAAAGTGTCAATGGAATATAATATAGGTTAGGGGTAATTTAAGAAGCTTATTTTATATTATTTATAGTTTTATGCTATGTACAAATAGTTATATATTGGGAAAATAAGATTAATTAATTTTAAAAGAATTATATTGGTATTTTAAAAGAATTAATTTTAAATTATATAATCTTCATTTTTTATGATTTTTTTTTTTTTGTTACCTTCATATACCCTAAAAAATGGACAAAAAAAGCACCGGCGCGACGGCCAAGACAGGCTGGGACGGTGTTGGACTTGGGAAGGTGCAGAATATTCTCTAGCCAGGTGTTGACGCATATATTTTTTATAGGTTATTTATTTGGTAGGGAGGGGACCGAGTCAAACAAACTCTTAAATAAACAATTTACCATCCTTTTATTATATTATGCTTTGTGTCATGTTATCGTCGTCCTTTTTTGAAGGGTTCGTGTTCAATATATAAGATTCTTACACATTCCTTTATAATATTTTTTATTACAAATATTATATTTGTATTTAATTGAAAATAAAAAGGTTTTCTATGGTTTGTTCATATTTGAAAATCTAGGAAGGATTTAAACAAATTTGTTGTTATGTTCATAAAAAGACTTAGAGTATTTAACTTGATTGTTTGATATTTGTCTTTTTTTGTGAATTTTTTTTTGTTATTAATTTTTTTTTTTAATTTTGTCCTTCAATTACAAAATTAATAGCTAATTGTTTCTAACTCGATATGGAATGATGATATTTAAAGAAAATGATCAAAGTGAAAAAAATATAGTAACTAATTGGCTCTTTAGAAATTGACGTGAAGTTTATTTTTATTCTTATATTGTTCCGTTAGAAATATTTTTTATCTTTTTAGTTCTTGAAAGTTAATTATTTTTATCTAAAATTTTATTTTCATTGTTTTTGAGAGAGAGATGTTGCATTCTAATTGAGGAGAGAAAAAATATCGGTTGACATTGATTTCAGTCAATAAAATAATTAATTTTGATATTAATGAATTTTTTTTAATGAAAAGATTTTTAATTAGGTGCCCATTGACCTTCATCTAGGTTTAAAAGTGTTTTTAGATTCAAATTAATTCTTGGTTTATAAAATGATTAGTTGCTAATTTGAGCCCATAGAAGAGTTTAAGAGTTTATTTAGGCTTTTATGATTTATTTTTTATGTATTTTTAGATAAAAAATAATTCAAAATGAACCTGCAAAAATACCGTTGGCTTGACTTTCTAGCCAGCCGAGGTGGCTGACAGTCGAACCACTGGTGATGTATTGTTTGCTAGTGTAGATAATGTGTTGTCTAATAGTTTAAACCAAAAAAGAAAATATTGGCTCAGCGAAGCCAAGCTAAGAAGAACAGTTTGAACAGTTTAATGGGCATCATTTTAGGTTGAGGAGCTGGTTTAAAAAAATATTATACACAAATAAAATTATTTTTTTAGATTATGATGGGATTTTTTTTTTTAATCTCTAAACTTAAATAAAAAAAACATAATTTTTTTTAGTTTGGTTTTTATATAGTTATTCTGATCTCATAACTTGATTCGCGAGTGTAGCTTATTAACTTAGTTTTTTTAAAAAGAAAACTTAATTTTTTCTTTTAATTTCATAATTCGATATTAAATTGATTAAGAATTACTTTTTATATTTTTTATTTATTTTTTTATTAAGTAATTTTATTTTTATAAGTCGGGTCATTGGTTCGGTATATTTATCTAAATTTACTTAAGTTAATTTTTAGAATTTTTTTTACTTTTGCACTTCACCATTTTGTTGGCTGGAATTGGGATTCCTAACTTTCAATCCATGAATGGCTTGAATTTCTAGTCACTCGAAGGTGCCTGACAGTCAAACCACAGGTGATGTATCGTTTGCCAATATAAATAATATCTCGTCTGATAGTTTAAACAAAAAAAATATTGGCCAAGTGGAGTCAAGAAAAAAAAAAACAGTTTAATAGGCATCATTTTAGGCTAAGGAGCTGGTTGATTAGCCCCAAATTCTTGGGTCCTTTTTAAAAGTCATTGCTTTATTTATTTTCAAACTTAATTTAAATAAAATCAAAGAATTTATTTTTTAAAAAAATATTATACACAAATAAAATTATCATTTTTAGATTATGACGGGACTTCTTTTATCTCTAAACTTAAATAAAAGAACATAATTATTTTAGTTTGTTTTGTATGTAGTTATCTTGATCTCATGACTTAAGTCGCAGGTTTACTTAGTTTTTTTTAAAAAAAAAACTTGATTTTTTTTTTAATTTCATCATTCGATTTTGAGTTAGTTAAGAATTAGCCTTCATATTTTTTTTTATTTATCTTTTATTAAGTAATCTCGTTCTCATAAGTTGGGTCACTGGTTTGGTATGTTTACCTAGGTTTACTCGAATCGTTTTTTTAGAATTTTTTTTAAATTAAATACCTTTTCTTTTTTACTTTTGCACTTCACCATTTTGTTGGTTGGAATTGGAATTCCTAAATTATTTCGATTTATTTTTTATGATGTTATTATGATTTTGTTATCCGAGTTATAAATTTTTAGATTAATAAAAGCTAGCCGTATATATATATATTACAATATCAATATTTTTAAAGTGTGTTGTCTAGTCTACATCTAGTTTTGGAGTCATGATTAATTATTATTTCTTTTTTTTTTACAAAAAAACAAGTTAATAATATTTTTTTACAATTAAAAAAATAATCTAACCCGCGACATGAACAAAAAATCTAGTGTATTCTAAGTTCTAACCTTTGTTTAAGAGTAATATATTTAATGTACTGTATAAACATGGTTTGATATATGTAGGATCGACATTTAGTACCAATCAAGATTATTTTTATTCTCAAACTAAAAGCTTGTTTGATATTATAGTAGGAGATACTTTTTAAAATGTTTTTGATTTAGAAATATATCGAAATAATATTTTTTTTATTTTTTAAAATTTATTTTGACTTTAACACTTCAAAACGATTTGCAAAAAAATTAAATTTAAAGCAAATAAATAAATAAAAATTAAATTTTTTCAAAAAAACTTTTAAACACAAAAATAAATAGGCTCTAAGAGCCCAAAAAATTACTATTTTTGAATCCCTTTTATTCCAACTCAGGCGGTATACTTTATTATTTAAACAATTTTTATGCTATTGGTAATAAATTTTATGATATTTAGATTATATTAAATTAAAGTTTTTTTCAACATTTTAGCTATAATTTTAAGATTTATCAAATCTTGATTTCTCTTTTCCCTATATGTTGCGTCAAGATCCAATCAGCATTAGAGTTCTTAAGAGACTCAAGCTCGTTTTTTAAAAGTTCAGCTAGTTTCTTAGCAAAGTTAGAAGAGCCATCCTTGGACCAATTAACCAATTCATGATGGCATCGTTTATGTTCAGTAAAGACTCCAAACATGTTGGAGCCTTGAACTGGTGAAGCCCAACTTGCTTGAACGATGGAGGTGGCTGGGGAATTATTAACCCATCGAGAATCAATTTTGAAAGTTCTTCGAGTTCTAAGGCACCAGTTGGTGTCAAGAATGGGTCTGTGGTCAGAACCCAGTTCTTCTAAGTGGAGAACTTTATGAGAAGGGAACTGCAACTCTCATGAAGAATTAGCGAGGAATCTGTCAAGCCTTTCATGAACGTTTCACATGCCATTCCTCCGATTATCTAAAGCCAGAACAGCCCAAGTCCAAAAGGGACAAGGAATCAACGAAATGACAAGAAACAACTACTTTAGAATGATTGTAAAGTGAGCTAGCACGATGCTCATGCTGATGCAACAAGGCATTAAAATCTCTACCCAGTAGGAGCGGCCCTGTAATGTTCTGAAGTGAGGAAGACAGTGAGAAATTCTATCTGGGTCTGTCATCACAACTAGCATGGATGTTGATAAAAGTCCAAGAAAAATCAAGCTGTGGATCAGATAATTGACACCAAATATAGAAATCATCAAATTGAACAACGTTCACTGAGATATCATTAGCCAATACAAATCCCACTTGCATTGCTCGATGAACCATGAGGATTAACAGTAAAATAAGTTAGAAACAACCCAGCAGCATTCCATGGTGCCGTCTTCTATGAAAGATGAGTTCTCAGCAGAACTAACGGTAGAAAAAAACCCTATCCTCCTTATACTCGAACTTTAGGCTGAGGCTTTCCATTCAATGGGTTCAGAACCCAAAAATTTTGAAATTTCTTATTTTTGAAAAAAATATTTTCTTTTATATTTTCATATAGTTTTTAATTTGCGTCAAAAATAATTTTTATTTTATCAAAGACTCTTTGCCCTCCCCCGAGAAATTTCGCAGATGCGACCCCTTTTAAAGGAGAGCTCATTCAGCCTTTCTTGCGTAGTTTTCTAGATTACAAGGCCTAACACTTTCATGGTGGCAGGCAAAGCCATGATTCCTGCACCAACTATTGTAGTTGATAAAATGAACACAGCCCCAGTAAAGGAAGCTCCATTAAACTCATCAAAACCAACATCCTCTTGCCTTTTAGGCAATAAGGGAGCATTCTCATCAACTGGATTGTTCCTCCTTGATTTCCTCTCCTTCTTCGAAGCAATATTTCCAGTTGTCATCTTTCTATTATCTTTAACTGGTTTCTCCAATCACAATTTTCAAACTTTACACAAAATCTACAAAGCAGATTACCCTCCTACTGTCTGCTACAAGGATATCTGTGACATTAAAAAGGAGAAAAAAAAATCGCCTTCAAAACTGCACAATAAATGAAGCTTCAATATTAGATTCAAGTAATTAGCAAAGTGAAAGAATCCTGACCTGTGTACTTTTGTAGGAATCCATATCATAGTTATTAAACCTGATCTGGGGTTGACCCGGTTAAGAGACTGGGTCCCAGGTTTTATGGGTCAACCTAAAAAAATTAAAAAAATTAAAGTTTTAATATTTTATATGAAAAAATCCATGTAAATATAGGTTATACATATTATAAACAATGAAGTTTAAAAGAATATTTTAAAAAGTTTTTTATCCTAATTGAAAAAACATAACTTTTTTCTTAAGAACATAAAGTATATATACTAATAAGTTTCAAATCCTACATTGAAAAAATACAACTTTTTTCATGGGAACATAGAGTATATATATGAAAGGGCTTCAAATCCCACATTGAAAATATACTATATTATTCTTTTAAGTTGAAGTATTTAAACCAAAAGGTTTTTTTATCCCACATTGAAAAAACATAACTTTTTTCATGAGAATATAGAATATATATACGAAAGGGCTTCATATCCCACATTGAAAAAATACTATATTATCCTTTTAAGTTGAAGTATTTAAACTAAAAGGTTTTTTATCCCACATTGAAAAAACATAATTTTTTTCTTGAAAACATAGAATATATATACGAAAGGGCTTCAAATTCCACATTAAAAAGATACTATGTTATCATTTTAAGTTGAAATGTTTAAACCAAAATGTTTTTTTATCCCACATTGAAAAAACATGATTTTTTTTCTTGGAAACATAAAGTATGTACACGAATGAGTTTCAAATCCCACATTTTTTTTTAAAAAACCGGGTCTCGTCCGGGTTTCCCGGGTCATGGATCGACTCGCCGGGTCACCCGGGTTTGGCAGGGCTGTTGCCCCAGCCGATATTTTATTAAACCCGGACCGGTCCAGCCATCGGGTCGACCAGGTCCCGGGCCGGGCCGGGTTTAATACCAATGATCCAAATAGGAACTCAGTGCTTCGGATTTCAAAAGAGCTTATCAGGATCAACTATAAAACCCAATAGCCCTCAACAGTACAATTTGCAAAGCCCAGCTTTAAAAACCTTTCAGAAATATTTTTAATCCCTCGGAAACGATACTAAACCAATTGCAAAACAACCCAGATAACAAAACCTCGAATTTTTAAGCTATAAAAACAACTAAATATTCAGAGTCATCAAAAGCTAGGATCTTAGTTATTAAAACAAAAATCCCAGAAATGACTACCAAACCAATCAATTTACAGAGGCAAAGCAACAACTCTTGAAGACCCAGAAAAGAAAGAAATCAAGATTGAGGGATTTAAAAATCAAGAATTTGACGGAAACAAAGGAGCCAAATGTCAGAAGATAAAAGGGCTGTTGAGTTTTTACAAAGAGATAGATGTAATGTTTGATGTCTTGTCTTTGATTTATAAAAGAACGAAATAATCAATCAGAAGAAAGAGAGCTTGTCGTATGTATGCACGGTCTGGTCTGTCTGGTAATTAAGAAATACACCCATTTACTCAAAACGAGAAAAATGACGATGGCTATATGCAAGGAATATAATAATTATAAGAATCGATCAGAGTCCTTGTTCAAAGCTTATGTCGTGGATTGACCCAACCCAAGGTTTTCGTTATGAATTAACCTTGCTCAAGCTCGGGTTACGAATTAGAGAATTAATCTAGGTTATTTTAAAAAAAATTCAAAATAATATTTTTTGTAATTTTTTTTTTAAGAGCAGCATTACTTCCACGGATTTTTGGTGGCCGGTGATTATAAAACTGTAATGAGATTTTCGTTATTATGTTTAGCAAAGTAACTAGATTGACTGCCCGCGCTTTGCCGCAGGCGATATTTTAGGTTGCGTATATGAAGGTGTAATTTTGTTTGCCAGAACAAAAATAACATCCATCAAAAAAATAAAATTGCTAGGCAATGATAAAGAGAACTGCAAGCTAAGTCTAGTATCAAAGATTTGATAATATAGATAGAGTTATAAACAACACCAAAATGCAAATAAGCTGATAGATTATTGAGCACTTAAAGGATAATGTTGTTTGCAAATTATATCAAAATTGCAGAGGCAACAATTATCTTCTTGTTGTAGAAATCCAAATCCAAGTCATTAGTAAATAAATTGCTAGTTCTCCCGTGATGGTAAGACAATGAAATAAATTATGTTAAAAAAAAGAAAGGATGTGTAGAAGGTGGGTGTAACATAAAATAACATGGAAGAATAACTTGTAAAATAAAAGAAAAAAAGTTCGCTATAATTTGATGCTGTAGTTAATGTCTTTTTTTTGACATGTTAAATAGCCTCCAGAAAAATATTTTTGGGTTTTTTGTTCTGTGTTGTAGATGCAATTGAAGATTGAAAATTCTGTCCACATTTCTGAATTAGATGAAGTTAAATGTGTGTGGATGAAGCAAGAAAATATAAATTAAGCATATTTTTTTTACACATCTTATTTTTATCATTATACGAATATGTGTTGACGATCACAAATTCAAATCGCATGATCGCTAACAAAGATAAGAAAAAAAAAAAGCAAAGAACAATATAACAACCATTGACAAAACTTGAAAAAGCCTTAAACCCAAGATCACAAAGATCCAAATCGGCAATGAACATAACTCCAATGTAGACACATTGACATAACAAAAAAAAGAGAGCCTATTAGGCAAGAAAAAAATCAACAGCACAGTCAAAGCAAAGCAAAGTTCATAGAGAAGACCAAAATGCAAGCTCCACATGCAACAACATCGGCAGCATGTTCATGAGTCAAACCAAAGCTTGCAAGCATAACGAACCAATGATAGAGAAAAAAAATAAACCAAACACACTGTAAAACCTCAATGGGACTTGCCAATATAACCTAGATCACCACGACAAATAAATCTCACATACAATATCAAAATATGCCCCCACAATGTCAGAAAAAAATATGCTTCCAGCCCAAAATGACACAAAACCATGAGTTAATTAAATAGTGCAAACATGAAGCAGCCTAAGGCTTTGTGTGAACATGGTGCAGAAAAAGAATGCTATTAAATAATGTGTGCATTATGCTGATCATGTTGCAAAGGAATAAGATAACAAAATACAACTCACACATTACCTAGTAACCTGGAAAAAAAAAAACACGGAATCCATTCCAAGGCACACATATATAAGATGAAAGGAAAAAAAACACAAACAAAACTGCAGAGACAAATGAAAACAATAAGGGGAACTGTTGTTACTGAAATGAAAAACAACAATCCCACATGACAGCCCTTGCCAATTAAAAAGACCACATGGATTAGAGCAAAAAACTATCAACTATGAAAAACATTGACCCAAAATCTAAAAAAAATTGCACGGACAAAGTAATATTTAAATATTGATGGGTTTCAATATAGAGTTGATGTTTATATATAATGATGGGTTACATTAATTTTGTATGGACAAAGTAATATTTAAATCACAAACAAGTATTTATTTGGTATATGTGGTTTTACAGGAGCCCAACCTTTTTTTACCTTTATTTCATTATGTTTCTAATACTTTATCAATATAAATTTTTTGAGGCATTGCTTTAATATAAAAATGGTGAGATTGTGAGAAAAAAATTAATATAAAAATCATTTTCAAAGAGTTCCATCCAGTCCAACAACTTAAGCTTTAAGTTAGGCATTGCCAACCACTGTCCTTTAATTTTTCCAGCACTTAAAGCATGAGAGCAACATAGAACAATTACTATCCTTTTTCCTTTAAGAGCAGTTGCATTACACTGAGCTAAGAGTACTCTATTTGCCTTCCTCTCATCAAACTTCTATCACAATATGGTAGTCAGCGTGGTGCAGGAGCTGATCATGATGTCTTTTGTGAATTTTTCAAGTTTGATAGCCCAATTCAAAACAGGAGAGGAACCGGGAGAGAAACTACAGGATTGAAACATAATCCATGCATGCATTGAGGTCTTTTCATGAACATGGAAAAAATCCAAGAACATTCAAAAAATTTGACGAAACCAACAAATCCAACTCAGAATCAACATGTAGCAGGCAATTGCCATGAAATATCCCAATCGAACCAAAACCAAAATTATTAGAAAAACCAAGCATCCAAATGATAGCAAAATATAAATCCAAGAAAACACATAACGACCAAGCAAACTAAACGAACATGAAAGACATTGTAAACAAACCAGCTAAATGATGAGGTCGATGCATAGCCAAACACCAAAACAACCTCTCCAGCGATGAACTGCCCTTAATAGAAGATCAAAAACTTCTAACACTGGCAAATGCAAAGTGCAACATGAAAAAAAAAAAACATGGAAAAATAATAAAATTCCAAGACAATACCATGCCATGTGCAAACAAACATCACAAAACCAACCAAAATAATCACCTAACACAATAAACCAGTGCCTCAAAAAACACAACAATAGCAAAAAAGAAGAAGAAGAAAAAAAAAAGACAAACTTCAAGCAATTGAAACCTAGAAAGATTAGGGAACCAACACGTAAAAATAACCAGACAAATGCAGTTGCCAGACAATCTAAAAGGTCTTCATAAATCCATAATTAAAATCATGCTCTCCAATCACAAAAACAACATTCAAGTTCTTAAGAAAAAAAAAAAACAAACAGGAATTCAGCATAGCCAAAGAAACTTGAAGTGCATAGACAACAAACATGGCCAGTACAGAGACTCTTGCCAACCGAAGCACTGCAGCAACCAGCAGATCTCAAGCACACTCCACAACAAGACAAACACACACGAAACATAGCATCATCAACATTTGAAAATGGAACCAGAACACATACCTGTTAACACCAGAAAACCCCCAAACTACAGAGCATGAAAAAAGACCACCCAAATCAAGACAATTAGAGTTCTGAGAAATGTTCCAAGAAATAAAAAAAAAAAAACATTGTGAAAGAAACCATATAAACTCTTCGTGCCTCTCAAGAGAGAGATGTAAGTAATTATTAAAAAAAAAACAGAACTACAAAAGGAGGACTGTCCCAATCAATTTCAGGTTTAAACTCTCATGGAAATCCCTAGAATCCAGCAAAATCTAAAAGAAATCAGAGAAAAAACCAAACCAAAACAGTAACAGCAGCCATTTCGTGCAAAACCAACCAAACATCCAATCGTAGGCTACCAGATCAACAATCACCAAACAACTAGGTACATTGCAAGTAAGGTGTGCATTTAATACCTAATTCTTCCACACTTAACAAATTAGAAGTCTCCCAACAATCACCGAATAACCGGGGACATTGCAGGTAAGGCATGCATTTAATGCCCAATCCTTCCACACTTAATAAATTAGAACATTAAGAGCCCAACCAAACATCTATTGACCATCCAAAACTCAGGAAGCCCAACCAAGCCAAAACCCAACAAACCAACCAGATCCATAAAACCAAGACGATGTTCCTCCTAGATAGAGCCACCAGCCAACCCATCCTTGAAGCCACACTCAAACCCACAAAAGCACACACAACCGAGAACTAATAGTTTAGAAACTCTCATCTCGCGCCATCAAACCAACAGGGAAGTAGATCTCCAGCAATCCCAACTTTGCGCGTGAAAACCAGACAAAAGCAAACCTTCAAGTGATAAGAACTGCTCCATTCCACAGTGATTACACTCAGTGGCTACAGTGTTTTCCTAAGCCCTTTTAGTTTTTTTTTTAATTTTTTAATTTTAATTAAGATGGATCTGGAATTGTGAACGTGTTCTTTGGTTTGTTTGTGAGGTGTTCTCTGGTGTGTTTGTGCCAGAAAAAAGAAAGAGATGGGAAAGCTGTAACCTGTCAATAAAGACAGGAAGATATATAATAGGGAGGCTGCCACGTACCCAACAAAACAAATGAAAAAATAGCGAAAGAAAACTGGCCAAAACTTATCACAAGAACGAAATTTAAAACGTAAAAAGTGCAATCCATAGTGATTTTAGACACAATCTAAAGTGATTCACTAATCTCTTTTAGTTTTTTTTTTTAATTATGAGTACATTGGTCTGTGCCCTTTGAAATTTTTTTAATTGTGTTATAAAATCAGAGCAAATAAGTTAATTTTAAAATTTGTTAGGCTATTTACTTAACTTAAGTTTTTAATTAAACTGTGTAGGAGCTCACTCGATTTAAATTAATTGATGGTCGATACAAACATGATTTAGCTTTTAAAAAAACTTCAAGATAATGTTTTTTTTTAAATATTAAGACCATGACAGATTGGATCGACATCGGTTGCCCTGTAACCCAATTCATGGACTCTATTGGGTTTAATAACTTTTTTTATATTTTTATATTTAATTATATAATAAAAATAGATGCTCATAAAATTAAGCGAGAACCTAAAAGTAAATATTTATTTGAGACAATTATCCCTATAGAAAGTAAATAAAAATCCATAATGCAGTCTATTTCCCAACCAATCTAATATTAAAAGATAAAATAAAAAAATAATAAAGTAAAATCAATTAAAAGACTGAAAACAAAAACAAAGCATATCATATTGGTGGGTAAACTCGTTAAACCCATGAATCAGGTAAGTCAGGCTAGTACGTCAAACCTGTGAACTGAGTTATAGACTCCACTGGAATTATAATTTGTATTTTTTTAAACTAGTTTTATTTAACTATATGATAACAAAAATAAATGATTGCGAAATCAAACACCAACCTAATACCAATATGTTTTTTTTAGAACTTGATAACCTCATAAAAGACGAAACGGGACCAATTATAAAACTAAATTTCCAATTAACCCATTATCTAAGGATGAAATAAAAGAAACTAATTAAAAAAAGTTAAACTTGTTAGACCCATGAACTAAGTCAACTAGCCAAACCTATGAATAAGTCCATGGACTATATAAAGTTTAATAACATAATTTTTCTCTGAAAGTATTTTTTCAACTATATGAGAAAAAATAGACGATAAAAAAGTCAAGTTCAATTAAAAAAAAGGTACCTTACCAAACTCGTAAACTAGAGCAACCCGGGTTATCCTGGCAAACCCGCAAACCATGTTAATCTTATAGAAAGGTAAAATAAAAAGAAACAAATTATGAAGTCAAATTCTCAGTCATCCCAATATTAAAAGATGAAAAGTTTTTTTGAAAAAAAATCATAAAAAAATTTAAAAACAAAAAAAAAAAGCAAAACATTATGGATCACTATTGTTATACACAATGCAATGTATGTGGGTGAACAGTGGTTTCCTCACACCCTGTAATTTTTGTTACTTTATAAAGTTTAATAACATGACTTTTCTCTAAAACTATTTTTTTTAACTATATGAGAAAAAAATAGACTATAAAAATGTCAAGTTTAATTAAAAAAAGAAAAAAAAAACCAACCCACCAAACTTGTAAACCGAGGCAACCTAGGTTACTTTGGCAAACTCGTAAACCATGCTAACCTCATATAATGATAAAATAAAAAGAAGCAAATTACGAAACTAAATTCACAACAATCTCAATTTTAAAATATAAATTGACAAAAATAAATTTGAAAAAAATATCATATCGAAAATTCAACAAAAAAAGAAGAAGCAAAACACTGTGGATTACTATTGTAATCCACATTGCAATAAGTGTTCAGTGAACAATGGTTTCCTCACATTTTTATTACTTTATATAGTTTAATAACATGATTTTTCTCTAAAATTATATTTGTTAACTATATGAGAAAAAAATAGACTATAAAAAGCCAAGTTTAATTAAAAAAGAAAAAAAGAAAGAAACCCCACCAAACCTATAAACTAAAGTAACTTGAGTTACCTTGACAAACCTGCAAACCATGCTAACCTCATAAAAAGAAAAAAAGAAAAAGAAAAAAATTTGATAAAATAACTTTTAAAAAAATCATAACAAAAAAAAAAGAAAAGGAAAAGGAAAAAAAACCACGTGTTCAAGAAAAATAAAAATAAAAATAAGGGGAGACATTGTAGCAATCCACAATGTTTTGTGAAAGCTATGGTGTTTTCTCACATGCTTTAATTTATTTTAATTCCTAGTCCAATCCCCTGTATGAGTTGGGTTGTGGACTTCCACATCCGAACTCCATATACTATCTTGCCTAAAAAAATCAACCCTATACATGGTTGTCATTTAGTGTCATGAAATCATCAAGATAAGCTTTATTTAACAAAGTCGTTGTACGACTTGCCCATACCTAGCCTGTCTAGTCACACTTCTCTGTACTAAATGACGTAACGTTTCTCAATAATGTTAATTATATCAAATGATTATCCCTAAAATAGGACACTCAGTCTTTTTTTATATACCGTTCATCCCATGCAAAGAGAAAAAAATGAACGAGTACATGAACTCTAAGAAAAAAATCTTAAAGATAACACAAGAACAACAACAATAATTACAACCTTAACAATGAAGAAGGAGGTTTCTCATTCTTCTATCTGTAAACAATCTTAGTTCACATCATTAGACCTCTCTAACGAGGACCTTAATCATTTATATACATTATATATCTTTTACCTTATTAAATGTTGCTAACTTAAATATTGGAGGGTCTCTTACTACAAGTGAGGAACTTGTTTCGCAGGTAACACTAGGGTGTCAAGTCTTGCTAGTCCAATAAAGCTCACTCAATTGTATTGGTGATGGACTCCTATTTTCCAAACTTTCTCTCAAACTTTTCAAGTCATTTCCAAATCTTAATGTTCAAAATCCAAACCCACCAACATAATAGGAGAAGGCACATCAATCTTTAAAGCTTGAGTTGAGAGTTGTTTTAATGGTGGTATATGTGGGAAAAGAATAAAGGCAAGTTATATTCCTTCTTCTATACTATTTTTTTTTATTGTCTTTTAACCTCTTTTTTTGGCAAATATTCTAAAAAGATGGACATAAGAAGGATGTTAATTTCCCAACTAAGAATGCTCTACTAGGATTCTTGAATCTCCAACAACTTACATCATAATGGGAAACCTCTTCATAAAGTAAAGGACTAAAGTATGCTTATGACATTGTCTTGGAAAAAACCCTCTAAGCCATTAGACCAACAACATCATCATATCCATCTAACGAAGAAAATTATAATAAGTGATGAAGATTGCCCATCATACAAATATATCTCCATGACCGGTTATGATAAAAAGCTCCATAAATCATCATGACTGATTTGGAAAAACATCTTTATGACTGGTGTCCATATAAATTTATCTTCATGATCGATTATAACAAAAAACTCTATGAATGATATCCATGAATCTCTATGATCAGTCCACAAGAAAGTCTTCACAAATGGTTTTTATATAAATGTATCTCCATGAATAAACTCTATAAAAAAACCTCTATGAATATCTATAGTTAGTACAAACATAAAATCTCTAAGAGCAATTTTATGAAAACATGTCTCCATGACTAATCTTAGCGAAAGAAATTTATGAGCAATTCCCATGAAAATATACTTTGTTAAGTTATCATTTTAAAGATTAAGCTATACAAGAACCTTTATGAGTACAAAGTATTCACCATTAAACTGAAGGCTACTTAGCTTTAAAAGAACATATATTTAAGCAAGGGGAAAAATCAACCTAAAAATGATATATTCCTTAAGGAAAAGGTTACCTTACTTAAACGGGCTCATTTCCTACAAGGAAATCCACAACCTTCATGCTTGGTCTATAGAACAAGCGCCATCACATGTAAATTTTCAAGCACCTAATGATTAACCTCGCTCATATATATTATTAACATCTTCATAGACAAGATAATCTTACCTAATGCTAGGGGACACCACCTTACACCCCATATGTAGGTCATACTATACATATCCATTAATTATCCTATACCATTAGACAGAGGCTTATTGTTTTTTTGCATAGGTCTTAAACCATTTACACATAAGGAAACTTTAAATTCCCTAATTGGGTCATCAATCCCTAAAAATCACCACTACTAAAAATATAATGCTATGAAACTAAAAACTACCGGTGAACAATAATGTTAATAACGAGATAAATGAGATAAAATAATCTTTAATTGGGCCAATTTTGGTACACATCAATAGAAACTCATATGATCGGGGTTAAAATTATAAAAATTATTTTAGTAACATCATTATTCTTTTTTTACTTAAGGGGTCTTCACTGTTGAGTTTTCTCCAACTATTTCCAAGTTAGATCTCCCCTATACCATAATGCTAGCAACATCGATATTAAATACATGTTTTTGTAACACGATCTTGCTGTGTAAGGGTCTCTATGACTATTTCCACCTTATTTGAAGGGTGTTTTTTTTACTCCATAAAAGCCTCTGCGGTATCCATCTCCATATCTTTTCAAGAAGGCTCTCTTCATTCCACTAAAGGATCCACTTTTAAATCCGCTCCCTTCATAAGATGCTCTCTATGTCTGCCTCTTCTAAGGGCTTCCTCATCCTCGACTCCTTATTCAAATATTCACCTCGAGTAGCGGCACTCGCACACCTCGAATAAACTTTTTCAAATTCTAAAACTTTTAAAAGAGAGAACATTTATGAGAAATCCATGTTTGCCCTTCGAGATAGGTAGAAGAAATAGAGTTCACTCATCAAGCGTACCAAATTATCATTTAAGATGATTAATATAGAATTAATCCCCTAGTATATGGCTAGGAATTCTTCAAGAAAGTCTTTAAGAGATCTCACTTAGAATTTTTTAGCCCGATCATTGTTGGCCTCAACATAGGCCCTATTAACCTCACTTTAGCCTATAACAAGACTTGCTCTAGCTCCTTTACTTTTAACTAGCAAGTGAAAATATCTTGGTTAACCTTTTTAATGCTCAACCTACAGACCTCAATTCATATTGCCTAGGTATTTTTTTATTGCAAGACCTTCTCATATAAATTTTAAGAGTTACGAAGTTGGACCTTTAACTATGCATATATATCCTTCCTGTCTCAAGAGCTTGAAGATTCTTCTTGGTGACAACAAAGGCCCAAGTCATTTTCTCATACTCGGCCTCTCAATGCTTGGAAATAAGGGATTGAATTTGCAAAGTCTATAATTGTCTCTTTATAAAAAAACAAAAAAGTTGTATTTTGGAAAAGAAAAGATGAATAGTATTTATATGAAGCATTACCTATATAAATAGCTTTATCCTAAAACTTTAAGCCTCGGATGATTTGCGATATGCTCTTAAACATGCTCACCATGAGAATGACATTATATCCCTTCAAAGAAGGGTTAGCTTCCAGTAAGGTCATTAAAACATGTTTTTTTTTTTTTTTACCTTTTTAGTTCACTATAGAGTGAAAAGGTATTCCACTCTAGCCTTTTATGGTTGAGAATATGAAGCAACAATCATTACCTTCATTATATATGGTTGAGGAGATGTTGGACTTTTTTTTCGAGGAGGTGTCCTAATAGGAACAATTACATCAAAAGGGGGTAGTTAAGTCCCGTTGCACCAATATTAAAGGATAAGCAAAAGTTGCCTTCTCCAAATTGAACAAGTGCCTTCATTTCTAAAAAGACAGTTGTCGTATGTTTACGGCATCACGATGATTATTCTCTTAGATCAAGATCTTATTCTTTATTAGTAAAAAAAAGGATAGAGTCGTCACCTAATATTTTGATCATTAGAAACCTTGACTTGTCTTAGAGTCTGGATAAGGAGACTCATTATGTATAAGAATAATGTATCACCTCTAGTACACCTTACCTAAGATAAAATACATTATTTATCTGTCTGATATAAACTAAAGTGTTGTTATGTTTTCTAACTGTTGGTCTATATAATGGTTAAAAATCAATCCACCCTAGTAGAGTGAACCATAACCTTAGGGTGAAGCCTAACAATTCTAGAATTGAAACATGTTTTTGTATTTTTCTTTAAAGAAGAAGATTTTGTCGTGGTTATTAAAAGAATGAGTATTGGACCCATATGGATGATAAGAACCAGACTTTGGATCCCATAAGTGGCAGAAATGGGTTTTGACCTTTATTCTTTCAAAAATCTAGTAAATTGAGAATTCTTGTCATTTTTGATAAAAAAAAAACATATATTTTTGTTTCTTTTGTATGTAGGCCCAATGATTCAATTTATTTAGGTCAAATCTTAATAGATTTAATAAACTTGTTATTAAATCTAAATATACATGCAAATTCTTTTTTTTTCTCCATTTTTTAATGAAAAATGCTAAAACAAATATTTTTTCACTTATATATACAAAAATTGGTGTTTTCTTTTCTATTTTTTTTTAACAAACAAACTAGAAAAACATGCCTTTTTTTTTTGCAAGGACAGAATATGTAGAATTTTTTTTTATAATGGTAGAATATACAAAAAGATTTTTGAAAAGACTTGGCCATAATGCACTCCAAATAATTCTTCACATAAATTTGATGTTATTTTATTATTATTTATTATTATTATTTTTGTTTTTTTTTATGAGAATGTCACTATCAATACCAATAATAAAAAACTGGACTTTCACGATAATTATAACACTATCTAAATGGTGTGGGGGAATCACTGTTCCCCCACACCTAAATCACGTGGATTGCAACAAGAATCCACAGTGATTCTTTCTTCTTTTTTTTAAAAAAAAAATTATTTTTTTTTCAACTTTCTTATTTTTTTCTTATTTTTTTATTTTTGTTTTTTTTTTCAAAATTTTTTTTGTTGATTTTACTTTTTAAATATCGATCTGGTTAAAATTTTTACTTTGTAATTTTTTTCTTTAAAATACTATGGATTGCTGCGATGTTTTTCCACATAGTTTTTCTATTTTATTTCTTTATTTTTCAAAATTATATTTGTTGATTTTTTTTTAATATTGAGCTGATTGAGAATTTAGTTTTGTAATTTTTTTTTCTTTAAAACATTGTTGATTGCTACAGTGTTTCTCCGCATTGTTTTTTTTTTATGATTTTCTCCGAAATTATCTTTGTTTTATTTTATTTTTTAATATTGAGCTGGTTAAAAATTACAGTTACAATATGTGAGGAAAGCATTGTAACTTTCCTCGAAATTAATGTTGATTGCTACAGTGTTTTTTTCCACATGGTTTTTTTTTCTGTTTTTGTTATGTTTTTCCCTAAAATTATCTTTGTCAATTTTATTTTTTAAATATTAAGCTGGTTAAGAATTGCAATTACAAGTAAATACGAGTTTTTCCTCACAAAACACTATGGATTGATACAGTTTTTCCTCACATGGTTTTTTTAGTTTCTTTTGTGTTTTTTTTTTTGTGATATTTGTTTCCAAAATTATCTTCGTCGATTTTTTTTTTAATATTGAGCTGGTTAGAATTTAACTTTGTAATAAAGCTTAATCATGTGGGGAAAACATTGTAGCTTTGCTCATAAAACATTGTGGATTGCTACAGTGTCTCTCCGCATGGTTTTTTTTTGTTATAATTTTTTTCAAATTATATTTTTCAATTATATTTTTTTAATATTGAATTGTTTGTGAATTACAATTACAAGTCATTACAAATAAGGCTAAATAATGTGGGGAAGCACTGTAGCTTTCATCACAAAACACTGTGAATTGCTACAGTGTTTCCAACATGATTTGTTTTTTCTTTTTTTGGTGTTTGTTTTGTTATTTTTTTTCTAAAATTATCTCTGTCGACTTTTTTTTAATATTGAGCTGATTAAGAATTTAACTTTGTAATTTTTTTTCTTTAAAACACTGTGAATTGTTGCATTGTTTTCCCATGTGATTTTTTTTATGATTTTTTCCAAAATTATCTTTGTCGATTTTTTTTTAATATTGAGTTGGTTAAGAATTATAATTACAATAAAGCTAAATCATATGAGAAAAGCGTTATAGTTTTTCTCACAAAACACTGTGGATTGCTACAATATTTCTCTAAATGGTTTTTTATTTTATTTTATTGGGAAAAACGCTATAGTTTTCCTCACAAAACATTGCCAATTGCTACAATATTTTTTCTCATGGGTTTTTTTCCTTCCAAAATTATCTTTGTTGGTTTTTTTTTAATATTAAGTTGATAGAGAATTTAGCTTTGTAATTTTTTTTGCTTTTTATCAACTGAAAAGCTAAATCATGTGGTGAAAACACTGTATTTTTCCTCACAAAACACTGTAAATTGCTACAAATCATTTTGTTCAGTCTTTAAGTTTTTGATCACCAATACAACTTTTTTTTTCCGTCATGAAATATTTGCTCCATCATACCTTGAATTTTTATTACTTATCTAGCGCTGGTTCACAATTATAACACTATCAAGTGCATTTATTTTATATGCTCGCGGCAGCGCGCGAGCATGTTATCTCTTAATAATAAAAAAACATCAATTAGGGGTGAGCAAAAAAACTGAAAAACCAATTAAACCGAGAAAACCGAAAAAAAAAATCGAAAAAACCGAACCGAAAAAAAACCGATTAAATTTTTGAAAAAACAGGCTGGTTCGGTTAGGTTTTATAAGCAGAAAACCGAACCGAATCGAAACCGAAAAAAACCGGAAAAAAACCAAGCCAAACCGGAAAAATTGAGCCAAAACTAGAAAAAACCGAGCCAAAACTGGAAAAAACTGATCTAAAACCGAGAAAACCAAGCCAAAACCGGAAAAACCGAGCCAAACCGATTTGAACCGGTTTTTGCCCCAAAAAACCGAACCGAACCGAAACCGGTCTGTTTGACCCGGTTTCGGTTCGGTTTGGTTTTTTTTTTAAATTTCGGTTTGGTTACTTTTTTGATAAAAACTGAACCGAATCGAAAATGATTACCCCTAACATCAATACATGAAATTTTAACCCATGACAAAATTTCATTCGGGTTTAAAATTGACGGGGAAAAACAGCAAAGATTGCTGGCAAAATCTGATTGGACCACGTGGAACGCGTGTATACACGCGCTGCTTAATAATAACGTTATCATCACGCGCCTAATTAATAACCCGCAGGCAAAAGAAACAGAAGGCAGTGAAAGTCAAATTGATTTGGGGCTCTTTTCTTTTCTTTTTCCAAGCTTCTTTCTTTTAGAAGGAATATGGTTTTTCTTCTGGGTGTTTGACCAAGAGAAGCTTTCGCGGGTTGGGGAGGAAGAGAGTTAGGCTGCCATTGGTGGACCGTGGTTGGTTGTGACCGAGAGTGGGAGAGGTTGTAAGGGAGGTTTCTGCTGGATCACGGTTGAGAGGCTGGGAATGATTTTGATTTTTGTTTGGAAGGGGAGAAACAGTTTGATGTGGCTGTTAGGCTGACGGGTCTGTGGTGAGGAAGGAGGAGAAATACTATTGTGGGGTTACCAGTGGTGGCACGACCATGTATGGCGGGAGCTTCTGATGGCCACGGTGAAGGGCTGGAGGTGAAAGTGACAATTTTTACTGGGAGGATGAGAAGGTCTTGGGTTGATGCTGGTGTGGGTTGTGGGTTGGTTGTTTGGGTGAGTATGCTGGATGGTAATTTGTGAGGGAAGGCTGATGGAGGGTGACCGGATGATTCTCCAGTGTTGGGTGTCATTGATATGGAGAGAAAATTTGCAGATGATGTTTTGGTTTGGGTTTTCTCGGTTCCCTCTCCAGTGTTCTTCCTGGTGAATGGAAGGCTGGTGGTGGTTGTGGTTGGTGGAGAAAAGGCAGGTGTTTGTTTGTTGCTCTAGGTTGAATCTGGCTGAAGCTTGTGTCTGGGACGGTGAAGGACGGTGAAGGCTACGGGTAAATGGAAGAGGGGTTGGTGTGAAAAGACAATGATGGTGTTTTTTTTATTTATGAAAAGGAAATGGGTAAAGGAAGGGGCAGTGGGTAGTGTTTTATTGTTGAGGTGTTCTTGTTTGGGAGACAGGGAAGGTGCCGTGGACAATGGTGAGGGAGGTACTGTGGTCAATGCCTTCGACATGGGAATGGAACTTACCATCCCAAAATCTCTTAATTTTATTTTTCTTTTTGATTGATTGTGTCTTTAATTAAATCAATTTATTTTTCCAGATTTAACTATTTATTATAAAATTATTTTTGTTCTTTGATCTTAATTTTTAAACCAAATTGATTTATAATTTTAAATTAATTTTTCAATTACTCTCTTAATTAACTCTTAATTTAACTATTTATTTTAAAATTATTCTTTAACATCAAATTTCTTCCATTCTTAAATAAATTATTTTTTATAATTTACTTTTCAACTCAAATCTCAATTATACCCTAAAAATTCTCAAACTTTATTTTTTTCTAAGATGCTCAATTATTGGTCTAATTTTGAATCCAAATATATTTTATTATTTTTTAATATAAAAACAATAAAAATAAAAAAATCTATAAAATTAACTAAATTTATTGAAAATACATATATTTTTTGGATTTTTTTATTTTTTTTTCTCAAAATATAAAAACAATGGAGGTAAAAAATTGAGTTACAACAAGACTCGAGGTTTTGTTTGAAAATTTTTTCGAGGTTTTGTTTGAAAATTTTTTTTGTCTCATCTTTAAAACTTGTTTTGTCAGCATAAATAATAATGAGTAGCTTTATTCGCAATGTCATGATTCTTGTAAAAATGTTTTTTTGTATTTTGAGAACGTCATTTATTAATTCAAATGACTTGCTTGATTGATTAGAAGAGACTTTTAAAAGACATGTAATGTAGGCTATGACTTTTGACTATAAAAGAAAGAGATTTGTAGGCTTAAAAAGTGTTTCAAGGTTTTAAAGATTTAGAATCATTGTCATAATGTCATCCTTTTCTTTCATCTTGTTTCTTTGATTTGCCATTTTATTTTGTTTTGGTTGGACATTTTTATTTTGTTTTGACCTTCACTTTGTAATATTTGTTTTTTCCATTTGGACATGCCCTCAACATTTATAATTTCTTGGGTTATTTGAATTTTTCATGGCATCTCCTCAGTTTTTGATAAATGAATTTCTGTCTGCCTCCTAGTGTGAAGTGTGATCCTAGTTAAGATTAACTATTGATATTTGAAATTTGTTTTTGCTCCTAATGTGAGGTATGATCATAATAAGAGTTTTTACGACGAAAAACTTATTCAGGTTTAAACAGGGACTACAAGAGATATATTTTTAAAATATGAATGGGTAGAAAAGATGATCTTTCATCATTCCAAGTGCAAAACAGTTGGAATCGATAAATTTTGTATTCATTTAGTGTAATGGTTTGAAACTTTTGCATAAGAATTATGTTTTCTTGAATCATTAACTAGCAAATCAAACTACATGTGATTATGCATACAACTAAAATATGGATCAAGAGCCATGAGATGTGAGCACTTTTTTTTTCAGTTCAAAATTATTTGGTCACCTCAAAATAAAAATTGCTTGAATGACTTGCTTGCCATTTTACGAAAAGTAATGTCTAAACATTGTTTTAAGCAAATATCAAATTATTTTTGAAATAAAAAATCAAATTTAATTTTTCAGGATTATTTTAGCAAATGGTTTTTTATAATAATTGATTTCATCACTGGTATCTTGCATAACACACCTTAGGGTTTGATCATTTGTGGACAATAATAAAAATGCCAAATACTATTTTCATAACAAACATTTCTTCATTTCAATGCAAAGATATACTATGAAAGACACAATCCATTAAAAGATACAATTAAGTTTTTGCAAAACATCTCAACATAAAGCAGGTTTTGAAGACTTTGTTTTTAAAACTATAATGTCACAGCCTCCAAACTAGCACCAATAACAATTTAATACCAAAGAGTAGCCAAACCCACTATAGAGAGCAAGAACCTGTAGAGAGAAGTTAGATCTAGGAGAGAAGGAAGGAAACAAACCAAAACTTTATGTGTGGGTTTCTCTTTTTTACAAGTAACAGTTAGAGGCACCATCATTACAAGAAGAAAGACAAGATGGAGAAGCTCTCGATCCACCAGAATCCCCTTTTTAATGGTGATAGTGTGTGGTTCCACACGCCGACAGTGGCGATGACGCGTGGAGCACATGTGCCACCACTATTCCTGCAATCTTAAAATCTTTTAGTGTGATTTCTGAGTTTCCAGCAACTCCAAATTATCTTCAACCTTAAGAAGGTTCATTTTGTAAACTTTAGATGTTCAATATGTGTTTAATTTACTGTTAATTTTTAAATTTTGATGGTTTGTAAAGATTGAAGGGTATGTGAGTAATTAGTGGTATAAAGTATGGTTTGCATTTTATTTTATTTTGTGTTAAATAAATGGTAAAAACAAAAGAGATAGATAGAAAGGATAAATTTTTAATCAACTGTTTTAATTGCATATGACCAAGAATCTTAAAAATCCATGTCGTATGAATTTTACAACAAGTTTGTAAAATTTCAAAGGATTTTAGTCTTTATTTTAAAAATATTACAAACTTATTTTTGGCAAAGAAATATATTATTCAGTTTTAATATAAGGATAAAAAAACAAACAAAAGGGTTAATATCCAAAATATTATTAGGGATAATAATTTATTATTCACTTTTAATACAAGAATAAAAAACCTATATGGGGTTTGTCATAACCCAATTTTAGGTTTCCCTTTAAATTTATCTTTTTCTTTTGAAAATAAAAAAAATAAAAAATTAGAAAAATGAAAATAGTAATAACAAAAAAGATTGGCAACATGACAAGAGCAGTCTGAGAAGGGTTTCAAACGTATGGAGGAACCAAGTTGAAATTTTGGATAAATTTAGGAGCTCAATTGTTTCCTATTATACCCATGATTGAAAGATAATGCAAATTCAAGGTTAAATCAAATGATTATCGAAGAAATTTGCATAAAAAATAAGTCTCAGGACTTAATTAAGTTTTCAATAGACCAATTTGATTTAATCATGAGTTCAATTAATGGTTTAATTAAATTTTAGAATTAATTTGGTCAAATTAAAAGAATTAAATAAGTGCAAGGACGTAATTAAGCTTTTAATGAGTCAAATTAATTTTATTAGAGATTTAATTGGTAAAACAATTAAGTTTGGAAGCTTAATTTGGGCTTAATTAAGAAGATTAAAATTTGAAAGGACCAAATTTAATTTTTCCAAACTCAATTAGGTAAATCCAATGTTAAAATTGCAAGAAAATCAAAGTTAGGGGGGGTCAATTAAGGTGCAAATTTAAGAAATTCAAGATCAAAGACTTTTTTGCACAAGGAGTGTGAATTTGGGGACCCAATTGAGTGAAATCAGGGATGAAATTGAAGAAATTAGAAATTTGAATGTCAATCAAGGACAAAATAAAAAATTAGAAATAACTTTGAGGCTGAGTTTTAACTAAATGAATAATGGTAATGAAAAATAATTTAACATGTTCAAATGAAGGAAACCAAAGCTTATTGATCCTAAATGCACACGTTTGAAATGAGAAAAGACCATATTTAATAATCCTTTCACAACACTAAAAAAATACCCTTTAAGGTTTCTATTAAACCTAATAAGTTTTTTTTTTAATTAACCCCAATTACAATCACACCCTATACCGGGGGCAAGTACGACGATTAGAAAAATAATTCAAATGTACATAATGATCTTCAATGACTAAAGGTGCCAAAACAAAGCTGAGGAAATGAAAAAATTCAAAAAATTCAAAAAGTTTGAGCATACCATACAAAATAACAAATGTGATGATAGTGCTCAAAACCAAATGAAAAACAAACAAAGACAAGAAGCCCAAGCCCGATATTGGGGGGGACAACATACCATTTTCCAAGTCAATTCTAAGGTCTAGGAATCCCTCAACCAAAAAAAGTTCTGAAAATGAGCACTAGTGATTTTAAATCTTGAAATCCCTTAAATACATTTTGAGCCTATAAATATCATTTTCTTTTATAACCAATAAAGGCCTACATTACGTGCCCAATCAAGCCCTTTCTAATCAAAGACAAATAATTTGGATTGGTACACAATGTTTTTCAATGGGAAACGAGTTTTTCAAGAAACTTTGGTGATGTTTTATTATTCATACAAGTAAAATGAACACTTTAAAGACCTTTCATTTCCTATGAAACCCTCAAATCAAACTTGAACCTTTATGACCAACAAAACATGAAACAAAAGCTTACTACTTTATATTTTCACCAAAAAACAAAACAAAAAATTTCAATTCTCATGAAACCCTGTCCATAGGAATCAATTGAATTCTTTTCATAACAAGTTTTCTTTGAACCGATGTTAAAATGGTTTTTGCGTTTGGAAATGGCTTTGAAATTCCAAAAATTTTCTTATAAATACAACCCCTTGTAAATAACCAAACCCTCAAAATAAATACACGTAGCATCATCCTTAAAGAAAACTCAAAATAAACAAAACTAGATAAAATACTTGGGGGTATGATCAAGCTGGGGCAATCTAATAAACATAATAAGGCTGGCTCCACGATTACCCTTGTACAAAAAACAGAGAATGTAAAGCAAAACTGATGATCTTTGAGATAAATTTTTTTAGGCAATGAGGTTTGCCGATATCATTTGAGACCATCCCTTCCCAGAGGTCAATATCATAAGTTGTTACTCGGGTAAGTGAAAGCAAAAAAGTCATGAAAGCTTTTTATGAAGATCAAAACTTTTAAAAGGGAAGTTCATGAAGAAAGGGGACATATATTTCTCAGGTAAGTATACATGCATATTAATTATAATCATTACACTTTGATCTTCACAAGGAATCTAAGGAAAGAATCCTTGATGGATTTGTATTTTACCAGCAAATCTTTTGTTTTAAGTGCGCATTTGAGCTCTCATCACCAAGATAATACACATGTGAGCCCTACCTTGATTCTTTTGAATGCACATTTGAGCCATATCTTGTTTATTTTGAATGCGCTTTTGAGCCCTCATCATCCAAATAGTACATTTTCTTGCCCTATCTTTTTTCTTTTGAATGCACATTTGAACTCTTACCTCTTAGATAATGCACCTTTCGACCGTATCTTTTTTCCTTTTTAAGTTGCACCTTTGAGTCCTCATCACCTAGATAGTGTGCCTTAAAGCCCTATCTTGTTTATTTAAGTGCATATTTGGGCACTCATCTTTTAGATAGTGTATCTGCAAGCTCTATTTTTTTTTCTTTTAAGTGCACCTTTAAGCCCTCATCTACTAGATAATGTGCTTTCTAGCCCTATTTCTTTTCCTTTCTGAGCTGCATTTTCAACCCTTCACTTCTAATGCTTTTAAAAGGATTGACCATTTCTTGATATGGTTAATCCACAATCTCTCATCTTTTCTCATTTACAAGCTTATTATCTATAGTCCCTTACGAGACTTCCTGCTGTAAGCATTGTAAAGAAGATGGGCAACTATCATGACCCAATTTTAGGTTCCCCTTAAATTTATCCTTTTCTTTTGAAAATAAAAATAAAATAAAATAAAATAATAATAATAATAATAATAACAAAAGGATTGACAACTTGGCAAGAGCAGATTGAGAAGAGTTTCAAATGTATAGAGGAACTAAGTTAAAATTTTAGACAAATCTGGGAGCCCAATTGTACCCCATTATATCCATGATTGAAATATAATGCAAATTCAAGGTTAAATCAAATGATTATCAAACAAAATTGCATAAAAATTAAGCCCGAGGACTTAATTAGAGTTTTAATATGCTAATTTGATTTAATCATAGGCCCAATTAAATGTTTAATTAAATTTTAGAATTAAATTCGATTAAATTAAAAGAATTAATGAAGTGGAAGGATTTATTTAGGCTTTTAATGAGTCAAATTAATTTTATTAAAGATATAATTGGTAAAATAATTAAGTTTGGAAGCTTAATTTGGGCTTAATTAAAAAGATTGAAATTTTAAAGGATCAAATTTAATTTTTCCAAACTCAATTAGGTGAAATCAGGGTTGAAATTGCACGAAAATCAAAGTTGAAGAAATTTAAGGACAAAGACCTTTTTTAATAAGGAACGTGAATTTAGGGACCCAATTGAGTGAAATCAGAGATGAAATTGAAGAAATTACAAGTTTAAAGGTTAATCAGGGATGAAATTGAAAATATCCAAGATTAAGGACCAAATTGAAAAAGAAGCTAAACTCATAGAGTCATTTTAAGATTTGATAGGGGTGAAATTGAATTGATTCTTATAATCAAAATTTAATTGAGGACTTATTTGAATAAATCAGAAGATTGAGGGCTAAAATTGAAATATGAGATTTTTTAAACCTATATTAACAATAAACACCAAAACAACACCGTTTCATTTAAATGAAACTGTGTATTTTTTCTAAAACGATTTGTTTTTGATCAAAATGAAATCGTTTTGGTCAACAAAGGTTAAAATTTTTTTTAGTGCCACATGACATGTCGTTTGACACTGTTCATCATCTTCAACCTTTGTACTTGAAAATTTGCCTAGGTGGTTGTTTTTCAAAGGGTATTTAATACTTTATTTCTCCACCAAATAGAAACAATCAAGCCATCACTCTGATGGCTCAACACTGTACTACACCCCAGCTTGATTCCCGTTGGGTGGTCATCTTTATAGCCACCACAACATAGTCCTAAAGACAACGACCTAATCAATATATGCAACCTAGCTTTAGCAGCTTGTGATGGTGATTTTTGACCAACGATTGATATCCTTTCCATTTGAATTAAGGATCAAGATTCATGCCAGATAAGCACCTTATACCCTTCTTTTAACCCTTATAAATAGTGGTGAAATCCATTGAGAAAGAAGGAGAGACCGAAGCATAAACCTACTATGTGTACCAACTTTTTTTTTATAAAAAAAGTAGAAGAACATAACCATAATTTTTTCTCTTCTTTTTCATAGACACCAAACAAAACCACCCCTGGTCCAACTTCAACATCACACTTTTCAGCCTCTTCTCACTTCCTTTCCACCATCTTCACTCGCACCAACAAAAAAAACCAACCCAAATACCATTTTCCTCTCATTTCATGACAACATCGCCATCAATCTAGGTAGCACCACCGTAAGTGGTATAACTTTCATCTAACAGCTCACCATAAAGGAGACATGAATTAATTCACATCTTGCAGCAGCTGGTTTTCTCTCCAGCAAAGGGAGATGAGCTGCACCTTTGGCCCAACCCACACGGCTGGGCTGGGTCCAACCCATCTTCACATAAAAAAGGAGTCTGTTGGCCCAACAATCAGATTAAGCTGGGCTCGAGCCTAGCTCATGCAGCTAGGCCAAGCCCAAACCCATCTATTAAGGCATGTTTGGCCCGCCATGTTTTTCCTTAAGCAATAAGCCCCTGTTTGGCTCTTAAGAGCGTATTTGCCAAACACACCCTTAAAACATTTTTAAAGCCTCTGATTTTAGGCTAAAGGTGTGTTTGTCAAACACATCCTAAGCCTTTTTTCTTTTAGCTTTAATTTATCTATATTTGCATGTTTAGCCAAACAACCCTTTAAAAATTTAGAGACCATCTTAAAAATACTTGTGAGTCCCTCGCATGATTTTCTAGCACTTATACCTAATATTGGGTTGTATACTTACAATGTAGGATACGAACATGATATTAAAAATGCTTGATTTTTTCTCCAAAATTCCAAAACAAATAAAAAAAATTAAAACAAAATTCCTTTGTTTCAAAAAACTCAAAAAATGTTTTTCTTCAAAAAATTTATTTAAAATTGGGTTGTAAATTTACACTGTAAGATACAAACCCAATATTAAAAATACTCGATTTTTCTCCCTAATTAAAACAAAAATCTAAAACAATTTCAAAAAAATTCCTCATTTCAAAATACAAAAAATACGTTTTGCTTTCATGCATACGACCAAATCCTAAAAGTTTTTCATGCATATTTTCTAAAAGATAAAACCACATTTTTATCATGCTTTAAAAACACAAAATGGATATCATAACCATTTTATGATTGTATCCATTAGGGTTTGGTCAAAATACAAAAAATCCCAAAACAATTAGTTTGTTATTCAGAGTGTTAGGATTTAGTTGTAAACTTTAATATTTAGGAGTATAAAATTACATTGTGACGTATCCCTCAAGTATTAAATAAACAAAATAAAAAATTAATGCGATGCTAAAATTAGGGTCTTAGAACGATTATGATTTAATCTGATAAGGTAAATTTCCTTACAAAGGGAGATCTCCTTGAACTTTAAATGAGACCAAAAAATAAAAACATGCCTTAGATTAACAATTAATCAACAATGCAGTTTACTGTAGGTAGGGTGCATTAAGGGTGATGTGTTTTTTCCCTTGCACAACTAGTCCCTTTACCCAAACTCTCACAGACCAATAGGTTTCCTAGTGGCTATAATACTAGGTGGGGACTTCTGAACCCTCTAATCATAACTTTATGATCAAACCTAAACACCTTTCATTTCCAGGAGGCAGCTCTGTCATTCGACGTCGTGCATGTCATGACATAGTTAATACCCAAAATATTATTAGGAATAAAACAACCCATTCACTTCTCATATAAGGATAAAAACTGTAAGGATTTTTATCTGAAATATTATTTAGAATGATGTAGTAGCTAAGAATCCCAATTTTGTTTGAAAGAAATCTTAACGATAATTAGGGATATC
Source organism: Populus trichocarpa (assembly GCF_000002775.5). NCBI lineage: Eukaryota > Viridiplantae > Streptophyta > Magnoliopsida > Malpighiales > Salicaceae > Populus > Populus trichocarpa. Next base: position 21,506,553 of record NC_037286.2, on the reverse strand, counting down.
TCAACCTGTGTCTCATGGTTCAAGAGACATGAACATTCCAAATACCAAAAGGAAAAATGAAGTTTCAATAATCATCAAATCTTTTTGGATTTCTAACTTCAGCTTCTTCACAACATATGAGTTGTGAATGAGCTTGTTTTCTTCTAATATTTTTTTATGATGGGACTTTTTAGACCAAGTTCTTGATCTAGAAAATCAGGATTTGTTCATCGTAACAATCTCACCATAACAGGCTAATATAATTTAGAAACACCATCAAACAATAGCAACCACAAACAAAAACAATGCAGCTTACCTTAGGTAAGGCGTACTAGGGGTGCTAATACATTCTCTTTACACAACCAGTCCTTTGCCTAGAATCTCTAAAGACCAGTTAGGGTTCCTAGTAACCATAATACGAGGTGACGACTCTTTATCGAAACAAAAACCTCCTGAACCCGCTCACGAGAAGGGTATGACACTCTTCAAATTATGAGTTCAAGTACATAAAATTTTGAATTTATACAAGTTCATGTACCCTTTGAAATATCATGTTTTTATTATTCGATGACAGTCCCTAACATACAAGATTATAAATTATTAACAAAAAACTAAAGAGTGGTGATTTTAATATGCACTACCTTACAAAACATTGTTTATTGCAATAATATTTTTTTTCTTTTGTTTTTTTTTAAATTTGTGTTTTTTGTTCTAATTTTATCCATTAACATTTGATTTATTGGAAATTGAGCTTATGACTTGTCGCAATATACTTTCCATGTGGTTATCTTAATCTCATAACCCATGTCATAGGTTTGGCGGGTTAACTTGATTGACTTGAGTGTTTGTTTTTCTCCTTTTTAATTGGTATTTTTTATTCCAGTTTCATCCTCCAACATCTTCAACATTTGGTTGATTAATAATTAGGATTTGCCATATATTTCAGTTTGTTTTTTATGAGATTATTTCGATCTTATAACCCAAATCACAAGTTTTACGAGTTAAGTTAGATAGATTTAGATCATTTTATTGTGTCCTTTTTTATGTTGATTTTTTTTCAATTTCATCATTTAACAATGACTTTTTGGAGGATTTAACTTCATAATTTGTTCAATTTGCTTTTCATGAGGTTTTTTTTTAGACTCATGATCTAGGTCAGGCTTGACAAGTTAACACAAATTAACTCGCATTATATTTTTGGTTTACTTTCTATGAGGTTATACTAGTCTTATAACTCGGGTGAGACTTACACTTATGTTAGCTACACTTTCTAGAAAAACATTAGTGACACTAAGAATGCTTTTTTTCTACATTACTTTTTTTTTATCCGACCTACAAATCTAGTCATGAAATTTACCATGTAAGGACGGTGATATTCAATATCACATTGATAGTAGTTAGGACTCTGATATTCAATGACTCTTTGGATTCCAATCAAGAAAATTCCAGTACGAGTGTGCATAGTCAAAATGACTACACCACCCTAAGCACGTTGGACATGGAAAGGGAGTGGGAGAGGTGGGGAAGGGGAGCATTAGCAATTGGTCCACGCACAAATTCATCCCCAAGATAACTAGTAGCTAGTAGAATGCATATTTAATGCTTACTATATTCCTACTTGGAAAGAATTCCTTGCAAAAAAGAGTCGTTAGGTATTGAGTTTAGGTCTTGATACGAATGTTTTTATCATGTGATATAGTATTTTACTCTATTAGTTTCATTTGCGAAGCAAAAAACATTTTATTTAAGATCTTAATACAATTTTAATAAGGATTCTATGATATAAGATGTATGCTAGTGTAGAATATATAATATTTTATGTTGGGTAGGTAATCATCTTGTATTATCTATTCAATATATATATATATATATATATATATATATATATATAGAGAGAGAGAGAGAGAGAGAGAGAGAGAGAGAGAGAGAGAGGAGAGTCGGTGAGGAACTTGCATGTTGAGACCATTAACACCTCTTTGAAACTTGAAAGAGAGAGTGAACTTTTACAGGTTAGAATTTCATGGTTGAATGAGAATGATGGTGCTGACTAATAAACACGTGCCGTACAAAGAAGATGGGATCCCTTGACCTTTATATATATTTGTCTTGATAAATATTGTAGGCTTCTCTCTTCTCGAGTAGGTTTATGATAAAAACCTGTGATAGGCCCGATTGGATTTGCCTATTTGGTAGTTGAGAGTTGACTTTTAACTTTCCATCTAAGAATTCTCGTCTCTCCTTGCTCTAAAATTATGATTTCCCGAGCTTCATCTGCCAAATTAAATCACTTTTGTGTAGAAAGTTGTTGCCTAGAATTGTTGACTTGTTCTTGGATGAAATTGAGTCGAGGGCTATATATCTATGAATTAGCAAATACTAAAAGGGGAATCAAGAATTGTAGTCACCAACCCTAAAAAAATAATTTAATTTGTCAGATTTTAAATTTAATATTTAGAGATTATTAATTCGAGAACTATAAATTTTAGAGTTATTGGAGGATTATCTGGTCGTTAACTTTAAAATTTTAAAAAATTAATCGAGATATACATAAATTAATCCAAATATTTACGGTTAATAATAATAAAAAAAAGAATTGTAGCCACCTTTGTGGTGGAAAAAAAAAACGAAAAAAGATGATACTTTCAGACACTAAAATGCTCTTCCTTCTCATATATTTCAGTAGAGTTTTCTTGCATTCAACACTACATCATTTAGGGCATGAATATTCCTTAACTTCGCAATAAAGAACTCAAACTGTCAAACACACTCATAAATGTATTGTTGTGGGCAGTCGGCTGAAGGACTTTTTCCCAGGAGCAATTTGTTTATATTGGAGGTAACTATTGTCAGAAACTGCGTTTGGACAGCTAATCCTACGATCCCATGTGTTCCTTTCCTGAAGAACCTGGGCTGGTGTACTTGAGAGTGTGATTATAGTTAAATAATATATTTTTATTTTTTTAAAATTATTTTTTATTTTACTGTATTAAAATGATATAAAAATATAAAAAGATATTAATTTAAAATAAAAAAATTTTAATTTTTTTTAATTTTTTTAAAACATAAAAACAACATGCCGTCAATCTTGATACATGTCATAGCCGACCTTTCAATACGTGTCCATACTGTTAGTAGTTTTCCATATTTAAGCCTTGCATATAGACATGACCTTCTAGTTGGCCATTAATTATTTCAAGCAACTTATTTCTATTAGACTAATCGAGGGTGTCGGCATTGTCCTTTTGACTATGATGTTCAAATTCAAGCTGGAACTTTTTTTTTTTTAATATATATATAATTGTTTTTTGAAATGTATTTTTATTTAAAAATATATTAAAATAATATTTTTTTATTTTTTAAATTTTGTTTTTGATATTAGCATATTAAAACGATGAAAAACACCAAAAAATCTTTAATTTAAAATAAAAAAATAAAAAAGTTTTAAATTTTTTTTAAAATATTTTTAAAACACTAAAATTTATTACTTAGAGTCTAAAAGAAAACGTCATTTAGGTCCTTGAATAGAAATCTCAAGCCACAGCAAGCGATGCCCCCGATTGCATTCACCTTCATGTGTTTATTTATTTATTTATTTTTCTCTCACCACGCCTATGTATTGACTTGTGACCTAGCTAAGCCAGTAATGCTATATTAATGTTTGAACGTGGTTATCGCTCGACAAAAGACTCAATTTACACAATTTTTCTATTTGACCAGATGGTAGGAAGTCCGCACATCTTAAACAATGACTAAGAAAGTGTTTTTTTATCGTAGATGTCTGGACTAGTTTACGTGCATCTTAATTATTCTATGAGTTCTGAAATTAATGATCATACAAACCTTCAGTGGGTATCTTATTAGCAATTATAGGGCTCGAACTTAAAACCACAGGAGGAGCAAGCCTCTTAATCCCAAGTTACTTGCTAGATGGTTTGAAAAGAAAAAAAGAAAAAAAGTGTTTATCATAAATAAAAATAATATTTTAGTTTTTTTGGAAAATAAGAGTTCAAAAAATAAAAACTAGAACTTAATTTTTTTTTTATTTTAGGTAATTGAAAAACTAGATGTTTCAAATTCATATTACCTGTTTGGTATAGGAATGATTTATGCCTTTCAAAATGTTTTTTAAATTATTTCTTGTTTGAAAAAGTATTAAATTGATTTATTTTCAAGTGTTTTTTTATGGTTTTAATATGCTTACATCAAGAATATATATATATATATATATATATATTTTTTTTGAATTAATTTTTATTAAAAAAAATACTCTATATCACATTACCAAACACATGATTGGAAAACACATTTTCAAAGGTTCTCCATAGTTTTTTCTTCACAAGCATTTTACTGATTTCAAATAAAGAAAAAACTTGAAGAATATTTTTTTAATTTTATATACAAACACATTTTACCAATGTAAAATATTAAAATTGTTTTTTATATTTAGATTTTTTTATTATAAATCTAATATAAAGATTTTTTTTAGTTAGAAACATAATTTTTTAGATAATTTTTAATTTGAATGAAATAAAATTAATATTTTATAATTAAATTATCACAAATACAAAATATCAAGGTAGCTTTGATTATTTTTATAAAAAATAGTCATAATCTTGATGTATTTCCAGAATCCATCTTTATTTTTAACAAATGAACACATCATTTAATTTTCTACTAAAAAAACTGAAAACTGAAAATGAAAAAAAATAGTTTTATGTTATTAAACACATCCTAAGTATGAACACATTTTACAAACTTTAGAAATGGACCAGCCAATCCATATTGCCCCTGAATGTGTATATATACAATAACAAGCTAGCTAGGCTTGCACCCTGCCTTTATATATATCCACATCTCTTTCAAAAAACTAAGAGAGTCTCAAAACATGAAACTCTTTCAACTCTGCCTCATCGTTGCTCTTCTGATTGTCTTTGGCAGCTCTCCGAGGAGGAGTCACGCAATCCGGGGGAGCTCTTCTGCACCTTCCACAAGCCAGCAAGTCTTTCGCTCTCCATTTAGTCCTTCGCCCTTTGCACAGAGAGCTGAAGAATTCGCGTCACAGAAGCGCAGGGTTCCAGCAGGCCCGAATCCATTGCATAACAAGCGATAATTTTTGCAGGTTTTCTGGCAGAGTACGACCCTTGTTCTCCTTTGCTTCTAATCTGTATACCCTTAATACAGGATTTAACAGCAGAAACGTAGGTAAATTATATGCTTACTTGCATAGATTAGGAGCAGTTTGATATTTAGTTGTACACTTTGTAGAGATATTGTTGTGCAGATCGTAATTAAATCAATATATTAATGTTTGTCTGATTAATCCTCTCGTCTATATGCGAGTGATTAATAATATTCATTTACGAGCTGTTCGTATCTCTTTTATATGTCTGTAAAACGTTATAAACATTAATTAATTAATGTTCTTTTCATCCATCTTATTGTATCTGATTAACGAAATCTGAAATCCCTTTTCTGGTTTGGAACGTATGATCCAAGAGAAGGCTAAATCTTGTGTGGCTGTCGACTTTGAGTGTGTGTGTGGTTTTATGTTAGCCTCTAAATATGGTAAGCTGCTACAACAAGGTTGATTTGCACGGTTTCTTTCACCTTGGTTTTCGTAGCTACTAGTGCCTGCTCCGATTGCGACTTCTTTTTTGATCTAAACCTAGTATAAGAAAGTTCATTGGACCTCGATTAATCCGGTTTTGGTTGAGCCGGGTTGGGTCATTAAGAGGTAAAGCTTTCTTATCGTGACTTCAGGATATAAAAAATATATTAATTATCTCGGCAATAAATCATGGTAATAGGAAGGTCATCAACATCAAACAGCTGCGCACAAATCAAGATTTATACGTATTGGTTGCAACTTGCAGCATTATCCTGAGAAATGGTTCCTTTTGAAAATAGACCCAGTTCAGTTTAATTTCCTGACAGGAACCTTGAGAGCAGATGCTGACCCAGAGACCCCAATTTTAATGGCGACTGCAAATACCCTTTATTTCATACAACAACCATCCAATTAAGAAAAATGGAATATTTGTTGAGTGTTGCCACCTTTTCTGTTGGGTCCTCACCACTCTGAATTATCAAGTGCTGCAAGTATGGCAGCACTTGCACCTTCTCAGACTTGTACCAGAACTCTCGAGTATTTTTGCTGCTTCTTTTTTTTTTCCCCTCGAATTTTAAATAGTAAGTTTATCTTGGGTCAACTTTGCAAACCAAGGTCAAATCTCTCTTTAATTAGGTCTTTAAGGAGCCATTTACACATCCGAAAGCAATAAACACCAAGGTCAAATCTCTCTTTAACTAGGTCTTATATATGGCATCCCCTAAATCTGAACCAAGAATATGGAATCAAATTCATCACCATTGAGACTCATCCTCCAATTAACTATTATTTTTTTCCAAGATAGAAGGGGGAAGATTTATATATATATATGCTCCAAAAACTGCAATCCATGAAAGACTTTTGGATGTGTTTGAGGTTGTGATAGCGATTGCGGTTTAAAATATTTTTCATTTAGAAATATATCAAAATAATATATATTTATTTTTAAAAAAATCATTTTTGATATCAGCACTTAAAAATGATCTGAAAATATAAAAAATATATATAATTTTTAGCAAAAACAAAATTCAATCTCTATGCGTTTATTTTGTGGTCCAACCTGCTTTTTAAAGTGTTTTTCAAATTATTTTTACTTGAAATACATAAAATTAGTTTTTTATAGGTTCTTTTATGAGTTTAATATACTGATAATCAACATAAAAAAATCTAAGAAAAATATTATTTTAATTTAAAAAATACATTGTACGCATTACTAAAAAAAGAAAAGAAGCTATAATTTAGGTTTTATGTGGACTGTCGGAGGTGGGATGTGGTCCATATTGTAAGTGCAGATACTGGTTATTACACCCACCAAGCCTTTAGGAGTGTATATGCGCATGTAATATTTGAACTTTAGCTGAACAAATTATTACATAGTTGAAAAATATATTTAGCTTTATTATAAAGTCAATTTGAGAAATGTTAACCCACGCACCAATAAAGGAGCGTGGAAACCCGCCGAGTGATGGGACATAATTTATTGGCTCCATCGTCTGCTGGAACATAATTTTATACTTTATTATAAAATTAATTTTATTTTATTTTTTTCTTTACTTCAAATTAATATTTTTTGGTGTTTTAAAATTATTTTGATGTGCTGATATCAAAAATAATTTTTTAAAAAATAAAAAATATATATTATTTTGATACATTTATGAATGAAAGATACTTTAAAAAATAACCGTAACTATATTTCTAAACAGACACAATACAATGAGAAACGAGGTTTGAATGTGTCATTAAAATAAGTTAAAAAATATTATTTTAAGTTATTAAACTTTTTTTAAAATAAGAATTTTGAGTTATCAACTTTCCTTTTAGCCTTAATAACCTTGAAGATTAATTACGACGTTCACAACTACTTTTTGATTGTATTTTTTAAAATGAAGAGATACGGAGTATTTAGTTTTATTAACCACGAAGATAATTCTTCTATATTTTTCTCCTTTTTTTTTTATAAGGATAAATTATACTCAGGAAACTTAATCCTAAATGGAGGCCTTATTCCTTGATCAATTCATAAGGATAAATTATACGTATCTTGCTTGGAGGAAAATATATTGGAAGCAGGACATCCACCACGGGTGTTTTTAGCCTTATTCCTTGATCAATTAGCTGGAGTTGCTATGGTGTTTGGGATCGTTAATGGTGAAGTTTGTAAATGAATAACATAGAAAAAGATGACACTATCTTCTAAGTACTTACAAGTATGTGTTTTTATTATGTAGTAAATTAAATGAAAGTTATGGTAGATAAATTCTTTTCATGGACTTTTTAATAATATTATATGAATATTTATAATATTAAAAGATAACATTTGACACTTATAAATTGTATGTTCATCAGATGGATGTTAAAACGGCTTTCTTAAATGGAGATTTAAAAGAGAAAGATTATATGGAGCAACTTGGGATTTTATACTTCTTGGAAATGAGAAAAAAAATCTATAAATTAGTAAAGTTTTTATAGGGTTTAAAATAAGTTTCGAAACAATGGCATGAAAAGTTTGCCAAAACAATTTTGTTGAATGGTTTCATCACGATGTTGTTAATGTGTGTATGTATTCAAAATTCACAAAAGATTTTGGTGTGATTATTTGTCTCTACGTAGATGACATGTTAATCTTTAGCACCAATATGATTGGAATAGTTGAAACTAAAAGGTATCCCATTTCTATTTTTTAAATAAAAGATCTTGGTGAAGTAGATATAATTTTAGGTATCAAAATTAAGAAACATAGTAGTAGTTATGCATTTAATCAGTCACATTATATTGAGAAAATACTTGATAAGTTTGAGCATCTCAATATAAAAGATGTTAATATCTCATTTGACTCTAATATGAAGTTAAATGATTATTATGATAAAACGATAACACAACTAAAATATGCTAGTGTCATTGGAAGTCTTATGTATGTTATCCATTGTACAAGACTAGATATAGCTTTTGCTATATGCAAGTTATGAAGAGATACAAGCATGCCGGATACGGATCATTGAAATGCTATTGCAAGAGTTTTTGGTTATCTAAAAAGAACGATCGATTTGAGATTGTTTTATTTTGATTTTCCAGTAGTGTGAAAAGATATTGTGATACAAGTTGGATAATTAGTTTGACTGATAATAAGTTCACTTCAGGATGAATTTTCTCACTTAGAGGAGGTGCAATATCTTAGGCATCTAAAAAACAAATATGGATTTCTCATTCTACCATGAAATAAGAATTTATTACTATGGTTGTTGTAGGTAAAGAAGTAGAATGACTAAAAAAATATGTTGTTAGATATTAAGTTGTGGCCACAACCTATATCAGTTGTTTCTTTATATTGCGATAGTGAAACAATTATGTCTCGACCTTACATTAATATTTACAATGGTAAGTCAAGACATATAAGCATTCGACATGGATATGTTCGAAAGTTGATTACAAATGAAGTAATTATCATTGTCTATATGAAGTTTGTGAATAATTTAGCGGATCCATTCATAAAAAGACTATCTAGAGACTTGGTAAGGAAAACAACTAGTGGAATGAGGTTGAAACCCGTTATTAAAGATACCGGTAATAGAAACCCAACTTTGGATTAATAAGAAGCTTATCTCTAAGTCTAATAGGTAATAATAAGTTATTGTTTAGTATGTGTTGGACATTGATAATTAATTTTGAACCTTATTATGATACTATTTAGTGCATTCTAATATCTAAAAGAGGATAAGCATAGGCTTGTAATGGAATTTAAAGTATGTTTTTAATGTAATAGAGACATGTATAATTCCACCTATATGAATATAGAAATGATATCATTTTTTACAAGAGTTAGGCTTTCCTCTTGCAAATATTCATGAAAATGAGATTTTAGTACATGGTCATAATAGCTATATAGTTGTAAACCTCTTTAATAATTTAAAATAGTATTGTGAGTGTAGTAACTTTGATTCTAGAATATAAGTTTTGGTTTAACTTTAGTAGGATTCAAGTTCTAACACTAATTCAAGGTTTAAATTGTAAAAAACCTTCTTGTAAACATAATTCTATAAAGTGAAAAGACATTCATTACAAGCTAGTGAGAGATTGTTGGTGTAGTTTGTACATAAATAAAGAAGAAAAAGATTATTAGAAAGAAACACTCCATCTTAAGTGCTTATAAGTGTGAGTTTCTATTGTGTAGTAAATTAAGTGAAAAGCATGGTGGATGGGCTCTCATAATGGGCTTCCTAATACTATTATATGGATATTTATAATATCGAAAATGACACTTAGCATTTGGAACTTAGAACTTAATACGCCAGTATGATTAATTCTTTTTTGAATTTATTTCTTTAATTTTCATAATTAATTTTGACATTTTTTACCATTGTAATAAAATTAAATAACAATTATTCAATTTAATTTAAAATATAATTGTTTCATTAACAGTTATAATATTAACAAACATAATGTTTCAAATCTATATAGACCTGATACTACACAGAGAACAAATAAACAAAAAAAAATGATTCTCTTTCCTTTGTCTTATCTTCTTGTTCTTTCAGAGGTTTAGAAGACTTAGTTGTTATTGTCTCTGTGTGGGACAACTGAACATCTTAAATGCAGTATTTTCACGCCTCTAATCCAACTCTTTATTTGTTTCCATTCATAAATATTTTCTTTAACAATTGTGGTGTAGATTACTTTTCAAAATAGTTTTTCGCTTAAAAATATATCAAAATAAATATTTTTTTTTCAGTTTTTTTTATTTTTGATATCAGCACATCAAAATCTTCAAAAAAATACTAAAAAAACATGAATTTAATACCTTTTCAAGTTAAAAAAAACTTTTGAAAACACCTAAAAACAAAAGTAGAAAATATATCATACACTTTATTAAATATGTTGACCAATGAGAGTTCTGCTCTCACGTGTTAAGGTCGAGGTTTAAGATGCTTCCATAAAAAATAATTAAATCTACACCAATTTTTCAATTATTTAAAAGAAGAAAACAAGATAAAAAAAAAAATTAAGTCAAAAATATATTTGTCTATAATACTTGTAATAAAATAGAAGACTACAATTGATGATCGTATGAACTATAATTTCATGCATATGTAAGTTGTATTCTTTCTCCATAGATTATCACAAATAATTTTATTTTTTTTGAAAATTTCGCAAAATATCACGGTATAATTATATTACAATTACAAAATATACTATAAGAGTTAGTATTTCACTATAGTAATCTACCGTAATCACAAGTTTTTTTTTTCTAATTTATCCTCATTTTTCTTTTAGTCTCATCCTTTTATAATCAATTTGTTAAAATTTGTTCAAGAAAAATAAAATTAAATAAAAAATGATCAAAGTGTAAAACAAAAGGAGACCCCATGACTAATCTCAAATTCGTAGTAGGAAGTACTTTTTGGTCCACCAACTTTCCCTTTTCTTCTTTTATTGCCCTATTGTTTTTGAAATATTTGTTTAGATCCAATTTTTTTTTTCATTTTTCTATCCTTGTGTTCGAGAGAAAAGAGAGAAACTCGCTTAATAATAGCGAGAGAGAGAGAAACTCATCAGTTGCCATATTTTTAGTACAATTCAGTAAAAAGAGTTTCGTGGAAGTGTTTTTACACCTTCAACTTGTCTGAAAAAGTAGATTAATCCTTTTTTTGTATTTGATTTTTAAAAACTTTTTATTTAGGTATAAATGCACTATAAAAAGAAACATTATATTTCAATAATTATTCAATTTTTTTTTCATGTTTCTCAAATAATATTATAGGTTTTCATGGGAGTGTTAACATTTATTTTCTAATTATTATGTGCCTAATCTAAAAAAAATACTCATGAATATTCAATTAACATAAAATTATGCTGTATTAAGATCTTTAATACATTTTTCTTGATATAATTTTATCATATTTATCATTTTTTTTTCATCTTCAATTATATATAAAAGTGTTAGAGTTTGTTTTAATGTTTTATTTTAAATTTACTTTTAAAATCATAATGGATTTTTATTTAGAAAACAGCACTTGCAATTTACAAAACATTTTGGTATTAGGTTAATCATTTATTTGTCAGTGTCTATTTTTTTATCTTATTTTTAAATAAAATATATTTTAAAAAAATACAAAGTTATTAAACCTAATAGAGCCTATGACCTAGGTCGCTAGTTTAGCATGTTAACTCAGGTTAATTGATTTAGAATTGAACTTCATATAGAATCATCGTGATCTCAAACAAACATCTTCATATTGGGTTGATGCTTGATTTTGCTAGCATCTACTTTTTTATTATATAACTAAATAAAAATAGTTTCATAAGAAAAATTATTAAACCTAGTGGAGTATATGACCTGAGTTATAGGTTTGGTGAGTTAACTCAGGTTGACCCAAGTCAATCTAATAAGTTGTCGTCTTAGTGTTTGTAAAAAAAGATGTCATCTTAAATTATTTTAAAAAAAATCAAACCATATTTTTACTGACCATCTAGGTTGTCTTTAGACCTGCCAAATTAAATAGGTCATGTCGGGACAACTATCATATGATTTAAATTGAAGCCTAAGCTAAGCAAATATATTTTTTTGTCAATTTTTATCTCTAACAACACTGTATGAAAATAGTAGCTGATAATAATTTTAGATAAGCACGCCTTACTAACCACTTTCGTACATATTTTTGCATGGTAATCACGACCTCACATTGTTGTATTACCATTTCAACTCACTTTTCTTTTTCAATTTCATTTGGTCTTCATAAACCTGTCTAGGTGACAATGATGCAAGTATGTATATCCTTCCATCCATCTCAAGTGAATATCTATTTTTAATTTTATCATGTTTGGCCTTCCTATCAAAATGCCAAGGTCTCCGTAACAATAAATGATTAGCAAGCATAGGAACCACATCACACAAAACTCCATCCTTATACTTTCCAATCAAAAAAGAAATCAAAACATGTTTAGTCACCATAACTTCACCACATTCATCAAAGCTTATAAGATTTATCATGCTTAACAATGTTCAGATTCAATTTATTAACAAGTATAGCACTAGAAACGTTAACACAACTTTCAATATCAATAATCATACTACACACCTTGTTACTAATATGACATCTAACATGAAAGATGTTCTTTCTTTGTTGCTCCTTTACCAATTTCATAGCAAATTTATGATCATCAACCTTTGAAAACTTCTTTTATTTATCTTCATCATTTGAAGCTTGAAATTTTAATCTTTCTTCCCTCCTAGCATTAGGAACCTTTCGAATTTATCTCTTTTGCAATTTAACATCTCTTTTATCTCTACGACTAGGACCATCATGTAAACTAGCAATCAAAGTCTCTTGTCTATCCATTATGTTCATGACCTCCTCAAATCTTAAGGTTATCATATCAAACTTCCTTTCCATAGCCTCATTACCCTTTGGTGATGAACCATTTTTGGTGGAAATTTTAATATCTGAAAATAAACGTTAGTAGAAAAGATGAAAAATATCCCCACACACTTCCTCATGTGTTTACTCTAAAATTAATGTCTCTCATCTCATGTTTCACATAATTTTTATAGGCTTTTCACTTGAATATACTCATTATGCCTTTTACCTCTCAATCCCTAACTTCCTGTCTTAAAAGTAACTAGCACAATAATCAAATAAATCAACTAACCAAATAGCAAACTCTAATTAATTATTGACTCAAGAAGCAATATTTAACTGAAAACTAGCAAATTAATGAAACTATGAATGCGAATTTTACAAGTAACAATGTGAATTTCATGCGAGATATATGACATTATGAAGACACAAATAAAATTATAGAATCAAGAAAAATCAAGACAATTAAGAAAATCAAGAAACTAAAGATTTTTTATACAAAACCCGAAAACTGAAGGAATTAATACTAACCTAGTAGAATTTCAAGAATCAAATCAAAATAACCCAAAGATTATTTTTTTTCCTTTTAAACTTTTAGCCAAATCACTAGATTTTGATCTCTCTTATTTTTTTTAATATTTTGCAAACTAAAAATAATTCAAGAACCAACTTTTTTTATATATACTTTTCTTCTAGTAATAAAAATCCACAAAATGCAATAGTTTTTTTGTGCTAACAATCGACAAACTAAGAAAACATAAGAACAAAGATATAAAAAAAACTAGCAGAAGCTAAGACATAGAGAATCAAGAAAATTAACGAGAAATAAAAGAACATGAATTAAAAAGATATAACCTGAAATTAGAGCAAGCTCTAATACCAACTTATGTGAACCTTATGCATATAAGGATCCGCAAACTCACAGACAAATTGATTTTCTTACAATAAAGATAAAATTAGGTTTGAATTTGAGCTTGACCTAAAAGGAACCTTGTCCTGAAGAACCAAGATTATAAAGAAGTCTACCCCCACCCTACACCAATATCAAGATGCGAATGAGAAGTGTAGAAAACACCACAAAGATTGGTCAATCCTTCGATAAGTTTGAGTAGTTCAATCAAGAACCAAAATATCAGAATCACTCATCATTCTCAGAGCACACATAATATACGTCAACTTTGTTGTTATTGTCAAAACTGAATAAAATCTTTACATAAGACCATTTATATGTAAACCCTAAAACTAATAGGTCAGGCATACAATTTAAATAAAGCTCAAATTAATTAAAATTAGGTTTAAAATAATAAAAATAAATAAAGCAATTGTCTAAGATTATTTTTCACCCTTTTTCGTATATGATAATGAAAAATACCTAAGAGAAATATTTGTTGATGAATCCTTGTTGAACAAAAATCCAATGCTTTGTAAAATAAGAATTAATTTTTGACCAATTAATTCTTCTTGTTTGATATGGAATCCTTATAAAATAAGTAAGTCAAAGGCTGCCACATATATTCTCAATAACATTAAGGACTCCTTGTAATGAATAGAAACCACAACTCTAACAAAAAAAATGTTTTTTTTTCTTGTTTTCGCACTTTGCTAGTAGATTCTAGACCCAACTTCAAATACATTGTTCTCTCTTGTCTGAAAGAACTTGTAGAACTACCATGATTATAAACTTACAGATGTCTAGTTTCCAACTCTATTAAAATCACATTCAAAATCCTTTTATAGCTTTAGATATGACCCAAAACATGTCCAAATTGAAAGATTTGAACCTTTTACACCTAAACCTCTTCACTTAGCCCATTGAAATCCTTTTGAATCCACTTCATTTTAGGCCTTATAATAGACCCGATGTAGCCAGGATCACACCACCTTTTCTCTAGCACTCTCAGCTTGAGCTCTAGTTGCTATATATTTATCATATATCTCTATAAGAATGTCAAAGTAATGAAAAGGCTTTCCTCAAATAAGACTTAACTTAGGATTAACCTTGTAACAAAAAATAGATAAATAAAAGGTTAAAACAATTGTAACTAAAAATGCATAATAATGAAAATATAGCAAGTGAATTATAATATCTATACCTTCAATAAAGATTTTTACACCTTCGTTGGAGACTCAATTGTTTTGAAAGTGTCATTCCATCCAATTCCTCTTTTTAATTCAGTTTCTTTTGCTAAAATCATTTGCTCCTTAAAAGTTTTAAAATGATTATATACTTTTTTCATGGAGATATTCAAAGAAAAGATTTCATTGATTTTAGTTATCTTCCTTTTGATCCTTATGCTTTTGTTCCCTAAGAATTTCAAGCATCATCTCATCCATTTCTATGGTCCATCTCAAGTATCCATTCCATCACCATCATTTCCACCTTCGACCTCAATAACTTCCTTGCATCCATAGTACCACCTATTATTATATGGCATCATATAACATATTCTTCAACTTACATTACTTAAGTAAAAATAAATAAACATAAAAAATAAGGTTGCAGTAATGCAACAATGGTTCAATAAATATTATAACAAAAATACATAAAAGTTAAGCATCCAATATCAAGTTCAAGATATTTAAAACAACTAATTTAAAA
Organism: Populus trichocarpa; assembly: GCF_000002775.5. Lineage (NCBI taxonomy): Eukaryota > Viridiplantae > Streptophyta > Magnoliopsida > Malpighiales > Salicaceae > Populus > Populus trichocarpa. The sequence goes on along the minus strand of NC_037286.2, from coordinate 21,491,015 downwards.
TAAAATACAAGTTAATGTCGAGATGTGTAATCAAGTCATATTTATGTAGTTATAGTCTCTCTCATAATTTCCCCCCTTCATCTATCTTCACCTCTAGCAATTCATCCATAAATAAATTTACCTTTAAGCTCAATATTCATGAGATCTCTATCAACTGGTGTAATAATTTCTTCATCTAAATCAAAATCCATTAAAAAGTTGTGTAAAATGGAACAAGCTAAAACAATTTCACACATTGTGTCCACATCATATATTAACATCTCAATTATAATTAGAAATCTTGACTTTAAAATACAGAAAGCTTTTTCAATTGCATTATGTAATAAAGAATGTCTTAAGTTGAATAGCTATTTTGGGTTCTCATGAGCATGTTGAAAATATTCTTTCAAGTGATATGGAGCAATTTGATATGGAATGATATGGAGAAATTTGATATGGAACGATAAAACCCAATCTCAACATATATTCAACATCAACTAAGTAGAATTTATCTTAAATCACAATTAGGAAAAATTACTATAAAAACTTTAGGTAACATTTTTTATTAACTATTAAAAATATATGTATAAAAACTAAATATCTTGAGGAAAATTTAGCTTATCTCCTCTACTCAAAACATATCTAAACTTCTTAAGTCTGTAGTTGTGCCCTCTCACCTAACAAAGAATAGGTGACTTTCAAGTTAAAAGTGCAAGCAACAAATATATTCATCGTAAGATAACTTTTTATTTCTCTATATTTTGATACATATTTTTTGGAAACATTAACCTGGGATATTACTTCCATTTAAAATGCTAATATAATTATAAATTTTTTTATTTAAATTAATAATAATGATTGTATAATCTCCATAGATATTGTTAATATATATATATATATATATATATATATATATATATATATATAATAAAATACCTTGAAGTATGGATAAAATATTCCTCTACAGTCAAATATTTGTGATGGGATTGTAAAACAATTTGGTTGAACTAAAAATTCATCTTTAAGTGTTATTAGATCTCTAAGTACTTAGTGAAAATGATGACTAATAGTCTTAGTAGACTAGCAAAAAAAAAAAAGAAGCTTTATGATCAAATACGTGCCTAACCACTTAAAATATGTATAAACTTTGTAACTTGTCCCTCAATAACATTGTATTGACTATCCCTAATAAGTCCTCTCCTATAAAGTATTGCAACTAATCGACTAAATACATCATAACTCATATGTATTACATAATGTGAGTTATTATTTGCTTGCAATCCTATTAGCAATTCTTGATAAACTTGTTCTTTGTTCCATGTTTTTGGTTAGATGATTGGTCTTTCAAAACAAGACATATATCGAATCATACAAGCTAAATAACCCACATAAGCAGCCATGATTAATATTATATTTATTTCAAATTATATTAATATACTTTATTAAGAGTATTGACAAGACTTATAGTTCATAAACATGTCAAGGATTACAATTTACATGTCACATACTAGATAAGTAAAGGACACTATGATAGCATTCCAAGAAATTATTTTAGTTGGCTAAAAGATTTTACCTATTGTTATTCAACTTAAAAAATAGGAATTGATAGTTTTTATACCATTTTTGTTTCTATATACTAGCTATTATTTCAAATACTACTTTTCAATCTATACTTACTTTTGTTTATAACCATTCATGCATCAATCAATCATCATCCACACATATTCCTAAAAAAACTCATCCTCCACCCGTAATTTGCCACTAATGTTTTCATGGGAGAGGTTTATGGGCAAAACCAAAAAAGAAAAAAAGGAAAGGTAAGATTCAGGTAAAATTTAAAAAAAAATAAATGAAATGAAAAAAGGAAAGGAAAGATTAATAACATACTTTATGAGAAACAATAATATCTCTATAAGGATTGCTGCAAAGTAAAGAAAGAAAAGATTTGTATTGCCAAGAGTTTTTGGGGATAAAAGAAAGATGTGTATGAGATAGACAAAGAAGAAATAGGCTTTGTGTTAACATATGGGTATCTTTAAAATAGTATTTTCAATGTTAATTTCAAGAGAGATTATTGTAGAAAATCAGATAGTCTCCCTTCTAATTTACTTTTGCACCTTTTTTTATAAATTTCATTTCATTTTTAATTCAAATCAATACCCTCAAAAGAATTTCAAACATAAGAATTCATTTAACCCTCTAAATTTAATTCAATTCACGGGGTTCAAACATGCTGTTATAGAATATTTATGATAAAATAAAGCTTTTAGTCATTGGGCATGTACATTTCTCTTATACTTGTATATTGGTACATTGGTAATGTTGGAGATTTAATGATAACTTGATTGGAAAGAAGCTAAAAAGTCCGGATTGTAGATTTTGGGCTTAACTTAGTATAGTGACGGTTTAGCTTGAACAATTTAATGATACTTTATTAGCATGCCAAGTTATTGTGAATACAAACTATTAAGTTTGAAAGTTGGCCAAGATAATTGAAGCAATAAGGAAATAATGATTGGAGGGATAAAATCTTTTTCAAGAGGTTGAATGGCTTGTAGATCATCCTAATCTTATTGTAATATTTTTTTGATATTCAGATGAGCTATGCTTTGAATGGTTGGTGAAAAAATGAGTTGGTAATTTGTTATTGAAGAGTTTAAGTTATGCATAAAAGTTAGACCTAATACTTATATAATTGGCACAAACTTATTTATGCAATTGTCAAAAACTTATTTTGAAGTTCAAAATTCTTATTGCATGATTTTTATGGTGATATCTTTTGAATTATTAGAACTAAGAAATGTAGTATTTTTTAAAATTATTAACATTGCCAAAATATTATTAGTCATTCACTTGTCTTTTTGGTAATGTGATTTGCATTGGTTTGATATTTATTTATTTTATTTAAGTTTGATTTGAGAAAAATATTATGATTTTTATTGGAATATTTCTATAATTTCATTTTCTCGACATTCCAATGAAAAGATCTTGATCGAAAATTTCTTTTTAATAAATATGTATTTTTCAAGTTTGTCTCAATAAATATTTAATAAACAATTAATATGAGATATATCTATTTATAATTATCAGGTTATCAGGTGAGACCTCTCAATTTATTATTTTTATTTTATTTTTTCTCTATTTATGTTTGTGCTTATCAAATATCAGCTATCATTGATTTTTTTTTTTCCTCTCTCTCTCTCTTTTCTATATGCTTTTTGTTTAGTTGGTGAGAAAATGAGAGAAAAAGAAAAGAAAAGGGAGAAAATGGAAGAAAAATAGTAGGGCTCGCTCTTTTTCATGGAACCTTGAAATGAATGAAGGTTTTTGTTTTTCTGGGTGTTAAAAAATTATCAAGAGTTTAGAATATTGTTGTTGGCACATTATTTAATGATAAACTTTGTGAAATTGAACCTCTTGCATTCTCGTGAAGTTATTGGAATGCAAGAATTGCATTCCTTTATTGTTGTTGTTACTTGAATTGAATGCTCAAGTTACTTGTGTAGGGGAAAAATGGGCGAGGGATGGATGATACCTGTACATTTAGTTCATGTGTGGCTTTGCGATATCTTCTACTTTTTAAATTGTTTTTAATATTGTTTTTTATCTTAAAAATTATTAAATTAATTTTTTTAAATGTTTTTAGATGATTTTGATATATTAATATAAAAAAATATTATTTTATATATTTTAAATTAAAAAACACTTTTATAAATAACATTATAGCATATTATTAAACCCACATTTAATGTTGGTTTGGTTTTAAGATTGCGCCACAGTGCAACCCACATTTGATATTGAAACAATTCCGGCAGGCTTGATAATTGTATTCTTCAAAAAATTGCTGTATTTTATCTTGCTTTATATTGGATAACACGTATATTTGTAACATTTTTTGTTTTGTTAAAATCACGAGTTAATTCTTAAAATCTTACGATTTTACGAGTCAATATGTATCTAACATGCTAAATCAGAGTAAAAACTCGAAACCAATAAAATCAGACTTAACTCGTGCAAAATCAGTAAAATCGGTAAACTCGATCTGATTTTACGAGTTTACTAAATTTGTGATATGAACCAAGTCAAATCCAAATTTTGACCTTAAAATGTCTGCTGACTAGTTTTGCGAGATTGAGCATATCTTTCAAACTGTTTATTGGATAAAGCTGAAATTTTACAGGGAAATATTACATACATGAAAATATATAGTGGTAAATTTTCAGGTCAAATAGAGTTAGAGAACATAATATTTCAGAGGGTCAAAATTAGTAAACTAATATTGTCAAATATGTCAAACAAGACATTCGTGTACTGTTTGGGACATATCTAGAGCTATCAGTGGAATTTTGCTTCGATTAAAGTTGGGATAGAAACTAGATATCTGAAACTTTCCAACCATTTATTGTAGGCCTAATAATTCATCCAAACGAAAAAAAATGACATGTTTGAAATCGGAAGAGAACGACATGTTTGAAATCATGACTCAAATCTGTCAAAAATATGTAAAAATTAGAGATTCAGGCTACAAGGAGAAATTTTAACATGAAGACTTTTTTAATTATTCTATTTATTTTTAAATATTTATTTTTAATTTGATTTTTTTCTAACACATTAGACATTGTTTAGGGATTTATTTCATTATTAAATTTATATTAATTAATTACTAATTTAAACTCATTAGCTTACAACTCAAAAAAAATCTATCAAGACTAATTGGGATAAAAACAACCAATTTCTACTAAGTTTCCTTATATTGTGTAGGTGGTGGGAACACATAGGAATACACTTGAATAGTATTTGTAAGAGAGTTTTTTTTTTTTTTTTTTAGTTTAATATAGGTGTCCGGGTTAGCTTGCTCATACCTCGACTAATCTCACAGGCCCTGAAGTTAACGACCATATAAGCCTCCAGTGATCATTATATAAGCAACCACATGGCTCGAACCTGAAATAGTATTTGTATGAGAGTTTTGAATCTACTAGTCAAATTGTTTGCTAATTTATATGTCTTGAACTTGTGTCAGTCCTTCGACACAACTCTAGCGATATTGAGCAGAGGAGCAAGGCAGAAACTGCATGTAGCTATGGCAAAGCATGATCATCTCCCCAACCTTGGGCTTCTTCTCTGTCAACTGAAGCGGCAGAGATTATAAAATCTCGAAAATTACTTTTTGGCAAAGTCAAGGTATAAAGGCGATGCACATCGAGAAGCCTCCTGAGGAGTTGGACAACGCAAGGGTGGAAAGGAAAGTGTCACGATAGCGACTGGAAGAGCTTGGGGTTTCAAAAATGGTCAGTGTGGAAGACCGACGAATGCAAATTTCCCTGCGATTGGCAGGTGGAGGAAGGTGAGGTGACGGTAGTGCCTGAAGGGAGCCAAAAATACATGTGGTTTGAATTCACCACGCGCTCTGACTTCTGCATCATTCAAGTACTTTTTGTCAAAATTAGTAGTTAATTTTTTTTTAGTAGTTAATATTTTAGTTGAGCTGATGATGTATTTATTATTGTTTAAAATTAACGTGTCATTCATGTAATCATTATGATGGCTATTAACATCTGTATATAAGTTATTGTTGAATCGTGTAAGTATTTATTCATGTAAAGATAACATATCTTTTATTTATATTTTTTATAATTTATTAATCTTATTGATGATAACATAACATTCTCAAACTTTTAATACTTTTATTTTATAGTTTTTTTCAAACCATACAATAACTTGATAAATTTATAAATTTTAATTTCTTTTCTTTTAACAACAAACCCTTCGAATTATTTTATATAAACATCTTTGTCAAGATCATCATTTAGAAAAATTATTTTTACTTTCATTTGATGTATTTCTAACTTGTGAATAGTTGTGATGGCTATTAACATTTGTATATAAGTTATTATTAAACGTGTAAGTATGTATCAAAATAGTCTAGACCTTGTTGTTTAAATCTTTGACAATAAATCTAGCTTTGTATTTTTCGATGGTTCCATCAACTTTCATCTTCCTTTTGAATTTTCATTTATGACCTAATGTTTTTCTTCCGAGTGAAAGATCCACTAGTTTCCATACATAGTTTTACATGGTGGACTTAATCTTCTTATTAATTAACTCTTCAAAATAGGAAGCTTTAGGACAGGATATTACCTTGAAGTATCTTCGAGGCTTATTTTCAAACGAATAAGTTAAAAAATCAAGGCTGAACTTTTTTATATTTTTTTCTTAATTTCATCATTCTCTATAGATATTTCATCTATAGCTTGATGAAAATCACTTGAGCTTTCTTCATTCGTTCTTTTAAGTAAATGAATTTCTTATGCCTTAATTTAAGGAAAAATATCTCCAAAGAATATAGCATTCATTGATTCCATTATTGTATTGAGATGAATATCATTGATGCTTGGCTTATATATAAGAAACTAATATGCATTATTATTGTATACATATTTAATGAATATGAAATTCATAGTTTTAGATCCTATCTTGACCTTTTTAAGATCATGTATTGCCACTTTTGTAAAACACTCTCACACTTTGTGATATTTGTAGGAAGGTTTTCTTCATTTTTATCTCATTTATTTATTTTTTCAATTTCATATGAGGTACTCAGTTAATTAATTACGTAGTTGATAGTCAAAGTTGCACCCCTTTATAATTTTTGGGGTGCTCCTAAACTTATTAGCATGTAATTCGTCACTTTTTTTCAGAGTTTGATCTTTGCATTCAGTAATGTCATTTTGTTGATATGAATAAAGAGTGATAGTTTGGCTGATAATACCATTTTGAATACAAAATTCATCAGAAGATGCCAATATTCTCTTTTTATTAAGTTGATTTTCAACTTAAATCTTGTAATGCTTAAACATTTCAAAAGTATCATCTTTACTTCTTAAAAAATAGGTATAATAATATATTGTATAATAATCTATAAAAGTAATATAATACTTTTTTTCACCTCTAATATGCATAAATTTTAAATCGCTAATATCAAAGTGAATTAAATCTAGAAGTTCACTGCTTCTTTTATTATTTTTTAAAATAAAGTCTTCATGAATTTTGATTCTATAAAAATTTCATACCTCTTAAAATTCATAATTGATAATAATTCAACATTAGTCAATATTTATATAGAATTATAATTCATATATCTCAATATAACATGCCACGTATCATAAGACTTAAGTAAGTATGAAGAAGAGGCAATCTTATTATTATTCTCAGCCTTGATTATAATGGTTATTACATTCATTTTAAAAAGTCATCACATAGATACTCTATTCTAATAAACATTTAGTTGCTTATGAGCACAAATTTACTACTTTCAAAGACTATTTTGAATTATTTTTGCTCAATAATGAGCAAGACACTTAATTCTTCTTGATTTCAGTAACATGAAGCATACTATTGAAGGCGAGAATCATTTCAGAAGTCGTCTTCAGTATGACCTTCCTAATGTCCAGTACTTTTGAGGTTGAAAAATACCCTATATATAGTTTTTTATTATCTATTTCTTGGTAGGTGGAGAACATCATCTTCTAAGCAAAAACATGTCTTGTTGCATCAATATCAAGCCACCATTATTTGGGATTATTTACAAGGTTGACTTTAGAGATGATTGTAGACAAGCTCATCTTTTACACTATACTTGAGAGGTTCTCAAATTCAGTGACATTGGCTTAAGCAACCCTTGCTTTTGAGGTTGTCTTGCTGAAACTTATTTCTACACTCTTCAACTTGGTGTCTATTATAGATAAAGTTTTTTCCATTGAATTTATTAGTAATGCCTTTACCTTTTAGAGCAATATTTTTCTTTCAATTTTTATTATGGGACTTCATCGCTTGTTCAGCCACATTTGTTTTAGGGCCATTGAGAAAAAACTTGTTATCCTTTTATATAACTTATTTTTTCTCTTTTATCCTCAATGTTTGAATGAAATCTTCAACTCTCATATATATTAGCTTATGTTTAAAGTGGTTTTTAAAGTCTTTTTAAAATGATAGCAATTTCTTAATAATAGCAACAACTTGGAATGACTTGCTCATAATCATCTCCTCAGCATGAATTCATGCAAAATGAGTTGAAACTCTTGGACTTAGCTAATCAGTGTCCTTGAATTCATGAAGTCAAAAAATCTATCAACTATGAATTTTTTTCATACTAGCATTATCAACCTATAATTCTTTAGTACTATTGATGGAATTATACACATCATAGAGTGAATTATTCAAACTATTCAAGATATAATTTTTACATGAAATCGTTATGCTACCATATGTTAACAGCTATCATAACAGTGGGATCAGACTCCTCACTTAACAACTTTAACGTATCTTATGTCAAGAATTTTACCATGTTCAAGGTGGTAAGATAGAAAATCATATTTTTTTTCTATTTTTTTAAGTTCACAAAACTGAACTTCTCAAGTGTATCATTATACATTACAAAAGATGATGGTAGAATCCTCCATACCAAAACAATACTTGTTAAAGCAACCTTCTCTTGAGCATAACTCATATTTTGCTACAATAATAACCAAAAATAATTGGATTATTCTTTATATAATAATACATAAATAAATAATCTAATTAACAATAGTCCAATTAAACTAAAATATTAAAAGTTAAAAAATTATATATAAAAGTCAAGAATTATATATATTCCAACTATATCAGATAAAATAAATACAAAATTTAGAACAACGTAAATAAAGTACGTGTAGAATTTTGAATGAAAAAAGAAGAAGAAAATAAAGAACATTGTTATCAAGGAGTATATACTTTGTCTTTAAAACTAAATTGTCCATCAATTTGTGCAAAACGTCTAAACACAAATAGCTTCTCTACAATTACCGAACCAAAAGCTGACAAAGTAGAAAACTGACATGGCTTTTTCTCTACAATTACCGAACCAAAAGCTAGAACTAAATAGTAGGAAAAAAAAAGAGAAGAATAATACAAGAGGCAACTAAAGAATAAATTTGGTATAATAGTTTCTCTATTTTATTGTTTCTGACCAAAAGTCCCCTATCCCATATTCATATAGGAGATTTGGGATTAAAATTTTTGCTAGAATTAATTCAATTTAGTAGAGCCAATTCCTATCACTTTAAACCGTTAAAGCCTGATTTTTTTTTTTTTTGTAAACGTAAAAACTTAAAAATAATTTTTTAATGTTTTAAAAAATAAAAAACTATCCAGGAATGAAAAATTAATCAGTCAATGTATTAAAACTAAGGTAGTGTTTGGTATGTTGGATAACAATGGACTGAATACGATAATTTTTTTGTGAAGTTGTTTGTTGCATCTTTGGACAATACAAAAATCAATTTTTTTTTTCTAGTCCAAGGTTGTTCTAGTGATGAAGTTTTTGTCCTATTAAAAGGGCAAGACAAACTTGTTCAATTCTCTACACAAGAGTTAACTCGTGTTGATACAGGTCAACGTAAGGATAAAAATAACTATAATCATAGTTTTAAAAGCTGACTAGATGATCAAACCAGGGCAAGGCCCGAGTCACAGATTGGGTTGATCATTGACTTAGATCAATGTAAGGATAAAAAAAGTCATTGTCATAGTTTTAAAACTTGAATTGGGAGTCGATCTAAGGCAAGACCCAGGTTAAAGGTCGGGTTAACCATTGACTCGGATCAACGTAAAGATTAAAGTGATTATTTTAATAGTTTTAAAACCTGACTCGGGAGTCGACCAGAGGCAAGGCTTGAGTCATGGATCGGGTTGACCATTAACTTGGGTCAATATAAGAAAAAAAAAAGGTTAGTATCATAGTTTTAAAACGTAACTCAGGGGTAGACCCAGGAGAAGGCTCAGGTCATGGGTCGGGTTGACCATTGACCTGGTCAATATATGGAGAAAAATGATTATTATCATAGTTTTAAAACCTGACTTAGAGGTCGACCCGAGGCCAGGCCTGGGTCATATTGACCATTGAGTTGGGTCAACTTAAGGATAAAAATAATTATTATCATAGTTAAGACCCGACTCGGGGGTCGACCTAGGGTAAGGCTTGGGTCATCGGTCGGGTTGGCCATCGACTTGGGTAAATATAATGATAAAAATAGTTATTATCATAGTTTTAAAACCCAATTTGGAAGTCGACTTGGAGCCAAGCTCGAGTCGAGTTGACCATTGACCCGAGTCAATATAAGGATAAAAGTGGTTATTATTGTATTTTTAAAACCTGACTTGGGGATTGACCCGATGCAAGACCCTAGTCACGAATCAGGTTGACCATTAACCTAGATCAACACAAAGATAAAAATGGTTATTATTATAATTTTAAAATATGAATAGGGGGTCGACCTAGGGCAAGACCTAGGTCACGGATCGAGATGATCAACTCGGAGTGACTCAAGGCAATAAAAGAATAAAAATGGATATTATCATAGTTTTTAAAACTCAACTTGGGGGTCAACCCGAGACAAGACCTAAATCACGAGTCAAAAAGGTCAACTCGGGTTAATCAGGGTCACGGGTCAGGAAGGTCAACCCGAGTTAGCTCAAATTAAAAAAAAAAAAATCAAAGCAGCCTCTTTTTGACTAAAAAAATTCAAAAAAATTCCAAACCTGTATTTTATCTCGGGTCAACCAGGTTACAGGTTGACTTGAGTTTTTAATTGAGTCAGGTTATATCAATATTTCCTCTATTTTTTCTTACATCCAAATTGGTCCCAACCTTAGATTGTTTGGTTTCCGTTCAGTGTGTGCAGAATATAAAATAAGATAAACTTTCCAGTCCAAAACACTCCAAACACATGACATGATAGTTATTTGTCATGCCTAGCCACTCTTATCGTATCCAATATCTAATATTCAACATACAAAATATTACCTAATAAATTTAATGAATTTAGACAGGTAAATGATCTTGGGCTCATAAAAAATAATTTTTTATATAAAAAAATTATTTAACCCAAAAGCCTCCATATGTTTTAAACAAAAAATTGACATTGTTTAGGTCCTCTCTCCTCTAACTAGAGACCCATTTTTTACTTTTCAAGGCACAATTGTATAAGTTACTAGAAAAACATATAACATTTCAAAATGGGTTTAAAGCTTTTATATTTGAAAATTTATCAACTTTTTAAATCAATTTCTTATTAATTCTAAATTATTTGTACACATATTAATATTTTATGTTATAGATATTATGTAGAAAAACAATTTTTAAAAAGTCCTAACCTTAAATATTATATTTAAGAGTGAACTTACTTTTATTTTAATTTGATCTTTAATTTCCAACAGAAAAGGCTTTGAATCAATGTGTTTTAACTTCAATCTTGAATGCGATGTGATGATGTTGGTGTTATTTCCAACTACAGTGGTATATAACAACAAAAGTATAAGCTTTCATTAAAAAAATAAAAAAAAAAAAAAAAAAAAAAAAAACATACACAGATGTAAGCATAGACTTTAATAGTTGAGTTTGTAGATGGTTTATTCTCAATTTTTTATATTATTCTATGTTCTTATACTTATTCAAGTTGGAATAAGTTCATTAATATCCACCTATATATAAAATTGAAAGAGCAAAGAATTGTATTAATTGATGGATTTAAATATATACATAGATAAAAAGTAAGAAAAATAAAGAGGTAAATTAAAATAAATTATAATAAAAAACTATTTAATTTATCACAACATCTTCAAACTGCGATTATGAATCTATGATATTTTTGGTTTTTATAGTCTGTTTAAAAATGAGGTTGCAGTTGTTTTTCAAAATGTTTTTTACTTGAAAATACATTAAAATAATTTTTTAAAAAAAATTATTTTTGATATCAGCATATCAAAATGATTTAAAAACATCTAAAAATAATATTAATTTAAAATAAAAAATAAATAAAATATTTTTAAATTTTTTAAAAATCATTTTAATATGCAAAACCAATATAGTCAGTGCTCACCCTCGAATCTACGGAGATTTGAAATAAATCTCTCTGAACTTGCCTGCCACTAGAAATCTTGATATTTGTGTTTTTTATAAAATTTGTCGGTATCAATAGTTGAGTTATTTGAATTAGAATTTAGGCAAAGCCAATCAAGGACAATAAAATACTAGATTTGGCCCACACCTTCCAATAGTACTTGGTAGGGGTGTTAAAAAACAACAAATATTTATAATATTTGTATTATTTAAAATAATTTAACCTATCAAAATTAGACAATATAAATATTATATATAATAATAAATTAAAAATTCTAAAAAATAGATATTATAGATTAAGTGACAGGTTAAAATTTTTAAAATTCAGTCAACTCGACCCAACTCGTATATTCTATATAGCCCACTAGCTAATGTTATTTTCATTTTAGTTAACCGACTTAGTTGATATATTAAGACTAAATTATTTGTTATAGCTTATAACATGTTTTAGGTTAATTTATTTAGCTCGACTTTTAGTTCTATTGAAGCATAACCCATGAAAATTAACAATATAAACCTAACTTGTGGATATTTGTAAAATCCATATAAAAATTAGTTCAATCTAATATATTCAATTTACTTGGATATAAAAAAAAAATTAAATACATCGAGTTTATAATTTATAAAATATCAAAAGTTGGATTAAACGGGCTCAAATTTGACCAACTATATCCATAAACCCCCTTGTTATTAAAAATAACTATGAGAAAGAGAGAGAATTATTTTTATAAAGCTAATATGAGGGAATTATTTTTTTTTTTAAAAGAAAAGTTGAGATCTTCAATTAATTTATATGCCTCTATGATTGATTCCGTGAATTCATAATATAATTGAAATATACAAACATAGACCAAGTATTTCGTCAGCTTCGCTGGGGGTAATAACCACCACCAGAATTTAATTGATGGCCACGAAGAAATACCATAATATTCAAGGTTCAAACAAGAATTAGTCCTTTGATTACCCCTGCCATGCTGACCATGAGAAAGTGTTTTCAATTTTTTCACTATGAACTTTGGACTGCACTCCTTATTGGGCTGGTTTTTTAAATACATTTTTTATATTTTTATTATAAATTAATATTTTTTGATATTTTTAAATTATTTTATGTATGAATAACAAAAATATTTTTAAAAAATAAAAAATAATATTATTTTAATATATTTCCAAATAAAAAATCAAATCACTACCTAACATTTATGTCATCATAAAAACCACATCAGAAAATCATCTTAGAGGCTACAACTTCCTCAGGACATGCAGAATGGTCTCTACTGAACAAAATTTTGCCTCTCCACAGACTGCTCCAGGTTAGCAAACACCCACCAGAAGTGTTGACAAGATGATCGTGCTAAGGCCCGAATGGCAATCAGTGAGCCATGGAAGGAAGAATGTAACAATGTTTTGGCTTAAATGGTTGCGGTTTAAAGAACTAGTAATGTCATAAAAGTTGAAGAATGGAAGGACCAATCTTCTTTGCATCATTACAGAAAATAAATTTTACAAGGTAGGAAATACGAAGGACTACCTCTATGAATCAAATCCTTTATAATACACAATTACAATTTCATGGATGAGAAGAAAAAAGGGAAGAGCATTGAAACCAAAAAAATAACCTCAGTGTCTCAAAACCGAACCTCCTTCTTCTGCACTGATGAAATATGGACTTGTGAGAGAACCATGCGAAACAAGGCCGAACAATTCCTACTTGCACCAAGGAGGTCACCAGTCAACACCTTTATATCCTTCAAGAAGGTAAACTCAGTTTACACCAGTCAGAGCTCTCAACCAGCTGCAGTGGCCCGAGGACTTGTCCCGCTGGCAATGGCAACAGATGAGATGAACTTCGAGACAAGCACAGCTTCATTGCTTACAACCTTAGAGGTCGCCACATCTTCCAAGCACTTCCAAGTTAAATCTCTTTTCTCCCGTGTCTCCATCTGTTTGACTTCATCTTCTTCAAATTTGACCAAGCATTCATCAAAAATTTCTTGATCAGCGTCTGAGAATATCTTCTTGACATTCAGGGTCAAACTCTGAACAGCTTGGTTCCAATGCCCCCTTGTATTTCTCTCCAAAGCTGGGAAGATTATAGGCAGTATCACTCTGCGATTCTGCGTGATCAAATTTCTTATGTGATCATTGTTCCACAAAAACAAAGTACGTTCTGCAACCTGCCACAATACCAGATTCCATATGAACAACCCAAAGTTCAAATCCAAATCCTTCAGATGGAGCAGAAATTTAGTTAATAACAGGGCAAATAATATGTAAATCCATATGATTCTATCAATATAGATTTCAGCAAGCCAGCGTAAGCTCTAAAGTGAAAATATCTACTACAATGGATGTGAAACTCGCTGCACGCATGCTGGAGTGAGTCTCACTCCAGCATCCTTCATTTCTTCATATTAAAACCTCAATATAATACACATGCAGATTTGAAAACTGAAAAGCATGCTTATTGTGCTAAAACTTCAGCAAATACATCAATGACGAAAGACAGATCATAGCAAAACCACGAGTGATTTGCACTTCGAGAAAAACCAGACAGTAGAAGCTTCCTCAAACAAGGCTAAAGGTGAAAACCATATTCACGGCACAAAATACTCTTTACATCCTCTACTACAATACAAATGCTGAACATTCAGCATCTAGACATTCAACATATTTTCAGAGAAGTCCATTGCCTTTTTCTTCCAACCATTGCCCCACCTGGAAGCATAAAATTACAGTGGGAGTGCAGAACAACACATACCTGTAATCATAATGATAATGCAAATGTATAGAAATGATTTTGTCGCTTGTAAATTGTTAAAAATAATTTAGCTTCTCGGCCTCATTAAGTGTCAAAATTATCTATTAGTGCTCATAAGATAACCATTTAATTGAGGGGTTTTGACAAGAAAAGAGAGGTAAAAAAAAATTACATGGCCATGTGGGTAGTTCCATGAAAAGGCATCTGTAAGGTGGACACTTGAGCTAGCCTTTTTTTACTTGGAGTGCTGCTATAGGGAAGATTATTATGGTGATAGCATAATCACAAAGAAACATACTACTATAGAGTGGTGATGTGTGAAAGAGATGTGAGGATCTGATAGAGGATATGGTGGAGAATATAGAAAGGCAACAATGTAAATTAATATTTGATTATTTACAAATTTTAATGTTGTATGATCATTCTAGATTTTTATTATTAAATTCAGAAATATTAGCATTTATTATTTAGAAATTAAAAATTCCCAAATAATCAAATAATTAATATTATACCTTCTGCAGTAGCTAAGGAGTTATGGTTGCGAGATTTCTTTTAGAGTTGGATTTGTTGAATTATGTCTAAATCAGAGACACAAGTTCCTAGGCATGGCAGGGGACAGCAGGGGCACTTGTGAAAGATGAGAAGTGGAGAGCTATTGTGTTATTCATTTCATGGACTATTGGCGTGAACAAAATGTCACCATTATGGAGTGGAACTCCCATCATAAAGACATTAGCTCAAGTTGTAAGGCCCTTGTACAGAAGGATGCTTCCATAATACCTACTTTTTTTTCCATTATCATGGAAACTATCTCTAGACTTTTCAATTAACCTCATAATGGTAAGTTACGCTTCTCGTTGATTTTATCTCAAGGGGTAATCTTATATACTTCCCATGAGCTGAGTGCACCCCTAAGTTTATCTCAGAGAGAAAAATCATGGCACTTTACACAGCCTTCTTGATTTGGATATCAAATAGCAAATTAAATACAACAATGGAGTCTTGAAAGAGCATATTGAAAGGTTCTTTAAGGTATTGAATACTTAGTCACATGAGAAGAGGATACCTATCAAAGATGCATGATAAGAAAAATATGGCAAATGACGTGGAAAAGAAAAGCTTATTCTGTTAGATCCCTTTATGATTTCACAATATTTGCACATGTTAATTCTTTATTACATGGAAAACCCAAGAGCAAACAAAGTTATCAATGGAATTGCATGTTTTTTAAACCAAGACAGATGTCTACACCTCTCTTCATCAATATCATAAACCCAACTTGTACAATTCAGTGCAGAAAAATTACCACAACCAAGTAAGCACATAAATGCAGAAAAACACAAATCCCTTGTAAAATACTGAAAATCCACAAATTTCTAACTTATTACGAAGTGATCACAAAGATATCAAACTCTCAATTTTATACACACACATAAAAAGTGGTAGAAATAACTAGGTGATAATCTACACGTGCAACTATCCAATTTGGAATTCATATATCCTCATGAAAATTATTAAAAAATCATCTAATGTGAGATGGAAAAAATAATAATTAAACAAGTTTCAGTTGCAATGAAATGAAATGAAATGCAAGAATGATCAGTAATTACAAATATAATGTCAATAATGAGATGATAAATGAACTTACTAAGCAGCAGCAGCAGAAACAATAAAACAGTAGAAGCTAAAAAAAAGGCTTAATATTTTATCAACACACAAACACAAAAATAATAACCATTCTAAACCCAGTACCTGAAAATGTGAGCTGTTGAGGCAGCGACCAATTTGATGGAACAAAGGGACCATGCACCGCTGAAACTCTGCTGCCTGAGTAGCCTCTAAAACTTCCTCCAACTCACCAAGAAACATAACTTCCTTGGAACTATTAGTCATGGGCCAATACTTCAACAGACCTCGGACTACAGTATCAGCCAGCTTGAAATCTTTCTCCACAAATTGAGTTATACAATATGACAGTTGCTGATGATACATTGATACACATTTTGGCTTGTGAAGTGGAATTAAGGCACGGAGAAGGAAAAGCTTGTGCTCTTCCTTCAATGGCAAAGCAAACCCATTAATAATGCTGCCCAATATCTCAAGCATTTCTGCAATCCCGTTATGCCTCTCTGTCTCGAAAATGAATATGTAAAAGATATTGTTGATAGCTTTTCTAATGAATGGTCGATGTACCATGAACTTTCCATAAATACGGTGGAGTATCGTCTTCAAATACTCCCTCTCTCTTTGGTCTTCAGAATCAAATAAGTCCAGCAATCTCAACACAAATGAATGGTCAATGTATCTCTTGGCGAGCTTGGCATCAGTCTCTGATGAAGCCACAAATCTAAGCAGAAAATCATACACAATCTGAAGATGAGGCCAAGCAGGCTCCATAGCTGGTTCTTCATCTTCAGGGTCAAACATTTCTAGAATCTTTTTATCATGGTTCATAGATGGAAGTGTTCTAAACAAATTGGCTGCCACCATCCTCGTAATTTCTTGCATTGCAATCTCATTGAACTTTGAAGTAACAGTTGAAATATAATCAAGAAGCTCATGCAAAGTCTGCCTCTTAATGTCCTTCTCTTTAAGATTCTTAGAAGGATCACTAAAATCAAACACAACGCAGCACATATTCAACTTCTTCATAAAGAGATTATGCTTCTCCGAGTTAGGAACATCACGAAAGCTAGGCAATGCCTCATAAACCCCAGAAGTCATCAAAGGATCCAATTGAGGAGCTGACTTTTTCCCTTGATTCCCCTTGCTATTCGGCACCAGGCTCCCATTGTTCAAGCGTGAAGCGCCCGAACTCGGATTCAAAGATTTGGATGAATTGGAAGAGAGCTTTGAGTTGTTAATGGAACTGGGCCCATTAGATGAGTTCAAGGACGAGTAGGCATGGAGTCCACCGTCATTGTTTGAATCGTTACTGGATGGTTTTGAGGGTTTTCGAGGTAGCTTACCCAATATCTGTTTGATCATATCTGTTGCTAAGCCAAAACCCTAATCCTAATGCATTCCCAGCAAATAAAAACCGAAGCTTCCACCTTGAAAACACCTCAAAACTAATCCATTTTTCACAGCTAGGCAACAGAAGCCTAATCAAATTTGTACATTTAAAAAAGGCTATCCATGTAAGACTCTTAAAATTCAAATTCCTACCTCAGGATTCATCAACAAAGCAGGGGAAAAAAACCCACTTGAGGAAATTTCATATACAGAGGGGGAAATTACTTACATTGATGACATGAACAGAGAGATCTGAGAAAACCCTAGAAATTTGATCTGAGATTGATAAACCCACAATTTGATTTGAGAAAGAGGGGGGGAAAACAACATGAACAAGATTATCAAATAAAAAAAAAGTCAAATTAAAATTTTATGACAGGAAACAATAGGAAAGTGGGAGTTGCATTTATAAAAATAGTCAGATTTTTTTGTTCTTTGTTTCTAGCTCTGTGTGCCAAGTTTAGGAAAGGGTAAATTTTAGATTAGCCCAAAAACAAAAACATAAGAATTGAAACTCCGGACTGAACCCAGCCCGGCATGCTTAGCCGCAGCCTAACTCGGATCCAGTTTTACAATCAATAATTTTTTTTTTTTTTTTTGAACTGGTGTGATTTTGTTAAAAATTTAGATTAACTTTTATTGGAATTGATTTGGTTAAAACTAAGTAAAAAAGAACACATTAATTATTTTTAAAAAAATAAATTTAGATTAATATATTTCAGATCTTGCCACGGGTTGATTCCAAAATAAATTTAATAATTATTTTTTTGTTTTATATTTTATTTTGTTAATAACTATTTTTAGATCCTTTCTTTTTTTTCTAAATTATTTATTTTTGATGAATTTATCCTCATCATGTAATTTGCACAAGTGGGTAAAGGATTACAATGGAACCCATTATCTAATGTCTTTCATATGAGGTTGACTTTTTCATTTGACTAACTTCTCCTCCCATCTAAGTCATCATATGATATTTATTTGTTAGATTTCTTTTTTTGATTAAAATCAATCCACTTTGTCTTTTATTTTTTTAATGAATATTGTTAAATTTCTTACCTTCTTGGATTCACTCGACAATTGACAATCCTTTTCATTTTTACTATTTTTTTTTTTATGGAAATCACTAGTACAAATTTATTTTTATTGTTTGGGTGGAGTTGAATTTCTCATGGTTATTAAATTTGATTGACTTGGTAGATTGACTTAAAAAATTCAAGATTCAAAGTATGACTTAGGTTGGATTTTTAGCTAAATTAAATAAGATATTGATTCAAACAAACTTGTTTGACCCTATCAAGTTTGAGTAACCTGGTTGATTGACAAACCCAAATCGAACCTGGTTAAGTAAAAAAACATGAATATTTTAATAAAAACAGTTGATCAAAGCTGACCCCATGATCCAAAGGTTAATCGGTGAGCAAATAACTTGGGTTTTTTTCCAAGTTAGTCTATGGATTGGGTTCGACAATTTTAGAATTTCTTTCCTAATATTGCAAATGCAAAATTGGATTTTATACTAATTTTGTTGATATGTATGGTAATAATGATATTAACTAGTGGAATTTAAGATCCAGTTATAATTTTTTAAACATAAATAAATAAAGATTCTCTTTTCTTTTTAAGTACTTTTATTAGTTTTGAAATTATAAGTTGACACAAATAAAGTTAAAACTCGAGATCTTACTCTTTTCTTATTCTCTACAAGTCCTAATGAACTATAAGTTCATCTCCCTTAACAAAAAATAAAAAATATTTCATGAAAGCTAGCCCCCTCAACCTCATTAACATCTATTCTCATGAACTCTTAACGAGCTTACAAACAAGCCCTTTAAGGATAGGAAACCACTCTCTTATCTTTTCTGAATTATTGTCTGATACATGGAGCAAAAACCATGTCAAAACCCATGTCACATATTTCCTTCTCTCTAAAGGAATGACATGCTCTTCCAAAAATGTTGTCATCGCTCTCACTTATACTATCTTTCATACTCTTGTTAATACTTATACTACTTAGGGATGTGGCCTCTTCTCCATCATATCCAAGTTTTTTTTTCTTTATCATTTTAAGCTAAAAAATGATAAATCTAAAAGGCATTCCTTCTTTTAAGTTGATTGGGTCAAGATGAAATACATGTAGTTAAATTTGATCAGTGAAAAAAGGTTACATGTAATTTGTCATCACTAGTTATATCAACAAAAAATAGCTAAAGCATATGATAAGAAAGTTAGACCTAGGGTATTTTATGAAGGAGATCTAGTGCTGAGAAAGATCTTACATCTACCGGGAAAAGATTAGAGTAAGTAGGCACCTAGTTACGAAAGCCCATATACAGTGAAGAAAACATTCTTTAAGGGAGCTTTGTTTTTTACAAGAATGGATTGAGATGACTTGCTTAGGTCTATGAACTTTTGACTCTATAAAGAAATACTATGTGTAGTCTACTAATCTTCTTTAAATCAATAAAGTTTGGATATTCATTCACATTAGATCTTGTATATTTTGCAAATGATCTCTAAAGGCTCAACGAAAAAAAACTCTTTTTCAAAAATCATTCTCTTAAACAAAGGTTTTCAAGATTGGACTTTAACTAATGATTTTAAGAAAAATCAATGATCTGTTAAGAGTAACAATTCACCTAGCAAGTCCTTAGGAGATGACTAAATACCTAGAAACCCAAAGGAATGACTTCATTATCAAAGTTTGCTATGTAAAAACTACATGAAAGAAAGATAATAAAGTTTTCAAGAGTCATGAACTCGCAAAACAATTCCGTGCAAATCAATATGGTAATGAAATCAAAATTTATCAGTCCTAATTAATCTTTCTTGAAATGAGAAAAGGCTATTTTTGATATCCCCTAAAGATGAATATGTCCTTTGTAGTCCTAATTTAAGATGATGTGTTTTTTTTCCTTTGTAAAATAACATTAGCTAAGATCACATCCCATATTTGGGGCAAGTATTAGAAAATGATAAGAATGAAGGTATTTGAGAATTTCCACTAACGATGAGAAACTGGTCAGAAAACACACAAAAAAGATAGAATACCTGTGAACAAAATCCATGAGATCTTGATTGAGGACGCAGAATAGAAAAGTCCAATAACCCTAAAAAGAAAAAAAGGCTTTGATGAACAAAGCAAAAACTTCTCCTGTTGAAAAGACACACGAGTATCTAAAAACCAAGCAAAAGCTTCTCTTGTTGCTTCGATGAACAAAGAAAAGGAAAATCATTAAGGAACTCGCAAATGGAATAAAAAAAAAAAGGCATTGGTATTGGTATCTTGATATGAGCAAATAAAGAGATTTCAGAAAAGAAAAGCCGATTAGGTGTTCGATCAAAGGTTTATAGTGAAAGAAAAACCCGGAAAGATCCCTTGTCTCACTTCTAAAAATAAAGGTATTTGATAGCATAACATATGCTGGAAGAATAGGAAAAAAAAAATGAAAGGGCATAAAGGACTGAAAGTGATCCTAGACCATAAAATCCCTCAAACATTATTTGAGCCCATGAACTCCTTTTCTTATTAGCCATAAAACTCAGTCTTTATTACGTGTCTTGAAAAGTTTATTCTAATCGAGCAAGCAGGAAAAACTAATAAATAATGCTCTTAAAATATAAAGAACCATTTATAAGAGTCATGATAAAGTGAGTAACTATTCATCTTTGTTCACGTTGAGAAAATCCAAACACAAAACTTCAAACAAGTATTTGATCTTTTTTGAACTCAATACAAAATGAGGTCGTCTTCTATACCAAATCACCATACTAAAATATCTTCTTCAAAAACCAATACAAGTTATGAGAGTTGCAAGAACATTGTTATGTAACATGACATTGAAAAATCTCAGGTTTTGAAAAAGACCAAGTAAATCTTGTGAAGTCTTTGTTAGGGACCCTAAAAAAAACAAAGCATGTGTCATGAGTATTTGAAACAATCATTAAAAAAAACAGCAACGTTGTCTTAAAACAAAGAGTTTTAATTCATTCCCAATTAGAAGAAAAAAAATATGATACCATTCACCATGACCTAAATACTCATAAAATAAGAAGGCTACAAAGGCGGCTCGACACTCATGATTAGAAAGTAACTTGCACGGACTTGCCCGAGTAAACTGGAAGGGTGAGCCAGTAAAAGCGACCATCTTAGAAATTATAACAGTTAGCAATAAAAAAAAAAGAGATTGTGAAGAAATAGGGGGCTATATTTCAAAAGGCATGTATTGCATGTGGTTTAACCTCAACTTTGAAATAGTGTTGGCGCGAGATTCACCAATCAAGAAGAAAGGCAGTGAATCTGCATAGGTGAATGGAAGCCAAGAAATGGCAAAGACATCCGATCTATAAGGTGTGAATAACTCAAGTTATAAAATTATAGTTCTAAAACCCGACTCGACTCAGCAGGTCAACCCGGGACTCGGCTGACCCGAGGCTGGAATCAGAACGAGTTTAAGAAAAAACCAGCCAGGGATTTGGCCCGGCAAAACCCGGTCAACCCGAATGGTTAACCCGGAACTTGTAAGACCTTGTAAACCTAGATGAGACCTAGCTGTTTATATATATATATATATATATATATATATATATATATATATATATATATATATATATAACATCATTGTTTTAGCTTTTTACTGTCAAACTATTTGCAACATGAAGACAGAAAACCTAAACTCTTCAATCTGCAAAGCCATATCAGTTGCAAAAAAAAGCAGAGGAATTTAAGCCACACGCAAAAGACTTTAAGGCAAGTCACACCAGGTTTTGTAAATAAAGTAGTAAAAAGATTAGTCAGTCATTGCCTATTTGCCTTTGCTTCCTCCTCAAATCTTAAAATCTTCTCGGCATGCAATGGGGAGAGAGATGCTAACGAGATGCTGCTAGAGTTAGAAGGTGTAAAACTGACAGATCCTGGGTTTTAGGTAATACACAAAACCATTTGTTGTTACATGTTTCTCTTCAGTTTTGTGTTCTTCATTGCTTGATTCTTCCAAGTAAAACAGTATGGTGGCTATTAAATCATCAATGGATCTCCGTTATGGCTTTCTAGCTTTTTTAGTTTCTGGCTTTTTTCGGTTATTAATTCATTGTCATTTAATTACCTCGGTAATTCATGTTTCCTGAATTAGTTCTCTATCTGCATCTCCCCAGTTTTAGGCAAACTAGTCTCAGAACATTTTCTGATCCGCCATACCTGTTTTAAGAAGCCATCAAAATTGGTCACTTCAATTGCTGGTTTTTGTTTATACTGCACAAAGGTGTGAAAGTAGTAATGCAAGTCCTCTTCAATGGAACAATCTAAACACGAAACAAGGGGATCTGAACCATTAGGAGCTTATCATAATTTCTATTTATGTCTTCAGCAATAAAAGCCTGCATTATGCAGAATATATAAGATCTAGTTAATAATTTGTTATTGTTCAACATGTACATATTGATGAAAGAGAAAAATGACTAAACACTAAGATTGGGAATGCTTGAAGCTGCTGGTAAAGCATTGCATTGGAATTCTTTTTTTTTTGTTGACCCAGGTTAACCCGAGTCAACCTATCTTACCCATGACCCGATCATTATATCGGGTCAACCATCGGGTCAAGTTTAAAAACTATGCATAAAACAAGGCATTCATTTGAAGAGTTTACTCTTGGCGAGTATTTTGTTTTGAATTTCGTTTTAGATCTCATTATTTGAAATTTGAAAAGGGTAGGTCATCCATGAAAATAAGTCAATTTTTTAATTTTAAAATAGGCAGGTTGCCGGTAAAAATAGACCAATTTCAAGAAAACATGAAAGCTTGCTGAAATTATTTTTGGAATTTAAAAAAGGACAAGTCACCTATGAAAATGCACCAATTTTTTAATTTCAAAATTGGTTGGTCGCTAATGAAAATAGACCAATTTCAGAGAAACATGGAGGTTGCTGAAATTCTTTTTAGAATTTAAAAAAGGATAGGTCACCCGTGAAAATAGAATAATTTTTTAATTTCAAAATGAATAAGTCATCTATGAAAATAGACCAATTTCAAGAAAGCATGGAGGTTTGCTAAAATTCTTTTTAGAATTTGAAAAAGGTTAATCATGAAAATAGACCAATTTTTAAATTTTAAAATGAGTAGGTCACCTGTGAAAATAAACCAATTTTGAATTTTAAAATGGGCAAATCACTTGTGAAAATAGACTAATTTTAAGGAAGCGTGAGGCTTGCTGGAATTCTTTTTAAAATTTAAAAAGGGATAAGTCGCTCATGAAAATAAACCGATTTTTTAATTTCAAAATAGGCAGCTCATCTATGAAAATAAACCAATTTCAGGGAACAATAGAAGTTTGCTGAAATTCTTTTTAAAATTTGAAAAGGGATAAGTCACTTATGAAAATAAACCAATTTTTTAATTTCAAAATAGGCAGCTCATCTATGCAAGTAGACCAATTTCAAGGAACAATGGAAGTTTGCTGAAATTCTTTTTGAAATTTAAAAAAGGGTAAGTCACCCATGAAAATAAGCCAATTTTTTAATTTTAAAATGGACAAGTCGCTTGAGAAAATAGACCAATTTCAGGAAAACATGAAGGCTTGCTGAAATTCTTTTTTGAATTTGAAAAGGGGTAGATCACCTATGAAAATCGATCAATTTTTTAATTTTAAAAGGGACGGGTTACCCGTGATAATAAAACCATTTTCTTTTAAAAAGCAAAATCTTTGGAATTCCAAGATGGGTGAATCACCAAACAAGTCTGATAGACACTTTGTTTCACAAGTTCACTATGCAAAATCTTGATGAGATTTTGCTTCGTGACCATTGTAAAGAAGAAGCATTTGTTGTTATCTAATTTTAACCCAACAAAAAATCAAGAAAATAAAAAATAAAAAAGAAGAAAGAAAAAAGAAAAAAAGAAAATCCAAAATACAAGATGATATACATAAAGAAAGCCTAGAAGATTGTCCAAGTTAGTGGTGAAGGATCAAAATGAAAAAAAGTTGGAGGACTAAAATATATAAAATTGACAACTAAATTCTGATTGACAAAGAACCTCATTAGTGAAAAAAACAAATTTAGGTAAATAAATACAAATTCGAATAGGTAAGGACTTAATGAGAATTTTAAAAGGTTTAATTAATCTTATTGGGGACTTGATTGTAAGGAAAATTAGTTTTTGGGTGTTAATTGGAAAAATCAAAGGCATAAGTGTAAGAATATTATAGTTTGATGGGTAATTAGGGACTTGATTGAAGAAATCCAAAATTAAAGACCAAATTTAAAAAGGCGCATGATTGTAGTGACCGAAATTGATTAAACCAGGGGTCAAATTGAAGAAAATTAAAAGTTTGATAGTTGATTAAGGGTCCAAGACCAAAAATCAAAAACTAAATCTAAGATGAAAATGGCACTGAACTTTGGGGCTCATGGTTGAGTTTGGAAGGGGTGAAATTGCATAAAATTGAGAGTTTGAGAAGCAATTATGGGTGCAATTAAAAGAAATTAGAAGAACATGGACTAAAGTGAAAATTTTCAAATCCCAATTAAAAACCCTAATTTCTAGGGTTTAACATAGACGACGTGTCGTTCAACCATTTTTTAGCTTTTTCTTGACAGTTTTGGTTGACCGAGTAAACAATATCAAGCGAGTGAATGTGACGTCTCTAACCACCTCTATGGTTGTAACTACCACCATTCAACTGAGAAACACTCCATCTACAAAGATCAACTACTCTCATCAAACATTTACATCCTATTTTATTCAAGGAACTTAACAATATCTTGTCCCTAATTAATCATCACTATATTTTTAGATTCTTGGTTGATTGAGTTGGCTCCTTTAAATGAATGAATGTGAAGCTACAAACCTCTAAATTGAGCAAGAATGGATCCAACCCAAATGTATGTTTCTCCTTTACCAAGTTCAGGTCTCTAATGATGTTTACATCGGAGTTGCTCCGACGAAACCTCGAAATTAGTTTACTAAATTAGTCTTGACTGAGATACCAATTTGTGCAAAACCATTTAATTTTTTTGTGTATTCATATGTAAATTCTTAAAGGGTTCTTATCAAAGATTATAAATCTTTCATCCAAAATCATAAGATGAGGGATGCATGCCTTTGTCTACAAACAAAAGAAAACCACCTAGACAAATTTGTTATAAAACCACCATCTTAAAACCATTGAAGAGCAGAGGTTCCGTTGTTAACATTTGTCTAGAACTCTTTCATTTTGATCAAAGGGCTAAGTTTTGATCAATCTATGTTTGAATCCATCAAGAACCCTGGCAAAACCCTATAATTAACCCCTGGAAAATGAAAAAAAAAAGAGGAAAAATATGGAGAAACACACTGTGAAAAGATCTTGGTGTGAAGGTTCAAGAGCCTAACATAGAGGGTTTAACAAGCTTTGGAAGGAAAAGATTGTGAAAGGGAAAAAAAGGAAAGAAAAAAGAAGGAAAATAACAGTTCATAGCCAGCAAGCTTGAAGAAAGTATAACCATGTAAAAGTTCAAGTGTAGAGTCCATGTGACCTGCCTATTCATGCTTTCTTAATGTTTAAACCTCTTTTGATGTTGTTTGAGCTTATCAAGCATTTTTTTGTTTGATTTTGGTGCTTGAATAATCTAATGTTTTTTAGCAGAGTTTGTTTTTTTTTCTTGTTTTAAAGATGTTTTAGATTGCTCGAGCTTTCGTTATGATAGTTTGTTTTAGTTTTAGTCAATAATGAGTTAGATAGGCTTGCACTAAAAGCATGATTCTTGGTTTTGATACTTATTTGTTTTGTGTTTTTAGCCCAATAGCATGTTGATGATGTATTTGAGATGTTTTGATTGGTTTTTTAATCTCTTTTATAATAAAACAGTAAGTTGCTTTTGTTTATGGGTTAAAGATTTTAAAAGCATGATAATCAATTTGATATCTTTTAGTGTAAGTCCATGGTTCATACAAGTATATTTTGGCATATAAATGTTAAAAATGTCAAGTTTTGAATCCAAATAGCATGAATATGTTTGTTGTTTAGCTTCGACAATTTTGAACTTTGAAACTCCATGCATGTTATTAATGATTTAATATTATTTGTTAGCTATTTTGATTTAACTATGCTTAATATTGGTAATATGATTTCGGAGGACCAAAAGCAACATGTTTTAGAAGTCTAAGAGGCTAGTTCTAGGTTTAACAGTAGGTTAGGACTGAGTTCTTGGGTTCGATTTCTTTATGTTCTTAGGAAGAACATTGTCTTGACCTTATGATTTGGCCCAGCTTTGGTCCAATGTTTTACACTAAACTATTTAGGCAACTTGACTAGTATATAATCTAGGGTTTATTTGTATCAATAATAAGTTTTTAGGTGTTTTAATCCTAGGATTTTGGTTTTGAACCAAAACCTATTTTGACAAAAAAAAAAAAACATATTGATTCTTTAATAATCTATGTGAATGGATGCTAGATTATGAATCCTTACATGATTTTGAATAAAACCCTACCCTTGATTGCATGAAAACTTGTCTGGATTGAGATTTGTGTTTGCTGAGTTCATGATGAATGTTCTTTGTGTTCTTTATGATTTGAGTGTTTGATCCCTTTTTTTGTGAAAATGTTTATGTTTTGTGTTAATTTTCAACTTTGGTTTTGTTTTGGTTTAGTTTTGGGTCAAACCTTGGTTTTTGGTTTCGTTCATAATTGAACTAGTGTCTTTGGGTCTACCCGTTTGGTTTTATTTTGGATCAAACACTTAAAGCTTTGTTTGTATGAACAACTTTTTGTTAAAGGTTTTTTTATTTTCCCTAAGAGGGTGTTTAGCAGACACACTCTCAAGTCCAATTGGCAATTTTCTGGGAAAAGAAAATATAGTTTTGTCAAACATGACCTTACAGAAATACATATTAATAAAAAAAACTAAAAAATGATTTTTTCTTGTTGCATACGGCCCAATCTGTACAAAAATTGCATTTTATTTATCAAAATGAGAGAAAAATGTTTTTAACATTGTTTTAGAAAATTTGTGTTTTTGTTTTTGCAAAAAAAAATTTGAATTTACAATAAGTTTGTAAAATTTCTTAAGTATTTGATCAATATTTCAATAACCCTAAAAATTTTAATTTCTGAAAATTAATGGTCAATATTCTGGTATAAATGCAATACCTATGAGGAGGCTGATATTTAAGTACCAAGAGTTGACTAGAAAATTCTTAGAATTATTTTGGATATTCACTAATTTTAATTAGGAGTGTTTTTTCACCACAATACACGAGTTGTGAAACACTTTCATTTTTCAGGATAGGTGAACCCTGTTAGGGCACTTACATGGATTTTTCTTATAAATATTTACCTGGACATATGAGCTCACAATCAATTCAAAAGGCCAAATTTATTCATAAGCGTAAATCTTTGTTCTGAGCCATAAACGGACCACCAGGTAGGAACCCATCAAAACTTTTAAACCACATAATGCATATTACCTCAAGTAAGATGCACTAGGGGTGCTAATATCTTTTCTAATTACAATCAATCCTTGTCCCTGAAATTTCAAATAAGACTAGTCCGCTCGGGTCTTCTAATGACCCTGACCCAAACAACTAAGTGTTGATTCCTTGATCTCAACGCTACAATGTCGTGCACCCACGTGGGACAAAGAGGAAGATATTCCAATTGAGAAAGTGGAGGATAAGGTTATTGTCTAATAAAAAATTGGGGTTGTAGGAAATATTGAGTTTATAGAAGCTTGAAGGCCATTTGCACTTTCTCTATTCTTTCTTAAGCTTATATCTTACTTGTTCATGTATTGGCTACCATTTTATTTGAGTCAAGAAGGTATGTTTTTCTTTCATCAAGTATGTAGTTAATAATTTTTATTTGAGTCATAGAAAGTTATGAATAATGACTCTGGAGGCCTTAGATGACTTTCTTGATTCTACAAAATAATAGTACGTGATGAGTTGTGTGAATGACATTTTATTTGATACTCAAATAAACATAAAATAAAAATATATTGTATATTCAATTTAACGATGAATGTATCATGATACGAACCAAGTCAGATCCAAATTTTGCCTTAAAATATTTGTTGACTAGTTTTGCAACATCATGTATATATCTCTAATTGTACATAAGAATGGTTTGAAATTTTTCAAGGAGGTACTAGACACATGAAACTATATTTTAGTAAATTTTCAGGTCAATTGAGGTTCGAGAATATATTATTTTATAAGATTGATATTTCTAGACAAATCTTGTTAAATATGTTAAACTAAACCTTTGTGTGCTGTTTGGGACATAACTAGAGCTATATGAGCAATTTTTCTGCGATTCAAGTTGGTTTGGAAACTAAAAATCTCAAGATTTCCAATCATATATGGTAGGCCTAGTAATTCATCCAAACGAGAAAGAATGACATGTTAACTTAATTATAGATGGTAGTAGTTGCACTAATGTAGTTAGTACTGAATTAGTGAGAAAGTTGAACTTGCACACTAACAAAAATCACATACCTTATAAATTACAGTGGTTGAATGATGTTGGTGAAGTGAAAGTGAATAAGCAGGTTTTGGTTTCTTTTTTTATTAGTAAATATTGTGATGAAGTGTTATGTGATGTTGTGTTAGTGCAAACTAGTCACTTGTTACTTGGTAGACCATGGCAATATGATAGGATAATTATAGACCATGGCAGTATGATAGGATAATTATGTATGATGGCTAGTAGCTTGTTCTTGATGCCTAGTAAGTCAGGGTGGCTGGTGACTAGTACCTGCAAAAAAATCTTCTTTTATAGATTGCGGGACTCTCAAATGCTCAAGTAGGTATCATTTTAGAAAGATAAAGTATGATGATATTTTAAAGAGATAGACTTTAAAAAATATGTATGCTAAAAATGTTAAGAATGAAGAGATTGTGAATCTGAAGCTTGAAGAATTCATAAGGTATTTATAGCCCATGAATCTTGTCTTTTTTGTGGGAAAAAAGGGCTAGAGAGTAATTTTGCCCTAATAGTATTAATGAGGAAGTGGTCTTAGAAAAATTCTTATACACCTAAAAGTGTAAGAGGAGTGAGATTCATAATATAGCTAAACTCATGGCATTGGGCCCTTCCCCAAGGTTAAGCCCATGAGGTAGGCTCTTTCTAAGGCAGAGCTTATGAGGGCTGAGATCTTTCTTAGAATGAGCTCATGAGGTTAGGCTCCTCCCTAGACGAAGCCCTTGAGGACCGGGTCTTCCTCTAAGTTGAGCCTAAGATGTTGGGCTCTTCCCTAGATTGAACACATGAGGGCTAGACTCTTCCCTTAATTTGAGCCCATAAGGTTGGGTTCTTCCCTAAGCTGAGCCCGTGTGTTTTTTGGGCCTTCAGGTTTTTTAGACCCTTTAAATTTGGGTTCATTGGTAGCCCCCCAAGTCTTTGTGATATTGATATGTAAAGACTTGTAAAAATACTTGGTTACTATGATGAGTTTTAGAATTTTCTTTATATAAGAAAAGGGATAGAAACCCCGGGTAATATACAAAAGAGTATGTTTGTAAGGGTATGCACCATTGTTGAAAAAAAAAATTATAAGTATGTAAAGGGAACTATGGAGGAACTCATACTTAAAAAAAATTTATAATAGATGGAGAAACTCATTGAGAACTCTATTGGAGGAGCCCAATATGGAGGAACTCATTCTATTGGCCATTGAAGGAACTCATATCAATAGAAGAACCCATTTCATTGGAGGAACTCTTATATTCGAACTCATTAAGGGAACTTTCTTTAGAGGAATTCTTGTCTTCGAACTCATTAGAAGAACTCAACTCCCATTGAAGGAACTCTCATTTTCAAACTCGTTAAAAGAACTCTCATTAGAGAAACTCCTACTGAATGAACTCTCATTTACAAACTCATTGGAGGAACTCAATGGAGGAGTCGAACCCAATTGAGGAACTCATTCCATTAGAAGAACTCTCATCTCTAAACTCATTGAAGAAACTCAATTCTAATAAAAGGAACTCTTATCTCCAAACTCATTGGAGGAACTTAACTCTCTTTGAAGGAACTCAAAGAAACTTATTCCATTGGAGGAACCTAATAGAGGAACTCAATCCGTTGGAGGAACCTTATGAGGGTGAAACCCGTATTTAGAGAGTTTAAAAGTGTTTAGGAGGGACTTATGGGAGGATGAGCCTATACATAGAAAATTTTTAACTAGCTATGAGGAACCCAAAAAGAGTGGTGTTATTGTACTAGAAAAACCAAGTTAATCTCTTGAAGAGTGTGTTATTACACTAGGGGAACCTCATACCAATCCCTTGAAGAGTAGTCAATAGAGTGTGGAAGGTATGTGACCTTTCTAGGATGACACGAGAGCCTTTTAATAAAAAGAGGTTGTACCTAAGAGTGAAAAATCTAAGATCATTCCTAGAGATAATATAAAGTCTAGAAGCCTCTTTAAAGAGTCTTGCCAGTCTGAGACTATATTGGAGAGGTGAGAGATCCAATATCAATCATTGATAAATTGGTGAGAGGTTCTCTCGTATTGGAGAATATGTCAGTCCGAAACTACACTAGAGAATGAAATATTCGAGATCAACCCCTGGAAAATTAGTGAGAAGCCTTTAGGCATCACCTGGAGAATGTATCAGCCTAAGACTGCATTGGAGAATAAGAGATCTGAAATCAACCCCTAATGAATTGGTGAGAAGCCTTTATACATCACCTAGAAAATGTGTTAGCCTGAGACTACACTAGAGAATGGGGGATCCAAAATCAATCCCTGGTGAATGGGTGAGAGGCTCTTAGGTATCAGTTGGAGAATGATGTTATTGCAATAAAGAGACCTCATACCTATCCATTGAAGATTGTGAGGCTCTTAGGCATCATCTAGCCTCTTCCACCTGTGTGTGATTTTCTATGACTTACTTCACCTTGAGCAAGCTTATGTCTAGTAAGGCATAAAGTTTTCTCTAGAAAGCATATTCTCTTACCCCTCTTATCAAGGCATTTAAGGTTACTAACTCAAGCAATGTTTTCACCTTGATCATTTCCTCATTAAACCTCTTTAAATATGTTCATGTAGACTCACCCTCTTATTAAGTAACACTAAATAACTTCATGAAGCTTTTCTTGGAGGATATGTTGGTGCTGAAACATGTCACCAGCTTGGCACGGAGGTCATTAAACCTTTCAATGGAGTTTGGATCCAAATTATTGTACAATGCACATGCATACCCCTAGAAGGTTATGGGGAGGATTTTTCACATTGAGTTATTTTCCTGGATGATTAACTCTAAGCTACCACGCAACATGCTCTCTTAGGTTAGTCAGGCCATCATAGTTGTCCAGACTTATTTTTGTGGAAGTATAGTCCTTAGGGATTCGAGTGTTCAATATTTGTTTGGACAAGAAAGAACCTCTCCACTGATGGGGGTTGTAGTCATTCTCCTAGGTATGCTCATATATAGACTTGTTGGGGTGGAAAGGTTTGATTTTGCCATTAGGTTGTCAACACAACTTGAGTAAGGTGTTGTACCTGACTAATGAGTTGTTGAAGGTCTGGTTAGGTAGAAGTGTTCGCGGTAACAGGTAGATTTGTCCTGCATCCTAGCTCAGGCGTGTCTTAGTCGTGTGCCATGAAATGACCTAGAAATATCAAAAACAAGTTTTAGAAACTAGTGGTTCTTTTTATCTCTTTTCCACAAACAACACCAATGATGAGGTCCCAAAAAATCCTACTTTAGAAGCAAAACTTATATGTTGGATAATCAGTTAATCTCTTGATTCTAGCAATTTGATCCATTTTTCTTAGTCAAGAAGGTTGGTAGTTTGTACTTGGTGTCTAGTAGGCCAAGGTGACTGGTACCATCAAAAGAATCTCTTTTTTATAGATTTGAGGATTTTCATATACTTAAATAAATATCTTTTTAGAGAAAGGGTGCAGATATTTTAGAGAGATAGACTCTGGAAAAATATATGCTAAAAATATTAAGAATGAAGAGATTGTGAACCTGAAGCTTGAAGAATTCAAGGGATATTTATAGCTCATGAGTCTTCTTCTTTTTTGTTTTTGTGGAAAGAAGGGGCTAGAGTATTATTTTTCTCTAATAGTATTAAAGAGGGATAATATGATTTTAAGAGATTGTTTATACACCTAGAGATGTAGAAAGAATAAGATCCATAATGTACCTAAATTTATAGCGTTGAGCTCTTCTCCAAGGTTGAGTCCATGAGGTTGGAATCTTCCCTGGGCAGAGCTTATGGCGTTGAGCTCGTTTTCAAAGTCGAGCTCATGAAAGTTGAGCTTTTTCCTGAACTTATAAAAATGAGCTATTTCTCAAGACTAAATCCATGAGATTAAGCTTTTTTACAAGATTGAACCCATGAGGTTGGGCTATTCCCTAAGCTAAGCCCATGGATTTTTTGCGCCTTCTAAAGTTTTCTAGACCCGTTAAATATGGGATTGCAGTAATTGGAGGAGAGGTCATGCCCGTAGAGAAAGCTGGAAATTTCTGTATTCTGTTTGATGTCAGGGCCCTGTTTGGTGGAATTGTTGCTGGTTGTATATCTGACAGATATGAAGCTCCAGCTAAAATAGCAGCCGGTTTCATGTCTGTTGGAATTCCTTCAATCTTACTATACCAAAATTTTGGAAGGGTCTTGCAGCTTGTGAACTCTACACTTATGGT
Organism: Populus trichocarpa; assembly: GCF_000002775.5. Classification (NCBI taxonomy): domain Eukaryota; kingdom Viridiplantae; phylum Streptophyta; class Magnoliopsida; order Malpighiales; family Salicaceae; genus Populus; species Populus trichocarpa. The sequence continues at coordinate 21,457,692 of NC_037286.2, read as the reverse complement.
GATCGCTGGCTTCCTCATAGGTGGGTCAATTACTCTTTATCACAACTGCAGTCTCTGCTGACCTTGGCACACATGGTTCTAATAGAAGGAATCCTCACGCCCTAGCAACTACGACTGCCATTATTGATGGCACTAGGACAATTGGTGCAATTTTTTGCCCTTATCTCACTGTGCTTATTCTTCCAACAGAGGGATGGAATGTAGTTTTCGCGATGCTTGCAGCTTGTGTTATCACCACACTGCATGTTTTAACACATTAAATTTCTATATTAACAAGAGTGTTTGTTTTTATGGTTAAAAAAGGGTTTTGGAAATTTTTAATATCTTTTTTTTGTTTCCAATTATTATTATTTTTGTTTTTTAATTGTTTTAATGTATTAATAACAAAAATAAATTAAAAAATATATATTATTTTGATACAAATTCAAGTAAAAAATCATTTTAAAAAACAATCACTACCACAATCTCAAATATTATCTTGCCAACAAGAAAAAAGGCATCGACGTGGAGGTGAGGCAATGAAATGCACAGAAGACACATGAGCAAAGACACATTATATCATTATTACTAGTATATTGGCTCGCGTTCCGCAACATCTTTTGAAAGTAATTTAGGTCTGGCTACCAAGATAAAATTGTATAGGTTTTTCATGCATATTTCTTAAAAGATAAAATTGTATTTTTATCAAGTTTTAAAAATACAAAATGAATATCGTAACTAATTTATAATCATCTATTAGAATTTAGCCAAAATATCAAGAATTCCATAACAACTATTTTGTTATTTGGAGTGTTAAGATTTAGTTGTAGACTTTAATATTTGAGGATATAAAATTACACAGTAAAGTATAACATAAGGTATTAAAGATACAAAATAAGAAATAAATGCAACGCTAAAATTAGGATCTTATAATTGTTAGGATTTAACCTAAGAAGGTAGAGATTTCTTCACGAAGAAAGATTTGCCTTGAACCTTATATAAGACCAACGAATAGAAACAAAATCTAAATAACAATCAATAGATAATATAGCTTACCTTAGGTAAGGTACACTAGGGGTGATATGTTTTCTCCTTGCACAACTATTTCTTTTACTCAGACTCTCACAAACCATAGATTTCCTAGTGATCATAATAACTAGACGACGACTCCTTTAATCATAACTTTATGATTAAATCCTAAAACCCTTCAATCCAGGAGGCAGCTTTGCCATTCAACATTGTGCACGTCATGATAATAAAATTATGTTTTTATCTTTTATACAAGATTATATATTTGTTTAGTATGCATGTTAGTATTTTTGTTTTTATTACAAGTTTTTCTTAAAATATAATATTGCATACTTATAAACTAAATATTTTGAAAACTAGTTTAATAATTTTGGCTAAGAATCTTAAGTTTTTTCTTTCTTTCTTTATTTTAGAGAAAGAGAAGACTAATTTATTATTTATTTAAAGAAAATATTTGACCACCCCTCCCATTTGAAAGGTAAACTGATATATTTATTTAAGGATTTTTAGATATACGGTAAGTTTAGTTTTGATTTTTAGAATATCCAAGTATGGATTTAGAATATTGAATTATTGGATACAGATATACTTTGCATTTTTATTTATTTTTTTCACTCTTTATTTTCTTACTCATTTTAATTTGTTTTCGCGCTCCATTTTTTCTCATCATTTCTCTTTCTTTTTTTTCCTTTTTTTGGCTTACACTTGATGTTATTTTCTCTTTTTTTACTTTTTGTTTTTTTTACCTCAGATTGAAATAAAAAGAAAATATGCAAAACGCTAAAAAGATTAAAAAGTTCATAAAATAGCAAAAAGTCAAAGAAATGAAGAATTTTTATTGAAAAAAAAATATTTTTTTTACAAATGTTTTTTAAAAATAGGGGATTGAAAATGATAATAATGAAAATGTTTAATGTTTAAATCATTAAACATTAAACATTAAACATTTGAACACTTGACTCGTCCACCAAGTCTTAACGTGTTTGACCCTGTAAACATTTTAATTAAAAAAAAAAAAAGATATCAGAGTTTACTCTCTATTTTTCTACATATTGAGGTTGGAATTTTGAAGTTTAAAAAGCCCTAATTTTCATTCACGTTATAAACCATGTCAATTGTTATGGAGTAAGTCCATCTCTTTGATGGACAAAAATGGTAGCAACTCATTTTGTGTGGGCCATCTGGGACACTATAAAGGCTCATGAGGAAACAGAAAGAGCTCAATCACAAAAGCTAGATAGTTTGGAGTAAACATTGAAAATAATTTCAAATAATTTTTAAAAAATAAAAAATATATATTATTTTAATGTATTTCTAGACGAAAAGTACTTTGAAAAACAATTATTATCACACTCTCAAACACCCTTTTAGAATATCTAATTCGACTTGAAGAAGGTGCAAACAGGAACTATGATGAGAAAAAAAAATATACTTAGAGACTTACCTCATAGCAAACCAAACCTTAGATCTATTCAGACATCATGTTTATATGGATAATGATGCAATCAAACTTTTCACTTACATTCTAAAAAAATTATTAAAATATTATCAGGATGAAAGCTTATTTTTATTTTAACAAGATTTCTTGTTATCAAAAAATAGGAATTGTGGTGTTCTAGAATATAGAATTTGTGTAAGTAAGCTTTTCAATTCTATCATAACAAGCTTCGAGACAATTATTAATTTTAAAGTTTTTATAAACTGATTATAAATAGATTTTATACTAAAAAGATATGCATTTAGATTGATGTACTAAATCTCAGGGTCTTGAAGCATTAAAAAATATTAAATGTCCTTCAAATCAAACAATCTTCGAGAAAAAAAATAGAAAAGCACAATCGAACATCATCAATCACGTTGTTCTCCATGAAAAGAGACATTAGTACATGTAAGAAGTAGAAATATTGGTGGAGGTACAAAATTCTTTTTTACCAAAGACAATAGAATATACATGCTTGCATATAAAGGATATACCAATAAGCCAAGAATTCTAATACAAGACTTGAAAAAACAAATATGTGGGATCAGAGTCTAGTGGTGATCTAGTCAAAAATCCACAAGTGAACAATCTAGGTGGTGGCCCAGTGGTAAGAGTTTGGGACCAAGAGGTTTGCTCCCTTTGTGGTCTCAGGTTCGAGCCCTGTGGTTGCTCATATGATGACCACTGGAGGCTTACATGGTCGTTAACTTCAGAGCCTGTGGGATTAGTCGAGGTGCGCGCAAGCTAGCCCGGACACCCACGTTAAACTAAAAAAAACTAAAAAAAAAATCCACAGGTGAAACAAATTGAAAAAGATGTTGATGATATAATAAAAAAAATTAAAACTAACCCGAACACCCACGTTAAACTAAAAAAAACTAAAAAAATAAATCCACAGGTGAAACAAATTGAAAAAGATGTTGATGATATAATAAAAAAAATTATTTTTTTTCAACATATAAAATTAAAAATGATATATTCAAAGTATATATTCTTTTGAAATGAAGGATTTCAATTTCTAACCATGAACTTGAGGATAAGTAAAGCTTGAAATGGGTGACAAAAGCCCAGCTTAAAAAATAGTTTGGACAAGTCATTTTTTTTTTTTTTTTTGACAAACACATGCTATAATTTTTTATTCAATTGTTAAATTGAATTAAAATATTTTAAAAATATTCTAATACCTCTATTCTTTATAGAATAAGATAGCCTCGTTCATGTTAGTAACATGCCCAAATTCAGTGTGGAAGCTCCTGCTTGGAATTTTCTTTATTTTCCTATTTTTATTTGAATTATTTTTTTCTATTTAAATTAAAATTTTACTAATTATAATATTTTTTTTATATTTAGAAAGTCTATTTTTCATATAAAATTATTAAATTACAAACTTTTCAAAAACATCAAAACTTTATCTCTATTTTTATTCTTTAGAGTATAGTTTCAAGTATAGGTCGACTCAAGATCCGGCCGACCCGGGGCTGGAACCGAGCCGGGTTGACGAAAAAATAGAAAAAATCATGACCCGATGTGACCCGGCCGACCCGGCGGGTTGACCTGGCAAAACCCGGTTAAAACTCAGTTGCAACCCGTTGACTTTTTCTTTTACTAAAACGACGCTGTTTTGAATTTTTTTAAAATAAGGATTGACCTAGCCGACCCGGTCAAAACACAGAACCCTTACCTTGGATCGGGCCGGCCACCAGACCGGGTTTAAAAACTATGATTTCAAGGCTTGGAAAACCTAGTTTTTACCTGCACTAAATGCCACCTCAAATCATGAAAATAAAATGGGTAAATTATATCTAGTCCTATAGTTTAGCAAAACTAATTATTTAGTCCTTGTGATTTTAGAAACTATATATTTAATTCTTTTGTTTTTACATTCTTTTTCCGTCATTTTATATTGCCTTCCAATTTAATTTCATTTTTTATTTTAAGAAATAGAAAAGTTTTTTTTAAGAAAAGCAAATAAAATGGAAAAATTGAAGGTATTTTTGGAAACAAAATACTACTCAATTAAATATAATCAAAGAACTATTTAATTATTTTTTAATACTCTAATAATTACTTAATTTGTTTCGATAAACAACAGAAACCAAGTTATAATTCACTCAGAAAAAATGAATTGATCTCAAAACTAAAAAGTGATTAAAGGCTGCCAGGATCATGTGCGGGGGTGAGTTTTCCTCTCTCTCTCTCTCTCTGTTAACTACTATGTCCATTTTATTCTGTCAGGGAAACTCCACCCCACACTCCCCAAAGACTGCCACCTCAAGGCATGTTCTGAATTTTCACTTCTGCCCTAACCTTATCAGATCCTACCATCAATGAATAAATGTAGCTCTAGATTAGTTTTTGGAAAAACACAGAATGTTTTATATCTATTTCTGATATGAGATTGAAACTATTATTATGCATCAAATTCTATAAAAGTTTTGGTAACAGCAGCACGCATTTCTTTGGTGAATCCAACTTCCCAGAGATGTAAGCTTTCCCAATAAATAGTTTAGGAAACTTTTCCAGCTGATAATATAAACTCTCCCCCTTTTCCTTGGCTTGTTGAAAGCTACAGGTATTTCACCTCAATGTTTTCAGATCAGCAAAGATGAAGTATGTGGAACATATCATTCCAAATTAGACAATGGAAACCTCTACAAAACCTATAAAAAGAACAGTACACCCTCTTGTGATTTGCTTCAGAGAGGAGATTCCATCAAAGCTCTTGCTCAGCTCCAATCTTATCTATTTTTATCTTCCCTTTACTAATAAAAGGAAAGGAACAAAGAACAACAATGCTATCATGACAAGAGTTGCAGAAAATCACAAGAAAACCTAAATGTTCTCTAAATTTTCAGTTCACTGTCGTGCTAGGTTCTTAAGATGAAGCACCTTTTTTTATGGGTGGAGACTCGCAAGGACATCAATGATCACAAAATCATCTCCGAAGCTCATTCACACATACAGACACTTGAACACGATAATTAATAGAAAGCCTCTAGTTTGTGCAAGCACAATTCCATAGCATAACAACAAGGACGACAACGATGGTGGAGCTAATGCAAGAACGTTTACTAACCCTTTGTTAAGCACCACAACTTCAGTCACCTCTTCCTACGTTTTGTCTCCACCTAGCACAAGAGTAAAAGACAACCACATCAGAAAAAATTGAGAATAATAAAGCAGATTCAGCAAATTGAGAATAATAAAGCTAATTACTTTTTGCGGGCGACCAAAGACAACCAGTGAAACAATTGCTACGATCAAAGACATTCAGCAAATTAAAATTGTTTCCAATTACACATTTTCCTGTCCTTTCCACCTGAACTTTAAGAAGTCACATTCTTACAGCCTTTACACATCTATTGGTTATGAAAGCTTTTCAGTGATAGTTCTGCAATAGTTCCATTGTTTGAAATAATCATCCCATGCAGTTTCTTCGTCAAACTATGATTTTTGAAAAAGCAAAAATCATTTTTCCTTCAAAGAACTTCCTTTTCATGAATTAGAATTCCAGAAAAATGCAGAGAACCTATATGCACTCGGTTATTAAAATCCATAGTCCAATCTCTAGGTTGCTGATCAACATTAATCAAGCATTCATTATTTTTAGTTCAAGTAGGTAGTTCCAATTTAACAAAAATCAGAGATCATCAATACCTAACCCCATGTCAGTTCCTCCCTCCATTTGTTTTTTCTAGCTTGTTAAGAAAGATGAGCTGCAGCCTAAGGCCAAGACACCATGTCATGAAGAACTTCAGGAATACAAACACGGACGCTTACAAATTACCAGGACAGCTTTTTAAGATCAAATTGTAAAGAGCTTTAGGCATGTCTATAGAATTAGAAAGAGAGCACACTCTAACTACCACCCCTTGATAGGCTAAACAGAAAAGGCAGAAGTCTGTACTCTTTTTTTTTTTGACAGCGCTCAATCTTTTTTTTTTCTTTTTTTTTTTCTTTCATGTGTGCTTGTGTGGAAGGGCTTTCACCAGTACATTTTGACCACAAACCATTGTGCTCGTAGCTATTTCGATTATACCCAACTTCATGAGAAATATCTTGCACATGCATTCAAATCTAATATAGCTATGCCCATGTGATTGAAGGCAGAACTAAACATAAATTGAACAATACACGCTCACCATACAATTAATAAAATCCAGGGCAGAGATATAGAGAACTGTGATATTTTACAGAATAAACATTACACTATCATGAAGACATGATAGTGCAGCAATAATTCATTTTTTGTAACAATTAGCATAAAAGTAGCCATAAAAGTAAAGTTATGCAATTTCTATCTGGTTATATGAGAGAAAGGAGCAAAGACCCCAAAAGTTCACATCATGTCCTCCAAGCCAATAAGGGTATGGGTGATCCTATATCTTGACTAAAACAATGAGTTTTGTCTTAATGCCTCTCAATAGAGAGTTCCTTCCATTATATAGAACCAAATAGCATAATACATCCCTAATTACAAGGCTGATTTCCAACTCCAACCTAGCTAAATATGGAAACCATATACACAACTATATAATTAGCATACAATTAGAATCATATAACTAATATAGCCTTAAATAATGTCAGCCCATACCCTATTGACATCCCCTCTTAAATTGATGTTGGTTGATCAAGAAGCATTAATTTACCAACCAGAAATTAATGACGTTGTCGGGTCATAGCATTGGTAAAGATGTCAACAATATGAAGATCAGTGGAAACATGCGGAAGAGTGATGATTTGGGTATCCATGGCTTCCCGAATAGAATGGCAGTACACTTGAAAATGCTTCCTACACTCATGAAAAACAGGATTGGCCACAATCTAAATGGCACTAGTGTTGTCTGCATGAAAAGGAGTGGGGTTGAGCTGGGAGAAGCCAAGCTCAGCTAGCAGTCCATGTAGCCAAACAATCTCAGAACAAGCAGCAAACATAGCACGGTATTCGGATTTTGTAGAGGATTTGGACATGTGTGCCTACTTCTTACTCTTCCAGGAGATCAAGGAGTTGCCAAGAAACATGCACCATCCAGTAACAGAGCAACGAGTATCAAGACATCTAGCCCAATCAACATCACTAAATGCAACAAGGCGAGGAGTACCGGCAGGAAAGAATAACCCACGACTAGGTGAGCCTCTGAGATATCGAATGATACAACAAACAGCAGCTAAATGTAGATGACGTAGAGATTGTATAAACTATCTAACCTGTTGAACCGCAAAAGAGATAGCAGGTCATGTGATCATCAAATAATTCAAGCTCCCAACTAGTTGACAAAACACATTAAGATTAGGAAGGAGGTCGCCTTCCTCTTAACGATACTTCACGTTAACCTCCAAAAAAGTATCCATGGATGAGGTATTCTAAAGACCTGCCAAAGTAATCAAATCCTACGTATATTTATGTTGATTCAAGAATATACCAATGTGAAGCTCCAACCCCAAGAAGTATATAAGCGAACCAAGATTCATCATATGAAATGAGGCCTGAAGATGCTGCTAGAGACGGGTAATCAAGATGGAATTTGTCCCAGTAATAACAATATCATCAACATAGATAAGGAGAAGAACAATACCCATAGATGTCTTGCAAAGAAACAAGGAAGAGTCATACTTGCTTTGCTGAAAAGAAAACTGAAGCAAGGTGGCTCGAAATTTGTCAAACTAGGCTTAAAGAGCCTATTTCAGTCCATATAAAGAGTGCTTCAACTTTCAGACATCCAAGGAAGAATTGGAGATCACACTAGGAGGTAGTGTCATGTAAACTTCCTCTTTGAGATCACCATGGAGAAAAGCGTTTTTGACATCCATTTGATGAAGCGGCCAACCTTGTGAAGTAGCAAGAGCAACCAATCATGCTTTATATCGATCTAAAGTCCCATCAGAACGGAGTTTGATTGAGTAAACTCACTTACAACCAATAGCTTTAACAGTCACTGAGCAAGGAACATCATCCTAGGTATGATTATCATTAAGAGCGTGAAGCTCGTCTATCATAGCCTCCCACCAACATTCATGCTTAACTGCCTCAAAATAACATGTAGGAATTGGAATAAATGACAAAGTAGAATGAAAGGATGTAAGGGAAAATCCATATCAATTAGGAGGGCGAGAGAATCGTAGAATGCCGAGAAATAGGGCCAAAATCCAGCTCAGTCACAAAAGGCATCATCTGAACAGGCTCAAATGGCGGGTCGGGCTCAAGAAGAGGCAAAGTTGGGCATCGTCATTCATACACAAATCCAGACTTGAACTATTCAGGAGTAGAAGGCAAGTCGTCAAAGTATGGAAGAACAGGTATCTCAGGCATGGACGCAACATGAGCGGAAAAGAAATGTTGATTTTCAAATAAAACAACATGACGAGATATATGAAATCTATTAGAGCATGGATCATAGCAAACATAACCTTTGATAGAAATATTATAACCCGTAAAAGCACATCTAACAGATTGAGCAAACAATTTGTTGTGTTGATGAGAAGGCAAATGAACAAAACAAACACGGCCATAGGTATACATGTCAAGATAGCGATGATGTTGTTGATAAAGACAATAATAAAGATTCTCAAATTTCAAAACATTGGAGGGAAATCTACTAATTAGATGGACTGCTGTGGATACGGCTTCAACCTAGAATTTAGGGGGGACAGAAAATTCAAGCAATAAAGTACGAGCAACATCTAGCAGATGACAATTCTTACGTTCAATAACACCATTTTGTTGAGATGTATAGGTACAAGAACGCTGGGAGACAATGCCTTTTTGGTTAAGAAACTCATGAAATTCACGAGACATATATTCCCCACCTGAATCAAACCTTAACGCTTTAACACCTAAAGAAGATTGAGTTTCAACATAAGCAACATATCGTTGAAAGATAGAAAATACCTTAGATTTAGAATGACGAATATAAATCCAGGTATATTTGTTGTAATCGTCGATGAATGTAACAAAGTATTTATATTACGCATGAGATATAACTAGAGAGATACCCCACACGTCACTATGAACCAAATCAAAACATTTTTTAGCACGATTAATTGTGAGAAGGAAAGGAAAAAGACTTACTCTTACTTAATTTGCATGTGGAATAATCAAGAGAAAAATGGGATGAAAATTGATCTTTATTGCCCAAAAAACCGGAGTTTATTAAATAAGATAAGACAAAAGGGTTAGGATGACACAAACATTTGTGCCCTGTTTCACTTTTATGGCTTACAATAGTACAAGCCATAAAAATAACTAGAGGAAAGGGAAAGTGTAGAAAAAACAATAGTCCAACTTTGGGAGGGAAAGTGTAGAAAAAACAATAGTCCAACTTTGGGTCCCTTCGCGAGTATCTTCCCCGACACCTGATACTGCACGAGACAACCATAACGAAAAAAAAAAAAACATCACAACCATCATTAACCAACTAGCCTACTGATATAAGACTAGTGGAAAGTTCAGGAGATACAAATATATCCCTAACAGAGGAATTAACATCTCCAACATCATGAATAGGTAAACTGACTACCATTAGCAATCGTAATTTGTAAAGATGTTGTATATGGCCGAATATTGTGAAAAGTGTCATGATTAGAAGCACCAGAATCAACACGCCATGATTTTAATTGTAGGAAACTGTTACCTTTAAGTCCTAAGGTTGAAAAGGCAAAAATAATCATTTGTTTGACCATCGTAGGAGTAAGGAAATATGAATCACCAACAGCGAAAGATGAAGAACCAACTGTAGCCTGATAGGCATTTGCTCAATGATTCTAAGGATGGATAGGGCAATCTCTAATAATTTGTCCTAGCTTTTTGTAGTAATTACAATACTTCTTCACACAATGGGTAGTAATATGTTTATATTCCTTGCAGCTATAACGTTGAACTTTTCGCATGTCCTTACCTTTCCCTTTCACTTGAGCAGCATAGGCAACAATATTAGTGGGTAATTTGTCTTGCTGTAAGGTAGCCTGTGTAGCAAGATGTTGCTCTTCACAAAGTAACTCCTCAAAGCACATATCTAAAGAAGGAGAGGGATCGCGATTCATCAAATTAAACCAAGCAGCTTCGAACTCAAGTCGCAATTTCATCAAAAATTTATCTCTCTTGCTCTGCTCATGAACCTCTTAAACTGCAGCAAGAGAACCATCAAGTACCTTTGCATAGATTATATCAGCAAATTATGCCTATAAGATCTGAAATCCAGTAAAAAACTCCTGAATAGAGAGACCTCCCTGAGTATAATTTGCAATTTCATACTCCAATTGAAATCGTCAGGCCGTGTTGTTCTAACTATAGACTTTCTTTAGATATTCCCACATACTCTTGGCAGTCTTATACGGCCTCAGATTTAGAGCAATCAGAGAGTCAACATAGGCTAAAATCCAGGTCATGATTCTAGCATTTTTGATCTTCCACTGAGCCAACTTTGAATCCTCGGTAGGAGTCGGATCACTTTCATCTATATGGCCTCATAACTCTTTCCCCATAACAAATATAAAAGAAATTGGAATTCCCAGACAGAATAATTATTGCCCGTAAATTTCACCCCAAAGGACTTTGAATTACTAGTGGTCATGATACGAAAAATAATAAATCCAAAGTCTAGTAATTAAATAGCAAGTTAGCAAGCCCAAATCACCAAAACAACAACAAATCACCAGAATAAAATCCCAAATCACCAAAACAACAACAAATCACTAGAATAAAATTAAGTTCAAACTTGGTAGATGACAACCCGAAAAAACCCAAGCCACTTTGACACCAAATATCGGCAACAACACCTTCAAAGATTGCGCTGACAACTAAAAAGAGCTACAAAATTTGCCGACAGCAAGAGATCAATGGAATGATCCCAAACCACCCTCCTAGCAAACACTCAACAATTCTAACCCTTGATAGTAACTATAGAATGAGACAACCCTAATTTGAATGTTTAGGCTCTGAAACCATGATATAAACAATGGGTTTTGTCTGAATGCCTCTCAATAGATAGTTCCTTCCATTATATAGAACCAAATAGAATAATACATCCCTAATTACAAGACTGATTTCCAGCTCCAACCTAGCTAAATATAACCAAATATACAACTAAATAATTAGCATACAATTAGAATCCTATAATTAATATGGCCTTAAATAATGCCAGCCCATTTCCTACTCACATCTTAGAGATATAGTGGTAATTTATCAACATCTAACTTGGAATAAAGCCAGTTTGAGAAACCAGACAATGTTAGTTTTCGTAGTGATGCACACAAATTGCAGTAAAAGATGTTACCACATTGTACAGCTAAACTGATTCTAGTTTCCTTAATGATTTGAAACAACTGGAGTACCTTCTTACCTTAGCTTCAAGGGACGGAGATACTGGGAATACATTCATAGATCTCTTCGCATCATCTTCAGATGAGCAGTCAGAGCATAGAAAGTGATCCAATTTTTTGGCTTCTTCAATTGTCATACCCATACAAGATGGATGAAACCTGCAGCAGATCAGTAATCAATGATCACGAAACAAACGCTTTTGTGTTGTTATTGCATAACCCTTGAATTACAAGAGAGCAACGACATGTAGCATAAATCATGCTTAGTACATAAAATACAGAATATCAACAAGCAGTTGAATACCAACAAAAATTGTACTACTAAACAAGATAGATATTCTCTCTTCTTACAGAGCAAACCATTCATGAACTTTCAGAGATGACTACAATAAAAATTATCTTGATTAGCTCCTGCTTGGACATCATTAAAAATTGCATTTAATAGAAAGTGGTTGTTTATCCTATGATAGCACAGGATTAGCATTTTGAGCCTTTCCACAACCTTTTCCAAACTGGTTTATACCGTTAAGACCGAAGAACAGAAGGATAATGGAGCTAGATACAAACCAGCTAAAGTGGCAACTTCAGCATCAAATCCTCTTAGGCATCCTATCCAATGCCTAATTTAATTTGTAAAACAATATAGAGGCCCAAATCTCCTCCCAAAGCTTTTGTTCCCCCCCTCGTTTGGGTATGCAGGCTTTTTGGAAAATCCTAGCATGAAATCTTTTTTTTCTGTGCAACAGACACCCTAAAATGTCGATCTACTATTACATTGGGTTGGCTTTAGGGGTTTTGCACAATGAGCTATGGAAATTCCTATACTCATGGTTAAGTTAGTAGACTTGGAGTTTGGAGAGGGTGGGTTTTTGCATATGAAAGAAAAGGTTGTATCATGTAGCAATATCAGTCAAATAATGAAGGACCACCAGAAAAGTGCATTTAAAAGAGAAGAATCATCTCTAACCTCTTTGAAGGATATTTGAGAAACACTACACATTGCAGACATACAGAATGCTTAATGAGATGGATTTCTTAGAGATATTACTTATTTATTTTGTTTAAGTTCAGTATATAGTTTGATTTGTAGCAGTTCTTCACTTCTACTGATCAAACAACAAAATACAAGGTGCTCATTTTCTCTCTATACCAGCCTGCCTTCAAATCTATACTGTTTTTAACAATTAGATAAGTTCTCCACCATCAATTCCAGTTTTTCAGTCCTTTCCAAATACACAGCAAACAAAGGAAATTGAACATCTCTATAGATAGTATAAATACAGCACTTCTTTTATAAAATTGGAAAGAAAGCTCTTATAGCCAAAAGAAAGAAAAAAAAAAGAGTTCCTTTTATTGTATCATGCTATCTACGAATCAACCAGATTTGATGATCGCGACTTGATAAAAAGAAATCCAGTGAATCTATTCAATCATCATCTTTTGATGATGCTATGAAATAAGATATTCATGAATTTCATCAATAGCATTAGTAAATAGCATTGCACCTATGCCTAAAGAGTATCTTCTTGTCCAAACTATCTCTCAAACCTCATTATAGCATGTTTAAGATGTAAATTTTACAATTTTCCAATTTTGAAATCACCTCCTGTATAATATCAGTTTCCTAATTGCACCTCAACCTTGCCTGCTACATTCTTTAATCACTGATTGTTGAAAAGAATGTTAAAAACCACGCTTTATGCTCTCCATAGACAGCTCAATTCCATACTTCATTTAGATGTTGATAGCACAGAGTATACCACATATGTTCTTTGGTTTCTTTCTCCCCCCACCCAACCCCCCTTTTTCCTTATCTATAAGGAGCCATTCAACCTTGATTTGTACTATTTTGCAATAGAAAAGGCAATGGTAATTGGTGCCAATTTCAAATTCCTCAAGCCATCTTAGCTTTATAGTTCTAACATGGTCCTTAAATGGAAGAATGAAATTTGTAGCAAATTTAGATATGCAAATTATTCAATGAATGATTTCAACAAGCAACAGAATATCTAACTGCAGTAAACTGGAATTTTTTCTTTCACCCTTCAGAACTAGGAAATGTATTAACCTTGTCTTTGAGAGGATCCTTTTCTTACTTTAAGCATCTTTCATTTCTTCAATTGTTAATACTTAATGCTTTACCTACCATGTTCAACCACTAAGAACTTCAGAAATCAAGCATATTCAAGTTTGAAGGGGGAAAAAGTGATAAATGAGATATCCACTTGACAGAAGGGAACAAAACAGAAATTAAAAAAATAACTAATTTGATGTCCAAATAGTTCATCCTCAGCATGTGTTAGTGCACACAAAAGTCCTATACTAACAGATTTCTGCGTTTTCAGAACAGTATTTCAATCAAAAATTCTGTTTAGGAGATTCAACACTGCTAGGGTTTTTTGTAATTGACAACGAGGATCTGACACAGAGCTCCATATAAGTAGTAACATGCATGAGAACAAATAATCTACAGCCTAAAAATGGCTAAATAAAGCCTGCAGTGTGTTAAAATTAAGTGTTTTTAGTTCCATAAAAGAATTTCTGCTAGGAAGTAAACTTTCTATACAAGATACAAGGTACAACTTCTATTCAAGGGAAGCCACCACTAGATATATTAACAAGAAGAAATGACCTTATGCAACTTGATAAAACTAGATAAATCTCACAGATGCTACTTTTCATGTAATGCTCTATATCCTTTGCTGATCCCTATTAAGCTCTCATGAAGTTAACATGTCTGCCCAACATAAAACAGAGTTTACAGTAGGCCACTTAATCTTACAAGCAATAGAAAAATGGCTACGCATTCTCGAAAAGGATCCCTATCTCTCACACCATAGTTTTTCTTGAAGTTTTAGAAGAATAAAACAAAGGGAAAAGTCATCGTAAGTACTAATCATGAAGCTACAACAATTCATTCGAATGAAAACAACACCTGTCACATTGGTTCTGACAAAAGTAGCTCGAACAATTTCAAAGATTAGATGAGATAAAATGGAACTAATCTCGCAGTTACAAAGCATAGAATTACAAAAATGAGTGTGGTATCAGCAAATTACCAATCTTTGCATCCCTCGCATTGCACCATGAGATCGTCTGGATTGTATGGCATCTCGCACTTACAGTACCTTCAAAGACACCAATTCAAAAGGCCATTCAATTCAACACTAAACCCCAAAAAAATCAACTCAAAATTACATCAAAAGAACAAAACTCACACAGCTACACGATCAGGAGTGAACCCACCGGTGGAAGCCTTGTACTCGAACCTACAAAAGTAATCCTCAGCTCCAACATTCTCAAGCTTACTATAGTTCTTGAAGGAGTGCACTGTGCACTTGCCTTCGATTGTGTGTGCACTTTGCATATCATGGTGGTCTGACAAGAATAACTCTTTGGCTCCGTGGAATTGACGGCGTCCCCCAATGGATTCCTCCGGCCGGTAGTACCACCGTACACGAACTTTAACGTTGTTTCTATGATCTGCCTCGATTTTCTCTACAAGTGCCACGTATGGAAGCTTATCGGTGTCCGATGGGCGCATCAACACACAATCACCAGCTGCAATAACAAGCATGAATCCACCCAAAATCAGAACCCCCAACAAAAAGGAAAGGATGAAAAAGAAAAAGCATTTGGGTTTCGTTAAAATTAGAAAAAAAAAAAAACAAAACAAAACAAAACAATACGTATATAAAATTGAAAGAAAAAGGAGACATTTTGGCAATCAGGGTCTTAAAGGCTGAAACTTTAACCAAAGAAATCGATGGGTTTCTAGTTTGATAGTAAAAAAAAAAAAAAAAACAGAGAAGAAATTTGTAGCTGGAAATTATGGGTTTAAACAAGGTAAATGCTTACGTCTAACAACTTTGTTGGTGCCTTTGATAGTGTAGGAATCAAGGTCTTTTTTGCCAGGTTTGGTTTTGGCCATGAATTGCTTGGTTTTAGTCGGTAGTCAAGTACTGATTTTTTTCTATTTTTTTGTGAAATGTATACGGATTAAGAAAGGTTTTGTAAGGGGTTAAGGTTTGTTGACAGAGAAGTGGAAGGCAAAGAAACCCTAGGGCAGGGCAAGGGCCGAGAAATGGGGGGCAGTGAGTACAGAGAGAGAAAGGAACTAGTTAAGATAGAGATGGAGATGGATTTTGTTTGTAAGAAGAAACTAGGTGGAGGACACATCATCATCATCATCATCATCAGCCTTTTTCTGCTTCTTTTTTTTATTATTTTAATTATGTACATGCATGCATGGTATACAGGACAAATACAGTATTAAAAATATTTTCCGTGCTCTACATGTTTACAAGATTAGGCTGCTGTAATATCCCGCGACAGTTTATTACAGTGTTATTTAACCCGAACCCGCTTGGCAAACAAAATATAATGACCCAATGATTTTATATTTGAATCGGGTCAGGTTTTATTAGAAATGATCATTTTTTATTCGGTTTGGTTTTTATCAAAAAAATTAACTAAACCAAAAAAAAAATTTAAAAAAAACCAAAACCGGTTCAAATCGACCGGTTTCGGTTCGGTTCGGTTCGGGTTTTTTAGGAAAAAAACCGGTTCAAACCTGTTTGGCTCGGTTTTTTCCAATTTGGTTTGGTTTTTTTTTGTTTTTTTCGGTTTGGGTTCTGTTCGATTTTTTCGGTTTTAATCTTATAAAACCGAACCGAACCGACCGGTTTTTTTAAAATTTTAATTGGTTTTTTTCACAGTTCAGTTTTTTCAGTTATTTTTTTCCGGTTTTCTCAGGTTTTTTACTCACCCTTAGATTTTATATTAAACTAAGTAAAAATTAATCTAATTAAAATGTAATTAATTCATTAGATCAATTTATATCCTGTTTAAAACTCAATAAGATAAATGTCTTGATTAGCAGTCGAGTATAAATAAGATAACATCATATCCAACTTTACATTTATCTTCCCATGTTATGTTTCATGATTTTTGTCATTCAATTTGAAGTTATAAAAAGAAAACAAAATTATCAAACGCTTTTGAATCATCAATTCTGCATCTAGTTTAGTATCTTATTAATAATGGTTACCTTTTAAAATATTTTTCTTTTAAAAATATATTAAAATTATATTTTTAATATTAATACATCAAAACAATCTAAAAACACATAAAATAAAATTAAAAATATATATATAAAAAAAAATCTACTTTTAAAACACAAAAATAAACAATAAATTGCTATAGTTTTGCTCGATACAAGTCAAGATTTCACATCTCCGAACTTTAAAATAATATTTTTTTTATTTTTAAAAAATATTATTTTTAATATCAGCGCATTAAAATGATCTAAAAACACTAAAAAAATATTAATTTAAAGCAAAGAAAAAAATTAAAAAAAATTACTTTTTTTCAAAAACGTTTTTAAAACGTAAAAGAAACAAGGCTTAGGAGGCGGTGAATGGCAGGTTCTTGCTTGCTTCATTCTTTACTTTTAAAAGAGTGTTTGTTTTTGCTGTAGTTGTTATGGTTGCGGTTGGAAAAAAAGTGATTTTTAAAAAAAGTACTTTTTCTGTGGTTTGTGTATATATTTTGTGTGTTTGGTTAAAAGTGTGGTTTGACTTTATTGTGGTAAAAACATGTTTGGTTAAAACTGTGGTTGCGGTTGATATTGTACCTAAAATAATTAAAAATGACATAAATGAAATAATTCTTTGTGTTAAGAGGAAATAAAACATTTTGTCCAAATACATACCGGCAAAAAAATAAAATCGTTATTTGTTATTACAAAATAAACATTATTGCCCCGTCAAACTATTTGCAATGTCATCACGAATATAATCCATACACGACGCCCTCTGGTGCCCTCATGGTTGTAATTGTGTAACGACATTGGGAAAAGTATCAGGAGGAACAAAATCAGGATGACTATCAAACTCGTTGAATGCAACATCTTGGCCCGACTTTCGCCGAATGTAGTTATGCAGTGTCATTGATGCGACAACAATTTTAACCTGTGATTCATAAGGAAACTCGGGCATGTTTTGCAAGATTCGCCATCTTTTCTTTCAAACTCCAAATGTACGTTCGATTACACATCGTAAGGATGAATGGACTCGGTTGAATAGTTCCTCCCGACTTCGTGGTTGTCCTCGTTGATGAAATTCTGGAAGATGATATCTCTCCCCTCTATATGGACTCAAGTAACCGTACTCATTCGGATATCCCGAATCAACGAGATAATACTTCCCTGCATAAAATTAATTATTGTTTAACGCTTACTTCCTATTTCATAGAAAAAAAAATTAGACCAGCTGAACAACAACCCAATTTTTTGCGGGTGAATACCTTCCGGTGGCCTCAGAAATTGTATGTTTGTATTTCCAATCGCCTCATAAAATATTCTTGTATCGTGTGCACTACCTTCCCACCCAGCCCAAACAAATGTAAATTGCATGTCAAAGCTACATGCTGCCATTATATTTTGCGTCGGTGCACCTTTTCTACCAATAAATAGGATTTGATTTTCTTGTGATACACATGCACGTACATGTGTTCCATCAATCGCTCCAATACAATTCTACAGAAATAAAAAATTTGTTGCTGAATCAATTTCATTGTACTTAAATATTTGATTGTAACCTTTTGAAATATTTAACAACTTCTAAAAAGTATTTTTTTTACCTTGAAATGGGGCATGTATCTCGGATTCATTGCAATTTCCAGTGGTGTTGCTGTGAATTCTGGATCTACTGGTCTAATTAAATCAGCAGCTAGCACGCACACAGAACAAAGAACTTCGTTGAAATTTCTGGACACGGTTTCACCTGAATGTTGAAATCTCTCCTGAACTTCCCTATTCGAAGCGCCTAGAGCTAAAGTGTAGAGAAACATGTCTACCTTCTTAATAACAATCATCCGTCTAGACGGTTTCAACCCGTACATCGTTTCCAACTCAAAAGACAAACTTTCAATGTGTCTGCATCCATCCGAAACATGTTCACACAACGCACCCAGTGCCCATTTAAAATTTCAATCAATCATCGCATTCCAGTGTTGTATGAAACCATACATGGTTCTTTAAAATATACGCATTGTGATACAAAGTCAGTGCTCCAGCAGTGCATATGACTAATTTAGTGTGATCACACTCTTTATGCCAAAATAAATCGCCACTGTCATCATCATCCTGTTGATTTTGGTCGTCGTCCTGCACCTCATTGTTATTATTCCCATAACCAGCATCGAAACTACCTCCAAAACCACTTCCAGAACTTGTACCAGCAAACCCATCAAACACATACCGACCAACATTATTCATAACATTTTCATAATGGTCATAAAAAAACGCATTAAACCAATTCGCATCCATATCTACAAACACAACTTAATATCAATTTTGAACCTGCAAAGTACCGGTAAAAATACATGTTCATGGAATAATATGTTTTGAATATTTTTTACGTTAATGGCGGACTTAACACAAAACATTTGCGTTTGAGCAAGCGCTAATTATCGAACATATTTTACTTATATGTAACTCATTCAATATTTTAAACACAACAATAATAGAAATTTTCAACGTGCAACGTAACGGTAACAAAACATTGTTCATTGCGGAATTTGTTTAGAATATTTTTAAAGTTAATGGCGACATTAACTTAACCCAAAACATCTACATTGCAGCAATCCCTAATAATCGAACATATTAATGGCGACATTAACTTAAGCCAAAACATTTAAATTGGAGCAATCCCTAATAATTGAACATATTTTACTTATAAGTAACTCATTCAATATTTTACAGCATAACCATAATTTCAATTCTCAAAACATTATTCATACACGTAGGAATGCTTGAAATATTTGTTGGCAGCCAATTAAGGTTTCATGAGAATAAAAACTAAGGAAAAGGGATTGTTGTGTACACACTTTTGTCTAGTAGCGTGTTTGTTGTCCATCTCAGAAAAGTATAAAAACTTTAGCAAACTTATCATTCACCTTATAAATTGAAAAACACATAAATGAACTTGTTTTATTGACTATAAACAGCAGCCCTATCAGATTTACCCTCTTAATTTGTTTACAAAACATAAAGATCAAGCTTTATTAACTAAACCGCAGCTCTCAAATCAACAACTAACCTTCTAAATTCAATGAACTTGACGTGGCAGTGTAAAACAACAACAAAACCTTCTTAAAACAGCTTGCAATACACGTGAGAATGCTTGCAATATTTACGGGCAGCCAATGAAAATGTTTTGGAATGACAATGCAACTTAAATTGAAACACACACACACAACACAAACCACTACTCTTGATTGCCATACCTATCAGCAACCTGAACTTATACCATGAACAACCATTCAACCCAGCAACTCCCATTCAAACCATTATCAGCCATTCAAGTCAGCAAGAATAATTCACAGCAGTATCAGCCATTCAAGTGAGCAATAAGCATGCACAACAGTTTCAGCCATTCAAGTCAACAACAATCATGCACAGTAGTAACTAACATTCAACAAATTAGCAGCCATTCAACTCAGAAACAACCATCAAAGCCGTTAAATTACAATATCCAATTCAAGGCTGAAAAAGCAAACTCAACACAAAGTTTTTCAGCCATTCAAACAAGTCTATAGAAGTCAACATGAAACCTAAAATTACAACTTGTAACATGTACAACAACAGCTGTTACAGACATCTCAAACATAACCAATTAGCCTACAACTACAAATACAAAGGAAGTGCTCAACATATCATACGTTACAAATTAGAAACCTGGGAAAAATCAGCAACGACAGAATCGTTTGCATTAACCATTTGGCAACAACACAGCCGCAACAACACCTCATGCAGTGCACCTCACTATAAGGATTGGTGTTGTAATCTTTTAACTGTGAAAAACACATAACCATACAATATGTTAACGGCTCATTGACATAAAAATCAAACATGATAAGTGTGCTAAACATTGAAACAACACTTCAAATATGAAATGCATGCAATACTTACCAAAACATATAACACACAACAAAATTTACTTGTTGCTACATATAACACACAATAATATACATAATTGTAAGTGTTCCCTATATCAAATGTACACTTACATCAAGGTCTGTAGCTTGCCTTTCGATCGAACATTAATTTCAGCCACTAAAATTTTCGGTCCATATCACCAATTACTACCCACATTTCCCTCCTACTTCTAACCATAAAAAACTCAGTTGCAAAACAATACAACTCACTACCGAACACCACTTCCTTAATGGAGTGAAACTCCTTCATCACTTTTTCTATGCTACATCTTTTTTTATCCAAACCACTTGACGTGCATTCACTTTTGGTAGACACACTATCAACCAACTTATCTAAACGCGAAAACAATTGCGATCCCCTTCCGGCACCCTTTTTTTTCTCATTGTTTTGGGAACTTTGTTGCACACCTTTTCTCTTCCCATTACTACCAGTGGGATTGCTTGTGCTGTTGACAAAAGTGACACCAGCAACCATATTACTGACATCGGCAACAAAAATTGGTAGACTATCCTCCTTAGAATCTCCATTACCTTCCTCAATATGAGAGTCCTCATTAACTGCGTTAGTTAGGCTTTTACCGACACCATCTTCATCAGAATTCAGACCCTGTGATGGAGCCCAAGCATACTGACCGGTAGCAACAATGTTTGTAAATATGATATCATATTTACAACATATTGTGGGATCGATTCCAGCATGCCTAAACTTTCTTGCTCCGCGTATCTCCTACAACAAGGGACAATCAAGATAAAAATGCATCAAAAAATAATGTACCAGCACTTAATCAAACAGTTTATTACAACTTTAAACATACTGAAAAAAAAAAAACAAACCTGGTTTTTATCTTTCCACCATTTATCAGGTGCCAAAATTGTTCCAAGTTCAGCACTCCAGCCTACTCCTGTTTCAAAAATCAACCTTTTCCATATTCTCCAATATTTTTTAATTCCGTCCCACTTATTCTTTAATTGTGCTTTCGTTAATGCATGGCCAGTTTAATCCTTAAAGCCATTCATAACATATTTCCACCCAGCTTTGTCGAAATGTGTGTTGGGTCACATACCTTACTCAATTGCTTTAATATATATGTCACAAAAAGCGTGCAACATCTCTCTAGTCCAACAAGCCTTATCTTGTGATTGAAAATCGTCCATGTTCTCGGTTAAAATGTTTTGTCTAATATACAATTAACAGGTTAATTTTCTAGAGGCAATGTAAAGGACATGAAATGCACAATATATCTTAATTAAATCGCCAACTTAAATAAAACATGCAATTTAAGAACATAGACTTAACATAATCAGCTTAACACTTTAATTGCTAGGTTTATTTACATTTATGTTTCTACAAACCAATGTTTTCATTTCCTAAACATAAATGTCAATTATGTAATATTACATTAGATGCTGAGATTTTTTAGATATAATTTTCTCATGTGTTTAATTACATAATCAGACGTTGTATAGAGCAGATAACTGGCTTCAGTCCTATTTTCAGCAGCTTGATATTCACACAGGTTTTATGTTTATACTCATTCAACTAAGATAATAAAACTAACAATTAAACACATGTAAAGCACAACAACTGACACTGATGGTAATTGTTGAACCAAAACAGAGATTAAAAATCTAACAATAACACAAATGTAAAACCTAGAAATTCTCAGAAAATGTTCAATTAAACACAAAAATGTTCAACTGAAACAGATATAATAAAATGTAACAATTACAGATATGTTAATTCTCAGAAAACACACAGCAACTGAAAATTAAAGATTAAAGTACTTGTGCATCGAAACAGAGCAACTGACCTTGAATTTACTTGTGCAACCACCACAGAGATTGGTAAGATGCTTGTGCTTGAGCTTTCCAGGAGACTAATTTTGATGCCCTCTTTGGTTCTGGCAAAGAAAACAGTGTGAAGAGGAAATTATAGTTAGAGAAAGTCGTTTTGTATGTTTGTGGCAGCAGATAAGGCATGATATATACAGTTGTTTGGGTACAATGACAAGATAATTACCTTTGGTGAGTGTGTGTCTTTTTCAACCGCGAAAGGAGTTCATCAGGGCAGCAGATCGGTGGCAGATAGACTTGATCTACACTCGACTACAAACACTAGTGACTGGGTTCGATCTTTATGAGAGCATGAAAGAGTGTGTGTAGATGTGTTTGACACAACGAAGCTGCGAGGAGGAGGATGAATTTTAGGAGACGAGGGAAGCTGTGGTGGAGGAGAGCTTAGCTGCTTGGGAGGCGAATGTGGAGGAGGAGAGATGACATTTGAGGAGGACATATAGGGCTAATTAATTTTTTTTGGTAAAGGAAAGTTATTTTGCAGCGTTTTCTAAACAGCAGCCACGACAAGAGCAAGGTAGAGTTGCTTTTGCTAATCCTGCGTTTGGAACGCAACTTTGTGTGGGCCTCAGGTGCTTGAAACCGTGGGTAGCTGTTAACCAAACAGCTTGCAAAATGAAACCACAGGAAACGTGGACGCTACCACGTAACCAAACGGGTTCTAAGTCTATCATTGACATGTTCATCCGTTTCTTTATGAGACGAAAAGAATTGTGAATTTTTTATGGTCAATTACATGATTGTGTTATATAATGAAATTATCACCGTTATGAATAATAACATTAATCTTAGCTTTATAATTTGATTGATTGAAATCTTGGGTTAGAATAGCTTTTTGTCGTTAACTCTATTTTCCCTCTTATAGCACAAGAAAGAGTTAAGTAATTTGGGTTTCCAACATCATTAATTTTTTAATTTTTATTTTATAATACCAAATCCTTGTTGATGAGCATAGGCAGCAAAACATTTCTGAACATCTTCTGAATTGTAAGCCATCTTTCTTTTTGGAATCAACTTCTCATGATCATTTGACAAAGTTAGAAATGCTGTAAATGAATCTAAGCATGGCTATTTAACAGGCTTAATTTTTATTTTTATTTAGTTAAGCTTGGATTGATAATCCATATTCTCTTGCAAAACAAGTTTCATGTGTGGAATAGAGAAGCTTTCAATGTCTAAGTTAAGCATGAGAGGGAAATGGTGTATAAAAGAAGGAGAAAGAAAAATGTAGAAGAATATGTGTGGTTTTTTTTTCCATTTTCTACTAACAACCTGTAAAATAAAGAATCAGGCATGTGCCCAAAATGATAACCTAAAAAATGAAGAATTCATGACGGTGGTAGTATACTGAGCATGCCTTAAACCTCAAGACACTTGTCGGTTTAGGTTGGCCACCTTGTCCCTCTCTTTCTCCTTTTTCTTTTTCTTCTTCTCCCTTACTTTTTTGGGCGGGTTTGATTGGGTCGGGGTTGTTGGCTCTAGTTTAACAATTTTATCTTTCTTTTCTTCTTCTTTTTTTGGTTGGGCCTTTATTAGGCTTGGTTAGGTTACCTTTAGGGATTGAATTGGGGTTAGTGAAGAAATCAAGGATTAAATAAAAAGAAATAATATATATATATATATATATATATATATATATATATATATGTGTGTGTGTGTGTGTGTGTGTGTGTGTGTGTGAATACTTAACCTCGTCGTCTTCAAACAATGCCCGAGCCTTCTCCCATTGTTTGATTAGTATCTTTTTATTCCAGTTTGCTTTATTACAGCGTGGGCAATTTTCTAAATCGATGCTCGTTAATGAAAAGTCACCGATGTAGCTCCCACGATTTGTTTTTTTTTTCTTTTCTCCTTTTAGCCACACTTGCTTCTTTTTTTTCCCCTTTCTTGTTTAGTTAGGTCATTTAACCTAACAAGTTGTTCAACTTGCTTTTTTTTCTTTCTCCTTTTCTTTTGTTTCTCGATTTGGTTATTAGCAGAACTACTAACTGATTGAGCCATTAGCCTGACTAGTGGCCAAATAGGCCTTTCCCTTCCTTTTCTGTTTTTCTTTTCTTATTTTTGTTTCTCTTCCTCTTCTATTCTCTAGTTAGGCCTTTCCCTTTCTTTTCTCTTTTTTTTTTCTTTTCTTTCTTATCTTCTTTTCTCTTCATCTCTAGTTGAGTTAAGTCTATTCGATTAAGCCTTGTTAAGCTCTTATTCTTTCTTTTTATTTTTATTTCCCTCTTTCTCCTCTTCTTCTTCCTTTAACCTAGTTATGCTACTTGATTTTTCCAATGCCAATTACCTTTTAAAGCTTCTTATCAACTTTAAGTTTTTTCCATCCTAAAAATCAAAACATTGATGATTTATCAAGTAATATTGCTACAATAATGACAGAATATATAAAAACATGTAATGGGGACATGAAGAAAACATTTTTTATAGGCTGCAGTAGTGAAGACAATTTGATTGCCATGTAATTCTAACTCATTTTGTAGTATTACTTGTGAATTTATATACTAATTATATGCTATATTGCCAAATGATGAAGTTGTGAAAAATGTAGATTGAATGTTGACTTTCCATGGCTACATTGCAGGTTAGTGATTGGTCTTTTTTTCCCCGCAAAATAAATCCCTGTCAGAATAGGGGATTCTCTAATACTTAGGTCATTAAATGTAGAAGGAGGGTGATGTGTGTGAAGAGAGATTTTGTGAACATGATCTTGTGTCTAGATAAGTCAATGTATAGAGTCTAGTCTAGTATTTATCTCTTATTTAATTTATCTGTGACCTAAAAGGTATTTATAGACCTAGTCATGTTGACATATCGCGTGGAGAAAGATTGTGTGCCATTGGTGGAGAAGTTGGTGCTCATCGTTGTCATGGTGTCTTGTTATATTGGTGGAGTTATTGGTCTGAGATAATTTGAGAGAGATAGTTATTAGCTAGATAGGGTGGTAGGCCATGAGAGTTAGCGTAGTAGTCAGGTTGAGGGGAGACCATTGGTGGAAAAAGTGTTGTGATGGGCACAATAGGTGGTGCATTTTGGCTCTATGAAACTAGATACATTTAAGGTGTGTATCTAAAAGAGTAAGTGCATGAGAGAGAAAATGTAAGAAGAAAAATATGTGAGAGAGAGGGATCTAGCCATTTAGGTTGGCCTATTTGGCTAACACCATTTGCCTAACATGTTTATTATATGCACTAGGCGAGTGGGTCACCCATTACCTTTAAACAACGCATGTGGCCCACTACGGCTCTATCAATGACCTTTTTTATGTTTATAAATTCATATCATCGAGATCTTTTTTATGGTACCAGGGGTCTCGTTATTGAAGCTCCAAAATGTCTCCATTGTCCTTTCTTTATGTCTTTCTTGTTCTTTTTTTTTTCTCTCTCGCGCTTTGAATTTCATGACTGCCTATTTCTCATCTTCTTTCTTCCACCATTTGATCTTCCTATCTTTTTTCTAAGTTGTTAGATCTAATTACTTTTGTGATTTGATTATGCTATATTATGCATTCTTAGGAGGGAAAATACATTTATGTGTCCAAATCCACTCTTGCATATATACTTTTTAATTGTTTTTTTTTAGAGTCTTTCGTCGTTTGGGCTTAGCCTAGAAAAATACAATGTTAAGCCGTTTTAGGCCTAGTCCAAATGTCTCATTTTTAATTTTTTTCTATCACAATCATCATTACTATCATCAAATATATAGTTGTCCCCACATTGAGAGCATTACTCAACTCATAAGATAAAAAAGTTTTGCCCTACATTTTGAGAATTTTTATTTTCCTACATGTAAGAATGGAGACATAAATTAAATATACCATGAAGGATTGAAATGAAGAAACAACATTGAAGTCAAAATCATCCATCACGATAGATGCATACTAAAATCCGATCGGGTGAAACCAAATATGGAGAGCCTTTCTTTTTATTCATAAAAGAAAGTGGATGGAGAAATATGCTACCAACTCATGAGAAACCTAAATATACTTATATATACTTACATTTAATTATATTTTATAAATAACTTATGTTTTAAAATAAGTTTTTAGTTTGATTGACATCCAATTATTTATATTTAAAGAAAAATGAGAAGGAAAAAGAAAAAAATATATAAATTTAATATTTATATGAACTTACATGTTAACCCTTAAATATTATATTGCAAGTACCAACTCGGACCATCTTGAATCCAATCTTGAAATCGAAAAAAGTGGAATGGAAAGATATACAATCCGTTACATTGCCATCCCTAAAAAATAGTACCATTTTTTTAATTAATCTTTGGCAAAAATTAACCCAGTTTTTTTTTTATTCCATGTACATAGACTTTTCATTTTTTGTGGAGCAATTTGTAGCCATTAATCTATAAATACTGATTGTTTAATATTCCAAGTCAGTTAGTTAATTAAAAAAATGACAAAGAATTGCAAACATATCATACTATACTTTAAAACGTGTAAGAAAATATTATGCTAGTATTGTATGCATAGAGTGTTTGCACTATGGACCACACTGTAGACATAGAGTGTTTGCACTATGGACCACACTGTAGATGTTCAGAGGAGTATGAAGGCGTTGTCTTTTCTATTTTTATTCCAAAAGCTGCTGGGATGTGTTAGGTCAAGGCATGACTACTTGACTCAAGTCTAATGGGTTTGATATGGCCGCCAGAACCAAGGCTCTTGGTTTAAGCATTAATGTCAGACTCAATAGTCGTCAATCCCAAGGCTTCTTAGGTCTGGAATAGCCACCAAACCCAAAGCTATTGGGTCTGACTATCATGCCAGACCCAATACCATGGGTCTGGCAGGCATGATTGCCATCATAATTGTCACACCCTTACGGCGAAGCGCGGCGACCCTCGATTGATTTCGGGGTTTTTGTTTATTGTGTAAAAGGGAGTCGCCACCTAATATTTTGGTCACTAGGAACCCTAACTGGTCTTTCAAAGATTCTAAGGCAATGGACTAGTTGTGTAAATGGAAGGTATTAGCACCCCTAGTACGCCCTATCTAAGGTAAGCTGCTTGGTGTTTGGTTTGCCTTATAATTGCTATGGTGTTGGTGTTTTCTAATCCCATCAGTTTTCCTAGGTTTGATTCAAACTAAATTTATTAAGATAGAAATCCAAGGAGATTCCATGTGCTTTAAAAGCTCATTTTTCCCTTAGTATTTCAAGAGTTTGCGACTCGTAAATCGCAAGGAGGAGGGATAAAAATTTAGAAATCTAAGAAAATTCATGGCGCTTTAAAAGCCTATTTTTGCCTTAATGTTTCATACTCTCACGGCTCGTAAACCATGGAGTAAAAAAAATTGAAATGTCCTTCATTATAATCAAGGCTTCTTTCAAATATGTGTGATGACTTATTATTCCTAGAAAATTATTTTGGATATTTACCGCTTAGAGTTTCTTTATCCAAATATTAACAGTGAATAATAACAAGTTATTCCCAATAATATTTTGGATATTCATTCATTTGGGATTTCTTTATCCAAACATTAACGGTGAATAATAGATGAATTCCCCCAAAATAAGATTTTATATTTTTTTGGAATATTGGCCAATACCCTTTGGAGTTTTACAAACATGTTGTAAAATCCAGAAATGCAAGAAAATAATTTTTGTTGTGTTTAAGAAATCCATGCGAAAACACAATTTCGAAACTTCCAATATTTTTTTTATATAAAAAAAAACATTCAAAACATGTTAGGGTATTGACCGTATGCAACACACAAGAAAACTTTTTTTAAAACAAAAACCACAAGCATCGCAATTAAATACAAAAATCACAATAAAAAGTTAACCAATCATCGCATATATTCTAAAATTTATAAGAAGCTTAAAGCAAAAAAAAAAAAAATCACAA
Organism: Populus trichocarpa; assembly: GCF_000002775.5. Classification (NCBI taxonomy): domain Eukaryota; kingdom Viridiplantae; phylum Streptophyta; class Magnoliopsida; order Malpighiales; family Salicaceae; genus Populus; species Populus trichocarpa. The sequence continues at coordinate 21,429,170 of NC_037286.2, read as the reverse complement.
CTGGAGAGAAATAAAACATGTGCACGAGGGAGCCAAGATTATGAAACCAGAATTTAGTGACAGTGTTCATCCCCCATAAACCCATTCTAGTGACAGTGTTAATACCCACAAACCCCTTCTTTGATAAAACTAAAACCCGCTTTACTCATCCCACACAGATAGCAAGGAAAAAAAATGGAAGCATGCTCTATTCATGTATATAAGAAAAAAAAAGTCATGCCCGGTTAATCTCTCCTCCAGCGGCGTAAAGAATACACACAATGAAGTCCCTAAATGTAAACGTTCCTAAACATGAAGACAACCCCTTTTACATGGACTGCTGCTAAACTCAAACATCATGAAAGAATAATGGGCAAGCGTTGGCTTTGTCTAAACAGAAACCAATTATTTAGAGGGAAGAAACATCTGTACAACTGAATGACCAACAAATGCCTAGTATAAAAATAACAAAGGAGGAGAGATTGGGGCTTATACCTATAACTCCTGTTTGCAGAAAATAAAACCAAAGACCGAAAAAACAGCTCACGGGTGCCTCCTTAGCTACTGGTAAATGACAGACGAAACAAAGACGCCGAAGCTGTGATGTGCTGGTGAATTGGACGTTCTTCCTTCTATGTTCTCTTGCTCTTTCTGGTTTTCCTGGCTCTCTTGTGTTTTTTCTTGTCTTTCTTTTTCTGTTTTCTCTGCTCTTTCTTTCCTTTTCTCCCCCCTCCCTGCTAGGTCATTAAAGGGGCTTATATATAGTCTAATATATCTCTATTTGGGAAAGATTCAATGCATTAATTCTAGGATGCAAATCCCTGCTGATTTGCAATAAAAAAACGCAAAAAGAAACTGAAATATTCTGATTCCTATTCTGATTCAGCAATTAGTTTCCATTGATCAAGGGGTGGTATAACTCCTTTCTTTCCTTCCATAGCTGTGACCATGAAGCACCAGCTGCTCCCTTTGAAATGAGGCAATAAAAACGTGGTCTGCAGCTCTCCATTCAAGCGAGAGAAACATGGAAACCAAATAGGAAATTGCAGATAAAAAGGAAAGAAAAAAACCGGGTTAGCTGTGCAGATAAAACGTGGTTTCTTCAATTTCTTCCTCCGGCAAAATTCCTTCTAATTTTATTTTCAATCAACTTCCTTATTTTAGCACCTTTTCCATTTGGTCCTTGGTCCCAAAAAGGGCTTCAAATTGGCTTGCAATTGGTCTTCAAACTTTAAGCATCTTGCAATTGTGTCCCTGCAAACTCGGGCAAAAAATCTTTCTCGCGGCAGGAATCCCTGCTTTCACACTAAATATTCAAACAAGAATATCTTGAGCTTCTGATATCAAAATCAATAGATTCAAAAGCCCAAATTTATCTATGCGTCCAGGACTACAACTTTGATAAAGGATTTGAAGTGAGATAAAATCGTTTTAGAGAACAGAATCTGGCAGTAATCTGGTTGGTAAAAAAAGGTCTCCTGATCTAATTCAGAAACTGACAGTGTCGAGCATCCTGATATGACTGAGAGTATGATCTAAGAACAAATCAACAAAATTTGTGACGGAAATAGAGTTTTTTTTAGTGCAAAACTCGGGCCAGAATCATTCTCACGGCAGAATTCTCTACTTTCACGTTAGATATTCAAACAGGAATATTATGAACTTTTGATATCAAAATCAAGCGATTCAAAAGTTCCAAATTCATCTACACTTGTAGAGCTACAACTTTCATGAAGGATAAAAAATAAGATAAATTCGTTTTGAATAACAAAATTGCAATCAAACTCGGCTCGAAACCTTCTCGCGACTTGATTCTATGTTTTCACGCTAGATTTCAAACAGAAATATCTTGAGCTTTTGATATCGAAATCAAGCAATTCAAAAGCTCAAATTCATCTATGTGTCCCGGGCTACAACTTTGATGAAGGATTCAAAGTGAGATAAAATCTTTTTAGATAACAGAATCTGGCAGGAATCTGGTTGGTCAAAAAGGTTCTTGATCTGACAATGCTGAGCATCCAAATCTAACCGAGCGTCTGCCCTAAGAACAGTGATCCCTAGGATCCAAGAAAGGTGTAGGTCAATTTTTCAACATGTCATGAGTGACAAAATATAGGTAGGATGGTCAGATATCATACGAAACCAAGTCTGAGGGATTTATATGAAGACTCCTTATCAGCCTAAGAAACCTGACGCTTTTGGCAGTAAAGGGGAGCATAAAACAAAGTAGAGAACAACTCAAACAAGGTTCGAAAAAAAATATTTCTTTCTCCTCCACTTTTATCAATTTTCCATCAAATATGAGCTACACTCCTACACTTGGTTCAAAAGGGGTACACACCATCTTCAGCCCGTGGGGTCCAAAAATGAGTAACAATAATTATCAGACCCGACCGGCCCGGCTGGTCAACCCAGAACTCGGGTGACTTGGGGGCCAAACTGAGTCTGTTTCATTCAAAATTTGATCCTATAATTGGCCCAAAATAAACCAGTTGACTCAACTTGGAACTCGGGTGACCCGACAAAACTCGTTTTTTTTTTCCAAATGTGTTTTTTCTCCTACCTAGAGACCTTTTTTTTTTCTTCATATTATTCAGTTGGTTACTAACTCTTTTGAAAATTCACTATATAAATACAAGAAGAATGTTTTATTTTTTCAATGTGAGATTTGAAACCTTTTAGTATATATATTCTATGTTCACAAGAAAAAAGTTATGTTTTTTTAATGTGGGATAAGAAACCTTTTTTTATTTAAATACTTCAGCTTAGAAGAATAATATAATATATTTTTCAATGTGGGATAAAAAACCTTTTGAAATAATATTTTAAACTTAATTATTTACGACATATATAGCATATATCCATATGGATTAATGTTTCTTAATTTTTTCATATAAAATATTAAAACTTCAAATATTTTTTTAAATTTTTCCGGGTTGACCCGAGTCAACTCGTGTAACCCAAGACCCTGCCAAGGCCAAACTCAAGGCTTTTGAGTCTGGTATGGTCGTTAGATCTAACGTTCTTGACTTTGGCTTGGCCGTCACACCCAACACTCTTGGCTCTGGCTTGACCATCAAACCCAATTCCATTGGGTCTGGCTTGGGTGCTAAACCCAAGTGTCTTGCATCTGGCATGACTACCAGACCCAAGGCATATCAGACCCAATATCATGGGTTTGGCAGGCAAGCCGGAGCCAAGGCATACAAGACCCAATACCATGAGTCTAGCATGGATGCTATCATAATTGTCCCGCCCCGCCCGGTCTGGCCCGGCGGGTCAACCGAGGACTCGGGTGACCTGGGGCCTTAGTCAGGTCTATTTCATTCAAAATTCGGGCCTGCAATTGGCGCGGAGTAAACTGGTAGACCCGTCGAGTCAACCCGAAACTCGGGTGACCTAGTAAAACTCGGTAGAGACCTTTTTTTTTTCAAATGTGTTTTTTCTCCTACTTAGAGACCCATCTTTTTTCATATTTTTCAGTTGGTTACTAACTCATTTGAAAGTTCACTATATAAATACTAGAATAATATTTTATTTTTTCAATGTAGGATTTGAAGCCCTTTAGTGTATATACTCTATGTTCATAAGAAAAAAAAATTATGTTTTTTCAATGTGGGAAAAAAAACTTTTTTGGTTTAAATACTTCAACTTAAAAGAATATGATAATATCTTTTCAATATAGAATAAAAAATATTTTAAAATAATATTTTAAACTTAATTATTTACAATATGTACAGTCTATATCTACATGGATTGTTTCTTAATTTTTTCATATAAAATATTAAAATCTTAAATATTTATTTTCAATTTTTTCAGGTTGACCCAGGTCAACCCATGTAACCCGGGACCCGGCCCCTTGGTCGGGTTAACCCTCAGACCGGGTTTGATAACTATAGTTGACATGAAAATATAGCTGCAAAGAATACAATTGAAAAGAAATAAAGTGACGTGACCAGTTAAAAATCTAAAAATAAAAAAAATAGACAATCTTTTTTTTTTTTTTTTTTCAGGGGCCTCTTTTAAAAAATATTAATTTTTTTATTATGTGTTTAATTTTTGAAGTGATTTTTCTGGTTTATCTATGATTTTATTTTTATCTTTTATATAAATAAATTATGTTTTTAAAAATAAAAAATATTTATTTTTAGATGATTCTTTTAGTATATATAACTTTACATGTTATTCCTATTTTTTTTAATTAATATCTTGATTTACATTTATCTTGATTTTTCAAATTTTATTTTTAGATGTCATTAATAATTTTTTATTGATTTAGTAACACACATAATTTTTAATTTTTTTAATTACATATATATATATATATATATATATATATATATATATATATAGATTTGTTATATTTTTTAAACTACAGAAATACATTAAAAAATCTGCATAAATATTTTTTTATGAAAAATAAAAATACTTGACTGAGTGCACAGATCAGATCACATAATTAATGATGGTATGAATGCTATGAAACACCACCTCTTTAGTTTTTATCAATTTGCATCTCTTATGCGGCATGTGCAATCCACTGCCCTGGGTGAATAAAAGATCATCAATCTCTGTAAGGTCCATGCAAAAGCAGCCTAGGAATAACAACAGAAGGACCCAACCCTAATTCTTATGCGAATAGGCCTGAAAACAAATTAGCCTGAAAACAAATTAAACTTCTATCGTATAAACAAATTCCGTAACATTTGTAAATAAACGCATTTAACAAGTGTCATGAATCCAATCAAGAGGAAGAAAAGTCCACCAGAAATCCAGTTAGAATTTCTGGATGACAACAGAGCTAGCTATGCCAGCCTCCTCAATCGTCTGATCCGGATCAGTGAGCTGTTTTGGAGGGAATCCCATTGTCTGCAGTTGATAATTGCTTGCCCCACCTGGCCTTGATGCCTCAATGAAGGCACGTATGTCTCTGATAGTATGGTTTAAGTTGAAGCGAGAAACCATGCGCGTGCCATCAGCTAACCTGAGCTGAATTGAGGTTGTTGGTGATGAAGAATCTAGTACTAGACCTGGGGTTGGGACTGGAGCAGCCTTGAGAGAAGCAACGGTTGGCTCAGAGGCAGCAGGGACAGTGGTGTCACTGCTGCTACCTAAAGCTCTTCCCACACCTTGGAATGAAACTAGAGGCTTCTCTGGTTCCTGCATAAAAATAGGAGGAGGGTACAATGATGAAAAGATAAATGCAGAAAATAAAATTTTATTAGGAAAAATAAAGTGGAAAAAGAAGAACTCACAGAGTAGTTTTCCTCTCGCCGCATGAGATCAAGATGCACTTGAGTCCCCCTATCCAATGGTTCAAGCTCTTTTGGACACTCAGACCGCTTGATGCTCTGCACAAGATACATTTAATAAATGCGGTTTTCCATTAGAGGTTAAACACTAAATGAATTGCAAGTCCTTCCATTATAGGAGCATAAACTTCACGCATCATCCAATGGAAGTTAGATAAAGCAGAATTTAGTACGAAATTAAATTCTACTGTTAACCAGAAAAAGTATCGCTGAACCCACACAAGTGAATTTGACCATAAAGCACTACCATCACCCCAAAAGTAGGAAAAATACTTGCAGGTAGAGAACCTTAAACCAAATAACTTGATCTACTGCTTCATATAATAATAATAAAAAAAATGTATAATTTTGCTCATCTGACATAGCTTGCAAATCCAACTAGCACTCCAATAACATATTACTGTGCTTCAGCACCAATTGCAATGACATTTTACCTTGTTAAATTTACTAGCATTCCTCCAAACCTCATGTATCAGTATCAGCTAGACACCATCTAGAATCATTCATTTCATGCATACTTCATTGATTTAAAAGAAAGTTAGCATGGTTAAAAAAATCACCTCCAAAAAGGAGGCATTAGCGGGATCATCAAACCTCCTTAAAGGGCCATCATCCACCGTGAACCCGTTCCTCCATAGAGTAACAGCATGATTGACAGCTGCAGGTGGTTGAGGAGCAGATGATACCATTGTATCCCCTGAAAGCAACCTCCCCGTTCCAGGGAAGCTTCTCGAGCTCGAAGACGGCTGATGGTAATCAGCAGGTCTTTCTACAGCACCTGAATGTCGAGCTTGATCAAAAATTCCATCCACATCATAACGTTTGCTAGGGTCTTGAACCAGCATTCCACTGAAAACCAAAAAATTTATAACCACTTAACATTTTTTTCAACAACAATAATAATAAATCATGGTTGATTAACACAATAACTGAACTAACCCTAACCCTAACCCTAATTCAACAATTCAGCTTAATTAATTATAATTGGCTTCCAAAATCTTAGGGTTAAAAATTTAAAAATAAATAAATTGAAGTCACCTCTTTTCACCACCAGTATAATACTGCTGCGGCTCGTCATCGTCATCGTCATCACTATCGGACCCAGCATTAGGGGTCCGATTAAGATCAGCAAGCGTTCGGACTCCGCCACGTGTCCGATTGGCGCTGGGCTTCTTACCCCTCGATCTTAGCCTGTAGGGAGCTCGAGACGGGATGGGAGAAGGAGAGCGAGACCGAGACGGAGACTGGGAGGGAGAGTAATTGGGGGAGTGAGACTGCGGAGGGGAAGGAGAGGGAGAGGGAGAGGCAGAGTTAACGGGGTGAGAAGGAAGAGGAGGGATTGCAGTTACGAGGGGAGGGGCGGAGTCGTTGTCGAGGAAGGTAGAGACAGCGGAGTCTAGATCCCATTGGTGACTTTCTAAGAAAAAGAGGGCTTCTTGTTTGGAAGAAGAGGTGATCTCGCAAAAAGCATCGACCAAGGCGGTGTTGTTGGTGTCGTTGAGATCGAAATTTGGTGGCTGAGGTGGTGGTGGTGCTGCTGCTCTTGTGTTGTCTTCCATGGATTTACGATTACGGGACTTTCTTTGTGTTTTTTGGGATTAGCGAATGGGTATTGAGACTAAACAGGGACTCGCTGACACTATCTAGTCTCTACCTTTCCTCTTGAGCAAGAAATGTCCATGGGGAAGACAACGGTGCCTAACATCCACGAGCCCTTAAAAAAAAGAGATAGCCCTCTGAAATAAAAATATCCCAATTCTTTGCCCATTTACTACTTTCATTTTCAAATTTGCTCCCTTTTTTTTTTTTAATGGTGTGTTTAGCGTTGCGACTGCGTTTACTGTAAACCACAGTTGATAAATGTTTGGTTATATATTAACCATAGTTTTATTATTGTAGGTTACACCCAAAACTGAGGTTGTAACTTAGTTTTTTAAAAAGCAATTTGGATTTGCTTTTCAAGGCGTGTTCTCCTCTCTCCTTCACCGACAATGCATGGTCATTATCATTTTGTTTTAGTTAAAAAAAACTTCCCAGAACCGCTGCGCAGGGTAGCCTCCTTCTTTTGTTGCATGGAAGCTTTCTTTACTGTTCTACAAAGTAAATAGTAAATTAATTCACTCTCTTCATTCTTCATTGTTTATTTTGCATGTAAATAGTGAGTACTGGAGAGTGAATAATTCACTCTATACTGTTCACGTGAATAGTAAAGAGTGTCTTCACTATTCATGGTTGGATCGGGTCCGGCCTAAACTAAAATGTATTGGACCGGATTCGACCTAGTAAAATAAAAAAATAAAAATAAAATCTTAAAAATTTTAAATTAATTTTTCTTTTCAAAAATAAAAAATATTGTATTTTCATGCATATGGAAAAATTCTAAAAAAAATTTAATCATGCACACTCGTCGCTATATAATGTGATAGAACGTTTTTTTTCCTACTATATGTAGAGATCTCTCAGTGGTTTGGTTCTCGAGTATGGAAATAGAGGTGGAGGATTTTACAAAATATGTCTGCTTATCCATACAAAATGCAAGTTGAAATTGTAGTGATATCGATGACACTATATAATTACATTAGAAGGAAATCGCATGATGACGAAGCATTTGCAGAATTTGATCACAATTTCAATTTTGTTCCTGATGATATTTTATATGATGTTGTTGCACACTCAAGAAGCCATGGAAACTGAAGTCCTTATCGAATGGATTTCATAAGTGATGGAATTGCATATAGTTTAATGGAACAATAAAAAATACTTTATATAAAGTATTGTTTATTTCATGATGTAATAACAGTAGTTAAATCTACTATATTTCAATTAAAAACCATCAATATTAATATATGTCTTTTTTAGTTATTTTATAACCTCAATTTGAAAAGCATTCTTAACCAAAAACATTAAACTACTTTTTGTTCAACCTCAATTTCAAACACAGTTTTAATCAAACATATATTTTATCAAACCAACCTCAACTAAAAGTTTTTTTTTATAAAACAATTTTTTTCAAACCACAACCATAAAAGCTTCCATAATGTCAAACACACAAATAGGACCTGTTTTACTAATTACATCTTCATCGGGTAAAATAATTATTTTAAAGAAAGAATTTTTATAAAATTAGGGTTAAGATATTTAGAAAAATATAAGAGAATTCCAAATAAATTAATATATGATTTTACATGCAAATAACGCTAATTATTGGTATAAGCCCCTCATACAATCACATAGTTTTTAATTGAAAGGGGAGGAAACATGAGGGGATTAATATGAAAACATTTTCCAGAAGTTGTGAAAAATTTAGAAATGTCATGCTATTTGCTGATTATATCAAATTTAGTCCTTAAACTTTTGATTGCTATATATATTTTGTTTTGAATATTTATTTTTCAATTACACTACCAAACATCGGAAAATAATTCATTTTTCTGGAATTTACTTTCCAAAAACAAATTACTTTCCAGCAAACAAACGGTGCCAAAATTATTTATTTGTGTGTTAATTTGATGTATATTATATGGGAATTAGGTTATGTGGTAAATAGTTAGTCAAGTATATGTGTATGTACCTATGAATTTGTTCAGGAACATGAGTTTTATAATATGAAAGTGAGGTAAAAATGTTAAAATTATATGAATAATTATAATTTGGGTTGTTATGGTACGTAGTACGGTAAGAAAGAGAGTATAATCAAATTGTAAATATTTTACTAAAATTACAAGATGTTGTTAAGTTGACTATAGGTTTGATTTTGGAAATTGATTGAATTGTATGAGATCATATATTTATTAATATATTGATCTGAATAATTATATTTTATGAAAAGAGCTTTGTATTGATATACATATGTTGTGTGTATAAATGTGGGTTTGGCAAGGATGTGGACTTTAAGTTGAATCCTTTTGTGATGTTATATGTATCCAAGTAAATGGAAAAACTTTAAAATTAATAGATTAAGTAATCTTATCGTTGAATACATGTTGGTATGATATAAGATATAATAAAAGGGATATGAGTGAATGTTAGAGAATTATTTGTAGGTATGTATTGTTATTTTGTTATAATATGATGTTGGAGTATGTATTAACAAAGCTTGAAATTTGTCAATGTTATTTCATATTAATCTAATAGTTAGTATGTAAGTTGGTGAAATTTAGAAAATGGTCAAAATGCTAGATGACTTAAATGGTTTAAATATCTTATATGAAAGTAAGATTTGATAAATGAAAAATAGTTTAAAGTTGGAAATAATAAGAAATTGTTTATACAAATTGAAAAGATATTGAACCTAAAATGGTTGGAAAGCATAAGAAATGAAGCTTGGAAATTTGGGTGTTAAAAGATAGAATTATAGGTGTAAACATAATAAATAATTTGTGATGTTGCGGTGAAGATGATAGAAATTAGATTTTTTTAGGAATTATGATATATGAATATTAATTTAACAACATTTCTGGATAAGATTGATTTGGATTAAATTGTATAAATAGGTGTGGTAGTTATGTATTAGAATTAAGTATATGTTTGAAATATATGAGTAATCATGCTTGATGTTACACCCAACATTACGGTGACCTTTAAAGATTTTTCGTGGGCAAAAGAATAGATATTTGACATCTTGTTCTTAGAGAGGAAAAAGTCTAGTTTAAGTAGTCGCTACCTGGTATTTGGTCTCTGTTCTTACCCTTTTCTTCTCTGACTCTCTTCGTCCTCTCTCTTTACTAGTTTCAGTCACGTATCGCTTGCACAGAGGAGGAAGCTACTTTGAATGGTGGATGGCTACTGAAGATTACAACTAAAGAGAAAATTGTTGCTCTTGTTGTTGTTTGCTCATGATGTAGTATAAAGAAGGTCGTTACTATAGGATACTGGAGTTCATGGTTCCTTTATTGTCTGGTGCTGTTGCTGAGGATGTGGCTCTCGGTGGTGGTTGTCATAGTGTTGCTGCGCTGCTAGACTAGAATGGAAATCTCGGTACAACGCAATGCTGGAGGTGTCACCGTTGACAAGTTGTACTCACGGTGCTTGGTGCAAGGGAGAGGAAATGCAGTTGTTGATGTATTGTTGTTGTAGTTAGGAAAGAGGTGCACAATGTTGTTTGTTGGATGTTGTTGGTGTAGAAGGAAGAGTTGCTACTGGGGCTAAGTGGTTTGGTTTGTTACTAGGGTTTTCTTTTTTATGGGAGGGTTTCTGTGTTTGGTGAAATAAGAGGCTGGTCTCGATGAATGCTCTTTGTATCTGCTGGCAGTCATCTGTTGGTTCACGACAAGGAGGGGAAAGATTATATGTTATGGTGGGAGAACTGTTGGTCTACAGTTGGGTTGCTGGTGGGTGGTGGAGCTGAAGTTGTTGCTTGTGGAAGCCTTGTCACATTATGTGATAATGAGGAGGTTGTTGATTTCGGGTTGGAAGGGGAGAGATTGTCGGCTTTGTTGGTACAATCGGGGCTAGGGTTTTTTTTGTGTATTATGCTTCCTTAGGTTTTCTTGTAATGCCTCCCCTCTTTTTTTTTTATGCATTGGGATCTGTATTTATAATATAGGAGTTCCATAGCATATGAGAAATAAAATCCAAAAAAAAAAATCGTTCTTTTTTTTTTAAATTTCAATTTGATTAAAAATCAAATTTGAAGACATCCACTTCAAATTTTCTCATTTGCTAATCTCGAATTTCAGTTTAAGGTCTGATGTAAATTTTATCCAGTAGTTTCTAACCTGACCTGTCTTTAGGTTTTTATCCATATATATATATATATCTTCGATTTGGGCAAATCTAGTCCCATTAAAAAGTTAACACTCTTATCTACAACTTTTATGAAAGACAACATAGCAAATTTTGTCTTTATATAGTCCAATTCCTGGCCACAATTTAGCTAGTAACATTGTCCAAATTTACAGTTTATAGGTCTAGTACACAACCAATCATTTTCATGTATATCTTTCACTCCTTTTATTACCATTGCATACAAAACATGTCATTTTCACTGCAATAATCATTCATGATATTTTAGACACTCATAATTAAATTTCATAAGAGCATGTACCACATGAATTTATTTAGATGTTTAAATTCCAGCATACAACAATTTCTTACATGATTATAAACACCTTTTCTTTTACCATGCACACACAAAATCAAAATTAAAAATGTTTTCACCTTTCATTTTCATGTTTGGCCAAAGGTTTCAAGGCCTTAGTACTCATCTTTTTCTTCAATTTGTTTGTTTAAACACCATCATGTCTCCTTCACTCCAATTACACAACCTATCATTAATTTCCATTTACCCCAAAAATCCCCTCATGAACCCTAATTTAAGAACTTATAACTTTGTATAAAACTTACCTAGAAGTGTTAGAAACCAATCTAGGAAGGTGTTAGGTTTGTTCCTAGTTGTGTTTTTGCTTCGAAAAGCTTTTTCTCCCTCAAACCTTTTGGTCTCTCCTCATCTTGCTTCTGCTGCCGCAAGCTTCCTCTTCTACTATCCCTTCAATTTGTTTTGTTTTTTGTGTTAAATCTTCACTCAAACCCCTTTAACACTCTCAAGGATTGGTTTGCATATGTTTCTCTCTACATGTTCTTTGAGAGAAAGTGTTAAAGAGAAGAAAATAACTAAAAGTCAGAATGTGCATTTTGATAGTCTTACCTGAGAAGGAAAAGTAGGCGGTGATGGCTAAAAGTGGAAGATAGTACAATGTAGAGAGGTTCTAGATGTGAAAAGGCTAAGGGTTGTTTGTTGGTTTATGTGTTTAACTTAGGGTTATATATTTCATATGAATGGATGAACGTGTTTTGAATAGGTACAAGATTTGAACTTCTCAAAATATGCATAACGATGTGAATTTCCTTTAATTAAGCTAAATATATGAATTGAAATAGGATTCTTATGATGAACTCATTAGTTATGATAACTTTGACCTTGTTAATGCAAAGGAGGCAATAAGAGTGGCTAAGCATCTACAGGTTTTTTTTAAAAAAAGCCTGACACCTTATGCCACTTTTAGAATGTTATAAAATTATGTAACTAAAAATTCTTTAAATGTGTGTGTGTGTGTGTGTGTGTGTGTGTGTGTATCTTTATTGAAATAAAAAGATATGAAGATACAAGTAAAAGTGTCATGAAGATTATATTAACATCTTTGTATAGATGGCGGAGATCATTAATAACTTGTAGTTAACCAAGTTTGCATGTCATTCTTATAGATGTCAGGGCATGAATAAGTTAATTGTTATAAGAAAGATTGTATTCTATTTAGAATGAAGTTTAAGGATAGAATTTTGAAAGTATTATTTAATCTTTAATATTTGTAATTATGATTGTTATAAGGAAGATTGTATTTGATTAGTACTTAAAAGTGTATTTTTATCAAGGTTTTATATCATCATTTTGCACTTGAAGTACCAATAACTCCTTAACTAGAGCATGTTTTATAATAACATGTCTAATAATATAAGATACCTTTAATTTATGGTAAGTGTTCATCTTAAATGCAAGCCTATCACATAAATCAAAGGATTGATTGATGAGTTTAACTACTGAAATTGAGAAGACAAAGAGAGGGATAAGTTTAGAAAAGAGATGCTGGTTCAGTCCAAATTAGAACACCATTCGGTTATTGGATCATAACTAGAGCTGTAGAAATTTAATTTAGGTCTGGTTTATATTTATGAAAAGCTAAGACATAGGCCTAAACCTTTCATGAAGAGCCCAAGATTTAAATGTGTCATTTTCGAGTTCAAATGGTAGTAACAACGGAGAAGTCGGAATCTGTCCTGCAACCCAGACATTGTTCAGTGTTCAGCCCATAACTCGAGTTCTAGAAGTCCAAATGCTCTGATTTTTATTTTGTTGGAAAGCTGAGACAATTTCCCAAAACTTTTATAAAGACTATATGTTCAAATTCTGATGTTATCAATGATGTTTTCTGCAAACAAAAAGATAAGGATTGTTACCAAGTTAATAAGTGGCCACCCACTCAACAATTAGTCATCAAATCAATAGTTCTGAATTTTGGCCTATAAAAGGAGGCAGTTGCCATGCATTTAGGCATCTTGGTTTTCAAATCAAGATCATTTCCTTACTTGCTTTCTTTCTTTGTATTTTAATGTTCTAGTTTTATTTCATGTTATAGTTTCATTAATATCTTGTTTATGCATTTCATTTCCTTTACTATACTTATATAATTATATTCTCATCTTGTTTATTTATGTTTCTCTTATTCATAATGTTCAGCTAAATTTATTATGTCAAGGTGAAAAGGTTACACTAATGGTGTAAGAATAAGTATAGAATAAACTCAACATGGACTTTATTGTTTGACTCTTAATACTTTGCTTGTTAAATGGTTAATCTAGATTTATGTTGTATAACTCTTGGTACAACAAATACTTGGCACTTTCATAGCCCAACTGTATGGTATAACCGACACTTATGCTATGAAAGGAACTTGATTTGTTGTTAACATAAATTAACATCATGAATACCTGACAACATTTAAAAGTATTAACATTATTCGAATAAGATAACTAATGTAATCATGTTAACAATTTATAATCCGTTTGGAACCTCCTTTGTGTGTGGTTTCCAGTTGAGTAATAAAAAGAGTTTATACTATACTTATTTGAAATACCATTAGTGGATCCTCTAACCTTGACATTTGTTTTATATTTGTTTAAATCCTTACATCAATATCACATCTCAAAGCTCTCTTCAACTCATTTTTTGTTATTATCTATTTCTTTATTTGTAGTTTATACAGTTAACCTCCCTGTGGTTCAACCATGGTCTTTCCAGGTTATTTATTACTTCGACACTCCTGCACTTGGGATAAGACATCAATCTTTTGATCGTGTCAGTATTCTATTTAAAATGAAGTTTAAGGATACAATTTTGAAAGTATTATTTAATCTTTAATATTTGTAATTATGATGTGTATTTACGATGATGGATGTTCATTTCAGGATCTTAACAAACTCAGCGCGAGTAGTAGTTCTGCTTGTTTATTTGAGTCTTTAACTGTAGGTAATGAATATGTAAGTGTAAAAATTACCTATTATGTCATGTAATCAAATTGGTAGTATTTTTTCATGTAATTGAATTCAATACAATATACTTAATTGATAATTTTTAATTGCATTATGAGAATTTTATGTTTAAATATTGTATCCATATAGGTATGAGTTAAATGTAATGTTTGAAAATGATATGATTTATTGAAGGAAAGATGATAATTTGTGTGATGAGAGTAGCCTTAAGGCTATCCTTGTATTGTGTGGGTTAATGGTCTAGGTTGGGTGGACTAAATCATATATATTAAATTGAGATGAGTTCTTATGCGGGTTGAATTTTTGGAAATGTTACTTTTAAGGGGAAACTTTGTCAAGATTTTGGTAGAATTAATGATGGCCTAAATTGATCCTAAACATGATATTAAAAAGAAATATAAGGATTATTGAACTAATCTATATTAAAAAAAATTACTTTGTTTTTCAAATGATTTCAAGGCTTGAAAGCTTTTAGAATTGCGAGCTATTACACTTATGGTAATTTATGTGATCTTGTGTGTTTCTTAGTTATCACAGAAAGGGTTATTCAGCTACCTAACCCTTCCTGCTGGATAAGTCTTTGTATTATCTAACAATTGTATTGCAAGCAAATTTATACATGTAATTTATAAGGTATTGTAACCGCACTAATGTGCGAGTATAAATTGTATATCAATATATTTATGGATAAAATTATTGAAAAGTGCACTTGATGATGTCCTCTCTCTCTCTCTCTCTCTATATATATATATATATATATATATATATATATATATATATATATATATATATATATATATATATATAATTTTTCACATATATGACAATCAAAAAGATGAAAATAGCACTAAAAGTTTAGGATGTTACAATACTATTCAAATTAAGAGTGCAAGCAGGTTCTTGTTTTTTCTTTTCTTTTATTTTTTTGTAAGTGTCTTTTTTTAATTTTATTATTTAATATTTGGTTGATTTTAAAATAGATTCTCGCAAAATTGAGTACTAGCCAAATATTATGAATTTTTTTAAGACTGTGATAACCTAGTAGAAAGCAAACCGAAACAAAGTTATTAAGCTTAATGGAGTCCATGATCAGGGTCACGGGTTTGGTAGATTAAGTCACGAAGCCTAGGTTGATTCAATATATCGTCATCTCAATATTTTAAAATAATATCTTCTTGATTTTTTTTAAAATCATACCATGTCATTACGAGTCATCCAGATTGCATTGGGACCCACCAATTTCATTGGCTTATGTCAGGGTAATCTCTAAACGTTTTAATTTAAAACTCGATCTAGGAAAGAAATCGAGTTGAGAGATTTCAAGGTTGACTTTTCAAGCTAAATTTAATAACAATGTCAAAGAGTTCCTTTCAACCTGAATATATTTTACATTCAAGAGATTTATGGTCCAACCCGTAGTGTAGCACAGTCTAGAAAATTAGTGTGTGGGGGTAACCAAACAAGGGTTTTAATCCTTTTATTAGTAACTGTTATTATTTCTAGCTATGTTATTAACATCAGATCAGATAAGTTAATCTGATAAGAGAATAGATATACTGGATATTTATTCGATCAATTTTTTTTTTAAAAAAATCAATTAAGAATATAACTTGGTATGATCTAGATGAATTAGCAAAGTTTTTTTTAAATCCATAAAACCCATTTGAACTAACCAACTAGGTTTTACATGTAAAATAACTTTAAAAAAAATTGTCTAAACTAAAACTACTTGGTTTTAGCTTTACATACTAAGACTCGTTTTCTCATCCCTCGTCCCTTTTAGTTTGTACTTTATAGTTACCATTTGCAATCTCTTCTTCATCTAAATTAATTTTCTCTCTCTTCTCAAGTATGTACAATCCTTGTTCAAAAGAAAGACCTCAACAATCTCATTAAAAAAGATCATGGCTTTCATTATTTTATTAAACCTATCTTCATAAAATTTGGTTTCTTCTAAAAATACCATCTACATAATCCCACTACTGATTTATCCTTAAAATTAATTTAAGTATTTTAATTTATTATGTACTAATCAAAGTTTGTTTTCATTTGACATGATCCAATCTATATAATAAATGGGTCAACAACGAGATTCGTTTATCATGGGACTTATGGCATACAAGGATGGATTGGATATCATGGAAAGGCTAGCATTCATACCTTGTCTTTGAGATATATTGGGGATATTATTTTAGTGGGAGCTGAGCATGGTTGTTAAAGGAAGACCTAATTACTACTTTTTTTTTTAGCTTTTGCTAGCAAGTTGAATGAATTTAGCTAAAAAAAGAGGTCTATTTTCCTTCTAACTTAAATATAATCATCTAATCAAGGGTGATATGGTGCAATACTAGGATTAAAAGATCTTTTTTTTCTCACTACATGTACCAATTCCACACCATTAATAAAAGGTAAAAATAAACTTCTTGCCATTCAATTGCAAGCCACTTAAACTACTTACTACTCAATTGTCTTCCACCCAAACTACTTGTCACTCGTATGTCTGCCACTCAAACTTGTGCCTTGCTAGTATTTCTTACTCTTCCTCTCACATTTCTTTCTTCTTGTATTTGTTCTCTTTTTATTAACGGACTAATGCTTTTACAACAAACAACATTAGTTATCAACATTTAGATTGCCTAGTTGATGAATTGTTTGATTTGCACTCAATAATCCTTATATATATTTTGGTGATTCAACTAGAGAGTTAGTGATTATAAAATAATAATAGCCCCTTCCAAGATGATAAAGAAGACTATTAAACCTAGAAGCAACATATTTGTGCATAATGATAACAGAACCATACTCAGCTCTAACAACAATGGTGACAACACCAACTTTCTCAATGTTAAATATAATGATAACCCTTAAACTTTTAAAATTAGTAGTGCAAACTTCCAACACTTTCAAAAGGTGGCCTACCTCGATCCACTACTCAAGTCCTTATTGTGTTTGCCTTTTAACTAGGTCTTAAAGCCATGGTTGATAACCTAAAGATTTTTTAAAACACCTAGGCAAAGCTACAAGTCTTTAAGGTGTTTCAAGATAAAAACATGATATTTAAACAAGCATTCAATAGCATCATCTAGTTGATTCCTATGACTACCCTACCCTACATGATCAGTTGAATGATAGGGAGGACATCTTCTCACTAAAAATTTATTGTGCATCCATTTATAACCATTAAACAACCCACAATATTGGTTTTTAATGATCAACAACACTATCTTACAAAAAAGGATTTAAAAGAAAAATTGAAGTAAAAAATGGCAAAATCTACAAGCAAGTTTGATCGTAAACTTCCTTATCCAGCCTCTATTTTCATGGGACCTTAACTAAAAGACTATGTCAATCCTAATTTTAAGGTTTTCAATGGCAAGTAAAGGAACGTTGATAAGCATATTATAAAGTTTATGAAGACCCTGGTGTTTATAGCCTAGATGATGATTTGAAGTTGAAGGAATTTTCCAAGTCTTTGATTGAGAAAACATACACTTAGTATGCGAATATAGCTCATTATTTTGTACAAACATGGGCAAGTACATGCAAATTATTTACTAAAATGTTTTTCTCCGCCATGAAAGAGTGACAATGTTTGAACTAGGATAAGAAAGCTCTAAAGAGATTTTGTTGTATTAAATTGAATAATTTTAAGATCATATCCTAGACATGTTGAAGGGTTTTTATAAGAAAGAAGATGTCAAGTTATGTATTCAAGGCATGTATATGGAATACATGATATATCTAGAGAATTTAGGTCTAACCACTTTTTCTACCTTAATGGAAAGTGCTTATTGGACCAATAATTTCAATATAGTTTATAGAATGAATGATTTCACACCAACTATAAGTGGTGCCAGGATGGGTCTTATCATAACCCAATTTTTTACCATATGTTTTTCTAAATATTTTCAAGATATAAAGAATATTAGAAAAATATGTTTACAATGTATTTACGTCATTTCCAACGTCTTTTCAAAAGAATTCAAAAATTTATTTTCAACGCGTTCAGCTATTAAAACATACATTTCAAAATCATTGATTAATTATTCTCATTGAATCAATGTTGATGTTGCCTTTTAAAAAAAAATCAAAATATAAAAAATAAGAAAAAATAAAAATATATGGACAAGGGGACCAAAAGTGCAAAGAAAAAAATGACAGACTAAACTGAATTTGATTTGCTAAGTCACCAGGCAATTTAGAGAAAAGAGACAAAAAAATTTGCTTATAAAATGGTGAAGGGATCTTACACAGAAGAGGGGTAAAAAAAAAAACTTAAAAAAGAGAGATATTCTCTCCCACACAAAAAAACCCCAGCCCCATCTTTACAACACCAGTCATCACTATCATATAAAAAAGAACTTTCTCTCTCTCGTGTCCCTTCATCTTCTCTACTCTAACCACCCAAAGACTTCATTGTCTCAAGATTTTTCCAGTCTTCTTCTCAATCATGAATAACCCCCAAATTCTCTTCTATAAAACCATCCCTTTCCTTTCTAACCAAGACAACCAACCCCCCACTAACAATTTACAACCCATCCTCACCACCACAAGTTGGCATTTTCTTGCCTCCATCTTCATTGTAAAAGACACTAACCAAAACCAGCCCTAGTCCAACCTTAATACCATTTTTCCTTACCTTTTTCACTGTCTTTTCACCACCTACCATGTTGACAACAGAACCACCATTAGCCAACCTAATTCTTCTTTTCTCATTGAAGAACTTGACTGTCCCCCATTTTAGCCCTGCGTCTATTACCTTCCTTCACATCATTGTGACCTTCTCAGCCACAACAACAGCAACACAACCTCCACCACCACCACCATGGAGGAAACTTATTAACCCAGTTGCAACTAAACCAACTTTCTACCTCCAGCGTCATCATCCTCCTCTCCTCCATTTCACCTAAAATCGACAGCCCATATCATTGACATCCACTATAATGTACCCCAACTCATCTACTGATGATAGCAACCCATAAACATAGACTTTTCTTCTTTGTTTGTCCACCACTAATGTTGAGTTTCATTATGAAAACCATAATGATTCAATCATCAACAACAATATCAATGACTAGTTACAGGAAAGAGAAATAGATTTGTAGAGAGAGAGAGAGAGAGGAGGAAATGAAACCAAAGCTTTGTTGTGTGGTTTAATGTTTTTACAGGTGACAAATGACTCTCATCACCAGCATAGGAAGAAAAAGAAGAAGAAGATGCTCTAGATCCTTTTTTTTTCTTCACCGACGACAACACATGGGCTCATATGCTGCCAGTGGTGGTGGCACGTGGGTAAACGCGTCATGGCTGTTTAACCACTTTCGGAAGCTTTTCAGCTTGGTTTATGAATTTCCAGCAACTTCTCCAAATTATTTCAACCTTTAGATGATCGATTTTTCAAATCTTAAATGTTTATTATGTGTATTTAAATTATTGTTAAATTTTGAATTTTGGTGGTTTGTAAACACGTAATTGTAGGGTGTGTGAGTAAAAAATATAGTAAATCAGAGAATGTCTGAGCATGTTGCATTTTCTTTTCATCACTTTTTTATCTTGTGTTAAATATATGTAAAAAAAAGGAAAAAAGATAAAAAAAAAATTAATTAACCAAATGTTTTAATTGCATACGGCTAAATTTTAAAAGTTTTTCATGCATATTTTCTAAAAAAATATATATATTTTTATTATGTTTTAAAAATACAAAATACATATCATAATCAGTTTATAATTATCCATTAAAATTTGGCTAAAATCTTAAAAATACCACAAAAATTAATTTGTTTAATTAATATTCAGGGTATGAATTTTACAACATAATGTATATTTATAGTATTAAATTAAATGAATTAATAGCAATAAACATTAGAAATTAGTTGTATCTAGGAAATAAGTATGATGCTAAAATTAAGGCCTCAATATAATTAAGATTTAATCCGATAAGGTGAAGACTTCCTCACGAAGGGAGATATGCCTTGAACCTTAGACAATACCAACAGATTGAAACATGACTTAGAATAACAATCAATCAATAATGCATCTTACTTTAGGTAGGGTGCACTAGAGGTGATGCGTCTTTCCCTTGCATAACTAATCCCCTTACCCAAACTCTTGCAGACCATAGGTTTCTTAGTGACCATGATACTAGGTGACAACTCTCTCAAATCATAACTTTATGATTAAGCCCAAACACCCTTTAATCTAGGAGACAACTCTGCCATTCGATGTCATGCATGTCACGACAGGATGAAGACTCCACTAAGGACTTGTCTGGTTGGATTGAGCTTTTTTTATTTGATTGTTTGCTTTTGTTATTTTTATTGGTCTCTATCATTTAATTTTAGCTTGTATTTTTTTTTTACATACTACTCATGCACAAGTACATCAAGTATGGATTAATGCCTTCATGCATTTTAATTTTGAGAATAAACCTAATTCTAGGTTAGACAGAGAGTAGTGGTCTACCTCACAACTTTCAGTCAGGGTTCAGATTCGTAAAACACCCTATTATGAGCTGTGTTTACTTTGTAATGACGGTCATACTATTCCCCGACCATTTGTTATAAACTCCTATATTGTCTTCATGAAAAGTGGTCACTGGGTAGATCATAAACCCTTTTGAGACTAGATAATGAGCTTACCCTTTGTATAGTGGCTTAGAACCTACCCTTAGGATATGAACTCCCTAATAATTCATTTTGCATCAAGGCAAACCTGATCAATAATCCTGAACTTCGTAAGATTTGTTGAGCTAAAACCATAATTTTTTAAATACGAGCAAGAATATGAGATGTTGTAACTAGTTGGGGGGAATTGCCCAAAGACTAATGTCGGTAAACTATCGCACATAAAAACCCTTTTGTCTTTTTTGAATGGAAAGGGCTGAGACCCATCTTTTTGTTTTGTACTCTCCAATGTGTATGAGATTTAACCAAGATGAAGACTTGGAAAAGATCTTTTCAGATTCATCAAACTACATATTTTTGCTCTATTTAACAAAAAAAGTTATGGATTAGTTCTTTGAACATGTTAATCCTTATTCAATGTACATGTACATACACTTGCATCTATAAGCATTCATGCTTTGGGGTCTTAAATGTCATGAGTGTATATACAAGTTGAAATATAGGTCCTAAAAAAAGCTCAAATCCACAGAGTTTACAATACCTGACTTCGACAAAGAAACATGGAAGATGAAGAACATATTCATTGTGATGCCCACTTCCAAGAGGAACTGGACTTCCTGAAGATTAACATGGTCTGCATCGCTAGCTTGCTCAAGCAAACACTAAAAACTATCTTTGGTGATGACCCGTCCAATCAGCCTGTGACTTTTGTTCAGACGTAAGCAACAATTCAACTTGAAAAAAAGATGTGAGGACAAGCTTCAGAACACAATGTAATTACTCCCATACCTTTAAAAAGAAAAACACAGCTAATGTCTGAGGGTGTTTTTAGATTTTCATATTTTTGGTACAGTGTGATTAACGTATAACCCTTAGGATCAATTTGTTTTTGCCTAATTAGGTTTTTTAACCTCGGTTTTCTTGAAATTATCCAGTGGGGTCAAAGGTGTTCTAGTCTTTTTATAATTAAAAAAAAGTGGTTGGTGTATGCAGAGCACGCGCTAGCAAGTGGAAGGCACTCTGCACCCTTTGGATGGCACGTGCGGCGCCTCCTGGTGGTTGTTGGTAGCCTTTCACGGTGGAATCCAAAACATCACGCCACCCTCTACACTGTGGGCCGGTGTGTGTTGGCCTCCATGACACAGAGAAGTTCTGACAATAATATTTCTCCTCCCCCATCTTTTCTCTCTCCTCCACCTCAAAATGTGTGTTGGCCTTGAAAAATTGCAAAGTGGTCCTCAATCATTTAATTGTATCGAATGTGATTTATATTTTTTCAATTTTATCCATTGACATTTGATTTTTTATGTATTTTTTTACCAAATTTGATCCTCATTCTTTTGATTCCTATTTATTTTGCTTTTAATCTTTTTTTTATTGGATTTTATTTTTTGATTTAACCCCTAATCATTTGATTTTAATTCTATTTTTTAATGAATTTGAATCTCGTTCTTATGATTGCAATTCCTTTTATTTTGAGTTCTCTTCTTGATTAATTGTTTTTTTTTTTAGCTATTTCATCTCTTATTGTTAATTTCATTGAATTTTCATATCATATCTTATGCTTATATTTTTTTTATCATGGTTTTAAAACTCAGTCCGGGAGTCGACCCCCATCATATCCCGGGTCATGTGTTAGGTTGAATGACCGGGGTTATCGGGGTTAATCGGATTTTTTATTGTGCAGGAAATATAAATGACATTATTTTGATAAAAAAATAGAAACAAAATAAATAAAATCAACGGGTGTTGACTTGATTTTTCCCTAGCTAGTAGCTTGTTTTTTATTTAACTAAAAAGTAAAAATGATATTATTTTGTTTTTAGTTTCATCCCTTTCCATTTAGTTTTATATTGTTTTTATATTAATTATGGTACTCGTTCTTTTGATTGTTGCTTTTTTTTTTTTAATAATTTTCTTTGTTATTCTTCTTTCAATTTTGCCCCTTAATATTTCATTTCATTTCTTTTTTTTTTCCAAGATTTAGTTCTCATTTTTTAATTGCTCTTTTTTTTTATCCTTTTCTTAATTTGTTTTATCTTTCAATCTTTTCCCTCAATATTTTATCTCATTTGTTTTTTATTCAATTTTGGTTTTCATTTTTTTAATTGCTTTTTCTTTTTTTATTCTATTTTTCAATTACGTCCCTTATTATTTTATTCCATTAGTTTTTATACTAGATTTGGTTCTCATTGTTTTGATTACTATTTGTTTTCTTTTTAATTTTTTGATGGTTAAGAATTTTGTTCAAGATTTTTCTTTGGTCTTCTGTATGATCATCTTGATCTCATGACTAAAGTTGTTAGTTTCAAAGATTAACTTGATTTAACTACGGTTTTTTTTTTGTCCTTTGATATTAGATTATTGGGCCTTGAACTTTCTGTTTTGTTCTCTTTTCTTCCTTTGAGGTTATCCTGGATTGCAAGTTAGTCAAGTTAACACGAGTTCACTCAAATTATCATCGTTTGAATATCTTTTTTATGTTAGAAAAAAAATTAACCACCCAAAGCATAGCGCGAATGAAAAAAATCTAGTATTAATTAAATGGACTCCAATACTTTTTTCAAAAAAACAATGATCCCTTCTTTATTTAAGGGGAACTTTTTAAAGGACTAAATTAGATTTTTTTTGAAATTAGAGGACCAAAATAGTAATCTTTAAAAACAACGATAGTTTTGCCAAACTCACCTGTACAAATAAGCTCATCAATCATACAATAATATGGAAACAAAAATCTTTATTTTTAATTTTGATCTTCCCCTCTCGTTATGCTAGATAAATTCGGAGAAGCTCAAGCATTGCCATTAGAGGCACCATCTCCTCCATTTGGAAGGCGAGGGACACCGACTGGTCCGCCTCGAACTCCTTCAGAGCATAGCTTATCCTCAATGGACGACCTAACAATGCCTGCAATGAAATTATTTACTATCAAAGCCATGGTCACCTTCCAATCCATTGCATCTTTTGCAGAAACAGCCTCATCTTCTTTAGAAAAACTGACAAACCGATCTGCCACTGTCTTTATCATACAATATCCTCACTAAACCACAACCATCCCAATGAATTAGAGATCACCGCCTATCAGATTAGATTGAACAAAAGGGATTGATTGAAATATTCAGCGAGACAATTCATCGAACAAGTGGTTCACATAACAATTTGAGAGCCCAAGTAGGCACTAATCGAGGTAGTGGTGTTTTGGGATTATTACCAGGTTTGCCAAAGTAGTAGTTCCTTCAGTGAGACATCTCCAAAGGAAGAGAAAGCATCTTTTAATGACTTCTCGTCAACTGACCATGACAAACCTCGAAAACACACAAAAATATACGTACGCAAGGGGACAAATATCATCGTATATGTAGAGACAAGATAGTCTAGAACAATTAAAACATGGGCGACAGAGAGAGAGAGAGAGAGAGAGAGAGACCTGCAAAAAATAGTTTATCAGTGATAGTGAGAGAATTTGGATTGTAAGCTTTCGTTAAAGCTTTTCTAGCAACTGACAAGATTTCTATTCATTTTTTGTTCGGTTTCTTTTATCATCAATCACCTGACCTCTCGTTCTTCATTCCCTCTGCGTTTATATACAATTTTTTGGGAGTACTTATAAATTGGTTCTAGTAGTTCATTAAAAACTAATCAATTAATCCCTATATTATCAAAAATAATTTAAATAATTCCATGACCATCACCAACCGCTATAAATTTGATGGTTTTTTTCAGTTAGTAATATTTCTGGTGCATAAACTTTTCAATGGTTTCTATTTGAATCTCTTTATTTTTATTCTTTCTATTTAAAAAAGTGTGAATTTTTATTTTTCTAATAAAATATATATGTTAGGTTCATTTGTTTTAAGTCATATTAGATAATTGTCACGCATTATACGGAAAATTTTTTTACAGTGTCATTAAACCTAGCCCAACAAATCAATGTTCAATCCTCTCGACTTGACTCCTTGCCTAGATCAAACCGTTTGGAAATTATCCAACCCGATCCTGTCGACTTAACGAATCCAAAGATAACCCAAACGATTGTAAAAATATGATTTGACTTTTTTAAAAATCTCAAGGTGGCATCTTTTTAAAAAAAATATTAAGACGACGATATATTAGATTGAACTAAGTCAACCCGGATTAACTAATCAAACTCATGACTTGAATCATAGGTTCCACAAGGTTTAATAACTTTGTATTTTTTGTGAAATTATTTTTTATTTAATTATATAATAAAAAAATAAATGCTCAAAAAATTAAGCATTAACCTAATACTAAGACATTTATTTGAGACCGTGATAACATTACAGAAAACAAATCAAAATAAATCATGAAATCCAATTCTTAACATATTTCTTTTAAATTGAGAAATGAGAAAAAAAATATATTTATGCTTTATAAAATAAATTAAAAAATATATGAAGTGATAATCAGAAGGAATTGTTAACACCAATTAAATATTAAATTGAAAAGTTAATCTTTGTAATAGATATAAAAGATAGATGCATAATATCAACCCAATACTAAGATATTTGTTTGAGACTACAATAACTTTGCATAAAACAAATCAAAATAAATTATGAAATTCAATTCTTAACAAACTTTTTTTAATTGAGAAATGAAAAAAAAATGCTATTTATGATTTATAAAAAAAATTAAAAAATATATTAAGTGATAATTTAAAAAGAATTGTTAACTCCAATTAAATATTAAATTGGAAAATTAATATTCATAGTAGAAATAAAATATTGATGAACATGTAAATGTTTTACATTGATTGTCTTTTTTATTTTTAATGTTTTCATTTATTTTATCTTAGCGACTAATTGTTGTTACTAATAACAAATAATTTTTAATTTTAAAAAAAAAATTATTTAAATACAATGAATTCCCATAAAATATAAGAGGAAAGAATTCAAGACAAATCAAACTACAAAAGTGTAAAACAATTAATTACTATTAAAAAAAATAATTTAATAGAAACAAATTAATGAAAAGGAATAAAAAAACAAAAATAAATCAGGCGCTGATGTGCTAAACCAATGCGTCTAACCTTAATAAAAAAGCCAAGCTCTATGCCTGTTTTTTTTCCTTAACTGTCCATTTTATTTTTTTAAGCATGCAACTTGTTGCTTACTATTATGTTTTTTTTTTTAATAACTGGATGTGATCTAAAAATCAAGGTCCAAGTTTTTGGACCATAAAAACCCAATTTTAAGTTATTTTTACCTTAAAAATACAATAAAAAACCTCCATAAACCACTTACCAATCCCAAAACACTCCAAATTCACTAAAAAAAATCATTTTAATAAAAAATCTTAACAAAATCTAACATGTTTATAGAAAAGCCTACTATCATTAAACTTTCTTTGTCTAATGTAACTTGTTGACTCAAAAAACCATGAGTTCCGTAGTTGAAAAGTGGTCATTTGCAAACTTTTTATCTCCACTTTTTTCAAATGACTTTCTCTTGATTCTCTTCGTAAAAAGTGAATTTTAAAAAAAAATTAAAAAAAATAAAAGGACTTAAAAGTAAGAAAAAATATAAATGGATTAAACTTTTTTCCTATCAAATTTGAGATTGGCTATGAAATTTCTCTTTGTTTCACACTTTGATTTTTTTTTTGTTAATTTTTTCTTTAACAAATTTTAATAAAACGGTTATTAATTTGGGCATAATACTGTAATTTTCTTTTAAAAAAGTCTAAGAATTAAAATAAAAAAATTTAGGTTACTGGTGATTGCTAAAATGTTTTACCTAAATGTTTTAATATGTTATATAATATAATATTGACATTATCATTAAATTAATTAAATTCATGCGTGCCATGATGACATATCTATCAAATCTGTATGATTTTTTTTAATCTTTAATTTAGTGTTTGAATTTTAAGTTCTTGTGCTTTCATTTGTTGAATTTTAAGTGCTTGTGCTTTCATTTGTTTCTATTGAAGTGTCTTACCTTTTAATAATTAATCAATCAAGTGTTTTGTTAGAATCTGTTAATTAGTTGCTAATCCTTTCGTTAAGTGTTCGATTATCAATTTGACTAGGTAAAAAAAAAACAATTAAATGGGGGTGAATTTTGCTTATAAATTCATTATTTATAGTTTTTTTGTTCATTTTTTTTCTTTGTTTTTGACTTAGATAAGGGAATAATATCTTTCTATTCGAGTCATGTTGTTAAATGATTGATGGACCTATTACTTCATCATAGTTGAGTTTTCAAGACATGGCTAATATAAAGAAACTCTATAATTAAAGGAGAGACTATGTTATAAATTGATTTAAAAGTGCAAGCTTTGAATAGATAATCTTCGTGCAATCAATTATTTTCATTAAACTATAGACAATCATATAGTTTAATTTAGAAAAATTATTTTGATAGACCTATAGTTTGTTTTTACACTTACTTTCTGTGTTTTTAAAAATAATTATTTTCACCCTTAATTTTAATGTACGCGTAACAGTTTACATCATAAACTATCCTATAGTTTAATATATTTTACACCAATTAAAGAAGTAAACTGTAATTTTTCAAAACATAGAGGACGATTAAACTATAGGGTGATTATAATAATTTTTTTTTAATTTATCTTGGGTAATAACAATGTTATTAAACTCGGACTAGCAGGTCAACCAAGTAACCCATCAACCTGGAATCCAATTTAAACATAGTTTCTTGTTAAATTGATGACAGTTCATTCAGTTAAACTTAATTAATTTGATGAGTTAACCTACGACATAATCAATTAGTTTAAAATTAGAGTGAGATTAAGTTTAATTTTTTAAAAATATATTTTGTAGAATGATATTATTTTATTTTTTTTATAAAAAAATCTTGAAACAAAATATAAGCTTCAACCATGCAATTAATACCATCACTGAGTAATGGGCTAGCTTGGAGATTTAATAAGAATGGATAATAGGAAAATCTAAAATCAAATATTTGTGAGATGGGCCTACTTCATTGCCTGCATTTATGCTGGGCTTGGGAAATTATAGCCTAGGAGCTACACAAGAAAATGAGCGTCCTTCAGTAGCTCTCGCAGCCATTTCACAAGAGAACGAGCAGCCTCTGCTGCGGGACGAGTCACAAGTAAGTTTTTTCTCTGAGTAGACGAGCTTGGTACATCAGGTACCTTGCTATTTGATTAATTAGATATATCTTAGTCATTTTCATTAGATTTGCGTCCAATTAAACTTGCAACGGAAAGTTTGAAAAGTGGGATTGGTGAATTTTAAACAAACAAAAGCAGCGTTCTTTTGTTTTAGTTGGTTCTAAGTATGCACGCTATCTGTTCGATGCAATGCCACAGTGTGTGTGTGTGACACTTCTTTGGTTAAGGTGTACTCTGTTAATTTTTGTACTTTGGTTTGAGCTTTGCCATGTCGTCGTGGTCTGTCTTTGTATAGTATTTCTTCTACTCTCTGTTTGTCCCTGTTTCGTTATCTTGGTATTAACTTTGTAGCTAGTTTGGGCCCATGTGATTCCTTTTCTGCTAATACTGTAATCCATTCATAAACTTTGCACGCCAACTTTTCGATGAATCGTTGGATTCTTTCTGTCTATCTTGAATACTTTGTTTTTCTGAATAAGATATTTAGCGAGGGGGAAACAAATGTTGGGAAGTTACTATAAGCTGACAATTTGTATATTGGCTGGAAGTTTTATCAATTTTTGGGGTTTTGCCCTGATTTTTCATAATGGAATTGAGTAACAGTTGGGACATCCTTAAATACCTAGATTTGTAAATAGTCTTACTGATTCAATGTCTTGATATTTACTGATAAAGTAGGACAGGATGTGGGTATATTTGTGATCTCTAGAGATTTTATGAGAGAATAGGTTTCTTCGGCCTTCATCACTCAATAACAGTCGGTTGACATTGATGTGCCTTTTTTTGTGCTTTTCATATAATATAACAGACAAGGTATTGTTTTCCTGAGTGGTTTGAATGCGTTTTCTGTATTTTCATTCCTTTACATGGAGTCTTCTCTTCTTTAAGTATCTGTCACTGTAGAATTTCATTTTATGTGCAAAGTACCATTGCTAAGATGTTTTTTGGACAATTCAGGTGCAAAAGAGAAAACATGAATGCATTCAAAGCCTTCAAAGCCCAAGTTCCAATTGCATGGAGTCCGCACCTGTATATAACTTTGGTGAGGGGCATTCCGGGAACTAGGAGACTTCACAGGCGTACCTTAGAGGCATTGCGTCTTCGTAAGTGCAACCGGACCGTCATGCGATGGAATACTCCTACAGTCAGGGGAATGCTCCAGCAGGTTTTAATATAAACTCAGATTAAGTCTTCAGTTGCGATTTATCAGAAATATAAGGACTTAAATTGTAAATCATAATTGCTTGGACTCTTAGGTCATTGTTTTGAATGTAATTCCTTTTCCCTTCAGGTGAAGAGGTTAGTTGTGATTGAGACAGAAGAGATGTACAAGGCCCGCAAACAAAATGATGTAAACCACCGAGCTGTACGCCCACCATTGGTCATAAACCACTTACCTGCCTCTGCAAGCAGTTCTTAGAGTGAGCTTTTGCTCTATGTAATTCTTCGGAGGTCAGCTTTCTGTTTCTTAAATGGGCATCTGTTTGTCAAGATAACTGTTTTTTCTTTCAGTGCTGTATTTATAGAAGGATGGTTGATTCAGTTAACTGGAATTGCACTTTTCCCTAGTCGACATGCTGGAGTCAGTGGATTATATATCTCTTTTCTTGGGTATTGACATAAATATCAGAATTCTAAATTAGCAACATCATTTGCATCTAAAAGCTTTGTAGTTTAACTGGTGCTTGTGTAATAAAATACTTGGTTCTAAAATAAGAACCCGAAAATTGTGCATTACCATACACAGAATGGGCACACAACATGGCGTCTTAAGTAGCTCAACTTTCAGTACGTCTGAAAATTGAGTATAAACTACCATCCTCTAATTGTATGTGTAAAGAAATCTTAGAACATTAGGAAGGCCTTGGAGAGCTGTAGACTAGGGTCCTTCCTATTTATTGATGTCCTTTTCCTTGAGCATGTTTATGGCAGTTAAATCATTCCTTCCTCCTTCACCATCTTTAAAGCAGTCAAATCATCTGCAGGTTTAAACCCTTTCTCACTAGGGTTCTTCCTATTTATTGATGTCCTTTTCCTTGAGCATGTTCATGACAGTTAAATCATTCCCTCCTCCTTCACCATCTCTAAAGCAGTCAAATCACCTGCAGGTTTAAACCCTTTCTCGTTACAGTTTTTGGGCTTGATATAGTGCTGAACTTTGTACTGATGTCCCCTCGCAAATGCTAGGAAAACGAAGAAGTTCAACCCTCCTAGCACTGCTAGTAACCAATAGAAGTTATTCAACCTCCCCTTGTTCAAGTTGCTCCTCAGCCAGATTTTCTTGGTAGCTTTGTCAACTAAAGACACCAGCAAACTGCTAACAAAGAAACCCATTGAGATGGTGCTGAGGAAAAGCCCAGTGCTCATTGATTTCATCCTTGCTGGTGCCTCTCTGATGAAAAACTCAAGTTGTCCAACATAGACGAAAGCCTCCCCGGCACCCACTAGGAAGTATTGAGGGACTAGCCAGAAGGCGCTTATCTTTGTAGATTGTTGAATAGCAGTTTCCCTTCTTTCTTTCTCAATGCTAGCAGCAGCCACCATGGCTAGTATTGAAAGAAAGAGTCCAGCTCCAATCCTTTGGAGGCTTGTCAGTCCCTGTGCATTGTGGGTGAGCTTTCGAGCCAGGGGAACGAAGAGCCTTTCATTTAGGGATGTAAAGAGGAGAATGGTGATGAAGAGAAAGGTGGAGTATGAACCTGAAGGAATAACCAAAGAGCCAACTTTTCGATCCATGAAGGTTGCTTGCTCAATGGTAAAAGTAGTCATTTGAGAGTAAACTGTCCAAAAGAGGATACATGTAGACCAAATTGGGATGAGCTTTAGTACCATCTTCACCTCCTCAACTTCCATAACAGTTGATACTATCCAAGGGTCATTTTTTTGTGCACCGATGGAGGTGGGATCATCCATGATTGCAGCCTTGTCAAGACACCTGATGAATAACACATGAGAGGAAATGGAATCTGGTAAATTTCTGCGAGAATACTTATACGAGTGGTAACAGTAATCATGGATGGATATAAAAAAGGACATTTTCTTTAAAACGACATGAGAATAATCCAGTAAATCGTTGTTTCTGAAGTAATTGTTCAACTTACTTGAGTTTCTCTGAGTAGGGAACTGTGGCACTATCATACCCATTCAGAAGGCTGGGATGTGAAGGATGAGGATGTCTCCTTTTCTTCCATGCCAATAACGATACCCTCCATATGATAGTTAATGGGCTACCTTGAGGCTTCTTGAAACGGTACCGTGGAGTCCCACAGATCAACACGGCTACTGCGATGACCATTGTCCCTGCTGAAATTCCATACCCCCACCCTCTTCCGACGTTATCTTGTACATATACCAGCACTATAACTGCAAACAATGACCCCATGCTAATGCAAAAATAAAACCGATTGAAGAAGAAAATCATTGTCTTCTCCTCCTTGGGATCTGTTTGATCGAACTGATCAGATCCAAAACCTGAGACATTGGACTTAATTCCACCACCACCAAGGGCTACAGTATAAAGCGCTGCATATAGCAGAACCAGTTGATTTCCTTTCACCTCAATGCACTGATGATTCTGTTTCCTGTAGTCATCGCATGGTGGGGGTCTCATGCTAGGAATGGTTGTGGCTGCTGTTAGTAGACTGACCCCCTGATGCATATGGAAAGGAATCAGCAGCATGGCCTGAAAAAAGAGATAATTGTGCGCAGATTTTGACAGGCCTATAGTACCTTCAGATTTTAGGTCTACATAGAACCTTCATCAATGTTTGGCCTCGTGATTACCTAACATGCTACTGGTTTTTCTCAGCTGGGACTTGGAAGGGTATCTCAGAATGATGCAAGAACAGGTTTCCAGCCCTCACGTTGATACTAAAGCATGATTAATTATCAGAGATAACGTGGTATTTTATCTTCTTTAAGTTAGTGACACGTTGGCATGCAATATATTTCGAAACTTACCAAAGCAGTTATTATTGCGAAGATCGCAACCGTCAAGTACCGACCGAGCTTAGCATCTGCCAAGAAACCTCCAAAGAGGCCAAGAAGGTTGAGAGTACCCATGAAGTTGGTGACCATGTTTGCAGATTTTGCCGATGAAATATGCAATACTCCGACGAGGTATGTCACTAAATTCATTGATATGCCCATGACACATATTCTCTCCGAAAGTTCGGTTACTGCAAAACAAATTGGAGTGGAGATTAGCCAAGTGCTTCAGCACATATACTTTGATAAGACATTGACTCTTGTTAATGAGAAGCACCCAGAATGAGCCCCGCAGCAAGCCATCCTCCAGTTCTGGACTTGTCCACAGGAATTCCTCGAAAGTCTACTGCAAGATCATTATGTGCGCCCTCTTCCCCGCCCAGGCCTGCTGCTAAAACCTGTTACAGTTGAGGTGATAAGAGAAATAAACTAAATTAATAACTATGAAATATCCGGTATCACACAGTAGTGAAGATGTTCACGCAAGCAGTTACCATTTTTGAAGGGAGAGAGACAGAGAGCAAGTATCGGTGCTATGTAGACCTTCACTTTACGAACGAAGAACAGAATGGGAGCGCATGAGGAAATAACTACTTTACTTGGTTCTGTAGTGCTCAAGAGAATTGGTGAATGAGTTCGTGATCGGGAGGGGATATAAATATGGTAAGGGCTGG
Organism: Populus trichocarpa; assembly: GCF_000002775.5. Lineage (NCBI taxonomy): Eukaryota > Viridiplantae > Streptophyta > Magnoliopsida > Malpighiales > Salicaceae > Populus > Populus trichocarpa. Next base: position 21,396,434 of record NC_037286.2, on the reverse strand, counting down.
ACATTGGAAGAAGGCAACTGTTGCATTTTGTTTTCTACTGGTGAAGAGTGGCTTGTTGATTGTTTGTTGTTTGTATACTAGAAAAACCATGTGAGCAGCTTGGACGTATTCATCTAGTGGTTTAGGTTCCTGCAGCCACAACCTCGCCAACTCTGGAAAATGACCATCCCAGCGTTCCAATCTTGTTTCTTGTTTCTTCTTGATCGTACTATCGTTATGGGAATTGAAAGATAATCTAAAACGTCAGACACTTGGACAAATACTTGGGTCATGTGGGGCTGATCAGAAAGCCTTGGCCAATTGGACAGATAACAGCATATTGATCGAACCATATGCGAAAATTTTCTTTCTGTCGGGTCATGTCCTAGGAAAGCCTACCCTAAACCTTAAGAATCTCGTATGCTATTGTTACGTAAAAAGAATGCCTAGCGTGCTCCCACCATTATTTCAGCCATGATTGCAAAGGAATTAACAGCGTGAGGCTATAGGCTTTAGCAAGCAAAAAATAATGCAGAAGCTATGACGAAAATCTCACTCCTGCGTTCGCTACAAGCCCACGAGTGTGATATCCCCACCCCATTGGATCCAAATTGAACAAAAAGAAGGGACTGAAATTAGACAAGAAAACTTTTATGTGTTGTTTCTTGATGCAATGGAGGAGAATTGGTAAGAGACTCAGTTCAAAAAGCTTAAGTCAATTCACTGATTAAACCGGCTGATATTCATTTTAAGGAAAAACAGATAATACCAGTTTTTTTTTTTTATTTTATGAAATTAAGAGATAATAATTCCAGGTTGTGCCATCAATCAAGCTCAAAGTAACTCCTTGTGGAGTGGAAAAGTTACTTTGTCAGACTTACTGAGGATGGTAGGGCTTCACTCTCTGATTTTGTGTCTTGGTAAGATGCATTGCTCGGTTAAAAAGTTGTCGATTAAAATTATAAATGTGATTTTTTAAAATATTCAAAAAATATCTTGCTTTTTATATTTTATGTATATTTGATAAGTGAGATTTTAAACGATTTTTATTTTGTATTTCGAGTTTTTTTTTTTTAATTTTAAACGATCAAGTGGAAATAATTTTTATTTTATAAAATATAATTAATAAATATATGTTTAATTTCTTACATCACTATCCAAATTGCTCGTCCTAGCTGATTTTGCCTAAATAATTTCTTTAAAAAAACGAAGTTATTCCATTTGATCGACAACAGGTCGGCCGAATTTGCTGATTTTTCCTCGAGCTTGGAGTTTGGAGAAACGTCTGGCCTTCATCTTTTTGCCCCACCTAAGATATCATGAACTCCTAGTCTTGTCCTGTAGCAACCATTAATTAAGATATCATAAAACATCAATTTTAGTTTTCGTTTTCAATTTTTTTTTGAAAAATAAATTCATTTTGATTTTTTTTTAACTCCCAATCAAGTTTTTTATAAAACAATTACCTTGACCTTTATTATATTCCATTAATTTATGACTAGAAACCACATCGAATAGAATTGGACTAGTTTGTGTACTCATGTTGTGCTATTGAGGATAAAATATATTTTTTTAAATACAAAAAATAAAATCTAGATTTTAGAAAATTGTTTGACATTGTTATTTAACTTGAGAATTTAGTTTTTTTTTAAATATTTTTTGATAACTTTTCTTATCGATATATATTTTTTTGTTAATCTTATTAATTAAGAATCAGTATTTCTATTAAAAAACAAATATTTTATAATTTTTAAAATGATATATTATGAGTGATTTAAAGCTAAAAACATCATGATAAATTCATGAAGTTAACTCATTCAATGGAAAATCTTCTCCTTCACGTGAGAAAGAGAATAAAGTAAAACTCTTTCTTATGGTATACGTACCTGATTATTTTTAATCAAAGAGAGCCAACTACAATCCATCCTTTACAATCGAAGAGCCTGTTGAAACAGTACTGTCACCATCACTCCATCTCTTCTACTATGCCATACAGGATCATGTCTGTTCAGTTCATGATTCCCGTCAATTCCCAAGAATCTTTCATCTCTTCAAAGAAAGTAGTAGTTAGCATGGAGAAGCCGTGAGGATTCGAATCCATTAACCCACTTAAAGGATGGGATGCATGGAAAGAAAGCAAAAACCCTCCTGATTTCTGACCATTGTTCCTGCAGGAGCTCTATTGACAAAAACATTCTCTAGCTCTACCCTATCAACTATAGTAGTAATTAGGTTCGAGTTTTAGCACTTCCACCTACGTACAAGTTAATTTATGCTCTCGTTAATCAGTATTTCTCGTTTTAGCTCAGTTGGGATCTTCCCATGGCATTCATGTTCAAGTTCGGCACTCTCCTCCTCCTGGTCTTAGGAACCTCCTTTTGCCTAATATTATGAAGTTTCTTTTGTTCGCCATCATCTGTTTTATCAACTCTCTGAGACTTGTCAAAAGGAAGAAAAAGAAAAGAAAAGAAAAGAAAAGAAAGAAAGGTAGTATTAATTATCAGGATGGCGAGTGAGTTGAGTTTAGCTGAGTTAAGATATGTTCAAGTTCAGCTTTCCTAAGTGCAATATCCTGTGTTAATAGCTAAAAATATTTTGGAAGACAAAAATATTTTATGTTTTTAATTATATCCTAGAATCATTTTTCTTCTAAATTTCATAAACTAAAATATGTATAAATTTGAAATTATAATTAAAATTTATACGAAAACCATCCATTGAAACCTAACACTAATAAAAATTATTTTTTAATGAAGAACCAATATCATGAAAAGGTTTATGAACTTAGTATATCTTATGAATTTTGTACAAAATATAATTACATCTATCATGATTCTTCATACCACACATAATAATTTACAGGCTATTCTACGAGTTGAATTAATTTTGTTTTTCATAATAACAACAAATATTCAGGTTATAAAGAATTATTTAGTATTATTATTAAACTCTGCTTGATGGATCAATTTTGAGATCTTTCTACTCAACTCCTTACTTAACCTAAATTTAAAATTAAACCGTATGAGAGTTGTTTTGACTTGACCCAGTCAAATTGACAGGTCTAAAGACAACCTGATCAACTGACAAGAAAATATAAGGAGAAAAAATGATAAAATTAACAGAAAAAAAATCTCTCAATCCAACTCTTTGCCGAACCGTGTTTAAAATTAAATAATGCGGGGGTTGTTCCGATATGATTAGTTAATTTAGTCAGTTTAAAGATAACTCAAATGATTATTAGAAAATGTTTAAGGATGAAATTAAAAAAAAAAACAGATGAAATCAAAAAGAAAAGAAGAGAAAAATTGAAAAAAAAGCTGAATTAAAAAAAAAATGATGAAGCGCCACTAAACATGCATCTTTTAGTATAAAAAGGTAATATAATTGGTGAATTTATTGTTAGATTTAAAGAATGTCATTAAATACTTTTTTTTTTAATGAAATCTTATACGTATTGTTTTTCCCTTAAAAGTTTTTACATGCTAACAAATTAAGTTATTTGCGTTCTTTTTTAAATGAGCTTGTTTTCATATCTAAGTTCAAGAGTCTAATAAAACCCGTTCATGAATCTTAAAGAGGTGAGCCTAGCTAAGCTTAAACTTGAATCATTTTCTTAGAAAAACAAAACATTTTTTTTTTAAATGTAATTTTTTTTTTGAAAATTTTGATTTTTTTTTAACTTTCAGTTGAAACCGAGTATTTTTAATATTGGATCTATATCTTCTAGTGTAAATATACAGTCCGATATTATGCAAAATTATTGGAAAAATATTTAGGGGACCCACAAATATTTTTAAAATGCCCTTTGAAAAATGTAAAGTTTTTTTTTCATTTTTTTATTTTTAAATATTATTATATTATTAAAAATAAATTGGGCTAGACCTGGCCCAGCCATCCGAGCTGAGCTGAAATGGGTCCAACCCAACTTAGTCGGGTTGGGCTGATTGGTGGCCCAACATCCTTTCTCTCTCTTTTTTTATGCTGTACCTAGCCCAGCAATCCGGGCTGGGCTGAAACGGGTTCAACCCTTCTTGGTCACCTTCTGCAGGAAATGAATTAATTCACGTCCTACATGTATGAGAAAGAAAGAAGAACAAGCGTAGGAGGGAAGGGACGAAGAAGCTTACCTGGGTTGAGGATGTTGCTGGCTGGTGGTCCTCCTAGTGACGCACGGTGTCACGGGTTTGCTGCTAAAGTTATTGCTGCTTATAAAGGTGGAAGCAGAGAAGAAGAAGGAGCTATCATCTTCATCACCATGGGGGTAGAGGCTTCGATTACTAGTTTTGAAGGATTGTAGCGGTTGGTCACGGTGATGCTGAGATTGTAGTGGTTGAGGACGTGGCAGATAAGGAGGAGTGGCTGAGATCACGATAGAGAAAGGGAAAGATTGACGGATCAATTATATATCTAGGCTATAAAGAATTATTTAGCATTTTATTAAACCATGTTTGATGGATCAATTTTGAGATCTCTCTATCCATCTTTTTGTCTAACTTGAATTTAAAATTAAACCGTGTGAGAGTTGTTTTGACTTGACGTAGTCGAATTGGTAGATCCAAAGACAATCTGATCTACCGACAAGAAAATATAAAGAGATCCAACTCTTTACCTAGCCGTGTTTAAAATTAAACAATGTGGAGGTTGTTCCGATGTGATTAATCAATTAGTCAGTCCAAAGACAATTCAAATGACTTTTTAAAAAACATTTAAGGATAAAATTAAAAAAAAAATGGATGAAATCGAAAGGATAAAAAGGAAAGAAATGGAAAAGAAAAAGAAAAAGAAGAAGATATGATCAAGCGCCACTAAACATGCATCTTTTAGTAAAATAATTGGATTTTATTTCATCGTAAGAATGTTGTCATTAAATACTTATAAATTAAAGTGTTTTTTTTTTTTTTTATGAAATCTAATTATACGTATTTTTTTTCCTTAAAACTTTTTACATGCGTAAAAATTACGTTATTTGCGTTCTTTTTAAAATGAGCTTGTTAAGAGTCTAATAAAACCCGTTCATGAATCTTAAAGAGTTGAGCCTGGCTAAGCTTAAACTTGAATCATTTTCTTAAAGAAAGCTTGTTTGTAATGGCTCACGAACAGCTAGACTCATTTAAAATATTATGCAAGAGAGCTAAATGCGAGCAATATAGGCCGGAATACCCACAGCCGATGCTCTAAAGAATGAGTTGTAACAATCAAAGCATGTGAAGATCATGAAATGGGAAGATATGGCCGGCCATTGCTGGTGAACATCTTACCATTATCTTGAATTCTCAATATCAGGACGAGGGTGCTGTTGCAAAAAGTTTTTTTGGTTTCTTCTCCAAATCAAGAGGAGGTTCATACACATGATGAATCAAGAGGAGGTTCATGCTTGTCCTCTTGACTATCCAGAGTAAGTGTAGTCAATTTTTATTTCCTTTATCTGAAAAATGTTGGCGCAAGCAGCGACAATGGCGACACAACGAAGCCAGCATCTTAAATTTTAGAAGCTTTTATCGTGAGGACGAAAGGAGAAATCTGAAAGATAACAAAACAACTGTTTAATTATGGATGCATGGGGCCGAGTATGGCGTTCCAGGTCAATCCTATCTTTTTCACACAAACAACCTCCTCGGCAACACCCATACACGACTTTCTTTGTCTATATAATATTCATCCTCTTACTAATTTAATTTACTAAAAAGGCTTTTATATATGGAAATTCTTTATTTTTTCTTGAAATACTTTGCAATTTTGTGATTTTTTTAATTAGTACACTCACATATTTCCTTTATTTTAAGGCAGGTAGTGAGAAAATAAAATAGAGAAAGAAAAGGGAAAAAAAAAGAGTGAGCGAGAAAAATGATGTAGCTAAAAAAACATCATAAAAAAAAAAATCAAAACAAAAAAATTATTGAAAAATAAAAATTAAGAGAACGAGGTCTAGTATATCCTTACCCCACACTGCCCTATTCTAAATCTATCCTAGAATACCTAAAATTCCTAACCAAATATTCTAATGAAGGGTTGCCCTAATTCTTGTCTATAAAGACCTCAAACCTTTCAATCCTAAAACGAGCCTGCATGTGGGACCAAGAGTCAAGCCTTGATGGAGTTGAATAGGCCTTTTAAAAAAAGTAAAACAAATGTTCATACAAATAAAATAAAATTGAGAACCACTGGTTGAGCAAAAGTAAAGCTAAATAATTTATAAGAATAAAATAAAAACAACACAATAAAGTAAAAGGTGTAGAGATAAAGAAATCAAATACAATTATTTATCCTCGTTTAACCTTGTCTACATTCAGTCCCCAGGACTAGCTTGATCTTTCCCAATCCACCATTTGATCATACCTACATGAGTGAGGAACTAGTCTTTTATAACCACATTTTACAGGCTTATGAGCTAACCTAGTGTTGATCTGGTATCCCTCGCACCACCAATTCAAGAGTATTGATATGATATTGACTACAATTCCATAATGATTAGTTTAGTAACCTAACTGGTTATTCTCACTCGGGAGCAAATCAAACAAAACTTAACACAATAAAAAAATATGCAATAATATAACAAATATTTTTAAAATGCTTTTTGAAAAATTTGAAGTTCTATTTTTTTTAATATTATTATATTGTTAAATATAAAATGGGCTGGACTCGGCCCAACCATCTAGGCTAGGTTGAAATGGGTCCAACCCGACTCAATCGAGCGGGGCTGACTGGCGGCCGAACAACCTTTCTCTCTTTTTTGGGGCTAGACCCAACCTAGCCATTCGAGCTAGGTTGAAACGGGTCCAGCCCATCTTGGTCCCTTTCTGTAGGACGTGAATACATTCACATCCTGGATGTATGAGAAAGAAAGAAGAACAGACGCAGAAGGGAATGGATAAAAAAGCTTACTTGGGCTAAGGGTGTTGCTGGTTGGTGGTCCTCTTGGTGGCGCACGGTGTCACGGGTTTGTTGCTGGAGTTGATGTTGCTGATAAAGGTGGAAGCAGAGAGAAAAGAGCTACCATCTTTGTCACTATTGGGGGGGGGGGAGGCTTTGTTGAGGTTGGGAAGTGGGTGGTCATGGTGGTGTTGAAATTGTAGTGACTGGGGATGTGGTAGATGAGGAGGAGTGGTTGAGATCACGATAGAGAAAGGAAAGGAAGAGGTTGGCTGGTAAAAAACAGGGGTAGGGGCTGGTTTTTTTCAAACTTTGGCTTTAGATTTCTTTCCCCTCAATTCTTGGAATTCACCCCTATTTATAGAGGGTGGAAGAGGGACATTTTTTCTTTATTAAGGACAAATCTTAGCTCTTAATTTAGTCCGGAAGGATCTCAACCGTTAGTTTAAAGTGATCATCATAAACTGTCAAATTTTGACAATTAAAGGTTGTCTAAGTTGGCCTATTTGGGCCAGCGCCGCGGCCGCTGCGGTGTCAATAAGCCAGAAAGAACTATACCGAGATATGGTCAAATATCAGGCTATCATGGTGGTCTATCTTTTGTCAAATTTGGTGAAGAGATGAAGCATTAAATGCTTTCAAAATATAGTCACCCGAGCAGTTTTTTTCGGGCCAAAGGTGGAAGAAGATGAACAGTACCAGACGATAAGTCGCCTGAGTTTTTTTTTTTGTTACTATTTGGTCAAAATAATGCTGTTTTGGTCAAAATGTGTCGTTTCATTTAAATGAAACAACGTCATTTTGGCTTTTAGGTTTCTAATGTAGGGATTTGATTGAAAAATTCAATTTAGTTCTTTGGCATTTGATTTCTTTTAATTGCACCCTAAATTGGTCTAGAACTTTTAATTTTATATAATTTTACCCCTGCCAAATTTTAACATCAACCCCAAATTTCAGCGTCCTTTTCATTTGGTTCTTGGTCCTGGATTTATACAAATTAACTCTCCATTGACTATTAAACTTTGAATTTTCTTCAATTTGACCCCTGATTTCAATTAATTTAGTTCCCAGAGTTGAACGCCTTTTCTAAAAAAGTATTTCACTATGAATTTCTTCAATTTAACTCCTAATTGACCTTAAATTTTGATATTTTTTTTTTTGCAATTTTACCCCTAGTTTCAACCAATTAACTTTGTAAAAAAATAAATTTGGTCCTCTAAAATTCCAATCTTCTCATTTAAGCTCAAATTGGCTCTCATACTTAATTTTTCACCAATTAAGTCCATAATAAAATTGATTTGACCCATTTAAAGTATAATTAATTCCTTGCACTTAATTAAATCTTTTAATTTGACCCAAATTAATTTTTTAAAATAATTAAATATTTAATTTGGCCCATGATTAAATTAAATAGGCCTATTAAAAATTTAGTTATATCGCTAAACTTAATGTTTTTGTAGATTCATCCAATAATGATTTAATTTAACCTTAAATCTGCATTGTCTCTCTAGTTTTAGATACAATGATGTACAGTTAGGCTCTCAATTCATTCAAAATTACAGCTTGATCTTCCTTTATATTTGAAATCCTCTCCAGCTTGCTTTTCTTAAAATACGAGTCTTCTTGTTATTATTATTTTATTTTTATTTTGGAATAAAATAAAGATAAATTTTGGGAATAAACCAGAAATGGGTTATGACAGAAATAATATCCCTTGTATAGAAGTAGTTATTGCACAAAAGCTTTCTAAAATGGATAAAAATCCTAAACGTCTTCTACTTGGTTGGTTCTAAAGGTTATTTGGCCGATCCTGGAGCCTACTTTGCTAATTATAGGATTTTTCAATTTATCTTTTTTTTTTCAACTTGATATTTCTCAAGGTTTCCTAACCCAACAAGATTTATATGACCCTTGTATCTATAAATGGTCATTCTAAGGTTTTTTCTAATACGCATATAAACATCATGATTATTTTTAAATATATTATATTATCCTACACTAAAGAAAACATATTCATGATACTCCTTTCTTCATGTGATAACCTCATTCCATGCATAAAAAATATTATATTCCATACTTGAAATCTTCATCAACAACAACAACTGTAGTCCAATGTTATTCTTACCTAGTTCAAACTTGTGCTAAATATAACATTAAGAATTTTTAAGTATAATAATCTCAAATTAGTTAATTAATTTTTCAATCCATCAAAATATTAGATTGAATAATCCCTAGACCAACACTATATACATAAAAAAAAAGGATACACCATCAAGATGAAAAACCCTAAAAATATTTTCCTCTATCTTCTCTCCAAGCCACTAATACCATTCCTAATTTCCCCTTCATTTCATTTCTTTTCTCTCATTTGTTTTATTTTCTTTCCTTCCTCTTTTTATTATGTCCTTTTCATTTTGTCCTTCTCTTCCACCAGCATACTCAACCACTTCTCTATCACCATAATAACCCTTACTAGTAGTTGTGTCCCTTATCTTCGTCGTCAGAATTCAGCAAACCTTCTTCATATAACCCTATAAAATGAACCAACGAGCCATTATATCAGCCTAAATCGACTTCCTTTTAAAAATCATTCATTCATCCTTCTTCATATATGACTACAAAACATAACCCACTTCTTTGATGAACCTTCCAAAACAACACTTTAAAAATCACTAAACACCCATGATCCACCAACCACTCACCAACACTCATCAAAACCCTAACCCACATCGCTGAACAACCAATACTAAGCCACATTGAACCTTACTAGCTACCACCAACTATACACTAGTTGAACCATTAACAATCCAAAATGGTAACAATAGTAACAATATTAAACCTATTAACAATGACAGACAACCATGTCGAGGAGGAATAAAACAAGGGTGTTTGAATACAAACCAACCACAATCTCCTTCCTCGGGTAATAATAAACTGCACCACCTGTTGGTGTAGTTTGTAAATGAATAAAGAAGAAAAAAAATGTATATCCCATATTGAAAAGAAACACTCCCTCCTAAAGTTTATAAGTGTGAGTTTCTATTGTGTAGTAAATTAAGTGAAAGCCTTGGTGGAAGGTTTCTCTAGTAGGCTTCCTAATGCTATTATATGAATATTTATAATATTAAAAAAATAGCACTTGGGCACTTGAAACTTTAAACTTAATATGTCAATGGGATTAATTAATTTTTTAATTTTCACAATTAATTTTGACATTTATGATTGTTGGGATAAAACTGAATAACAACTATTTAATTTAATTTAAAATATAATTGTTTTATTAACAGTCATATAGTTTGATTAACAATCATAATATTAAAAGACATAATGCTTCATTATAATGTTTTTTAAGTCTAATAAAACTTGTTACTACACATAAAACTATAGACAATAATAAATATATTTTCTTTCCTTTGTCTTATCTTCTCATTCTTTTAGATGTTTAGAAGGTTTAGTTGTATCCTAAAGGTGTAGTCTTTGTATGAGACAAATAAACACCTTAAAGACAGTGTTTTCACGCCTTTAAGCCAACTTCTTATTTTGTCCATCTTGAAATATTTCGATAACAATTTTAAGGTGTTTAATCTAATGGAGACAAATATTAATTCAAGTGTAAGGGTTGCTGAGGATGTCAAAATTCAACTTGATGGTTTTAATTATATGAATTACACAAGATGGGTGGATAAGATAATGTTCCTGCTTACTTCATTAAAGATTTACTACATTCTTGACTTGAATCTGTCTGCACTACCTAAACCATAAGAAGATGATTCTACTACTGTTAAGAATGAAAGACTAAAACGTAAGGAAGATGAAGTGCTTTGTCAAAGGCATATTCTAAATACTCTGACTAGTCTATTTTATGACATTTTCTTTAAATTAAAGTCTAAAAAAAAAAATGGGTTGCCTTGGAGACATATTATAAGCAGGAAAAATCAGGTTCTTATCATTTTTTTGCGTTAATTTTTTTTAGTATGAGATAACTATAATAAGCCAATTATGGATCAAGTCCATGAAATTTAAATGCTGATATCAAAACTTAGTGACTTGGATATCAAAGTTCCTGATTCACTTCAAGTAGGGCTATTTTTATCAAAACTTCCTCCATCTTGGAATGAATATAAAAAAAATGTTGTATTCTACAGAAAATTATACATTTGAATAATTTCAAACACACTCGTAAATTGAGGTTCAATCTTGTATGCGTGAAGTGCAAGCAATAAATTGTAAAGTGAATTTGAGTATTGAAATTGGTTTGATAATGACTTAAAACAATATGAAAGTGCAAAAAAAAAATAAAAAAATTCAAGAAGAAACAACATGCTAACATGAAGCATAAGGTTTGTTTCCATGGTAGAAATAAAGGGCACTACATAAAAGAGTGCATATTCAAAGATCAAGGTAGTTCTTTCAAAGTGAATATGGTTGAAAAAGACAAAGTCAAGGAGTTGGTTGTCATGGTTTCAAACATTCAAATTGGAATGATTACTGGATTAAATATGACAACCAATGTTGTGAAGATTTCAGATTTGTGGTTATATTCTGGTGCTATAGTTTATATCTGCAACAACAAAGCATGGTTTAAGACTTATGAAGAATTGAAGAAACCTGAAGAGGTTTTGATGGGCAACCATAATTTTTCCAAAGTCTTGAGAAAAGAAACTATTGAGTTGTACTTTACTTCTGGAAAAAAATTATCTTTAGTCAATGTGTTTTGTGTTCCCGAGATTAGGAAAAACCTTGTACCTGCTAGTCTCTTGAGCAAGAAAGGGTTCAAGATTGTTTTAGTGTCTGATAAGGTTATTGTAACTAAGAGTGAGATGTTTATGAGAAATGATTATTCTTGTGATGACATGTTTAAGTTTAGTATTAATGAAATCAATGTTATTTCTGCTTATATAGTTAAATCCACTTCTTTTCTTTGACATGCTAGATTAGAACATCTAAATTATAGATATTTAAAATATATGTGTAAACATGGTTATATTTCATATCAGCATGATAATAATGATAAATATGAAGTATGTATTCAAGAAAAGATGAAAAAAAAAAGCCTTTTCCTAAAGTAGAAAGAAATTCTCAATTACTTGAGTTGATCCATTCTGATATATATGAAATAAATGGTATGTTAACAAAGGGTGGGAAAAGATATTTTATAACTTTTATTGATGATTATTCTCGTTTTACCTATGTTTACTTGTTAAAAACTATAGATGAAGCCTTTGGAAAATTCAAGGAATTCAAGAAAATGGTAGAAAATAAAAAAGAAAGCCAAGTTAAAATTCTTAGAAGTGATAGAGGTGATGATTACTTTTCTAAGGAGTTTTCTACATTTTATGAGGAAAATAGAATAATTCATCAAATGACAACACCCTATACACCACAACATAATGGACTCACTGAAAAGAAAAACAGGACCTTAGTGAATATGGTCAACGCCATGCTTTTGAATGTTAATTTACCAAATAATTTATGGGGTGAAGCTTTAGTTACTTTTCACATTCATAATAGAGTACCATCTAAAAAATTAAATGTTTCTCCCTATGAAGCATGGAATGGTAGAAAATCAAATTTGAATTATTTTAAAGTGTGGGGGTATGTAGCTTTTTATAAAGTTTCTGATCCTCAAAGTACAAAATTAAAACCTAGAGGTCTTAAGAGTGTTTTTGTTAGTTATGCACAAAATTCAAAGGCTTAGGCTTTTAGATTTAGAAACTAATATGATTGTTGAATCTGTACATGTTGAATTTATTGAAAATAAATTCATAAGTGATTCAAATGTGTAAGAACCAAATCTAAAAGTAATGACTTCTATCTCAACGTTAAGAGAAAAACATAAAAACCTAGAAGTAATAGGTTCAAGTAAACCTTGAAGAAGTCAAAGAGTTAGAAAGGAAAAACATTTAGATACAGATTTTATTTCTATTGATTCAAATTGTATTTTTAGTGGAAGGTGATAAAAATATAGTATTGAAGAGGACACCTATGATCCTAAATGTGGAAGATGATCTAAAGACATTCCGTGAAGCTATATCTTTTAGGAATGTTGTCTTTTAAAAAGAAGCAGTAAATGATGAAATAAATTCAATATTATCTAATAATACGTGGGTCCTAATAGATTTACCTCTAGGTTCTAAACTAATAGGATATAAGTGGGTGTTTAGAACAAAATACAATATCGATGGCTCTTTACAAACCTTCAAGGCAAGATTAGTTTCCATAGGTTTTACTAAAAAAAAGATGTTGATTATTTTGATAATTATTCTCCAATGAAAAAAATTAAATCAATTAGAGTTTTATTTGCATTAACATCAATTTATAAATTGTATGTTCATCAAATGGATGTAAAGACGACTTTCTTAAATAGAGATTTAAAAGAGGAAGTGTATATAGAGCAACTTGAGGGTTTTATACTTTCTGGAAATGAAGAAAAAAATCTATAAATTGGTAAAGTGTTTATATGATTTAAAGCAAGCTCCGAAACAATGGCATGAAAAGTTTAACAAAGCAATTTTGTTGAATGGTATTCATCACAAGGTGCTGATAAATGTATGTATTCCAAATTTACAAAAGATTTTGGTGTGATTATCTGTCTTTATGTAAATGACATATTAATATTTAGAACCAATGTGATTGGAATAGTTGAAATCAAAAGATATTTCACTTTTATCTTTAAAATAAAAGATCTTGGTGAAGTAGATACAATTTTAGGTATCAAAGTTAAGAAACATAGTAGTTGCTATGCATTTAATCAGTCATATTATATTGAGAAAATGATTGATAAGTTTAAATATCTCAATATAAAGGAGACTAATACCCTATTTGATTTTAGTATGAAGTTAAATGATTAATGTGATAAAACAGTAGTACAACTAGAATATGCTAATGTCATTGGAAGTCTTTTATATGCTATGCATTGTACAAGACTAGATATAGCTTTTACTATATGCAAATTATCAAGAAATACAAGCAAGCCGAATACAGATCATTGAAAGACTATTGCAAGAGTTTTTAGTTATCTAAAAAGAACGATCAATTTGAGTTTATTTTATTTTGATTTTTCAGCTGTGATGGAAGAATATTATGATGCAAATTGGATAACTAGTTTGAACAATAATAAATCCACATCAGGATGAATTTCTCACTTGAAGTGATAACTTTATATAAAGTAAAACCCTTAATTCAATTTTTTTTAAAATTAGTTCATGTAACTCTAGAACCTGCATGCAAACAAAGTGACTTGGCCCAAAAATGGACGAAACATGCTTTCAAGTGTAATTTTGATATCCTTGCTAATTTTAGGTTACAGGCCAAAAATCAAATAAAATGTGATGAGTTAATTTCTTCATTAATTTCAACTTCACATTCAAGACGTGATTTAAAATAAATATGTGAAATAGGTTTAGAAAATAATTAAGCAAGTAACAAGAAATGAACTCAGGAATTAGAAATATACAAAGTAAACCTCTCTTTTTTTTTTAAAAAAAAGGATGTTTTTGATAAGTATAACCAATACCTTTTTATATTTGTCTTTAAAACCAATGTATCTTTTTTAAACTTTGAAAATTTCACATGTGAGGTAGCTATTTGTATATATTTGGTAATGGAGAGTAAAATATTTTTCAATTTAAAATATATCAAAATAAGTTTTTTAGAATTTTTTTTATTTTTAATATTAGTAAATTATAATAATAAAAAAACATCAATAAAAAAATCAATTTAATATTTTTTTCAAATAAAAAATAATTTAAAAAACATTTTAAAAAACATATTTAAACACAAAATAAACATTCAATCATTCTATGCTTTCATTACTAAAGATACATTGAACCTTTGAATAGTATAGGAGCATAGGGAAAGATCACACACGACCTGTTTATATACAAACCAACTTTTAAGTAATTACTCACAGAAGGGCACACCCATCATGCCCACAGAGTTGTCAGATCATGTATGAAGACTGATGCCTAAACAGTGTCTCCACTATTGGTCGGCAACACAAGTGAACAAAATTTTTGATGTGCCTTCCCTTTCCATCAACTTTACTTTTCTGTGCTTTTTCGTGGTTGAAGATAACACTTTCCAGATCTTTTGCGGTGATTTGTAAGGCTTGATTGTCTGTTTATGGCCATGCCAGGCCACCCTGTCGAGTCCTTGGAAAAAAACACATCCAATTATTGAGGATCGGCCTAAATTTGTTGATGTTTTGTCCCAAATGTACGAGTTCCATGTATAAATTTAGTCTCTGTACTGTTTGATAAATTTACTTTACATGTTTTCCATGACTATCAGATTCTCAGAAAAGGAGAACTTTGTATTCGAAGGGTTTTTTTTTTTTTGCGTAAATCCAAGTTTAGCCCCTAACGTATTTCTTTATTATCAATTGAGTCCTAAACATATATATTTTCCTAAAATCACATTAGATGACGTTACCCCTCTATTTATATTATAATATGCACACGAACTTTAAGAGCTTCTGTGCCGAAATAAGCCTCAATAAGCTCCAAATGATAATTCCACCTTTTAAAAAATTATCTTATTTATATTTTCCCTTTCGATTTTTCTTTTGATTCAAGTCAAGTTGATGATGCCAGGAAGGAGGCTCAAATAAAGAGGAAGGATAGAAAAGCCAGGCTAAAAATGAATGGCTAAGCCCGTCCAGGAGTAGTCCAACTCGGAATTAGACATGGCGTGTCGGCCTCATCGAAGAATGTGGTCTTGTCACCATTCTTCAAGACAAGGGATAGCGATTTCTCAGAAAAAAGACTGAAGAGTTGGGAACAAAAGCAATAAAGCATGGATAATTTGCATCAACTAGTCAATTTGGGCACTCTCTTTCTAAAAGTAGAGTCTGATTATATCTTTAGGCATGTTCTACCTATAAGTTAAACAAATTTTAATTTAATTTTTAAAACTAGAGGTGTTAATTTGATGTAATAAGCTGAGTTTGGCTTTATTTGTTTTCTATTTATCAAACCAAATTAGTCTATGAGTCCTTCAATTGGATTGTTTTTTAGAGATTTTGATGCAACGGGTTAACTTTTTATTTTTGATTTTTAAAATTTAAAATCAAACTAAAGTGTTTTTTTTATAATTTTCTAATCGTGGTTTGATCTCCATTTAGATTTTTTTAATTAATTTTATGTCATTTTTTTGTGTTAATTTTGATTACTCGGTTATTTTTCTCACCTCGTTCAAAACTCCATTATTGAAAACCAAATTATTAAGCTCTATACTTTAGTATTATAATTTTTTTTTTTTTAAATATCTATACAAAATGAAGTCTTTCCCTTTTCGTTTTTGCCAAAGGTGTTAAAAAATTGTTTGAAAACCATAATTAATTGGCATATTTAAGAACAAATGGTTCATCTATGTTTTTTAACAAATTTGCTTACATTTTGTTTACGTAATTTTGCTCAAACATTTGAGATAAGATGATATTTTGTGTATAGTATGTACATGCTTATTTCCTTATTATGATTAAACTAAACAAATATCTAATATGAATCGGCACCAGATTCTATCTTCTCCTCACTGGAATTTAAACAACAAAAGGGAGAAGCACTAATAAGGCTTGAACCACCTTAGTCCAGCCACCAAGAAAGCAGTCTGTAGAAAATCCGATAGGATATGCTGTTTTTATTCCTAAGAAGAAGCTGCCGAAGGCTGATTATGATTATCATCGCTATCTCTTTTGGTCTTCCATTTGCAACAACTTGGCAAAAACTCCGACTAGTGGTGCTGTATTATACGTGCAGGCCTCAGTCTGCATGTAATTTCCTCTCTGGTCCATGAAATTATCTTGACAATCAGGTCCTCCAACCACTGCCCCGACTACAACATTAGGGTTGGGCTCTTCCCGACCATACCAGAGGTCGAACCCTTGGGTGCACCCAATGAACCCCATGCTCTCTCTGTATGGCACCATTGAGGCCCCTCTATGGTGCACTCTTGTGGGGTATTTACGGCCATAACCCACTAAATAACTCATGTTCATTGGGTTAGAACCTAGGATGTAATCAACTTGAGATTTAGCAAAATGGAGTATCTCTTGGTAATCCACAGACCCTCCATAGCACTTGAGCTTTTGAGTCGAGTTTCGAAGGATATCGGAGTATAAAGTGAGAAGGAAGGCTGCAGTTGATACATATTGCATGTTGTTCCATTGCCGGATGTGCAATAGACCACCCGGAGTACGATTCACGTTGCCACCGTTATTCTTGTCAAGGCATGAGCATATGTAGTACTCGGCTTTCGATCGGTATTGTTCCAACGTGTCCCTGTGCCCCTTGTGTTTTTCCTCCACGAGCAACTGCAATCTCAATATATATATATATATAGATAATAAATTAAAAGATATACTCAAACTAGTTTACATATAAGTCAAGAATCAATCCCTTCTGCACAGATTATTTAAAGTTGAAACCTCTTGATTGACTATCATTCTCTTTGTACAAAAATAACATTATTATAAAATATCACGATACTACTATGCAAATTCAATTCAACTTCTAATAAAAAAAAATATTAATCACAATTGAACTAACCTGTATAATACCATATTAGGACTTTATTTTGATTATCAAAACTCAAAAAAAAATTTAAAAACAAGCCAACAAAAATACTAAAATTAAAATAAAAAATAATATAATTACATCAAATTTATAAGATTTTATGTTTTAATAAGGGATTTTACTTAACAGTGTCTTAAAAACTTTGCTAATAGCTTTTTAATCACTTAACACAAAGGTTTCATAGGTGTGACATAAAAGGAAATTATGGAAAGAATCATACATATAATTGTTTTTTACCGTTATCCCTTATTTCTAATTAGAAAACCTCTATGAACAAGATAAGTAGTGAATTCTTTTTCTCTAGAATTCAATTATTTTTTATGTAATTTCTATTCATGTCTTATATAATTAAAAAAAAATCTCTTAAAAAAAAGATGTCATGAGGAAATAATAAGAATACTATTATTGACTACGAGTTATGGTGATATTAAAGAGATTTTTGTTCATTTATGCAATTTTATTTAATTAAAGAATGCTACTTGAATAATAATAATAATAATAATTACGGTAGAAAAACATTATAATTTTGTAATATGAAAGTGTAAATACTAGTTTAATGGGCCTAAAAAAAATGGTCCATTTAGACCAGGCCTCGACACCCTTAACAAACTAAAAATCATGCCTAAACATGTTGAAACTAGTCCATTTTGACGAAATGAATCCAAAAATTAACCAAATCACAGGTAGTCTATAGCCATTGGCACACGAAATAAGGTTGTGCTACATAATTTTCAAGAGGTCATGTGGTATCACCTTATTGCTTGTTGCAAAAGTAATTGCAACCTTTAAAACTTTCAAATGTACAAGTCTCATGATTGGTCCACGTCTTGGTGAAAGAATATTCGCTTAACCAACCACGTGATGAGATCATTTTTATTGAAGTCAAAATTTCCCCAATTTAATGGCCCACTTAACTATATGTCTTCATAAGTGAGGTTTGTGGAGAATCTGTCTTGAAGGTTGATAGTACATATAATCATGTGGTATGATTGGAAGTATGGATTTAGTTTTCTCATAGAACTAATCAACACAAGAACCACCTTCTTAATTTTCAAGTATCTAGTTTTAACATCTTATAGAACCTTGCTAGTATAATATACTAGTTTCTGGATCCCTTTTCTTCTCACATAAGCACAACATTAATTGCAAAATTTGCAACCTCTAAGTAAATGAAAAGCTCTCCATCTTCTCTTGGTTGAGATAGGATCATTGAAGAGGATAAGTAAGATTTAAGTTCTTTAAACGCTCATTGTGATGCGATCCAAACACCAAAAGATCCATTGGAGGTTCCGGTTGGTCTAAATACAAGGATTAGAGTTAAGAGGTTCAAAGAAGCTTTCAATGGACTTCTTCAAGATACATGGGCTAAGGTGGACTTCAAGAAGATATTAAATAATAAGAATCAAGCCGTGATTAATCTGATTCATGTTCAAGAGGGGCTTGTTGGTGGAACCAAGACCATTATATAAGGATTGGGAGAAGAAGACTAGATTCGGTCTCATAACTGGAGCTGCAGGTAGAATTTCGATTTGATTCTAGTTGGGCTGGAAACTAGACTTCCATAACTTTCTAACGGTATATGACACGCCTTCTAATTCTTTAAGACGAGAGAGAAGCATCCAGTTGAAGTTGGGTTTTGCTGTTGCCAGACAGAATACGAAAATAACCGAACTTATCTTATTAAATTAGATGGGCTATTAAACTTTCTTTATTTTGTGAGGAAACACTTGTTTGGGTTTCAGACTTGTTTATTTTATTTATTTTAATTAGTTTGGGCTAGTTGTAGCTTGGGTTGATTATTATTTAAATTGGGTTTATATGTGACCCATTAGGGAAACTAGGGTTTTTGGCTCAGGGTAAAAATACTATTGAGAATAATTTTCAAATTAGTTTCTTTTGGCTAATAATATTCTGATTTTTGCTGACTTTTGGTTGTCAATCTTGGTTCTTGATTGAATTTTCAACTCTTCAAAGAATTGATCAATCTTTGTTGTGAATTTGTACTCCTTTTGCTCGTCTCCAAGTGGAGGCGTTGTGATTGGGTTGGTTTATAGTCTTGTTGCCTTAGAGCAGGTCTTCTATTGTGATAAGATCATCCTAATGTCAGCAAACTTGGGTTAGATAGATCTTGGGTTCGTGAATTCCATTCAATTTCGCTAGGGTTCGCATTACATTGACATTTCAGAGCCTATTTAAAATTAGAGATATTCTTTAGAGTTTTGAAGAAAGAAAAGTAACGTTCTCCTAAACGAGAAATAATTAAACATGTTGAAACTATAATTTTTCCTATCAGCCTTCAGACAACCCTCACACATTAACGAAGGGTAATGTCTGGGATGACTTTGATTTTTTCAAGATTGGGCTCTATTTGTCTATTACTAACCAGGAAACCTAAAACGAAGAGCAATAGATGGCTCACTCAATGACAAGGGGTAAGGAATAATAGTTCTCCAAATGATGAGCAAAGGATGTGATGGTGGAAGTTATGATGTCGTTATTTACCTATTTTCCTAACCAATAAAAATAACAGAGATTGTGCATGTAACAAATAATAATTGTTTGATCATATGGGTGGTTAGGTTAATATTCTTTCACCGAGACGTGGAGTAATCAGAAAACTTGTTCATTTGAAAATTTGACATACTGTAATTACTTTTAAAACAAGCAATAAGATGGCGTAGCACTAACCTTTTGGAAAATATATAGCACAACCTTGTTTTGTGCTCTAGTGGTTATATATTGCCTATGGTATGGTTAGTTTCTAGGCTTGTTTGGTCAAAATGGACTAGTTTTAGCCTATTTGGTCAAAATTGTATGTTTTCCAACCTATTCAGACCATTTAAACATGGTTTTCAACCTGTTTAGGTTGTTCGGGCTAAGCTTTATTTTTTGTTTGTTTGGGCCTAGCGTGAATGACTTAGTTCCTAGTCATTCAGGCCTGGTTAGGCTTTCTAGTCGTTCAAGCTTGATATAAATGGACTGGTTTTCTTTTTTATTGTAGGCTCATCATAACTTAAGAAGAAAGCTTATTGGGACAAATCAAATGACTTAGTTCCTTGTGTGTGTGTGTGTGTGTGATGGGGTCATGAAAAACCTCAGACGTTATTGGGTTTTCCATGGTTGCTATCTAGGGCTAAAAAAAATGATTGGATCAATAGTCATAAGCTTTCCTACAAAACAAGTTTCCTATTGATACAGGGGACTCTCCGACACTTAATTTAGACAATATTAGAGTAATGGAATATGTGTGTGAAACAAAGAGAGTAATGTATGATGTAAGATTGAGTTAGCCTTATCTGAGTCCGTCTTTTTACTTTGTGACCTATGATATATATATATATATATATATATATATCAGGGGTTATATAAGTTTATCTAGTGGAAAGAGAAAAATTATAGGGATATCTAACTTCCTAAAAAATTAAGTTATATATGTCACGTTTTCCATTAAGAGATAGGTTGGTGTTTGAAAGTAAGTCATTAGTGAAAAAGGTGACCTGACTATAAGAGTTGGTGCGAATTCAGGCTTTAAGAAAACTATTGGTGGAAAGATTGGTTTGAAACAATTTGAGAGGTTGTTACTGGTGAGATAGGGTGGCCATTATAGACGAGAAGATTGAGGCATATGAATCAGGCCGAACACGCTAATGAATTCAATATGGACGAGAACACATTGTGGTTTGTTCACGAGTGAGGTATTTTTTTTGCGATAGATGTGGCCATTACAGGTTATGACTAGGGTTCAATTAGACTTGACTAAAGATGGTGAGGGTTCAGTTGAGCCAAGGTTAAAGGGGGTTTGGTTAGAGATTAAGGGGTTAGGTCGGGATTGAGAGGGTTAGGTTAGGCCAATGAGAAGAGGGTTAGGTTAGGCTGACCTTATTTTCTCTTTTCTTCTCCCTTTCCTCCCTACCTAGCCTTAGTTGGGCAAGTAGGGTTCAATTGTGCTAGCTTTCAGCCCACTTATTTTTCTTTCCTTTTACTTCTCTCCTTTCTCTTCTTCTCTTTTTTTTCTCCATTCTCTTTTCTCGATCAATCTACCAACCTCTAGGGTCAATAGGGCCTTCTAACCTAAGCTTGGCTGGTTGGCAAACCTATTTCTTTTTTTTTTTTGTACCATCAATACACACACACAAACTACCTTATTCCTTTAAATAAACATATTTATTACCTTCTCAAAAAAATGAAAAGGAAAGAAATCCTTTATAAAAATATCCTCTTCATTAATATAAATTAACTACAATAAATGGCATAACAATACGGTGGCCTACTCTATTAAATTATCTCGTACATCTATGTCACATCTAACAAGATAGCCCTTATATATGGAAAGAATCATGCCCACTCCCACAAACTTTAAAGCAAGCCCTACCTTAAAGTCTAGTTCAGACATCGCATGTGTGTGATGTTGCGACAATTATCTCTCAGACTAGGATCTTTATGGTGATGAGTGGAAACGACAAGGAATGCTTGTCCTGTATCAGTAAAAAAAAGACAGAGTCACCATCTAGTATTTTGGTCACTAAGAACCCTAATTAGTCTTAGAGCCTGGATAAAGAGACTAGTTGTATAAAGAAAGGATGTATCACCTCTAAGCTGCATTGTTTATTTGTTTGATACAAACTAAGGTACTGTTATATTTTATAACCATTGGTCTGTCTCACGGTTAAAGTCAATCCACCCCAATAGAGTAGACTATAGCTTTAGGGATCAAGCCTAGCCATTCTAGAGTCACATAATAAAAATAAAAGAAATTGCCTTGTTATTCAATATCAAGAATATATCTTACATATAAGTTTATAATCTCGTATATTAAAAGAACAATATAAATTTTTGGTTTTTTTGAAATATAGACCAAGTTCTCATGATTTTAATAAACTAGTTATTAAATCCGAAAATGCATGCAAAGATATCAACAAAACTATTTTTCTTGAATATTAGTATTTAAAGATGCTATATAATGCCATGTATTTGTTCTATTATTATTTATGAAAATATGATTTTTTTTTCATTTTTGAGATACTTAGCCATATGCAAAATCAAAATATTTAAATGTATTTTTGGAAGAAAGATTTTTTTTATTTTCTATCATGTTTAAATAATAAAATAATTAGTTTATCTAATACCAAAAAAAAAATCTTGTGTGTAGGTCATAATTCCAAACATTAAATATAAGAGGGTAGAAAAATATGAGCGACTAAAAAACAATTGCAAAATGGTTCTTAGAAACAACAACAACATTAATGCTTTGTTTGGAAAACAAACCTTAAAACCCTAAAAATGCATTTTTTTTCTTTGACAAAATTAGACCTTGTCAAACACAACTTTTGACCTTAAAGGCTCAGCCCAGTCACATGGACTGGGCTTCCTAGCCAAGCCCAAAACTAATGCAGACTTCAAACAAAGAAAAACACCAAGGCTAAGGAAACACAGTGATTATCCAAGAAAAAAAGAAATAGACTATCATGCTAAAAAGTTGGCTTTGAAAGCCTAACCCATGAAGAAAAACAAGGGTCTCATTCTTTTTCTTTTTTTTGAAAGATCTATACAACACATTTAAAAAATCTTGCAAATTGCCTATGCCCGGAAACATGAGGTTTCAATCAATACAAAATTTACAAGCATCTTCTTATTAAAAAAAAAAAAACAGGTTTTCCAATCGTTAGCCTATTGTTAACAAGTCATTATATTACTTTCTAATCAAACACATAAGCCCTATAATCAATCATGCTAGAATAGCTCATGACAAGAAGTTAGAAGTTCATGCTTTGAAGGTTTAAGAAAAGGACCTTTAATGAAGAAGAAATAATAAATCAAGGTTGTTGAAGCTTATAACTCTTACTACTGGTTACGGTTGAATCAAAGGCTCCTCACGGTAACAACATAGTTTTTCTTCATTCCAGTCATAGCAGTCTTTTTTTTTGTTCCAACCAACTAAAGCAAAGAAATGAAGACTAAAAACATAGGGACTCTTAAAGGAAGACTAAAGAAAAGCTAAGGATGTTGGAAAGTAGGGTGTGCTCCAGCTATCGATTGGGAGGATAATCTCTATCACTTTTATCTTGGAATGAAAAACAAAACTTCTAATGCTTCAGTGGTTCACGGTTTGGCTGGTCTAAGAGAAGTTGCTAGTGAAGAGAAACCTCTGTATTACTGTTGAGATGGAGCTGTTGGCGTAACTGATGGAACAAATATAAAGAAATGCAAATTTAGATAGGTAAAGACTGAATGAGAATTTTTGAAAGGTTTAATTAATTTTATTAAGGATTTAATTGCAAGAAAAATTGATATTTGAAGTCAATTTAGGCTTTAATTAGAAGAAATTAAAGTTTGGAGGTTGATTTATAATTTTAAAGAGTTAATTTGATCAAATCAGGAACTTAATTACATAAATATTAAAGTTTAATGGGTAATGAGGGACTTGATAGAAGAAATCCAAAACCAATGATTAAACTAAAAAAAGGCAAATTTATCAAATCAGTTGTCAAATTGAAGAAAATTAAAAGTTTCATGGTCAATTAAAGGTCCAAGTGTACAAATTGGAAACCAAGGACCACGATAAAAATGATGCTAAACTTTGAGGATGATGATTGAGTTTGGTAGAGGTGAAATTGCATGAAATTAAGAGTTTGTGAGGCAATTACGAGTGCAATTAAAAGCAATTAGAAGAATAAGGACTAAAATAAAATCTGTTAGATCCCAAATTAAAAACCCTAATTTATAGGGTTTCATTTAGATGACACGTCGTTCAACCATTGTTTAGCTTCTTCTTCGACAATTTTGGCTGATCGAGTAGGCACTTTTAAGTGAATGAATGTGGCATTTTCAATCACCACTTGGGCTGTAACCATAGCCATTCAACTGAGAAACACCCCTTCTACAAAAATTAGCTACTCCCATCAAATGTTTACATCTCATTTTCTTTAACGAACTTAATAACATCTTATCCTCGATCAGCCATCACTGTATTTTCAGATTCTAGGTTGATTAGGTTGACACTATTAAATGAATGAATGTGGAGCTACATACCTCCAAATTGAGTAAGATTGGATCCAAATGAAAGGTGTGCACACCTTCTACCAGGATTAGGTGGTATTCAACGATGATGACATTGGAGTTGCTTTGATAAATCCTCGGAAGTGGTCAACTCAATGATCAATATTGTGATACCCATTTTATAAAACTATAAATCTTTTTCGTGTGTTCACACTTAAGCTTATCAATGAGTTGTTATTAAAGGTTGGTCACGTTTCTCTTAAGATCAAAAGGCTAGAAAGAAGCTCCTTGGTCTCCAAGTTTGGAAAACCACCAAAACCTCTAAAAACCAAGTTTGTTGCAAAACCACCATTTAAAAACCAACATAGGTAGAGCTCATAGTTGTGAAATGTACTCCAGAATCCTCTTATTTTGATCAAAGGGCTAAGCTTTGATCAATCTATGTTTAAACTCATCCAAAACCCTATAAAATCCTAGCAAATCCTATAAATATCCCCTAGAAAATCAGAGTAAAAAAAGAGAAAATGGGGGGAATTGATAAAGGAACTCTAAAGTGTGAAGGTTTAAGAGCCTAGCACAAGGATTTTCTTAACTTTGAAAGAAAGTAACAAACTTAAAAAAGAAGGAATCAAAAGGCAATAGCCATTGTTTGAGCTTGGAAGGTATAAAACATTCACTTATCCTGGTAGATGATGTCCATGAGGCATATCTCTAGGTTGTTCTTTCATGTTCTATGGTGTTTTTCAATATTTATTGCATTATATTGCTTTTAGCTTTGAAATTAATTAATGCACAGAATCTCGTTCTTTTCTTTGTTTGATCCTGTTTGGAGTTGTCTATTCATTTTGCTAGATGTTTAGATTAAATGAAATAAAGTGATTTGAAAATTTTGCAGTAGGGTTATTGATTTTTTATGGTTTGTTAGTGTGTGTTCTTGGTTCCTAGGCATGGTTTGGGTTCCAAGTGTTTAAATAATCAATTTTGAATCGAAACTTAATGTCTTTGTAAGCTGTTTCTAGCTAGCAGTTTTGAAGTTTGGAACCTCTTGCATGATTTTGATGTTTTGATGATATTTGTTAGTTTTTTTATTCAAACATGTTTGGTTATGGTTGTGTAACTTGTTAGAACAAAGAAAACATGTTTTAGAAGTCAAAATGCCAGTTTTGGAGGCTTGATAGTGTGCTAAGTTGCTTGATAGTGTGCTGAGTTTCTAGGCTATTTCTAGGTTATTGGGCAGTGTTTTTCATATTCTTGGGAAGAACATTGCCTTATCTTTATAATTTGGACTAGTTTTGGTCCAATTATTTGCATAGAATCCTTAATGCAACTTTATTAGTCAATAATCTAGGGTTTTATTTGCATCAATAACATGTTTTCAATAGGTTTTAAACCTAGGGTTTCGGTTTTGAACCAAAATCCATTTTGACAAAATCATGGTTTTTAAGTGATAATCGAAATGCATGAATGTTAGATTATTGGTCTTTACATGATTTTCAACATGTCTATCTCCTTAGTTAGTCCATATCTGGTCTCATTTGAAATCTACATTGTTGGGTTCATGTTGAATGTTCTTCGTTGTTCTTCCTTTTTTTTTGGTTTTGATCTGTTTTGATAAAAACAAATTTGAGTTTTTATGTTTTTTTTCAAGTTTGATTTTGTTTTGGATTATGGTTTTAGTTTTGGTTTGTTTTTCGGGTCAAACCAGTGGAGTTTGGTTCGGTTTATGGTCGAACCAAAAGTTTTGGGTCAACCTGAGATGTTCAAAATTAGGTCAAAAGTTAAGACCTTGTTTCGATAGCAATGTTTTTGCTAAAGGTTTTCTTTAGCTTAAGGGTGTGTTTGGAAAATGATTAGTACTTAAAAGTGCATTTTTATCAAGGTTTTATATCATCATATTGCACTTAAAGTATCATTAAATTCCCTAACTTGAGCATGTTTTATAATAAAAATTCCGATAACATAAGATATATTTAATTTATGGTAAATGTTCATTTTGAATGCAGGCATATCTCATAATTTAAAGGATTGATTGATGTGTTTAATTATTGAAAGTGAAAAGACAAAGAGAGGGCTAAGCTTAAAGAAGAGATGCTGGTTCAATTCAAATTGGAACACCATTCGATTATTGGATCATAACTGGAGTTGTAGCACTTGGATTTAGGTATGGTTTATATTTATTGAAAGGTAAGACATAGGCCTCAAACTTTCATGAAGAGTCCAAGATTTAAAAGGCCATTTTCAAGTTCAAATTGTAGCAACAAAAGAGAAGTCGGAATCTGTCCTACAGCTAAGACATTGTTTAGTGTTCAGCCCATATCTCGAGTTATAGAAGTCCGAATGAGCTCATTCTTGTTTTGTTAGAAAGATGAGACAAATTCCCAAAACTTTCATGAAGACTATCTGTTCAAATTATGATGTTAGAATTGACGTTTTGTTTAGACAAGAAGATAATGGTTGTTACCAAGTCAAGAGGTGGCCACCCACTCAATAATTATTCATGAAATCAGTAGTTCTGAATTTTAGCCTATAAAAGGAGGCATTTGTCATATATTTAGGCATCTTGGTTTTCAAATCAAGATCTTGCTCTTGCTCTCTTTCTTTGATTTTGTAGTGTTCAAGTTTTATTTCATGTTATATTTTTATTAATCTCTTATTTATGCTTTTCATTTCCTTTACTTTACTTAGTAAATGTATATCATTATTATGTTTTTATTTTGTTTATTTATGTTTCTCTTCTTCATTATGTTTAGCTAAGTTTATTTTGTCAATGTGAAAAGCGTACACTAATGGTGTAAGAATAAGTATAGTATAAACTCAACATGGACTTTAATATTTGATACTAACATGTTTTGTATTTGTTATCTTACTTACTCTTAATACCTTGCTTGTTAAATGGTTAATCTAGATTTGTGTTGTATAATCCCTGGTACAACAAATACTTGATACTTTCATAGCCTACTGTATGGTATAACCGACACCTGTGCTATGAAAGGAACTTGATTTATTGTTAACATAAGTTATCTCCATGAATACTTGACAACATTTACAAGTATTGACATTATTCAAATAAGATAATTAATATGATCATGTTAATAATTTATAATCCGATTGGAACCTCCTTTGTGTGTGGTTCCTTGTTAAGTAATAAAATGGGTTTATATTATACTTATTTGAAATACCATTAGTGGACTCTTTAACCTTGACAATTGTTTTATCTTTAGTTAAATCCTTACATCATTATCACATCTCAAAGTTCTCTTCAACTCCTTTTCATTTATTATTTGTAATTTTATATAGTTGACCTCAATGTGGTTCGACCCCAGTCTTGTCGGGTTATTTATTACTTCGACACTCCTGCACTTGGGATAAGACATCAATCTTTTGATCGTGTCATGTTTTTTGCGTCGTTACCGGGGAGGTAAGTTACTATAAATTATATATTATATTTTTCTTTTCACTTTTATTGTCTTTCTAATTTTTGTTTCTTCTTTTTCTTTTTCTTTCCTTCTGCACTTGCATGAGAGTTTGGACACGCACATTAAGTGGTAGAATTTCTAGGAAATCCTCATCATTTTCAGAAAACATGACCGCACCAGTCACTTTATAATGAGAATAATTAGAATAATCGTGTTAGAACACTTAGAGACCACATGAATCCTACAAGAACAAGCGCACTATTCAGAAGATGCGAGCTCAAAGACGCACTCAAAAGTAGGAAGAGTTAGAAAATGCACTACCTTAGGGATGAGGGCTTGAAGGCGCACTCGAATGGAGGTAGGGATAGAAAACACACTACCTTAGCGATAAGGGTTTGAAGACGCACTCAAAAGGGGGTAGGGTTAGAAAACACATTACCTTAGCGATGAGGCTCGAAGACACACTCGAAAGGAGGTGGGGTTAGAAAACACATTACCTTAGGGATCAGGGCTTGAAGGCACTCTCGAAATGAGGTAGGGTTAGAAAAGACACTACTTTAGAAATGGAAAATGAAAAGGTGGAAAAATACAAAGATTTTTTGGGTAGTCAAAAATTTCTCAAAAGTGAGAAATTTTCACAAGCATCTTTAGTTTTTAGCCATTTCGAGGTGGTCTTCCTTTTGATGGATTCCATCGGTGATTTCTCTTATGAATTTTTGCAAAACACATTGTTTAATGTTTCAAAGTTTAGATGATATGCATGCATCTTTACTTGATTTGAAATATAGGTCCCCCATTTCTTCTCAATCTTCTTGTTACTTGATTGGTGAGGACTTGTTATTTCTAATTTGGGACATCTTTATTTGTTTGGCTTCTAGCCCACTCAAGTTGACCCGTGTAAATCCTTTCCCAGGATTGTTACACAACTCAGCCTCTATGGTGCTCATCATGACCTATTTACTTTGCTGGAAATTCTCTGTCTCGTTGAATAACTTAAGAGGATAATTCATTATTCCCCTGTCTCATTACTAA
Source organism: Populus trichocarpa (assembly GCF_000002775.5). NCBI lineage: Eukaryota > Viridiplantae > Streptophyta > Magnoliopsida > Malpighiales > Salicaceae > Populus > Populus trichocarpa. The sequence goes on along the minus strand of NC_037286.2, from coordinate 21,367,567 downwards.
ACAAATTCGGTGTCACTTTTTGAAAGGATCAAACTACCTTTTATAAACCAAAATGTCCTCTTGTCTCATTTGGAGGAAATGTTCCTTTTTTCTTTGGTTATGTAGAAGGGATTGGTTTTCCTTTTAAACACAATGTTGCCCTATTATACTAGTTATTACCCCTATGTGTGCTCTATTAGCGATTCAGACAAATAATGGCTTTGAGTGACCATTCTCTCATATCTCTCCTTTTCAATTTGGTGAAGGGATATTTGTCTAAAATGAACCTTGAAATCTTGATCTTGCATTTTGAAAACAAAAATTATTTTGATGTGAGTTTAAAACAATTTGCTTTTGAAATCTTGTAACTCCATGGTTGTATTTTTTTCTTGGAAAATAGATGATTTGCTCTTGTGTTGGCGATATTGCCATTGGTGAAGGTACATCATGAGGTGACATTATGCTCTTATGGGTTTCAAAGCGAAGAGCTCGAGAAAAAGCTCGAGATTTTGTTTGAGAAAAAATTTGTCTCTTTTTGAACACTCATTTTATTAGCATGAATAATAATAAGTAGCTTGTTCTCGACATCATGACTCTTATGAAAAAATACTCTTTGCATTTTGAGAGCATTGTTTATTGTTCCAGGTTACTAGCTTGCTTGATTAGAAAAGGCGGCTTCTACAGGTACATAATGTAGGCTATGATTTTTTTGCTATGAAAGAAAAGGATTGTTTTGGTTGGGGCATACTCACTTTATTTCAACTATTATTTTTTTCTTATGATTTGGGCATGCCCCTTAGTGTATGAGTTTCTTTGGATCTTTTGCCTTTTTGGCTTTCTCATGACTTTTCACCTCTCTTATTTTTTTATCATTGAAATTTCCACTTGCCGCCAGTATGGGGTGTGATCCTAGTCGGGATTTCCATGAAAGAAAATTTATTATGGCTCAAAAAGGACCACAAGGGATATATTTATTTTAGAATGTGAAAGGAATAATAAAGATGGTCTTTCTTCATTTCAAGCGCAAGCAGTTAAGATCAATAAACTTTGACCTCGTCCAATATGATGGTTTGGACTTTTGCAAAGAAATGCATTTCATGAGTCTATAAGCAACGAGTTCACAACATACCATTATTCATATATTTAAAATACCTGGTTCAAGAGTCATGGAGTGAGGGTGATGGTTTATTTTTATATTTGTGTTTAGAGTTTAGTCATCTCAATGAAGAAGTTGTTTGATTCATATGTCATTCTACAAGTAGAATGTTAAAAATGTCATTTTAAATAAACATCAAATTATTTTTTGAAATTAAAATGCAAGTTCAATTTTTCAAATTTCCATTAAAGGAAAGATTTTGGTAAAAGAAATGAATTGCGTCTATGAGATCACGCGAGGCTTTGAAAGTGTATTTATGAGTTCTTGGAGGGAACCCCTTTCAAGATATTTTATTGTAAATCAAAGGAAGAGACGTAATTGGAAGACAAACTCATTATCTCATTGAAATTTTTAGAAAAAAGGCTTAACACAAAGGCTTTATGTTAATATCTTGAACTATGATTACTAGCAAGGTAACACATAAAAGGGCTAAACACTTAGCAATCATTGATTGAGATTTCCAGAATTTTCCAATCGTCTCTCTCTTATGAACTCCTCGACAGGGGCACCTTTCCAATAGTCAATTAAGGTAATACCTAGTTCAGTCTTGGCCTAATGACATTGTAGCTTTTGTCTTAAGGACGATTGATCTCTAGGTGTCTTTGTTTTGGTAGTTCTTTCTCTCGCCTTTATAACCACCTTCGATATTTTGAACCTCAGTTTCTTTCTTTTTTCAGGTAAAACTTTTCTCCTCACTAGAGTCAACAATCCTTCCTAATCGAATGGCTTGTTCAATTCTCTCAGCTGTCATAACCAAGTCAAAAAAATATCGTGCAAAGCTTCCAACCAGGTGGATTAGTACTTAAAAGTGCATTTTTATCAAGGTTTTATATCATCATTTTGCACTTGAAGTATCAATAACTCCTTAACTAAAGCATGTTTTATAATAACAAGTCTGATAATATAAGATACCTTTAATTTATGGTAAATGTTCATCTTAAATGCAAGCCTATCACATAAATCAAAGGATTGATTGATGAGTTTAATTACTGAAATTGAGAAGACAAAGAGAGGGCTAAGCTTAGAAAAGAGATGTTGGTTCAGTCCAAATTGGAACACCATTCGGTTATTGGATCATAACTGGAGCTGTAAAACTTGGATTTAGGTCTTATTTATATTTATAGAAAGCTAAGATATAGGCCTAAAACTTTCATGAAGAGTCCAAGATTCAAAAGGACCGTTTTCAAGTTCAAATTGTAGCAACAACAGAGAAGTCGGAATCTGTCTAGCAGCCCAGAAACTATTCAGTGTTCAACCCATATCTCGAGTTCTAAAGTCCAAATGCACCGATTCTTATTTTGTTGGAAAGCTGAGACAATTTTCCAAAACTTTCATGAAGACTATCTGCTCAAATTCTGATGTTAGCAATGATGTTTTTTGCAGACAATAAGATAAGGATTGTTACCAAGTCAAGAGGTGGCCACCCACTCAACAATTAGTCATCAAATCAATAGTTTTGAATTTTGGCCTATAAAAGGAGGCATTTTCCATGCATTTAGGCATCTTGGTTTTCGAATCAAGATCATATTCTTGCTTTCTTTCTCTATATTTTTGTAATGTTTAAGTTTTTTTTTCATGTTATATTTTCTTTAATCTCTTGTTTATACTTTCATTTCCTTTACTATACTTATGTTTTTATGTTGTTTATTTATGTTTCTCTTCTTCATTATGTTTAGTTAAGTTTATTATGTCAAGGTGAAAAGGTTACACTGATGGTGTAAGAATAAGTATAGTGTAAACTCAACATGGACTTTAATGTTTGATACTAACATGTTTTGTATTTGTTATCTTATTCACTCTTAATACTTTGCTTGTTAAATGGTTAATCTAGATTTATGTTGTATAACCCTTGGTACAACAAATACTTGATCCTTTCATAACCAACTATATGGTATAACCAACACCTGTGTTATGAAATGAACTTGATTTGTTGTTAACATAAATTAACATCATGAATGCCTGACAACATTTGCAAGTATTAGAATTATTCAAATAAGATAACTAATGTAATCATGTTAACAATTTATAATCCGATTGGAACCTCTGTGTGTGGTTTCCAGTTGAGTAATAAAAAGAGTTTATATTATTCTTATTTGAAATACCATTAGTGGATCCTCTAACCTTGACAATTGTTTTATCCTTATTTAATCCTTACATCAATATCTCATAAAATTCACATAAATTCTTTGTTTTATTAAATATATATATATATATATATTATTTGTAATTTATATAGTTCACCTCTCTGTAGTTCGACCCCGGTCTTGCCGGGTTATTTATTACTTTGACACTCCTGCACTTGGGATAAGACATCAATCTTTTGATCATGTCATAGGTATTCAAAATATGTGGCCTTGAAAGTGTTGGCAAACAAATTAATCATCCCTTTTTCCAACAAAGAAGGATTAACCTGTACGGCTGCCTCACGCCACTTTTAGGTGTATTCTCTTATGAACTCCTTGTTGTCCTTTTTCATAGCTTACAAGATTAACCTATCAGGGCTCATATCCATATTGAACATATATTGCCTAATGAAGACATGAACTAAGTCCTTCTATTTTTTTTTTCATAGTATTGATCAACCGCATATACCAAGTAAAGGCAGAGTCACTTTAACTGTCTTAAAAGAAGTGAATCAGCAGTTTCTCATTCTAGCTCACCTTAGCCATTTTGTTGCAGTATGCCTTGAGATGAGTTATAGGGCATTGAGTTCCTGTATATTTGATGAATTCGGGCATCTAAAATTTTTAGAGATAATCACGTTGGACACCAAACACATCTCAGCAGCCTTTGTATGGTCATCATGTAGGCTAGTTCCCTCAAATGCCTTTATCCTTTGCTCTAGGGCAGCCAATTTGTCCAAGCCATCGATCTTCTCTTACCATCTTATCCTTTTGAAATTCCTTCATTATAAAGTCAATGGTAGATGGCATTCTTATGGGATATTATGGTTGAGCAATTTGGGAATACGTAACCGACTGAGATTCAAATGACCCTTTATTTTCCCCTAGATTTTGTGGATTTACGAGCAAAGGTTCAGGTTGAGCTATAAATTTTGCTTCTCCAGATTTAGATCTCAATACCTGCTCAAGTAGACTAGTAAGCTTTGTGACTTCTTTTCTAATACTTTCCAACTCCTTTCGGTGTTGATCTTCTAACTGAGCTATTTCTTCGTTATCTATTTGTCTTTTTTCCAGTCGAGTGTTATAGGTGCGCTTCAATGGGAAACCTATATTTCAACCCGCTAAATGAAAATTAAATTAATAATGCACAAGTGATGATGCTATTAACAAGGAAAATACAGATTTAATATGGACTCGCCCTTCACGAGGTGGCAATGGTCGTTATTCATAGATTTTAGGAACCTGATGTCCTTTCCATGCTAACGAGGGGATCCTTGTCCAATCTTGTTTAAGTTTGAGCTTTTAATAAACCTTTCAGCTTTCAATTCAAGTCGGTCCCCTTTTGTCAATTATAACAACTCAGACTCTTATATCCTATATGATGGTCATTTTCCACCCAATGGTCTTGGAATTCAAGATTTACCTATCAGAGCCCATATCTATACTGTTGGGATAGTCATAGTGAGATTATATAGGGTACAACCTAGCAGGCCGGTTCTAGTTGTTAAATGCATCACAGGGGTGGGTTGCTATCTAGTCTCAAAGGGTCTCTCGCATGCTTAGTGAACGTCCTCAAAAGGTTGATATGAGGCTTACAAGTAGTGTGAAAAGAGGCCTTGAGTAATATCAAATTGGCATATCAACCACTATCAAGTAAACAATTAAACGAAAGAAAAAGCTCTCAATCAGAGAGAGAAGCTCCCGGTTGTAGTGAGAGAAGCTCCCGCCTGCGTGCTTTTGTCCCTCTGTGTGTGTTCGTTCTCCTCCCACTGTGCAACGATTTCTTCTCTTGTTCTTCGCTCACTAGAAGTTCTTTCTTTAGTCCACTATGGCTAAATCAAAGAACAAATCTTCGATTCTAAGGTCTGTCCAGCGCGATTTCAGACTCCACGCCTCTCGCCAAACGTTTGCTTCGCGCATGCCTAGGGCACAGTCTCACAGTCGATCCCCAGTCCTGCAAGACCTCATGTCCCCTTCTGATCAAGCCTTTACCCCACCTGGAACCAGGGTGGTTTTCACTGATCTAGCTGGTTCCCCTCGCGAGGCTAGGGTTTCCTCGAAGCGCAGGAACAGAGCCATGCAGAAGAACAGTCCTTCTGCGCAATCATCTTCTTCTCCTGCTTCTTGTGAATGAAATGATTGCTCCTTTGGTAGTACCAGACCCAGCATCTTGTCCAGGGAACATTCGGGCAGGTCTAACCCCGGTGGCTCCTACCCTGGTTCTGGCGAGAGACAAGACTCCCTCTGGAAGTCGTCGATATGCCACCATAGACACTCCAACAAGTACTCCCAACACAAAGTCTCCCGCACTTATACATTTCCCTAAATATGCATCCTCAGAAACCTGTCATCTAAAGGAAACTGATATTGAAGAACTCGTTGATATGTAGCATTTCTGTTTAATTGGTCACGTTGCTGGGAAATTCTCAAGCTTTGCATCTTTGTCGAATTTCATCAGCAAAAACTGGAAACACAAAGCCAATTTTACCATGCATGATTCAGGCTGGTTAATTTTTGTTTTTCCCTCTAAAATGGAAATGCTTGATATTCTGGGTGGAGGTTCATATTATGTCTTTGGTCGGCCCCTCATTCTGAAAGTCATGTCCGACTTCTTTGATTTTAAAGCCACTGATATGGCAAAAATACCGACCTGGGTAAGATTCCCAAACTTACCTCTTAGATGTTGAACTCTCATTTGTCTTTCCAAACTGGCTAGTATGATTGGGAAGCCTATATATTGTGATGATCATACTACTAATATGACCCGACTATCATATGCTAAAGTCCTTATCGAGGTCAACCTGCTTTTAGACTTGCCAACTTCTGTAAATGTTGTTCTGCTCAATGGCATATTTTTATCTCAGCAGGTTATGTTCGAAGCTCTCCCTCGTTTCTACAAGTACTGCAAGGTTTTGGGGCATACTATCTCTACATGCAATGAAGGAACCAGTTCAAAGTGTAAGAAAAGGCCTCATGCAGCTCCTTCTTGCTCTAGCAGCCCTAGTCAATCTGCAGAGACTGTTGTTGAAGAGAAGTAGCAACCACATAATGAAGGCCTTCTTGCAGATCCCCCAATTGATCCTATGTCTATTAAAGCTGCCACAGCTGGTGAATCGAGGCCTATATCACCTGGTCATAAAAGGACCAAATTAGCTGAAGTGGAGCACTCTGATCCTAAGCAAACTACTCCCTCAAAAGTTGTACACATTTCTAAAAAATGTGATGCTGCAGATGTGGTGCCTTCCAAGAGGCAATATATAACTTGTAGCAAAGTTATCGCCACCACTAGTAGGAGCTAGTAGGAGAAACAAAAAAGAGTATACAAGGCCCATGTTGTACCTGATCCAAGGCTCCTAAGAAGTTCTGATGACTGTGCTCCATCCTCTACTTATTTTTATTTGGTTTCATTGTACTGTGGATCTTTAGTTAATAGGGAGGTTGTTCCCTTGCTATTATATTGTTATATACTGCTTGTTTATCAGTAGGACTTGATCGCTCAAGTCCTAGCTGACTAGTTTCTCTCTTGCTGCTTTTTTAGCTTGTTAGTTGTTGTGTTGTTGTGTTGTTGTGTTGTGTTAGCTGGCTTTCCTTTCTTTGCGCAGGCTCCCTGTTTGCTTACCTTGTTGCTTGATTTTCCTTAGTGTAGAGTTTCTGCTTGTTATTGTTATTGTAGCTGGTTGTGTTGTTTTGTGCAGTCATGCTGCTGGGTTTGCTGTTTGTTTCTGGTGCAGTTCTGCTAGTTGGTTCTATTTTTGGTGGCTGCGTTTTGGTTTCATAACTCTTGTCTGTTTTTTTGCTATTATGGTTAGGTTGTTAGTCTCTGCTTCCTTGTCTGCCCTGTACTGGTGCATTGCCTCCTTGCTTCCTTCTGGGTGCTCGTGGTTGTTGCTTGGGTGCTTTTGCTGCCCTGCTGAGTTTGCTGCTGCAGTCATCATGTTGTTGAGCTTATTGCTTGTTTCTGGTGCAGTTCTGCTAGTTGGTTCTATTTTTGGTGGCTGGGTTTTGGCTTCAGAACTCTTGCTTGTTCGTTTGCTATTTTGGTTAGGCTGTTTGCCCCCACTGGATGGGTATTGGCATGCTTTCTTGCCTGTCTTGTGCTGGTGCTTTGCCTCCTAGCTTCCTCCTGCTGCCTCTCTCCAGGTGCTCCTGGTTGTTGCTTGGGTGCTTTTGGCTGTTTTTGCTACTCTTACATGGCCAGTTGCTGAGTTTGCTCTAGTGGCTCACGCTTCAGCGGCAATCATGTTAGGTTTCTGTTTCTAGCTTTCATTCCTTTGGCTTAGGTTGTTTGTTGCCTATGTGGGAGTTTTTTCCCTCCATGTTTAAGGGAGCATGTTCCATTTCTCTGTTTATATTTATATATGTTTGACTTGCTGGTTCTCCAGCTTTGTTTCATTAATCTATAAATTTCTTATATTTGATCAAAAAAAAAAGTAAACAATCAAACGAGAGTTGGATAGTTTTACGAGTCTTGACCAGGCTAAAGCCATTGGGGTACCTTACTCCCCCACCTATCTTAAATTTAACATGTGTGCTCTTGAGGAGATGCATGACAATAGGAATGTGTGCTAAAACAGTAAAAAGTGATAACCATGTAAACATAACATATCAAACATTATAGCAATTGACAAATAAAAAGCAAAGCTTAGTCCAAATGTCCCCAGCGAAGTTATCATTTTGTCACACCCAGACATCGCGGCGACCTGTTAAAAATTTTCTAATGGAAAAAGAACAAATATTTATCATCTTGTTCTTTGATGGGGAAAGGTCTTGTTTAAGGATTTGTCACCTAGTATTATGGTCACAGGAATCCTAACTGGTCAATAGAGATTCTATGGTACGGGACTGGTTACGCAAAGAGAAAGATATTATCACCCCTTAAGCATTCTACTTGAGGTAGGCTGCATTACTGGTTTTGTCTTAAATTACTAAGAATTTGACTTTATTCTTTTTTTAAGGTCTTCCTATAATATTCTCAACTCTAGCATTAGTGAATATTTCTCTATGAATATTTTCAACTCTAGTGTTGGTAAATATTACGTAACTCAAATAATATGGTATTCCTGACTTTGACGCCAGTGAATAAATCCATAAATTTTAGATTAAAAAAAAAAAGAAAACTATTTTTCTATTTTTGGGGGGAGGGGCTGGATCTAGCTCAACCCATACAGGTTGGGCTCGACCCAGCAGTCCAACCTGGTCACGGGCCCAAAGCTAGTGACATGGCTGGGCAGCAGGCATGAGTGAACAGATTCACGCGTGCATGCACAAACTAGTGAATTATATGTTAGCTGAAGAGTAAGTAGTGAATTAAATTTGCATATGTACAGTACCCATGTAATAATAAATGCAAAGGAGAGGGAAATGAATAACTTACCTATGCAAGGAGGTGAAGTCTAATACAGTGGCTTTCTTTGGAACCCTCTGCTCCTCCTCCCTCCTCTACTTCTTCTTGTCTCTCACTTTCTTGGGTCGCCTATTCTCTCTATGTATTTGTCTCTCTATGTCTGTGGTTATGTTCTTCTTCGTTCCCCCCATGTGTTGTTCTCTGGTTTCTTGATCTATTCGTATGTTGGTTCTCTTGGTTTTCATCTATTTTCCTCCTTTCTCCTCTATTTTGGTCCTCAGTTGTGGTTCTCCTCTAGATAGCTCTGGTTTTCGTGCAATTGTTATTGAAGATGGAGACCTGACGTAAGGGTGTCCTTGCTGGTGATCCTGAAGGTTGGTGTTCGACTTAGGAGAAGAACTCTTGCTGGAGTTTACGGGTTGCTATTGTTGCTGGTTGGAGGTTAGCGTTCAGCTCTGCTATAGTTAAAGAAGGGTATTATGGTTGCGCTTGTGGTGAGTGATCGGGAAACCTTGATGGTGTTCTTGTTAGGTGGCTGGTCTACCGTGACAATGGTTTATGGACTAGTGCAGTTGCTGGTTGGAGCCGATGCCACAGGGAGAAGACAGATGGAGCAGAGCTGGTTGAGACATGGAGGAACTAGTCATGGAAGCTGTGACTCTCAGTGATGGCTCATGAACTGTAATGGTTAGAGGTTGAAGATAGGGTTGCAGTGGCTATTTTTTCTGTTAGGGTTGTTCAACCATGGCTGAGAGAGGGAGTACCCAGTTAGGGTGGTTTTTTTTTTTTTGTATTGCGCTCCTTTAGATTTTCTTTTAATGTCCCTTCCTCAGGGTTTCTTGTAATGGCCTCCCCTTATATACATGCACTAGGATTTGTATTTGTAGTGCAAGAGTCCTACTGCGTGTGGAAAATAAAGTTTCAAACAAACTCATTCTCTTCTTTGACATTTGAATTTGATTAAGAATCAAAACTAAAAAAGGATAACTATTATTATCTTGATGATAAGGAGAACATGACAACACATTGTAGTTTCTGGTTTTTCCATAAGCTGACAAATCACACTTTTCATCAAAATAAATCCCTAATCTTTTAATTTTAAAATTTAATCACTGTAAAATTAAATTAAAAGTCAATGGGTCACAATTGGGTTATAACACTTGCTCCCTCTTTATAATGTTTACGGTGCAAAGACATTGGAAAATTCATTTTCTTTTTACTTTGTGTAGTAAGTTTTGTAAAGAAAAATAAGCATGAAAACCCTTCCTCTTCTTTTTTTCTGATTTGTTTTTTTTTTTTAATTATCTAATTGTTCCAGGCAACCTGCTCGATGGTAAAATGCGAGGAATATCGTAGGTGGTCTAATTGTTCCATGCGACCTGCCTGATTGGTGAAAAATGCAAAGAGATTTCTTCCTTTTTAGAAAAAAATACAAAGATTATTCAGAGATGGTCTCATTGTAATGGGTGACCTATCCAGATGGAAAAATACAAGGATTTTTCAGAAGGGGTCTCATTATAATGAGTGACCTGCCCAAAGGAGAAAATACAAGGATTTTTCAGAAGGGGTCTCGTTATAATAGGTGACCTGCCCAGGGGGGAAAATACAAATATTATTTAGAAGGGGTCTCATTGTAATAGGTGAGCTGCCCAGGTAAAGATGAAAAGTCTTGAAAGGACGACATGACAGGGCTCGAAGGCGCACTATTCAGGAGATGTGAGCTTAAAGAAGCACTCAAAAGAAGGTAGGGTTAGAAAACACACTACCTTAGGGATGAGGGCTTGAAAGTGCATTCAAAATTAGGTAGGAATAGAAAACACACTACCTTAGCGATAAGGGTTCGAAGATGCACTCAAAAGGAGTTAGGGTTAGAAAACGCACAACCTTAGCGATGAGGGCTCGAAGACGCACTCGAAAGGAGGTAGGGTTAGAAAACACACTACCTTAGGGATCAAGGCTCGAAAGGAGGTAGGTTCAACTGTGGCTGAGAAAGGGAGTATCAGTTGGGGAGGTTTATTTTTATATTGCACTCCCTTTGATTTTCTTGTAATATCCTTCCCTTAGGGTTTCTTGTAATGGCCTCCCCCTTTACACATGCACTGGGATTTGTATTTGTAATGCAAGAGTCCCATTGCGTATAGGAAATAAAGTCTCAAGCAAACTCATTCTCTTATTTAAAATTTGAATTTGATAAAAAAAATCAAATTCAAAAAAGGATTACTATCATTATCTTGATGATAAGGAGAAAATACAAAACACGTTGTAGTCCCAAGTTTTTCCACAAGTTGACAAATCACACTTTTCATCGAAATAAATCCCTGGTATTTTAATTTTAAAAATTAATCCCTGTAAAATTAAATTAAAAGCCAACGGGCCAAAATTGGGTTATAATAGCCTCAAAACAGGAATTACTTAAATGATTCGTTTGTCATCTTACAAAAAAGGTGTCTAAACACTGTTTTAAACAAACATCAAATTATTTCTGAAATGAAAAGGCAAATTTGAATTTTCAGAAATATTTGCCAAAAGTTTTTTTTTTTCAAAAACTGATTTGGTCACAAATCTTTGAATGGAGCAATGTAAAAAAATAAGGGTTGATGAGTTTTAAAAGGGTGAGGATTGCCTCTTAGCATTTTGTATGACGTACCTTAGAGTTCGATCTTTTTTACCAATCAAGGACAATGAATAAATGTTAAGTATTACTTTTATAACAACATCTTTTAATTTCAAAACAATAAAGAGATAAAGGAAATGCTTATTTCATTAAAAGATGTGATGTGATCCTAATACATATTGAAAACATATTAACAAACAAGAGTAGTATAGTTCTATAACAAAAAGATTGACAATGAAATAGCCCTTCTTAGGTCAGCTTCTTTAGCAACATCAGAGTTTTGTCAATGTTTACCCACCACTTGTTATGCTGAGGATGGTTTGGTGACAATGTAGTAAGTATCATTATCCTTTACAAACTTAACTTGTCCATTGGTCACAAGCTTTTGGATCTCATACTTGAAATTTTTTCAATTTTCAATTGAGTGGCCAAGGGTCCCATCATGATATTCACACTTCTTGTTTGGATTGTACCACCTAGGGAATGGTGTTTTATAGGATCTAATAGAGTCAGAGTAATATGTCTGGCGTTCAAGAGAAGCTGACAAATATCTTTGAATGGTAAAGGTATGTCAATCTTTAATAATGGCACTTAAGCAGCCAATGACACAATGAGACCTGATCAGACAAGATTTCTAATTTGAGAGCCATTTCCCAATTCATATGCCATCACGACTTTAGAGCTCACATTTAGGGCTTCCTCAAAGGTGATCCATTCTGCCTCAATAAACTAGAGGAACTTGTCCTTAAAAGTATGAAAGTCTTCAATGGTATGCCTACTACTGTCACCATAGTACTCACATGTCAGGTCAGGCTCATACCATTTTAGATATGGGGGTCGAAATGAATTCTAGGGAATCAAAATGATCTATATGATATTGATCAATCTTTCAAACATCTTCTTAAAAGATAAAGAAAAGGGTAATAGAGTTTTATCTAGCTACTGTGAGTTTTCATATGGTTGCTTCTTAGATTGAATCTGATTAGTCATTTAAGGAGAATGGTTGGGATGCCGAGGCACATAATGATCTTGATTCATACTTGTCATGTGGGAATTATCTTCTGATTTATAAACCGGCATAGCATCAAACCTCTCTTCTAGATTCCAAATCCTTTTCAATTTCAATCCTTACTCCACCCTCTCTGTTGTTGTTATTACCTTTATAGAATAAGGTAATGAATTATCAGTTATGTAATCACAGTAATGAGTCTTTAAAGTATTGATGAAGATGGAATTGAGCTCATTGTCAAGTAGTGGAGGATAAACTTATGTTGTTATTTCTTTTAGTCTCATTACATATTCTTTGACTGACTCATCATTTCTCATCCTTATTCTTTGAATATCTAACTTGGTTGGAGCCATCTTTTAGTTGAATCCAAATTATTGCAGAAACACATCAGCCAAATACTCTCATTTCTCCTTTTTAGATCCATTTAAACTCATATACCAATTGAAAGCAGGTCTAGCCAGGCTATCGAGAAAATGATAGATTAGGAGTTTCTCATCATTGATGACTTCAACCATTGACTTTGGCCATTATACCGTAATATACTTTGAGATGAGTCTATGGGCATTGTGCTCCCATATACTTAACGATTTTAAAGGCCTTTAAATTTTCTAGGAATCTCAACAGCTGACTTATGGCATATTTTCCTAACTAGAAGTAGATCATGTGAATCTTTATTTTTTATGATTGTACTAAATATGCCTCTCTTTTTTTGGAATGATAGCCACCCATGTTAAATTAGTTGATCAATCTTTCTTCTAAAGTTGTGACAACCATCAATGGAATGACCTACTACTCCTGCATGGTACTTATATTAGGCATTCTTGTTATGCCATTTGGGATAGGCTGGTTGGTTAGGTTTAAGTGGTTGAGGTATTATTTGATGGGCATTTATGAGGCTTTGATAGATATCATTAAGGGGAATTAAGAGAAAAGATTGGTATTTTCTTTTACAGTTTAGATTTTTGTGATATCCATGGTGGAACAACAATGAAGGTGTTTGATGCATTTGGTTTGCAACAATTTACAGTGAACTTGGAGGCAAGATAACATAAATATCTAATGAACTTAGGGTGTTGGAAGCAAGATTTTGCAAATTTTGATTAATCAGATGAGCATCTGAAACTCTCTTTTGATGAGGGCGTGCAAAGTGACAATGGGGCAAATACATGGTAAACTCCTCAGTATTGGCTTCCATGTATGGGAGCCTCCTTTCAAAACGAATAGTTTATCCTAGCAAATCAGTTAACTAAGCCATTTATCTTTTTAAAAAAATTACTTTGCTTCTGTCCAAGCTTAACGTCCTTTTTATCTTCCATTTGCTTCTTGTAGATCTTAGCAGAGGTTAGCGTTTAAAGGTGAGCCTATATTTTTCCTTCAAGTGAAAAACATACAATGTTTGCAAAATAAATATGAGATGCTTGCAGAAAATAAAGCTAAATTGAATACAACTTTTCCCTTCATGAGTTGATAATAGTCGTCATATAATGTCATTATTACATCGATGAGGGGATTCATATTCATCTTTGTCAATTTCTAATAACCCAGACTCTTGAGAAGTTATGTGACGACCATTTGCCACCTAAAAGTCCTGAAATTCAAGATGCTACATGTTAAGCTTTCCTTGATGCAATTTACAGGTGGCACATACATCATAAGGATAGGTTCTATTCATTAAGTGAACATGGATAGATTTTTTATTTGGTCTCAAAGGGTCTCAAATATGCCAAGTGACAGTCTTCGTAAAGATAGTATGGGGTCGTTGCAAGGAATGGATAAGGCACATATGCCCAACATTACTAAGCAAACACTCAGATATGAGTTGGATGTTTCATGCATCTGAATCCTGACCCATAGTCATAAGACAAATTGTTGATCCCCCACCTAACTTAGAAGCTTGTGTGTGCTCTCAAAAAAATTAAAGCAAGTGATGCATGAGACATTAATCTATATTCAATATACAAATGCATGCGTAATATAAAAAAATTAAAGAATAAAAATAATGCATGCTAGTAATAAAAATATACAGACCAATAAGCAATAAATAATTTAAAGCATAGAATGATGCATGTTAATAAAAAAAAAACATACAAACCACTATAAAACACATCAATCAGACAAACAACACCAGCCAAATCCACGGCGTCGCGGTGATCATTCTCCTAAATTAGGATCTTTATAGTGATGGGTGGAAATGATAAGGAATTCTTGTGCTTTATTAGTAAAAAAGGGAAAGAGTCGCCACCTAGTAGTTTGATCACTAGGAACTCTAACTAATCTTAAAGTCTAGATAAGAAGACTGGTTATGTATAAAGATGACGTATCACTCCTAGTACACCTTACCTAAGGTAAACTATATTGTTTACTAGCCTGATACAAACTAAGATATTGTTGTGTTTTCTAACCATTGGTCTGTCTAACGGTTAAATCTGGTCTACTTTAGTAGAGTGGACCATAACTTTAGGGGTCAAACCTAGCTATTTTAAAGTCACATCATAAAAATAAAAGAAACTGTCTTTTTATTTAGTATCAAGAATATATCTTATGTATAAGTTCATAATCTTGTATATTAAAAGAAACAAAATAAATTTTTGGTGCTTTTGAAATGTAGGCCAAGTTTTCATGGCTTTAATAAACTAGTTATTAAATCCAAAAATGCATGCAAAGATATCAACAAAACTATTTTTCTTGAGTTTTTATATTTATAGATGTTAAATCATGCCATGTATTTATTTTTATTTTTCTTATTTATGAAAATATGATTATTTTTTTCATTTTTAAGAAATTTGGACATATGCAAAATCAAAATATTTAAATATATTTTTGGAAGAAAGATTTTTGTTATTTTCTATGATGTTTAAATAATAAAATGAAATAAAGAATTTTGGCTTATCTAATACCAGAAAAACACTTCGTGTGTAGATCGTAATTCCAAATATTAAATATAAGAGGGTAGAAAAATATAAGGGAATAAAAAACAATTGCAAAATGGTTCTTAGAAATAATAATAAAAATAATAATAATAATAATAATAATGCCTTGTTTGGAAAAATAGGAACTAAAATAAAATCTGGCATATCCGAAATTAAAAACCTTAATTTATCGGGTTTCACCTAGACAACAAATCATTCAACCACTGTTTAGCTTCTTCTTCAACAGTTTTTGATGATAAAGTAGGTACTTTCAGGTGAATGAATGTGGTGTTTTCAATAGGTTTTAAACCTAAGGTTTCAGTTTTTAACCAAAACCCATTTTGAAAAAAAACTCATGATTTTTGAGTGATAATCAAAGTACGTGAATGCTAGATTATTAGTCCTTGCATGATTTCCAACATGTATGTGTCCTTTGTTAATCCATATTTAGTCTGATTTGAAATCTACATTTTTTGGTTCATGTTAAATATTCTTTGTTTTTCTTTGTTTTGATCTGTTTTGGTAAAAATAATTTTGAGTTTGTTTTTTTTTTTCAAGTTTGATTTCATTTTGGATTCTAGTTTGGGTTTTGTTTGTTTTTCAGATCAAACCAGTGAAGTTTGATTAGGTTTATGATCGAACCAAAAGTTTCAAGTCAACTCGATCAAATCAAAAGTTAAGACCTTGCTTGGCTAGCAATGTTTCTGCTAAAGGTTTTCCTTAGCTTAAGGGTATGTTTGGCAAACACCCCTTAAGCCTATTTAAACAGTTTTGGTTTTAGGAAAAAATGAGTTTTTACCAAAAATAGCCTTAAAAAAAATTTTCACTGCTTGTTGTATACAGCCTAATCCTTACAAAAAAAAATTGCATTTTTATTCATAAAAAAGAGAGAAATTTTTTTTAACATTGTTTTAGAAAATATTTTTTTTATTTCTTTGTGTTTTTTGTGGAATTTACATTAGATTTGTAAAATTCCTTAAGGATTTCAATATTCCAATAACTCTAATTGCTTATCATCTAAAAATTAATGATCAATATTCTCGTATAAATGTTGGATATATGACTAGGCTGATATTTAAATATCAGGAGTTGACTAGGAAGTTCTCAAAATGTTTTTTGAATATTCACCAATTTTAAATTGGAGTATTTTTCACCACAATATACGAGTTGTGGAAAATATCTTCACCTTCCAGGATAGGTGAACCTTTTTCACAGCACGTACATTGATTATTCCTATAAAAAATTATCTAGGCTTTTGAACCCATAGTGAATTTGAAATGCTAGTTTTGTCCATGAGTGTAAATTTTTATTCTGAGTCATAAACAGACCACCGACTAGGAACCCATCAACACTTTTAAACCACATCCAAACCACACAATGTAGCTTACCTCATGTAAGGTGTATTAGGGTTTCTAATACCTTCCCTAACCACAACTAGTCTCTTACCTTAGAATTTCTGATTAGATCAGTCTACTCGGGTCTCCTCATGACCCCAAATAAAACAGCTAGGTGGCAACTCTTAGCCTTTGGAACTTTGCAACGGAGCCCCCAATCAATCCTAATCTTTTGGATTCCTTGGAATTTCACTCTTAGCCTTTTTCAATTGGACCGTTAAAATTCTACGCTTTTTACTTTAAATTTGGTATTTGATTTTAGATTTCTTTAATGTGGTCCTCAATTGAACTTTATACTTCAAATTTCTTTCAATTAAGCCTTTAATTGCACCAAATTAGCCTTTCAAAGTTTCAATTATGTCCTTAATCTCCCAATCTTTGCAAATTGATCTGAATTTAGCCTTCAAACTTGACTTTTCTTCAATTGAGTCCTTAATTGAATCCACAAAACCCATTAGAAGTTTAATTAAGTCCTTAAACTTAATTAATTCTTTTATTTTTTACCCAATTGACTTTCAAACTTAATTTTTACTTCAATTAAGTCAATTAACCTGTTAGAAGTTTAATTAAGTCCTTAAACCTAATCGATTTTTTCAATTTTCATCATGTTTGGATCTCAACCTCAATTTTCTTTCTTTCTTCATCCCATATTGTCAAAATCTCCCATTCTGGCTATTTTTCTTGTCTTTTGAAGCTCGAAAACTTATCTCATCGTGTTTCGAAAATATTTTTGGTTTTAAAGTTTTTTATTTTTTTATTTTTGAATAGAAAAATAAAAATATGCAATTCAAAATTGGTTTATGACAGACATGTTATAGCTTCTACTCTACTACACATGCATATACTATCCATCTTCTTTCCTCTTCCTCTTTATGTCAAGAAGATAAATTCATGTGATACTAAATCATCACATGTTAACATGTTGCTCTTCTGACTTTTTTTTAATGTGTCAATGATTTTGAGTTGTCGCAATCAAAATCTAAAGAAGTTGTATTTTAAATTTGAAATTAAACTTAAAAAAATTTTAAAAATTTAAATCATATTTAGACAAAGGGTTTTATACAAGAAGAGCTTAAAAAAGAGTTTATAAAACTCAAAATTATGAAGAAGTTATGTTTTATAAAATAGTAGTTGAGATAATTACCTTTTACTACAAAATTTACCAACTTTTTGCATCCCATCAAAGTTAGTTTCTAAATAATTTTCAAAAATTCAGTAATTTTTAATCAAATACATTTGCCTATAAATTCCATTGAAATATTATAAAATGATGGTGATTCAAAGAAAGTCTAAAATCTTTTTAAAAAAAAAACTGTATTGATTTTTTGAAATAAAAAAACATGGATATTATAACTAAGAATTAATTCATTGACCTTTAAGGATCCAATTTAAAAGAGACAATTCTTTTGAGATTCAACTTAGAATGACTGCATAATTGGGGGATTAATTTAAAAATTGCCAAAAACAATTAAACACCTGTACATGGTTTTATGCGTCTGGATAACTTTTTTGTTTTTAACTCAATTGCCCGATACCTTAACCATGGCTCACTCCATCCATTAACTTTATCAAAAGGGGAGAGAGAAAAAAAGTGAAAGTGTGATTTAAAGTAATTTATTATTATTTCATCTTTGAAACTGGACAAAAGCAAAATCCTATAAAGATTTCCAAAACCAATATAGCTGTTTTTGAACTTGAAGCATATAATGAGAGATGAAAAGGTTTGCTTTTACCTTGGAAGCCATGATTTGAAGGCCAGCATACTTGACATCCCAGCTGAACTCTGTCATGGCCCAGCCAATCCCACCAAAACAATGAGCATTTCCGATGACGTACTCCAAATACTTGTCATCGCCGGTGGCCTTGTACAACCACATAGCTCCCCACAGCAATTCGTCTTTGTATCCACTCACCGACGCATAGTAGCTTTTCACCACCCCCACACTTTCATCGTATTTACCTCTATACTTGTCTCCAAACTCAAACAACTCCACCAAAACAATGATTATAAAATTATGTTGCACTAATACAGAATCCACTAGAATAAAGTGTTGTATGAAATTGTAAGTTGAAATCATAACCCCACAAGATCTAAGTTATCTAATGACTAAAGTTGGTCTTTGAATTTACCTGTTGGGCATGGTGCAAGAGTAGGTGAGAGTAATGCGGGTTTGTTCCCTTGAACACTATTGATGCTGCAGCCATTGCCGCCGTAGTTTCTCCAGCAAGATCTGACCCGGGATTATTCTCGTCGATCTTGTAAGCTTGCCGTGATGTGGTCATGTCCTCTGGCCGTTGCCAGCAATAGTGGTCGGTGTCACCATCACCCACCTTACAACATGGAGCAATAAAGTTTGAATAATTAATTATGTACATAAAAGCAGCAAGTTAGTACAAATTTGAATTGTAATTAATGCAATGTATCATACCTCTGCCCATAGCACATTCGGGCTAGTATGTGCCTTGATGAAATAATCAGTGCCCCATTTAATTGCTTCTAATGCATGTTCTAATTCTCCGGCAACGGCAATCTGATGTTGAAATTCTATTACATTCCATGAAAGCATGGTCACAGTGAACGCCATTGGCAGTCCAAATTTTACGTGGTCGCCTGCATCATAATATCCTCCAACCAAGTCTACCTACACAAAATTCAATTGATTATTTTGAGAAAATTAGAATGTAAGACTTTTAGGGAGGGGTTAATATGGTAGTCAAGAAATTAAGTTTATACTAACTCCTTGTTCTAAGCCATCGGTGAGACCGGAATGGTGACGCCAAGTGACTCGTTGGTTGTAGGGTAAGCGACCGGAACGTTGTGACTCGAAGTAAAGGAGGCTCTTTCTTAAGGCATCACCATAATCAAAAGCAAGAGTCCTTGTATTCAAAAAGAGGAAGATAGAGATCAGGAGAAGACACCAATGCTTTGCAAATCTGGTAGGCTTTGGAGCTGCTCCATAATATTGATGCTGCTGTCTTTTGTCCATAGTCATCTTCCCCCTCTAAATCCCAACTCCCCTGAAGAGCTTTTTTTTTTTTTTTCTTTCAAGCGGTGGAGGGAGGCTAGAGACTAGGGAGAGATGGGAAAAAAGGGAAGACGAGTGAGGAGTCGCAGTGACTTTGAGTCGTGTCCTCAATCTATGTAGTGTAGGATTCTGTACGTCTCATGTGCATGTCACTCTTCTTTTGTTCTTTGCACAAGCATGATTTATGCAACGATCGATTTTTATTTTTTTTCGTCTTTCTACATGTGGAAACGGAGAGGAATATGGTAAGACTTTCGAGTCTCTCTCAATCTATGGAAAGATTGTGACTTTATTTTTTTTACGTTAGGTATTTTGAGTGTGTTTGTTTACTAAGTGTACCGTGCGGTGCACTCATCAAAAACACAAGGCACAGCTCGCGAATAAACATAATCTTACTTCAATTACTCCATAGTTATCCTGATATTTTCATTAAAAAAAAAAAGTTGTTTTCCCATTATATTCAAGGAATCAAATTACTGGGTAGCATACAAAATAACTTTTCTTTAATATATAAAGCTAGTTCGAAAATATCTTGCAAGTCTTTTTATGCACAATGGACAGTCAAATCATGTGTTTCGAACTTAATATACAAATGTCCATAGATTTTTGGCTTCCTTAACGAATTTGATACTCAGAACTACTAAATTATTTGACCTCTGGAAGGAGGACACTCCTGTGCAGGCACTGTCAACGTAGCCCTACTGATATTTCAACAAAAAAACTATTTATATAGTCATTTAGAGTTCAGAAAAAAAAATTATTTGTTCTTCAGTCCTGCCATGTCTCATTTGGCTCTCCTACTTATTATTCAAATTCCATTTTGCTTCAACGCAAAAAATCTCAAATATGCTTTGATAGACGACTGTTGCTGGGTAGTTATAGTGGTAGAATCATCAAATAATTTAGCTGGAGGCCATCAGGTGAAAATCAACAAACCTTTGAGTAGTCTTGATTACACCAATCAATCCAAGATTGGTGGTGCTTAAGAGTATTATGTCATAATCATCTTCGCGTGTTAGTAAAAAGTAAACATAATTATTGCCAAAACCCGGCATAGCCATGATTATTCATGATTTTAAACTGTGAAGTGGTTTCCCATCATTTACTAAAAAGCAAGCAACCATATTTATTTTTTTTATCTCCTATTGATCAAAGTAAAAATAAAGTTGGATAGTCGCCTCCTCTAGGTAGTTTAAGCGAGTTATTTTGTATTTTCTTACATGGTGGACGAATAAACAAGAGTTTGCTCACATTAGAATTGTGGATTACTGCAATAATGTATCTACTGTGCTTTGAAATACCTAGTTTCATCCTTGAAGTTTTTTATATTTACATCTCTAGTTCATGTCGATTTTCGTTTTGACACTTTGATCCTCCAATCTTTTTTTTTTTTTTCATGTTTCAATTCCTAGGTGTTAAATTTTAGTTAGAGAGAAACTTTTGAAAAAGATTCCTAAAAAAACTCAATGGTTTCTTAAAGGAAAAAACTTTTTCATGGCAAAAACTCATTATTTTCTATTTTTTTATAAAAATAATTTGGTAATCATTTATCATGACAAATTTTTTATATAAATAAAGTAAACGGACTTAAGCACATACAGCAAGTTTTTGTTTTTAGTTTGAAAATTTAAAATTAAATAACATTATTCATTAAATGAAATATAATAGAACAATACTATTTAATACGGCCAGTTAAACCAGATTTGTACTCTATGACTATGCTTAAGATAGGTGCTTATTATAGTTATTTGAATTTAATGTAATCGTGATTTATTCACATTTCCAAAGTATGAAGATAAGATTATTAAATAGTATTGTTTTCTTTTATTTAAATGTAATAATATTTATTAAGTCGTAATTGCACTATATATATGATTCACATATAGCATATCAAATTAATTAATAAACTTAAAAGGTGCTGGTGAAATAAATTTTTATAAAATAATAAAGAAAGTTACTTAATAATATATAATTTGAAGTCATTATAATTACAATCTCTTCAAATAATTATAGAAAAGATTGAGATTAAGACAAGTCAAGACGCAAGATATAAATAGAAATATATTTAGCATTGTGGTAATTTTTTCTTTTCAAAAGTACTTTTTAAATAATTAGTATATTCAAAATCCCCTTAACTTATAAAAAATTTAAGAAACTTTTATGAAATCCCAAAGAAAAAAATTTTATCCTAATTTAACAAGATTTATTTATAGATCTCACTAATCACAATGGTCAATATATATTTTTAAAATATATTTGATGAAGTCATAAAAAAAACTTCACATGAAAATAGACTTTTCTTGGTTGAGTTCCGGGCTTGAGTTGTTATCGTAAAAACAAGTTTTTTATGGAATGAGAAATACTATAATGCTTAAGATAATATTTGAGTTTAATTGATCAAGCAACAAGCATATAAAAATCAAGAGAATGAAAAATGATGTTTAGTTGTGTGTAGAGAAACTCTATGTTCTCTTTTGCTAAACCTAAGAATATATATCCTATCTAGAAAAATATTTGAGCAGCTCGTCATGAAAGGTGACATTTTTCATTGTAGTAACTCTAAAATATCTTGAAAAATCAAGAGAGAGAGAGAGAGAGAGGTGAGCCTGTTGGGCTTTGAAAATCTTCATAATCGAGTTACATGATAGCTCGGTCAGGATGAAAAAAATCAACTCAAAGTAGCTCGGTCGGGCAAAGAGATTCAGCCCGATTGAGCCTTGGTCAGATCGAGCCTAGTTGGTTGGTAAGCCCAAAATCATTTATTTTTTTGTATTATTATTTTCCTCCCAAATCTTGTAAATGTACATGTATGGAAGATTTTAATAAGCTAAAGAGAAGGAGAACATACTTACAGTGTAAAAGTTTATATTTATCATGCTTGCACAAAATATATATCTTAAAGGGCATGCCTTAGAATGTTTGTTATTTTTTATGAATTCATAAGAGATTTTTGTCAATGTTTTCTAGAGAAGGATACATTATCTTTTTAGATATAATAGTTCCTGGACAAAGGATCTTTGATCCTTTCATAGACATGTGGTCACGAGGACCTGAAGAGAATTGATCATAAGAATCTAGAGATAAATGGTTGTAGGGAATGGGATTTTATTGATCTTTAGATCAAATATTTATGTTTTTATATATTTTAATGATAGCAATAATATAAAAATTTAATTAACAATATGATTAATTGAGAATAAGTAATTAAACAGGTAGATTTTACACAAATAACACATCAATAATCATGATGGAAGTCTAAGAAAGAAGTAAGGTGAAGACAGAGTTTAAGTATTGATTTAATGTTCAATGTAAATCTTTGGGTTGTCTGTATAGTTGTCTCTCTTTGATGTTTTTGCATCTCTTCAGGCTATCTTACTAGTCTTATTAACCATGGATCACAACATCTACCTGCCTTTTTTGTAGTTCTTAAGATCCAGCTAATCATTCTCTCAACGACAGAGAAGCTAAATCTTACTATTGTGAGTTACTGTGGAGCCTATTGTTGAGGGTAACATTCTGGAATTTTAGAGTGCAGAATCTTTTTCGAATAGAAGTCTTGAAACGTTTTCCCTAGTCTTTTGTGCAGCATTTCCGTTTCAACTAGGAAGATAGGCACTTCTCGGAGGCAGCTGGACTCTCCTTGATTTCACAGAAAATGGAGAAACGAATTGATCGATTCATTGGATCCTAGGTCGGGACTGACGGGGTTCGAACAAGCAGAACAATATCCTTAATACGGATAGCATTTTGCACCTTTATTCCTCGTAGTTATGATACCTATAGACACCTCAATTCCTCACCAATATGAAAAAAGTTCATGATTTCATTTTGCTATGCCTTCACACCGTATGGATTCTGGGAACTGCAGTGTCCAAGACTATCAAGAGACTTCCCAGTATTTGATCGATTTCCAGTTTCGATTTGCATTTCATTTGTCTGGATATATATATATATATATATATATATATATATATATATATGCGCTATCATTTAACTGCTACCGGAAAAAAAACAAAACAGGCACTGGTATTTTTATATTGGAGACAGGGCTTTGGCACATTGCCTGATGACCTGTTTAGAACAGGCACTGGTTCCACCTGTGTACGAAACACTTGAACCAGACATCTGTAACATTACCTTAAATCATGATATTGGTTTCAGTATTTTCTTCGATATTCACTAGAAACTTGGTTATGATTTTCAGAGAAAATGTGGGAAATGTGGGAAGTTGGATGTGGCAGAGTTGTTCAAATGTCCGCTGGCTTCCTGATATTCTTCGCTATCCTAGATTTGCAGCTAAAAGTTTAAACAACTGCTTTTAGCTACTGTCAAATGTATCACATTAGATTCGGCTTTGTTGCAGTTTAATGCTTTTCTGAATACCATATTCTCATCTCCAGCAACCGGGGTTGACTGTCGCCGTGTTTCCAGACAAAACATTGGAGGTGGAGAGGTCAAAGAATGATGGATGCCATGGTGAGCAAGTTAAGAACAGATTTTTTCCACCACCTAAATGATTCTGCAGTCCAAAAGAATTAGCCCGATGCAACGTTTCCACTTAGAGAAGTAGATCATTTGGCTGTGGTCTTAACAGTCCCATTTTCAGGCCATGAATGGAGAATAATAGTTCCATTTAGTTTATGTAAATAAACAGAAATATCGATCATACTTGGCAGGTATAAAAATCGTAAACATAAAATAAATTTGATCTCAATCTTCATTATACCCCAGTTCGATTAGCAGAGAGTGAGATTGGATCATAAAAACATCAAAATTGACGAATTTTTAAAGAGATTTCACATGGTTTTAAAAGAGAATATCAAATTCATTGAAAAAAAATAATTTATGGTTTAATTAAAATGCCCAAAAGGTATCAAATTCATCAAAACCTCAAGAACATGATTAAAATCATTTTTTTATGCAGTATTATGATGCCTCAGACACAGCCAGTATAAAATGACATCAAAATGAGATTCAGCCGGTAATTCCAACTAAACAAAAACAATCATCATTGGCTACATAATACCCTTCGCTGCACAAAATTCAAAAAATAATGATTTTTGAAAAAGATTTAAAACAAGAAAAACATATGTAATCGCAGGAAACGGCTCCGTGTATCAACTAAGATGAGATCCACAGATTCCTATCAGCAAACGAAACATGAGATTGGTTTCGGTCCAATCATAGCATCGACGGTCAACGCCTTTTTGGCTACCGGCGACGTGGCATCAGACCTTAATTGCTCAGAAACAAATATGATTTAAGAAATAAAACCCTCAGAGACCCGTTCCAAATCACACACACAGCGGCACACAGTAGCCCACGTGATCCCGATCAATCAGCGACCCAAGGAAGACGAATCCGGGAGAGGAAACGCCTCTCTTGGGCTGTGATTGGTGGATGGGAAACGTGGGTACATGAGTGTGACCGCTGCTGATTAAAGTGTCATACGGCACTTCCTATCTTTTGGGATTGCTTCCTCATAGGGAGATTTTTTTTCAAAAGGGATAAAAACAATTAGAAATTGATGTGATTTTGAAAAGCTTAAGCAGAAACTGCAGCTGGGAAGCCCTAGAATTCTAGACGGGAGATGGCGCTTTGAAGAGTAGAGAGGCGTCGAAGGGTTTATATAGAGAGGTGCAGAGTAACCCTAGCTAGCTGTGGCTGTGCGGTTTTCTAACTGGGTGCTGGATAAGCTGGGCTGCTTGTGTATTTTGTTAGGCGCGGTACGAATGGATCCAGCTAATAGGCCCATCTTTGTTTTTCCTTCTCTTTTCCCCGTATTTTTGCTTTAGACCTCATTTATTTTATTTGTAGGAAAATAATTTATTTTTAGAAAGTAATATTTTTAAAAATAAATTTCAGAAAAGTAAATTATTTTCTGATATTTGATAGTGTCATTAAAATTAATTTGAAAAAAACTTTTCAGTGTTTGGTTATTTATGAAAAATGAACTGGAAAATAACTTATTAATGTTTTATTTTTTTTCAAGTTTATTAAAATAATAAGGAACAAATCTTACAAATTAAAAAGTTGAATGAGAATTAAATTGAAAAAATCTAATTTCATAAATTATCTCAAATAAAATAAATAATAATCAAAATAATAGAGATCAAATCTAACAAATAAAAAAATTGAAAGATGATAAGATTAAAATAATAATAATTACAATTTCATAAATTATTTTAAATAAAATAAGTAACAATCAAAAGAATGAGGACCAAATTTGATAGATAAAAAAATTTCAATTTAAAAAAATGATAAGAGAAAAGTAAATAACAATCATAAAAATAAGGGCCAAAGTTAATATAAAAATCAAATTAAATCAATTTTTAAGGGATGAATTTGAAAAGAAAAACATATTCGAACAAAATATATAGCAATCAAAAGTTTGAGGATCAAATTTGACATAATCAGCAAATAATATGATATTTTTAATTTTTTCACAACTTATGGAAAGTGTTTTCCGTCCAAAATATAAAAAAAACACTTTCCTGGAAATCAAGACAAATTTTCCTTTGACAAGAAAGTGTTTTCCGTTGACCGGAAAATATTTTTCGTTGACCAACTTTTCTAATGACAAACAAATACATGAAAGTTTGGAAAGTAGTTTCCCGAAAACCACTTTCCAGAAAACAAACGCATCGTAACTCGTTGCTTGTCTATCAACCATTCTTTTATTTCCTCTTTCTTTTTCTATTTTCTTTTCCAATTGAGGAATAATCGTGGAGTTCTATATATGATTTTGTTTGTAAATTATCCGCAAGCTACATGCATTATATTTTTTATGTAATAAAAATTAATTTTAAATTTAATTTGTTTTTCATGTTCTTGATATAATTGCGAGGAAATGTAAGTTTTGAGTTCAAATTTTGTTAGCATAGTTATCATATACCCAACTTGAGATTTGATACGGTGAAGGTGAAATTAATTTATTTTTTTATTTTTTTATTTTTTAAATAAAATAATATTATTTTGATTTTTTAATTTTATGAATAAAAGTTCATTCGAAGATAAGCCTGAAAAACAAAATTCACAAAACTCAACGTATAATAACCAAATATCAAATGATGAAAGTAAAAAAAATCAATTTTAAAAAAAAGATACATCGAAGAAAAAGACTCGAGACAGGTTGGGTTAACTTTACTAACGCACCAAATGCAATATGAGATCAGAATTTAAAAACTAATTTTTTTAAAAAATGGATCTAGAAAAAAAAACCTGAAGTTAAAAAAAAATAAAAAAAAAATAGTAAGCCAACACGTGTTAACTTGACCACCCCACACTCGAGATAACCACGAGATAACCACGCATTAAGGAAAGTGAAAAAAATCACAACACTCAAGGGTCGATAATTTAATGGCAAAAAATAAATTAAAAAAATCGAGTCAACCCAAGTTAATTCAACTAATTTGTAACCTGATATATGAGATAAGGATAACCCCACAAAAAAAAAAAGCAAAACAAATCATGAAGCTCAAGACCTAATAAGTCAATGTTAAATAATAAAAATGAAAAATAAAAGGATTTTAAAAAAGATCAAACTTAAACCGGGTTAACCATCAAAACTGGTAGATCGGGTCATGAGACTGATTATACTGTAAAAGGCAAATACAAAAAAATTACAAAGCAAAATTCTCAATCATAAATTTTATTAAAAAAATAAAATTAAAACAATGAGGACTAAATCTTGCACAAAAAATAATTGAAATAAACTAATTAGGGATTAAATTGAAAAACAAAATAAATGAAGAAAAGGGTAAAAAAATGAGAAATAAAAAAATAAGGACCAAAATTAGAAGAAAAAAATGAAATAAAATTCTATCTGACAAAATAAAAAAAATAAATGCAAATGATAAAAAAATAGCAATAAAAAAAATAAGAACTAAATTGGATACAAAAATTAAATGTTGAAGAATGAAATTATAAAAAATAAAAAAAATAAACTTCAAGAAGCATTAAAATCAAAATAAAAAAAAATAAAAAAACGAGGACCTAATTCAAAATAAATATAAACTAGTGAACACAATTGAATTTTTAAAGGCTCTATGCAAATACCAAGGCCTAGGAGAGAGAGAAAAAGGGGAGGAGAAAAAAATTTCATTGTCGTCGAACCACCACCACCCTGACCAAACACATCACTCCAACAGATGTGCCGCCATCTTACGCGTCAGATGGGATGGCGATCAGTAGTTTTTTGCAATCAGAATACTCCCAACGTGCCTCTAAAATAGCATGGGGGACGATGATGTATTAAGTATTAACATGTGCGTCGCACACATCAGTTTTTTTATTGATTTATTAATATCTTAATAATGCAAATTACTAAATAGATCCAAAGAGCATACTAATGTTAAAAAAATTGTTGCAGAGACCAAAACACCCTCCTAAAGCAACTTTAGATTTTTTTAAGTCAAAGATTAAATATATTATTTTACTGTAAAAAAAAAATATAAAGACAATAAAACTCTTTTTTGCAATGTCATTGGTTTTGAGTCTTTAGGAGTACCAATATCATTGTATTATGTAAATAAATGGGAAAAGATACAAAAACTCCTGGATAAAGCCAATTTGTTTTTAGCTTTTAAAGGCAACAAAATATTTTTACTGTACATAAAAAATAAATAACTAAATTATCATTGAGAAATGATATTTAAATCTTCTAAAAAAATGATTTTATCCCTGCTGTGAACACAATTATTAAGTACAATAAAAACCAGAATTTTGAATATAATCCATAATATTTCTCCTCACATCCCGTGAAAAAACACCAAGGCCTTTTTAGTTTTTTTTTTTAAAAAAAATATAAAGCCCAATAAATGTGGATTAATAGGCTGGCAATGAATGTTAATAGAGAATTCTTTGATATTTGGCCTTTTAGGAACGCAGTGGAAATTATATTTTTAAAAAATTTAATATTTTTTGTTAAAATTTAAATTTTTTTATGTTTTGAATTGTTTTGATATGTTGATCTTAAAAATAATTTTTTAAAAATTAAAAAAATATTATTTTAATGCATTTCGGCACGAAAAGCACTTTAAAAAACAACCATATTAGGGCGTTTGGGAATGCTTTTCAAAAGCACTTCCGAAAAAATTTAAATTTTTTTTTTGCTTTGAATTAATATGTTTTTTATGTTTTCAAATTATTTTGATGTGTTGATCTCAAAAATAATTTTTAAAAAATAAAAAAACATTATTGGCATACTTTTTCTGAGTGAAAAACACTTTAAAAAACAACTACAACCACACTCAAACACGCTACGCAGCCAAACTGCGTTGACCATTTTCCTCTCAAGGTGAAGTTTTGTGAAAAGCATTTTCCTCTCAATTATTATTTTTTTTCTTTGAATTAATATGTTTTTTATGTTTTTAAATTATTTTGATGTGCTAATCTTAAAAATAATTTTTAAAAAATAAAAAAAATATTATTGATATATTTTTTCTGAGTAAAAACTACTTTAAAAAATAACTACATTCACTCTCAAACACGCTACGCAGCCAAACTGCGTTGGCCATTTTCCTCTCAAGGAGAAGTTTTGACCTCACATTTTCATTTTTCACCTCCGTTATTTCTCACGCTGCCCTAGTTCTTCTCTCTTGGCTAGTAATTGTCGTGTGGCCTTTTCATGCTCTAGAGAGATCCTTGCAAAATGGTCGTGTGCAATCTGTTGCGTTTTTCTCAACTCTAATCCCATAAAATTGCAGATAAACAGGGCATAAGCTTTTCCAGAATATGTCAGAAACATGGAAGAATATCTGGGTAAATTCCACATCTCCTCCATTTTCTTTCAACTGAATCAGCCCCCTTTTCCCCCATTTTTCAGATTGAAACAGCCTCTTTTTCTTCAACCCATTGTTCGATTTGTAAATACAAATTGAACTTTCATCCCGGAGAAGGGAAGGGAAGGTGTTGAAGAAGATGGAGAAGATGAACGAATTTGGCATATGGAAATGAAGAAAATTGAATCGATTCATAAGTCGTGGGGAAAATAGTTTGTGAAATTTGATGGTTGATATGTAGTACCGGTTATTGAGTTAATATTATAAATGAAGATAAATTTATTTATTTTTTCATTTAAATTTAAAAATTATATTTACTAGAATATAAACAGTAAAATAAAGTGAAAAATCGACGAAGTTTACAAATCTTAAATTTTTAAGAACACATGCAAATCGAAACTGTAAATTAAAATTAAATTTTAAATGAAACTCAAACTCTAAGAATTTCTTATAACACATGTTTGGAATTTTCTAAATTAAATTTAATTAAAAAAATTTAATGAAATTTCATGTTTCTGATAATTTTGAGTGTTAATAATTAAATTTTAAATAGAATTTAATCTTTAAAAATAATACAAAAATAAATAAAAGAGCAATCACTCTCATTTACTACATTAAAAAGAAAAAAATAATATTAAAATTAGTTTCTCCAAAATGCTCGCCTCTTTTTTTTTTCTTTTCTATCACTTCTCTCCCTCTTATCAAGAATAAATAAACATCTAGGTGGTGGTCCAGTGGTAAGAGTTTGGGATCAAGAGGTTTGCTCCCTCTATGGTCTCAGGTTCGAGCCATGTGGTTGCTCATATGATGGCCACTGGAGGTTTACATGGTCGTTAACTTCAGGGCCCATGGGATTAGTCGAGATGCGCGCAAGCTGGCCCGGACACCCACGTTAAACTAAAAAAAAAAAAAAAACATCACAAAAAAAACACTTTTATATTCTCTTCTCATCCCATTATAGGTCTTTGATGACGTGGCTTGTGTGGTCATGATAAAATAAAATCTTAGGAAATGTATTTAGATTTGATTTTTTAGGTTATTTGTGGTGATAGTAGTAGAGGAGAGTTGGAATAAGATAAAAAAATAATAATTTGAGTAATATAGAAAACAAAAATAATTGAATTAAGTGTATTATAAACATGTGAATTTAGTTTATTTATAAATTGAATTCAAATTAAACATTATAATTAAATTTAATTAATTGATTATAAACAGCTCATAACAGTTATGTTAGTCAATTTACAATAAACTTTGGTCAATGGATTATTAAGTTATTTTTCAAGTAGAGTGACTAATTAATACTAATATTGTAGGTAATAATAGTAGAAAGAAATTCAATAAGTTGTAATTAGTAGGGTTTAACTTTTAGGCTGTAAAGTTGCAACTAGTGTTCGTGTTTGTAATTCTTTGGGTAGTTAAAGATTTTATATGTTAGGATACATTTACATTCACATGATCTCGTGTATCATATGTGCCATGAAATATTCTATATTAAATTAAAGTTTGATTTTATAAAATTAAATTTTGGGTTATTTTTTTTAAATGAAAGAATAAAAATCAAAATTAACAAAAAAATAAAGATAGAGTTGTAATTTCAAAAAGTGCAGAAAACTTTGATTTCATTCCTCAAATTTCAAATATGGTTCTTGTTGTTTTGAGCTTTTACATTTTGATCTAAGACTTTATTTTTTTAATGTTTTAGTCTCGCTGTCTAGCAATCCGTTAACAATTTTTTAAATAGAAGGAGATCATAAAGATACACGAATGATTTGGGGCCTTCATCTCCAGGAGAAAAGCATCGAGTGTGCGGGCACAACTTTCGACAAAACAAATTCATTCATTCTCGAAGTTATGGTGGAATGCAGCAAATCCCCGACCGTGTGGAAGAGAGAGAAAGTTGTCATAAAAGAATAGAAAAGAAAAGGTGTTTGGTTGGCTACATTCTAGCCATAAAACCTGATGTTGTTGTCAATGAGTTTGTCTTATAAAGGGAAGTTCAATGGAGATGATTTTGCCTTTTAACATGATATAAAAAGTAGTCTAGGACCTTGAATTTTGTTTTGATTCGATTTGTTTTAGGGTTTTTGAAGTGATTAGAGGGAGTTTTAAAATTGAAAAGTCTTTATTAAGGTTTTTAAGATGGTTTGAAAAATCAACGCAACGGTTGACCCGGGGCAAGGCTTAAGCTAGGGTGAAAGGATTAACCTAATTTTTTTTATAAAAAAAATAAAGATCAAAACAACATCATTTTGACCCAATTTTTTTCAAAAACAAAAGTTAACTGACTTTTTATCGGGTCGCGAGTCAACTTGATTTCTTAACAAGGTTAAGCTAGATCAATTTCTTCACCCATTTTTCTTCAAACTAGACCAATTTAGGTACTGGGTTAGCTGGATCCCGGGTCGATCTACTAGGCCAATCGAGGTTTTATAACTATTATTTTTAAGATATTTTTAAAGTATTTTTTTTGTGAAAATAAGTTTTAAAAATAGGTTTTTAGAGTTCCTAAACTTGAACTCTAATTATTATTTTTTTATCACTGAAGTTGATTTTAAAATGCTTAAGTGGATGACATTTCGTTTACCAAGGTGGCTAGTATAGCATGTTGTCATTTAGAATAATAATTAAAAAAAACACCAGAGCAGGCGACGTGTCGTCCCCTCTTAAAAAAATTTAACCAGATACACGAGCTTAACTTTTTTTAGTTTTCATTTATTTATTAATTAAAATTAAATTTTTAATTAATACCTCTCTCATATTTTAATTGTTTAGCTTAATTTTTTTAAAAAATAATAATTAATCCTTTGATTTGTTTCTATAATTTCATAATATTTCAAAGGGATTATTGTAATTTATTTTTAAATTTTATCATCTTTTATTTTAGATAGATAAATTGTATTTGCATTATGCATTTATAAAAATAAAAATCATATGTACTTATCAACCAAAATTAACTTTTAAGATAAATAAAAGAAAAGGTATAGAATAAAAAAGATAGTCCTAATAAAATATTTGCATATGTATTTATCTTTTATTCCTAACAAGAAAAACTAGATCCTTGTTTTAATTTTCAATTAATTTTAACAACTACTTTTTGATTTATCAATTCATTTTATTAAGCATAAACATCGTATTTTTGTTTCTCAATTTAAAAATATTCATGATACTAAAATACACATCTATAATATTGATGTTTTCTTCTTTTATAATAAAAATTAATACGTAATCCTACTCTCAACATAACTTGAGTAGATTAGCTAGCTGAATTTAAAGTTGAATGTTACATATCATAACACTAAGTCGTGTAGAATTTTCATTGTAACATTTTTACAGTACATTCTTATAAATCATTGTGGATTGTAGTAGTTAATTTTTTAAAATTTTCAATTTGATTCTCAAACACTTTTTTTTTCCACAATTGAGCTCTTTTAAGCCCAAATTAGTATTAAATTGCATATTTTTTTTAGAAAAAAGGGTTGGATTAAAGTCAGAGGATCAAAGTTAAAATGACATGTAAAGTAGGTGGTGGTTTTGAATTTCATAAAAAAAATTTATTTTGATCCCTTATTTTTTTTTGTTTATAAGTAATCAGTCCTTTTAGTTTCAGAAAATTAATATTGATACCAAAGCTCGTTTCGCTCATTTTCTATTCCATTTTTGTGAGAGTATAGAGAGAGTACTGAAGGATTCTAGTATAGAAAGATAAAATCATCATTTACACGTGTTTTGACAACCAAAATAGTTGAAATTGGTGTCAATGGGTTCCATTTGGTTAGGGGAGTTTTATAGTCGTTGTTTTGATCCTCGATATTTCTTAAAAAAACATATCTAAGCCGAGAATGAGAAAATTTATTCAATTTCATTTTGTGATTTGAGCTTTTTTTTTTTTGTTTATTATGTTGCTAAATTGGTTTCTACATGTTCTAGGATTGGTATTTAGGTGTTTTAGGGTTTAAATGGATTGAAAAATAAGTTTTTGGGGTTTAAATCCCATAACCCAAATATTCTAGCTACCACAATGGTAGCTGAAATTTGGGTTGGAAGACAACATGTTGTCTGCCTATTTTTTGAAACAAAACAAAATAAAAAGGGGTGGATGACTTGAAATGAGAAAAAATTAGGCTCAAACACGCGGGTCTGAGCTATTCCTTCCAAAGGCCCGCGATGCTAAGCTCTTTTTGGCTTGTTTTTTTTAGATATAAATTTATGAAAAAATAATAATCATGTTGATTCTATGACATGAATCGCAAGTTTGACGAGTTAAACCACAACTTCTAGTTTATTTTTTCTGTTTAATGCTTTTTCATCCCTTAATTTTTAAAAAAATACAATTTCACCCTTTGTTATCAATAATCTATTTTTTTATTTAACTTAAATTTTTTTTAAAATACAATTTCTCTCTTTGTTATCAACAATTTGTTTTTGTTATCTCAGTCTTATGAGTCTGACATGTTTTTTTGTATATAAAATATTTCATACAAAAAAATCACATGTGCGTTATTGTCATATAAATCTATTAAATAAAAAATAATATTTGAAATAAAAAATTTATTGAATCTGATGATATGCATATCTTGCATCGAGAGTTTGATTGGTTGATTCAAATTCACTTGTTTTTTCAACAAATATTGTGTTTTTTTTGGCAATTTTGTCATGCAACACTAAATTAATTCAAGATTTAGCTTTTTAGTTTTTTCAAGATTTTCCTTGTAATTTTCGCATGTGAATCTTGAATAACCTAAGTTGGTTGAATTTGTTTTCTTATCAATGTTAAATAAAAATATTGTTTAATAAATAACTAATTTTAAATTTCTAGTTAATTTTTTATTTTAAAAAAATGTTAGCCATACTTAAAATTTTTTCTTGTTTGAATATTTTTTTTATTCCGAACAACAATATTCTACAATTATCTATTCTTGTCTTTTTTCGTAAGAAATTCAGCTTGTTTTCCACGAAAAAAAATTATTGTACACACACTGCATCTCACATGTTTTGCACCAATTGGATGGGAATTGAGGATTAATTCTGATTAAATCTTCAATTTTATGGAGGGGTTCCTAACACTCAATGATTTGCTCAGTTCCATGGGGTTGACAGTTGAAATACATTTTATCCAAAAATCTGTCAACCTTTTCGTTAGCGGAAACTTGACTTGAAAATTCAAACTGCCGTCCTTCCATCCACGACATTGTGTGTGCGGATCACAAAGCAGCGATCGCTTCCGCTTTCGGGGAAGCTTATTTTAAAAAGAATAACAGTTTGAGCGCGTCTGGTTTGTCAAATCAAATCAAATATCATGTCTATGGGCTGCGACACCACCTGGGTTGGTAAAAAGCCCATCAGACGCATCGGTGGCATGGCCGATGCTCTCTCCATCGCTGCCGATCTCGGATTTTCAGTCGCACCTCCTCCTTCTCAGGTCAGCTTCCGATTACTCTTATATTTCTAGGTACCCTTTTTAACCCGACCCGCATTTTTCTTTTGGTGATCATATAATGTCCAATCTGGGGTTGAAAGATAAAATTTCCAGGTTGTTGGTTGTTTCCGTCAAAACCCAAAAATTGTATGGATTTTAATCATAGAATCTTGAGATTTCACATCATTCTTGGGCTCATCCTGTGTAGGAAGAACTTCAGAACTTATCCACTGCTAGTGGCGAAAAGGGTGATGACTTAATTAGAGTTTTGAGGGAACTAACTGCAGTACAAAGAAAAATAGCTGATCTACAAGTAGAACTTCAGGGTCGCAAGGTGAACTATCCTCATTCATTTTGTCTCACATATGTTTACAGTACGAAGTTTAATTGATTTAACTTTGTAGGATGATAAAAACGTGGCGCATTTGACACATGTTAGTGAAATGGAAAAGAAGATTGACACATTGTCAAGGATTACTACCATACTCAAGGATGTCATTCAGAATAAGGTAATCTATCTAGGTTTTAATTGAGCGTGTTGCTGATATTGATGCTTTTACGCTTTAGCCCAGATGCATTGCAGATTCCATGATGCCATATGCATGTTAAGTGAAGTGATTTTCTTTGCTTGTTCTTGTCGACATGGAGAATCTTCTCCACCTCTGATGGATTTTCTTTTCCACATGATTTACTAATTGTATGGATTTCTTAAGTTAAAACTTATAGCATGGCCATAATATTCACTTATGGTTTCACATAATTGTTCTGCTATGGCCCTCATGGGTGAAAGGAACCGTGTACAAACAATTTCGAAATTCCAACCGACAAACTGAGCCTATATGCACATAGATTTAACAGACAAAGTTTCCGAACCTGACTTACGTGTGACATCCATCCTGTAGATTTCTTTTGTTTCCAGTACTATGGTTAGCGTCTGGGTGTGCTGGTTTAGGTGGGATTACTTTTACATCCCCCTCGAAGTACAGGGCCAAATTTTCCCTGTAATATTAGGTTCTATCCTTTTGTGAAACTCCTTTCTAAACTTGCATGGGGTTTCTTCTTTATCCATTTTTTTTAAATGACTTTATTTATAGCAATAATCTTATGTTTATGTTTGTCTTTTGCGAATATTGGCAGGATCGAATTATAGCTCGTCTTCAACAACCATATTCACTGGATTGCATACCAGTAGAAGCAGAATATCAGGTTGGTTATCCAATGACAGTTTGCTTTTGTGACACAGTAGATCATAAATTGTTTTTATTTTATTTTAATTTTTTTTTCAGAGACTAGTTCACTGTGTGTGAATGGTCACTTCCATCAAGTGCTATAAGAGCAGCACATTTGATATTCTTGTTAAATCAAAATCATCACCTGCAGCAAAGTCTTTCTTGTCAAATAGCCATTAGGAACTATTACAACCAAAAACCAAGTCTGCTGCTGTGTTCACACAATATTGATTTGTTGTCATCATGGTGGGCATTGGGTTTTGCTTTCATCAACTCAAAATTGGATCTTGGGAATGATATTGAGCCCTCAGTGAGGACTGGAAATTTTTTTGAGTCTATGATCTCTCTATCAAAAGGTAGAAGTTAAAGTTGTTCTTAATAAATAGTCATGGGTCCATCATCCAGCTGAGATAGTTAAGAACAATAGTTCAATGGAGACGTTGGAAATTATTACTTCTACGCATAGTGCATCTGAATGATGGTTGCATTTCATATCAGCCTTACAAACATGAGTTGAAGGTTTTAGGCTTCTATATATTCCTCCTACATGGCTACTCTATCTTGATTTGATGAATTGTGAATTTCTGTAGTGAAGTCTTACTATGTAGTTGTGACAGAATATCATCAACTTAAATTTGGATTCCAAGATTAAAATATCAGATTGGATGTGGTTTCTGACTAGTTAAAAGATGAACAGAAATCAATCAGCTACATCCATTTCTTGTCCATCAGGCTACATGACATGAGATGACGAGAACTCTTCTTCATATATCACAGTCACGATCTGGTTGTGATCAGTCCTAGGTGAAAGAGTCTTTAAAACTGACCTCAAAGTGCATAGAGTTAGAGATTGAGTAAAGTGGGGTTTTTTTAATTAAACTCTGTTCATAAAGTGAGGAATGATCTGGAGAGAATGGAATTATAAAATAGTGGATCAATGCAGAAAATTGGATAGATTGCTAAAGTGGACCTCTGTGACTTAGACATTTAGTGCCCGATGGATTGTTGTGGTACCTTTCCTCTGTTTCAACAGATACATGGTTACTGAACAGGAATTGGGGGATGAACAAAGGATGGATTGTTGTGGCACCTTTCCTCTGTTTCAACATATACATGGTTACTGAACAGGAATTGGGGGATGAACAAAGGATGGAGAGATCATGCTGGTTTCTTTCAACTCTAGCAATGATGTTGCAGCACCATGATTTTCCTGAGCACAATAGAGTATCCTAACTATCCACATGAAGCTCTCATGGGTAAAAGAAAATTGATGGTATTGGAGTTTGTGAATGCACTATAAATGTGTGTGTGTTTTTAAGTTTTGAGTTTGCAAGTACTATATTGATTGGTCCTTTTAATAATTAAATCGTAAACCTTGAAGTGAATAAACTGCTGATATTGAGAAAATATAAAGGTTTTAAAATGCTGCAGATGCTGAAACTTGAGTTAAATTTTAACTTATGCATCACCAGGGCTACTTAGTGGTTAGTTATGTTCCTTAAATTTTATTTTTTTTAAAAAAATTTATTATGATTATCTTCTATTGCTTGGATGGTGTAGAAACAATTTTCAGAATTGCTGATGAAGGCCGCCAGTGATTATGGTGCTTTGACAGCTTCAGCTGCAGATTTCCAATGGAGTCAGAACTTTAAGGAATCTCCTTCAGTGTGGGGGGTATGTTCATAGAAACGCTGGGCATAGTAACATTTTTACTTCTTGATATTTGTTTATGCATTTTGGACATTTTTGTGCCATTATGTGGTCCTGTTGTTGTATTCTTTCTTCTGTTGGAATTCGTAATTTTTTAACTATCAAATAAATCAACAATATTTTTAGCAATAAATAAATATAACCATCATATTGCTATGTGTGAGTTTCATAGGAACCACATTGATACTATTGCATTTGTTTATTTATTGCGGATGGAATTTGCTTTGTGATTGGCTTTTGAAGGCAAAGTCTATCTTTAAGAATGTAAACTTTTCCAACAAAGCAATAGTCATTTATTTTAATGAATAACTGGAAGGTCAAATGTGTTTAATCTTGTTGAGCTTTCTGGAAACATCAATGCTCTTCAGTCAAATACTAATAGGGATGCCAAACTGTTTGGAATTAATCAATATTTCTCTTAAATGTTGTTATTGATACTTAAGTAATTTGGATAAGATCTCGTTGCTGTTACCTATGAATAGTAGGTGTCATGAATTATCAGAACCTAAGACTATTTTAGCATGGTCTGCAATTTTTTTTTAGCATTTGCACCAGTGATGAGCATTCCCCAACAAGTTGTCAAAAACTATGTTAGAGTTAGGGGAAGGTCTTGCTTTAAAATCTGATATTCTTCTTTTCTTTAAAAAAATCATGCAGGAAATGTTACGTCCTATTCCTGTTGCTTTAGCGTCCTGTACCAGATTCTTTGAAGCCATGTCTGCCATGAGAGAATCATTTGCTACCCTTCAAGATTTGAGAGTTGGCCATTTAGGTAAAGATTCTTCACAGAGAGCCTTTGGGGATTCTGACTTTGCGACTCCTCCCTGGAGAAATGAATCAAGCTTTGATGATTTGGCAATCAAAACTGCAAGGAGACAAGAGATTGAGCGGCAAGAAGCAGATGATGGAAGTACTGAAGTGGGAGATGTTCATCAAGTCGATGACATGAGCCATAGAAGATTATCTTGGCCTCCATCAGTTAAGCACAATGGTATTTAATCAAATGCAATTTGTCGTGCGTAGATTGTATTCTACACAGAACATTTTCATTTCAAGTAAATTGTCCATGATATCCTGCGTTGGAAGTATTATATACCATGAAAACACCAATAAGATTTGCTATTTTGGCTTCTCTTTGCATTAGATCACTATGAACTACATCGTTTGCTCTAAGGTGTCACACCATTTCTTCCATGCTTTGACTAGGAAATATCGAGCTATAATCTGTTATTGGTGAACAGAAGGTCCTTTCTTTCCTCCTACTCTGCAGCGCTAAACTGGCGTGCAACTTTACCATCTTTTGTTTTGACAAAAAAGAAGTAGCAGAGGTTATATTTATGAACTCAGGACATTTTAATTTTCCTGCTAAGAGGCCCAGACAACATTTTTGCATTGCAGATGATTATTGAGGACGCCAAGAGTGCAGAGGCAGTGTTCTTCCTTTTCAAACCCCCAGGCCCCTCTTTTCTTCGGGGGGGGAAACAATAGTTGAATAGGTAAAACTACATCAAGGGAATAGCTTATCTACGGTTTTTAGCCCTCTTGTTTATGGTAAGGGGTCCCCCAACAAGCTCTCCAGTATGATACGGAGTGGCAGACATGAAATGAGGGCTCAGGCCCAGCAGGGTAAGAGATTCTCGCGCTATCTGAGAAATGCATGGATTAAAAAACAAATCTAGCATCGACTTTTCGAGGAGACTTGAAAAATTATATATCTAGTTTTTTTAATGTATTTTTATAATTTAAAAAATATAATAAATTAAAAATTTTATACACACATATAATTAAATAAACTAAAAATTATGTGTGTTAATAAATAAATAATCATTAATGACATCTAAAAACAAAACTTAAAAAATCAAGAGATAGATATAGATTAAGATATTTAATCTTGAAAAATAAAATATGAAATTGATTGAATAAAAAAAAAGAATAACATGTAAGGCTACACATGTTAAAAATATCATCTGAAAATAAATATTTTTTATTTTGAAAAACATAGTGTATCTATATAAAATATAAAAACAAAATCATAGATGAACTAGAAAAAACCTCTCCAAAACTTATGATACGCCACCCATATTTGCCGCATTTTTCATTTAATTCCTCTCTTTTTCAATCCCACTCTTTCATAAGAATTTGAAATCAATTGCTTCTTAAATAATACTTTATCGTCTAAAAATAAACTTTGAAGACCAAACTTAAAAAATAAAATAATTTTACACAATAACAAATATACAGTGACAATCCCACGCGTTTTAGTACATAAGTAAATAGTAAACTTACCTCCACTTCGCCACGACCATCACTTAATTTTAACTTTATTTTCCTAACTTCAAGTTTAGACGAACCTCAAACTATTGTTCCAACCATACTTAATTTCAGTACTTCAACTTTTTTTTTTCAATTATGTCTCCGAAACATTCGAGATTTTCTAATTGATGTATTTCTTCTACAAATACATATCTTATGCAATAGATGTAAGCTTGACGACTTTTTTATTATTTACTGTTGTTATTATTATCAATATTGTGATTAGTTATTCTCTTAACTAATAGTGAAAAGATGAAAATAGTGAAGAGAGAGGATATATTTCCTAATACTTCTTTTTTTTTTTTTGAGAATTTCACTTTAAAACATATTTATTTTATATTTTTATCCTTGTCTTTTTAATTAAACTGTCATTTATATATGTCATTTTTATCCTCTAGCAAAACACATTTCTGTCATTTAAGTAGCGTTTAGACAAAAAAAAACAAAGACAATAAAGATAAAAATATATTTGGCTAAAGAGATAGAAATATAAAAATAAATTTAGGGGTTATTATCATAGTTTTAAGACTCAACTTGAAGGTCGATCCAGGACATAGACCGAGTCACGGGTCGAGAGGGTCGACCCTATTAACATAAAAGTAAAAATCATTATTATCATAGTTTTAAAACTCAATTTAGAAGATAAACCTGGGGCAAAGCCACGTTATGGGTTGAGAGGGTTGACCCTAGTTGATTCGGGTCAACATAACAATAAAAGAAGTTATTATCATAGTTTTAAAACTCAATTAGGGAGTCAATCGGGGCAAGACCCAGGTCGCGGGTCGAGAGGGTCAAGCCAAGTTTATCTAAAGGTAATATATGGATAAAAATAGTTATTATTGTAGTTTCAAAATCGACTTGAGAATCGACTTGAGGCAAAGCTCGGGTAATTGATTGGAAGGGTCAACTTAGTTGACCTCGAGTCAACGTCTGAATAAAAATATTATTATCATAGTTTTAAAACTCGACTTGAAAGTCAACTCAAAATATATTTTTTTTAAAAATCAAACAACCTTTTTATGACCATTTTTTTAAAAAAGTCAATGATTTTTTAACTCGTGTGTTATCCCAGGTCGATTAGGTAGCGAGTCAATCCGGTTTTTTGAATGAGTCAAGTTGGGTCAATCATTCATCTCAGATTGGGTCAATCATTTCTCTATTTTTTCTTAAACTCAGACCAGTTTAGGCCCGAGTTGACTCACCGAGCTGGTCCAGGTTTTATAATCAGGGTTATTACAATTATTAATTTTAACACTCAATATAAACTAAAATAAAATATAATATATCTAATTATTTTTTAAAATATGTAAGTTTGATAATATAATACATATTAAGGGTAAAATAAATCTTTTTATATTTTTTATTACATCCACCATAACCAAACAGAATATAAAATAATCACTCTATTTTGTATACCACTACTAAACACAATTATAATTTTATTTTTTTATCTTGTTTTTTTATTATATAAGTTTTTTTTATCTCGAGATAGTAAATAAAATGATATATATATAAAAAAGTTTGCTAAATTTT
Source organism: Populus trichocarpa (assembly GCF_000002775.5). NCBI lineage: Eukaryota > Viridiplantae > Streptophyta > Magnoliopsida > Malpighiales > Salicaceae > Populus > Populus trichocarpa. The sequence continues at coordinate 21,326,030 of NC_037286.2, read as the reverse complement.
AAACAAGCTAATCATTTCTTAATTAGCCCCTTTTAAATCCCTTCTAAAATATTACTTTTATCAATTTATGTTATTTACCGTTTATTTTTTCTTTATAATTTTAATGTTCTTGTAATGCCGGCATAATTAATTAGTTTAGACTTTAGAGAAATGAAAGTTACAATTAATTCAGGTTTAAACAGCAAAAAGCTTTTTTTCGACAAAACTCCGGTGAAAGTGCCTCACAAATCTCAACGAGGCCGCATTTATATCTGAAACATCCTTTATTGGGACACCACCACCTTGTGCATAATCAATGCTTTCTGCTCTCTTTTTTTCGATGCGAGAGAGAGAGAGAGAGACAGAGACAGAGAGAGAGAGAGAGAGAGAGAGAGAGGAATACTGTGTGCTAAGTAAAATGCAGTAAAGGAACCTTCAATGCTCCATTAATGGAGGGGCAATTCCTTTGCATGGATTCATCAAACTCGGCTACGTGTAAGCTCTCTTAGCGCTTCTCGGTTGCCTCAAAACTGCGGTGTCAAAACTCACCACTTTTTTTGTTTTTTTTTCAAGAAAAGGATAGCCTAGATTAAATCATCTTAATTCCCGATGATTAAAAAGATAAATGAAGCTAATTTAATTTAGATAATCATGGTAATTCATGAAATTAAAAGACGAAAAAAGTAGTCCCATTGTCTCATCAATCATCAAGAGGTCCAGCTAATTGAACTATATAAACCCTAGTAGGTTATATCACCTTTAATTAAATTGACATTTTTTTTTTAAATTTTAAACCTATATATCTAGAAGTTCATTTAGATCTCAATTAATTTGGTTTAACCCGGTCGGTTTATTAAAATGAATTAAAAAGAATAAGTATTGAAGCACTTCAATCGACCATATTAGACTGGTATTTGGATTATTATTATTATTATTATTATTATTATTATTATTATCACAAATAAAATCTATAAAAATAAGATTTTTATTTTAAAAAAATAATAGCATGCGGAAAACTATTAGATAGAAAAAGATTTTGAAAAATAAAAAAGTTAATAAAATACCGCAATTCTCAAGTATGTTTTAAAAATCCACAGTTAAAAATTATAGTAACTGAAGTAGGTTATACATGCTGTTTAAGGGTCTGTTTAGCATTGCGTTTGTAACTGCGTTTCGCTAAATTTTGAATTTTTTTTTTTGCTAAAATTGAGTGCGGTTTGTACTTTTTGGATCGTTTTGATGTGCTGATGTCAAAAATAATTTTTAAAAATAAAAAAACATCATTGGCATGTATTTCGGCACGAAAAGCTATTTGAAAAGCACCCACAACCACACTGCCAAACACGCTCTAAAGATGCTAAGAATGTGGTTGTGTTTATTTTTTAAAGTGTTTTTTACTTGAAAATGTATCAAAATAATATTTTTTTTATTTTTAAAAAATTATTTTTGACATCAGCACATCAAATTAATCTAAAAACACCAAAAAAATATTAATTTAAAGCAAATAAAAAAATATAAAAATTTCAATTTTTTTTTAAAACATAAAAACAAACATGATTATTTATATATGTTATTTAAAGATATTAAATGACTCACTTGTACGTGAATAACTTATATAGCCACTTCAACTAGTTGATATCTTTTTTTTATATTTTTAATTTATCTAATTTAATTTTTTCTAATAATATCAAAGATATCATCATTGAATTTTAAATATCTTCAATATGTCATTAATTTTTTTTCTCCCATTCAGTGTGTGTTTTTTAAACACCACATTTTTCAATTATGATTTTTTTTTATAAATAATGCATGCGAGAACAGTGATTTTTCTCAAACTGTCTTATTTTCTAAAAAATAAATTTCTTATATCATATTTTCTCAAGACTTTCTCACACACTTGTTGGAAAGGAAAAACACCCAAAAATAAATAAATAAATAATTTATTTTGCAACTGCTGCAACAACTATTAAGACAATATTGCAGATTAGTCCAAAAAAACATTTTTATGGGTCCCCACAGTTATGATTGAGCTAATTATGTGTGAGTAAATGCGATCATCGAGGATTTTTTATTTTTTAAATTAACACAATCAATTAGAAATATTAAGGAATTAGTACAATTAAAAAAAAGTAATAAAATAATATATTTTGTATATATCTTGATTGACAAACAGGGTTGTTATAACTTATTATTATTTAGAATAACAATATTTAATAAAAAATATCAAATAAATAGGAGAAAACATAGAAAAAATTAAAAAAATTCTAAAAATACATCAAAACTCTAATTATAACGCAATCAAAATCTTTTTCTATTATTTGTTTTTTCTTTACCAAAACCTGCAATCAAAATCTTTTCAAATAAAGATTTTTTATTTTTCAAATATATATATTTTTTAATCTTTTCAAATATATTAAAATAATATATATTTTTTATTTTTTAAAAATTATTTTCGACATCAATATATCAAAATAATTTAAAAATACTAAAAAAATATTAATTTATAATAAAAAATATAAAAAAATTAATTTTATTTTTTTTCAAATAAAGACTTGCGCCGGTCTTGTTAGAAGAACAAGCATTGCGTCTGGAGGGATAGGCGTGATCGATGGGATAATCTTGAAATTATTGGATAACATATGTGATTTAAATTGAATCATTAATAAATTAACTATCACGTTAAAATTGACATATTAACTTGATTATTTTGTAATAAAAAAAAATTATTATACGCATAACGTTATTTAAGTAGGTTTTACAGTCGTGGGTTGGACCTAGCATACCAGTGTCTTTGAAACGTACTTCCTATGTCCAAGAGTTGTGATGGAAGAGTAATTTTTTTTGTTAATTTTATGTTTTTATATTTTTATTTTTGTTTTTTATGTTTTTTTTTAGTTTGAAAGAGAATATTTTTTTTATTTCTTATTAATAGGATTTTATAGTCTTTTTCTATATAAAGAGTTGTTGTAATAACTTTTTGAGAAGTGAGGTTCTGGTGAATAAAAATTAAATATTTTACTTATCTTTCCATAATTATAATGTTCTTGATCTTTGAAGTTTTTGACTTATAACAAATTTTATCATCCTTCGCTCCTACCTATATCAGTTGATATCAAAGCTTTATATTAATTAATACTAGAGGCCAACAATACCTGATGGTTTTGATTGGAGTTCGTGTAGGGACTTGTATCAAAACTCAATGATTTCTCGTGGTTAGTTGTTATGTGATGTTAAATAATTATGGGTGGAAGAGGTCGCAGAAAAAGGTATGCTTGTGTACAAGGGGATGAAAATGTTTCCTACTAGAAAAAAGATGCCCGTGGACTTAGTGTATTGTTTCTATTTGCGTTGGTTGTTGTTACTAGAAATCCTAATAATAGGATCCATGATGGGTTAACCCGTGCAAAGGTGTTGTGCCAAAGATCCTTGATGGAGTGACCTGTACAAAAGTGTATTAGAGTTTTATGATGGGAAGGCACAGACAAAGATGTTAAAAATCTACGATAGGATAACCCATACATAAAAGGATGTCCATGGCGAAGGATAGTTTTTTGCTGCGATTTGAACTCTAAGACGAGTTTCTTTCAACCTGGAGAGACTAATGCATGGTTTTTTTAGGAAATAAATATTTTTCTTAGTTAAGTTTATGTTTTTATTTATTTTGTTTTGTTATGTTTTTCTAGTTTTGTTCCAGATATGAAAATAATAGTTTTTCTATTCATGGTTGGATCGTTACAAATCACATGTCGTCTAGGTGTTCAGTCTCTAATGGTAATCCACACGAACTACTGATGAAAAATCTCTTAAATCCTTTTAGAAGAAAGAGATTGTTGTCTTTTGAGTGCTAGATTTTTTATTAAAAAAATCTAGCTAGGTTGTTTTTTCTTACCAATAACAAACGATTTTTATTTTTATAAATACATCATGCAAACATATTTTATTTTTATCAAATATCAAATAAAAAAATCAAAGATAAATTACAATAATATCTTTAAAACATTATAAAATTACTAAATAATGTAAAAAAATAACTAGTAATTTGAAAAGGTGAACTAAACAATTTAAAAAATAAGAGAGAGAGAGAGAGAGATTTAAATATAAAATTTAATGCAAAATAAGAAAAATATAAAAAGGGTATTAATTAAAATAATAATAATAATCAAAATAAAAAAAGTACAAGAAAGGCTAAGTGCTGCTAAGCCCGCGCACATAGCCAACTACTTAAAAGCCTAGGTGTAGGTGTGTCTGGAAGCCTAGGCCACACCCCTAATTTTTTTTTGTTGGCTTTTCATTGAGTGAATGATGCATGATCTGCTATAATTTTTTAAGCTGAATTACAAGTCATCCACTATGGTAGATAACTTATTGTCTCTTATAATCTTTTTCGGTCACCTTCTTGGACAAGGAAAAAAAAAGTATGAATTTTGAGAAATTAAAACCCATTTTCAACCTCTTTTCACCTGAAAATATCTAAAACAACACTCTTAAAATATCAATAAATCAATTTATCAAATCCAAAACACCCCTAAATTGGTCAAAAAAACAAAAAGCTATTTTTCTTCTTTTTTCAATCCCAATCTAAGCAAGATGATGGGCAGAAAATACCATAGTTATTAAACCCGGCCCGAGGGTTGACATGGCCAAGGGGCCGGGTCCCGGGTTTCATGGGTCAACTCGGGTCAACCTAGAAAAATTAAAATTTTAATATCTCATATGAAAAAATCCATGTAAATATAGGTTATACATGTTGTAAACAATGAAGTTTAAAAGAATATTTTAAAAAGTTTTTTATTCCACATTAAAAAGATATTATGTTAAGCTTTTAAGTTGAAGTATTTGAACAAAAAAAGTTTTTTATCCCACATTGAAAAAACATAACTTTTTTCTTGGGAACATAGAGTATATATACTAATAGGTTTCAAATCCCATATTGAAAAAACATAACTTTTTTCATGGGAATTTAGAGTATATATACGAAAGGGTTTCAAATCCCACATTGAAAAGATACTATGCTATCCTTTTAAGTTGAAGTATTTAAACTAAAAGGTTTTTTTATCCCACATTGAAAAAACATGATTTTTTTCTTGGAAACATAAAGTATATATACTAATGGGTTTCAAATCCCACATTGAAAAAACATAACTTTTTTCATGAGAACATAGATTATATATACGAAAGGGCTTCAAATCTCACATTGAAAAGATACTATGTTATCATTTCAAGTTGAAATATTTAAACCAAAAGGTTTTTTATCCCACATTTAAAAAACATGAATTTTTTCTTGGGAATATAGAGTATATATACGAAAAGGCTTCAAATCCCACATTAAAAAGATATTATGTTATCATTTTAAGTTGAAGTATTTAAACCAAAATATTTTTTATCCCACATTAAAAAAACATGACTTTTTTCTTGGGAATATATATATATATATATTAATGGGTTTCAAATCCCATATTTGAAGGAAAAAAAAACAAAACACCGGTTCTCACCCGGGTTCGCCCGGGTCATGGGTCGACCCGCCGGGTCACTCGGGTTTGGCCGGGCTGTTGCCCCAGCCGGTTTTTTATTAAACCCGGACCGGTCCAGCCACTGGGTCGACCCGCAGGGCCGGGCCAGGTTTAATAACAATGAAAAATACCACAATGAGACTCATGTAAAATGGAATTTATGGACATTATGAACGACCTTTTTGATCGCCGAATCATGGTCACTCGTCGACTTTCTCTGTCATCTCTCTAACTCGGTGACTAAAATGTAAAGCAAATGAAGTCCTGCATCAAAATGTAAAAACCTCATAAAAAAGGGATTAACTATGAAAAAAAAAACTTAAGGGACAAAAAACACACCTCAACTACAAAAAAAAAAGAGTATGGGGATTTGTCTTAAAATCAATTTTGATCCTTAGTTTCAATTATGTTTAATCAAGATGATTAAATTTTATTTTATCAAATCGAACCATCAGAATCTTTTTTCAACATTACAGGAAACCTTTGCAAAGTTAACTGAAATAAATTATTCATTTCAATATTAAATAAACTAAATATAGGAGGATGACATTGAAAAAAAAAAAAATCTAAAAATAAAAAATAAATTAAATGGAACTACAGTGCAAATTTACAATGAAAAACCTCAGAGGCCGCAATGTTTCAATGTAATTGTTTCGATGTTAAGAAAAATCCTCGAACTAATTTACGTGTCAATTAAGATTAATAAATATATTTTTCATATAATTTTAAAAATATATTTTCACATCATCCGATGGATTTTTTTTACATCAAGAAATGTTAATCAACGGTGGTGGAGACAGGAGGCTGGTGAAGGCCCAATCCCTTAATGTTTTTTTTTTTTATAATATACCCCTCGTAAAACTAGGAAGATTTAAATTTTAGAGCCAAAACTAATCAAATTAAAAACTCTGCTCCCCTAGAAAAGTTTCTCTGCTTTTGGTCCCTTAAAAATAATTAATGGCTCCACCACTGTTAATAAACTTAATTATTTTTAGGACTGAAATGTATATTTAGCTATAATTTTAGCAAAATTTTTTTACCGTATTCTTATTTTAGTTCCTTATATTTTAATTTTATTTTTTTTAATAAATATGTTTTAATTTATCATTAATTTAGATATATAAAGATGTAATGAAAAAAATAATTTCTGTAGCAATGTATAATAATTTGTTTTATTTATTTATTATTTTCCACGAATTTTTAGATTATTATTTAATATTTAATAATAAACAAGCAATTAACCAAAGCAGTAACCATGCCATTGCCATAAATATAATAATATTATATGTATAATTCTACTCTGTTCCCCCACCCACCCCACGCGCCTCTTTCGAGTTTATTTCCCCAATCTTCCTGCCACCCTCGCCCCCTCTTTTAACACTTTCCATGGCAATGAAAACGACAAAGACAACGACGATCACGTGGCGGGAAAGTATCAGGTCCCGATAATTTTTCTCTCTCAATCTCACGAATTTACCCTCCTCCTCCCCTGCTCCTCCTGCAACCGTATATAAACGTGTAGAACGAACGCACGAACCTTCTCAGGAAACGCCTTCCAAGCCAAGCAAACTCCTCTATACCAAAGAGACGAACCTCGCTCTCCCTCTCTCTCTAGAATTGAATGTAATCTGGCTGTTCGGTTACAGAAGTTGTCTTCTTAGTCTATGGTTGTTGTTTTTTTCTGGTTTTGTTTCGATATGCTTGTCGGTTGTTATTGTATTGATGATTCGATGATGATGATCTCATTGCCGTCCTTCAATAATCACCACCGTTGATTCTTTATACTGCTCTTCTTGCCTTCGCCTGTTATGAAGTTCGCCGGTGATTCTTTTCTCTCCTCCTCTCTTTCATGGAATTCTCATTCTCATTCTGAAGGTCCTTCTTAATTAATTATTATATTTGATATAATAAATGAATTGAGTTGAAATAATGGTAATGACAAATGTGCTGTTATGCTGTGCAGTGAATTGTGATTTTGGACCAAATTTTAATGGGGAAAGCCGATGATTCAGAATGCGTTTTTCCTTTAACAAGTCTCCAGATTGGGTATATGTTTTTATCATCACTTGCGCATCTTCCTATTTCATCTCCTTAAATTAGTTTGATATTTCAACTCCGAGAGATAATTTTCGTTTCCCTTTTTGTAAATGAAAAAAAAATTTAACTTGGAATAGTTATGAGATAATAAAGATGATGGTTTATTTCCTTGTGTATATATTGCTTGATTGTAGTGGAAAGGAATGGCCAGCGAGCTTCATGCAGACAGGGTATTATGCTTTTGCAATTCTAATAGTGTAGTATCTTTTAGGAAAACAATTCGTTTTCTTTTTTAGCAGAAAGTGGGATAAAAAGGGACAAGTGAAGGGAGAAAAGAGTGAAAAGCCTGAAAGAAGATGTTAGTAGGTGCAAAATTAATCACTTGATGAGGTGATATAATTTCAGATTAGAAGTATATGAATGAAAATCTTCCACAGTGACTTTTTATGGATAGTGTGGAATCCTGTTCTTTTATTGACTCGTGGGAAGCACTTGTGTTTTGGAAGACATGATCTATAATGGGCAGCATAGTCTATGATTTGTGATTATTATTTTTTCATGATCTTCTTGTGTTTTATTTGATGTAGGCATAAAGGTCACTTGTCCCTAAATTACTTTATGCAGCTTGTAGGATGACTATGACAACCGATGATGAGTTTGTTTGCATATTCGTTATCTTGAGTGTGTTTGATTACATCTAAGAACATGTTGTGTCTGCCTGCTTTGAAAATGCTGAAGATTTCGTTCTTTTTTTCCCCCCAATTCCTTCCCCTTTTCAAACATATCATATGGTTGTGAACCTTGTGGTGTCAATCATTAGAAGACCTTTAGGCCTGTAGTGTATTTGAGTATGGTTACTGAATACTTACTCTGTTTTAATTTTTTTCCCTCGGTGATTTTAGAGACTTGCAGTCTTATCTCTCAGATCTTAGCCTTTTCGTTGCGTTTGAAAGTGGGAAATTATATATTTTGGTGGACAATCGACCATGGCTGAGAAACCTTGGTTCACACCCAGCACACTTGTGGCAACTGATGGTTACCAAGGTTGCGAAGACTTGGGATACCTTTTCAAAAAATCCTCATTTTCAAGTTTTTCCTTAACCATCTCTGATTAATGTCATTTTCTCATTCACTCAGTCTAGGTTATCTCCTTTTGCAAACTCAAAGGCTCGGAGGGGGAGAAAGGAGGGAAAGGATGCTTCTTCTCAGTCCAATCCCAGTAAATCAACAAAGCTTGAGAGATGGTTCTTGTTGATTGAAGTGGCAACTTTGTCCCGGAAGAGGGGTTTGCCTCCCGTGAAGAAATTAAGGAACTCACTGTTCTTAAGCAGTGAATTACACAGGACACTTTATGGTTTTATTGTCTTTGAAGTTGCATGGAATGATGTGCGGGGTATCAACTACTTAAACGAGCTTCTGGTACTGCTCCTCTGAATGCTCCCTGTTTTGTTTGCAGTTACGCTGAGCATTGTTTTGGTCAATGATTTCATGTCAATTGCAGACTGACACATCTCTGGCTATTGAAGCTAAGATAATGCAAAGATGGGAATTTGATAGTGTAGCTCAAGCTGCAAGTAGTTTATCTTCATGGTTCTCAGGAACTCTCTCTGAGCTGCTACAATTGAAAGGTTATCTTGATTCTGCTACAGGTATTCTGTTTCTCTCATGATTCCTTACTTTACAATAGTAGAAGAAAGCTACTATTTTTTTGAATTCTGAATTGGTAAGAAGCATATGATGATGAATAGGGATTTACTTTGAAATTCGGATATTGTGGCATGCCTACATTTGTGTTGGAAATTCATGATTCCTGCTGGACTTAGGTGGTATCTAATATTGTTAAGAGCCATTTCTGGTTCACCTATGCAAGGAGCATACTCAATGTGGATAAATTAACATCTTAAGTGACGTCACTGTCTTCTATATCCATGTGGAGATTGCACTGTAAACTAGCCTTCACAGTTGGTTGAAGTGCTTCACAGAGATTTGAATGCAATATATGTATGCTTAATGGATAGTCATCCCAGGATCAACAGCTCTCGCTTTTCATGGAGAAATGCTGTTGGTGTTTCAATAGGTATGGAGGTAAATTGTAGAAGTAGTTGCACCCCAATAATATGTGATGGCTGTAACTTGCTCAGATTTGTGGCTGTGAAGTGAACAGTGGGGTTTAGTAGTCTTATGTTTGGTCTTTAGAATTTGGCCTTTGTAGGATGCTTCTTCTCACTCTGGGAATTACATGAAGTCCAAATATCTGATGGTTTGGTTCATCACCACCACCATCGTCTAACTGTTCAGATGATATTCATGAATAATAGCTTAATATAGGCCAATACACAAGACCTTTTGCTGGCGTTACAACAGGAATGTGATCCTGGATTGTTGCATCTTTTGCCAGTTGGTGAGGTGCAACCTAACTGAGATGTTAACATAGTTGCTGTTGTAATTATTATGTTTATATTTGATGGGACTATGTATTTCCTTTCCTAAATGAGCAATTACTCTGTTTAATGTTTCCTGAAATTTTCAGGAGATACCTTTTATGATGCTGAAGAAAATTTCTCAATGACACCCTCTATTGATGACGATGACAAAATTTGTGATGATAATCTGTGGGCTGAGGATAATTCTTCATGCTGCCTTGGTGGCAGTTCTGATGTATTTCCTGGGACCCCAGAAAATATAACGAGTGAGCCACTCACTCCTCCACCCACTGGGCCTTATAAGCGAAGAAGAGCGATCAGGTCAATTGGAACTAGAGTTGAAGTTGATTGTTACGCTGAGGAAACACAGGGTGGAAATGAATACTTGTTAGACAGCTCTGGTGCCAGTGATTGTGAGAATGTTCATGAACCTAAGCTATACAGGGATGTTTTGATTTTGTTTAGATTCAATGATCATGACCTGCCATTTAAACTAAAACAAGTGATAATGTCTGACCTGAGGTTACTTACTTTATTGGAAGCTGGGCTCCCGTCTTGGGTTCTCTTTCTTCAGTCATATCCAGGATTTTGCCATCTTTATCGTCCTTGGATGTGCCCTCTGGCAAGAGCTTTGTATGTGTTAATCTCAGTTATCACTGTTCTCATTGGATTTTTTGACTTGTACAAAAATGTCCCAGTTCTTAAGGCAACTGCTTCTAGTTTGTTTGGACCACTTTTAGACTGGATAGAGACTTGGGAGATGGTTTCAAGAATCAAGTACCTGGGAACAATGCTATTTCTACATAACTTTGAGAAAGCTGTTACTTGGTTTCTGATGGTCACACACACCACTAGATCCTTCTTTTCAGTTTTCACGCAGCCACTGGTCGAACCGCTCACTGAGATTTTAGGCTTTCTTCTTCCATTGTGGAATATATTCATTGAAGTAATAGAGAGTTTGTATTCCATTTTTTGGGTTGTGATTGAATCGTCTTGCAGTGTACTGGGAGGCCTACTAGAGATTTTTGTATGGCCTATCTCAGTTATCTGGAGCATTGGTGGGTTCTCAGCTGTTTTGGTTATGTTATTTTGCAATCAAGACTCCATTATTTTAAAAGGATGAGTAAATTCCTTGATCTGTTTGTTGCCTTTTGTGCTGCAGCAACTTCAATTATATATCCCATATTCTGGATTGTTTGGGAAATACTTTATGCTCCGATTCGCTTGGTCCTTGCACTAGCTGGTCTTGTCGCTTTCACCTGTGCCTGGATATCGGAAATGATTGGGGATATTTGGAAATATGTAAATGGAATATTCCAGCTTGCTGCAGCTTCTGATGCAAGAGTCAGTACATGTGAAGTTTCAATGTGGCGTTCACTTTGGAATGACCTTTTTTCTCAGGTTGGAAGGCATCCTATAATTCCTGATTGCATTTTGATCACAAGCATGCAATTATGAAGCAAGTGATATTTATGTTCGTAATCTGTTCAGGTTTTCCGTGCTGTAAGGAGCATATTAAATGGTTTTGTTGCCTTCTTCGCAGCCTGCAACAGGCATCGCCTAAGGTAATGTTCGCAGCAGTTAGACCATATGCTTCATTCCTAGCCAAAATGCAGTCCTTGATTAAACTTGGTTTGTGTGTAAAATATCTCAATTTAAGCAGTATAACGGGTAAACAAAAATATTTTCAATACTGTTCTCATCTGATCAAAGACGTCGGTTCATTGAGATGTCATTCCTTAAACTTCTAGGAACATATTGTATCTCCTTGCAGTACGAAGCATAAAATGAGAAAAACTTGAAGGATCTCGCTTGGGTTACCTTCTAATTGATGTGTTGGAATTATTGTTGATTCTTTGATTGCTTCTCTATCCTACGGATTGTTTGACAAAGCTCTGCGTATCTTATCATATTTTTCTTCTGTTGTGCTGGTATACAGCATTTATAATCACATACAGGATTTCATTCAGAGAATACTTGGTCGGGCGCCAAGGTCACAACCATTGGATTATAGAAACAGCAGGATGACACCTGAAACTCGAAGTCGGGCGGTAAGTTCTCAAAAAAACTTCTGATGTTATGGCTCTAAACTTCAGTTCTTTGCTTTAGATTCAGAAGCCAAATTGCAATTTTTTTTAGCTTGATTGTGTTGCTTCTGATTTTGCAGTCTGAAGGGAGTAGGAAAATTCACATGAGATGAAAGCTAATAAGCAGTTTTTTGGGTCCAGAAGAGACTATACGTTGGATGCAGGGCCTGCCTTACACTATAAAGTGCATTTGTTGACAAATAAATAACTGAAACAACAACGGGTGGGTTAAACAGGCAGGAGATTCTGCAACTATTTACAGAGGTATCATAGAGAGAGCTTTCTTTTGTTTGTTTCGTGTTGTATTAATTCTTTCTTTCTTTCCATACGATAACGCTCTCCGGTTTAAGATGTGAGCAGCTTGTATAGGTATCAAAGTATTAAACAACTATTTTTTTTTATTATTAACGTGGGTGTCCAAACCAGCTTGCGTGTACCTCGACTAATCTCACAGGCCCTGAAGTTGATGACCATGTAAACCTCCAGTGGCCCTGAGGTTTGTGAAACTCGAATTTGTGACCTCTAGGAACATGTAACCTAATTGCTAATCTCCTAGCTCAATTGATCGGCCGGTTGATTTGGTTGTATGAACTGGCCAATCATTTCACATAAAAACCATAATTTTATGAATTGTTTTCTTTCAAATTTGTTTTATGAATGTCAATGATATAGTTGAGTTTGCGATAACAAGTGATTCTGAGTAGTCAAATGTAAATCTGTCAAAACTAGATGAGTATTTGTTCAAGATAAATTATGTGGATGACTTAATAAATGTATTTATAGACCAATAAGACAAGTTTAAGCTCAAAAGAAGGTCTGGTCGTGCCAGATCAGAATGATCTGATTGTCGGATCTTTAGATTTAAAAAATCTCATCTTAGGACCCTGATTTTGATAGTTTTGTGATTTTCCTTGTCATTTTCGAATCAATCAACCAATTTAACTAACCATTATGAACTGGTGAACCAATTAGTTCTGAATTTAATGATATGGTTGTGAACTGCAACATTAATTAAAATTTTGTTGTGGTTTTCGACGAAGATATTTAATTGATATCATGGTTTAGAAACACAATATCTAAAAGTGTGTTTTTTCATCAAAACTTTTTGCTATAATGATAATTTGCTATTTCTTTTTATTTTGTATGATAATTGCTCAATTTATTCAACATTTTGTCCCTCGATCACATATGATGATAATTTAATTAATGTGGTGATTGTAAATTACAATATTAATTAAAATTTTGTTATGATTTTTAATGAAAATATTTAATTGATATCACAATTTAAAAAAATAATATCCAAAAGTATAATATTTCATCAAAACTTTTTGCTGCAATGTTAATTTGCTATTTTTTTTAAAAAAATATATGCTAGTTGCCTAATTTATCCAAATCTAACATTCTGTCCCTTGATTACGTAGGATGACATAACTGACAGCCGTTATTGTATGTTGATTATGCTAGGACAGAAATTCTCGTTTGGTTTTTACGCAGCTTGGCAATGCAGATATCTGAAACATAGCAAGTACATCCTGGATCCTAGGAGCATGGAAAGTGGCTGACACTAAATTTGTAAAAACTATAGACGAGATAAAGTAAACGATATGTTCACTCCTTGCTGGTTGAGCTATGCTTGTAGCTACAGCAAAGCAGATCCTATTGAGAACTTGTCCTTGCAGACAAATCCCGACTTTAGTTATTCTAAAATCACACGCACAGTTTCGGGTCAAAACTTTCAACTTCTAAGCAGGCAGCAATACTGGCCTGTCATCTCTGACGAGTCCTACGGTGGGTATAACAGCCTGGCCGTGATATTTCAAAGGGTGGAGGATTGCTTTTCTCACGCCGGATTCTTCTCACTATATGACAGTTTCCAGAACTTGAAAATACAAATTCAGAAGTTCTGAAATCATGTTCATTAGAACATGGATGGGGTATCTATTTCATTGGGCGGAAGGCCGATTGGTTTCCACCTACATACTTTCCTATACATTCAAGGAGGTCAGATAAAACATTCCCTTTTAGAGCCCTCAATCACTGTGATAAATAACACATGGAGAAGTATGGAGGGAGAGAACAAGAACACATGGAGAAGTAAGGAGGGAGAGAACAAGAAGAGTGAGGAGCCATATCCCAACAAACCAAACATTGCAAATCCAATCCCAGTAAGATAGTACAGTTACTGTCAAAGCTCTTGGTGAGAGCTGATATAGCAAAACAAGACCCGAATAGATATGTTCACTGCCAACAATCCTATGACCCTACTACCACCGCATGCCCTAGTAGATTAGCTCTCCATCAAGCATTAATTACTTGTTTTCACAGCACCACCAGTTTGGTGCAACATAGCATCGATCTCATCCCCATCCTCCATGTCCAGCTGCAGAAAGAAGAAAAAATGAAAGGCAGTATATGCGTTAACTTAATGTCTATAATCTTATGAATGTGCAACTGTGTGCATGAGCATGTTGTGTGAGAAAGATACCTCATCAGGAGTTTGCTCTCCACGGAGTCGACGACCATCAAACAAGAAGGCAATTGAGTTGAACTCAACGGATTGGCGATCACAATAGGCATTCATCAGCTTCTTCAATTGTGTGCTTCTTTTGATCCTGAAAAATACTTCATTTCCATCCTAAATTGAAAGTCAAAACATGTCTTTCTTTAGTCAGGATGTTCTAAAAAATAGGACTCTTAAGAAAATCATCAAGCACGGCAAGCTTTTAAATCTCGAATCATCAAAACAAGTGTTAGCATGGACTAACCCTACAATAAAAATTCAATTAAATATGCAACTTCAAGCTTGTTATTCAACGATTTAAATATCTAACAATAGATTTTCAACATCTAGAAGAAAAATCACGATTCACCGGCATCGACCAGGATACACAAGGTGAGCAACTACTAAAAGCACAAGTTCCTCAAATTCTTCTACTTGTCTTTGAAAGTAGCATTGATTTTCCACTACAAAACTGTCCTAAAGAAGGCAAGATAGCAGTGGCACCGCGCAATTTCATCTGGAGTTTCTCCTGAACATAACCCTTTTAAAATCCAGAAATCAAAATATAAAAGAAGAGCTTTCTAACTATTACCAAGCAGATCACCTAGTAAAGAACTGAAACAATTAAAATGCAATTCAAATTGTGAAGAACACTGTAATTCCCAAAGCATTACTCCTCAATTGGTGAACCAATATTATTAGCATAATAACAAAGAAAACCCACACCCCCATTATTTTAATTCACATAATAAACACACTCGGAAAACAATAAAACCCATACGAACTTCACATGAGCAAAAAGCCCCAGAACGCCTGATTGTTAAACAGTAAGGAAAAAAAAAACCCCAAATTTAACACTAATTGCAGAGCTAAAACCTAAATAGATCGGGGAAAAAGAACAAAACCAAAACAAAAAATATGTAAAGACAAAACAGAAACAAACCCATAACAAAGTAAAAAGACATCGTCAACAAGCAAAAACAAACCTGGCCTTTCACTTTGAGATTGATGTGAGCAGACTGATCGTTGGGCTTTTTATCTTCCTCTTGTGGCTGACCTGTCGCCCCAGACATTTTTCTCTTCTCTCTCTCACACTCCTTCTCTCTTCGAACAAGGGAAAACAAGAAATCAGGATTTTTATTCCTTTGTTTTACTTTTTAAATTATTATTGTTATTATATATTCCGTCACCGACTTGGGTTTTTTTCTGAAAGTCCGTCAATCATCCTAGAGCATGCATGTGCGCATATCTGATTGGTTTGGTGTCCAGTCCTAAGTCTTCTTTCGACGCTGTCTAGTGGATTTATGGCGGGACCGAGTTGTAACCCTTCACTTCAGAATTTACAAAGAATCAAGAAGGTTTCGGCTCGAATACGATTACAGACAGAGACCCATTGGATAATAGACAGAGCTGTAAGGCCCGTTGGTGGTGGGTAGAAATTAGGTTCTTCATGGATATAACTCAGGTATATTCAAGATATTTTTATAAATTACAGATTTAATTTTTTTTATTATTAATATGAATATTTGGGTCAGCTTACGCATATTTTAATTAATTCTATGAGTTCTGAAATTAATAATCATGTAACTCTCCAGTGACGATTATATTAACAACCACAGGACTAGAATATGAGATAACAGGGGAAGCAAATTTCTAGGTTTCCAAGCTTTAAACACTAATCACCTACTAAATGATTCGATTTTATTTTTATATGAGTGAGTTGAATATATTAGGTTACAACAAATTGTTTATAAATATTATAAATATTTATGAGTTGAATTTATATTATTAATTTTGATGAATTTATATTTAGAGGTTGGCTTACAAAATAAACCGTAGGTATTATACCTTTGTAAATCTAATTTTTATATGTTGCATTATTTTTAAATTCTTCTTCAGTAAAAAAATAATTCATTTTTTATGTTAAAGAAAAATAATAAGTAGCTCATTAACAAAAAAAAATTGGAACCAAAGTATTTCTAAATAAAATAAAAATAATTAATTAATCTACAAACTATCTACTATAAAGATAAAAAAAAAAAAGAGTATATGGTATAACAGTTGGATTAAATTGATTGAATTTTAAAATTCAAGATCTGCCATCTAAATTTTTTAATATTTTATTATCTATATTATTTAACTTTAACGAATAGGGTTAAATAATATAAATTGTACACGTGGAAGAATTTTTAAAACACCTCGAAGCAATTACTTTAACTATTGATGACCGAAGAGCATCTAGTTTGGATTTAGGGGTGAGCAAAAAAACCAGAAAACTGATTTAACCGAGAAAATTGGAAAAAAATTAACTGAAAAAACCGAACCGATAAAAAAACCAATTGAACCGGTTAAAGTATTTAGGAAAATGTCTGGTTCGGTTCGGTTTCCGGTTTTGATGTGCCTGAACCGGCCACCCGAACCGAACCGAACCGGCTCGGTTTAGGAATGAAAAAAATAAAATAAACCAAGCGGTCCAAGCCGCGGGCTGCCGCCTCCCATTACTTTCCCTTTCAACAACCCTAGCTAGTAGACCATTTATTTGCTTTCTCTTTCCCTTTCACACAGCCGCCCCCTCTCCTCCGACCCTTTCAATCTTCATTCACACTTCACACTTCACAGACACAGCCGCCACCTCCAATCACCCCTACTCCCATTAACAGCCGCCTCCTCTTCATCAGTCAACGAGCTTAGGCTATTCTCGGGCGACCATTCTTCGAATCTCGAAAGAAACCGCCGTGCGTGTGAGTTGGTGAAACTGTTACCGCTTCTAGATCTTCTTCAATCTATTGCTTCTATCAAAGCCGATTACATCGCTCAGGTAATCTTGTCATGTAATTACAGATTTAATTAATTGTTGCTTGTTGATTTTATATTGTTTCTATTTTTCTATTTTGATGTGTTAATTATTTTAAACAATGTAAAAATGAAGGTGGACGAAAGAACACAATTTGGAAAGGAAATTGGAATCGTTGTCCCTGTCTCAGATTCTCGAAAGACAATCAATCGCAAACAGTATGTCCTTTTTTTTTTTCCTTCTTTTCTTTCTCACTGGTAGATTGGAATTTGGAACTGCAAACAAAAGTTTGTATTCGAAGTTAGCTTTTTGAAAATTGACCCCATTATTTATTGTGGCTTAAGCTTTGAGATATTGCATGATTATGAATTAGTTTATATGAGTTGAAACTTGAAACATAGTCTGACAAAGATGGATTGGTTGATTGCTGGGAAAAAAGTTTTCAAATCTCTTTGAAAAATGTCTGAATGGTGGGTTGATGATGCGACATAACAGACCCAATTTGAAGGGAATCTTTGAGATACTGCATGATTATGAATTGGTTTATAGGAATTTGTTGGATTGATTTTTTTTCTTTTTTTTCTTTTTAGAAGGGAATCTAATTCAAATACATTTTTTTTCATCTACTTTTTAAGTTTAAATCTTAGAATTAATATCCAAAAAATTTCATCCCAGATGCTGTTTTTTTTCCTTACAACAAGGAGTGGCTAGCTTGTGTGTTATAGGGACCAAAGACTAATTACCCATTTCTGAGGATAATAGTTTTTGTTTTTATATATTTTTTAAATATATATTTATCATGAAAAAATATAAAATTAATATAAAAATATATTCTGTGTGTCTCTGTCTCGTGTGCGTGTGCACATATGCACCTGTAATTCTTGCTTCTCTCCAGTTCCTTTCGTTTGCAAGTTATTGTTGCTAGAGTAGGTACAACTAGTTCTTTCCTCTGCAAGTCGGGTTTGGTAAGATTGATTATAAAGAAAAAGGTATTGGTAATGCATAATTTTGATTTTAGTGCTGATGTTAAGTGTGGCTTGTTTTATGATGAATAATTATGTTGACAATATTGGGCTTCATGAATGATGATGCCAGTTTATTTCTAGTCTTAATAAGCTATACTACTGCTGGATTTGTGCTCTTTATTTATATGACAAATTCTTATTCAAATCTTTGATATTTATCTCTAATGAAACTTCAATCTCGCCTCAGGTTGTCGACCAAGTCAAAATTCCTCCTACAAGTATACAATATTGTTTTATTATATGTTATTTGTTGTTTTTTCTTTAAGCCTTTTGAAGGCATTGGTTTGTAATTTGGATTAATTTAGATTTTAACTTATTGATGTGTGATTGTGTGTTATTTAAATTTGTTTGAAGTAGGAGAAAAAAATTAGGAAGGTAAAAAATATATTGAACACAAGATTGACAATAACAACTTAATATAAATGAATATGTAGTGGCAAAAAAATTAAATATACTTTGGAATTTTTTAAGAAAATTAGATATTATTAACATTATTTATAAGCCCATCAGAAATCCACTAAAAGCCCATCACGAAGCCAGAAAAATAACTATAGTTTTTTCCAGTTTTGGACCTAAAAAACCAGACTCAAACCAAACTGAAACCGGTCGGTTTGGACCGATGGACCGGTTCCGGTTCGGTTTGGGTCCCTTTTTTTTTTGCCTTCCGGTTTGGTTGTTTTTTAAATGTAAAAACCGAACCGAACCGAAAATGATCACCCCTAATTTGATTTCATCCCTGTCTTTCTAGGACACTAGTCACTTTGTCCCATGTATATGGAATTTTTAATGATGATTTCAATTTTATTAAAACTTTAATATACAATTTAGTTGCTTAACTTTTAAAAACGATTTTTATTTTTAGTTTAGAATGTTGTGCTTATTTAGTTTAATACTAGCCTTTTATACAACGTTACGTTGAAAGCCGAATAAAAAAAAACTAATTGTAGAAAAATGAATATGTAATTATTGTCAACAAGTTTTTAACCAAGAATAAAATTTAACTATGAATTAAAAAGTTCATATATACACACACACACACACACACACACACACACACACACACACACACACACAAACTAAAAATTATATACGTTAATAAATATAAACTCTGACTGGTCACCACCTAGTATTATAATTACTAGAAACTTTGATTAGTCTTTAGAGAATCTATACAGGGGACTAGTTGCGATAAAAAAAGGTATTAACACTCGTTTTTTTTTTTTTTGTGGTTGTTATGTTCTGATGGTGTTTCTAAATTCTATCAATCTACTATGACATGCTAGCTACGATTAACAAAATCCTAGTTTGCTATATCATTAACTTGGTCTAAAAGATTCCGACTTAAAAAGATATTAAAAAAAAAACAAGCTCATTCACAACTCATATGCCACGAAGGAGATGCCGCGAAGGAGCTGAAGTTAGAAATCCAAAAAGTTTTGGTGATTACTGAAATTTCACCTTTGGTATTTCGAATGTCCATGACTCTTGTACCATGGGACACAAGTTGAAATATCCTTAATTATCGTTGAGGTTTTTTTTTGGGATAAACTTGGAATTTTTAGCTACCATGTCATTCTAAATAATATTTCAGATAAAACTCCTCGCAGTTTTTATCCTTGTATTAGAAGTAAATGAGTTGCATTACTCCCAATAATATTTTAGATCTCAACCCCATACAAGTTTTCTTTATCCTTACATTAAAAGTTAATACTAATAAATTATTATCCTTAATAATATTTTGAATAGTACCCTCTTTATAGGTTTTTTATCCTTATATTAAAAGTGAATAATATATTTCTTTGTCAAAAATAAGTTTTAAATATTTTTAAAATATAGGCCAAAATCCTTTGAAATTTTACAAACTGGTTGTAAAATCCATGTAATACTTTTTGTATTTTAAACATGAAAAAAAAATTATATTTTTTTTCTGAATTTTAAGACATGCTTCAATAATTTTTTAGGATTTTTTGCTATATGCAAGGAAACCTTTTATTTATTTATTTTAAGGCTTTGTTTGACAAAAAAAAACTCATTTTCTTTTGGATAAAACAACCAAAATAGGCCTAAAAATATGTTTGCCAAACAAACCTTTAAGCGAAAAATCACTTTATAAAAAAGATTGAGAACCGAATAAGGACTTACCCATATGACTCGAATTTGACTCGATCGAGTTGACCTGAAATCTTTGATTTGACTAAAAACCAAACAAAAAACCTAAGACCCAAACAAAATTGACATTTTGACACTTAAAAAGACTTGGCCATAACCCAAGAGTCTATAATATGCATTGAAAACCCAGAAAAAAAAAAAACCAACAACCCTAATGTTATATTCGATAGATTCGTAACCTATTCCATTTCATAAAAAACAATGATCCAAATATTTTCTAAACATCCAACAAACATTAACGACCACTCAAAACAGAATTAATCAAGAAAAAACAATATTTTTATGCATTAATCAAAATAAAAAAAAATAAAGACATTATAACACCAAAACAAGTTCATAAACATCTTTAAATATGTACAACAACATAGAGATGTGCTTCATGAACATCACTTATTAGGTTAGATGAAGTTTATACCTTTAAAGCTCACTAATGACTACTGTCTCTTTATGCTTTTCTCTTGCAAAGTTTAGTTTTACCACACTCAAAACTCAAGAAACCTTTGTGCTAGACTCTTGTATCTTCACACTTAGTTTTTTTATCAAGATTTTCCTACCCCTTCTTTGTGTTTTTCTCTTTTTTTTCTCATTGTCTACTCTGATTTTTCAGGGAGTATTTATAGGGTTTCAAGCTAGGATCTTAATCAAGGTTTAATTATGATTGACTAATGCTTGACCCTCTCATCAAAATGAGAGGGTTTTGGGCTGGTTTTAACAACTAAAATCTTTGTACTTTGCTGGTTTTGCAACGGTGGTTTTGCAACAAACTTAGTTTTAGAGATTTTGATGGTTTTGTTAAACTTGAAGACCAATAAGTTGTTTCTGGCCTTTAGATCTTGATAGAAAAATGGAAAATCCTTGAAAAGAACCTATGGAAAAGGTTTGAAGTGTGAATAGATGAAACAAAATCAATGGTCTTGCACAATAAGTATCACAATTATGATTGATTGAGTTGATCACTTTTATTGCCATTAGAGACCACCTGAAATTGGCAGAGGGGGCACACACCTTTTGTTTGGATTCAACCTTACTCAATTTAAATGTTTGTAGCTTCATATTCATTTGTTTGAAGATGCCAATTCGATCAGCCCAGAACTGCCCAAACTATGCGTTTTGAACATGAACCAAATGACATGTTGTCTAGGTTAACCACCGAGAAATTAAGGTTTTAATTTGAGATCTGGACAAAATTAAAGTTAGTTCTTAATCTTTAGATTTTTTTTAATTGCACCCATAATTGCCATCTAACTTCTAATTTTATGTAATTTTGCCCCTGCCAAACTCAATGGTTAGCCCCAAAGTTCAATGTTTTTTCCAATTTAGTCCTTGGTTATCAATTTGTGCATTGTGACACAAAATTGATCAACAAACTTTCAATTTTCTTCAATAGGACCCTAAATAAACCAATGTCAATCACTAAAGCCCATAATTAACAACCAAACTTTAATATTAAGGCAATTAAGCTCCTATTTTGACCAAATTAGGTTTTTTTTTTTTTAATTACAATTTAACCTCTAGACTTCAATTTCTTCCAATTAAAGTTCAAATTGAACTCAAAAATCAATGTTTCTTGCAATTAAGCCCTCAATAAACTCAATTAAACCCTAAAAAATTCCTATTGAGCCCTTAAACAATCAATTTTGAATTTTCCTTCTCAAATTCAATTTTCCAATTCAAGAGGCCTTTACTTGTCCATATCGAATTACTAATTTTTCTAACCTTGTATATTTTGATTCTCCCCAACTAATCTTTACCAGTTTTCTGAGCGTTTTTCATGTTCTATTTATTGATATTAGTAGAACAATAGGGAAGAGATGAATTTGGACTAAATTAGAAAAAGGACATTAATGAGTCCATGAATTATTTTATGTATTTTTGTTTGTCCATTGGCAGTCTCGCAAAGCCTTTCCGAACTCCTATTGACATGAAATTTTAACCTGATATATTGCAATATGTCAGGAGACTTAGATCGATTCTACAGTCGGACTGAGAGATATGATTAATATTGTAAAACTGGACAATATGTTATTTTACGCCAAAATCTGAATTTGCATACTATTTTATTTACTTTAATAATCATGATTTTTAAACTAATTCATTGAGGACTTCCATCCATAATTATCATAAAATATTTCTTGGAGTTTTCACCACTTTCAGTCAAAATTGTGCGATTGTACATCGAGCTTATACCTGTGACCAGGGTTTTTCGCGTGTAAAAATCATAAATTATTTTATTTAGAATTACATTATTATTATTATTATTATATAACTATTTTCACCCCAATTTATAAAAAAATTTCCTTTACATAATTATTTTACCTGATTGAGGAATTTACGCGATTCGTCCTTGGGTTGACATTTTGCGTATTGATTTATTATTTTATCCCATCCAAAATTTAATTGAATTTACTAGAGATATCATCCCGAATCACAATAATTTTTTTTCTAATTTATCATTTTTTAATTAAACATTACCTTATTTAACATTGATTTACCGATTTTTTGGTTAGGGGTTTATACTTTTTTTTTTAGATTGGAATAAATGTATAGAAAATAAATGCAAACAAATTATCAACCTTAAATTTTAATCAATATAATATTAAATGATAAAATTAAAAAAAACAAAAACCAGAAAAAAAAAACAAAAATAAAAAAAAGGAAAACCGAGTATAAATCCATAAGCTACAGTACATTGCTGAGCACTTTTATTTTAAAAATTTTTTAATTTAATTTAATGGTTACCAATGACACAATCTCAACTCAAAATGGTTCTGACACATAACATTAAACAACTAAATACCAGTGATGTTCTATAAAGAGTACCTAGTGCAGAATTATCAGTGTTGGCCTAATCATCTGTTTCCAATGTTTTTTTCCCAAAGCGATAGCATTTCGGTACAGTGATCCTTATTTGAAGTCTGTCATTGATCATTTGAAAAGTAATCCTACTTCAGAATCTAAGCATGCCTGGTTTAATGATCAATAACCCAGAAAAGGAAAGCTTGTGGTAGGACATGATACTGATCTTTAGAAGAATCTAATTTCATTATTTCATGGTGCTGATGGGGAGGTAATACTAAGAAACTAGCTTCAGTTTCGTATCGGAAAGTTCTCTCCACAAACAACAACATGGGAATGATTGTAACTTTTTTTTTATTATTATTATCATCATGAATGTTCACGTCAACTTGCGTGTACCTTGACTAATCTCACGGATCCTCAATTAACATGTTTTCCAGTAATTTTGTGCCCGACAAAGATCAGATTTTGATGTGTAAATTTGGGCTAGTTAAGTGCTTTGCAAGGAGTTCCTTTGCACTTTTCCACTGCTAAATTGATAGTCTGAGGTGGTAAACCAGTGCCGACGAACTTATCTCAGGTGCATGACTTCATCAGCACCTAAGAATTGGCAAGTGGCTTCCTCTTGCCGAGAGCTGGTATAATACCAATAGTCATTTCACAACTAAAGATGTCTCCTTTTGTGGGGCATTATATGGGTAAGCTCCTGCTTGCTTCCGCCTTACTTTCCAGGAGATTCACAAGTTGAGGCAATAAACCAATTATTGCAAGAAATGGAAGTTTTTCTGAGCATACTTAAAAGTATCAGAGCAAGCACAACCTCGTGATAAGAATTTGGTTGATCAACACCAAACTGCAGGGTTTTTCAAATTGGTGATTGGGTCTATTTAAATCTGCAAGCTTTTCTCCGAGGGTCAATATAGCTCGTTCGAAGCAAGCTTCCATGATCCATTCATCTCTGAAACATAGCAAACATATCATGAATCCTAGGAGGTGGGGAAGAATAAGAAAATAAATTTTTTGTTAGAACAAGAGACGAGAAAAAGGAAATCCTGTTCACTCCTCGCTCCACTACAGGTGAGGCTGAGGTATACTAGTAGTTACCGCAAGAGCAAATTCCAATGAGAACATTTCTTCCGAACAAACCCCGACTTCAGTTATTCTACACAGCTCGGGGAGAAAAACTTTTAACTCCCAAGCCATCAATAATGGTCTGCCATCTATGAGTCTTCTCACGGTGGGTATAACAACTGCCTGGAAGTGATATTTCAAATGGTGGAAAATTGCTTTTCTCCCGCCAGAGTCTTCCCCATGTACAACAACTTCCAGAACTTGAAAATAAAAGTTCAAGAGTTCTGAAACCAAGTTCATTCGATTATGGAAGGGGGTATTTCATGGGGTGGAAGACTGCTTTTATCTTGTAGCCCAATCCCCGCCAACAGAACTGCCCAAACCCCATCCACACACTTACAACTGCAAATGGTTTTTACCTACTTTACAATCAAGGATGTCAGATATAACATTCCCCTGTTGACGCCCTCAACAACTGCAACAAATAAGGAGAAAAAAATCCAAATATGAAGTGAAGCGGGAGAGAGCAAGCAAAGAATGAGGAGCCATGTCCCAACAAGCCAAACATTGCAAATCCAAATCCTACTAAGATAGCTTAGTTACTGTCAAAGCTCTTAATGAGAGCTCATTTAGCAAAACAAGACCAGCACAAATATGTCCATTAACAACAAATCCCAAGACCCTACTACCAACTACATCCACCAGTAGATTAGCTTTCCATCAAGCATAATCACTTGCTTTCACAGCACCACCAGTTTGGTGCAACATAGCATCAATCTCATCCCCATCCTCCATGTCCAGCTGCAGAAACAAGAAAAAATGAAGGCAATATAAGCATTAACTAAATGTCTATAATCCATGTATTTATATCTATGAATGTGCAACTGTGTGCAAGAAAGATACCTCATCAGGAGTTTGCTCTCCACGAAGACGACGACCATCAAACAAGAAGGCAATTGAGTTTATCTCAACAGATTGGCGATCACAATAGGCATTCATCAGCTTCTTCAACTGCGTGCTTCTTTTGATCCTGAAAAAGACTTCATTTCCATCCTACAAAAAAGGTAAAAAATGGGTGTTTAATCAGCATATTCTCGAAAATAGGAGTCTTACAACAAGAGTATAAATTACAAACTTTTAACCCATTGCATCATCAAAATAAGAGTTAGCATGGACTACCCCATAATAAAAATTCAATTAAAATGCAACTTGAAACTTGTAATTTCAATTATTGAAATATTCAATAATCAAGTTTCGACATCTATAACAATAATCACGATTCAAAGGTACAACAATCAAGAAACACAAGGTAAGCAACTACTAAAAGTTGTTCCACTCATCTTTGAAGCAGCGTAGATTCTCTCACGCACAACTGCTTCTAAACAAGACACCAAATCGATGTTCCCATAAAGACTAGTTGCACCACAAGTGAACAAATCCTCACCACGCCCTTTCATCAGGAGTTTTTCCTGAACACAACCCATTTAGAATCCAGAACTAAAAAATATGATAAAGAAGAGTTTTTTAACTATTACCTAGCAGGCCTAACTCAAAAAATAAAAGTCTCGTTCAAATTTTGAAAAGCACTATAATTCCCAAAACACTACTACTCAATTGGTGAAGCATTATTTGTAGCATACTAATAGAGAATACCCACACTCCCATATGAATTTTGCATTAGCATAACGTCCCAAAAAGCAATGATTAAGAAAAAAAAAACCAAATGTAACAGTTTGAAACCAAAACAAAAACATTAAAAGAGAAAAACCAAACCCAAAAATATGTAAGGATGAAACAGAAACAAAAACCCACAACCAAGTAAGAAGACATAATCAAAAGAAAGAAAAACAGACCTGGCCCTTCACTTTGAGGTTGATGTGAGCAGACTGATCGTTGGGCTTCTTATCTTCCTCTTGTGGCTGACCTGTCGCCTCAGACATTTTTATCTCCTCTTAGTCTCTTCTTTCTTTCTCTTCGAGCAGGAGAAAACAACAAATGAGGGTTCTTCTCTTTACCTTTTTTTTGGGTTGTTATATTCCTTTTCTACTTTTTCTCTGCTACCGAGTCACCGACGACTTTCTCTGAAACTCGGTAAATATTCCTAGAGTACGTGTTGAAATCTGATTAGTTTTGCTGGTGGGCAGAACCGCCTAGTCCTGAACATACCCTACAATTTTGGATAAAATGAGCACTAATTTAATTCAATACAAGATTAAATGTATTTTCTAAAATAATATTAGAAAAATTGTTAAATTGTTGATCTCTTTTGATTTAATACTAGTTAAATGCCCCGCGTGATGCTGCGGGTCAATTATTTTTTACATTTCAAAAAAAGTTAAGATCTAAAAGTGTTAGGTTTTTTTGCAAAGTTATACCTAAGAGTCTTAAGTTTGGTTGCAACGCTTGACCCAAAAGTAATATTTATAATATTAATAATAACATTAAACTTGGGTTAACCCTTAGCATAAAAGTGTCTGGACTGCAATACCAGACCCAATAGCATTGGACGTGGGTCTGGCTGCAAGGTCGTGTCATAAAAGTGTGATAATTAAATAGATTAGTTAAAAAGAAAAAAACAAAGAAAAAAAACCAACAGGAAGAAAAAATCTAATAAAAAAAAGAAAAAAAATACGAATTAACTGGGTTAACCTTTCAAATCAGGTTAACCCGTCATAACTTGAATTCGCATCGTGAAAGTTTGATAATTAAAAATAAAAAAAAACAAATTAATGGGTTAACCCAGAATTAAATGGGCTAACTTGTCAAACCAGGTTAGCCTGTCAAATCCAGAATCCGTGTCATGAAAGTTTGATAACTAAATAGAAAAAAATTTAACATTAACAATTTAAATTAAACAAAAAAAATTAATTAAAAAAAAAACAAAAGGCATCAGCTTTTTCACTGTGGACTGCACTGTGCAGTCCATAGTCAAAGGCATAAAAACAACAAAAAAACAAAAAGAAAAACTAAAGGCATCAGTCGAGAACTACTTAGAAAAAAATTTAATATTAATAAACTAAATTAATTAAATAAATTTAATTAAAAAGAAAAAATAAAAGAAAAAAAACCTCTAAGAAGAAAAAAAAACTAAATAGAAAGAAATTTAACATTAACAAACTAAACTAAACGAAAAAAATTCAAAAGAAAAAAAAGCAAAAAAAAAATTACAGGTTAACTCGTCAAATTAGGTTAACCCGTTAAACCCGGGATTCGTGTCATATTCGTCTGGTAACTAAATAAAAAAAAAGTGAAAATTAACAAACTGAACCAAACAAAAAAAAATAATTAAAAAGGAAAAAAATCCGGGTTAACTCGTCAAACCATGTTAACCCGTTAAACCAAGGATCTGTGTCATGAAAGTCTAATAACTAAATAAAAAAAATTAACATTAACAAACTAAATTAAACAGAAACAATTTATGAAAATAAAAAAAATAAAAAAAATTGACGGTCAACCCATAATTAATTGGGTTCACCTGTGAAACTAGGTTAACCCGTGAAACTCGGGATATGTGTCATGAAAGTTTGATAACTAAATAGAAAAAAAAATTAGCATTAACAAACTAAACTAAATGAAAAAAATTAATTAAAAAGCAAAAAAAAAAATTTTTGGGTTAACCCGTTAAATCCGGAAAACGTGTCATGAAAGTCTGATAACTAAATAAAAAAAATTTAATATTAATAAACTAAATTAAATTAAACAAAAAATTTTGTTAAAAGAAAAAAATAAAGAAAGAAGCAAAAAAATAATCCCGGAAGGCATAAAAAAAAGCTAAAAAAAATGAGACAACTTAAAAAAAAAAACCAAAAGCATCAGTGTTTTACTGTGGACTGCACTGTGCAGTCCACAATAAAACACTAATCCCTTTTAGTATATGTTACAATTAATTAAAAAGAAAAAAAGCAAAAAAAAAATTTTAGGTTAACTCGTCAAACCCGGGATCCGTGTCATGAAAATCTGATAACTAAATAAAAAAATTAACATTAACAAAAAAAATTAAACAAAAACAATTCATTAAAAGAAAAAAAACACAAAAAAAAAGCAAAAAAAAACCCATAAAGGCTAGAAAACAAAAAAAAAACAGAAAAAAAACAAAGAAAAAACAAAAAATCAAAAAAAGAGAAAAAAACAGCTCAACGTTTCACTGTGGACTTACACAGTAAAACACTGAGCAGTTTTAGTTTATTGTCAATTAACAAACTAAACTAAACGAAAAAAATTAATTAAAAAGAAAAAAAATTTCGGGTTAACTCGCCAAACCAGGTTAACCCGTTAAACCCGGGATCCGTATCATGAAAGTTTGATAACTAAATAAAAAAATTAACATTAACAAACAAAATTAAATAAAAAAAATTATTAAAAGAAAAAAACAAAAAAAAATTGACGGCCCGTGAAACCAGGTTAACCCGTGAAACCTGAAATATGTGTCATGAAAGTCTAATAACTAAATAGAAAGAAATTTAACATTAACAAACTAAAGTAAACGAAAAAAATTAATTAAAAAGAAAAAAAAGCAAAAAAAAATTTCTGGGTTAACTCATCAAACCATGTTAACCTGTTAAACCCGGGATCCGTGTCATGAAAGTCTGATAACTGAATAAAAAAAATTTAACATTAACAAAATAAAAAAATTATTAAAACAAAAAAACAAAAAAAAAAAAACCCTAAAAGTGCAAAAAAAATGAAAAAACAATCAGCTCATCTTTTTCTAAATAGAAAGAAATTTAACATTAACAAACTAAAGTAAACGAAAAAAATTAATTAAAAACAAAAAAAAACAAAAAAAAATTCTAGGTTAACTCGTCAAACCATGTTAACCTATTAAACCCGAGGTCCGTGTCATGAAAGTCTGATAACTGAATAAAAAAAATTTAACATTAACAAAAAAAATTATTAAAAGAAAAAAAAACAAAAAAAAGGAAAAAAAAAACCCTAAAAGTGTAAAAAAAAACAAAAAAACTGTCATGAAAGTCTAATAACTAAATAGAAAGAAATTTAACATGAACAAACTAAAGTAAACGAAAAAAATTAATTAAAAAGAAAAAAAAAACAAAAAACAATTTCTGGGTTAACTCATTAAACCATGTTAACCTGTTAAACCCGGGATCCGTGTCATGAAAGTCTGATAACTGAATATAAAAAATTTAACATTAACAAAATAAAAAAAATTATTAAAAGAAAAAAAAACAAAAAACAAACCCTAAAAGTGTAAAAAAAAAATGAAAAAACAAATCCAGCTCATCTTTTTCTAAATAGAAAGAAATTTAACATTAACAAACTAAAGTAAACGAAAACAATTAATTAAAAAGAAAAAAAAACAAAAAACAATTCTAGGTTAACTCGTCAAACCATGTTAACCTATTAAACCCGGGATCCGTGTCATAAAAGTTTGATAACTGAATAAAAAAAATTTAACATTAACAAAAAAAATTATTAAAGAAAAAAAAAGAAAAAAAAACCCTAAAAGTGTAAAAAAAAAATAAAAAACAAAAAAACCAGCTCATCTTTTACTGTGGACTGCACTGTGCAGTCCACAGTAAAAGACTGAGCCCTTTTAGTTATATAAAAAATTCTAGGTTAACTCGTCAAATCATGTTAACCTATTAAACCCGGGATCTGTGTCATAAAAGTCTGATAACTGAATAAAAAAAATTAACATTAACAAAAAAAAATTATTAAAAGGAAAAAAAAAGAAAAAAAAACCCTAAAAGTGTAAAAAAAAAACGAAAAAAAAAAACCAGGTCATCTTTTACTGTGGACTGCACTGTGCAGTCTACAGTAAAAGATTGAGCCCTTTTAGTTATATCTTAATGTTAAGTGATATTCTTTGAATGTTTGGAAAGTGGATGATTATATGTTTATATAGTATTTTATTTCTAGAAATTGAAAAGGTAGAGGATTGATGGTAGAAGTCTTAATTACTACAAATCAGTATTTATTTAGAGTTTAGAGACACTCTGATAATTAAGTTTCTTAACTTTATAGTAAGAGATTGTAATAAATGAGGAGAAGAGCATTAAACTCTAAGAAAAAAAATGTTTGTTCTTAGTTTTTTGTGTAACAAATACTTTGAGAATGCATAATAAAAGAATAAAGATTGTTAATCATTTACTTGAGTGGTTTGAAAGGTATTTTGAACCTTATTTTTTGCTCAAGGGGTCAAAAATCATTTTCTCTTGAATATCTTAATAAAGAAAAAAATCATTTACATCAACATCAATGGTGATGGAAATATCTTCTTACACAATGTTAATGTTAATGAGAATTACCCTTACACATCATTCATGTCAATGGACAAACAATAGAGCTATAAAAGAATTTTATATCTTATTTCATACATAATATTAATATTGATGTGAATAGTCCTTTTGTAGCATTATTGTCAATTATCAAACCTACATGTGTTTGGGCTTAGCATGTAGCCGAACCTAATGAACATGTGTTTGGGAGTTTGTCAGACTAACGTGCGTTTGAGCTTAGTGTATAGCTATGACCGAGGGATTTGGGTCTGGCATTTTGTCAAATTTATATAGGCTTGAGCTTGGCACATAACCAAACTTAATGGAGTTAGGTCTTACATCTTACTAGACCCATATTTATTTGGACTCAGCATATAGCTGAGCCCAAGGAACGTGAGTCTAGTATTTTTTTCAAACCCATGTGTATTTGGGCTTGATGTGTAATCGAGCCCGAAAGATTTGGGTCTAGCGTCTTACCAACTCCATATACGCTTGAGCTTTGTATATAACCAAGCCCGAGGGAGTTATGGTCTAACACCTTACCAAACTCGTAATAGTTTAGACTCAACATGTAGTCAAGCCAAACGAGTTGTGTTAGGCATGGAAATAAAACTAGACTTGCATCATTTAGGCTTGATATTTGTCAAGCTTATGCATATTGGGTGATCACCTTACCTTTGGCCCTTTTATTTATGGGACTCTTAGGCAAATGAGTTGTGTATAAAATATATTAATCCATCAATAACCTCTCATGTCTTTGTGTATTCAATACGCAAAGATTTTGAAAGGTTATCTTTAATGAAAGACTTTTTACCTTCCCCATGAGATTTATCTATCCCACGTAGAACTATTAGGATCCTTATGGCTAGATTGCTCGTCCTTGTTGGAAGAGGTCCCTTGGAGAATAAAATGGCAGCTTGCAATTAACGCAGTAATTAAGTGAATTTCTAAAGATTTGAGATGACGTGACACGTCATTTATCTAACCGTGAGAGTGAAAAGTTATTTTCTTTATAACCCAAGTTGTTTATCTTTTTTTTTTTTTTTTGCTTTCTCTTGTAATGATCTCTATAAAAATAGATTTGAAGATTTCTTAAGCAAGCTCTACCATTTTCAAATAAGAAACTGTCATTCTCAGTACTTCCATTTAATAATTTCCTCTTCTTCTAAACAAAACCAAATGGACCTTTATAGAGTCAAACCTGACCCTAAGAGTAAAGACATTCCTCTAGCGACGAGTTTAGGTTTTAGCTAGGAATTGGAGGAAACGACGAGGGATAGAGGTTCATAGGTCCATCAAATTAGGCCCCAAGACTAAAGAAAGTGGAACTTCGACGTCTACCTCTAGTATGGGAGAAGATAGTTCTTATTGCTAGAAATGGCCTCCCCTCAATGCTTTGAGGAAGCCCCAAGGAATAAAAAAGCTACCCCAAATCCTTGAGGATGATGGTCTTAGTATTTTGGGCACTAAAGAGGTAGATTTTACCAATGGTCAATAACCTAGAGAGTATGTGGCTTAATTTCCCTTTAGTGATTAAAGGATTAATCAAAAGACCTTGAATTTCATGCGAGGACATTATAAGATTATAGTCCTCATATACATGTGTAAATTAGGGTACTTCTTCCTTCTTCACCGGTTTATGAGGGACATTTTTAGGTAATATATAGATTAGGCCCAAACCAATTGCACCCCAATAAGTTGGATGATCTTGTTAAATTTTGACAAGTTTATTAGGCTTGTTGGCATCGAGCCTCTAATAAACCTTTTTAGGACTTGTTACTAACTAGTTGCAGGCTTTGATGGTGGTAATGATGTTCGAATCTGTGTAAGGAAAGTGAAGACTGGTAATGAAAAGGTTATTGTTTTATTAGTGGACTGAGGAGAAGTCCGTAGAGGGAAGGTTGGACTATGTTAGGTGGAAAGGAGGATAGAGGTTTTTGAAAGGAAGGTTGAATTTTGAGGTTTTGTGGTGTTTAAGTTGAAGATTGGTTATGTTGCAAAGCGACTGAGTTGATTTGAATGGAAGAAAAGGGACGATGATGGTGGACCTTGATAGTAGTGGTTGTTTATGGTAGTTATAGAGGTGTTATGGTAGGACACCTTGGGATGATTCGGTTTGTTGGCCTAAAAAGAGATGATGAATGGTCTCGGGTTAAAAGGTATGTTAACAATGATAAAGATAATGGTTTTGGTCTAGTTCTATGGTGGTTTGGAAGTCTCGGGTAAAAAAGGTTCTTTTAGTTTAAGATAAGGCTGGTGATGGAGGAGGCTATAATGGCTGTATGGGTTGGTGGTGTTTTCTGGTGCTTCGGACAATGGTCCTTCCCTTCGTCTATTCCTCTAATGTTGTTTCTTTGTTTTTTTTCCTTACTGCAAGTTCTTTCAAGTGGTTCTTTCTTTGGTTCTATATTTTTGAGAGGCCGATTTTTTTTATTGATGAGAGAGCATGCTCGTGATGGTAAATGAGTTACTAAGTTATTACAGTGTGGGTTTTGGATTGGTGGTCAATAAGGGTTGCTTTGGTGTTGTGGAGATGATGGTTCAAGTTTGGTTCGAAGAAGAAAATGAAGGCTATTAAATCAAGGGTTGGAGAAGAGGTAGATTATGAATTGTGTTTGGTTTGATTTTGGTGGGGGATTGATGGTGGTGTAAGGTTGGGCGATGATGGTGTTAAAGGAAGATTCAAGGGTGGTTATGTCTTTTTTCCAGTATATGAATAAAGACCGAAAAAAATTACAATGTTGGTGCCTCACTTCCTGTTTAGTTTATTGTCTCTGTTAATTCTTAAGAAGAGAAAAGGCTGGAAGTTTAGGATTTGAATGCTAGAAATCTGGGATTTTATTTGTTGGAATATAAGAGCTGAAAATATAGGATTGAAGAGTTGGGTTTAATTGCTAGGATCTTTGGTTTAGTTGCTCAAAAAGGTGGTTATAATTGACAGATTGCAATACTTGGTTTAAATGTATGGAATTAATTTGAGACTACATTAAATTAAATCATTTTAATTGGACTTAATTGGATTGAAATCAATGAATTAATTGGACCAAATTGAATTAAATAGATTGAATTGGACTGGATTGAAATAAATAGGACTGAAACAAAGTTATAAAAATAGCTAATTGGTCCTTGGAATATTTCCTCCTCCTCGTTACATTCCTTGGATGTTTTTTGGATTTTTCTAATTTTATTCAAATAGGGTTAAATCTTGAATTCTTTCTCAATTTAATTTCTAAATCAAATCTTTTCAATTTAATCTTGTTTCTCAAATTCTTACAATTTCAACCGAATTTATTCGAATTTTTTTTCTTTTCAATTGCATCCTTAATTGAATCAATTAAGATCTCCAAATTTAAACACTTGTTGCAAATCCATCTTTAGTTCTTAAAATTATGCAATTTTGACCTAACTAACTCCTAATTTTTATTTTCTTCTTCAATTAAGCCCTTCATTGATTTATAACTTGACTATTTGTTTCAAAACCATCTTTAAACTTCAAATTGCTCTCACTTTTAGCCAAATTAATCAATTTAAGCATTTTTCTCAATTTTCAATTCAATT
Organism: Populus trichocarpa; assembly: GCF_000002775.5. Taxonomy (NCBI): domain Eukaryota; kingdom Viridiplantae; phylum Streptophyta; class Magnoliopsida; order Malpighiales; family Salicaceae; genus Populus; species Populus trichocarpa. The sequence goes on along the minus strand of NC_037286.2, from coordinate 21,291,842 downwards.
TTAACCCTCAATTGTGATAAAAAAAATTCTAAAACTTTATTTTCGCCTATGATGCTCAATTATTGGTCCAATTTCAACTCCAACTATATGTTTTTTTTTTAGTTTTTTTGTATTGTTTTTCGTATTTTTGTATGATTTTCAAGATTGTTTTACACACGAAAAGTAAATAAAAATAATGAAATGATTAAAAGTAGCTAAATTTATTGAAAAAATATATTTTTGGTTTTTGTTTTCTAATATTTGAAATATGTATAAAAATAAAGGTAAAAAATTAGATTAGAATACCTTTGATCTGCTTGATATCATGACCATAATTATAGTTTCTCTTATTTAACAAGAAAAAAAAAATAAAGAATGTGTATTATGATTCATTTACAAAATTATTTAATTGATTAACAAATGTATAATATTGTTTCATTAGTCAAAAAATCATGTAATCTGAGAAACAAGTTGATAAAACATTGGCACGGAGAATTTTTTGTTTTGAATATTTATTTTTCAATTTCATCTTTTAAATTTTAATTTTTATATTAACTTTGGCCCTTATTTTTATAATTGTTATTTTCTTTTTCCTTATCATTTTTTTATTGAAATTTTTTATCTATCAAATTTGGTTCTCATTCTTTTGATTGTTACTTATTTTATTTGAAATAATTTATAAAATGTTAATTATTATTATTTTAATTTCTTCATCTTTTTTTTTAATTTTTTAGATTTGATCTCTATTATTTTGATTATTATTTATTTTATTGAGATAATTTATGAAATTATATTTTTTTTCAATTTCATTCTCATTCAACTTTTTAATTTGTAAGATTTTTTCTTCATTATTTTAATAAACTTGAGAAAAATAAAACATTAATAAGTTATTTTCCAGCTCATTTTTCATGACATAACCAAACACTGGAAAGTATTTTTCAATTTATTTTTCATTACACTACCAAATATCAGAAAATAATTCATTTTCCCGGAATTCACTTTCTAAAAGAAAACTACTTTCTAGCAAACAAACGGGGCTAAGTCGTGCTACTACAACACACAGTAGATATCGATTATAAGTTTTAAAGTGTGTGTAGTGATGTGGTATATAATAATTTTTAAAGTTTTTTTTTTAATTTATTAAAATGATTTTTTAGAATTTTTTAATATTTGATATTAACTCTTTAAAATTATTAAAAAATACTAAAAAATAATAATATAATTTTCATATTTTTCAAGCCAATTGCACTTTAAAAATACATCCAAAAATAGTTTTCAACACAAAAACAAACATTGCTTTACCCCAATTGTTTCATGAAAACTAACTTTTTGAAAATTATTTTTGTTGTGTTTATTTACCATTAAAAAATTAGTTATTGAAAAAAGCTTTCTAGTAAAAATAATGGTTTTATTTATTGGAAAGTGTTTTATTTTATTTTGGGCATAAAATACTTTTTAGAAGTTGTGAAAAAATTAAAAATATTATGTTATTTGTTAATTATATCAAATTTGGTTTTCAATATTTTGATTGTTATATATATTTTGTTTTTAATTTTTCTCTTTATAATTTGATTAATTTGATTCTTATATCAACTTTGATTCTTATTTTTCTAATTATTATTTATTTTTTTTCTTATCTTTTTTTGAATTGAACATTTTTTCTATAGATATAATCCACATTATTTTGATTGCTATTTATTTTATTTGAAATAATTTATAAAATTTAATTTTTCTTCAATTTCATACTCTTTTAATTTTTTTATCTGTCAGATGTGGTCTACTTTTTTTTAATAAATTTGAAAAAAATAAAAAAATATATTTTTCAGCTTATTTTTTAAGACATGACTTAATACTTGAAAATATTTTTTAATTTATTTTTTATTATTCTATTAAAAAAATTTACTTTTTAGTAACATATGTTTCTTGAAATCTATTTCCTAAAAAAAAATATTTTCTAATAAATAAATAAATAGTGTCCAAGTATTTAATCGTTATTTACTGCAGAAGCATGGTGTTTGTTCCCGTTGAATATATGCTGCTATTTACACTGTGGAAAATAACCGTTATTTTGGGCAAAAGAAATAAAAACAAACAGTGACACTGTCTACGGTTTGGATTTGATTGATCTTTGATGATCATCCCACTTATTGGTACAGTTTCTTTTCACGTTCCAGTTAAGCACAGGTGTTACTTTTCCCAAACCCAACGTTAATCTTATTTTTACTGTTGAAAAGTGTTTTTGTAAAATAATTTTTTTTATTTTTTTAAAAATAAAATAAAAAAATAAAAAATTATTTTTATATATTTTCAAATAAAAAATATTTTAAAATAAAACTCTTACCACGGTAGCAAATAATCGTAGATAATAACCTTAGGTCTGTGTTATTATATATTATAGACACGATCTTTTTTTTTTAGTTTTTCTGTTGATAAAGAAATAGAACGGTCGAGTTTCGGAGTGGGGGCCACGTGCTTAGTGGGGCCGGCAGTGGCTGCATCTCTCTCGCTCTCTGTCAATTCTTTTCCTTTTGCCTTTTGGTCTTGTCATTTGGCTGAAAATAGGGACCCACCACACAATCTCGGTCTCCTAAACGCACCCTCCTCTTCTTCCCTTTTATACTCCCCTGCCAAACCCTCACTTTCCCTCGTACTCCTACTGCACCACTCACCATCCCCTTACTCCCTTTCAACATCCCTCTCTCGCTCTGCTTCCCGAAGAACCAGAGAGCATGGAGCCCTACTTCCTATCTTCCTTCCTCGTACTTGTTTGCATTTTCACATCTGCAGGTATGGAATAACGCACTGTGTAACTAGTTCAAACTACGTGTTTGCAGGTATTATTATTGTTGACAAATGTGTTCATTTTGCAGATGCGGGATCTATCGGGGTGAACTATGGGAGAATAGCAAACAACCTGCCGGCGGCTGCGAAAGTGGTGCAGCTGGTTAAATCTCAAGGTTTAGAGCGGATAAAGGTTTACGACACCGACCCTATTGTGCTCAAAGCCTTATCTGGTTGCGGTATTAAAGTCACTGTTGATTTACCAAATGAGCTTCTCTACTCAGCTGCCAAAAACCCTTACTTTGCCCGAACTTGGGTTCAGAAAAACGTCGTCGCTTACCACCCTTCCACGCAAATCGAAGCCATTGCCGTTGGCAATGAAGTTTTCGTTGACCCACACAACACCACCAAGTTTCTCATTCCAGCCATGAGAAATATCCATCAAGCCTTGGTCAAGTTTAACCTCCATTCTTCTATTAAGATCTCTTCTCCTGTAGCTTTAAGTGCTCTCCAATCCTCTTACCCATCTTCAGCTGGGTCATTCCGACCCGAGTTAATCGAACCCGTATTCAAGCCCATGTTGGACTTCCTCCGCCAAACCGGGTCTTACCTCATGGTCAATGCCTATCCTTTCTTCGCTTACGAGTCCAACTCTGATGTCATTTCACTAGATTACGCTTTGCTTAGAGAAAACCCGGGTGTTGTGGATTCCGGGAACGGGTTAAGGTACTTTAGTCTCTTTGATGCCCAAATAGACGCCGTTTTTGCCGCGTTGTCAGCTTTGAAGTACGATGACATAAAAATAGTTGTTACCGAGACAGGGTGGCCCTCTAAAGGCGACGAGAATGAGATTGGTAGTGGCGTGGAAAATGCAGCTGCATACAACGGCAATCTCGTCCGTAGGATCCTCACTGGTGGCGGAACCCCCTTAAGACCACAGGCTGACCTGACTGTTTACCTCTTCGCCCTCTTCAACGAAAACGAAAAGGATGGGCCCACATCAGAGAGAAATTATGGGCTTTTTTACCCCGACGAGCAAAAGGTTTATGATATCCCATTTACTGTGGAGGGGCTCAAGAGTTACAAGGATAGCAACCGGTCCTCGGACACCGGAAGTCATCAAGTTGCTGCTCCGGTCAATGGAGGCGTGTCCAAGAGTACTACAGGGAAAACGTGGTGCGTCGCAAACCCTGACGCGGGAAAACAGAAGCTACAGGCGGGTCTAGACTTTGCATGTGGCGAGGGAGGTGCTGATTGCCGTCCGATCCAGCCTGGTGCAACGTGTTATGATCCTAACACGCTCGTGGCCCACTCATCGTTCGCGTTCAACAGTTATTACCAGAAACAAGGACGTGGAATGGGTGACTGTTATTTTGGAGGAGCAGCTTATGTTGTTACTCAGGAACCAAGTGCGTATTTTATTTTATAGCTTTCTCTCTTTTAAATCTCGCTTTTTTTTGTCCTTGCTTGCTAAATAGCGCATGATAAGCTTAATTTAGAAAGCTAGTCTGCTAGTGCACAAACTTGATAACATGCGCTGCTCGGGTGCGGGTGCGACCATTGTGTGAAAGCTAGTGCTGGTCCACAAGGTCTGGACTGACGGAGCACGCCGGGTCAGAGAAAGGGTAAAAAAAAAAAAAAAAAAGAACCACGTGACTGGGGTCATCATCGTACGGAGAATCTTTCTCCTGGTGACTTGTCGTGCATTAATTGGATGTCACATGGGCCTTGGAGAGGCAGCTTTGTTTTTACCAGCTCTACAGCATTGCGTTTTACGTTACCAAGGTTAATTAATAGCTTTTGATGGTAAAATAGTCAAACGTGAAAGGTGACATTTTGTCACTTATTAAGATCAACTGGACTTTGCTTTTGTTTGTTTCCTTGCTTTCTATTTCAGTATTTCTATACATATTCTAATAAAAAAGAGTGTTCGTTCTTGCAGAGTTTGGGCAGTGCGAGTTTCCCACAGGATATTGAAGAGAATTCTGAAGCAAGGGTTTGGATTGACACAATTGAAGGCTAGTTTGACTGTAGTTGTTTTTTTTTTTTTTGGGGGGGGGGGGGGTGTTCACTGTATTTATTCTGCAGAAGTTGGAGCTGGTAGACAATTTATTTTGAGTAGGTTGTCTGTGTAATTATATAGTCCAAAATGTTCCTATCTTGCTTACTATTTATTGAAGGCTCATTGATGGCTTGTTTTTAACTCTTTCCTGGCTCCTCAAATGGGGAATTTGCTGTTGTATTTAGAGAGGAAACAACAAATTGGGAAGGGATTATTACCTTTACTTCATCTAGCCAGCCAACTGGGGCAAATGCTGTGTGCAGAAGAAGCAAGCAACAACTGCAAGTTCTTGCAGTGCTAAAGTATTTGATCATGGAGGGCAGGGTACTGTTGAACGATGGTGAAATGTAATTATTGGTAAATTCCTGCTTGGATAAGATAAAAATTTTAGGGCTACATAAACTTACATTGGATCAGTATATAAACCCTCTTCGATCGTGCAGTTAATCATAACATATTTTCATGCAGTAACGAATTGATCTTGCAAGAATAACACTTTTTTGTTTTTATGAAATGCTATCTTTTATCAAACACAATGTCCTTCGTGTATCATTATTTTTGTTTCATACATCGTATGGATTTGTTTACATGGTGAGGAGACGACTCAATTTGATAATAATACGAGAGCTCTACTTGAAAAAAAAATAATCTCAAATAACCTGGTTTAATTAAAGTTATTATCCGAGTGACCAATAACTCTTATTTATTGGTGTGAATGGTTGCACATATGAGGTTGAGAGATTGAAATATGAGTTAAAATACAAGTTCATAAATCAGAAGCTATTGACCTCATGTCTTAGACATGAGATCATGAATCAGAAACGATTGAACTTTATTTCAAATGGGTTCACTAGACAATTCTCCTTTAATATTGTAATCAAGTTCCTGAATTCAACTTTGAATTGTTAAATACAAATTGAAATACTGACAGAAAAAATATCATTTGTAAATCACGGTGATATTAACCAACGAAAAATGAAATCGTTGTTTCCATCGATATTCACCGATATAAATTTTCTATCGGTGAATCCCAAGGAAATTAAAGAGAAAATCAAGGAATGAAGAAAAAATTGGGAAGGTATTCCCATGTTATTTCTATCAAAAAAATATGATGTGTCAGTATTATAGATAAAATTACTGATGAAATATAACCATCATTAATATCTATTGGTGAATCTATCGGTAATATTTCAGTTATAACATGTTAGATTCTCTCTCCCCCTCATCTATTTCTCATTCCTTTTTTTTTCCTATAGAAAACAACACCCTCCCTATTTTTTTCACAAATCAAGCTACTATCATTACAAATCCAGCCACCCCAACTTTTAGTCTGTTAATATCCTTGTTCCAGTTCAATATTTTTTGAAGATGTGTCACATCAAGTAAGTAAACCTACTTATTTTTTTATTGTAACCTGTTTTTTACGTAGTATATATAGTTTTTTTGTGTGTTTACTTGTTTTATAGCATTTTCTTATAGAAATTTGTTGTATTAATGTGTGATTTGTACATATTAGGGTTTGTTTGAGATTTTAAAAAATTGTATTTGTTTGTCATCTAATAAAATTAAGTTTGATTTTGTAACTTAGGTATTTTTTTTAATGAAATAAATAATGAGTTATTTAACGTGCATGTTTTATATTTTGTCAATTTTATTGTTGAAGTTCAAAATTTAGGTAAATTTGGAGAAATTTGATTTTTTTTTGGAGAAAATTGATAATCATTAAATGATACTATTAAAATAGATTGAATAATTTTGAATTAAACCAATGATAGTTAATTAACTGGGTACCAATAATTTATTTAGTTAAAATTATTAATTAAATCATGTTGTCATCAATATTCTATATAGGTTTCATATAAATAATGGATGATCGTTCTTGGATGTATTAAGTTTCACCTGAAGTGTTAAGCAGGATAAATTAGTGTAATGAGGTTGAGGGTTTTATTAAACACACACTATTTATTTTGAAAAATATTAGTGGATGCGGTATTAGATATTTATGTAAGAGGTGTACAAATAAAATGTTTCTCAATCCTGATGTTATTACAATACATCTTCTACAAAAAAGATTCATGGAAAAATATTTGTGTTGGTTTGCACACGGAGAACCATATGTTTCTTATGAGACCATGATAGAAAGAATGGTTAGGTTAATTTCTAGTTCTAGCAATGTGCATGGAGTTGCAAATGATAATAATAATCATTATAGGAGTGATTATGGATGCAATGAGAATGAATCCAAGTTATGCAGGTGAATGTTCAATTGTAGATGAAGAGTCAAATGTAGACGCAATTATATTTTTTGAACTTTTGAATGATTTAACAAACCATTATGAGATAGGTACACAAATCATAACAAATTAATGGTTATTGTACAAGTGTTCACCATCAACTCAAATTATAAGTTGGGTGAGGTTAATTATGATATAATCATCGGATGATCATGATTTCTCGATGATTTTTCTAAAAAAAAACAAAAAAATATTAATATTAAATAATATTAAAGTACAAATGAGTTGTTAGGATGACTCTAGCAAACGGTTTTAGCGCTCAGTCAACGAAAATTACGAGAATTAGCGAAGCCTACAGGTAATGAGAGTCTCAAGGCATTTGCTGTTGCCTCCACCATCAAAATTTTGGTAGAATTTATTCCTATCATCCTCGAAACAAGAATTTTCCTTCCGAGCTGAAGAATCCCAAGAGTATCATTCAAGAAAGTCACAAAGAAGAGAGAATTTTATTCGTGGAAAATAGAAAGGAAACAAATTAAGGTTTGTAGTGGAAAAGGATTGTCGCTTAACATCATGCCTAGCAAATTAAGGAAGGCTATCGGTGCTGTGAAAGACAAAACCAGCATTAGCCTTGCCAAGGTTTCTAGCTCCAATGCATCAAACCTCGAAGTCTTAATTCTTAAGGCCACCAGACATGATGAAGTCCCAGTTGATGAACGTTACGTTAACGAAGTGCTCAGCCTGATCTCCTCAAATAAAGTCTATGCAGCAGTCTGTGCCCAAGCTATTGCCAAGAGGATTGGCAAGACACGAAATTGGATCGTTGCTCTTAAGTCTCTTATGCTTGTTCTCCGAATTTTCCAAGATGGTGATCCTTACTTCCCCAAAGAGGTCCTTGTTGCAATGAAGCGCGGAGCCAAGATTCTCAATATTTCAAGCTTTCGAGACGACTCCAAATCAAAACCCTGGGACTACACTGCCTTTGTTCGAACATTTGCTCTATATCTTGACGAGCGGTTGGATTGCTTCCTCACCGGTAAACTTCAAAGAAGATTTACAAACCGAGAGCGGGAAAATAGCCATCCAAGAAGCAGACGCGGCAACGATTCAGTTTCTGAAATGAAGCCGGCAATGTTGCTCGAAAAGCTCTCCTACTGGCAAAAATTGCTTGATAGAGCAGTTGCAACTAGACCAACGGGTGCAGCTAAGACAAACAGATTGGTGCAGATTTCTTTGTATGCAATCGTGCAAGAGAGTTTTGATCTCTATCGTGATATTTCCGATGGACTTGCGTTTCTTCTAGATAGTTTCTTTCAGTTACAACCACAGTATTGTGTCAATGCCTTCCAAACTTGTGTCATGGCCTCAAAACAATTTGAAGAGCTATGCTCCTTTTATGATTTGTGTAAAAGCCTTGGGGTTGGACGAACTTCTGAGTACCCAAGTGTGCAGACGATATCACAAGAGCTTTTAGAAACATTACAAGAATTCTTAAGAGATCAGTCTTCCTTCCCTACAAATGGTAGATCGCCAGCACATTTGCTTCTTCCATCACCACCGAACAACGATGCTTCTTCAAGCACTGATAGGTATGGCGGGTGGGAAGAATCTTCAGAGAAAGGATCTGAATTTGGCTCCCAATGCACCTCACTGGAGGATCTCATGAGTGCAACGGATATGGGAACGAGCCCATCGATGTCCACGGATCACTATTTGGAGCAGTTTGAGATACGATCTCAGACTGAAGATATCCTTAGCACTGCTGATTCTAGCTCGATTCATTCACCAGCCATTGATCAAGGAGCAATAAGTGCGACAAATAGTGTTTTTGATCTCGTATCTTTGGATGGCTGGCCACCAGAAGAGCAAGAGCAAGAGCAAGAACAAGAATCAGAACCAGAACCAGGTCAGCGAACCTCAGCATTGGACTCCAACACTGGTCTAAGCGATTGTTGGGAGGCTGTCCTAGCAGAGACAGCAAACCAGTCAATGCAAGCATCACCGGATCCAACCATTGGATTTGAGCCCAACGCCGTGAGCAATTTCTTTGATCATGGTTCAGCTCATGTAGACAGTGGATTTGAGCCCCCCATCGTGGACAATATCATTGATCAAGCTTCACTACCAGATCACCAATACAATCCATTTTTACAAGATACAACTGAAATACCAGCAACTGTTGCCACCACAGACAGCCAATCAATATGTCCAGTCAATGAGATGTTTTCAGTCGCCCCTACATTTCGGGCTACCCCAACCTTCAGCGAGCAAAATCCTGATACAGCAGCAGGATTGCACAATCAAGACGATCCGTTTGCACCATGCCTTACTACAATGGCTGCTGGACATGTATCTAATGTTTCCATGGATCAACAAAGTCTGTTGCAACAGCAACAACTCTGGCTGCAGAACCAGGACAAGATCATAGCAAAGAATATGTCTTGATATTCGAAACGGAAGCATGGAATGCCGCAAACTTTGATTTTTTGTGATTTTGTATAGTTAACAAAGTCGATCAGCCTTTCCTTGTTTTTTTTTTTTTTTTTTGGCAAAAACCAAGCACAACAACTACAGTCATAGCATGGTGTAAATAATTTTAAACTGGGATTCAATAGGAAAATAATTATTTTTGTACTTTGTTTTTTTATTTATACAATGTATAGCAAAGATAAAATTAGAATTCTCAAGTTGTAAGGTTACCTAATTATAAAAAAATTTAGAAAACGTTCTATGATATTTTTATTAAATTTAAATAATAGTTTGGATCTTCTAAAACTAAAATAGACACCTTCTATTTATAATAGTTTTAATTCTTTATAGAAAATAATTTCTAATTAAAACTTTCATAACTAATAAAATCCATCTATCTTTAGGATTTTTAAATAGTAAAATACAAATTAAATTAAAATTCTTAAACTAAGTAGGTAACAAATAATTAAAATTCAAAATTAACTAAAAAAATAATTAAAATAGAAAAATAATAACTTCAGACTTCATATCATATGCTTTTTGTATTTCTTTAAAGACATTTTTTATGGCTTGACCTTGTCAATCTAGTTCATTAACTCCAGGGATAATTGTTCTATATCAATCTCCTCCATTTAAGAAAAAATCATTTTCAAGTTGAGTTCAGTATCTGGAAAGTACTCGTAAAAGTGATCAATATTGAAGGTCTTGAATATGTCCATGTTGTAAACTCTCAGTAAAAAATAGATAAATATGGGTTAAATAGGGTAACTATTAATTGAAAAATAATAAATTAGGAAAAAAATCTTATGAATTGGAATGCACATTTCCGAGAGATTAATTTAAAATTTAGAGAAGCTAAAGTAATAAAATAGCACGCGAAATATTAGTTAAAGTTAACGATAAATCGTGAAAACTCCGTGACTAGGTAAAAATAATAATTTAAAGAAACAATTTTGTAAATTGGGTGATATTATGAGTAAAATAGAAGGAAATGTCAAATAAATCAATGCATAACCCTTTGTGCGAGAAATGTTGAATTTTAGTATAATCTTCGCGCACAATCACACTATTGGGACTAAAAGTGGTAAGAAACTCAGAAAATAATTTATGATAATTATGAATAGGAATCTCCAAATAATTAGTCTAATACCCCATATGATTTAAGTAAATTATATGGTATGCAAAATTCAGAATTTTGGCGTGAAATTTTCAACTATTCAGTTTTACAATATTGAACATATCTCTCAATCCGACCGTTGGATCAAGTTGAAAGTTTACATGGGTTTTAAGACATAATGTTTTACCTTGAGTCACTACAAGATTTAACACTTTTACCGACGGAATTTTTCCGTCGGTGTAAGACACATATTCCATTGGTAATTATATTACCGACGGAATCAAAGACGGAAATGATCCGTCGGTGAATCATTCGTCGGTAATGTTTTGTCCATCGGTAAATCCGTTGGTAATAGAATTACCGACGGATTTACTGATGGAACAGACGCGTCGGTAATAATTTTTTTATTACCAACGGCATTACCGAGAGATTTACCGACGGAATTACCGACGGAAATTCCGTCGGTAATTATTGAAAAACATTTAAAAAAATTCATTTTATAAAATTATAAAATAATTAAATTAACATAAATTAACACTGTATAATATATACTCAAAATGCTTGGAAAAAAGAATAAGAAAATCAATTCAAACAAATTTGCAACAAATAAATAAAATAAAAAAATAAATTCAACTAAAAAATTAATTCATATGAAAAAAATGAAGTTGCAATTGCTAAAAATTTAAAAATCCTATAAATAAATCTACTAAAAATTGATCTCATATGAAAAAAAAAATCTCACAACAACATTTATACAATTATTAAGAACAAAAACAATTAAAAATAAAATAAAAAACAAATATAGTGAAAAAAATCATGAAAAAAGAAGAAAAAAGAAAAATCTTACCTTAATGTAGTTGCAAGTGAAGCTAAGGAGAGAAAAAAAATTTCATTAAGCATATTAATTAAAAAAAAACTAAGAGGATAAAAGAAGAAAGAAGAAGAAGACATACCCAAGCATGGAGGAAAAGAGAAGGAGATGAGGAGAGAAAAGAAGAGAAAGAAATAGATAAGAAATGATGTTTTTTACATAAAGTGAAGAAGAAGAAGAAGACATACCTTAATGATGTTTTTTACATATAGTGAAGAAGAAGAAGAAGAAGAAGAAGTAGAAGAACAACAACAAGAAGAAGAATAATAAGAAACGGGTCTGTCTCTTTTGAAATAAGGGCATTCAGGCTTTTTATTGGGACGCTTTACCGACGGATTTACCGACGGATAATTAAATATTAATATTTTTTAATTATTCCGTCGGTAATTCCATCGGTAATATTTAATTTAAATTTTTAATTTCGTAAAATTTTTTCAGAAACCGCCAAAAAATTACCGACGATTTTTCAATCCGTCGGTGATTCCGTCTGTAATATTTAAATGAAAAATTTAAATTAATTGAATTTTTTCAGAAAACCGCCAAATAACACCGACAACTTTTCAATCTGTCGGTGATTTACTCTCTGGAAAATACCAACGGAATTTTCCGTCGGTGATTCCCTTTGTAATTAACATGATGAACAGTGTTCACAATTTACCAACAAATTTACCGACGGAATCACCGACGGAATTTGTTCCGTCAGTAATTCCGTTGGTAAAAATGACACGTCATCATTTTTTTTTTGCTTTGTTTTAATTTTTTTTCCCACGGTAATTCCCTCGGTATATACCGAGGGAATATTTCCGTCGGTAAAATCCCTCGGAAATTTACCGACAGAAATATTCCCTCGGTATTTCCGTTTGTATTTATCAATTTTCTGGTAGTGAGTTAAAATTTAAGGTCAATCAGATTTCAGGAAGATCTTGAAAATAAAGATACAGCTTTAGGTTAGTGCAATAAACCAAAATTTATGGGGGATAAGTTGGGGTATAATAGTAAATGACCTATAAAACCTAATATCACTATACTTGATGCTACTGTTCATGTGGAACAATAACTAAAAAGAGAGAAAGAGGTTTCTCTCTTGCCTCTTTTAAGAAATCACTAGAGAAATCTTTTCAAATTGTGAGATTGAAGCTTGCAAATAGGTTTGTGAGAAGAAAAACACTTTTAGGCTGAAATTAAGAAGCTTGCTTGAAGGAGAGGAACTTGAGAGACAACTATGGGTGATGAAGAGGAAGAACAATTGAAGAATAAATTGGTAAGAACTCTTTAATTTGAACTCGAAATTATTGATAAAAGTGTTCTTCCTTAGTTTTCCTTATTGATTTCATAGTTAGTAAAGGATAATTGAAAAACCCCTAATGTTGTGATTCTAGGGCTCTTGAAAATGTGTAGGAAATTAGAGTTTCTTTGAACATAGAGTAATGATAATGGATGTTGTGATTCATGAAAACACTTAGTGTGCTTGTCAAATTTTTCTCTCATGTAATTAAAATTTTAACAGTCTTACTAGCCAACTTATAGTCGAAATTACAACTTGAAAACAATGTAATTTGGAGTTGATGTTTGTACAAATATTGTAGGTATGGATGTTATCTTTTACATAGAACTAGTCTCGACTTATGTTGAGTTGTATAACTCCAGATACAAGAAAAACATTAAGTAAAGGTCTAGACCGACATAGTACGAGAAAAATTTTAGGTGCTACTATAATTGTTAATTTTGAGCCTTAAAATAATGTAATTTAAGGTTGGTGTCTTATAAACATTGTAGGTATGGATGTTATATTTCAAATGGAACTGGTCTTAACTTATTTGGAGTTGTATAACTCTAGATATGAGAAAAACACTGAGAAATGGTTTATACCGACATAATACTGGACTAATTTTGGGTGCTATTGGAATTGTTAATTTTAAGCTTTAAACCGATGTAATTTGGAGCTAGTGTCTTTATAAGAGTTGTAGGTATGGATGTTACTTTTCAAATGGAACTAGTTTAGACTTATTTGAAATTATATAACTCCCAATATGAGAAACACACTGAGTAAGGGTCCAGACTGACATAGTACTAGACAAATTTCTTATACTACTGTAATGAGTGACTTTAGACATATTGATGGAAAACTAGGTATTGTGTCCTTCATGAAAGTTATAGCCCTATATATTAGATTTTCATAGAGACAAACCATGCTTGAAAAAGAGTTTTGAAACTTTAGTTATGATTAAAACATTAAACAATGTTTGAGGTTGGGTGTACTAAACCAGCTAGGACTAATCAAGCTCTAATCTTTACTTGGAATTTGTTGTTGATTAAAGGTTCTAACACTTGGAATGATGTAGTAAAAAATTGATAAAATGAACACTTAATGTTAATACCCATGTTTCGGCCTATAGAAATTTAGATGGGAGAATTCTGGAGAATGTACATGTTGAACTTGATTGTGCACTACTTGACAACATTGTGATGAACTTGATGAGGTTATGAAAAAAAATATGATCCTTGAAAATATCAAGTAGTTCTTCGTATTCAGAATGCGTAGAACACCTTATTAAAATTAAAGATGAATGTCTTGTTACAATATTATCATTGTACAATTATACAAACATGGGAGATGTTTGAATGAATGTATGTGTGTTCTGGTATATGTGTGGAAATGGTCTTTGACATTACCTAAATAAATATATACTGAGTAGTGGTCATTTTGTGTATCAGTAGGCTCAATCGGGCGAGGACACACTACAGAAGGGGCAGGTAGGTCGTTTCCACCTTTAACTAATTATTATTAAATCCTCGAAGTATTTATACATAATGTTGCTACCCGATTTCAATCGATTAAAATTACTCATGAAATACAATGAATAATGATGTGATTAGCTTCAACTAATGGTATCCATATTGGATAACAAAGATTAATTGATGAGATTAGCTTCAACTAATGATATTCATATTGGATAACCGGGATTGAATGATGTGATTAGCTCCGGCTAATGGTATCCATGTTGGATAGTCGAAAATGAATAATGAGATTAGCTTTGGCTAATGACATCCATGTTGGATAACCGAGAATAAACATTGAAGATTAGCTTTGGTTAATAATATCCATGTTGAATAGCCGGGAGTAAAGGATGAGGTTAACTCTGGTTAATGAGATCCATACTAAGATTACCGGTAATGAGTGTTGTGAACCATCTTATTTGAAAGCGTTTATTAATACAATGAAATAAAGAGTATTATGTGTTATTCATAATCAAAATTATTATTTAAAGAAACATATACAAAATTCATCATAGTTAGGAATGAATAGTTATGCATGGAAGAATCCTATATGTACAAGGATTCTTAGAACATAATACATATCATCAGTTGTTTGTTGAACATAGCTCAAATAAAATAATGCGATATAAGGTTGTATAAAGATGTGGAGTAAAATATTAAAGATAGCTCGGTAGGAAGATATTAATAGTCGAATTTGTTGGCAATCAAATGGGTTTGCCAAAATTTTAGTATCTGCGAGGGGATGACCGGACTATACTTAGTGGCCATTGTATCGGTTACTAAGGATGAGATATGAATGATACTTAGTGGCCGCAATGTCGGTGACTAAGGATAAGAAATGAATGATACTTAATGACCGCAGTATCAGTGACTAAAGATAAGGTATAAATTGATAGTTGACGATTAATTACCAATGTCTATGAATATTGCAACTTTTGATGTTTAGTTGCCCAAAAAAATGATGACCAAGGAAGCAAAGTATGGTTTTATTAATTATAAGATGATGATGTAGATTCTCTTTTCTTATACTTCTATTTAAGTTGACAAATTCTTTAAATTAAATCGTGGGCAACAAAAGTTACTTCCTAGTTGTCCCTAATAAAAAAAGAATTCATGTGGTTGTCTTTGTTTTGAATGGAGACCATTGTGTTGTTGTTTCCAATGAGTAAAAACCATGGTATTGTTGTTTCTAAATAATAAAAACCATTGAAACTATTCTTGATTGTATAATGGAAACCATTATGTAAGACCATTAATCAATGCTTAAAAATGTATATGATAGGGGGGTTGATTGGCAACTTAAGACATAATATTATTTGATGTACTACTAAGTCAAAATAAATATTAATGGGCTAATAATGTAACAAACATTTGTGATACCTAGAAAATAAAAAATATGGTAATGTTACAAACAAATTATGTTAAGTAGTGATGGTGATGAGAAATATAAGATTAATACGTGTGGTTACTTCAAGGATTGTACCAAAAAAAATCGATAACTAAGAAAATGAAATATTAATTATTGATTGGGGAATTAAAAATTAAGAAAATGAGTTGCTACATGGTGATGTATAGTCGGTAACCTTAGATTTAAATGTATTACGTAATTCATCGTAAATGCAATGTTGAAAGTGAAAAATATGAACTTGGATGTTATAGCAACTAGTGTGTAATTCAATATATATATGATGTAATCGATGCTAAAAGAATTATGGATAAGCATATTGTTTTCCTTATGAAAAACCAAGTACATGTATTTTATGGCTAGATGTTAAATTTATAATGTTATTTTAGTTGCAATGATAAACACGAGTATCGTCATATGATTTGAGGTATTATTAAACTTAAGTTGAATGTTTTAAGCAAGATTGTTAAAAGTGCTAATAAACATAATGATTCATTTCCCTCATAAAAAACAATTATGAGCACAAGTCTTCTTGACGACTAATAACTCTTATAATGCTATATATGTTGCAGGTCTATGTCACAAAGTGGGTTAGCACTAATTGTGTCGTTTTACTATTTATAATTTTGTTAGGTGTTTATTTTTATGTACTATGAATACTTAAAATTGTGTTAATAACCCCAACTTGAAATGCACTAAATGGTATGATTGTATTTCTAGCATTTGGTTATTGCATCTCTTTTATTATGTGCGCGCGCGCGCGCGTGTATCTATCACTTGTATGTTTTAAGTAAATAAAAAATTAAAAGAACATAAAATGAATTGTAAGAAGTGATGTGAAAGAATCAAATGGAGAAACAATTGAATTGGTGGGTGGCCGAAGGCTATTTCATGTATGTAATAGAGTTATTTCATATTGTGTTGCCCAGGAGGATAAGAAAAGAACTGAGAAAATGTATAAGTTATAGAGGAAACTCTGCTATAAATTTGGTAAACCAAAGAATCAATAATGGGATGTATTGTTAGAAAAATTGCAAAAATAAAATAAAAAATTACCCCATTATACTCAGACATGATGATTAGAAATATGAAAGTTACATGGAAATTTCAAGTCGTTACAGTTGAAACATGAGTTTGATTCGCATGTCTTTGTTAGGAACACTCTTGTTTGTATGTATGGCATGTTTAAGGATATTAAAGCATCCCGCCAATTATTTAAAGAAATTCCTAACCTAGAATTAATGGCATGGAATAAACTCATATTTAATCACTTTAAATATAAACATGCTTCTTCGTTAGTTTTTCAATTTATTGTCAGATGTTCTATTTTTATCTATTTAGTTTCAACTAAGATTGTTATAAAAATGAAACTAGTATTTAAATTTCATAGCCTATAATTTACTTTATTTTGCACTAAATACCTGTAAAATTATAAAATTTGGTTTAGATACCAAGTTATAAATACCCAATGGATCTCTAAAACCCGATCAAGTCGAGTTTGGGTATAAAAAGTCCATACTATGTTAGGTTCAAATCAAGTTTGAATAGTAATTTTAGGTTAAGGTTTAGTATGAATAGTGTCGCGGGGTGCACAATGTTGGGAGCAACGGCGAGCTTATTTGTGCCTCCCAAGAAGGCGTGTGTGTTGGGAAGGAAAATATTTTGGGTTTAATCATAAAATTATGATTAAGGTTCAGGAGTCGCCACCTAGTATTATGGTTACTAGGAACTTATGGTATGCGAGAGTTTGAGTAAGGGACTAGTTGTGCAAGGGGAAAACGCATCACCCCTAGTGCACCCTACCTAAGATAAGTTGCATTGTTGTTTAATTGTTTTTCTAGGTCGGGTTTCTATTCGTTGGTTTTTTTCTAAAGTTTAAAGCAGATCTCCCTTCGTGAGAGAGTCTTTACCTCATCGAGTTTAATCCTAACCATTATAAAGTCCAAATTTTAGCATCGTATTTTTTTTTACACCTCGTATCTTAAATACTTGAGGGTGTACTCTATTGTATAGTTTTACACCCCACAAGTGTTAAAATCTACGTCTAGACCCTAAAAAAAGATTGGTAAAGGGTTTTTGAAATTTTGGTTAAATCCTAATGGGTAATCATAAACTAGTTATGATATCCATTTTGCATTTTAAAACATGATAAAGATTCATTTTTTTTTGTTTTTTTGTCATGAAGATATGCTTGAAAACATTTTAGGACTTGGTTGTATGCATGAAAACAAAACATTTTTTTGTTTCTTTTTTTTTCTTTTGAAAAGGGAAATTAATTTAAAATTTTTGAGATTTTTAAAAAAAATTGTTTTTAGAAATATTTCAGAGAAAGCTGAGTATTTTAATACTGGATTTGTATTTTACAGTGTAAAAATACAACCTAATATTAAACAAAATTGGTAGAAAAAATTGCAAGAACATCATAAATTTTTGAAAGGGTTCTTTTGAAATTTTTGTTTTTTAATATATATAATATTAAATATTATATTAATATAAAATATGGGTTGATTTGGCCTAACTAATTGGGCTAAGTTGAGCTTAAGAAAGGGTTGGGTTGGGTCGATCTCTGCCCAACAAATCCTTTTTTTATGGGCCGAACTCAGCCCAAACATTTGGGCTAGGCCAAAACTAGTTCGGCCCAAAACGGGGTGGGGGTGGGAGGATGACGTGAGGTTGGTGGTGGCGGTGATGGATGAGTTGGCGGTCAGTTGTAGAGGGTGAAAGAAGAAGAAGAAAATGTGTAGGAGAGAGAAAGAGGGACCGGCGGTGGCTGCTCTACCTCTGGTGAGGAGTTGGGTTGGTGGAGATGATGGTGGTCAAGCCAATGGTGACTGTGGTGGTGGCCGAAGGCCATGATAGAGAGAGAAAGAGGAGAGAGAACTCGTTGCAGAAGAAGAACTAGGGGGAGCTGATTTTTTTCAATTTTTGCACTCGATTTTCATCATACTCTGGCCATGGAATCCACCCCTATTTATAGGAAGTGGAAGAGGGCAATCTTGTCTATACTGGGAAAAAAATTCAGTCATTGATTCGGTTGGGTAGAATCTCAACCATTGGTTTAAAATAGGCACCATAAACTATCAAATTTGACAATTCAAATCTGCCTAAGTTGGCAACTTTGGGTCGGCGCCGCTACCTTTATATTGTCACTCAACCTGAACGGACCACTTGGGGTTGTAAATCAATGTCAGGTGATCATTTGCGTGAACATTTGGTCAAATTTGATGGAGAAATGAAGCATTAAATGCATTTTCAAAATAGCCTCATGAACTGTTATTTCAGAGAAAAAGAAAAAGACAATGAACAATGAACCAAACGACGCGTCGTCTCGTTTTTTTTTAAGTTCATTTTAGTCCTCCATCTTTTGATTTATTTTTAATTGCACTCCTAATTGACCCTAAACTTTTGATTTAATGCAATTTAGCCCTTGCCTAACTTCATTATCAACCCCTAATATGTGTGTCTTTTTCAATTTGGTCATTGGTCTCGGATTTAATGAATTTCACCCCAAATTGACCATCCAACTTTCAATTTCTTCAATTTCATCCTTGGTTTCAATCAATTGAGCCCCAAAAATTCAGAGACTTTTATAAATTGGTCCTTGGGTGTAGGATTTTTCAATCGGACCCCTAATTGACCCCAACACTTTAATTTTCTTGCAATTTTGCCCTTGATTTCAATCAATTAACTTGATAAAAATTAAATTTGATCTCTTAAAATTCTAATCTTCTCAATTCAGCCCAAATTGAGCTCCCAAACTTAAGTTTTCACCAATTAAGCCCCTAATAAAATTAATTTGACCTTTTTATAATATAATTAAGTCCTTACACTTAATTAAATCCTTTAATTGGACTCAAATTAATTCTTAAATATAATTAAAATTTAATTTGACCCGTGATTAAATCAAATTGGCCTATTAAAAATTTAATTATGTTCTTGGACTTATTTTTTATGCAATTTCATCGAATAATCATTTAATTTAACCTTAAATTTGCATTGTTTCTCTATTTTTTTGCATAATAGGGTACAATTAGACCTCGAATTTTCTCCAAAATTATAGCTTGATTTTTATGTATTTTTGAAATCCTCTACGACCTGCTTTCTCCACGTTGCCAGCCTTTATTTTATTTTTTATTTTTATTTTGAAAAAAAATAAATTTAAAGAATAATCCATAAATGAGTTATGACAGATAGTATAAAGGTCGACCATAGGTACTTATTACCATTCCTAAAGAGCAATTACTCTTTGGACCTACATTATTTCTTTATTTACATGTTCACGGTCATGACAAACAATATTTTGAAGCTTTTTCAAATAATTGATAAAAATAAAAATGTTTTTAGAGCTAAAAGAGCAATTATATTAACCGAGAATGATTTTTTACATATAATGAGGCTTTTCCCATGGTCTAAAACGATGACCTCCATAACACAATAAAGAGAATCTTAGGTAGCGTTTGGTTACTATTTTAGATAGAAAAACTTAGATAATTGGGATAGAAAAAACAAGACAGAGCATGAGACGAAAAGATAATTATATTTGGTGGTGGTGTACAAGACATATATAGTGATTGTTTTTGTACCGTGTTTGGTTGATGGTGGACAAGATATAATAAAATATGATAAAATCTATTTTACTTTTAATATGTGTTCCTATCAAACTTACATATTTTTAAAAATATATAGTTAGATATTTTTTTACCTTACTTTATATTAAGCTTTGAAATCAATAATAGTAGAATAACGTTAGTTATAAAACTTGGACTTGCCTATCAAGTCAATTTGAGACCCAACTAACTTGGGACGTAAATAAAATAGAGGAAGAATTGAGTCAGTCTAACTTAGTCAAGAACTTGGGTCGACTAGTGATCTGTTCAACCCAGGGTAAAACTCGGGTAAAAAACCCATTGATTTTTTTTTTTTTTATCAAGAAAACATTGTTTTGATCTTTTTAATTTTTTTTGGTGGGTTAACCTAGGTCAATGGGTGACAACCTAAGTTGACCCTCCCTCCTTATGACTCGAGTCTTGCCCTCAAGTTAGGTTTTAAAACTCGGGTAAAAAACCAGTTATTTTTTTTAATTTGTTTTTATAAAAAAGACATCATTTTCATCCTTTTAAAATTTTTTGGTTAGGTTAACCCAGATTAATGGGTGACCCAGGTTGACCCTCCTTACCTGTGACCCAGACCTTGCTCCGTGATCCAAACCTTGCCCCGAGTTAGGTTTTAAAACTATGATAATAATTGTTTTTATCCTTACATGTTTTAATTGAACAATTTTAGAATTAAGAGTTTTTTACATGGATGTTTTAGGGCTAATTTTTTTTTTTAAAAAAATATTTTTGGAGATATTTCTCTTTTATACATCATGTTTTGAAAGTACAGAAATTTATTTTAAAATTATCTAAGGGAATTTTTTTATATTTTTATTTTTATCTCTTCAACCAATCATGTTTTCGTCCCTATTATCTTTATTTGTTTTGTCCCAAAACTATAACCTAATGCTACCTTAACATTGCACCACGGTTCATCCTCAATGGAGGCAATCAAAGGAAAATAAATCGATTGCATATTGATTTTTTTAAAAAAAAATTAGAGAGAAAAAAGAAAGGGAGGCAAGGGGTTGAAATTATTTTTGTTGTAATTACATATTGAAACCTGAGTTTTTTTTTAAAATTTAAAATCTCATATTAGTTTTATTTTGTTATAAATACATATAAGTTAAGAATGATAAGGGGTTGAAATTGTATTATCCAAGATTATGTTTTAAATTTGGGTCAAACTAAATTAGGTTGATTTTGGTTAAATTGTGTTTGTAACAAGAAAAGAGAGAAATCATGTTAAATGAGAGAAAAATTTTATTTAACTTATTTTTCATTTATGGTGATATTACATGCAAAGATAAATTCGTTTTTGTTTGTCTAAATTTAAAAATTATTTTATTCTAGAATGTAAAGTATAATTTTTTTAAATATAAAAATAAAGTAAAAAAATAATTAAATTATAAAAGGGTCATAATAATTTTTCTCTATTTTTTTTTTAATTAGGCTTTGGATACTTTTCATTACACTTGAATTATTGCATAAAAAATATCTTCAAAAACTTTAATTTTTATTTAAATTTAAGATAATATAAAGAGCAAACTTCATTTTACTATAATACATAGTGTTTTATGTTGGCACATCAAGATAAATTACCATAATCATTAAACTTGATATGAGATTGACTTATTATAAGCCTCGATTCACAAATCAAGCGGGTTAACTCATATTGATTAAGTTAACTTAATTTTGATTGAATTTTAACTAGATCATGAGTTATCATGATGAGTTAAGTGAGTAATTAAGTCAAATTCATATTGAATTTTTTTGACACCTGATCCTGGTTTGAAGATAGGTCGATCGAGTCTCGTGTCAATCCATATAGCAAGGCCATGTTAAATAACAGTGTAAACTATTTGAATTTGCAATATAGATATAATCCTAGCCATTAAATTCTGGCATGAAAAAGAGGAGAAAAGTCAAAAAGCTCCGGTAGTGAAATAAGAGAGAAACTTTACAGGATTGTTTAGTAGCTTTAAAGGGGCTCACATGGAGTGCTTTTCCTTACTGGTATCTGATGCAAATAATCAACTTGTGTGGAAGAGAGTGTAGAGTGCCGAGCAAGAATGGAGAGGGAGGGAAGCAGCAACATGTTAAACTGCGGTATCGTACTTCTGGGGACCCACGACTTTTGCTTTGCCAGTCGCCTCTCCCCTTTTTTTTATTTTCCGGCGCCGGCCCACCCTGCTTCCCTACATTTGCGTCGTACCTTCCTATCCTTTTTAACTTGTTAATTAATGGAATGAGTTCCTCTTTCCCAGGTCTTCTTTACTCATATCCATATTCTCGATTAAGGCCCACTGATATGTGATATTGCACGCTACTTAAAAAGAGAATAGTTTTTTTTTTACCCTAGGTACCTGGCAGTTAAAACAAAAATTAACCTAAAAATATAAAAATATTAAGAAGTAAAAATTTAAAATATTTAATTAGTAACACATTGGAGAAGTTATTTTTTAAAAAAAAATATTAAAATATTAACATATTAAATTGATACAGATTATCCATGGTTAAATTGTAAAACCCCTACAAGAAATATGAGATAGAAGGAATATGAAATACTGATAAAATTTTAAACTTATACCAAAATAAATTAAAAAGCCTCATTGTAACGAGTCAAATATAGAAGGCTAAAAACAATAAATATGTTTATATATATATATATATATATATATATATATAAAATTAAAAAATAAAAAAAAAATAACTCTAATAAATCTATATTTGTATTGATAACAACTACGAGGGTCATGGCATTTTTTTTTTTGACACAAGAAAAAAATGTAAAGAAAACTTTCCAAAATAACATGAAAGAAAATCTCATACGCAAACTTAATCAGGAAGGTTAATTATCAATCAAATTAATATTAAATAAAAAAATAAAATAAAATATCACAACCCGGGTAATCTCATACCCAGGTTTAATCAAGAATGTCAATTTTCAATCAATTTAATATTGAAGGATAAAAAAAATCAATCTAAAAAACTTGTCAAAGCGTAAAATTAACAAATAAAAAAATGAGGATCAAACCTGATTAAAAAAATTAATGGAGGATGAAATCGCAAAAAAAATTTTAAATGACAATAAAAAAATACGGATCAAATCTAAAAAATAAAAAAAATTAAAAAAATATATGAAATTTAAAATAATCTTCAAATTGAAATAATTTTCTCAAATTATAAAATTATAATTAAGGGAAGAGAAACTAAATCTGAAGGGTAAATAAATTGAAGGGTTGATGTGATGAATCATATGAGCCAAACTAGAGCAAATCACTATACACCCACTACCTAGAAAGGAAGAGGACGCCATGATGGATCAAATGATACGAAAAAAGCACGACAACGACAACAAGAGTCAGCTGCACGGGTGCACCCGAAGATAGTGGAGCAGCTAACATGCTTTGCATGTGTCAATAATTTTTTTTATTTTTTTATTTTGTTTGTACAAATACTAAAATCCCCTTAAGACTAAATGATAATAATAAAAAACTATTATGAAATTACTACAAAGCCCTTGAAGTCAACGCCAATTTTTTTTTATTGTAAGGGCAACGAAGTCATTATAATGTTCATTGAGAAATAAAAATCCTATAAAGCCCCTAGACCCAAGGTTCTAATCTTTAACCTTTGAACGTAATACAATGATTTTACAGTTATAAAACAATAAAATAGAATAGTGTTGCCCCCAAACAAATAAAGAATGATAAATTAACCTCATGAAAAGACTTTTTCACACCTCAAGTCAAGCTCATCTGATTTTTTAATCAAGGAAAAAATCATAATTTTACTACTAAAATCCATAGTAATCTAAGGCATATCTACAATACTTTTACAATGAAGTTTAGGTTCTGGTAATCATCAATTGATTAGTAAAAGTTTGTTTGGTTAGTGTGTATTGTATTGCAAATGTTTTTCAAAAATATTTTCCGCTTAGAAATCTATTAAAATAATTTTATAATTTTTTTTTAATTTTTGACATTAATACATCAAATACTTTGAAAAATACTATAAAAATACATCAATCTGATTTTTTTTAATTGAAACATACTTTTAAAACACATCTAAAAACAGAAGTTATCACACTTTCATATATTCACGGAACATAGGGATGGTGACATTTTTTTAGTTTTAGGAGCTTTTTTACATAATCTAATGCCAAAATAATGTTTGGCAACATTCTTAAAGTTGCTTTGAAAGGTGTTTAATTTTTTTTAAAATAATCCAGAAACTACAAGGTGAAGTTTATTGTAATGTTCTTTTGATATGTGTTAGATAATTAGAATTGAGGTTAGGGCTCCGAAAATCCACCATATATCAAACGAATCTAAATCATATCAACAATTAGTATCCAATCACAACCCAAATTTAGTGTGCAAATCACCTAACCTAAACACATACGCGGACTTTAATTGGCTAAGGTTTGAGCTTTCCCCAATGATAATTTTATTTCAAGTGTTCAAAAGTCCATCAAGTGGATACAGAGTATAGGTGCACACTCTCATTATCCTCACGAAATCTATATATTTTTTCTTAAAAATACATTAAAATAATAATTTTTTATTTAAAAAGATTATTTTTAATATTGAAAACACTAAAAATAATATTAATTTAAATAAATAATAATAATTTTTTTTAATGTTTTTTAAAAATACTTTTAAAACACAAAAACTAATCCAATCGAATTCTTTCATCATTACCATTCGGTAATCTCCATCTCCTTAATGCCTCTGGGTCAGCGTGCTGGATGCTTTGAGTTGTGCATGATCTATTATTCTGTACCACTTTTAAGATACCAGCTACGTTCATATGGATTAACAACATTTGCAATCATCATCATGCATGCTATGATTCGTATCCTCCACAACTCAAAGCACAAAAAAAAAACAGAGAGATTACTACATCCACCCATTGACGCTCTCTTTACAAAATCCACGCTTATGGCTGTTACAGGTAAGAACACACAAAACTCTCCTGGGATGAGAGCACTTATCAAAAGGATCGGTAAAAAAAAGCAAAACCAATTGAAAAGGAAGAAAAAAACATGACAAATCACCATAGCCTCTCTTACAGATTACGAGGAAATCAATCGTTAAGATTGAAAAGACAAGAACCGAGGATACTCCATAAAAAACCGCATCCACGTATGCTTTTGACACAAGATACTACGATATATTTGTGTGAATAGTTCGTGTATAAATAATTTCTTAGAGATCGGTGAGATAGAATTGTGTGGAGTTTGCCATGTATGCCGGTTTAATGTTTGCCCACCAAAGTGATTTTCTACTTGGACAGTCACAAAGAATCCTGCAATTAAAATCACAACGCTACTACGTCAGGTTAATGAAAAAATAATTGCATGGAGAAAAAAATATTAAACGGATCTAATCTTCTGACTAAATTATGATTTGTTTTTATTACATATTGTGGTTGCTTTTTAAAATGTTTTTCGTGCCGAAATGCATCAAAATGATGTTTTTTTTTTATTTTTTAAAAATCATTTTTGAGATCAGCGCATTAAAACGATCTAAAACTTACAAAAAAAATTTAATTTTTAGCAAAATAAAAAATTGAATTTTTGAGGAACACGGTTTGCAACGCGTTCCCAAACATTCTTCTCTAAAAAGAAAAATAATAAAGAATTCTTTCCACCATGTAAAATTTGATGGTTGAAGCTGAAAATCAAATATAAATTTGAAGCAGGAAGCAGGTTAGAATTTGCAAATCTATTTCCATAAAAATTCAATTACAAAATGTGCACAAACCATTAAGAAAGTACACACTAAAAACCCTAATGAATGAACAGAAAATAATGAATGAACACTAATTAATGTTGTCGATGAATAAAAGAGTGCCGTAAACCTTGCCCTAGAGCATAGGAGAGAGCAATAAATAAGAGAGACAAAATTGTTACATTATACAGTATTCTAACTGGAGAAGCTGCTTTGATTTCTTTTCTGTCTTTTCTTTTTTGGTTATTGATGTTTTAATAGATCGGTTAATCACTGATTTATGACATGAATTAGCTTGTCCATGTGTCTTTGTTTCATCAGCTTGGTTTATGTCTAAAGCTTTTGTTTAGCATTGTATTAATTTTTGCGGTTACGGTTTAAAAAAAATATATATTTGATTAAAAATATTTTAAGATGGATTTTTATAAATAAAATAAACATATAAAAAAACAAAAAGTTATTTAATTAACCAAATATTTTTTTTCTATAGTTGGGTAAAAAAAAACTACCACATGAAAGAACTAGATCTGTATAATAATTTCTTATATGAGATTTCCTAATAATTATTAACATATTTGCTGGGTGAATGATATATATATATATATATATAATCAAATGAAAAGCTTAAATCAATGAAAATTTATCACAAAATAAAAAAAAACTGTAAAAATATTCTCCTTTAATATTAGTTTTAAAAAAAAACACTATTTAGAAATTAGAATTTAATAAAAGATTTGTTATCAATATAATTACGGATGAGAAATTAAGCCTCTTATGGT
Source organism: Populus trichocarpa (assembly GCF_000002775.5). Classification (NCBI taxonomy): domain Eukaryota; kingdom Viridiplantae; phylum Streptophyta; class Magnoliopsida; order Malpighiales; family Salicaceae; genus Populus; species Populus trichocarpa. Next base: position 21,265,034 of record NC_037286.2, on the reverse strand, counting down.
TAATTGGATGTTTTGGATGATATTATTGAAAAATAAGAATAAATATTGGTTTGTTAGTTTTGTTATTTTTTCTTCAATTTTTTATTACTACATGTCAATTTTTTTTAATTTCTCATTACTTTTTTTTCATGTATAATTTTTTAAGAATATTTATAACTAAATTTTTATTTTTCTTTATTTCATAATAGATTTCCATTGGTTTAGTTTTTCTAATTCAAAATATTTTTTTATATATTTAATTTCAGATAATTTATTTGGGTGTGAGGTTGCGTTGCACTTTTTCAAATTTTTAATTGTTTTTAAGTTTCAAATTAATATTTTATTATTATTTTTATATGTTAATGTAAAAAAATATTATTTTAATATATTTTTAAATAAATAAAGCAATTACCATAATCCAGGCTATATCGTTGTCATCAAAAGTTCTAGGCCCCACCATTCACTGGCCCTACCAATTTGATAATATCCAAAATAAACCATCCTTAACAAGGTTACCGAATAATTAAATGAAGGCGCTACGATTAAGAAAATGGACACGTGGCAACCGATAAGTGGTCAATAAAACATAAATTTTCATCATTATGCTTCCAAAAAAAGAAGAAAATAAAGCGTACCTTTTTTTTTTGGCGGGGGAGGTTAGTGTCTTTTGTACCTATTCCCTCCAAGTCCTAGAAAACATGCTCTTGAGCCTATTCTCGGAAAGTCTCTGCAATGCTTTCTTAGCACCAGCAACCTCCATCTCCGCCAACTTCTGCAGATGCTGGAAAACTCCAGCGGCCAACAGCCTCTTCCTACACCCACCGCTCCTTCCACTCAATAACGCATCCACTACCATCACCGGAAACTTCTTGTCAATGAGCTCACATCTAGGATCCAACATCTTCACCAATTTCATCAAACCCTTTTCATCCCTCGCCAATTCTTTCTTGTTCCATCGGACTGTCAACAATGACAGCAACGCAAGCGCTCCTGCCTCTTGTAGACCCACTGGCTTAGGTGACTCCATCAGCTTTACCAATGAACCCATGCAGCTAGCGATAGCTCGCTTATTGCCATCACTAATTGATAAATTAGCTAGTAAAGACGCTGAAATTTGCTGCGAAATTATGTTTCCATGTTTTATAAGCTCGCCGAGATGGACAATGAGAGCAGTTGATGATGACAGAATCTGAGATACAGAATCTGATACCGAGAGAGAGCTAATTGCACGTAAAATGTGTTCTATTGTACATGAAGTACTTGACAAATCCTGAATCAAATACATTAATCTCTGCAATCCCTTTTCTTGTATTATCAAAGTGCGAAAATACTCCCCGGAAGAGGCTAGTATTGCTACACAATCAGCTGCCTTTTCTTGTGCAGCGCTAGTACCTGAAACAAGCAAATGAAATATAACTGGTACAACACCTTCCTCTGCTAAAGCCATCCTGATATCCTCTAGTCCTGCAACATTTCGAATAGCACCCACTGCGTGTGTCTGTGTCACTTGTGATCCACATTGGCACGCTTCAATCAAGACTGAAACACCACGATATGCTGAAATAGCCCACCCATTATCAGGATCGTCTGTGATTGCTTCAATCGCAATGGCAGCCTTTTCTCTAACAGGCATTGACCCTGTTTCAAGAACCCTCAATAAATGTCCCAATCCTCCCTCTTCAAATATAATCTTTCTTGATTCACCGTCGGACGAAGCCAGAATTGAAACAGCCGAAACTGCTTGTTCTCGAATGGAAGGTTGATTGTTAAAATCAAGCAAACCAATCAAATACCCAATATTTCCTTCCTTGGCAACTAAACTGGCTAACTTTTGGTCTTCATTTAGGACCTGAAGAAGTGACTCCAATGCTGGCCTTTTGAACTCAGCACCACCGACTTGTAATCTGGTGAAGAGGTCGTGGATAAAAAAGACTAATTCCTCTTTGTTAGAACCGGGACCTGGATGAGACAGAATAATAGCATTGGATTGGTGAAGCACTCCAGATCTGAGAAGCAAACCGAGGTCGTGGAGGTGATTGGAGAGGGACGAGGAGGCGATATCAAGGTCGCTTTGAAAGAGGAGCTTACCGCCAAGGAAGGAACTGGTAGAAGAGCATTGGTGAGAGAGGGAAAGGAGGCGTTGGAGAGTGGAGAGGAGAGAAGGGAGAAGAGTCTGAAGAAGAGGGTTTTGGGGCCAGAGAGGGGAATCGGAGAGAGAGGAAAGAGAGGACTGGAGAGAGGTTAGTTTAGGGCGAAGGACCTGCCACCGTCCAATGAAGGATTGGACGGTAATGGTGGACAGGAGGAGGAGGGAGAGAACGTTTGTTATTAGGTTTAGGAGTGTTTCCGGTGGTTGTTCTTGTGGTGGATCCGGGGTGGCGGTTGTGGGATGCATTTGGTCCGGCATCGGGTTGCGTCGATGCCAAATATTAAGCACATAAGACACTAGAGAGTGGGTTTGCTTAGAGAGAAAGGAAAGGAGAAATAGAGGTGGTGATCGAACTTGGACGAGGTTAGTTTCAAGTTAAATTAGTTGGTTTTAACTTTTAAGTTAACGTTTGAAAATATTATAGTGATTATTTTTTAAAATATATTAAAATAATATTTTTAATATTAATATATTAAATAATTTAAAAATACTAAAAAATATTAATTTTTAAAAAATCAAATTTTTTTAAAAAAAACTTAAAACACCTTGACTTGACTTGATAAAATTATATTAATTTTGTTAGGCTAGTAAATTTTTAAATAAGACTAGATTAAGTCAATTTAGATTATGATAAATTGTTATAGTGATTGTTTTTTTAAGTTTTTTTTATTTGAAAATGTATTAAAATAATATTTTTTTATTTTTTAAAATTTATTATTTACATTAATATATTAAAATAATCTAAAAATAAAAAAATTTAAATTCTTAGCGCTTCCCCATTAACACGTAAGTGGGTCTTAGAACCACGCTTTCCATGACTCTTTACACCATGTCGTCTTTTCTAGCTTAATTATTATAATGGCTATTAAGTCTTGATTTTGAATTAAAAATGGAAGTGTATGTTATTCTAATTGCTATCAATGGCTGCTTTTCTTCTTCTTCTTTTCTGACGAATAACATGGGCTCCCAGCCAATAGAAAATTTGTAAAAGGTAAGCTGACTATGAAAGGATACTGGAGAAACTCATTTCTATGCTAAAAAGGTCAGAAAGTCTTCCATAATCTATGCCAAAAAAAAAAAAAAAAAGCCAAGTCATTAAAGAAATTCATTATTTTTCTGCCCTTAAAGTTTGAGACGAATTTGGAGGATTTTGTGTGTGTTCGTAGGGGAAAATGGAGGTCTTACGAATGACTTCATGCATAGTTTCTTTTTAAATTATAAATATGATATTACTAGTTTAAGTATATATAATAAATTTATTTATATAACATTAATTAGTTTTACAAAATTCTACTTAAAATAGAATAACCTAAAAAAAATATGGAGTATGATATCAAGATAGAGGAGATGGATGAGATATATTTGTAAAACACATAAAATATAGAATAATTATATAAGTATTCATTTTACTTAATACCTTTATCAAAATCAAGGAATAAAACAACATTAAGGGTAGTATGAGGAGCATATTTACACTATGTAATATTTCCAATTTATTTTATTATATTTGTCGCACCTTAATGGACATTGCGAGCGAGGACTTATCCGAAATCAAAGGGGAAAATGTATCGTGAAAAATTAAGAGTCTTCATCTAATAATTAAAGAAAACTAGGGATTCTAAAAATAACACGGGTTTCAAGATTCAGATAATTAGTTAGTTATGATTAATGAAATAACAATATCATCCTTAGCGCATCATTTGTTATAAAAAGTTACCTTTACAATGTGTTTTCTCATAAGTTTATCTTTTTTATTGTCCTTTTTTTTAGTTTAAATTTATTTTTGGCTATTTAAAAAAAATTGATGTTAGTCCCCAAAAATAAAGTTGATTTGGTCCTTTGCAAAATCTTGGCAATTTCCTTCCCTTAAAGAAGTAAATTTATCTTTCAAAAAACAAAAAAAACTTTCAATGTCAGTCCTAAATAAAAAAAACTTATGAAAAGAGCTAAAAATAAAGTTCAAATCTTGCTAATTTCAACAACGATTTGTGTATGAATTTAATATTTTACGTTTCACTCACCGTATAATACAAGGTTGTTAAATCTGTGGGCATATACACCCATAATTACCTCAAGAGCTAAAGAAACATAAGTAACTTGTAGGGAAGCAAACATTTTACTATCTTTTTTTGAATTTATTAAATCTGTATTTTACAGTGTAAGTTTACAGTCCAATATTAAATGAAATTCTTGAAGAAAAACATATTTTTGTATTTTCAAAAATAAAGGAATTTTTAAAGTTTTGAATTTTGGAGAAAAATCAAATATTTTTTAATACCGAGTCTGTATCTTACAATGTAAGTTTACAACCCAATATTAGACAAAAATATTAGAAAAACATGTGAGGGGTCCACAAATAATTCCAAAATGATCCCTGAAATTTTTAGAATTTTTTTGAGATTTTTTAAGGACTGTTTGGCTAGACACTAAAATAAAAACAAATTAAAACTACAGGGTAAAGCAATAGAGCGTGTTTAACAAACATGCTCTTAACATAAAATCAGAGGCAATAAAAATATCTTAAGGTCATATTTGGCAAAGGTGCCTTAAAGACTCAAATATGGCAATATTCTTTAAGCACAAATAGGTCATGTTAAACATGCATTTAGGTCTGAGTTGGGCTTGGCATAACCACATAGGGTGGGCCTATTAAGCCGACAGACAGCCCAATGAGCTTTTTTTTATATATATAAGTGGGCTGGACCCAACCCAGCCACATGGGTTGGGCTGAAACAAGGATCCTGCTCGTTCTTTCTTCTTTGTTGGCAAAAGTCAGTAACAGAACATGAATTATTTCATGTTTTGCATTACATCGAATATAAGAAAGAAAGATTGAAGTGGTTATCTGGCCTAAGGTTGATAAATGGTAACTTATGGTAGCTTAGTCGTTGGTGGTGGTGGTTTGGACATGGAGGAAAGGTTGGAGGTCCACAGTCGAGCTATTTGGGTTGTTGCATTGGAAAAGGAAAAAACAGTGTTGACTCATAGTGGTAATGAGGCAATGGTTGGTTGTGGTAAATACAGTGCTGGTACTAGTCTGGACGTGGAGGAGCTTATGGTGGCTCACAGTGGCTATTAGCATGAGGCATGAAGGAACTACTAGAAGTTGAAAGAGAAGCCACACTGGAAGGGAAAAATAGTAGTGGGATTGGTACGAGGTGTTGTTTGCTAGGTTGGATGAAAAAAAAAAAAGGGTTGGTAGAAAGTGTTTACAAGGTGGTGGTCTTTTAGTTTATGGTAAGGGTACGAGGCCAAGAATGAAAAATGGTTTGTTAAAGGGGACGCTCTTTTTTTTTTTTGCTTTGGTTTTGCTTCGTTTTTTCTAGTGCCAAGATCTTTTTTACTTCCTTTTTTCTCCCTCCTGATTGCACAAAATTCTCCCCTACTTATAGGGGATGAAAGAAGAACATTAAGTATTTTTTAGGCATGGTTTGTGGCCATTAATTTACTTGGGAGTGATCTCAACTGTTGGCCACAAATCAACAACCTGGTACTATAAAATCAGACTATCAAAGTTGGTTAGGTTAGAAGTTTTAGTCGTTTATTACAATAGCTACAAGGATTCAAACTGGTGAAGAAATGGATTGGCATGTAGTACAAAGTCAATAGGTGAGGATAGTGTGTCTTTTGTCTCATTTAGAGGAGAGATGAAACATTAAATTGCATCTAAAAGTGGCTCGATCAACAACTTTTCTAGTATAAAGATAGGAGATGACGAAACAATATCAGATAACATGTAGTTAGGCATAATTTTTTTCAACTTTTGTTGACCAAGATGACGTCATTTTGATAATAATAATAAAAAAAAAACATGTCATTTTGTTCAAAACAACACCAAAACACACCATTTCATTTAAATAAAAATGATGTTGTTTTTAGGTTTTTGACCTAAATTAGGTCATTAGCCCATTTTTTTTATTTCAACCCCTAATCTTTTAATTTATTCAAGTAAGTCCTCAATTGAATTTTGATTCTAAGAATCAATTCAATTTCACCTCTGCCAAGTTTTAAAATGATCCCTTGAGTTTAACGTCTTTTTCATCTTAGTCTTCGGTCTTAGATTTTTTCAATTTCATCCCCAATTGTCCTTCGAACTTTTAATTTCTTCATTTTCACCCATTTTTTCAGTTGAATCGAGTCCCCAAATTCATGCATACTTAATTTTTATGCAAAATTCATCCAATAATTATTTAATTTGATATTGAATCTGCATTGTTTTTTAATTTTAAGTACAATTGGGTTCCTGGTTTTTGTTCCAAATTTCAGTTTGGTTCCTCCATGCATTTGAAACCCTTTTTAGCTTGCTCTTTCAAAGTTGCTTGTTTTTTTTCATTTTTTGTTGCTTTTCATTTTTTAGATTTTTTTATTTTAAAAGAAAAAAATATTTTCGAGGAAAACCTAAATTTGGGTTATGACAAAATGATAAATCTCCCCTCCTTTTATTATACTTATTATACCACCACTTTCATATGTAAATTAATATTCCATCAACTACATATCGATTACTCCATTTTAATAATCATAATTTGTGTATTAAGACACTCTTTAGCCCCCTCCATTACGATTGGCTTAATCTCACATTAAAACCCTGATCATTGTGGCTGACTTAATTTTACATCATAGCCCCTGTTATTGCGGTCGACTTAGTTTCATATCACGTGCACATTCTCATAACATACTTTCTTTACACACCAAATACTTATGCAAAACACTTCTTAACTAAAAATAAGTACGGTGATGAACATATGCCTATAGCTCATGTGGAAATGTTCATTTCACTACGGGTCCCACTTTTGATATCCCCTTAAATTCCAAAAGAATATCCTAAATCAGTACACAATTCTCTTTGATCTATTTATCACTTCTACTAAAGCATATTGTCACCTATTTTTATAATATAATTTAATGACCAATCATTAAATTATATTATGTGTGTGTTTATAGGGGGAAATGGAGGTCTTACAAATGACTTCATGCAGAGTTTCTTTTTAAAATATAAATATGATATTACTAGCTTAAGTATATATAATAAGTTTATTTACATAACATTAATTAGTTTTGCAAAATTCTACTTAAAATAGAATAACCTAAAAAAATATGGAGTATGATATCAAGATAAAGAAGATGGATGAGATATATTTGTAAAACACAAAAAATATAGAATAATTATATAAGTATTCATTTTACCTAATACCTTTATCAAAATTAAGGAATAAAACAACATTAAAGGTCATATGAGTAGCATATTTAAACTATGTAATATTTCCAATTTATTTTATTATATTTGTTGCATCTTAATGGACATTGCGAGCGAGGACTCCTCCAAAATCAAGAGGGAAAATGTATTGTGGAAAATTAAGAGTCTCTATCTAGTAATTAAAGGAAACTAGGGATTCTAAAAATAACACGGGTTTCAAAGATTCAGATAATTAGTTAGTTATACTTAATGAAAGAACAATATCATCCTTAGCGCATCATCGTGTAATAATCCTTTGCAATATCTTAGCAATATCCTTCCCTTAAAGAAGTAAATTTATCTATCAAAAAAGAAAAAAAAACTTTCTATGTCGTCCTAAACAAAAGAGACTTATGAAAAAGGCTAAAAATAAAGTTCAAATCTTGCTAATTTCAACAAAGATTTGTGCATGAATTTAATATTCTACGTTTCACACATCGTGTAATACAAGGTTGTTAATAACCTACCTATGGGCATATACACCCATAATTACCTCAATAGCCAAAGAAAGGTGAAGTAGCTTGTAGAGAAGCAAACATTTTACTATTTATTTTTTAATATATTAAGTCTATATTTTACAATATAAGTTTACAGTCTAATATTAAATGAAATTCTTGAAGAAAAACATATTTTTTTATTTTTTAAAATAAAGAAATTTTTAAAATTTTTGAATTTTGTTCTCGAAATTTTCGAGAAAAATCAAGTATTTTTAATACCGGGTTCGTATCTTACAATGTAAGTTTACAACCCAATATTAGAAAAACATGTGAGGGACCCACAAATAATTCCAAAATAATCCCTGGAATTTTTAGAATTTTTTTGAGATTTTTTAAGGATTGTTTGGCTAAGCACTAAAATAAAACACAAATTAAAACTAAAGGGTAAAGCAATAGAGCAAATTTGGTGAACATGTTCTTAACATAAAACAACATGCTCTTAACATAAAATCAGAGGCAATAAAAATATCTTAAGACCGTGTTTGAGAAAGGTGCCTTAAAGACCCAAATATGACACTATTCTTTAAGCAAAAATAGGTCATGCTAGACATGCTTTTAGGTCTAAGTTGGGCTTGGCATAACCACATAGGGTTGGCCTATTAGACCGACAGATAGCCCATTAAGCTTCTTTTTTATATATGTGGGTTGGACCCAACCCAGCCAACAAGGGTCCTGCCCGTTCTTTTTTTTGCTGGCAAATGCCAGTAACAGAACATGAATTATTTCACGTTTTGCATTACACCGAATATAAAAAAGAAAGATTGAAGTGGTTACTTGGCCTGAGGTTGATAAATGGTAATTTAGTCGTTGGTAATGGTGGTTTGGACATGGAGGAAAGGCTGGAGGTCCACAGTATGGTTGTTTGGGTTGCTACACTGGAAGAGAAAAAAATAGTGTCGACTTACAGTGGTAGTGAGGCAATGGTTGGTTGTGGTGAATATAGTGCTGGTGCTGATCTGGACGTGGAGGAGCTTGTGGTGGCTCACGTTGGCTATTAGCGTGAGGCATGAAAGAGCTATTGGAAGCTGAAAGAGAAGCCATACTGAAAGGGAAAATAGTAGTGGAATTGATAGGGGGCTGTTGTTTGCTAGGTTGGATGAAAAAAAATAAAAGGGGTTGGTAAAAGGTGTTCACAAGGTGGTGATCTTTTAGTTTTTAGTAAGGGTAGGAGGCTGAGAATGAAAAAGGATTTGTTGTATGGGATGCTTTTTTTTTCCTTTGGTTTTGCTTCTTTTTTTCTAGTGCAAAGATCTTTTTTGCTTCCTTTTTTCTCCTTCCTGATTGCACGAAATTCTCTCCTATTTATAGGGGATGAAATAAGAACATGAAGTGTTTCTTAGGCATGGTTTGTGGCCATTGATTTGCTTGGAAATGATCTCAACTGTTAGTCACAAACCAACAACCTAGTACTACAAAACCAGACTATCAAAGTTGGTCAGGTCAGAGATTTTAGTCATTTATTACAATGGCTGCAAGGATACAAACCAGTGAAGAAATGGATTGGGGTGCAATTCAAAGTCAAGAGGTGAGAATAATGTCTTTTGTCTCGTTTAGAAGAGAGATGAAGCATTAAATTACATCTAAAAGTGGCTCGACAAACAACTTTTTTGGTGTAAAGATAGGAGATGACAAAACAATGCCAGATAACATGTCGTCAAACACTTTTTTTTTTTTTTTTACTTTTGTTGACCAAAACGACGTCGTTTTGATAAAAAAAAACATATCTTTTGGTCAAACACAACACCAAAACACACCATTTCATTTAAATAAAAATGATGTTGTTTTTAGGTTTTTGACCTAAATTAGGTCATTAGTCCATTTTTTATTTCATCCCCTAATATTTTAATTTATTCAATTAAGTCCTCAATTGAATTTTTATTCTAAGAATCAATTCAATTTCACCCCTGCCAAGTTTTAAAATGATCCCTTGAGTTTAACGTCTTTTTCATCTTGGTCTTCGGTCTTAGAGTTTTTCAATTTCATCCCTAATTGTCCTTCGAACTTTTATTTTCTTCATTTTCACCCCTTTTTTCAGTTGAATCGAGTCCCCAAGTTCATGCGTCTTTCACAAAAAAGTTTTTGATTCTGAATTTCTTTAATTTTTCCCTTAATTAACCCCCCCCCCCCCCCCGAACTTATATTTTCTTGCAATTTTGTCTCTAATTTCACCCAGATAAGTTTGGAAAAATTAAATCTTGTCCTCTAAAAATCCAATCTTCTCAATTAATTCCAAATTAGGATGCTAAACTTAATTTTCTCCCAATTAAGTCCATAATAAAATTAATTTGACCCATTAAAAGTCTAATTAAATCCTTGCACTTAATTAATTTTTTTTAATTTAACCCAAATTAACTCTTAAACTTAATTAAACCTTTAATTGGACCCATGATTAAATCAAATCGACCTATTAAAAATCTAATTAAGTCCTCATACTTAATTTTTATGCAAATTCATCCAATAATCATTTAATTTGATCTTGAATCTGCATTGTCTTTCAATCTTGGATACATTTGGGTTCCTGGTTTTTGTTCAAAATCTCAGTTTGGTTTCTCCATGCATTTGAAATCCTTCTTAGCTTGCTCTTTCAAAGTTGCCAGTCTTTTTCATTTTTTATTGCTTTTCATTTTTTAGATTTTTTTTATTTTAAAAGAAAAGAATAATTTTGGGGAAAACCCAAATTTGGGTTATGACAAAATGATAAGTCTCCCCTCATTTTATTATACTTATTATACCGCCACTTTCATGTGTAAATTAATATTCCATCAACTACATATCGATTACTCCATTTTAATAAACATAACTTGTGTTTTAAGACACTTTTTAGCCCCATCCATTACGATTGGTTTAATCTCACATTAAAACCCTGATCATTATGGCCGACTTAATTTTACATCATAGCCCTTATCATTGCGATCGACTTAGTTTCATATCACGTGCACATTCTCATAACATACTTTCTTTACACACCAAATAATTGTGCAAAACACTTCTTAAATAAAAATAAGTATGGTGATGAACATATGTCTATATCTCATGTGGAAATGCTCATTTCACTACGGGTCTCACTTTTGATATCCCTTTGAATTCCAAAAGAATATCCTAAATCAGTACCCAATTCTCTTTTATCTATTTGTCACTTCTACTAAAGCATATTGTCATCTATTTTTATAATATAATTTAATGACCAATCATATTGCTACTCATTTTCATAATACAATTTAGTGCCCACTACTTTTACATATTAATTATGCTTTAAGCAATCCATATCTCTCATCATATCTTTCCAATTTATTATTAAAGGATTAGTGGCTAATACATGAGTTCTTTTTATGACATTTAGGTAATCATCATCAAGATTGACATGCTCCCATTTAATAAGTCTATTTTTCTTCACATAATTTATCAAACACATAGTGTGCATTGAAACTAAATCATCCCTTACACAAAGAATATGCGCACACAACCTCCTAAAAACATAACAATCATGTTTTAACTCACTATAAATCAATTTACAATCATTCTCAGAATTTATCAAAATGGTGTGCAATTAAATCATATCATTCCTTACATAAAGATCATACATATCTAGCCTTCCAAAACACATCAACCATGATTTAACTCATCACAAGTCAATTTACAAATATCACAATAAAATTATTCATACAATTCATCGTCATAACATATAATTAACATAAATTTATGCCCTAATTTTGGAAACCATGGTGTCGTGAGTTTTTGGCTCACTTACCACCACCATGACTGGCCATTCATGGATTTGAAATTCATGGTCAGTCTCTATTGCATCAAATTTCATCATAATTCCAATATCAAAATCCTTAAGAATTCAATCAAACTAATATTTTCATCATTAATTTCAACCAACCCCTACACACCCTTCTCTTTACAATAATAACAACACTTAGAGATATCCATTTCCTTTTTAAGTTTGAAGAATAAAAGTGAAATAAATTGAAGATAAAGTCTCTTCCCCCTTATAATTAACTCAAAATCTAATGGGTTTTGGTTATGAAGTTCAAGAACAATCATTTTCTCCAAATTGATATACTTTTTTCTTTAAGTACCCAAATCTCCGAATTTCTCTCTTAATTCTTCTTGTTTAAATTGATTTTTTATAGAGTTAATAACTTACCCACAATCACCCATGGATCTTCATTGAATGAAAAGAAGAATAAATATAAGCACTCTCATTCATTCTCAAGTCTAAAGGTCATCAGCCTTATAGACAATGTATTTTGGTTCTTTAATTTAGTAATTTGCCCTTAGTTTTATATCACACATGCTTATTTTTTATCAAGTTTTCAATCGTTTATATTTTTGTATAAATGTTTATTACTACTTTTAGTCAGGGTTTACAATTTCTCTCTTTTTTTTAATAGGATTTTGTTCATAGAATTGATCTCTAGAAATCATCCACCTAAGGACTCTTCTCGGTTAGGCTAAGGTGGCCTACTAGAAAAATTCCCCCCACTCTTAAATTATTGGTTAGGTCTTTGTTCATTACCCCCTCTCTTTTTAGGGAAAGATGGTTTACCAAGATGTGATTCAAGTTTTTTTCTCTTTCACAATTGATGTTGTTCCTATTCTGGTAAACCATATTATTCTTTTTCTAAGACTACCTTTAAAGAATGGGCCGTTTCTAGCAACTCTCGGATTATTCTAGTTAAAAAGTAATTAATCCCTTCTGAATTTCCTATTGAAACCTATATCTCAATCGATGTATAAGATGTTGATATGTAGATACTAGAGTAGAAGAGAAAACAAAAAGATCTTGAAAATGTCATTTATACTCTAGTACCAACATACTCTCATGTTTAAGTGCAAGGAACTCTTGCTTCTTTCTCATTTGGTGCTGCTAAGAATAATATCTAGTTGCAAACTTGGTATGAACAACATTTCAAGTCAACACTTCTACAACTCTTTGTTGTTTAACTATTTTTTACAAAACATATGCATTATTATCTTACAATAATTGTGAAACATAGTTAACATAAACCTCTTCTGGTATAAGAATCTAAATGAGAGATTCTTCTACTTTTCAGAACCAATATCCTACTATTTCAGCATTCTCTTTCCTAAAAAATGAAACATGTCTCAATGTAATAGAGTGAGGATACTTTTCTTATTCATGCTACCCGATACCCCTATAAACCTTGATAATACTACCTTAATATACGCTTAATGAATCCAAAATCTTGTTGTGGTATAAGTGGGATAAGTGGTTCTATAGGTAATGGTCTGCTAAAAGGCCTTACCATATCATATGTAATTGGTGAGGACACATTGGCCTGTAACGACAGTGACACTTAGAGTGCATTTAAACTAAATCATTTTTTACATAAAGAATATACATACATAACCTCCCCAAAATATAATAATTATGTTTTAACTCATCTTAAATCAATTTACAATTATTCATAGAATTTATCAAATACATGGTGTGCAATTAAATCAAACCATCCCTTACATAAAGATTATACATACCTAACCTTCTAAAACACATCAACCATGATTTAATTCATAACGAATCAATTTGTAAATTATTATAATAAAAATATTCATACAATTTATCATCATAACATACAATTAACTCAAACTCATGCCCTAATTTTAAAAGCCATGGTACCATGAGTTTTTGGCTCACTTACCACCACTATCACTAGTCATTCATGGATTTGAAAATAATGGTTAGCCTCCATCACACCAAATTGCTTCATGATTATTTAATTCCTAGAAAAGAAATCCCTAAGAATTGCAAACTAATATTTTCATAATCAATTCCAACTAACCCTAACACATCATTCTTTTTACAACAACAACAACAACACTTAGAGATATCCATTTTCTCTTCAAGTTCAAAGAATAAAAGTGAAATCATTTGAAGATAAAACCTTTTACCCCTTCTAATTAACTCAAATTTAATGGGTTTTGATAATGAAGTTCAATAACAACCATTTTCTCCAAATTGATATACTCTATGTTTAACTACCTAAATCTCCTAATTTCTCTCTCAATCCTTATAGTTTGAATTGATTTTTTGTAGAGTTAATAACTCTACATACATTTCCATTAAAAGCAAAAAAGAAGAAATGCAAGCTCTTTATATCCCTTTCAAGTTTAGAGGGTGTCAACCTTATAAGTAAAGATGATATATTCTTACTCCTTAATTTACCAATTTGCCCTTAGTTTTATATCACACATTCTTATTTTTTTATCAAGTCTTCAACCATAGATTTTTTTTGTATAAATGTTTATTAATATTTTTGTTGAGATTTACACTAATTGACTTGGGGTTTACATGAATACTTTAAATGTCTCCTTATAATTATGATATTCTTAGTCTTTAAGGAGTTTGACTTGTAACAAACGTTGTTATCCTTAGCTTCCGTCCACGTTAATTGGTATTAGAGCCTAATAATTCTTGACGATTTTGGTTGGAGGTCATAGATGACATGTATCAAAGTTCAATAATTCCTGGTGGTTAGTTATCGTGTATTTTTGAATAACTATGATTGGAAGATGTTGAAGAACATGATGTACTTGTAAAGGAAAAGATAAGAAGGTTCCCTTTTGTTACCTTAGTGAGCCATACAGGGCAGACAATTTTTTTTTTAGGTGGAGAGTGTGGCTTACTTCGGTCACTGTTAGTAGCCTTCTTTGATGTCTTTGGATTCGTTTTATCAACATCTTTTTTAATGGTGTTGGTGGTGTCATAATCAGAGCTTTACTGCGCCTTCGAGGTCTTTTTTTTTCTCTCCTTTCTCTTTCTTGAAATTTGTGCCAACCTATTTTAACAATCTCTTTACAAGTCGATATTCCTAACCTTGACATCTTACAAAGTTGTTATTTTCAACGGCAACATATACCAAACAATGTTAATTTATCAAAACCTTTTTCTACATGTTTATAAGCAAAAATACCCAAGATTATGTCCTTACTAAAGGGAATATAGCTTTTTCCCTCTTTGTTGCTTACAGTTCTATGCTAGCCAATTATCCATGCTATAATACCAGTGATATATTAAGTTATTTTTTAACGTAAAAAAAGATTATGTTGATATTATGAATAAATTTTCTTGCATCACGAGAAAAATAATAAAAATTGAAAAATTTGATAAGTGAATTTAACAAAATACAATGAATTAATAAATTGTAAAAAGAGTTGTTAAGACTAACTAAAAACTAAAATTAAAAGTTGAAAGATAAATGCATATGATAATATTTGATCTGATGACGCGAGGTGCTCATCAAATCTTTATATGGTGATAAAATTTTCTTCACAAATGTATTTAATTTTTTTTAAAAATATAATTGTTAGTATAAATTATCTTTTTTTTTACTAATATATTTTTCCTTGAAAAAAAATATATTTTTTAGCTACGTTGTTTATTGTATAGAAATTGTAAACTATTAAAATCAATATAAAAAATTATAAGAATTCAAATTAAGTTTGCAAAAGGTATCTCCTTACTCAAAACTTGTTTCCCTTATTAATGTGTTCTTTTTAACCAAATTGTTTTCATATCAGAATGTTTTTCAAACAAAAACTTATCATAATTTAAAAAACAAGTTTTAATAAAGAAATAATAAATTTATAATTTTGACTCGGATGTATTTAAAAGATATAACAAAACTAATATTGAAAAAAGATTATATAACAAATTTACAACAAAAAATTAAAAAATAGATATTTCATACATATTTAAAAAATTATGCATATAAAGTTCATATATATCTATTCAGAAAGCAATTGCTAATATTACCATGGAAGATGCTAATATTAATGGAGTAATTAGATAATTATTTAAAAACCATTTAAATAATGTTAATTAAAAATATTTTAATTAAAAAATATGAAAATAGGAAAAGAATGAGGGCAAAAAAAAAGGATCAGACATGTATGGGCTAGATATGAGCACCTGACCCTATATGAAATCCTGGTATGGAAACTCAGGCCCACTCTCCTAGGTTTTTTTTCAAGAGGTGGATAACACATTATTAGCTCCGATTGTCTTTTATTTTTTGTTTCTTTATAAATTTGGTGAATGATGTCTTGCTCATTTAAGTAGATAACACATCGTGCATCACCTTTCTTTTCCAATCACTAGAGCTAGTCACCGAATGGCTCTGGTGATTAAAAAAATTAGAGTCCAAAGTTTTTGAATTTAGAAACCTAGATTTTAACCATTTTCACCAAAAACATGAAAAAACATATATCTCATGAACCTTCATAATCTCATTTCTAACAACAGAACACATCTTATTTGCCCTAAGAATGCAGAATCAAATCAAATAGAAGAAACACCTCGAGTTCTGATCTACCATTTTCACTGTCATTAAAACAAAAATAACATCCATTAAGTTCCACTCTAAAAATTGAATCTATATATACCAACATCAAAGTCATTGGTTACTAAAATTCAGTCACCCAAAAGCTTTCTCTCTCTTTAAAAATCTTCGATGACTTTCTCTCACCTCCTCTAAATTTTAGAAACTAAAACATAAAATAAATGAACTTTGGGACCTAAATAAACATTTCAAAACTAAAGAAGACCAAACTTTAAGATAAAATAAAATTGAGGGGATAAATTGTAGATCTACGCTCCTTGTAATAGTAAACATGGAAAAGGGCTATATTTTTTTGACAAATATCAATTTTGGTCTTTGTTTTTCAATTTCACTTCTTATAATAATTTAATATTTTACCATATTAAATTAACATGTCATTCAATACCAGAACAATCTAAAACATTCAGGGAATTGATAAAAGATAATCCAAATAGAATGAGAAAATCTTCGGAAAAAACAAAGGAACTTTTAAGAAACAAATTTTAAAAAAATCTAGATTACCAAAAACAAAAATAATTAAATTTGAGGAACCAAAAAAAATTTGCACATAGTATTGTACTTATAACTAATTACTTGTGAGGAGATGAAGAAGAGAGAAGCTACAATAATTTGCCATTTTTTATTTAGTTTCTTTGTTATTGTTAATAAAATTACTATAAGATAATCTTTATTCATCCTTGTTTGCTTAGCAATATAATTTAATAAAAAACATTATTTTTTAGGGCTATATTTCTTTTAAGAATTCTAGAAGTCATAGTTATTAATCTTGATTTAGTTTTGATAAGTTGATATGAAAAATTCAAGGCTCACAACCTGCTTTAGATTAGGTTTTTAATTAAATCAAATAAGATATAAACCTTATTAAATGTTTTATCTAATTGAATTATTAGTGACCGGTTATTCCACCCAACCTTGATATAAATGAGATGAGATTAATATCTTGTAAAAAAAAATGCTACCATTTTAATAAAAAAAAGGTTGAATTGAATTGACCTAATAAATACAATTTAATCTAGTACTAGTTACCCTGCCTATTTCATGTGATAATTTCTCTTATTAATATATAATCAAATGTAATGCTATCAATAATAATAATAATAATAATAATAAAATATTAATAGAGATATGTAATCACATTATAATTAAAATATATCCTAAAACAACATAGAAGTTAATAACTTAATACCGATGAATTTCATCCATTATAACAAAATTGATAAACTTGGTAAGAGTAATTAAGGTCAAGGATAAAAAAATTAAACACTTTCCCATCTCTAAAAAGAAAGAAATAATTTATATAAAAAAAAAATTTAAAAAGAGAGAAGAAATCCATTGATGCATATAGTATCGGGCTAGGCCATCCTTCTCCTGGGCCCAAATTCTGCTATACCAAACAAACGTCGTGTTAAATAAAACCCCCAACTTAACTAACTCACCGGAAGTGGAACTCACATCTTTCTCAGTCCGCTAAAACCCTCCCGGCGGCAGCAGAAGACAAGACGAAGGAGAAACAAAATGGTGAACAAATCATGGAAGATAATACCAAGACCATTACTCGAAACAATCTTAAACAACCACGCCCAGCACCACCGCGTCCCTCAGCCTCTCATTCTCCACGGCCCCCGTGGCGTCGGCAAAACCACCCTCTTCCTCGAACGTATGTATCATCTTTTCTTCCCAGAAACTTGAAAAAGCGAAAGAGAGATCAAGCAAGCTCTAACTTGATTTTCTGCTTTTTTTTTTGCAGGTCTCCTTAAAGATTGGAACAAAGGCCCTCACATAACTGGCTATGTAGACTTTGCGCAGTCAATCAAAGACCATCACCCTCAGCATAACAACTCCTACCCTTGGGCTTCTTGGTCTAGTTGTGATCCACCAACACTCTCCAATTGCAAAACCCAGCTCGAAACTTGCCTTGAATCGATGACCCAGAAGGGAATCCAACTCGGAGCCATTACTTCCAGCCAAATATTCTCTACTCTCAACAAATGGCATCGCCTTGACACTGTCCTTCGTCGTATACTACTCCAAAACAATTCCAATATTGCTTTGAAATCGAGAAATGCTATTTCTAAGGTTTCAAGTTCGGTTCTTTGGGACCGGGCAGTTTTTGCGCTATCTGCTCGATCAAATGCCAAAGAGATTGACGAGATTCTTGGGTTGGAAGAGAAAGGGAAGAGCTTGTCTGTGGAGGAGGCTTCGTATTTTAGAGAGGCGTTTGTGGCTTTGAGGTTGGCTAAGGAGGTTATTACAATGCAGCAAGGGTGGAGAGCCAGTGCCATTGCTCATTTGAACAGGACTGGTGGGTTTTCGAGGTCGTTGGCCAATTCTTGTACTGATTGGCCTTGTTTGCTGCTCGAGTTGCTATCAAAAGCTGCTGAGATTGATTACTTTCAGGTCATTATTGAGAAGAGTTGGCATTGCTGTTTTTACTTTTGTTAACTCTTGTGTATCATTACAAGTATTTGCATGATTCAATTTAACAAATGCTTTGTCTGTTTGGTGGTTATATGGTTGAATGAAGCTCTTTTATTGTTTTGTGATTTGCAAATTGAGCAGCCGAAGCTGGTTATAAACAATATTGAAGTTCTCAAAAAGGCTATTTTAGTGGATGATTCAATGGTTTCTGGACCAATGTATCATGACAGTCTGATATGGAGAATTGTTGCATTGGGTGCAAATGAGAGATGCCTGCCCATTATGCTTGCGACATCTGATAGGTTAGTCCATTCCTCATCATCTAATCCTTTTGTTTGCTTGTACTTTGCACCATACTAGTTAAATCATGCTATTTCCTGATTGGTAGTGTATGGTTTTTTCTGAGTTTAATCTTGAAGCAATTGAAAATACACACTTATCAAACAAGGGGCGTGAGCACAACCCCATGCTTCCCTTTGGAAAGATTGTGGGTAATAGTATTGTTCATTATACACCCTGTTCATTTATGAACTCACTCTATTCAAGTTAAACGGGGTGATTCCATGAAGCTCCTTCCTTCATTGAATACAAAAACAACTCCTTTATTAGAGTAAACATGTCGGGTTAGATTTTGGAATGGTATATTATTGCTGGGAGTTCAGAAGGTTGGCAACAGCCTTGTGAAATAAGAACATCAAAATTGCCTCATAATTAGTAGATGAAAACTCTGCTAGAACGTAGTGATGCAAATTACCTATTTCCTACATTTTATCTTTCTGGAAGTTTTTAACCTTTCACTTAGTGTTACATCTTTGCAAGGTTTTTCCCACTCCACTGCTTTTGGATTCTAATAAACACTGTTGTCACAGCTACTACTCATACCAGGCCTACTGGGATTTTGGATTTCCAGATATATTCATTTCCCGTGAGGTATTCAAACTTAAACTTCTACTGCCACTATTACAGGTGCTGCTGCATGTGCATGGGTGGGGTGTGCCTTCTTGTCTGCATGTTATTTTCTTTGATTTCTTTGACAAGATGTAGTCGTTGCTTACTGCTATGTTGAAACAGTGGAGAATACTCACAGGTCCATTCCTTTGGGATAGAGGACTTTGATAAATCAATATTTGTTATCTAAGATATTTCTTTCCCAGACTGTTTCTTGCTTTGTAATTTCAGCCTTTGAGAGCCAAATTGCAAGTCTGCTGCCTAAGATATTTTAATTAATGCTACCTAAATCTTGCACACATAAATTTAAGTACTGCAATAACTCATAGAGATGCTCACAAACATGCTATTGTGACTGCTAGGGTCCTTCTAGCTGGGTCTCTGTTCCAATCATGTGGCTTTAATGTATTATTGTTAAAAAATACATTTCTGTTTCACTTGATAGAATCTTTCCATTGAAGAAAATCTGTACTTGTGAAAGCAGAAAACATCTGTTGATTGATAATTGTGGTGTATGTCACTCATTCAATATTCTTTGTTTGCAGAACTTTGGATGGGCTCCACAAGAAGCTAAAATGCATATGGTTAATGATTACTTCAGTCAGTCAGAAGTGAGAAATTTTGTTATTTTCATTTCCCTGACAGAATATTTTAAAAACTAAAAGAGTAATGAAATGCCCTTTAAGACTTGGAATAAGAAAAGAAATTACTGCAAGTACTGCTTTGCCCTAGTTATATTAAAAATGAAAAGAAAGTCATAAGTTCCATTGTTTTTGAAATTTACTTCTCAATAGTGTTGGACGAATCATGCCTGGTTGCTTTATCTCAGATTCCTTGCATTTTTATGGGAATTAACATTATCTTTTTTTTTGAATTGTAGTGGACGGTGATTATTGAGGTGCTTGGTCCAAACCCTCGACATCTGTTTGAGCTTTATGCTCTCAAACAAAGTAGCTATTATCAGAAGTAAGAATTTTTTCTCTCTCTATATATAGTGGTTGAAGCATCAACCATTTATAGAAACTTATTTCCTTTCCACTATATAAATGGTGAGTTTTTGTTTTTTGTACCTTATCGAATGATGGTATTGTAATGGACTAAAAAACATTTATTATTCTCTTTTATACAAGTGCAGGTCTGCAGACATGCATGCACAAATACATATACATGTGTTTGTTTCATCAAATTTACTTACTATGTCTTTAGTTATTTTACCTTTGTTTTCCAAAGTACATAATTACATTGTGCAAGATTCTCACCCTTACATTCACTGGATGTAATGTAAACATGCATAGTGTTAATGCCAGCTATGAAATTGGTGAAATGAAAGTGTCATTGATTGGATGGAATCCTATATTTTTTATAAATATGATGCTGCACGTGTTATTTTCCTTCTGCATTGTTAACTGCAGGGTCCTTGAAGACAAGGCTAGCACATTTGAGGATATTGTAGACGCATATTTAGCATATTTGCAGGTAAGATTCATAGTGACATCTGAGCAAGTGCTCATCTCATTTTCTCCTGTTACCATGGTTAGTAAAGGAAGCTAATAATTAGTTGACATGCCTAATCTATGAGCCTAGCTTGCATATTCATGACCTTTGCCTGAATTTCTTCATTGAAATTTCTGAATGCTGGACTGTTTTTCTCCTGTACCCCTATGTTCTACTTTTCTCTTTTTGACATTTTGGTTAATCCTATCAAGGACTATGAGCTAGTTATTATTTAACATGGCTAACCTTTAACCCCCTGTTTACATGACCTTTACCGGATTTTCTTTCTTGAAGTAATCTGGTTGCTGCATAATATTGATAATAAATGTAAATGGTTTAGTGGTGGCTGAACTTAAGTTGTGCTATCTTGGTTGACTTCTCTACTGATAGTAATCAGTATTTCATTTTGGTCGTGGTAACCGTTTGAAAATGAATAAAATATTTATGAGATGCATCCTTTTGTGGTTTTTCAATTATGTTAGTCAAAAAGTAAAGCATAAGGAGATAAAAGCAAAGCTAACTTTACAGAATGCTACCAAGAAAAAGAGTCAATATGAATCTTGCTCTCAGGACTCTGTTTTTGAATAAAAAAGCACTCTCTTTATATAGCTTGCTGAGGCTTTGATTTAGATCTTCTTTTTTTCCCCTAGAATTATTCAACTGCAGTCAGGTGGCTTAAGCACCAGTCCACAAGCTATTTCTTCCATTACGAGAAAGTTTGCTTTGAATCAATAGAAAGATAAAATGTTCCAAGATAGTCTCTTTTTTTAAAAAAAGAAGAAGAGAAAACGAAAAGATCAAATGTTCTGATTTTTTCCCATTACTCTTTGCACATGGGGCACGAGTGGAACTCAATGCAAACTTTGTCTCTAATTACTGGACCCACATAAAGCCATGTCACTCAAAACTAATATATGATTTATACGGGCTTTAGTAATTGGCCTTAATTGACTCAAATTTGATAACTCAAGGTTAGATTGACTGAATCAGAAACACGGGCAAAATTGACGGCTGAAAACAAATGCATGAGCAAATATAGGGTTAAGCCATGTTTTTTTATCCACAAGTAATATCAATTACTTTTATTTTGTGCCATGCTCTGCCTCATCATCTCTTATGTCACTTTATTTTAGGTTACTGTGGTGAATCCTGCCATGGATAAAGCACTGGAATTCCTGCAAAAGTTTGCCAATGATGCAAAAAGTGGAAAAATTCCAAAAGATAGATTACGTTTTGGTTCTCCTTGGAAGCATCCTTCAAAACTGGACGACCCTACTCAATGTCAGCAGTGGGCAAAGCTTCAGCTGCTGGATTTTGTTCAATCTCTAATAAATACTGAATTTGGGGTAACATGTTTCCTTTTTTTTCATTTTATACTTAAATAGTGTTGTGTTTTTTTACTGTTGTGTATAATTTTAGAACACCTTTTTTATTTGTATGGGATTTAGTATTTTTTAACAGTTTTATGATGCTCAAATTTCCTCCATGTCGGGGTGGTTTAAACAATATATTAGTATAATATACCTGCTAGAAGTTTGTTAAAATGTTTAATGCTGTTCCTGGACTGGACATCCATAATATTTGTTAATAGGTGTTAATTACTCAAAATGACTGTTAAATGTAACAAGCATGCTCAGCTTATATTTGAAGATGGTTTTGTATTTATAAGCTGTTGACCCGGCTATTATTGTTCTCTGAGGCTGTTATTCTTTTGTTTAATTTTTAATTTCTCTCTCTTGGTGTAGGTAAATTACCTAGGTGATTGTAGCTTTGAGATATTTGATGATCCATGCACTGTTGCTTTATTAGAGGTATTATTTTCTTTTTTTGCACGTCTTGCTATTATGCATCCATGGATTTGGTTAACCTTCAGTTCAATTTCAGTCCTCATACTGGACTAATGTTCTTAGATAAGCTCACTTAACATAATTTCTAGGTTGGTTTGCTCTATGCTCAACGCGATCCATCATTCATTCGCCCCATATCTATAGGTATTCAGAGATGTCTTGTGAGATGGTAAGAGATCTTCTCCTTTTGTATCCTATTACCCAAAATGAGCATGAAAATGCTGTGCATTCGCATATGTTGATGTTGGCTCACAGGCTTGTCCAGGAACGGATGAAAATGAGTTTACAGAACCTGCTCCAATTTCTGTGGCAGCGAATTATACGTGGTCGTAGTTATCGTCATTTGATGTTACAAGTGGGCTACAAATAACCAAAAAGGTCAAGAGTATGTGTTGTCTATTAAATCAGCATTTCTCCTATGTTTGCTCTAATTTTGTGCAACAACAGATTTTCAAAAACCTGACTGCTCAAGGGGATTGGCACAGTTTCAATACTGTATGGGACCTTGAACCAAATGACTGATTTTGATTTTTTGTTGCACAGGAGATCCTTGTTTGCAACAATTTCTGTGAATATGAGTTTGCTAGAGGCTGTTACCTTGATTACAATACCAAGGTGGTTGACATCCACTCACAAAGCCATCTCAAGTTCAAATGTGAGTAAAACAATATATGATTTTGTTTGTGTTTATTGTTTATATATCTTGATTCTTACCTCAGCTTCTAGACTCCCAAGAAAGAAATTTGTAAAAACCCTCATTTGCATCATAGCATAAACAAATAATGTATGTGTTTGTCATTGCAGAATTCTTTGCATGAACAGATATATCACGTGGTTAACCTTGCAGGGTTCTTTTGGCAAAGGCATCCTTTGAGGTTGAGTTTCCCTTTGATTTTCACTCATAGATTAAGTTATTTTTTGAACCCGATGGCTTATAATTGCAAATGTGCATGCAAGGGTCGAAAGCCTTGATTGTTTAACCCCTATTAAAGGTTTGATCTTTTAAGGATTTCTTTGCACATTAATGCAAAATTAGTATATGCAAGAGATATCATCCAAAAAAGCTGGTTATATTGTATAATTGCATTATATTCGGCTCATACAAGCCCTTTAAAGATTTCTTCAACACTCTTTCACGATCCTGCATGTTGTCACTTGCCAGTCTTTAACACCTTTTTTACTTTTCTCCAGTGTACAGATGTGTTAAAATTGACTACAGATTCAAAGAAAATAGTTTAATACTGCAAGATTCTCCTTCAGTGGACAATTTATCAGCTTTAGCCTTGTATATAACATGACTAGGACTACTCATTTCATTCCTTTAATAATAAAAGGCTAAAAAAAATAGCTCCGCATTATTTGTCTTGAGCATGATACCAAGTTCACTAGTTAAACATAGCTTAATCTTGAGCATCATTGAAAAGTCCTTGTTCTTGAATATTTTAACTGGCACTTTCGAGGATCGCATTGCATGGTTTATATTTTGCTTGAATTACTTCATTAGTCACCATAACATGAGATTTTATAGGGCTAGGATCTCTGACTTTTAAGTTGATACACCTGGCGTGGGCTCCAGGAGATCCAAAGTCCACGTACCCATGTCTTTGACATCATAGCTAGTAGTAGCTAATCATGTTTGCCCTCGACTACTTCTAAGTTCTAACCAAAAGCAAAATTCTTTGTCTGTTGAGCTACTAATTGCGTTCAATAAGATATTGCTAATAGAGCTTTGTCCTCTCTGGTTTTCATTAAACCTAAACTTTCTTTATTTTCAAGTAGCAATATCTTCCTCCATAAACCAATCTCATATTTCTTGTTATTGATATTAAAATCTGAAGAATTCAACATTGTTTAGATAAAATTATTCATCATCCAAAGGAAATAAATCTAAAAAAGAAAAAAGTATTACCAAAACTCTTAAGAGCCGTGGTGAAATCACTGTATACCTAGAATCACTGCATACCTAGACAAAAAAAAATATATTGCTATAGTGAATTTATTTGTTTACCCTTCTAAAAGAAATATATGCCTTGGGGTAGGGGGTAATTCGGCTTTTTTGCATGTAACTCTGAAATGATTAAAATATCTATGAAGTCAAAAAAGTTTTAAGTTGTTGACTGAGGGGTGTCTTTGTTTTGTTAAACATGGTAAAAAGATGTCTTTACCCTGGAATCAAGAAAGAAAAAAAAAAGCATAAGTGCAGAGGTATTTTTGTCTTTTCACTCATTGAGTCTTGTTTTTGTTATTTCATATTCAAAAATGATGTTTTTGTTTTTCTTGTGTTGAATAATCAATTTTTAAATTCAAAAAGTTATTGGCATGTGCTTTACACGCGCTAGCACGTGGGCAGTGCATGCGGCGCTTCCTGGTGTTCGTGCCTATCTTTTTGTCGTGTTGTTGGAAGTGTCATCCTGTTCTTTTTCTCCTGGTATGGCGTATGATGGTGTAGTCTGGGCGGTTTTTTGTCGATGGTTGTTTCATTTTTTTCTTCTTATCTCTCTCCTCCCCTAAAAGTATATCTCAATTCTCTTTTTATTTTGATATTTGAATTTCAGTTCTTATTCTTTTGATTTTTGTTGGCCCCTTTATAAAAGTTTGGTTTGTTTTTTATTTAGTCCTTCAATTACAATTTATCATATATTATTTTTTCAATTTGGTCTTTATTATTTTAATTTGTAGTTTTTTTTTCCTTTACTCTTTTGTTAAAGTTTATTAGTTTTCAATTTCTCTCTTCAATCAAAGTATATAGTGTATTATTTTTTTTTTAAATTGGTCCTTGTTCTTTTGATTTTTTTTTGTTAGAGTTCATTTTCTTTTCAATTTAACCCTCCAATCAAAAAATTTGATTGCCTTCTAATTTATTTATTTATTTATTTTGATTTTCATTTTCATTTTTTTAATTATAATTTTTTGTTTTAGATTCTTTTGTGTACTTAGATTTATTTTTTCTAGGTTTCATTCTTCAACGTTTGATTTGATGACGATTAGATTTTATGGTATTTACATTTATGGTGCTTCCGGTCTAATAAATCGGGTAATGAGTTTGAAAAATTCGTGCGAGTTAACATTCTTTTTTTACTCATTTTCTTTTATGATTTCATCGTTCGACATTATTATTTTTTTTTTCTTTTTTTGAAGATTGGCTTTGTGGCTTTCTTCAATTTCTTTTCTATTAGGTTATTTTGATTTTATGATTTGGGCCACAAGTTTTGAGGGTTAACCCTAGTTAGCTTGTCTCTTATTACTTAGGCTATATCCAACTCGGGTTGACTTAGACTGTTATTTTTTTTATTTTTTTATCTAATTTTGTAATTTCATGGTTTTTTTCTAAGTTATCGTGATCTTTTTTATGTGTATGTGTGTAATTTTATTTATCTACTATTGTTGCCTATTTGTTTATTATCAAATTAAAATAGAATCAACTTATTAAACCCGGTCAAGCTTATAACCCAAGTAATTTGTTTTTCTTATTTTTTTAATTGCGCTTGTGATACCTAACAAGCACCCTTTTTTTCTTATTTTAAATTTGGTTTTTATTTCAATTGATACTTTTTTAATGTTGTGTTTTTCAAAAAAATATTTTTTTTACTTTATGTTTCAATTAATATCCTTCCTATATGATTTTTTATCTCCCTTATTTAGCTTTTTTTCTTAAGAGTTTTTTTTTTAAATCATTTTACTTGTATTAAATTTTCAAAGATATTATTCTTATTCATCATTAGGTTTTTCTTCTACGTTTTATATAGATGAATTTTATTTTTAAAAATAAAAAATATGTATTTTTAAATATTATTTTTAATATGTGCAATCTTACATAATATATTCTTTTCTTTTGTTTTATTCAATCAATTTCATATGTTTATTTATTTCTATTATTATTTGAATGAATAAATAAATAATTTTAATTAATAAATTCAATAAACACCGGTAAATATCTAATGTTGTAAAATTAAATATTTTAATCTATATCTATTCTTATTTCGTCAGCACATTCCCTTGACGAATTTTCCTGCCTGGCCTGGACAGCCTAGCGTCCAACCCATGTTCGTTAAACAATTTGCGCTGCCGATCTTCCCCGACGGGCCTGCAGCTTGCACAAATCTGCGCTACCGATCTTTTTCACTGTCGGCATGGCTGTCACTGCCCTGATGTCTTGTTGAAAAAAAATTATTTGACCTCCAAAAAAAGAGGATCAAGTAGCTATTTGTTTTCTATTTCATTACAAGTATCATATCTAAACTAATCATTTTATTAATCAAAACTAAATTATATTTTCAGTAAAAGAATTTAGTTGTATCATCAAAACTAACTTTCATGAACGTATTGTATGGAATTCTAATTGATTAAATTCTTGGTGAAATCATGATCCAAAAACATTACCTAATTTCAAAGAGGTCGTTACTCATTAAAAAGTACTAGGTAATTTTATTCGTGCCTAGTTTGAAACAAGAAAAAATGCAGGTGCTCATTTTAATAAACAAAGTGATCGGCAAATTTGAGAGTGAGAGAAATTTATGGAGAGAATTATATATTTTATCGGATAGAGGATTGTTGATAGTAAAAATGAAAAACCACAGAAAACCGACCACTCTCCTGAAAGAGAGGAAACTTTCAAATCATGATAAAATATAGGGTTATCCTTCGATCATATATTAATGAGGTTTATTCTATGATGATCATGATGATTATTTTTGGAATTCTAAAGGAAACTAACAAAAATATATGCGAAGAGTGAGGAATGATAAAATATTGAAAATACAGTCTTTTAATTCAAATTCATAAATACATAGAAAATTCATAAAGTAAATTAATATTACAAAGTTCATTTGTTAACATATTGAAGGATGGATGCCTGCCTACGATTTTTCTTGTGAGGTCTTTTTGTGGTGTGCTTGGAGGTGGAGTCTGCAGCTTGGGGGCTGGTGGCACGGTGGGGGTGTGGAGCAGCTGCAACACATGAGGTGGCAGCAGCGGCAGCCGGGGGAGTGGCAGCATCCATTTTGAGGTTCACCTCATTCACTAGGACTTCTCTCGGAATGATAAAATCAGTACGCTTTGCACCACTGGACAATAAAAATAAATCCATTAATAGAGACAATTGCAACGACATAAACAAAGAAAACCAGCAGCAACAATTTACTCTTGTTCCGAGAAAGTCCGCAATGAGATGACCGTAGGGCATCTCTCACGTAGGAATGCTGCTTGTCCTCTTATCAAGCATTTTCCATTTGTTATCTCAATCTCCGCCTCGTGAAAACAAATAGTATTTTTTTTCGCGTTAAAACAGCAGAAAAACTACCAGAAGATTCTTCCATTTCAAAGTAACAAAATCTGAATGCAAATAAACTAAAATTTATGAAAAAAGTAAATTAATATCCTTTGATGGACTGGTTGTGCGTAAATTTACGAAAAAAGTAAATTAATATCCTTTGATGGACTGGTTGTGCGTAAATTTTAGTTTATTTGCATTCAGATTTTGTTACTTTGAAATGGAAGAATCTTCTGGTAGTTTTTCTGCTATTTTTAACGCGAAAAAAGTACTATTTGTTTTCACGAGGCGGAGATTGAAATAACGAATGGAAAATGCTTGATAAGAGGACAAACAACATTCCTACGTGAGAGATGCCCTACGAGCATCTCATTATGGACTTTTTCGGAACAAGAGTAAGTTGTTGCTGCTGGTTTTCTTTGTTTATGTCGTTGCAATTGTCTCTATTAATGGATTTATTTTTATTGTCCAGTGGTGCAAAGCGTACTGATTTTATCATTCCGAGAGAAGTCCGAGTGAATGAGGTGAAACTCAAAATGAATGCTGCCACCCCCCCCGGCTGCCACCTCATGTGCTGCCGATGCTCCACACCCCCACCGTGCCACCAGCCCCCAAGCTGCAGACTCCACCTCCAAGCACACCACAAAAAGGCCTCACAAGAAAAATTGTAGGCAGGCATCCATCCTTCAATATGTTAACAAATGAACTTTGTAATATTAATTTACTTTATGAATTTTCTATGAATTTGAATTAAAAGGCTGTATTTTCAATATTTTATCATTGCTCACTCTTCGCATATTTTTTTTTCAGTTTCCTTTAGAATTCCAAAAATACTCATCATGATCATCATAGAATAAACCTCATTAATATATGATCGAAGGATAACCCTATATTTTATCATGATTTGAAAGTTTCCTCTCTTTCAGGAGAGTGGTCGGTTTTCTGTGGTTTTTCATTTTTACTATCAACAATCCTCTATCCGATAAAACATAAATTTCTCACTCTCAATTTTGTCGATCATTTTGTTTATTAAAATGAGCACCTGTATTTTTTCTTGTTTCAAACTAGGCACAAATAAAATTACCTAGTATTTTTTAATGAGTAACGACCTCTTATTATAAAATTTGCAATTGAAATTAGGTAATGTTTTTGGATCATGATTTCACCAAGAATTTAATCAATTAGAATTCCATATAATACGTTCATGAAAGTTGATACAACTAAATTCTTTTACTGAAAACATAATTTAGTTTTGATTAATAAAATGATTAGTTTAAATATGATACTTGTAATGAAATAGAAAACAAATAGCTACTTGATCCTTTTTTTTTTTTTGGAGGTCAAATAATTTTTTTTCAACAAAAACAATTGAATATATAAGTTTTTCGCAACGTGTTTTTTTGACATAAATAATTCTAAATATAAATTAAAAAGTTTATGTATATATCTAATTAAATAAATTGAGAACTATTATATCAATCAATAAATAAAAATTATTAACAATAATTAGAGACAAAACTAGAAAAACTGAAAGATAAATATAGATATAGATATTATGTTTAATGACTTTGTTTATTAAAATTAATTTTTATTTAATAAAATAAAAATAGAAATAAATACACATAAAATCAATCAAAATTAACTTTCATGAACGTATTGTATGGAATTCTAATTGATTAAATTCTTGGTGAAATCATGATCCAAAAACATTACCTAATTTTATAATAAGAGGTCGTTACTCATTAAAAAGTACTAGGTAATTTTATTCGTGCCTAGTTTGAAACAAGAAAAAATGCAGGTGCTCATTTTAATAAACAAAGTAATCGACAGAATTGAGAGTGAGAAATTTATGGAGAGAATTATATGTTTTATCGGATAGAGGATTGTTGATAGTAAAAATGAAAAACCACATAGAAAACCGACCATTCTTCTAAAAGAGAGGAAACTTTCAAATGATAATAAAATATAGGGTTATCCTTCGATCATATATTAATGAGGTTTATTCTATGATAATCATGATGAGTATTTTTGGAATTCTAAAGGAAACAAACAAAAATATATGCGAAGAGTGAGGAATGATAAAATATTGAAAATACAGTCTTTTAATTCAAATTCATAAATACATAGAAAATTCATAAAGTAAATTAATATTACAAAGTTCATTTGTTAACATATTGAAGGATGGATGCCTGCCTACGATTTTTCTTGTGAGGTCTTTTTGTGGTGTGCTTGGAGGTGGAGTCTGCAGCGTGGGGGCTGGTGGCACGGTGGGGGTGTGGAGCATCGGTAGCACATGACGTGGCAGCAGCGGCAGTCGGGGGGGTGGTAGCATCCATTTTGAGGTTCACCTCATTCACTATGACTTCTCTCGGAATGATAAAATCAGTACGCTTTGCATCACTGGACAATAAAAATAAATCCATTAATAGAGACAATTGCAACGACATAAACAAAGAAAACCAGCAGCAACAACTTACTCTTGTTTCGAGAAAGTCCCCTACGAGCATCTCTCATGTAGGAATGTTGCTTGTCCTCTTATCAAGCATTTTCCATTCGTTATTTCAATCTTCGCCCTCGTGAAAACAAATAGTATTTTTTTCGCGTTAAAAATAGCAGAAAAACTACCAGAAGATTCTTCCATTTCAAAGTAACAAAATCTGAATGCAAATAAACTAAAATTTACGCACAACCAGTCCATCAAAGGATATTAATAAGAGGTCATTATCCGATAAAAAGTACTAGTTTGAAACAAGAAAAAATGCAGGTGTTCATTTTAATAAACAAAGTGATCGGCATAATTGAGAGTGAGAGAAATTTATGGAGAGAATTATATGTTTTATCGGATAGAGGATTGTTGATAGTAAAAATGAAAAACCACGTAGAAAACCGATCACTCTCCTAAAAGAGAGGAAACTTTCAAATCATGATAAAATATAGGGTTATCCTTCGATCATATATTAATGAGGTTTATTCTATGATGATCATGATGAGTATTTTTTGAATTCTAAAGGAAACTGACAAAAATATATGCGAAGATTGAGCAATGATAAAATATTGAAAATATAGCCTTTTAATTCAAATTCATAAATACATAAAAAATTCATAAAGTAAATTAATATTACAAAGTTTATTTGTTAACATATTGAAGGATGGATGCCTTCCTACGATTTTTCTTGTGAGGTCTTTTTGTGGTGTGCTTGGAGGTAGAGTCTGCAGCGTGGGGGCTGGTGGCACGGTGGGGGTGTGGAGCATCGGCAGCACATGAGGTGGCAGCAGTGGCAGCCGGGGGGGTGCCAGCATCCATTTTGAGTTTCACCTCATTCACTATGACTTCTCTCGGAATGATAAAATCAGTACGCTTTGCATCACTGGACAATAAAAATAAATCCATTAATAGAGACAATTGCAACGACATAAACAAAGAAAACCAGCAGCAACAACTTACTCTTGTTTCGAGAAAGTCCCCTACGAGCATCTCTCATGTAGGAATGTTGTTTGTCCTCTTATCAAGCATTTTCCATTCGTTATTTCAATCTCCGCCTCGTGAAAATAAATAGTACTTTTTTCGCGTTAAAAATAGCAGAAAAACTACTAGAAGATTCTTCCATTTCAAAGTAACAAAATCTGAATGCAAATAAACTAAAATTTACGCACAACCAGTCCATCAAAGCATCTTAGATTTTCTATTTGGTAAGTGAGCATCTTAGGTTAAATAAGTTTGGAAAAATTAAATCTGGTCCTCTAAAATTTCAATCTTCTCAATTAAGCCCAAGTTAAGCTTTCAAACTTATTTTTTCACCAATTAAGTCCCTAATAAAATTAATTTGACCTATTAAAAGCCCATTTAAGTCATTGCACTTAATTAATTCTTTTAGTTTGACCCAAATTAATTCTTCAACTTAATTTAACCTTTAATTAGGCATGTGATTAAAAATTAATTTTTATACAAATTTGTCCAATAATCATTTAATTTAACCTTGATTTTCGCATTGTCTTTCAATCTTGGGTACAATTGAATTCTTGATGTTGTTCAAAATCCCAGTTTGGTTTCTCAATGTGTTTAAAACCCTTATCAGTTTATTCTTACCAAGTTGTTAGTGTTTCATTTTGTTGTTTTATTTTATTTTTTGTTTTTAATTTTAAAAGAAAAAAATAATTTTAGGGGAAACCCAAAATTAGGTTATGACATATATGGTGAGTTCTAATTTGAGTGAAAGTTCAAGTGAGCATCAGTGGACATAAGTCACACTTGCCAACTAAATCTCTTTATCTAATCCTAAAGAGGTATTAGCTCGGGTCCAGAGCTTTTATTGATTTTTATGAAGTGTGTGAAAATTTTAAAAAATAAAATGAATGCACATTCAAACTAACATATTAAAATTAATGGATAAATAAAATTAACATATAAAATTAAATAACATAAATGAAATAAAAATAAATGCTCAATAATAAATGGCAATAAAGACATTAAAAGAGAAAACACATATACATAAGCTTGACCCTAGTTCTTAGTAAAGTCATTGTGTTGTCACATTTAGCACAATGTTTGGACTTTCAAAATAAAAAGAAAATTGGAAAAAGAAAGAAAGAGGAGTTGCCACCTAGTAATTAAAGAAAATTAAGAATCCTAAAATAAACATTTATTTTAAAGATTCAGATAAGAGGTTGATGATATTTAATGGAAAATAGACATCACCTTTACCATTTTTTTTCAAACAAAATGTTATCTTTACTATATGCTTTCTCTTAAATTACATGCATTTAACTGTCTAAATTATTTTTTGATCTTATTTGCAATTTATTTATAATGTTACCTTTACTATATGTTTTTCTTATTTTTTTAATTGTGCTTGTGATACCTAACAAGCATCCTTTTTTTTCTTATTTAAAATTTGGTTTTTATTTCAATTGATACATTTTTAATGTTTTTTTTTTACTTTATGTTTCAATTAATATCCCTCCTATATGATTTTTATCTCTCTTATTTAGCTTTTTTTCTTAAAAGTTTTTGTTTTAAATCATTTTACTTGTATTAAATTTTCAAAGATATTATTCTTATTCATCATTAGATTTTTCTTCTACGTTTTATATAGATGAATTTTATTTTTAAAAATAAAAAATATGTACTTTTAAATATTATTTTTAATATATGCAATCTTAGATAATATATTTTTTTGTTTTGTTTTATTCAATCAATTTTATATGTTTATCTATTTCTATTATTATTTGAATGAATAGATAAATAATTTTAATTAATAAATTCAATAAACACTGGTAAATATCTAATGCTGTAAAATTAAATATTTTAATCTATATCTATCTTTTAATTTATTATTTTTGTTTTTAGTTATGTTAATTATTTTTTATTCAATTATTTATACATATGATTACTAATTCTGTTAATTAGAAGCTTACATAATTTTTTTTATTTATACTTATAATTTTTTATGGAAAGGCCAACAACAGAGCGTGGCTTAAATAGCGGGTTAATACCAAACAATGTTTCCAAGGTTAAAATAAAAGGCAAAATGATACCAGAAAAAATAAAAAAGAAAGCCAAATACAAAATACTTCCAGTTGAAGTAAAACCCTAAAACAATCTCATTTAAGATTCCCAAATCACGATATTGATGATTCAGGTCCAGGGTCTGCTATGATCCAAAGCGAAAATAATTTTCCAGGGGGTTTAAATCGTTGGAGGTTATCTGGAACATTTAAATCATGATTCATCCAATCTTCTTCTCAGCACCCTTGAACTCTGTTCTTGGATCCTCCTTCATCGTTTCATCGGGATGGAAGCGGTGGATTGGAGGAAGGATATGATTTGAATCGAGAAAAGAAAAGAACGCTCTTCTGCTTTATGAACAGGATCTAAATCTCAGGCAGGCGACCGCAGCTGTTGGCATCTTGTTATCCTCTATCATTATTTGTTTTCTTACCTAATTCTGGGCATTAGTTATGATTTTGGAATGTTTTTTCAATACGCGGGCAATCCAACCAAAGAGGAAGAAGAGGAGGAAGAAGAAGAAGAAGTTTTCTTTCTGTGTGCTCTCGTTCGTCAAATGTTAACCTGTAAAATCAGAAAGATGGGATGAGACCAAATTCAAGTTTGACAATAAGGGAAGAGAGCTCGAGATTTGTAAATTTCAAGAGAAGAGAGAGGTGCGTGCCTAACTTGTGATTGCCGGAAGTCATGGCTTTTTACTCAATCAATATCACCATCCGACACGCTTCCATCATCACCTGTGGGCCATTTATTGAGTTAATACTCGTGTTTTTGACTTTTTAGCCTGGATTTTGACATAGCTGGTCATGCTATGCTTACGAACCGAATCAATTCTTTTTTAATGAAAAAACACGTGTGTAGTTGTAAGCCAACGCATTTTTTAGGCTATTTTGTTTTTAAATTGTAAATATAAAACTTGTTGCGTTTGTTTAATAAATGTTTTTTAAGAAAAAATAATTTAAACTCCATTAAAAAAAAACAGATTTTAAGTATAATTCTTACTTTTTTTTATTAATGAACTTTTCCAACAAAAATATAACTTCTTTGTGGCATGTTCTTAATTTGATAAAGACTTAAAACAATTAGAATAGTGGATAATATATATATATATATATAATTAAAATATTTTTATTTTATTAATGCTTTTTTTTTAATCATGATATTCTTTTTTTGCTTTTAGAGACCGTTTGGGAACGCAGTTGCAACCGTGTTTTAAAAAAAAAAATTGTTTTTGCTTTAAAGTATTTTTATTTTTTAAAATCGTTTTGATGTGTTGATGTCAAAAATAATTTTTTAAAAATAATAAAAAAAATTTGATTCATTTCCTAGCGAAATATACTTTAAAAAACAATTGTTACCACATACAAATAAAATAAAGTTTTAGATCAAAAAGTAAAACCCTCAAATAATATGGATCAAAATTAAAAAAACATTAAGACTTTAGGGATCAAAGTCTTTAACATGAAGGAAAAAAAGAAGAAAAAGAGGCTTATGTTTTTTTTTTTGTTTAATAGTCAAATTTGATCTCTCAAGCTTCCATTATGTTTAATAAAACAAATTTATTTTATTTTGCTTAATCAGGTATTAACTTAACATCGGAATGTTTTCTCGACATTATAAAAACCTCATATCAAGATAATCGAAACAAATTATTAAGATTATTCTTCAATCAACTCATTATAAAAAGATAAAATTAAAAAAAAAGTTTTATGGATTAAAAAAAATTCAAAGGATTGAAAATAAAAATAAAAAAGCAATGTGCAATCTCACAATGCTTTCTCTCTTAGTGTATAATGAAAGCAAGAGGCGAATTAGGTTTCTTTATAATATAATGTTTTATTATATCCTTTTTCTCAATATAATCTTGTATTGTGTATCTGTATAATAATTTTTTATTATTAAATAACAAAAATTAGTTAAATTTTTAAGAATTTACCAATGAACTCACGCCATGTGTACTGGATAATTTTTTCTCCCTGTCGTGATTTTGTCGGTCAATTCTTAAATATTTTTAATGACGTTAATTGATGAAGGATTATTATTAAATAAAGACTTGTTATACAGGACAGAGAAACATTTTCTAATAAAACATTTTCGACTATATGAGAATTACGTTTTTGGCCCTCGCCATATAAAAATGTTCTCTCCTTTTGTAGATGTCGCAGAATTGTAAAGTTCACAAAAATCTTGATTGGATTCCTCTTCTTCAATGATCGATCCCCTCCTGTTCCCCCCACAGAAAAATAACTAGAAAAAGCATCTTCAATGATCATTTCACTTTACATGGAGTGTAAGGATTTATAGGTTTTTAGGTTTTTTTTTTATATATATATAAAATAAAAACAAGAATAGTCAATGTTGCAATTAGCCTCTCATTAATATTTACGAGACTATCTAGTATTATGATAATTATTGTAGATGTATTTAAGAATATGGTTGTGATTTTACTTATAAAAGCATGTCAATAATATTTTTTATTTTTTAAAAATTATTTTTAAAATCAGTAAAAATATCAAAAATATATTAATTTTAAAAATAAATTTCAAATTTTGTTGGGAAACGCTTTTTGAAAGCATTCCCAAACGCCCTCTTGTCGTTACGCTTGGAATTATTTATGTTTGTTGAATTTAGAAATAGAGACACAAATATTTCTTCCATGGAAATGTCAAGCATGCAAATGGGGAAAGAGGTATAAGGAATTAGACAAAGAAAATATAAAAAGAGATCGCAACGCAGGCCCCACGCGTTTCATTGTAAACAGAAAAAGGTGGCAAAGATTTGATATTGGCTAACATTCTCCGGTCTGGCAACAGCGATCCCTCTGTCTATTTCAGCCTTGCCAGCCCACTATCCTTTCAGTTCTTCTCCACTAGCTAGCTAGCTAGCTAGCACATCCTCAGTATAACTACTTGCTACTGTGATAGTAACACTCAGTTTCAACAACACTGCTGCTGTTAATTAATGCTCTGTCTTAAGAGCATTTTGAATCTTTACGACGTAGCTTAGATCGACAACCTCCAAGATTGTAAGTGAAGCTTCACCTAACCATTTTGAATCTCCATGATTCTGCTCTCTTTGTCTCTTCTTCTTTCTCCTTTTTCTTCTTTTCACAACAAGCTTGATCACTCATGCAATCTTAGTCAAACAATATAAGCATATATATAACGCCACACCGATGTGATGATCACAATGTTGTTCTATTCTTAGTCCTCGCTCTTTCTTCTTTCTTTGATTATAAATGAATGGCAATGAGAGAATGAGCTTGCATTTGCAGGAATATGTCAGTGTTTAGCAGGGATTAAATTACACAAGGTGCGGATGCAACCAGAGTCTAAGACAGCATATAAATAATAAAAATGAACAGCTTAGACGGGATCACAATGACGGGGTGGAAGAATCTAAAGCAACGGCTGTCATTCAAGGGCCTTGGTGGTTGCTGCGGGAGCACAAGCTGGAGTTCCAGAAGTGAAACTCCAACCATGCCCTTCATCGATATGGAGGAGGAAGAAGAAGAAGAGAGTGCCATTATGCAGAACCAAGCACAAGGAGGAGGGTTTGCTGCAGCCCCAGGTGCAGGGATGAATCTGGCAATGGCATTAGCTGCTGAGCGCAATTCACGGGCTTCAAACGTCAAGACATTGATGAGATTGATTGAAGAAACGGACGGTGTTGATTGGAGGACGAAGAACAAGACTAATAAAAGTAGGAGGGACAAAGAACAGGAACAGGGACCAGAGAATGATTGGGTGTGCTGCGTGTGCATGGAGAGAAAGAAAGGCGCAGCTTTTATTCCATGTGGACACGCCTTTTGTAGGGTTTGTTCAAGAGAAATGTGGGTCAATCGAGGGTCTTGCCCCATCTGCAACCGTTCAATTCTCGACATCCTTGATATCTTTTAGTGTTAATGATCAGAGAAGACTCTTTCAGGGCTTGATTTCAGGTTTGAGTCTTATCATTAATCAATCCCATATTAATGTTTAATTAATCTTAATTAATTAAATAAGAGTTCTAAACTTCGACTCAATGTAGATGTAGCAATAGCATCTTTCCTAAGATTTTGGATATTCTAAAAGACATATGGCTCTTTTGATGCATCTCAAGATGTTGTTTGTTTATTAGAATTTTTTTTTAAAAGTAATTTTTATTAAATATGAATTAGTTTTATATTTAGTAATGTTATAAAAATTAAGTTGAAAAATATTTTTTAGTGTTTAGTTATGTCGTGAGGTGAAAAATAATTTTAAAAAATAAAATTAAAAAAAATCCAAAACAAAATAAATAGTGTATTTAAACCGTAAAAAAAAATCAAATCAAATTGGGTATTTGATTGGAACTTTAATTGATTAATGAAGCTATTACATGCGAGCATAGCACTGAATTATGAAGAGATGATTCGGAAAAGTTTGATGCTTGCCAATCTAGTTGATTGCCAAGAGCATAATTAATACACGAATGCAGCTCTTCTGTCATTAGTTGATTGCCAAGAGCATAATTAATACAGGAAAATTTTCTTTGTTTTTTTTTTTTTTTTAATTATTTTCTTTTTCGTTCAGACAATTGACTTTTTAACATGGTTTGAAACTAACGAGGAAGCCCTCCATTCCTCAAACCTAAAAAAACAACTAGAGATTCATAGGAGCTCAATAAGCATTGCATATATATTTTAGATCTAGTGGGGTTTGCCTGTCAATAATTGATCACGCAATCAATTTTTTAAATTATTTTAAGGTGTTAATATTAAAAATAATTTTTAAAAATTAAAAAAAAATATTATTTTAATCTATTTTTAAATAATATTATTTATATTAAATTTTCATCCGTAAATTCCGGGCTCAACTAGTCTCGTTAAAAAGGACACTGAGTAAAGTACTTTTTGGGCCTGGCCTTCTACTTCCTAATGTGGGCTAATGCCATCTACTCGCTACCCAACCAATTCATGTTGGTTACTCGTTAAAAAAGGAAACTTTCTTGTTTCTCAATTTATTATCGATCATATACTATAGCAGTTCTTGTTTCTCCAGGCAAATCTTTCTTTTTCCCTCCATCGAGGAGACCCAAAAGATCTTGAGCTACAAGATAGGATAATCCCTTTATATATATATATATATATATATATATATATATATATATATATAGTTTGAGAATAATATAAAATTGAAATAGTTTTTTGACATGGTATCAGAATCTTGATGACCAAGCGGTTACGAGTTCGAATCTCACCTTCCTTATTTATTTGATAAAAATTAAGCAAAAGGTAATGTGAGTCTATGTAAATTTCAAGTTTAAAAGGTTTTCACTTAAGAAAATGTGATAGAGAATAATATAAATCATATCTTATAAGTTTTTAAGTTGAATTGATGCTTTAACATATATTATAACAAAAAAAATATATATTTTAAAACTTGAACTTTTTTTATTTATTAAAGTAACTTACTGGATTTTCATGTTTGTTCTTACGAGTTCCATTATCCCATTCATTTGGATTTTTTTTTGTTGGTTATTCGTTTGATTTTCTTCATTAGAAGTGTTTAAGAGTGTGAAAACTTTTGTTTTTCATTTCAGTTCAATTGATAAAAAATATTTTACATTATAATATTAAACATGTTATTAGAAGGGGTGAGAAAAAAACCGAAAAACCAAGAAAACCAGGAAAAAATAACTGAAAAAACCGAACCGTGAAAAAAAACGATTAAACCGATTAAAATTTTAAAAAAACCGACTGGTTCGGTTCGGTTTCGGTTTTATAAGCCTAAAACCGAAAAACCGAACTGAACCAAACCGGAAAAAAACCAAGCCAAACCAGTTTGAACCTGTTTTTGTCCTAAAAAATCGAACTGAACCCGGTCGGTTTGAACCGGTTTCGGTTTTTTTTTTTTTTTAAATTTCGGTTCGAAAATGATCACCCCTAGTTATTAGTAGTACTATTACTAATTAACAGTGTTTTTAAACCCGACCCGGTGGTTGACTTAGCCCAAGACATAGGTCACGAGTTTTGACCGGGTCACCCGGGTCAACCTAATTTTTTTTACAAATCAAAACGATGTTGTTTTGGTAAAAATAAAAAATAGTTAACGGATTTGCAATTGGTTTTTTTTTACCGGGTCAACCCGCAAGGCCAGCCGGGTTTTAACTACACTTATTTTTTCATAAACCCGGCCCGGATCCAGCCCCGGGTCGGCCGGGTTCGGGGTCAACCCGTAGGGTCAACCGAGTTTTTAACTACCCTTATTTTTTCATAAACCTGGCTTGGTTCTAGCTTCGGGTCGGCTGCGTTTCTGGTTAACCTGTCGGATCGGGCCGGATTTTAAAACTATGCTAATTAGTGTTGAAATTTCTAGAGCAAAAGCATACTAATTTAAAAATCAATTAACAATAAATCAATTATTTTAATGATTGAGGTTGTGATGTTTCACGAATTAGATGTTTAATTGACTTTTCCTTCTCTAATTGATGTAGTGATTGCTTCTGATGATAATCTATTGTCTATATTTGAAAAAAAAATTAAATTTTTTTTATTTTAAATTAATTTTTTATGTTTTTTTTTAATAAATTGATGTTAAAAATAAAATTTAAAAACTAAAAAAAAATATTATTTTAATATATTTTTAAATAAAAATATTTTAAAAAATAACAACAACAAACATTGCCTAACTTAAAATATCTCCCCCAAAATCATTGACGAGAGAAGACAGATCATCATAATCGATGGAATGATTCACGCTGGTCTTCAACGTTGTCTCTTTCTATTAAGGTCCAATTGCTGGTAAAAACAGCAATAATTCACGGAGTTGTTTCTAAAAGCGTGTTTTGCTGTTTGCAATTATTTTTTAAAGTAATTTTTTTAAAAAAATATTAAAATTTATTCTATAAATAGACATGCACCAAACTTTAAAAGATTATATATATATATATATTCTGAAACAGGAGCATGAACAGTGTAGCAGTTATAAAACCCACTTGCACACCTGAACCCTTCCTTGCATGAAAATGGAGATTCAGAACTTGCACATGATACTTGCATGAAATGTCAGCATCCAGCCAACTTTTTGTGCTTCATGCATTTTTCAAGCATAGCTACAAGAAACAGCCTGTCCCATGACCTCAGTTGAGTTAACCTAAAGGAAATGATATTATCGTTTATAAAAACAAAATAAAAAAATCAGGTCATATAAATTTGACTGATTTATTTCATTAGAAGATTGAAAAACAAATCCAATTTAAAACAAATAAATTTTGAGTTAACCTGTTAAGTCAAGTTGAGTTTGATAATTATAATTGTAATTTTATACGTGTTTTTAATTTATATAATGTCCAATTATTCATACGATATCCGAAGGACAACAAGAATATTTTTTATCTCTAATTAGAATAAAGAAGGATGAAATTTCATTTTCAAATTTGGACATTGGAAACATATTAATGACAAAATAATGCAATGAGAAAATCATGAAACGAGTGGTTATGAAGGATCATATTCAAAATATGGGTCCAATTGTGAATAGTGCCCAGATAGACTCCACTTTATTTCTCAATCAAGTAGGGAAGGATCCAACACTCTAATAGGAGCGCAATCTCATTAGTTTTTTTTTAAAAGTATTTGTGGGTGTAATAGAAGTTATTTTTTAAAATGTTGTTTTTAAAATTATATTAAAATAATATATTTTTATTTTTGAGAAAATAATCTGAAAATATTAAAAAATTAATTTAAAGTGAAAAAAATATAAAAAATTTAAATTATTTAAAAATATTTTTAAAACACAAAATCAAAAGATATGTTATTCTGTATTTTCCTAGAAGCTCTTAACTTGGTCCCTGATGTTGAATCCTAATTTGTCCCCAAATCTGAATGCCGTATATGTATTTTGGTGTATTATACATCCTTAGCCTTACAAAATCCCGATCAAGTAAATTCAACTTTGACACATTGTTGACTAATTATCTGACCTGTTGGAAACGCAATGCCACCAACGATAGAAGTGACAAGAGAAGTTGCGAGGCAGAACGCAAGATCTTCCTTGTGGTCAAAGATGGTGCTGCGTATGATCCAAAAGAGAAGAGAGGATGCTACCATATTTTTGCCATAAAGAATTTTTTTTTTATGCTAATTAGTGGTAGGTAGAATTGAGATAACTATTATTTTTTAAAATGTTTTTTACTTGAAAATGTATCTAAATAATATATTTTTTATTTTTTAAAAAATTATTTTTAATAACAGCACATCAAAATAATTTAAAATAGAGGTCTTAGAGTTTTTGTGGCAAGATTTGCTTTTTTGAAAACCGAAATGCTTATATTTTATCAAAAAAACATCTCAATCCAATAGCTTAAACTGTTAGGTGATGTCCCAATATATAATTTATATTATTCTCTAGCACACCCCTTCAAGTAAAAGCTGTTTGGACTTGAAACTTGCACAGTCTCACACTACCTTATGTTTAATTTTTATCAAATAAATGAGGATGGTGAGACTCGAACTCGTGACCGCTTGGTCATCAAGGCTCTGATACCATGTCAAAGAACAATCTCAATCCAATAATTTAAACTGTTATATATGATATCAAGACATAATTTATATTCTTACACGTGTCAAAGAACAATTTCCTCGATCGTATGTTAGCGATCGAGGAAATTAATCAATCAACGAGTTAGGCAAATTCTGAAGACTCCACGTAAAATTAAGATCATGTGCAAGAATATGTAGTCTCCTTCGAATTTGCATGACAAAATAAGCTGCTGGCAAGACGAGATTGTATTGACTTTGAAATACGGCACACACAGCTGTTGCTATTCCAAAAGCATACATCATGTCAAAGCACGACGGACCAGTAAGAGGCTGGACGAAGATTTCTGAAATGTAGTCAGCATTCCTTCCTTGTAATAAGAAGCAAAATCCAATTAGATTTTGGAGTCCTGCTTAATTATTAAGGTGGTTTTACTTTAAAATGTGTTCTAATACAACTTTGGCTTTCCAACTTAAGTAAAAGACCTAATGTATTATGAGAATGATGAAAGTTAGTTTTGGAAGGGTAGTAGTGGTTGTCTTTTAAAATATTTTTTTTTCCAGAAATATATTAAAATAATATATTTTTTAAAAAATAATTTTTAATATTAGCGGATCAAAACGATATGTAAATATAAAAAAAAATTAATTTGAAGCAAATAAAAAATAATTTTTTAAAATATTTTTAAAATATAAAAATAAATAGAAATCATGTTAAGGTTGGAAGGATAACAAAGTGAACTTCTTCAACCTTCATTTCTTTCTTTTTAATTGTAATGTCTCCCTCAAATTGGGAGTAATGGAGGGGAAAGGAATGCTTTTAAAAAACAATAATATATATATATATATAAAATCTTCGTACAAACATGAGAATTGATGGGACCATAATTAGTTGATACATCAATTTAAATAAAATTGTAATATAAAATTACTTTCCCAGAAAACATTATATAATTAGAAAAATCTCAAAAGCTAGCGTGATTAAATTGTGTTAGTGAATCAATTATTGACTTCAAGATAAATGATTGAAATAAATACCCTTTTCTGATTATCTGTTTGGTTTTAAATTAAAAAATAAATCAAATAAAAAATTATTATTTTTTAAATTATAAACCAAACTGATGCAAAAGAAATCATCATTTATTCACCTCTATTCATACTATAATAAACATATATAGTTAAATAATTGAAAAGTTTTTTTTTCTACAATACCAGGACTGAAAAAACACCAAATTAAAAACACAACTTGGCTAGTCTATTACTCTATAAAAAGAAAAAATTAAAAGAAGAAAAAGGAGTAAAGCATGGAATGTGGTGAAGCCGCGTCGATTTTTGGGTGAAAATAGGAAAGAAAGCGGGCAGCCACCAAAGTGGGTCCAATTAGGCCTGCCCAAACATATATAGTTAACTGGGTCCTATTACAAAGTCTCAAAATGATTTCCCAATTATTCAATTTTTTTTTAATTAAGATTATGACTAAAATACTTTGCTATTAATCCCTTTGCCCCCACCATCACTTACAGTAATCTTCTTCAGACCCCTATAAATACCATACCATATCATCACTCCTTGGTATCCGAAACAAGCATCAAATTAAGCATCGAGCTTTAAGACTTTAGAGAGAAGCAGAAAGATCAGAGAGAGATGGAGTTCCCAGTGATTAACATGGAGAAGCTTAATGGTGAGGAGAGAGCTGCCACCATGGAAAAGATCAGAGATGCCTGCGAGAACTGGGGCTTCTTTGAGGTTTGTCAAAAACTCTTTCCCTAAAATGCCTAGCCCTCTGCCTTCCAACATTTATATTTAGTTTAGATTGATCACCCCCGTCTCTTATACTTGGTTTTTTCTTTCTTTCTTTGAACGTTTTTCAGCTGTTGAACCATGGCATAGCCCATGAATTCTTGGACACTGTGGAGAGAATGGCAAAAGAACACTACAAGAAAGGCATGGAGCAAAGGTTCAAGGAATTGGTGGCAAGCAAAGCCCTTGTGGGTGTCCAAACAGAGATCAAAGATATGGACTGGGAGAGCACCTTCCACTTGCGACATCTCCCCATGTCTAACATTGCTGAGATCCCCGATCTCGATGATGAGTACAGGTACAGTACTAATTAATATTTAATAAAACTTGGCATCAACTGTGCCCAAGAAGGTGATTAGTAATTAAGTAGCCTTAAGGGTATGATTAGTATATATCACATCTTGGTATTTACCCAAATATTTTTTTGTTGATACAGGAAGGTGATGAAAGAATTCGCATTGAAGCTGGAGAAACTGGCAGAGGAGCTTCTGGACTTGTTATGTGAGAACCTTGGACTTGAAAAGGGGTACCTCAAAAGGGCTTTCTGTGGATCTAGCGGTAGTCCAAACTTTGGGACCAAGGTTAGCAATTATCCACCGTGCCCCAAGCCAGACCTGGTCAAGGGTCTCAGGGCCCACACAGATGCTGGTGGCATCATCTTGCTTTTCCAGGATGACAAGGTCAGCGGTCTGCAGCTTCTGAAGGATGGCCAGTGGATTGATGTGCCTCCAATGCGCCACTCCATTGTCGTCAACCTTGGTGACCAGCTTGAGGTATGCCCAATAAAATAGTCTGAACTGCT
Source organism: Populus trichocarpa (assembly GCF_000002775.5). Taxonomy (NCBI): domain Eukaryota; kingdom Viridiplantae; phylum Streptophyta; class Magnoliopsida; order Malpighiales; family Salicaceae; genus Populus; species Populus trichocarpa. Next base: position 21,220,223 of record NC_037286.2, on the reverse strand, counting down.
GTAACGTAGCTAGCTAATTGCTGGTGTCTTAACTCAAAGCATTGGGTCAAATCTGGCTCACACGTTCTAACCATACTAAATTCTTTGGAACTTCTATCAATACGCAGGTGATCACCAATGGCAAGTATAAGAGCGTGGAGCACAGAGTGATTGCTCAAACAGACGGCACTAGGATGTCGATAGCTTCTTTCTACAACCCTGGAAACGATGCAGTTATCTATCCAGCACCAGCTTTGGTGGAGAAAGAAGCAGAGGAGAAGAAACATCTGTACCCGAAATTTGTATTTGATGACTATATGAAGCTGTATGCTGGGCTCAAATTCCAAGCCAAGGAGCCAAGATTTGAAGCCATGAAAGCTGTAGAAACTAACGTCTAATAGGGTCCAATTGCAACTGCTTAATCTTATTCGCAGTGAAGGAGGGTTGGAAGTGTTTCTATTTCTATTTTTTTTTAAGAGTGGAATAAAGATTTAGTACTGAAAGGCTTTCAAGAAGCTGTTGTTTCTTCCATAAGGCTTTCAAGGTCATTTCCATAAAGCTGTTGGAAAATGATCTTGATTGCTCTGTAGGTAGACAACTTTATTTTACAGGAATAAGTTATTTTTCTATTGTTCTTTCCCTTCAAGTTATCGTTCACTTCATGTGTGTGACGCCATGAACTCCTTCCAAGTTCTTTCCCATGAGGAAACACAAGAACAATACGTTCTATTACCATAAATGAATCACCAAATATAATGAATGTAGATGATGCACAGAATGAAGGGTGGAGGGAAAGCAAGCGCAAACACAAGTTAAAAAATGTTGGCAAAATTCAACAAAGAATAGACAAAGTACTGGAAATGTCACCGAGTGACAGTCGCTCTCGCATAAACTTTGTGTCACGTCTCTTGGAATAATTATTTTTATTATATTATTTCCTTAATCATTAAAATTTTATAGGTTTTGAAGAGTTTTTGAAGAATGAAGTGATTAGTCTAGTAAAACGAGCATAATTTACTTTGATCCGACATTTAAATTAAATTAGACTGAAATTTTGACAGGAAAATATAAAAACCTTGTTTTCTACAAAGTTAAAATTTTATATTCATTAGAATTCGACAAGGCCTTCAAATCATGTTTACATCTTATTCAGTTCAAGCCATCATCTGACAGGAAATGAATGTTTGACGTTCCATTTAGCAACTAATTCCATAAAGAAGACCGATCGTCTCTTTATTACGATGGCAGCCCAGATTGCCTTGGAGGAAAATCATGGTCAAATGAAGCCTTACAGCTCCATCTATATTAAAATGCAGGGAATCTTTACGAGGTGGTAAGAAATTGTTTTCCAAATGATGTTGGGCTCTGCATCTTGCAGAGAAGCAGCACATGCAGCACTAAATTGTTTGTAGCCAGATCATGGGACAGTCCACTGTCTCTTGCCCAAGAAAGTAACTGTCACTACAAACAATTGTCTAGTTAAGCCAAAAAAGAAACAAAAAATCCCACATCCACAATGGTTTTGTGGCCAATGATTGAAGTTCATCCTGGCTATTATTCTTAACCCTGTAATAGAACAAGACAATGAGAAGAGATAATAAATAGGATTATTTAAGATAATTATTTATTCACGCTACCCAACAAGAAGGCGATGCAAGTCCACCACAAAGCTTCTTTATGCTATAGGAACTTGAAATCCACCTATGCAAACAACTTGTGGGGGTGGAAAAGCAAATAAGCATGCCTAAGAATAAAGACTACGAAACCTCCTTTTGGCTTTAATCATAACTGGAATCCTCTCAGATCCACTCTCGAAGACAAAATAAATTCATTAACAAATCACCAAAGCACTTTTTACCCATCAAAAGCTTCTTTTAGAGTAATTTGAGATTTGGAAAATTTATTCTTTGCTTCTTGGGAAAGAAATTAAGAAGAAGAAACAGTAGTGTTTGTTTAAGAGGTTGCGTCTGTGTTTTGCTTAAAATATAGATGCAACATGTTTGATAATGAAAAAAATGTAGTTTACTGTTCATGGATCCCACGGAATTTTGCGTTTGAAATGCAGGGGGAAGGAAAGCAGCTCCTTACTGCTTCTTGCGCGGATGAAAACGCTGAACCATGCTACACTGTGTTCCGGCCGGACCGGGTCCGGTCCAAAGCTCTAAATGCATTGAACCGGGTCCGAACTAGTAAAATAAAAAAATTATTTTCTATTTTTTAATTGTGTTTTATTCAAAAAACTAGTGTTTAACATTATTCAATAACACTACATAAATTAGACAGAGAGCGCTTGAACACGTAACATTTGCAGAATTTGATCGCAATCCCAAATTGTAGATAGTTTAATGGAACAATAAAAAATATTTTATATAAAGTATTATTTATTTCATGATATAATAGCAATAGTTAAATCTACAATATTTAAATTAAAAACTATTAATATTAATATATATATTTTTAAATTATTTTATAACCTCAATTTCAAAAACATTTTTAACCAAATACATTAAACTATTTTTTATTCAACTTTAATTTCAATCACAGTTTTAACCAAACATACATAAATACCAAATCATCCTCAACCAAAAATACATTTTATAGAACAATTTTTTTCAAACTATAATCACAAAAGCTACCACAAAACCAAAGAATTAAAACAGAAAGATAAATGATCTATGCAGAGACTTAAATCATGAAATCCATAACGGAAGGAATTTGCAATCTAAACGGAGGACATTGCCATGACGTTTTCTGTCACATAAATGAGAATCTCACCATAAAAACCGATGCTTCTTTAGGAATCACCAAATAAAATGAAATGCTAGCACACAAAATCTCAACCACCACCTTTCTATGATCATGCCTAGTGGGACGGCTTCATTCATCAGGATATAGGACAGTGGTTGGATAGCCAGCATCAGTTACCAGAAGAGAAGAAACTTTGATATGTGCAGCATTTGGATTTTTATTGAACGAGTATTCTACGTCTACCCCCATTGGTTGTAGATCTAAGGAAAGAGGTACAATATCAAGTACTTTAATAGATGTGGATGATAGTTTTCAAAATAATATTGAATGAAACAAAATACAGGTATCAGCAAGCACATTTCTTTAGCAATTGGATACTGCTTCTATCATCATCATGTCGGATCTCTTATCAACTATCGTCTTGCAATAATTCAAAGTTGGAAGCCATTCCTTCAGGAAGTGCTGTCTATTAGACTTAATGATGCTCGGTAATAGGAGAAGAGAAGGGAAAAAGAAAAAGAAGGAAAGAAAAAGAGGAGGGCTGGAAGCTAGCCCGACCAAAACTAGATGGGGAAAAAGAGAGAAGAAAGGAGGAAAGAAGGATAGCCTAACTTAACCTTTTTTTCCTTAACCTAGCCTAACTCTCTCAAGCCCAACCTAACTTTCTCATCTCCAACCAAACCCACTCCAAACTTGATTCAACCCAACCCTTATCATCCTAAGCCAAACCACTTCTATTTCTAACCTGTAATGACCACTATCTCTTGTCAATAACTATCTCACTCTGGCACTAAGCAATGTAGTTTTGCCTATAATGATCATCCTTGGTGTGTTTAACCACCTTTCTCACCACTAACAACTTCTCTCAAAGTATTTCAGACCAACATTCTCACCAATAATTATCCCTATCTGCACCAGATTTTCTAGCCATCATTCCATCAATTTCTTACTCTTAAGTACCAACCTATCTCTTAATAGCAAGCGTGACACAACAACCAATGACTAAACCTTTCAAGATCTCAAACTATCTTATTATTTTTTTCTTTCCATCAGGTAAGCTTCTGTGACTTCTAATATCTATAAATATCACAAATGATAAAGTAAGAAGGCAAGCTTAAATAGGGCTCGCAAAAGCTCACACCATACATTACTCTCTCTGCTTCACACAAACTCTCTTCACACACGCACATTTTATTCATTCTATTTTTGCTAACTTAAACATCGAAGGGTCCCATACAGTGTTGTCACAAGGCACCTAGACGCTTACTTAAGCACCGGAGGCGAGATGAGGCCAAGACGCCTTTCTTAGCCTAAGGCGATGGAGTTTGAAGAGGTGCTGCCTAGACGAGCACTTGTGCATGGGTAGCAAGAGATAAAGGCGTCGCTTGATGAAAGTCTCTTTGATTTCTACTCTTTTTTTTTTTAGAAAGGACTTATGTTTTGTCTTGTTTGCCTCATTTTCTAGTCTTATACAAGAAAAAAAAATAAGGGTAATTTTGTAAAAAATATAGATTAGGGGGGGGAGAGAGAGAGAGAGAAACTAACGTGAAAGTCAATGAAAAGAAACAAACATGAAACTGTGAAAATTGAAACAAGAAAAAATAAACAAAAAACGTGAAACACCATTAAAGAAGAAGAGAAAAAAGAGTCAAGAGTGAAGATTGAAGAACAATAGAGGTATTCCTTCCATTTTTTTTCTTATGTAATCTCCTCCTTTTGTTTCTTATTTTTTCTCTTCTTCTCCCTCCCTCCCTCCCTCCATGTATTCATTCTCTCTCTTCTGTTATTCTACCAAAATTTATACTCAGTTACATTATATAGCTAGAGCTTTATTCACATGACATATTGTTTGTTTGTTCGTGAGCACATGAGCATGGTTAATATGGCCACTTTTTCTATATTAATTGTTACAACTTACATCATATTGACTATACTTGGAAGCTTGCCCCCACACCACTTTTTATGGACTTTTCATTATTCCAAGATGTGATGTGATTTGTAGTAGAGCACCACTGCTTATATATTTGATCACGTCTCTATGATTATTTATTTAGAATTTCCAGTATAGTAGTGCGGTATTGTGATGATTTATTTATAGTCCTTTTTTTCCTTTTTTATGATAATTATGCTATATTCAGTATTAATATCATAATATAATATTATATCAAATCATACAAGTTGAGTGCCTTGGTTCGGTCGGGCGAGTACCAAGGCATGCGCCTAGCGCCTCAATATTTTCTAGGCTTGGCGCTTTTTAGCGCCTTTCGTCTTTGACAATACTAGTCTCATGTACTAACAAGAGACTTATTTTACAAGAAAGCTTGTGATCAATGATCCAGTCATTTTTTAACCCAAGATCGTAACTGTGGAAAGCCTAATCATGTTTTAAGGTCTTTATGACTTCATCACTCGGTGTGTTTCAAATTGCATATGAAATCATGGATGCTATTTTCCAATAAGTTCAATTGAATGATGATGTTTATGCCTTTTTATCCTCCACAATGACACTCCATATCAAGGAAAAAAACCCAAATAGTTGAGCTTATTAAGATGATCTATTTTGATCTAAAGTCTTCCTCAAACACCAGACGCAATAACTCAACATTAAATGTTCTTATGCCTTTCTATTATAACTGGGCCTTTAAAACGACATTACATATGTTTATGCCAAATGGATAGGCCACATAACAAGGAATTTTTCTCTTAATACTGCACCACTAACCATTAGGATCTATAAACCTAAATGATTGCTATTAAATCAAGTGTCACAGTCTTTTCTCCTTTGTACCCTTATCTATATGCAAGTTGATGTAGTTTACACACACACACACACACACGTTCATCAATCACTAGCTAAGCAAGAAGATATATATATTTTACTTTCTAGGATTCTTATCTTCTTCATCACTTTTTATAAACATAAAAACAAAAAAAGAGTATATGCCTCAACCTTTGCTCCTTAGGATTAAGTGTCCCATAGTAAAGGTACCACTGCCCTGGGTTGTTGAGAGGGTGGAGTACACTCCTTCTTCTAGGTGGAGTGATAATTGGAGTTGGAGCATTTTGAAAAGGAGAAGTATTGTCTCGGTTGGGATTTTGTTACTTAAGAGATTGAGAAAGGGTCACATCATTTGAGTTGTCATCCTTGATAAAACACCTTTAAAGTCCATATTACCGTTTTTTTTTCTTTTCTTCTCCTTTATAGGGTCTTCTAATTTAACTTTTTCCCCTAAGAAAACAAACAATTATCTCCTTTCTAGATCACTAGTTTTTCAAATAATAAAGAAACTTTTAACTGCAATGAGGTAACTCAATTACAAGATTTTGCCTTTGACATGGATGTAACAACACCTATAAAAGAGAGAAAATGTTAAGTTATAAATTTGAATACATGAAAAGCTCAAAACTTTTAATTATATACCTATTAAACTCTCCTCAAATGAATATCCTTGGGCTAAACAATTAATGTTATACTTAGTAGTGGACTCTTGCATTTGGTTGCACAATAGCCTTTTCACCAATAATCTAAAATCTTGAGCACCCTTATATGTCTTGAGAATTGGACGTAGGGATAAATCCTTTATATGACACCACCAACCATTATTCTCTCCATTCCTTTATGTGGTTGGTCTTTCTTTAGAATATTCATTCGATGAAACTCTTTATATTAGACGAAAAGTTGTATAACCAAGTCACCTATTAAGCTCCACTTATATATTTGGATAGCTGATAATAATTTCTAAATTCTAATAGATATTATTCTTCTTTATGCTGCCTCATGTAGTTTCAAAGACAACCAAGATAATCTATCCATTTGGGTTTGTCTAGCTAGTATAAAGATTGTAATGAAAGAACAAGCTCTATGTAAACCCTAATAGAGGAAAAGTGTATTGATACTTAAACATGCATATAAGAGCCACAATCTCCCCCTATATATGCCCTATGAGGCTGACTGCTCATCATTTCTAGCTTATATGGCATCTAAGCTATATAACTCTTTTGCAGGTGGGTCTATAGATCAACTACGTAAGTTATGAACATAGTAAAAAAATGAATCGAGATAAGTTAAGTAAATCTTATATTAGTTCTTTATGTTTTAATTATTTGTATGTTTTACTCTATTTTAATGTTTATAACATAAATTTATCTTATTAAGAATGAATGAGTTTTAGTGTTGAGGGAGTTATCCTCTAACTAATCTTGAGGCTACCTAGCTACCCTTAAGAGTCTCCTAGTCACTATAAGGGGTTTTATAACCCTTTATTTAGGCTTTTTAGCCTAAACTCTAGTTTTTGGGTCTTTTCAAACTTCTCTACTTGAGAAAGCCCTAGATCCACTAGTCATCAGATCTATCATGCTTAATTTTATTTTTTTTGTAAATAATGAAAAACATTGACCTTGCTAAAGTCATGTTTACTAGATTCTAGTTAAATGTAAGTGAACCACCACGACAACGAATTGAAACTCTTACGAAAAATGTTATGACAATGTAGAACTCCTTCAAGATGGTTTCATAATGGTTTGGAATCGAAGAAGTTGATGTTGGTAAAAAAAATTTCAATATGAAGAGAGAGAAACCAAATGTTTATAAATAAAAATGAAAGATAGTGGTGTGTTTGTGGCCTTATATAAGGTTTGAGGTATAGTTGATGTTGACCAACAATCTTTAGCCACGTGCCTCAATATATTGACACATGGTAGCATCATAACTAACATGATTTCATAATGGTTTGTAATTGAAACTCTTAAAAAAAATGTCATGACAATGTAGAACTCTTTCAAGATGGTTTCATAATGGTTTGGAATCGAAGAAGTTGATGTTGGTAAAAAAAATTTCAATATAAAGAGAGAGAAACCAAATGTTTATAAATAAAAATGAAAGATAATGGTGTGTTTGTGGCCTTATATAAGGTTTGAGGGTGCAGTTGATGTTGACCAATAATCTTTAGCCACATGCCTCAATACATTGACACATGGTAGCATCATAACTAACATGATTTTCAAAAGGCCTTTTGGTGTTATGTTTGATGCCATTAATGTGTAGCAACCATTAATGGACGTCACCGTCCATTGACAAAGAACATACAACAACTAGAAAGTCATAAGTTTGGCAGCCACCATTGTTGAAGATGAACTGGAGTTAGTGGTACCATTCTTGCCTATAAATAGGCACCAAGAGAGCAGCACAATATGTGCAGCAAAGTAAGAGCAAAAAATATAAGGAAATATAGAAGAGAGTGAGCTGCCAAGGGTAGTAAGCAATGGCTGCCATTACAACACTGCTCAGAGAGAAGAAGTGTAGAGAGAATGCAAAACAAGAGAAGAGAGAAAAAGAGCAGGGTTGCAAAGGACATCAGCCCTGTTGCCTTGTGCAGCAACTACAAGTGTAGCAATGAATGATGGGAGTTGAGTTAGTGGATGTGATCTCCCTCCTCCATGTATGTGTGTGTTGTAACCTTTCTCTATCTCTAATGATATGGACTACTCCCGTGGATGTAGATGATTTGTCGAACCACGTTAAATATTATGCCAGTGTGCTTAGCCTTTAAAGAGCATTGATCATGAACACCACCGGTCAAAAACCCAACAACTGGTATCAGAGCTTTGGTTTATAGTGGTGTTTGATCTTTGCTAAAAAATAAAAGTGGTCAATACGGTGTTTTGAGCATACCACTGTGTAGAGGAGATTGAGAGGAGCACGCTGGTAAAAACAACATAAAATTAAGACTTGGGACATGGTCGTACGTGTCGAAGAGGAGGCTGCCCACGAGCATCGACACGTCTTCTTCGCTTGGATGGGCTGACCCGACTTGAATACCAGATGACCCGACCCACATGACTGACCTGGATGAGGATGACATCATCATGATACAATTATGGCGTCAGTATGCACAGTTGGCATGCCATGTCATCGACTAGTCAACTAACATGTCATCAATGTAGGTCCCGCCAGCCGCGTCTTCAAGCTGCGAATTGAGCCAAGCCAATTGGAGCCGAGCTGAGTTGCAAGCTGAAGGTTATGATCCAGTGTAGTTGATCCTACGTGCAACCGGATTTAAGATTGAATATGGGTTGTTCATCAGGCCATAATTGTTTTGAACAAATCTTATTCGTCCGAAATGCGATTTGGATGATTTTAGACTTGTTTCCAGCTAATTTGATCATTCCGGATGTAATGGTATGGTTTGATTATTGAGATTTAGACCGAAAATGGTGGTGGTGAATTAATAAGAGAGATTTCTTGATGAAGAGGCATCTAAAGGTCATCGTGGTGGTCGATGGAGATGAAGAAAAAGAAGAAGTTGCATATGTTTGCCTAATTACGTGTGTTGAATTTGTAAGTGAGGAATTTTAATTGCCTTGAAGGAAGGCAAAACTGGGATGCTTTAGACACCTGATCATGTGGAATATGGAAGATCAAGGGTGTAGAGTAAATATTGAAAAAGACCAATCTTGACAAATCTGAAATACTGGTAGTCTCGTCAAATGTTGAGAAATCAAGTAGATAACCAAGATATTTCAAATTACTTGTAAAGGAATGCCGCAACAGAGCTAGCAAATAGTTGTATGTATGAAAAGACAATACGATGGATAGATATGACCTAAGAAGTTTTGTCTAAGAGATTGAGTTTTAAGTGGGACCAGTGTGACCCCTCCAATCTTTCTTGAGAACTTGCTTAGTTGAAGGATTATCCATACGATACTATTTTCATATATGTAACAGTTTGTAATGAAACAATTGAATACTAGCAAGATGACGGCACAAAGGTACAATTATGTTCAGTATGTTCAAGGATCTGATGGAGTAGTGATTTCTTCAAAGCTAGATTCGATGACTGTGATTTCTAGAGGGTAAAATTGATGAAGACCCTGATGATGGAAGAGAAATACAACATGAGGATAAAGATTGACACCCTATTTTAACTCAGTTAGGTGTTGTGACATGATGAGCTACTGTCAAACATAAACGAGGAATAAGGAGAAACCTTGTGAACATAAATTGCACGAGAGCACACGAAGACTGTGCAGGAGTACCCGTAGGATCCAACAGGGTACTATAATGAGACAACAAGTGCAAGGAGAAGTGTTCCTAGATGAAGCTCAGAGTCGACACTGTGTTAAGGTTGTACAACAGAAAGTCTCTTGTGCTCTTAATGAAGACAACAACGAAGACCTTTCCAATGCATGTAAGGATGGAAAGATGAGCTATTGCATAGGCACCCAATTGAGGGGGTACGAATGTCTGTAAAAGGCGACCGTCTATGATAAAGGCAAAGATATCATTAAGAGAGTTGTGTAAGTGGAGCTATCAAGCATCCCAAGTGAATGGGTGCAATCGCGATGAAGAAAGACGTAGAAGCTTCAAACATAGAAATTGAGATGGAGGATTGTAAGGAGTGTACCACAACTCTTTCTTTCTATTGTTAAGCCACGATCTGAAGAATCTCAGAGTCCACGTCATTCTAAAAAGGGCCATAAACCAAATCCCAAATATTTAGGATGAGTTGGACGTGAGTTAATGCATGCATACCAGAAAAAGCCATTAAATATGGGTCGTGGCTATCAAGGAGTAATGGAATGAAGGGTTACACTAGTTACAACACCATTTATAGCCATCAGTTACATCCTAACTAATTCCAAGTTATTAGTGGTTTTAAAGTTCTCTTTGTATTTCAGTTTTATCTGTACTTGACATTGATTATTTAAGCAGTCAAAACTCTAATAAGAGGATATACATATTTTCAGTAAAAAAATATGGTATAGTTCTTACCCGAAGAGAACCTTCATAATATTTGTGCTGGGACCTATCATCTATATAATCAGTAGCAATATTCTCTCTCATAGTGCATATAGTGGTAGAGAATTTTAGAGTCACTTTGAGGCATCCTAGATAAAGAAGGATGCAACCGCCCCATGACAACGAACGAAGACACCTTAGAGAGAAGGTGTGATGACCATGATATGAGCCCAAGTTTAGAACATCCATAACTGATGTTATGGTTAAATATGAGTAGAAAAATATATAGATAGCCGATGGAATGACTATAATGAGTATAAAGACAAGTGTCAAATTAAGTTTCATGGATATTGCCCTCATGTTAAAGATCAATGAGGTAGAAGACATTAGCTTTTGACAATAAGTGGATGACTTGTGGAGCATTAAGCCGCGACTGCTAAGAATGAACAGAAAGCATGCGCATGTTCCAGGAACAAGTTGACTCTTGTAAGGTAGTGAGCTCGGTAATGGCATTGTAATACTCATATTATAAAGACAGATGTGGATTAACCTTTAATGGGCTGCCCCCATTGTTAAAGGTGGAAAGCTAGTTGAACTCTTAAGACTAAGAGCAAGAGACTCACAAAGAAGTAGTAATGAGCTTGTGATCACATTATAATACTCAGTTAATGACTATCGCACTCGAAGATAGATATTTCTGATTAAAAGGGTGTTGTAAGCCTTGGTGTAGGCTTGATAGATCATTCTGAACCGAGCACGGTTGATAAGCCTGATAAGGGAATTTTATGTGTGCTAGAGAGAAGCGTTAACACTCTTTAAATGTGATGTGACAGACCATCTAATTATAGTGATCCTTTGGTGTGAGCAAATGTGTGCTTTGGTAACTCTGATGATTGAAAGGTTTGTCAATTACCTATAAACTTGGCTAAAGATGCTCTCAGAATGGTAAGCTTAAAGGAGCTGCAAGATGCAAACATGTGCTAAAAAAGCAAAAGGACAATTGCCCCGTATAAATGGCAAATAAGGTGATTGTTAGGTTTGTTGCCATTAATGTGCATCAACTATTAATGGACGACACCGTCTATTGACAAAAAACATGCAGCAACTAGAAAGTCATAAGTTTGGCAGCCACCATTCTTGCTTATAAATAGGCACCAAGAGAATAGCACAATATGTGCAGCAAAGTAAGAGAAAAAAAAAGTGAGGAAATATAGGAGAGAGTGAGCTGCCAAGGACATCAAATAGTGGTTGTCATTACAACACTGCTAAGAGAGTAGAAGAAGTGCAGAGAGAGTGCAGAACAAGAGAAGATATAAAGGTTGCCAAGGGTAGCAGTCTTGCTGCCTTGTGTAACAATAAGTGATGAGAGTTGAGTGAGTGGATGTGATCTTCCTCCTTCATGTGCATGTGTGTTGTAACTTTTCTCCATCTTTAATAATATAGACTACTCCTGTGGATGTAGGTGATTTGCCGAACCACATTAAATATTAATGTGCCAGTGTGTTCAGCCTCTAAAGAGCATTAATCATGAACACCACCGGTCAAAAACCCAACATTTTGTTCCTTTCCATATGACCACAAGCTAGCCTTTTAGATTTCCCTCACATTTAATCAAATGCGCCTATAAATACAAATAAGCAACAAAATAACAAGGTAAATTGAAGAAGAAAGCATCGTATCCAGGGCACAAAGGCTTGGCTACGTAAAGGCTGAACATAAAGAACAATGAACAAAATCTTTATGTTGTTCCATAATAATGACTCGTGGAACAAGTAATAGGTATAATATTTACACCTAAAACCTAGGCCCAAGGCATAGTCTCGACCTAAGACACAAAGCATAAGGTGTATCCTAAGCTTAAAATCTAATGGGTTAGGGTGTGCACCCCAAGTCATCAGGTTCGCACAAGATGTATCCCCTTTTGGGGCCAAACACACTACATGACCTAATACATCATTTGATCTAAGCAGGATAATGCGACTCTTAAGAAGCCTAATTCGGGTGACACGACTTCTAATAAACTCATTCGACCCAACTGGCCCATAAATTATTAAACTCCATAATGGGTTTGGGTTCTCCACCATACCAATAAGGCCTCGCATCCGAGCACACAAGCCCCGAAGATGCCCAAAAAAGAAAAAAAAATGCTTAATTCCGAAGGTATTCACCTATCCTTCATTAGTTAGCACTTACCATTTAATGCTCACATCTTTTTGTCATAACTAGGCTCACAAAATAATGTTATTCATATTCATCCCTAATGGATGACCCATATGACAATATCATTTCTTTTTTATAGTACATTATTAAATAATTACTATCAAATCTAGTGTCACAATCTTTTCTCCTTTATACTCTTATATTCATCTAAATTGGTGTGGTTAATATATATAGACACACACGCATTCATGAATCATGAGGTAAATAAAAATATAGTTTCTTGATAGTTTCTAACATTTTTATGTTCTTCATCATTTTCAACAAACATATTACACAACCTCCAATACTTTATTTCTCATATAATCTTTGCTCACTTGAGTATTAGAAAGTCCTCTACACTCAATATTGAACTTGTTCTGTTAATGCTCATGATTCCTTAGATATCACCAAATACAACCACCCATTTACACCATTTTAACCCATCCAAAGTTGATCTTTGGAGGTTTTCTTCAAACTTTCATCGTTTTGTAAGAAAACCAATGATGCACTTCCTCTTTTTGTTTTTTTTTAAAGGATCTCAAAAGGATTTGCAATTAGGTTCTTTCGACACCAATATCTTCGTATAAACATGCCTTTAAATGGACATGATTTAACGCTGTCATAACTTCCAACAATTACTAGACGTGCTATATTTCAATTGTTCTTGTATTGGAATTTTGTGCAAAGGTCTGAAATCCATCTCATAAGCATGCATATATTACGCCTGAGACAATAAGATCTATCATTCAACACCGCTACACATTCATGGCGTCTATTTGCTGGATTCTTCTATTTGTTAAAATACATCAAAACAGAGACCAACTTATCTCTTCTACATTGAAGTTTTAAAATTTCCCTTTTTTGACTAAGCTGCTCAAAATTCAGGGTACAATCTGCCTGGCCTTAAGTTGTTGGATGTGTCGGACATGCCTACTACCCTCGAGCAGGATAAAGAAATATTCCTTTGCCGCAGCAAATGGATCCAAAAACTCATCACCTTTCCTATTTATTCCAAAGCAGGACCTAGAATTCCCTTCTACTAACAAATAAAAGATATGATTTAGTCCAGCTAGTGGTTTACCTCTTCAAGCATGAAAATGACATTGGCAAATGCTTTAAGGTAGAAACATCAAACAACTCCATAAATCTTTGATCTGAAACTCTAGCCTTTGCAACAGCAAACCGCTGATACTCATCAAATATGGATGAGAGACACCACTTTTGCAATTTTCTAAGGCAACCAACAAGACAACCAGTTCGGTGCTGGATATAAGACAAGCAAAGCATACAACTCAGAAGGAGGTGGCCCAAAAATCAGGTATCAAACTCTAGGAAACCAGGAGAGGACATACCTTTCCCCGTTTACAATGAATCAGAATTGGATGATTCTTCACATCTGCATTGAAAACAAATATGAAATGATAAATGTTTATATCCCTCAACTTATAGCAATTAATCAAGTCAGGTATAAAATAAGAAAGTTTGGATGTGCTTGCATTACCAAGGACCACTTGAAGTGCTTCACGAATTGTATCCTGCGGGATGTTTACGAATGGCTCCTGGATGCATAGTTGAAACATTACTAGGCAACATAGAAAAGTTTTTCCAAGACCCCCAATGTAATCAAGAAAGAGAAACATAAAGCATGAAAGAAGTTACCTCCAGTATTAATTTTTTAAGACAAACATGCAAATACACAAATATTTCCTTAAACTTGGCATCATTCTGACCTCCTAGTTTTTGTCCATATGTTATTGAGCCACCTGTGGGGTTTTATTTCTATAATGACCTGCTTACTACCGCTTCTATTCTGATGCTAATAAACTCTTCACCAATCCAGGCCATATTTTTGACCTGATAACTAGTAACTTTACTTAGCATCTGCACCTGTCTCTTCCATCTACTGCTTTTTTGTACTAATTAACAATCTCTATGACAGTTTATACACAGCACAGACACAAGTGAAGTATTCTAACATGATTCCATGTTGTGTAGATCAAATCAAAATTACAACGTGTGCTTGTTTCGACCTACAATTTTTTGTCTCACACATACCAAATGCTACGCCTTTATCCATTTGTTCATGCACCAGGTCAAAAGGATTAATGTCATGCATGAATATTTCTGGTTCACCACTTCCATAATATGACTATTTTGTGTGTTAAGCATTACGTACCCTTAAGGAAGCAAAGATTGCTTGGCAGGTAAAGTCATTCAATGACATGTATGTTAAGAGTTCGGGTCATGGTACAGGGTTGGGAACGTGATGCGAACATATGTGCATGTGATTCATAGTTGATAGTTAGTAAACTAAATTTGGATCATGATGCATTTTAGAAATCTATTTCGGTCATCGTTAATTTTTAATATCATTAGCATATGTAGTGATAGATGGACTGTGGAGTGTATAGTGCGCCTTTTGATAATCAAAACTTTTGATCCTAATTCAGTAAAAGTAATCTCATAAAACTGTAAATACAAGAGATGACAACTTTAACGTTGCACTTAAGCAGATGGACAAAAACAAAATCCATGCATAAACAAACTTGAGATGAGGTATTCAAACTAAATTTTGCATGTAGTCATACACTACTGCTAACTAATAACCTGCAACAGCTATTAGGGAACACACATTTCCCAATTTTAGAAACTTAAGCTCCTTTCTGCATACATGCATGTACATTAAGAATGAACAAACAGTGCAGAATAAATGCACTGAAACTTTTTATTAAAGAAACATTTCTCTTTTGACATCATGGACGCTACATCTCCTGGAAAACTAATTAAAGTTGAAGAAATAAGTGACCGCTATGAAAGATTTTGAGCTCCATAGCCAAACGATCTCATTCTAAATAAATAAATAAATAATTCAAAATCCCAGGAGTTCCAGGAGAGCTCAGGCCCATTCGAGCCATGAAATGTTAAATTCTAAACAAAATCAGTTCGGGGAGCATATAGTTTTTTAATATGGATGTGCTAACAATCAAGTAATCACCAATTGGACCTTCCTATAAGCCCATGTGCGTATACGTTGAACCTTATTGCAGGAATAATCCACAATCTTCATAGCAAATAACAAGAAACTTCGTCTCACCGAACTTAACAAGTGCTTTGGATATTTTCAAAATTAGATAATACACAGCCATCACAAATTCAAATGAATGACAATTGATCATTTGGGAAAATTAAAAAAAAAAAAAAGAGAACAAATTCACATGTCTGCCACCTGAAAGGGTTCTGTATTACAATAATTGTCATTTTTCATCTTTTCTTAATTCGATTTTCTTTTTTGTCGAATGCATAACTGCTGATCCTTCTGAAAATGGAAGTTTGTGCACATAGAAAGGAGAGGACTACCACATGCATGAAACGGCTAGATAATTAAAGAAAACACAACCTTTCCTGTAGCCCATGGAAACTCGAATGAATAAAAGTAAATGTAACTACGACAAGAACAAATGCCCATCACCTATAAGAAACCCTATGCTCCCGCATGCTCACATGAAATAATTTTTTGAAATTTAATTCTAATTAAATCTCACTAACAAAAAAAGATTTAATGAAATGAGTTCATTACGTGAACTCTAAACCCACTACTTGGAAAAAAAAATTAGATTCAAAACAACGATTGATTTAGCTTAAACTACCTTATAACTCTCGATCCCAAACTGATAGAGCCTGATTCCACCATCCTTTAGAAACTCCGTGGTCGCCTCTGTATATGGCTCGGGACATAAACATCTGCCAAAAAAAAAAAAAAACCTAGCTCCAGTCATCCATATTATACGCACGCAAAAAAACCTAACTGAAAAGTAAGAAGGAAATGCTTACATGATAGAGCGGAGGCCGAGTGTTTGGAGAAAAGAGAAATTAGCAGAGTCAGGAAAACCAGACCTAAAGATGCCATTATCTACCATAGCAAAGTTTAGAGGTGGAATAAGATTAAGTTCGTCTCCGACAACAGGGAAAGGAAACACCGGAGGTGGAGTGAGATCGCGTCGGTCAATAACAGCCACTTCGATTGTCTTGTAGATGGTGTCATCACCGTTGGCGGCGGAGGTGTGGACTATTTTCATGTGAGAAGTTTTTGTTGAGAGAATCACGAGGGATGTTCTGCTAGGTACTGTACAGCGGTCCTTCTGCTGCTGCTTTTAAATAAAAAAAAAACCTTCTTGTTTGGCAGTTAAAAAGGAGAGAGATGTGAGGCTAAAGGTGTAAAAAAACTGGTGGCGCTGGCAGTTATAAGAAAAGGAGGATGGTGAGTGGAATTGTTTTGACCGAGTCTGACATTAATGTTGAGGAGTCAAAAAGGATAAGGGCTTTATCCAAAAGCAACGGAAAAGAAGATATAAATTAATCAAATATAAAGAAAGATTCAAATACGAATGAAAACAACCGTCAACCGGGTTCTCGGCTTCAGTCTTTACCACGGCTTGATCTGTAATTTGTCAAATACCAAAAGGTCAAAAACAACAACACTCTTGTCAGCATCAATTCTGGTATAATCGGTGAGATGCTCTCTTCTTTTCTTTTTTATTTTATATAAATTGGTAAATTCACGTATTACTTCAATGAAAAGTACACCTGCTGTATAATTAAATAGATGTTATTTCAAGGGATGTATCTCAACTTTATATTTAATTTTTAAAAATCATTTGTTCCAGTCTTATAAATCTAATAGTCACTGAAAACTTATATAATCGTTAACTTCAGGGCTCGTGAGAATAATTGAGATATACGCAAGCTAACCCAGACATTCACGTTAATAAAAAATAAAATGTGATGTCTTTCTCAAGAAGATTTATTATTTTTTAATTTATATATATAATCAATGTAATGCAGGGTTCTGCCCTTAAATTCATTTAAAAATAAAACTATTTTTATTATTCACAAACTACTGTAAAAATACTTCGAAAATAATCAAAAGTATAACTAAAGCTTTCCGTGCATCTTCTCTCATTTAGGATCTCTCCTTTAAAATGACTAGGTCATGTTAATCTACTATCTTAATCCGATACATTAGTCATTAAAATCTTAATACTTTGATGGGGTTTGGTATAAAGTTGAAAAATAGAATGAATTATTATTAAAATACTTATCAAGATGTAAAAATTAGTTTTTAAGAAGTTTACATGTTAATAAATTGGAAGAAGAATTATTAATGGAAATAAAGAAATAGCGAAATGATGGGAGAAAAAACAAAGAAAAAAATATTTTGATTTATATTTCACAACAAAAACAAGAGAGATGATGAAAGTAAATTCAAAGAACAAGGGGTTAAATTTCAAGGTAAAACTTAACCTTATTTTTTTTCCATTTAAATAGTAAATTTTATCCTTACTTAAAAAGTCTTCCTTCCCTTTTTAGTCATTAAACATTATTCAAACTTTACAAGAGTTAAATTTAATATCTTTACACCTATATTAAGGTTGTTAAAATCACGAGTTAACTTATAAAATCTTATGATTTTACGAGTCAATGTATATCTAACGTGCTTAATCGGACTAAAAACTGGAAACCAGTAAAATCGGACTTAACTCATGCAAAATCAGTAAACTCGGTCTGATTTTACGAGTTTACTAAATTTATGATATAAATCAAGTCAGGTCTAAATTTGATCTTAAAATGTCTGCTAACTAATTTTGAGAGATTGAACATATTTTTCAAACCGTATATTGGATAAAGCTAAAAGTTTACAAGGAAATATTAGATACATAAACATATATTATGGTAAATTTTCAGGTCAAATAGAGTTAGGAAACATAATATTTCAGAGGGTCAAAGTTAGTAAACTAATATTGTCAAATATGTCAAACAAGACCTTCGGGTACTGTTTAGAACATATCTAGA
Organism: Populus trichocarpa; assembly: GCF_000002775.5. Lineage (NCBI taxonomy): Eukaryota > Viridiplantae > Streptophyta > Magnoliopsida > Malpighiales > Salicaceae > Populus > Populus trichocarpa. The sequence goes on along the minus strand of NC_037286.2, from coordinate 21,201,709 downwards.
GCTACTGGTGGAATTTTGCTTCTATTAAAATTGGGATAAAAACTACACATCTGAAACTTTCCAACTATATATTGTAGGCCCAATAATTCATCTAAACAAGAGAGAACGACATGTTTGAAATCAAGACTCAAATCTACTAAGAATATGCAAAAATTGGAGATTCAAGCTACATAAAGGAATTTTAACATAAAGACTTTTTTATTATTCTATTTTATTTATTTAATTTTAAATAATTATTTTTAATTTGAAATTTTTTCTAGCGCATTAGACGTTGTTTAGGGGTTTATTTCATTATTGAATTTATGTTAATTAATTATTAATTTAAACTTATTAGCTTGCAACCCAAAATGATCTATCAAGACTTATTATGATGGGAACAACTAGGCTGTCACTAGTTTTATGTGTGCTTCTAACTTTTCAGTGATTTTCTTGTATTGAGAAATTTTGTTATGAGACCTTTTATTACTTCATGTTATTAATTTATTGATTCATATTATCTATCTCTCTCATTTTATTTAGATCACCCATTGATTATAATATTGTTGACTCATTTTATCATATTTTAATGTAATTTAATTTCTTGACTAGCATTATTAATGTATAATTAACGAAAAAAAATATTTATGATTTTACAATGTAAATTTACTATTCAAGTTTATATTATATTTTTCATGTCATATAAAAAAACGTTTTTTACAACCTCCACCTATATCAAACATAAACCTTATGTGGAAAAGTAATAGTTAGTTGCAATTTCTCTCTCTTTTAACTAAGGTTTATGTAACTAATTAAAAAAAAAACAGAATAAATTTGATTAAAATAATGGTCACGGGAGAAAAATCCACACTTGATGACCCTAAAGCCAGCATTGCACGTGTTCGCGCCTGTCCCACCTCTTGAAAAGATCAAACCATTCAGGCCATGTTTGTTTTCCGGAATTCACTTTCCGGGAAATCACTTTCCAAACTTTCCTGTGTTTGTTTGCCATTAAAAAAGTTGGTCAACGAAAAACACTTTCCAGTCAACGGAAAACACTTTCCAGTCAACAGAAACACTTTTCGGTCAACGAAAAACACTTTCCAATTAAATAAAAATTTGGTTTGGTTTCCAGGAAAGTGTTTTTCCTTTTGGCTGTGTTTGTTTTCCGGAAAGTGGTTTCCGGGAAATCACTTTCCAAACTTTCCTGTGTTTGTTTGCCATTAGAAAAATTGGTCAACGGAAAACACTTTCCAGTCAAAGGAAAATTTGGCTTGGTTTTCAGGAAAGTGCTTTCCTAGAAAATTTGGATGGAAAACATTTTTCGGAAGTTGTGAAAAAATTAAAAACGTCATTATTTGCTGATCATATCAAATTTAATCCTCAAACTTTTGATTGCTATATATAATTTGTTTTGAATATTTATTTTTCAATTCCATCTCTTAAAATTTAATTTTTATATTAATTTTGGTTTTTATTTTTATAATTGCTATTTGTTTTTTCCTTATCATTTTTTTATTGAAATTTTTTATCTATCAAATTTGGTCCTTATTCTTTTGATTGTTACTTATTTTATTTGAAATAATTTATGAAATGTTAATTATTATTATTTTAATTTCTTCACCTTTCATTTTTTTTTAATTTTTTAGATTTGATCTCTATTATTTTGATTATTATTTATTTTATTTGAGATAATTTATGAAATTATATTTTTTTTTAATTTCATTCTCATTCAACTTTTTAATTTGTAAGATTTGTTCCTCATTATTTTAATAAACTTGAAAAAAATAAAACATTAATAAGTTATTTTCCAGCTCATTTTCCATGACATAACCAAACACTGGAAAGTGTTTTCCAACTTATTTTCCATTACACTACCAAACATCGGAAAATACTTTCTCGGAATTCACTTTTCAAAAGGAAACTACTTTCCAGCAAACAAACGGGGTGAGAGACCGTTAAACTTGGAATGCGTGGGAGAACGGTCAGACATATTTTTTTTGAAGTGTTTTTTTATAAATAAATTAAAAAATATTTATTTTTTATTTTTTAAAATTTATTTTTAAATCATTATATCAAAATAATCCAAAAATAAAAAAAACTTAAACAAAAAAAAAAGTAACGATTATAATTCTAAACAGAAATTAAATATGATAATGTTTGATTTGTTAGAATAAATAAAGATGCTATAAGTATAATAAAAATGTTTTTTTTATATTTTTATATTTTTATCTAAGGATTTAATATAAATTTATTTCAAAAATAAATTTACTTTATATTTTTATCTTTCTTTTCTTTTCCAGAATAATAATCAAACATAACTTTGATTTTGTAAAAAGTAATATTGATAATTAATTATTGGAGGAGAGCATTGGGAGAAGAATGACGTGTGGGTTAGAAGATGCGACGCGAAAGGCGTGCGCCACGTACGTTTATTTGCCACTTTGTCTGTGGGAAAATCCAACGTCAGAAAGCGTACTAAACAAGCAAACAAAGAGTGGCCCCTTTCTCTGTTTCTCACTCATTTAGCCAGCGGTAGTTTTCTGATTCCTCCTCGAAAATCAAGAGGGGTTTTCTTTTGTTTTTATACTGCTTGTGCAAGGGGTGACGAAAGGAAGATGCATATATTTAGTACGCGTGCAAATTCGGAACAAGCTCGATGATCTTTTATGATTCTGGGTTGACCCATAATTAAAAACAAAAAAAACATGGGCTGCTCCTAGCCCCCAGGGAAAAATTTAAGGTGGGAGAGACAGAGAGAGGTAGGGATGCTGCCGGCGCCATCGCTCCAGATTTGAATGTTCTTTCCTTATTTTGAAGAGTTAATAATTTTGTTTTGTTTGGAAGTTGATTAGTCGTACGAGAAGGAGGGTGATTTGATATTGGCGATGGAGACACTTTTGATGAAATTGTTATGGAACAAGAGTTTTTTTATAAAAAATATTTAAAAATATAATACAGTTTCATGAGTCGTAATTGGCAATTGCGACAAGCAAGTCTTGAACGAAACTGTTCGTAGTTGGCTCAACTACGACACACGAATCACGAATACCATCCGCCATTTTTATTTCGCATTTGTCATCTACAACTTCATTCTAAATTTATACTTAGAGACCTTTTCTTTTCTTCTCTCTTTTCTCTCTGTTTTTTTTGCTCACTCTCTCTCCACACAACCACCCACCCCTCCCCTCTTACCATTGTTAGCAACCTTTCGTTCTCTCTCTCTCTCTCCCCCCCATCACGAAACACACCCACAACAACACGAGATCACCTAACTCTCTCTAGCCTATATCATTAGCTATCCCTCTCTCTCTTTCCACCGCGAATCATCCATTTTTCGGCCAAAACAACCATCATCGGTCACCATAACCACCCACATTCTACATTTAAAGGTATATTGAACACTTTCCCTTTATCAATTTGATGTAATTTATGCTAATATGCGTTAATTTAATTTTATAGAATGTTAGGGTTTTAAAATAGGAATTAGGTTAATTAGATACAATTTGAATTGATAATTATGTTATTTTGTAAAATGATCAATGATTTTGGGTTATTATTGATTGTGAATGAACATAATTATTTTAGAAGAGTTAGTGTTGATTCACCTTTCTTTAATGGTAATGACTATGCCTATTGGAAAGCTATGCTGATTATATATCTTCAATCTATTTATTATTATTTATGGCTATTTATTGAAAATGAACCTCACAAGCCTACTAAGATTGAAAATGATATAATAATTCCTAAACCTAGAAGTGAGTATACCAACAGTGATAAAAAAAAAAGTTATTTTCTATAGATGCTAAAGCTATGAACACTTTGTATTGTGCCTTGAGTAGAAGTAAGTGTAATATAATATCATCTTGTAAAAATGCTAGGGATATTTGGCATGCTTTAGAAGTAACTCATGAAGGTACTAATCAAGTTAAAGGATCCAAAATTGATATGCTTGTACATCAATAGGAGTTATTCAAAATACTTCCAAACGAATCCATAACTAGTATGTTTACTAGAATGACAACTATCACTAATATTATGGATGCTCATGGTAAGACTTATACTAATGCCAATATCGTGATCAAAGTTCTCAGGTCCTTGCCAAAGACTTGAGAAGCTAAGGTGACAGTAATTCGAGAAGCCAAAGATCTCACAAAACTTCCATTTAAGGAGATCATCGGTTCTTTGATAACACATGAAATCACCATGGATGAATGAGAACGAGAACTAAATCCAAAAAAGATTTTGGCATTCAAAACTGTACACAATGTTGTTGTTGTTGTTGATGATGATGATGATAAAGAAATTGACTAATCACAAGACAATCCCGAAACTTTCTAAGGAAGAAACAAAGAGACAAGAGATTCTCAAATTTTAAGAAAAATGAGAATAGAGAAGATTCATACAAGGAATTTCCAAGATGTTTCAAATGCAACAAAAAAGGACACGTCAAAGTAGATTATCCACTTCTTCAAAACAAAAAGAAGAATCATCATCACAAGAAAGCAATGAAAGCTACATAGAGTGATGATTTGGATTGTAGCTTTAGCGATGAAAAACAGAAAGTGGCAAACATGTGCTTCATGGAAATTGAAAGCGAAAATAAAGTATATTCTTCAGATAATGAAACCAACCCCTCTTATGATGAACTAAATGATGCCTTGGATTCATTATAAGGTGAATTTAAAAAGTAAGGATCTAAATATAGTTCATTGAAAAAGATGCATGAAAATCTAAAAAAATAAAAATAATGGTTTGCTTGAAAAATATAATTGTTGCGATGTCGCGGTCGCACAAATTAATTACCCTAGCTTAAAACACACAAGATAGTATAGAGCAAGCAAGGGGTCGATCCCACGAGGAAGATTTAGTTCAGATTTTTATGCTATATGTTATGCAATTGGGGGGGTTTTGATTTGTGATGATCTAAACTATGGAAGAAATTAAACTAGCAAACAAAATCAATTGAAACCGAAATTAATCAAGAAAACAAAACTTGGTCGCAAGCACACATCCACCAACGGAAATTAGAACTGATCCTTGAAACGAAAATTGCAGTTTTTGTTCTGAAATTTTATCTTTTCTTAACGTTGATTAATTAACGGATCCGCCGTATAACTAATCCTAACCAACAAACAATCAAAGTGTTCGCACTAATGATTCAATTTAATGACAACTTTAAGAACTATATAATTTCATCAAGATTAACATACAAGCTGTCCGCAGCTTGTGTCACTTTGTTCAAATGTTCTCCCTAAGTTCAATAACGTAGTTCCGCCACAATTATCAAGCTTAGTTGCTTCACAAGTTCATATATCACAACTCCGGTTTTGATATTAAACTTAGCAATAGATTGTTCACAACAATAACTTAGAGTCCGCTCTAGCAATCATCAACAACAATCATAGGAAATATGCATAGGAAAACAATCATACTCATTCATAACATAAACTGAAAATAAAAGGAAGAATAAATCTCACGGTTCTTGAAATCCGAAGGTCTTTGCGTCTTTGCAACCAAGAAAAGAGCTTAGCCTTGCATAACTATAGAACAAATACTTCTAAAGATTGAAGAGAGCATGATTTTAGGGTTTGTAGAGGAGAGAATTTGTGTTTATTCTCTGCTAGCTGCTGCCTCCTTCTCTTCTCTCATTCTTTTTATATCTTAGGAAACCCTAGGTCTCTATTTTACAAAATAATCCTCCATTAAGTAGACTATTTACATTTAAGTATTTCAATAACTATTTTCCTAAAAAAAGAGAAATAGCCTTGCATGAAATCTTCAATCTTTGACTTAGAGGAGCTAAATTGCTGAAATAAAAACTTGGATATCGGTTTAGATGCTTCAGAACGTAATTTGGACTCGTTTCTTTACGAAACCTGTTTGCTGGCAGAATTCAGATGTCATCTTTGAAAAATCATATCTCCCTCATATGACATCGGTTTTGGCTGAAATTTGGAGCATTTATAGAAATTTGAGTCATGAATCCAAAACAATTAAGTTTGCATCAATTGGACTTCTGTACCTCCAGATATTTAAGTTAGAATGGCCGAAGGTCAACACTGGCAGATTGCGAGATTTGACTTTGAAGGCTGCGATTTCCATGCTCTTCCTTATTTTATTTCTTGACTTAGATGTCCAGAAAGGTATGGATGTTAGCTTTTTAATGCCACTAGAATCACTTCATTTCAACCTCTAGAGCTCACGCTCTGTATAAAACATCGACTGAAGGTCAAATCTGCCAATTATCTCCAATTTACTCCTTTTTGCATCTTTCATCCAAAAGTGCCTTCAAAACATAAAACAAAGAATATCAAGGCATTTTATATATAAAACATAGGCAAAAAACTTGTTAAATGTGGGTGAAACTATCGAATAATATGGTTGCATCAAATACCCCCACACTTAGCTCTTGCTCGTCCTCGAGAAAGGATAGGTAAAATCAAATTGAAGTTACATTAAATCAAATCACTATGACTGATCTCCTAATCTCCCATCAATATCCAAGAATATATGCATTATAAACAAGAACACAATCAAGAAGGATAAAGAGTATAAATTCTCATAAATTTATTTACATGCAAACTTCAAAACTCAATTAATCGTCGAGATTTAAATGAAATCTATGTCATGCCAAAGTGATAGGTCCTCTCATTGATATGCACTCCAACACTCATGTGTTTAGGGCTTATGTGTTTAAATCTCTCAAATTCAATCAATGAATATGTTCTACCATAAGCTCGCTCTTCAATCTCATCTCCATTACTAACATATTACAAACAATGCATGAATCAAAAGGTCTTATTTTCTGGTAATGGGGCTAAGGTTGAGGTGAGGTAAAAGAAAGTAAAAGAAAAGGTTCAAACCAAAGAAAGTAGAGCATTATGAAAAATGATATTTCAAACAAGATATTCCATCAAAGCACATAAATTTTCCATCTTTAATCACCAATGCTTAACTTCTTTTGATTTCAAGCTTTTTCAACATAAATCTTAACATAAAAGAACACTTTTTTTTCTTTTCTTTTTTTTTCTTTTTTTTTCTTTTTTTCTTTTTTTTGTTTTTTTTTTACCTTTGGCAATTTTGCCCATCTTTTCATCAAGCATCACTTCTTCTTTCTTTTCACATAATTTCCAACCATAATTCCATGAGATATCATAAGTATATGCACTACTAATCCTTGGCCAGGGGAAAAGAAAAACATATAAAAAGTTAAGGCTTATACATGGATAAAGCAAAGAAAAGATAAACAAGCTCAAAAGGGGCTCACTAAGAATAATATGCTTTAGGTTGGCTTTTTGGCTCAAGTGGTTAAAATTCCTAATGTCTTTATCATCTTCATGTATATATGTAATGTGAATGTAATCTCAACAAGATATGAAGCAAGTTCTAGAGATATCATTGAAAGAAGGCACAATCAAAGAATATAATGTTGAAGGCTCAAAAGCTTGCATTGGTATAACACTATAAAGTCAACATGAAATATTCTCAAAGTCAATCCCTAAACCAATTAAACCTTAAAACTTGCATGCACACTCATTCATTTGATTTATATCTTCATCTATCTCAACTAATTCTCATACATAATACTCATATTCTCAAAAACCAATGGGAGTTCAAAAGATCAAACATAATTTTTTGTTTTTTGAAAAATAACAAAGAAAACCAAAATTCTCTTAATACCCCCACACTTAAAACACAACATTGTCCTCAATGTTGAAATAAAAGAAAAGGAATATAAGAGAATGACAAAGATAAAGTAAAATACGAAAAATAAAAGATAAGGGAAAAAGAAAGCAAATCTGTTTTTTTTTTCTTTGTATGCTGGGTTGCCTCCCAGTAAGCGCTTTTGTTTTATGTCATTGGCTTGACATGTTGCATGCTCATTCTTCATAGATTGGTTCACCTAACTCCTCAGAAGCGGTGAGTTCTGTCGTCCAACCTTCATAGAAAGGTTTCAAGCGATGCCCATTGACCTTGAGTACCTTGTTGGTTTCTAAATTTGTAATTTCAACTGCACCATAAGGAAAAACATTAGAAACAATAAAGGGTCCAATCCAACGAGAGCGCAACTTTCCAGGAAAAAGTTTCAAATGCGAATGATAAAGGACTTTGTCTCCAACATTAAACTCTTTTCTTGTAATCATTCGGTCATGAAGACTCTTAGTCTTTTCTTTGTAAATCCTTGCATTCTCATAAGCATCATTTCGAATCTCTTCCAACTCTTGCAATTGCAACTTTCTTGCAATCCCAGCAGCATCATAATCCATGTTACATTTTTTAATGGCCCAAAAAGCTTTTTGTTCAAGCTCCACGGGTAGATGACATGCTTTTCCATAAATCATCCTATAAGGTGACATTCCTATAGGTGATTTGTAAGCAGTCCGATAAGCCCAAAGTGCATCACCAAGTCATAGACTCCAATCTCGCCGGTTAGGTTGCACTGTCTTCTCCAAAATGGACTTGATTTCTCGATTTGAAATTTCAGCTTGGCCATTCGTTTGAGGATGGTATGCTGTGGAAGTCCGATGAGTCACATGATATTTGCGTAACAATGCTTCCATTGAACGATTGCAAAAATGAGTGCCACGATCACTAATGATAGCTTTAGGGATTCCAAACCTGTCAAATATGTGAGTCCTGACAAAATCTAAAACAACCTTAGCATCGTTAGTTCGTGTGGCTTTCGCCTCAATCCATTTGGACACATAATCAACAGCAAGAAGGATACAAAGATTGCCAAAAGAAGAAGGAAATGGACCCATAAAATCAATACCCCAAACATCAAAAATTTCACTTACAAGAATATTCGTTAAAGGCATTTGATTCTTATGAGTGATATTACCTATTTTTTTGGCATTTTTCATATGATTTGCAAAAATGATATGCATTCTTAAAAATAGAAGGCTAATAAAAACCACTTTCAAGTACCTTGTGGGCCGTTCTTTTTGCTCCAAAAAGCCCACCACAAGAATGAGAATGACAAAAGGTAAGAATGGAATGAAATTCATCTTGTGGTACACATCTCCTAACTACTTGATCCACACAAAATTTCCACAGATAAGGAGTATCCCAAAAATAATATTTAGCATCAGCTCGTAACTTGTCTTTTTGGGATGTAGACAAACCTGGAGGGAATTCTTTGGTGACTAAATAGTTCACCAAATCAGCATACCATGGTCTTGTAGAGGAATGTAACACATACAACTGCTCATCGGGGAATGTCTCTCGTATTGTTTCGGTTTGTATATCCTCAGTCCTCAGTCGGCTCAAGTGATCAGCCACATGATTTTCGGCACCTTTTTTTATCTTTGATCTCAAGATCAAATTCTTGTAAAAGCAAGATCCACCTAATCAATCTTGGTTTGGACTCCTTTTTCTTCAAAAGATGCCTTAAAGCTACATGATCAGTAAAAACAATGACTTTTGTACCAAGTAGATATGACCTAAATTTTTCAAGAGCAAACACCACTGCAAAAAGTTCCTTTTCAGTTGTATGGTAATTGCATTGTGCTCCGTCCAACATGCGGGAAGCATAGGCGATAACATGCAAATTCTTCCCTATTCTTTGCCCAAGGACAGCCCCTACCGCATAGTCACTTGCATCACACATTATCTCAAAAGGCCCATCCCAATTTGGTGGTTGGATGATAGGGGCAAATGTGACACGCCTCTTAAGCTCATCATGGGCATCTTTACATGCTTGATCAAACACAAAATCCACTTCTTTGGCTAATAGTTTGCACAAGGGTGCTGTAATCTTCGAGAAATCTTTGATAAAACGTCGATAGAAACCTGCGTGGCCAAGAAAAGAACGAATTTCCCTCACGCAGGAGGGGTAAGACAATGATAAAATAACGTCTATTTTAGCTTTATCAACCTCTAATCCACGTGAAGACACAACATGCCCAAGAACTATTCCTTGTTCTACCATAAAATAACACTTTTCATAGTTTAAGACAAGGTTAGTTTCAATGCACCTTTTCAAGATCAAAGATAACTTTTATAGACATTTATCAAAAGAATCACCATACACCGTGAAATCATCCATGAAAACCTCAATTATTCTTTCAACATAGTCAGAAAAAATACTCATCATGCATCTTTGAAAAGTTGCAGGTGCATTACAGAGACCAAAGGGCATTCTCCTATATGCATATGTACCAAATGGACATGTAAATGTAGTCTTTTCTTGATCCTCAGGATTAATAACAATCTGATTGTATCCACTATATCCATCAAGAAAGCAATAAAAAGACTTACCTGCTAGGCGTTCAAGCATTTGATCCATGAATGGTAATGGAAAATGATCTTTGCGTGTAGCAAGATTTAGCTTTCTGTAATCAACACACATTCTCCATCCACTCGAGATGCGAGTAGGAATGAGCTCATCATTTTTGTTTTTCACCAACGTGATTCCGGTCTTTTTAGGCACCACATGGATTGGCGCCACCCATTTACTGTCCGTGATGGGATAAATGACTCCTGCATCTAACAGTTTCAAAATTTCAGCTTTCACTACCTCCATCATAGGCGGGTTCAACCTCCTTTGCATTTCCCTTGTTGGTTTCGCATTGTCCTCCAATATTATGTGATGCATACACATTGAGGGACTAATGCCCTTGATGTCGGCTAAAGTCCATCCAATGGCCGTCTTGTGATCACACAACAACTTCACAAGTTTTTCCTCTTGCATACTTGTCAAACCTTTTGCTATGATAACGAGAAGTGTATTGTTGTCGCCAATGAATACATACTTCAAATTATCGGGCAAAGGTTTTAATTCTAACTTGGGGGCCTGTAAAATAGATGGCAAAAGCTTTTTATGTGAGAGTACTCAATCAACAAAGACATTACCATGGGGAATGGTTTGCAAAGCTTGTAAGGCCAATACTGATTCATGCACATTTTAGGGAACACACACGTGCCTCTCCATCTCTTCTATCTTGGTGAAATCATAGCCATAGCTTAAAGCTATGCTTAATCCGTCTTCGCAATCAAAATCACAAACTTGCTGCACATACTTATCAATTTGGTCATAGCATGTGATAGAATAAACATTGCTATAAGGATATTTCATTGCATCATGAAAATTGAATTCAATTTTTTTATCTCCTACCTCTATAGACAAGGTATCCTTACCACAATCAATCTTTGTGTTAGTAGTTTTCAAGAATGGTCTCCCAAACAATATAGGAGTGCTGGTTGATGAATCACAAGAATCATGTTCCATATCAAGAATATAAAAATCACATGGAATAACCAAACTATCAATCTTGACTAAGACATCTTTTATCACACCAAGTGGGTAAACAAAACTACGATCCGCAAGTTGTATTACAATGCTAGTTTTATTCAAAGGCTCTAGACTAAGAGAATCATAAACATGTTTAGGCATAACACTAATGGATGCACCTAAATCGCATAAAGCTCTTTTAAAACTAGCATTACCAATAACACATGGGATAGTAAACGCACCTGGGTCTTTTTGTTTCAAAGGCAGATTCTTTTGAACAACGGCAGATACAACTTCACCCATACTTACCGTTTCATAACCTTTCAGTTTGAAAGCTCTCTTGGTAGTACACAACTCCTTCAAGAATTTGGCATACTTGGGAATTTGCTTGATAGCATCAAGTAAAGGAATGTTGAGTTCTACTTTCTTGAAAACCTCTAAAATCTCTTTTTCTTTGTCCTCTTTCTTTGACCTAGAAGAATTCACAGGAAAGGGTGCAATTGTTTTAAAACTGGAATTCATTGAGTGAGGACTTACCTTTAGAGTGTTAGTCGTGGTTTCAATTTGTGAAGGAGAAGGATGTACCTTCTTTGTACTCAATTCAGTTTCTATCTCTTCTTCGTCCTCCATCTCAATTTGTTTTGACCTTTGCTCTTCAAGTTCTTTCCCACTTCGCAACATGATTGCACTAACATTCTCTTTTGGATTTAATGCTTGGGAGGGCAACTTTCCATTCATCTGTGCTTCCAATTTCCCTACACTTGAAGCTACTTGCCCCATTTGCTTTTCCAAGTTGTGAATACTTGACCTTGTTTCCTGTTGAAAAGACATGACATTTTGTTGCAAGGTAACAGTATTAGAAGCCAAAGTTTTCATCATCTCACGAAGATCATCATTGGATGACGACCCCATAACATTGGAGTTTGTGAATGGAGGGGGTTGTCTTGCTTGATAATTCTGTTGGGGCTGAAATCCATGGGGATGGAACTGTCGGCCTTGATTGCCTGGTTGGGATGGGTTGCCGTAGCGTAAGTTGGGATGATCTCTCCATCCGGGATTATACGTGTTGGAAAAGGGATCATATTTACGCTGGGGTTGTCCGTTGAATGCTCCATTAATTGCATGAGCTTGTTCAATGTAATCTTCTTGCATTGTTGAGCACATATCCGAAGCATGTCCTTGTAAGGAGCATATGCTACAAACTTTCACCTGCTGCACATTTCCACAAGCCAAAGAACGCACAAGAGAAGTAAGATCATTAACTTTATTTTCAAGGTTAGAAATACTTACCTCATTTACTCGTTTGTTGGAGAAGTCTCCACGAGTGCCAAACTGTTTTGAGTTGGCTGCCATGTTTGAGATCAATTGGCGTGCAGCCTCGGGTGTCTTATCCACCAATGCGCCTCCACTTGCAACATCAATGATACTACGGTCAGTAGGCATCAATCCTTCATAGAAATATTGAATGAGCAGCTGATCGGGTATTTGATGATCAGGGCATTGAATACACAGTTGCTCAAATCTTTCCCAATACTCGAAAAGTGTCTCTCCATGAGACTGTCGAATCCCACATATTTCTTTTCTTATGTTGGCAACTCGAGATGCTGGGAAATACTTCTCAAAGAAGATCTTCTTCATGCCATTCCATGTTCCAATTGAACCTGGGAGAATGGAGAAAAGCCATGCCTTTGCTGCCCCTTTTAAAGAGAAAGGGAAAGCTTTCAACTTAACCTGTTCTTCGTCAACTCCGTTCGGTTTCATGCCAACGCAAACCATATGGAATTCCTTGAGATGAGTATGAGGATCTTCTCCTGCAAGACCATTGAAAGTTGGTAGCAAATGTATAAAACCAGATTTGAGCTCAAAGTTTATATTATTGTCGATGTTTATGCACAATGGCTGATTTTCCACGTTAGGAGCAGCAAGCTCCTTGAGTGTTTGTTGTCGTGCAACAGCCATGGCGTTAAGGCGAGCTTCCTTTCATAACCTGCGTAAAGTTTTTTCTATTTCGAGATCCAACTGCACTTGACTTTGATTAGTAGAACGGGTTACTAGCATAAATCATCAAGAAAACTCAAAAGAAACAAACCACACAAGAGATCGAAAACAATGTAAATTGTACGAAAATCCTACGGTAGAAAACAACAACTGCCTAAAAACCCTAGAAAATAGTGGAATTTGGCCTCAATAGGGTGGGGCTAATGGTATACCACTAGTCCTGTTTAGAACGTCGTTTTCCTTTAGGAAAAAGAAGGCCCATATCTAATTCCACCAAAAAATATGTTTTGAACAGTACCACTGCCGTAATGAACAGTACCGCTGCAAGCAAAAATTCTGTTTTTTTTTCAGAAAAAGAAATAACAATCACAGCAAATAAAAATAATAGCACAAGAATCAACTAAAATTACTTCCCCGGCAACGGCGCCAAAATTTGTTGCGATGTCGCGGTCGCACAAATTAATTACCCTAGCTTAAAACACACAAGATTGTATAGAGCAAGCAAGGGGTCGATCCCATGAGGAAGATTTAGTTCAGATTTTTATGCTATATGTTATGCAATTGGGGGGTTTTGATTTGTGATGATCTAAACTATGAAAGAAATTAAACTAGCAAACAAAATCAATTGAAACCGAAATTAATCAAGAAAACAAACCTTGGTCGCAAGCACACATCCACCAACGGAAATTAGAACTGATCCTTGAAACGAAAATTGCAGTTTATGTTCTGAAATTTTATCTTTTCTTAACGTTGATTAATTAACGGATCCGCCGTATAACTAATCCTAACCAACAAACAATCAAAGTGTCCGCACTAATGATTCAATTTAATGACAGCTTTAAGAATTAGATAATTTCATCAAGATTAACATACAAGCTGTCCGCAGCTTGTGTCACTTTGTTCAAATGTTCTCCCTAAGTTCAATAACGTAGTTCCGCCACAATTATCAAGCTTAGTTGCTTCACAAGTTCATATATCACAACTCCGGTTTTGATATTAAACTTAGCAATAGATTGTTCACAACAATAACTTAGAGTTCACTCTAGCAATCATCAACAACAATCATAGAAAATATGCATAGGAAAACAATCATACTCATTCATAACATAAACTGAAAATAAAAGGAAGAATAAATCCCACGGTTCTTAAAATCCGAAGGTCTTTGCGTCCTTGCAATCAAGAAAAGAGCTTAGCCTTGCATAACTATAGAATAAATACTTCTAAAGATTGAAGAGAGCATAATTTTAGGGTTTGTAGAGGAGAGAATTTGTGTTTATTCTCTGCTGGCTGCTGCCTCCTTCTCTTCTCTCATTCTTTTTATATCTTAGGAAACCTTAGGTCTCTATTTTACAAAATAGTCCTCCATTAAGTAGACTATTTACATTTAAGTATTTCAATAATTATTTTCCTAAAAAAGGAGAAATAGTCTTGCATGAAATCTTCAAGCTTTGACTTAGAGGAGCTAAATTGCTGAAATAAAAACTTGGATATCGGTTTAGATGCTTCGGAACGTAATTTGGACTCGTTTTTTCACGAAACCTGTTTGCTGGCAGAATTCAGATGTCATCTTTGAAAACTCATATCTCTCTCATATGAAATCGGTTTTGGCTGACATTTGGAGCGTTTATAGAAATTTGAGGCATGAAACCAAAAAAATTGAATTTGCATCAATTGGACTTCTGTAGCTCCAGATATTCAAGTTTGAATGGCCGAAGGTCAACACTGGCAGATTGCGAGATTTGACTTTGAAGGCTGCGATTTCCATGTTCTTCCTTATTTTATTTTCTTGCCTTAGATTTCCAGAAAGGTATGGATGTTAGCTTTTTAATGCCACTGGAATCACTTCATTTCAACCTCTAGAGCTCACACTCTGCATAAAACATCGACTGAAGGTCAAATCTGCTAATTATCTCCAATTTACTCCTTTTTGCATCTTTCATCTAAAAGTGCCTTCAAAACATAAAACAAAGAATATCAAGGCATTTTATATATAAAACATAGGCAAAACACTTGTTAAATATGGGTGAAACTATCGAATAATATGGTTGCATCAATAATAAAGTAACACAAGTAAATGAATCATTATGTGGTATTGCTAGTTGTTCATCATATATAGAGGATTTGAAAATTGAAAATGATGATATTAGAAAACAAGTTGAACACTTGACTTCAACTTTAGCCAAGTTTACTCAAGGTAGAGATAACTTGGATGTTCTATTGAGAAGACAAAACAAAAGCCTAAATAAAAGTGGTTTAGGTTTCAATGGTGTAGAAAAACAAAAATTAAATGAGTATGTTAATTAATCTATATGTGATTTTTGTAATAGGAAAGGTCATTTATCATATATATATATATATATATATATATATATATATATATATATATAGATAGATTAAAGAAAAATGACATTCCTAACAATATGTTGCAGATGCTGAAAGGTACAATGCCTAAAAAATAAGGACCTAATATTAAAAGGGCACCTAAAAATACTTTTCGCAAGAATTCCATAAATGAAGAACCAAGGAAAATGTTCCAACAACTAAGGAACACATGCCATAAACAAGAAAGGCCTCAATTTAAAAATCAAAATTTAAGAAGCAACTTGCAAAGAAAAAACCAATAGCAAAGACAAGAAAAATCTTACTTCCACAAACACCCAGTTGGAAGAAACTTGCATTGGAAGAATGACGATAAAAGAAATTCTATACCCTCATTATCAACAACAATGTGAGGAGGGATACACAACTACGTTTAAGGCCTAAATCCTAAAGACACATAGGAAGACAACTAAGATCTATAAACACAAGGTCTTTTGCAAAGACAAATCATATGGTCCAAAATATAAACTAAGGATCAAGAAGAAATGTGTATTAACCTCAACGATACACAAAGCCATGAAGAAATGCATACCTAACACGCGGAGGTCAAAGGTACACGATGCCAATGCCAAGATTTCAACCACAATATGGCTATCATCATCAACTACCAAGAGGATACATCCCACAAGATTTTTGGGAGCATGGACAAGCTTTTCAACAATAAATGATGATGTCATTCAACCTAGTAGGAAACTACCACTAGAGGTTAGTGATCCAAACCTTAGCTCATTTATTATAGTTTATCTGATATTGGTATGTCACACTAGAAGCATGGTAGGAACACTTACACTTGATTTATATGCTTTTTTTTGTTTGTGCATATATGTGTTTAAAAGTTGAGCAATATAAGAATTGATCAATTATAAAATTTAAGCCGTTTGATGTGGATTTTTTGAGGTTTTGATCATCATTCATATGTAGAAATATGTTTAGAATCAAGTAGGATTAAATCATGGAAGAAATGAATGAAAACATAAAAAATCATGATTTTAGACAATAGCTAAAACAACGAGATCATTTTTTACAATTTTCATAGCCTTCATTTTTCTCTCCTAAAACCCGACTCTTTGCAATTTTCATAGCCTATCTTTCTTTTTTTATAAACCCTAAACCTCCAAAATCGATACCCAAAAGTTTTACACTTCAATTAAACATTAATTCCTAACCCAAAACACCTTAGAATCAATTACATTTGGTTGATTTGTGTTCAAAGTCTCACAATATAAAAAACGCCAACCTTGTGTCCTTTTACAAACCTTGTAAATAACAATGCCAAGAGTTAAGATCCCTTCAAGGAGGAATGTTCAAAGTTTTGATGACAACATTTTTGTCTCTAAAGAAGTCGAAAAGAGATACAATGAAGATTTTAAATCTAGGTACATAGCTCCACCAAGGTATGTGAATTGGTATGACTTTGGTAGAATGAACATAATGAATTATTTTGAGAACATTGGTTAGAAGGATATAGTTAGCATAAATGCCATGATTTATGAGAATGCTATTAGGATGTTTTATGCTAATTTAAGTGTTAAGAAAAAGAGAGATGATATTTATTTGAGTAGCTTTGTTTATGGTGTCAAAATAAAATTGAACTCTAATGTTTTAACTCAAATTTTGGAGATACCCAAAGAACGCATTACTAGAACTTATGCCTCCCATCAATTTATTGAGGCACCAAATATCTTAACCTCCCTAGATCAAATGATATTAGCGTTTGGAAGAATTTTGGATGATAGTGAGAGGATTATTGTAATGCCTCTATCTTGTGAAATGTATTTATTGCATTCAATAGTTAGTTGGATTATTTTGCTTAAAGAAGGGTATAAAGATGAATTAAAATTCATGGATTTATAGATAATGGCTTGTATTGTGGATGGAAAGCTATTTGATCTAGCCTATTTATTTTTAAAACATATGGGAAATGTCATTAAGGGAATGAAAAAAAGAGCTTTAATGTATAGGGCTATCTTAACTAAGATTTTTATTGCCTTTAATATAAATGTTTTAGAATATGAGGATGGTAAAGATATTAGGAGAGATCATATCTACAATGCTATAAAATTTAAGAAAATTACGAATGATTTTTGTTGATAATGTGTGGATATATAATCCCTTAAATGAGCTAAGTGCTAGAAAATTAGAATTAGATCCAAGACAAAGATCATTGAATATAGGCCAACAACCTTCATTTTCATAACCAATATCTTCTTATCAACCTCAATCAACCATTAAAGAAGGTTCATCAAGTGTCTCACCGATCACTTTGCAATCAATTCATGATATGCAAAGTGAGATGCTTAGGCAAATGAATGCTTTTTGTGGAGATATGACTACATTTCATTGGGACATCAAGATATGATTAGGGTTAATAGAAGAGTCGGTGGTATCCATAGGAGAATGGATACCATGTATCATTAGATGCAACTCAACCACCTAAGTGGTGACATTGGAGGACTTGATACATATGACATCGATGATATTATAGATGAAGAAGATGATAGCAACGAAGATGATGACAATGATGGTGATGATTGATCTCTTCTCTCATATTGCTTATGATTTTTGTATTTTTTTTTTCATTATGAACATCCTTTGTATTTTATTCATATGGTTGTATGAAATATGAATATGATGTTTCATATATTTTTGATGAATTTAATGTTTTGAATGTTTAGTCATCATTATTACATTATAAAGAATGCTCTTGACATTAAGAATCTATTGGGTTATACATAAAGTGCTTTATTTAGGAGGAGATATTTTTCTAAAAAAAAGGTGGGGGGAGAATTTTATTATTCAATTTGGTTTTTACATTACATGGAGAAATTTTTCTACCTTTTTACTTAATGATAAAAAAAAAAGGAGAAGTTTTGAGATGCATACATTTAAATATTTTATTACATGCTTATTACTTCATATGCATCAATGTTTTTTGTCATCATAAAAAAGGGAGAGATTGTTAGACTTATGGCTATAATAATGATTTAATTATATGTTTTGATGAAAAAATAAACATTGGATATAATAAAACTCTACTAAGAGAGTATATTGTGGAACATGTAAGTGACACTCAAAACACTTGAGAAAGTTTTCAAGAGAAAAAATTGTGAGTGGTTTAATACTTGTCCTTTAACGAGTATTGGTGAAAGGTTTTCTACTCTTTAGCCTGTAAAAAGATTAGGGATAATGGTTTGATCTTATGTCCGTAAAAGGACTGGGTTTGATCTTGTACCCGCAAAAAGATTATATAACGGTTTGGTCTCACTTGCTAAGAAGACAAGTGTGTGATAGTGAAACTCTTAAATGAAAGTTCAAGGAAAGGAGTGATCAGTTTGTCGAATCTCTATAAATAGTGGTGCAATCTCTCTAAACACTCACTCTTTAATTATCACATTTATATTGCTTATTGCTTCTATATTTGGATGAGTGTTTAGAATTACTTGTTATTAGGTAAATAGTTTTTAATTTATAGTTTTACTTTGCATACTTAATTCACCACACTCTTAAGTGTTTGTGTTGTCTTAATCCTAGAACAACAAGGTGTACAATCCCTCTACCAACTTCAGGTGGTCGTTAATAACGATGACATCGGAGTTGCTTTAACATCGTTTTGAAATTGGTCAACTTAGTCAGTCATGACTGTGATACCCATTATGTAAAATCCATATATTTTTTCGCGTGTTCACACTTCAAAGCTTCTTAAAGGATTCTTATCAAGGGCTTAAAACATTTCTCTCAAGTTTAAGAGACTAAAAATAGTTTATTGCCCTCCAAGTCTAGCAAAACCACAAAGAATCCCAAAAACCAAAACCATCATTGTAAAATCAGCTTAGTACAGAGCTTTTAGCTGTTAAGATTTGTCCAAAACTCTCCCATTTCAATAAGAGGGCTAAGCATTGATCAATCATGATCAATCTTTGACTGAATCCATCAAAAAACCCTATAAATACCTTGGAAAACAAGAACAAAAAAAAGGGACTAAGAGGGGGAAAAAGGGAAAAAGAGGAGAGGAAATATTGAAAAAGATATTCTAGATGTGAAGGTCCACAAGGTTAGCACAAGGGTTTCTAAACGTTGAAAAGGTAGCAAGTTTATGGAAGTGAGATTTTACAAAGGAAAGCAAAGAGAGCAGTAGTTGTTCTAGGGGGTTTGAAGGTATCTAAAAGTGAGTCCATGTGGCCTGCTTAAGGTTTTTTTTTATGGCTTGCATTTATACTCACAAACATGGTGATTAGGTTTGGAATGCTTGAAAATCAGGGTTGTGTTTGTCTTTTTTATTGTTGTAATTTTTTATTCTATAATTTGATGTTGTTCTCTGAAGCATTTTTAGGATGTGTTTGGTGTTTTCTATAGTTAGCTTTTTTTTTATAAAACATTTTTTAAGTTTTTGTTAGTTTGATTAATGCATTATTGATTAGTACTTAAAAGTGTATTTTTATCAAAGTTTTATATCATCATTTTGCACTTAAAGTATCAATAACTCCTTAACCAAAGTATGTTTTATAATAACAAGTCTAATAATATACGATACCTTTAATTTATGGTAAATGTTCATCGTAAATGCAGGCCTATCACATAAATCAAAGGATTGATTGATGAGTTTAACTACTGAAATTGAGAAGACAAATAGAGTTTATACTATATTTATTTGAAATATCATTAATGGATCCACTAACCTTGACAATTGTTTTATCCTTGTTTAATTCTTACATAAATATCCCATAAAATTATCATAAACTCTTTGTTTTATTAAATATATATATTATTTGTAATTTATATAGTTCACCTCCTTGTGGTTCGACCCCGGTCTTGCCAGGTTATTTATTACTTCGACACTCTTGCACTTGGGATAAGACATCAATCTTTTGATCGTGTCAATTATTAAACAAAATTGTTAATCTTAGATTTACAAGGCTTGTTCGTGACTAATATATGTTTAGAAAACTAGTTTTTAAATCCAAATTGCATAAATATATAGGCTACTCCAACTTGATAGTTTTTGAAATTAGAACATGTTGTATGATTTTGATGATTTGATGTTGTGTGTTAGTTCTTTTTATTTAAATATGCTTTGTTATGGTAATGTTGTTTATTGGAACTAATAAAACATGTTTTAGAAGTCGAAAAAAGTCAATTCTGGGTTTAGCAGTAGGTTGGTGCATTTTTAGGCAAAATCTAGGTTTGCATTCTTCATGTTCTTCCCAAGAACATTGCCTTAGCTATGTGATCTCAACCTGTTTTATTTTATTTCTTTGCATTTTTATCTTTGCATGACATCTTTAACCATTAATTTAGGGTTTTTTTACATCAATAACGTGCATTTTAATGTTTTAATCTTAGAGTTT
The DNA here is from genome assembly GCF_000002775.5 of Populus trichocarpa. Lineage (NCBI taxonomy): Eukaryota > Viridiplantae > Streptophyta > Magnoliopsida > Malpighiales > Salicaceae > Populus > Populus trichocarpa. The sequence goes on along the minus strand of NC_037286.2, from coordinate 21,180,775 downwards.
TGGTTTTGAATAGAAACCTTCTTTGACCAAATCATGATGATTCATTGATAATCAAAGTGAATAAATGTTATATTATTGATTTTTTCATAATTTACAACTTTATGTGCTTTTTATTTCATGAAATATAGTATGGATTTGAGTTCATGTTGTTGGAATTGGATTGAGTGTTCATTGGTGTTCTTCATTTCATCTGGGCTTTGATCTATTTTGATAAAATTTTATTGATTTTTTGTGTTTTTGCAAGTTTGATTCATTTTGGGTTGTTACTTAGGTTCTGGTTTATTTTTCGGGTCAAACTAGTGATCTTTGGTTTGGCTTATAGTCGAACTAAAGGTTTTGGGTCAAACCGGTCAGGTCAAAGTCGGGTCAAATGTTAAGGCCTTGTTTGGTTTGCAATTGTTTTAGATAAAAAGAATTTTGGCATAAACACGTGTTTGGCAAACACATGTTTAGGTGTGTTTTGACAATTTTATTTTAAAGGAAAATGAACTTTTGTCAAACAAGGCCTTAAAAAAAAAACAAAAAAAATTTCTTTTCAAAAAATATAAAAAAGTTTTTTTTATATGACCAAAAATCCTTAAAATTATTCGAGCATTGTTTTTTAAAAAAAATCTATAATACTTTGGCATGTTTGAAAAAAAAGTATTGCATAGATTTTATAACAAGTTTATAAAATTTCAAATGATTTTGGCGTATATTTCAAAAACATAAAAAAAACCTATTTTTGGATTCACTTTTAATATAAGGATAAAAAACTTACAATAAGGTTAATATCCAAAATATTATTAGAAATTATAATTTATTATTACTCACTTTTAACATAAGGATAGAAAAACTTATATGAGATTAATATCTAAAATATTATTGGGAGTAATACAACTCATTCACTCATAATATAAAGGATAAAAAAAATAGCAAGGAATTTTATTTGAAATATTATTTGGAATGACGCAACAGCAAAAAATTCCTAGTTTATCCCAAAAGAAGCCTTAATAATAATTAGGAACATTTCACACTTCAAGACCAAGTTCTTGACCTAGAAAACCAGGGTTTGTTCATCGCAACAGACCCACCATAATAGGTTTATAGAAATAGAAATAACATCAGTTCATAGCAAACAAAGAAAAACAATGTAGCTTAACGCAAGTAAGGTGTACTAGGGGTACTAATACATTTCCTTTATGCAACTAGTAACTTGCCTAAAATTTATAAAAGATCAGTTAGGGTTCCCAATAACCATAATACTAGGTGACGACTCCCTAAACCAACCTAAGACCTTCCCGAACCTGTCAGGGAAAAGGTCATCGTGACGTTACGCTCTTCCAATAAGGGTACAACCTCCTTTAAGAAAACTATGAACATCAGAGACTTGTTAATAGGCCCCAACAATAGTTCAACATGACCATAATAAACCTAAAAGGTGGAAGCCTTGGTTTGGACAAAAACAACAAAGCATTAAGCTTGTAGTAGTAATTGGTATGGTGCTTGAAGTCCTGGATATTGTTCTTTAAATTTGAGGAGTTTTGGCAATGTGGCGTGACTTCAAGAGATGTTGAAGGTTATTAGTAGTGCCATCAGTTTTTTTCAATGGTTGCAACAACTCATCATTCAAAGAAACCAAGGGTTTTAAAAATAAGCTTAAGTGCATGAGCCTACCTACCTAGGGATACAACGTCCACCATTTTTTTGAAAAGAAGAAGCAATAAATGAACCAGGATTCGGCCACCATACAGGTGACTAGAAGATTAGAGGGGTGTTCTTTTTACCTAAGTACATTTTCAATCCATTTTATCTAAAAACAATTAATAAATACCTTTAGAACCTTAAAAGCCAATTTATCAAGCAAAAAAAACCCCTAAAAGGATAAAAAATACAAAATCCAATTGGAGAAAAAAAATATCTTTCAATCATGATCTTTTTTTTTTAAAGGAAAGACGAAGGTTAAAAAAGACCTCAATGAGACTCTCATTGTCGAGTAGAACCCGTTGATACCAAGATTGATTTTTTTTATTGTCGAAATGTTGTCAACCAATAAGTCTCTCTCTCCTTTGTTGTTATCCAATAATTTTCTCTCTCTTCTCTCAAACTTAATGACTGAGATGTGAATAAAAGGAAGTCTTGGACTAGATTGTATAATTTTTATATTAAAAGGACCATTTGTTTTACAAAATTTTAAGGCTAAAATACGCTGAAACCAACATTTTTTTTAAAGGGCTATCGTTTTACCAAGTTTCTAATTTTGGTCCTTTCTTGTTTTTATTTTTATTCATCAACAACAAAACCAAATTCATTTTTTGTAAAATCAAGAACAAACCCTATATCCGAACTAGCTATGTCTGAATAATTTTTTTGAGAAAGTGATAACCTAAAAAAAACAATACAAAAAAAATCATCAAGCTAAATCAATAATCAACACAATGTTAAAAGATGAAATATAAAAAATATCTTTATGATTAAATTAAAAAATAAAGTACAAAAAAGTTCTTTTTAAATAAAGGGCTACCATTTTAGTTTTAATTTTGGTCCTATCATTTTTATTTTTTCACAAACAATTAATCCAAATTCTTCTTTGCAAAATTAAAAACCAACTCACTTTTGGGATTTTTTTAGACCATGAAAACATGAAAGAAAGCATAATAAAATAAATCATCAAGTTCAATCACCAATTAACTCAATGTAAAACGATGAAATTGAAAAAAATTCAATAACCAAGATAAAAACACTTGAGAACAAAAAAAAGAAATGTTGTGTTAATATATAATGTTTTCTCTCACAGACCACAATGAAACACTAAGACCTTTTATTTTATTTTTAAAATTTTAATATAATGATATAACATCTATGTTGCTAGTGTAGAATAATTTAAACTCATAATTCTTATTAATCTAGAAAAGAAAGCCTACATAAGAAATATGGATGGTGATGAATATCGATGAATTAAAGTTTAGTACCATCCAATATCCATGCATTATTATTGATACTCGATTCATTACCCAATGGATATAGATTTTAAATACCCGGACCTATATGGAGTTTCGGGTATCTATTACTAGAAAACACATATACTTATTTTTACCCTCTCACTTCTATTTGTTTTCTTTGCTTCTCTCTCTATATTTTGTTTATGGAAAATTAAAGAAACAAAAGAAAAAAAAAACTTCTATAATACTTCTCAAAAAAACTACACAGGCTGCATTTCCACCTCAGCTGCAATACAAATATTAGTATTCACATGCAAAATGATGAAAAGAAGAAGAAGATTAGAATTGTCTATAGCGGTTAGATTAACATCTACAGAGAGTGCCATAATCCAAATATTTACAGAGTTAGAGATCCTAAAATTTAATTATGATATTATTTTAAAAAAAAATACTCTAATAGGTTTTGACCTCAAAGTGCAGGTCACCTGTATTGGATGACCACATGGAAATTGGATGACCATGGAAACATCTTCGAGCATTCCTCGACCGAGTAGACAATAATTGAGCCCGTTTGAAAACACGGGTCAACTCATGTTTTTAAAAAAAATAATTTTTTTTACTAGAAATTAATTTTTTTATGTGTTTTGGATTGTTTTGATGCGTTGATTTCAAAAATAATTTTTAAAAAATAAAAAAATATATTATTTTGATGCATTTCAGTACAAAAAACACTTTAAAAAACAATCACAACCATACTCTCAAATAAACAAAAACCTCACTATCAATCTTATGGGCAAAGTCGGTCGAACTTCCGGTCTCTTGCATGGGCCAGAGAGTTAACTCACACCTACCTTCATTAATCGTCGAGACAATGTGCACTAACATTAAATAAGTTTATATGTCCAATTAAGGACATTAATTTGCATAGCCCAAGTAAGATGCGTGCCACCATTAATTAGATGAAAAAAATAAAAGATTTTTTAATCGAAGATGAACGAAACTCCTCAACTAGAAAGTAAACAAAATAGTTATAAACAACTTAATCCAAACTTTGAGACCATGTTAAAAGCAATGGTTTTCCCTTTCTACATGCGAGTTTTACAGTAAATAAATAATAATAAAAAAAAAAACAAGTGGTAAAACAGTCTCAAGCTACGAATCATTATGGTTCTTTCTGATGCAACACTCATCTTTCCAGCTATATATATACCAATAAAAGGATAACATAATCCTAATCATACTCATTAAGGGTATTTAAGAAACTCAACTTATTTTTAATATTTGTATTATCTAATATGAATGAACATGTTAAAATCAAATAATATAGATATTATAGATGATAATGCGTCAAAAAAACTTAAAAAATAAATATAACGGGTTAAGTGATACGTCAAGATTTTTTAAATCCAGTCTACCCAACTCAACCTAACCATATATCCTATACAGTTAATGTATTAAATATAAATTATTTGTTATAGCTTATAACATGTTTTGGGCTAGTTTAATAAACCCTAGTTCTAATTAAATCAAATTCATAAAAATTAATAATATAAATTATCTATGTATAAATTTGTAACATCCTTAAAAATAATTAGTTTAACATACTATATTATAGGTCTAAAATATTTAAATGATTCAAGTTTATATTTTATAAAATATCAAAAATAAAATGATATATAATTATAAATTCAAATTATATCCATGAAGATCCTAATTTTCAGCGAGTAAGTACAAGTAAAGTAATCTTATAAAACTTTCGATGTTATATATACAATTCATAGGCAATTAAAGCTTTTAAAAAAAATATCCTTACAATCACCATTTGCAAATCACCCATCAAACAACACCGAGAATTCACTCAATCTAAACAATAAATAGATAAAACAGTTACCCTTGTTGTTGTTTTTTTTTTTTTCAACATTAGCAACAACGCCTAATTAGTAAGACTTTTAAATCCTCGATTATATAATCTGATTTTTTTTAATTATTAATAATTAGAAGAAATAAATTCTCAATCTAAACAATAAACAATCACAAACAGCTACCCTTGTTTTCTCCTAATATATATTAATAACCAACTTGACTATTATTAATTTAACTTCCATTATATTAAATCTGAAAAAAAAAACTACTTAATCCTTGATTAAAACAGAAACAAACAACAAATAACAAAAATGATATTTATATATAATTAATGAATTTATGCATTACCCAAAAAAATGATTTTATTGAGTTGATGAATCTAGAAATTCTCATTTAATCGTTAATTTATGCTGAGATTAAAATTTGCTCCTAGCAATTCTCATTTCTTACTACAGACAACATCCATAAAATAGCAGAGAATAGAATGCAACAAGCTGATTAGCCTGGGGAAAAGAAAGCAGCAAAGGAGAGAGAACAATAGACCGAGAAAGAACCCTAATAATTTAAAGATCTGGGTTTTCTTTTGATGGTGGTAGAAAAAAGAAAAATCTAAATCACTGGAATGGATGCATATATACTTTTATTTTTATTTTCTTATGTACACGTAACGTGTCTAATCCTTCTTATTTTTTCATAATTAAAAAACATCAATCCATGATGGAACTCGCTGATACGTTATCAACTCCTGCATGATCAGTAGTATTTTTGGAAAATATAGAGAGATGTAATCCAACGTTGTTCATGTAAAAGGTTGATCCTTGGGCAATAAACCTAGAAAAAACAGAATACGTCATGGCTAAAGTCATGACAAGATAGCGTTAAAGACAATAGAATAACGGGAACTCCATCATTATGATGTGATAGGCAATTATTTTTCCTTGAGTTAGTAAATTTCGGCCACATAAAGCTGCTGCTTCCGTGGGGATCATATAAAATGATTTTCTAGTTAGTAAGTTTACCCAAAAAAAAAGCTCGACTTGCTGGCAGATAAGGTGCAAACGGTATACACTATAAACTGTATGGAGAAGGAGAAGGTATTCACACTACAGTGCAGAGAAAGTGTTTGCTTTAACGATTTGATTTCGAGCTTGATCAACATTATTGCTACAAGCTGCTGTCAGCGTCACCGTGTCAACCAATATATTGCGAAAGGTGGATCTAGCTACAATACCTATAGTCTGGAGACATGCACAATGACTATGGTTAATTGGACTTGTATTTCCAAAAGTATTGGACGCACTTGAAATCTAAAGGAGGCATGTTAGAGCTTAGGTTTAAGGTGCGAAAGAAGGCGTGCACCTCAACAAAGAAAGAGCAGGAGGGAATTGCCACCTCTAGCCCAGAAAAAAAAAGTGTTGACCTAATAAATAAATAGCCATTGCTAAATTTATATACCCTCATCATGTCATCCAATAAACATTTTTTTTCTATCCACATGCATGTTGATAGGTATTATTACCTGATCGTTAACATATTTGCACCCCACCGAGTAAATACATATTCAAGGTTTATTTCACCTTTCAGTTTAGTGGTTCATTGCATCACATGATTGGAATATTATTGTATTTCTTTTCCTTTGTATACTTATGTTTGAAGTGGATTCTCCTCATATAATTTTCTAATTTTAGCCATAATTTTTCTTGCACGTTTTATGTAACAACCCTGAATTTCTACATCTCTTTTCACATTACATTTGAAATTTTCAGTGTATTTTTTTTTTATACAAGTTCCACCGAAATTTTATGGAGTCTCATCTATACTGGGAGTTCCCAATTTATTGATAAAATTATATTACACTTCCAATATCATTTTACAACTCGATCCAATCATCCTGAATCTCAATCCAACTCCTCATCATCATCAACACAGCACATCTTATTCAATAACACTATACAATTCAAGTTCGCAAAATAACAATGCATAATTAATTGTTACATAATATCATCATATAAACTATATTTTGCATAATAACATCATATAATATAATTCAAGTGAAGGATTCGATTTCAACTATAAACATGCATGGTTAAATAGGTACTTAGAATTACAAACATTATATTAAAGTTATACATCCAAATTTACGAGTTAATATTACATTTTAAGTTTTAGGAGATAAGTCTCTTAATTTTCAAATAATTGCATGGCCAAAAGCAAAAGGTAACTAAACTAAAATCACTCATGACGTGACCTCGATGGACCTGAAAACAGTAATTAACTTGTACATATAAATATAAAAAGGTAGTAACAAATAATAACAACGACATGTAATAATTTTCATGGCATTTATTTTGATACATAAAATTAGATAGAGACCTCTTTTACAATATATATTTTCCATCTATTACCAATATCCATCAAAAATCCTAACCCATTAGCCGAGAATAATTTCATCTTGGAAATTTCAACACAACTCAATGGTTTCGAACACCATCTCGTTATGAATCAATTCTCACTTGATACCAAGATAATTCTCTCTTGGTATCATTAGCTTATCTCATTCTTTCAAAATAACTGATCAATTGTCAATACTAATGAATCTCATTAGTATCATTAGTCTCTCAATACCGGGTTAGACTAATCAATTTCATTCAAGTGTCGATATCAATACAATCGATTAATATCATTAATTATTCCTACCCTGAAATATTTAATCAATTTTTATCCACATCTGGTTTACCATCAAAGTTGCTGATGTCAAAAACACTTGCCATTATTAGCCTCCTTACCTAGTGTAGCTAATCACATCAGAAATAATTGTTGATACCAATGCGACTCATTGATATCATTAACTATTCCCGACCCGGAATAGTTAATCAATGTATCTTTTTTCCTTAATCAGGAGTAACCATACCAATGTTAGTAATCCTTACTAACATTATTAGTCACCCAATTATCCAGGATCAACTAATCAATTTAAGGAATGTCAGCACCAATGAAACCTCATTGATACCATTAGCTATCCAATCTCGAATAACTAATCAATGTCATCTCAACCTTTCAATCGTATCGATCCCCTTTTATTTTTCTTATTAATATCATATACATTGTAACCATTATTGTCAAGTATCCTTCACACACAACCTTAGTTACCGACACTATGGTCACTAAGCATCAGTCACATAACATTGGTCACCCTAATTACGGTGCCAAGTACCAACTCATAAACTTAGTCTCCCTCGTCACGATGCCAAGTATAAACTTATAACCTTCGTCATCCTTGTAATGGTGCCAAGTATCACCGTAACATATCTTTAGCCACCAACACTATGGTGACCAATTATCCATCATTTCTCCTCCAATCTCCAAGTCATTGTGTATACCCAATCCACACCAAGGTATGTAAGATAATCACGTCTATTCTAAAGTTATCATGGCTAATTCGATACCTATCAATGTATGCAAGGTACTCATATTCATTTTAATAATAACATAATTAATTTGACACATAACAATGCACGCAAGGTATTTATGTTCGTTCAAACATTATCCTAACTAACTTGATCCATACCATTGTACGCAAGGTACACATGTTCATTCAAACATCATCCTAATTAATTGATCCATACCGTTATACGTAAGGTACTATGATCATTCAAATATTATTATAATTAATTGGATCCATACCAATATGCGCAAGGTACTCTTATTCATTCCAATAATATTATCACAAGTTTGATACATATCAATGTACACAAGGTACTCATATTCATTCCAATTATATCATAATTAGTTGATACAAATCAATGTACGCAAGGTACTCATATTCATTCTAATATTTATCAAAGCAATTAAACAATAAATTCTGAAATTTATCAATAAATTTATACAAATTGAAAAGATAAGGTGCGATGCACCTACCTATTAATTTCCCCAACCAACCAGGTCCCTTCAACTACCGATGACCCTGCTCCAGGCATCTCTTCTGTTTGAGAAGCAAACGATACAATCAATACCCTCTTATAATTTTATCACAATGTGCATTCTCATACTATTGCAATCTCATTCACATTAGTTCAACGCCATGTTTTAATTTGTTTTTCTGATTATTTTCCCTTAACTACCTTATTACACTTGCTAGATCAGTTTTATTCGAGAGCACTGTTTACCATTTTATTCGTAAGTAATGTTATAGACTTCAGTTTTAAGTGTGGATAGATTCCTTAAAAATATAAGACACGGTTCTACAAGTATATTGAAGGATACAAAGCCCAGTTCTGCCATTAACACCCCTAAAATTATCCGTTATAGTACTCAACACAATCTGCTCAGTACGAGATGGTTTGACTCTTCTTCCATTTTCAGTCCATATTTCGAGTTCTATAACTCCAAATTAAGCGAGGTCGATTTTGCTTGAAGGATAACATTCATACCTACAACCTTTGTGAAGAATCAATCTTAAATTTTATCATTTGGGTGCTCTAACCTCAGCTGAAAATTGGGTGACTAATTTGTTCGGTCCCAATACATGGATTGGACAATCAATATCTCACTTTTCCTACTATCACCTTGTTTTTACATTAATATATTAAGGTTTATATATATCATCAACACTTATTCATGTTTCTACTACCAATTTAACTTATCCAACTTCTCTAGAATCCATATTTATAATAAGGTCCCTTTTATAGGTGGCTTGCCCCCACTTCTCATTCCCCACCCCTATAATTTAGTCGTCACTTTTTTACTAAGTCCTCCATTTAACACCAACACATATACGTCATGTTTACCATCTCATCTTCCTTACCAATAATCTAGCCGAACATGTCTAAGGAAAGACACCAAGGATTGTTTTTCAATTTAAATCATAATTAGCATGCTTTTGATGGTTAAACACAAATCAAGCCACGACACTCTCCATTTATTTCATTCCTGCTAACTTAATTTAAGCAAAACTTTCACCAAGGTTAAAGTTTCTCTTAATTCAATCAGAAGTAATCAAATCCAAACGGTGAAGTTAACCATCATTATGTCATACGACACATACCTAAAAAGCAGAGCATGTTAACATATAGATCTTTCTAGATCGAAACAAAACCAAATTGACCTGAACATTGACAATATATTATTCATCAATGAATAATTTCTCGTCGGAGACTCTAATCTCGATCTCCACCGTTCAAAATGAAGAGCTCATCAATGTGACCAACATATCCCAAATTACGCAGGATCCAAAGGTGGACGGAGGAGAAAAACACCAACGACCATTACTGACTTGCTGGTAGTTTTTTCGTGAACTATTATGAGGGCTACATCTTTCACACGAAACCAAAGCCTTCAGATCCCAACGATTATATGTTAGAGGGTGGTGAGGATCCTAACATATCCTAAAACCAACCCAATCCAATGGTGAAATACTGAGATATGGCTATTTGAGTTGTTGCTCTCAAGGCACTCTCTCTCTCTCTCTCTCTCTCTCTCTCTCTCTCTCTCACACACACACACACACACACACACACACACACACATTCGGCCATCACAGGTATTTTCTACATGATTTTTCTATTTATATAGCAAATCTATCCATATTTACTAAAACACCTTTATGTTTGGGTACCTTTTTCGTTCAACCAAATGCTTTTTTTCGGTCTGCTTTTAAAAATACCATGCGAAAAATCTTTCTCTCAAATTTCTTATCTAATAATTCAATATTATTTCATTTTAACTAACTCATCTCATTTCCAGTTCTAAATTATCAATATTTTTATTAACATCGTAAAATTTGACTAGGAGTTTACAATTTACCACCATTTCTATTTTATTTCTCACTATTCAATTCATCATGGTGAAGTCTTCTGTTGGGATTTTATAGAGTTTGCACCGAGTCATCCACATATTTAAATTATTAATTATCGGGGTCTCACATTTTATGTTGAACAACATGGTTGGTAGTCACATTCTAACATGTGGTTACTGTCATTTCCAATACGACGTCATTCTGGTACCAATACAACCACAATTTATTTTTGTACCACATCCCCATGGATCTTTTTTATGCAAGTTACATGGTCAAATATGACTAGTAGGTTAATTACAATAATCTGCTCCGGCAGGCAACATAAATAAAGAATTTTCAGTTGAATCTGACAAATTACAATTATTCTTGTCCATCTTTGGTTGTTGGCTTATTCAAAATCGCCAGCCAAGAAGAAAATGTAACTGATGCTAAATAATCTATTGATGCATGCAGGAATTGCAGACTTGACTACTAGAAAGAAAAATTGCTAGAAAAGGCATGAAAATCACATTGAAGCTTTCTTAATACAAAAATATTACAAAGAAGCATGAAAATCCATTTCTCTATAATTCTCTATATATTAGTGCATAAATTAGTAAGCCACAAAACACAATGTTTCCAAACAAAGAAACCACCAAAAAAATCCTAACATTACCTGAATTATTGAAGGGAAAAGTGCAAAACCCAACCCATATACAGATCTATTATCTTGCAATCAAAAAAAGAAGTCAATTTTAAAATTATCAGGGTCGTGAACAAGAGATAAAACTGAGGAAAAAGAGAGCAAAAGAGAAAGAGATTTTAAGGCTAGTAAGATGGCAACATAAGCACCGAGACTATGAAATTAGTTGGGTTTTGAGCTTGTAGAACAGTCTATGTTGAGAAGAAGAGAGGGTAGATCGAGGATGTTCGGTGGTGATAATTATGGGTCTAGTGGGTTGTTTTCGTGGGTCTGTGGTTTACAAAGGAAGATTGAATATAATTATGACTAAGTAAAATGAGTAAAAAGGCCAGACGCACGGTTGGGTTATGTTAAGAAGAAGAAGATGATGATGATGATGATTCTTTATCTTGTTTAGATATTGAGAGTCAGAGAACGTGTTTAGCTAATGGGTAGTAGAATTTTAGTTTTAGGCTGAGATTTAATAAAACAAAAAAAAATTAAATCAGCAATGGATAATCCATTATAATATTATTATGTAGTTGTCAAGTCAGCGATGCAAAATCTATTGCAGATTCTTTAGATAATTTATTTTTTAAACATAATGTATTGTTTTTAACAATGAAAAATCGGTTGCTAATATATATAATCAGCAACTTAACTAAATTATTCTATTGTTAGAATACGATGTTAATAGTCTTATTTTTTTTAGTAGTGAAATAAAATAGTTGAAGTTATATATGTATAAATTTAAAATTAAATTGAATCAGAAACTCCATTAGAAAAGACCTTGCACGTGCACTGTTGGTTTAGGGAAAAAAAGTGTCGTGAAAGACATTAGAAAATTTTAAAAATCTTGTGAGAATTAAATAATACCTAAAAGTAATAAATATTAAAACTACAAACATTATATTAGATTTAGTTTCGATTGCAAGTGTTTAACCATGAAAAGCAAAAGTCAACAGCGACCCTGAGTATATAAAAGGAAAAGAAATGCAATAATATTCTAATAATGTGATGCAATGGACCACTAAGCTGAATGGTAAAATAAATTTTGAATATATGTTTTTTTTGGTGGAGTGCAAATATATTAGTGATAGGGTTATCACTACAACATTCAACAATTTTACCGATGGATTATTTCTGTCGGCGTAAGACACACTATCCGTCGGTATAAATTTTACCGATAACATTACCGATGGAAAACATCTATTGAAATATTGATAGTCGGTAATTTTCATTCCTGTCGCTACTTCTATCGATAAAAAAAATAAACACCGACGGTCTTACAGACGGAAAAAACGCGCCAAAAAAATTTCCCGCTAGAAATATACCGACGGATTAATTCCGTCTGTATTTCCCCCGGTAAATCACCGATGGACTTTTCGTCAGTGATTATGGCATAGGCAGTAAATATTTTGCAACTCTCTGTGAAATACCGAAGGTCAAAGACCGTCGGTGTAAACATCGGTGATTATGGCATAGGCAGTAAATATTTTGCAACTCTCTGTGAAATACCGACGGACAAAGACTGTAAAACCCCGGATAATATTATTGATATTAATAAAAGTCAGGATTATAAAAAATAAGGGAAAATGATAAATTAAATTATAAAACGATGATATATTCAAGAATCTGAATTAAAATGTTTTGTTCAAGTGTTAATATATATAAATAAATAAACACAAAAATGTGAATAAATTTTTTATAGAAGTGAATTTCATGAAACTGAAAGTACCAACGAGTAACTTAGTGAAATTCGATATAACCCGGGCAAGATTTGGTATAAACAGGTATCAGGATTCAGGAAATTTTACCTAAAAATCATAAAAGTTACTATTAAGGGATATAGAAGGCATTTAAAAAAAAAGTTAATGAACTAATATGTGTGCTAAAGTGTGTGCGAGAAGAGAGCATATAGGGACATGGAAGGCATTTTAAAAAAAGTTAATTATATATATATATATATATGAGTGCAAGTGAGTGTGTGTTGGAAGGAGAAAAAAAAATAGAACAAAACTTGCTTTTCAAAGAGAAAGAGCCATTCGGCCAGGAGTGGAAAAACCAATTCAAGCAAGGTAAATTTTTCAATTCAAAAGTGTTAAAGCTTTGGGTATTGCTTGGTAAGGTGCCCTCACACTTTTAAATAAGATTCTTGAAGAATTAATGATTTAAATTGATTGAACTTTGTGAAATTAGGAATTAGGTTTCATGATAAATTTTGGAAAAAATTATAATTGATTGTGAAATTGTGTTAAGATTATTAAACTGAGTAGAGAAAGTAAAACATTATGGTAAATGAAGCAAAATTTTAGGTGTTCTTGAAGAAGGGATTTTTAAAAAAAAAAATGATAATAAGAAGAATAAATTTTAAGAATTTGAATAAGATGATGAGTTTGTATAGGAAAGAGATGATATTAATGTTAAAGAGTGAATAGATCATGAAATTTTTTTATGTTTTCCTTTAATTTAAATTTTGGTAAAATAAATTAAATAAATACATTTAAAGAATATATATATATATATATATATATATATATATATATATATATATATATATATTGTTTTGAATGATGAAATGAATTGTGTTACAATGTGGAAATTGAAAGGATAGGAAGGAAATTACAAAAGGAAGAAGGGACTTTTCATGTTTCTCTCTAAATTTTATTTTGGCAAATGAAAGGATAATTGGAAGGATTTTATTTATTGAGTGTGTCAATATGGAAAGTAGAATAATGATGTGATATACTTGTCAATTCAGGAGAGGCGGCCAGGCCGACACCACAGCAGGGAACTTCGGCTCGAGCTCAATCGTTAGGTAATTACACGATACCTGAATTTAATATTAGTCAATATGTATTTTTTTTATCTGATTATTTGTGGTTGATATATTAGAAATTATTATGTTGATTACTTGAGAAAATAAGATATATGATGTGATGAATTAATGGGATTAATGCCCTAGTGAATGGGCGTGATGAGGAATTAATTCCCTGGTTAATGGGACTAGAACCCTCATGATTAGGCAAATCGTTGAATTAATTACTAAATTAATGAGTTCAATGTCCTGGTGAATAGGCGTGATGAGGAATTGAGTCCCTGGTTAATGAGATTGGTACCCTGGTGAATGGGTAAATTGTTGAACTAATTCCTGATTTAATGGAATTAGGGCCCTAGCAAATGCGCGAGATGAAGAATTAATTCCCTGGTTAATGGGATTTGTACCCTGATGTATGGGTGAAACGTTAAACTAATTTTTGGACTGATGACAATAGTGCTTGTTGAATGTACTGGTAGAAAAATTAATCATTTATTGGTGAATGTAATGCCGTGTTAATTGGGCAATAGGAATAATTATATTTTGTTGATGTTAAAAACAAAATCATGGATTATTCTGAAATTTAATTGATATGTAATACTAGATGAGTAAGTTAATTTAATGATCTTTTGACTAAACTTACAATAAAGAAAGAAAGTACAAAGAGTTTTATGGATATCTTTTTTTCATTTGTCTAATTGAATTATTGTATTAAATCTATTTCCAGGTACATCCCTCTATCGGACTGAACAGTAGATTAGTTTCCTTATATTTTGTTGGATATCATGTTGTAATGAATGAATTTATCATTTTGTTATGTAATATAATGCGTTTACAGTTTATCGAAAGCTCTTTTGTGTAGTATAATCTTAATTATGAATTTCTTCTTTAATTATGAACTTATTTCGATTATAATTTCTTTAATGGTCCTTATTTGTAAATCTTTTAATTGTATAATGTACTTCAGTTACAATTTTTAGAATAATTCTTTAGATTGCATCCATGCCAATATGAAATATTGAATTGTTTTAGACATGTGTAAATTTGATTATTGAGAAATTGTGATGTAATGAGAGGAGGATGTCCTGGATGATAGGACGAGTAAGAGATTTGTTAATTGGGGATTGTGGAAGAAGAGTCGATAACTTGGTACCTCAAAATATAGAGAAAACTCTGCCGAATTTTTATTGATTACAGGAAAAAAAATCCCTAATTTTCATTGAATTGTTATGTCCTTGCTCTTTGTTTGAATACAAATGTTGGGGTTGTTACAAAGACCGTCAGTGTGGACATCAATGATTGTGGCATGGGCAGTAAATATTTTGCAACTCTCTGTGAAATACCGACAGTCATTGTCCGTCTGGAACTCCATCGGTATTGATTTAAAAATATTTTTAAAAACATTATTTTGAATAAATACTATAAAATGATATAGATTAATAGTAAAAAAAACTAATTAATCAAATAAAATTGTATTAAACGTTAAAAATATAAAAATAATATTAAATAATATTCATCCAAATATTCATTATAAATTTAATGTGTTTCCAAAAAAAATTAAACTAGAACAATGGCGGAGCTGGAGGAGGAGGACGAGTGGTGGAGGCTGGTCGTTCCCGGGACGAAACGGCCAAAAAGGAGGCGCACATGTATCATCACCCAACCTTGATCTAATGTCCATGATTATTTAGCGGAGTTGTTCATAATTCGTCGAGAGTCGCTCGTATTGTTGTTTCAATGTCATGAACTCCTCAGACCGGGTGTTCGATACTGATTGGGAGCTCCCAACTGTTGAGACACTATGGGTCACCCACAAGTTCTCGATCATAGTGTTGGAGAGCCCGTACACCTGATTTTTATCGGGTCCACCAGACGATCCTACCTCCATCCACAAATCCAGATCGAAATCCGGATGGGTCGAAGGATCATTCTCATATCTTTCCATCAACAAGCTATTATAGGTCTCTTGAAAATTAAAAAAGAAATCATCATATTCAATTCAAGAAAATAATAACTTACGAAATGAAATGATTGAACGAACATACCATGAAGTATTGAGCACGGTTGTCCACGAACTGTTGCACCCTCTTTGGCGATCTTGACTTCGTACGTGCGTCTCTACAAACAACTTTATTGGGCTCAACTCACGTCCAAGAGATGTAGCCTGTAAGAAAAAAATGTTTCAAGTTAAATATATTTATAAGCAACAACAAATTAATGAACGATATATTTCATTTAAATTAATCTTATCATCCGCTTCGCATGTGCACTGCACAGAACGAAGCCGTTGGTGCGCGTGGTCACCGAACCATGAATTTGTCTGTTTCAATTGTCGGCACCGGACTGTGAGCGTCGTGCGAACCGCTCAGACATCACATGCTCAATATATTGCAGCCATATATCCCCTGAGATGTATAGCGATTTGAAATCCCTCCAAACCGCCACATCATTCCAGCCTTCTAGACTGTTATCTCTTGCATTAGTTTTTGCTTTTTTTTTTGTGTCATACCAGAAACCACACAACCTACTTCCATAGTAACAAATTAGATTTTAAAACAAAAAATTATATTGTTTTCGATGTTACCTAGTTGCCGCGTGATTCTCCCACACCCTCCTCGCAACATTGTCATGCGTGTTATCCCACTCAAATTTATGTTGTGTATAAATAATTTATTTAAAATAAAAATAGTACAAGATATAAAATTATAAAAATAATTTATTAAAAATAAGTTGCAAATTAGAAGTTAACACCTACCTGAAATCTTCGAAACCTGACTCCATTGAAATAATGAAATCTCCATCGACAATTTAAACGCTGATGTTATTACCTGGGCAGCCTTAATGTTTATGAACCTGAAAATAAATAAAATTATTAAAATATTAATTAGTTGTTCATAATGTTATAAGTATATAAAAAAACTAAAACCGAAACAAACTTACATTGAAAGGTCTTCCTTCCAATGTGCCTGGTACTTATTGGTGAATTGACCTCATTGTGAAGGCACACCGCCCATGCGCTGTGGAAACTGCGCTGGAAGAGGCAAAATCACAAGTGGGCGCAGGTGCCTCTTCTTGATCGGTACATAAGGATAAGTCATCATCGATGCTAGAAGAACTAGCTGCAACCATATACTGACGATGTGTTGTTGATTTCATTCTACGCATCTACACAAATTTATACGAACAATTACATAATTAAATTCGATTATTTAAAAAACATTCGGCAGCACCTCCCCTATACTAGAGACTACCCAAACTTTTCAAACCTGCAGATATTGACAATAGCCACAAACCAATTGACTCCATTGAAAAATCTTATATATAACCTAACATCTATAGAAATTTAACATCCATATATTTTCAACTAACATCTATAGAAATTCATAAATAACAATTCAAATTAATGGAAATAATCAAAAACACAACAAGCAATAATAGAATAAAATCGAGATAAAACAATTAAATTTAATTGTATATTTTCAATTACCATTCCCAAGGTAAATTCAACAATAACAATTAAAATTCATGAAAATTTTCATTTATTATGGAAATACAAACAATAAAATAGATTGAACAAATAAAAAAAACTATAGACTTTAGGAATGAAAAATGTTTACCTTAATAGTGTGTTGATTTTAAGACTTTATCTACGAACAATACACAAAAAAAAACACAACAAAAATAACAGTAACTAAAATAAAGAGAAAATAAAAAAAAATACAAAGATGAAGAAAGGAGAATACATACCTTTTAATATGTTGAAGATTACAATGAAAACAACAAAAAATCTCAATGATTCATTGAAAAAAACAAAAAGCAAACGAAGAAAAAGAAATGAGAAACGGAGAAGAAATAAACTGGAGGGGGGTTGGGTTTTATACTGCAATTTTACCGATGGAAAATTTAAATAATATTATTTTGCAATTTTTTGGCGGTGACTTTTAATCTGTCTGTCGGTAACGAATAAAACTTTCGTCAGTAAAGTTTGAATTTCGCACTAAAATTTTTAAATGACCCTCTAGAATTTTTGTCGTCCGTCGGTATCAATACGTTATCAGAGGGGTCAGAGAGCCATTAATGCTTGTGCCTTGGAATTTGCACAGTCTGTCGGTGAATTCGTCGGTATGTGTAAACTGAACCGACATAGAACTCTAACAATCACGTCTGCGTAGACGTCGGTGAATGTGGCAAATGCAGTAAATATTTTGCACCTCTCGGTAAAATACCGACGGAATGTGTCCGTCGATGATGCTAGCAAATGCAGTAAATATTTTGCAACTCTTTCTAAATACTGACGGACTGTGTCCGTCTGTATAGACGTTGGTGATAGCGCACTGTGCGTGACAGATTATGTTTGTATTGTCTATTTATCCTCCTACAAACGCTTAAATTGCAAACTTCCCGCACAGCACAATAACAACAGTGAACAATTATAAAATAAATATTTCATGTTACAAAATATCATCCATAATATTACATTATAAAAAAATGCTTTACACTTTCGTGTTTTGATAGTTAGTTAGAATTTTCTTCTTTTTCATCGTCAATTGAATTGTTATCAGCTCCATCGCACTCTTCAATGTAGATATCATCATCATCTTCATCAACATTTGCTTGTCCGCTAGAGCTCAAAATAGCATTCAACTCCTCTGCGTCAACATCAATAAGACTATCATCGAAAACATGAAAATTTGAATTTTCTTCTAAGTCAATTGAAGGAGCAACTCGAAATGGTTCAAGCAACTCACTAACTTGAAAGACTTCATCTTGCACACTTATGTCTTCATTCTCATCCTGAACAACCTCGACAGAACCCCTAGGTTTTGTTTTTAAAATGGATAACCAATCAACCCTTGATCAGTCCTTTCTGAAGGAAGGGGTGTATGTGTAATAAACTTGTTGGCATTGCTTTGCGAAAACAAAGATATTGTTTACGTTGTGGAGTCTAGTTTTTGAGTTGATTTCAATGAGACCATAGTGAAGATCTACTCTGATTCCTCTGTCAATTGTGTCATACCAATAGCATTTGAATAAAAACACTCTATTCTGCTCGCTATGATATTGCAATTCGACGACCTCTTCTAATTTACCATAGTAGTCAACTTCAAACTCACTACAAGTCGATTCCTTAACACAAATACCGTTATTGTATGTCTTTCTTCCATGCCCGTATTCTTCAGTATGATATACATATCCATTGACAAAATACCCGTTGTAGCACTTAACTTTTCTTTCAGGGCCTAGGCTTAGTAAAGACAATGAAATAACAGCACTCCCTCCTATTTGATAAACCTTGTATATCAAGTACAACAATAATCAATAACCGAGAATTCTGTAATATTGATGTACAGTTACCTTGCTAGAGATAATGAGTTTGTGATAGTACTTATATGTGTTCTCAACCACGTGGTGAATTGTTCATCTTATAATTGAAATATTTGGTTCGGTCAGCTGTGAGTTATTGGACAGTAAATATCGTTGATGTTGCCTACAAGGTTGTTCCAAATTATATGAGTTTATGATATTACAATATATAAATAGTACACTCTTGACAAAGTTTAAGTTGTATATATACTTACTTAATAAAAGGTCTCAGCTCATCACAGTTAAATAGAACATAATTGTGTGCTTGTCTGAACTCTATTTCAGACAAATATCTTCCTTGTACGACATTTTTAGGTATGGGTCGTCCAGGAATGGAGAATATTTACAAGTTCTCACTTGAAGGCACCTCACCACCATCATCATACCGTGGAACGTGGTTGATTCTCATTCTCAAATGAGGTTCCAAATAGTACGAGATAAATGTTGAGATCTCCTCAACAATATAAACCTCATATCGAAGCCTCAACAGGCGCCTTGTTCTTAACCTTTTTCTTAAGATTGAATAAGTACTTGCATGGAATTAAACAAAAATTTTCAATTAAGAAAAACGATGAAAAGACTTTTAATTATGAATTACATTGCAACTGTAATATCTAACATCTCGAGTGGATACATCCATCTATACTGGACCGATCCTCCAACTTGTGCCTCATACGGTAAATGTATGGGTAGATGCTCCATCAAGTCAAAAAATAATGGAGGGAATATCATCTCAAGTTTCAAGCCTTTCAATGTGATCAACATTCAACTTGCTGGAGCATATATCTCTAAAGAAATGATTGTTCTCCGTGAGTGCATCCCACATCCCCTTTGGCAACAAATCATGAAAAGCTAATGAAATGAGTGTTTGCATAAACACGGGGCAGTCATGACTCTTCATTCCATATAATCTACATTCCTCCATAATAACCAGCCTTGATATGTTCGAGGTGTGTCCATCAAGAAAACGCACTCTTAAGCGTTTTGGAAACACCCTTTTTTATACAAAACCATCCTAGTTTTGGAAACAGCTTTTGAAGGGATTTTGGTTATAAAAGAGCAACTACTCTTTGAGGAGAGAGAGAGGCAGAAAAAAGAAAAATGAGAGGAAGAAAGAAAGGAAACGCCTAAAGAACTAATAAAGAAATCCTATACATGATTAAAAAGAAAGCTAGGGATATAGGGCACCAGATAGAAAGAGAAGGAAAGAACAAAATCCAAACCAATTTTAGGTGGAAAATGAGCTAAGAATCGAAGGGAAATAAGCCAGCAATCCAAAGGAGAAATCTACATCATCTTTATAACATATACCCTTAAACTTTGATAGGGGTAAAGCTCAATAAGCGTACGCACCCCCCCTTTTTATTTATTCTTTTTCAGCTTATAAATCCATGTTTAGATCCATTTTTATAGTATGTGTTATTGTTGTTTTTAGTTTAGATGCAACAAAGATTTGTGTTTATAATATTACTTTATTCCATGATTTTGCATGTATACATATGTTCATGCTCAATTAATACTTAGTTTGATGTGTTATGAATGTTAACATATTGATATAACTTATCTTAAGAAGTGTTTTATCAAGTTTTATGACTAAACTAATTAATTTTTTGTTGGATCATTTAGGAGGCTTAAGTTTAGGTTTGTATTTTTTGTTATTTTAGTGTGTTTCTAGGTCATGATAAGCATGAGTTCATGTTTTTGAAACCTGAAAGATATGGCAGATTAAATGTTTTCAATTGTTAGATTTCAAAGTATGTTTGTTATGAAGCTTGATCTAAGTATTGTTGCATTCATTTTCTACTTTTGTTGATGTTGTCTTATGTTTGTTGAAGTGTACATAAATGTGCTTGAGTGAGGCTACTATACTATCTTTTTTTGGGTTTAAGGGTTGAATTTTTAAGTTTTAGCTTTGAATGTTATTGAACTCAAATTTGGATCCTCTCAGGTGTTGACATTTTAGCCTCTTTGTTGAGCTTCAATCAAAGTTATAGCACACACATGACCATTTTACACCTTTATTTTGTTTTCTTAAAACTTATCTTGGATCAATCGATCCTTAAAGGTTTTGAATGCTAGGTTTAGGGTTTTGTTGTTGTTAGGGTTAATTTGTTCATATCAGAGTTCATTTTAGTTGTTACATTTATGATTATTTTGTAGTGTTGCATGTTGCATCTTTTTGTATTGATGGTTTAATGAAATCTGATTTGAAATTAAATCTATATTTTTTGGGTATATCCTTGTGTTCTTCATATTTTTGTCAGATTTAAGCAAAACACCTCTTGAGCTTCAGTATTCTTTTTTGGTTTTTAGACTTTAGTTGCAGACTTGGACCTTTGGGCTAGGAAGCTTAACCCACGTAGTTGAGTTAGGCCTATCTTTCTAATAAGACAGCATGCATTTGGCGAGTTTAATTTTTACCAAAGAAAAAATGCATTTTTTTATCCTTAAAGTGTGTTTGCCAAACACAACCTTAAGGGGTTTTTTAGCCTCTAATTTTTATTTAAGTATGTGTTAGGCAAACACGCCCTACTAATTTTCCAGCAATTTTTATTTTCTTATTTTTTGTGTTTTTGTCAAACAAACCCCAAATAATTTCTTAAAAATTCTGGAAAAAAAAAAAATCAAAGACCATTTTAACATTATTTTTTGGTCCCTCACGTGTTTTCTAACCATTTTATTTAATATTTCAGCTATAGAATTATACTGTGAGATGCTAACCCAATATTAAATTCACCTACTTTTCTCCAAAAATTTCAAAAAATTAAAAAAAATCAAAATTCTCTTATTCAAAAAAATACAAAAATATATTTTTATTTGTTTGCATATGGCCAAGTCTTTCAAAACTAAAAATATTATATTTACATAAATAAAAAAATACAAGGCATGATTTAACATATTAAAAAAATATATTTTTGTTGATATTTTTACATGCATTTTTTTATTTAATAACCAATTTATTAAAGTCATGAAAACTTATCCTACATTTCAAAAAAACCAAAAAGTTTATTTTTTTTTCTTTTAATATACAGGATTATAAAATTATATTTAAGATGTATTTCTGATATTGAATAAAAGACACTTTCTTTATCTAAATGTTTTGACATTAGAATGATTATTTTTTAACCTGATAAGATAAGGACCTCCTTACCAATAAGTATTTTTTAAAAACCTTAGACAGACCAACGATTAGAAAACACAACAAATATCTTAGTTTATATCCAGCAAAAAAATCATGCAATTTCTCTTATGTAGGGTGTACTAGGGGTGATACATCTTTTCTATATACAATCAGTCCCTTTATCTAGACTCTGAGACTAATTAGAGTTCTTAGTGACCAAAATACTAGGTGGCAGCTTCATCCCTTATTTTTTGATCAATATAAAAAAATTCCTAGTTCTTTCTACCTATTACCACAAAGATCCCAACCTATGAGAATGATTGTCGTGATGCCGCACACATGCGACAACACTCATAGTATACGTTATGTCCAGCCGTGTGTGTGATAAGTAAATGAATATGGCAACCAATCTCTGATAAGTTGGAACTTGATTATGATGCTCTATAAGTCTGTAATTCATCTCAATAGGTGTTTCAGCAAGTTTGCAGTTAAACATTACAATAGTTGATGAGTTAGAAAATAAATTTGGAACTTCATTTGCGACTGGAAAGATACCACCATTAATAGTGGAAATAGTCAATTAGGATGATGATTAGATCGACTTTAATTTACGTGGGTCATTTATCATATACTTGGAAGCACATGTATCAATAATACATGTAAAATTTGTACAGTGTACATAAAATACACGAGCCTTACCATCGTTAACTAGGTGAACAACATTAGCAGTCACAGTGGACGAAGAGCAATCACATTCAATAGTTATCTTGGCAGCCCTGTATATCTATTTCCAGGGCCTCTTGGTAAAATCTCACCAGTCAAGATAACCAGTAATATTATAATAATGTTATTTTGAAAGTTTGGTTTCTTCATAATGAGTACACACAAGCTCACTGACCTACTAGTGAGGTTTGTTACCTTTTTGTTATGGGCTAAAGTTTGATGATAATGTTAGTTAGCATAACTTATTATCTAAAGGCAATCAAGATTCTTTCATTGTATGATGTTGGTGGTGATCTTTTTAGACATATGATGATGCACTTGGGCATGTAGAAATTAAAAGTTCTTAGCGTTTGGGTGAGAATCCAACATAACTATATGAGGATCTGATATAGATAGACTACGTAAATGGCCTAACATATGCTTTTATGGACCAATGAGATAAGATTCGATCGTTGGATCAGCTCAAATATTTCTAGGTGATTCTACTTGCATCTTTCTTATATAAAGCTACTATATTGCTTATCAGACCATTGGATATCTTGGAATTAGGATTTAGGCCTGGATGGTGCTATTTGGGCTATTTTTGTTATTTTTCCTAGGCTTTTTAATTTAATTTTTAATTCATATTTTTTTTTAATCTCTTTGGTAGTTTTAGATTTCTAGTTGTTTTCTAGTAAAGGTAGGGTTTTCTATCCTATTTATAAATCTTGTAAACCTCTAAGGCAAACTTTAATAGATTTATTTTTATAGAAATAAATTGTGAATTTAGGATTCACATCTGCAACCTTTTTTGCTCATTAAAATTGTTGCCTTTTTTGTGTTATTGTTGTTCCTATAACTTTTATCTACATTAATTAGTATCAAAACTTAACAATCCCAGGTTATTTGTTTGTTATGTGCTGCAATTTCATGAAAATTTGTTGCTAGTTGTGTGCTAATACAGCCATGATAGAAAGAGGTCATGGAGCAGGGTATAAAGAGAGGATATGGAGGCTTCTTTTGAGAGAAAAACATTCATGAGCTCATCATTAAGGATATACAAAAGCAGATCATAGAGTTAACTCATGGGTTAAAAGAAATGGACTTGTAAGACCAAAACCAAAAGAGTGATTATGGGTCCCTGTCCAGTACTAAAAACCAAATGTATGATAAGAGGAGATAACCTCTTGAGTGAGAAGAGGTCAAATTTATGGATTTTAGTTTTCATGTTAAATTATAGAAGTTCACTTAGACTTTATAAGTATAGAAGTTCATAAATCAATTGAAAAAAGTTGAAAGAGTTTTTTAGTATAATAAGGTTTATGAGTAAACACAAGTTAAGTTAATCACAATCAGATTGAAGTTCTAGGTATCTATCTGGTAAGAACAGTTGAAAAAGACGCAAGAGTGGTAAGGAAAGTTAAAAATTAGTGATTGGAAAAGATTAAAAAAAATGAGGGAGCATTTTTTTTCTTTTAGCTATTCCAAACCCTATATTAGAGGCTTCACATGTTAAAACAATTAGGTGAGTTTGTTAATGATTACACTAATGATTTCTACTAATTAATAGCTTAGAATGATTTGGTAGAAATTGAGGAACATTTTGAAGCGAGGTATCTGGGTGGTGTATGGTAGTCCATACAGGAGGTATTGTGTCTCTGGCCTTTATAGATGGTTTTTAAAGCATATCAAAGGGCCTTGACAGTAGAGAAGCATCATACTATTAGGGTTATTGGTAAAAATTTCAAGGCATATCAGAATAACAAAAAAAGGGCATAATAATCAAAATACTACCACCACAAAACCTAGACCAGCCCAACAGAATCAACAAATGATGGGCCCGAAATCAACAAATGATGGGCCAGGGTTCTAGTTTTAGAATTTGTTGATTTAGATGTGGTGAACCAGGGCACCGAGCTAGTGAGTGCAACAAAGCATAAAGTCATCTAGGAAAAAGTCTGTTGATAGAAGAGCCTATGGATATGACTGATCCTAAGCATGTTGATGACTCGAGCATTAGGACATTTTACATGGAGATGGTGGTACTACCCTTGTTATTAGAAAGAGTTTGTTAATGCTCAATGGGTGATTCAAAAGAGGATTTGATTATGTAATAGTATTTTCCATTCGATGTGCACCATTAAAGACAAAGTTTGCAGTTTGATTACAGACATGGTAGTTGCAAGAATGTATTATTTGTAGAGTCAATGAAGAAGCTCTAACTTAAAAATGAAAACCATCATAATTCCTATAAATTGATATGGCTGAATAGAGACACTAAGGTAATTATTGATAAATGCTACCTTATTTTATTTTCCATAAGATAAAAATATTTTGATAATGTTTGGTGTGATGTGGTGTCTATGGATGTATGTCATGTTTTGTTTGGAAGGCCATGGCAGTTTGATAGAAGTGTGGTGTATGATGGTAGGAAAAAAATATTGTATACCCTAAGTATCAAAGGAAAACACATAATGCTAGTAATTTATAAAGGAGATGAGAGGTGAACAAGTGGTGTACGCCCTAGTTCCCAATAGTAGAACAATTATGGAACACGGTGATATTAATGATAATCCTGAAGAAGTACAGGATGTGCTAAAAGCACTTGCTTTAATGATATAAGAGTTATCTCAAGCATTGCCTCTTATACAAGATATCCAGTACCATATTTAACTTGGTTTCAGGTTCTAGTCTAGCAAACAAACTAGCTTATAGACTTAGCCCTAAGAAAATCAAAAAATTATAGAGGCAGGTTATAGAATTGTTAGAAAAGGTGTACATTTGAGAAAGTATAAGCCAATGTACAATCCCTGCTCTCCTAATCCCTAAAAAGTAAGGTTCATAGCATATATGTGTGAATAGTCGAGCCATTAAATGGATCGCACTAAAATACAAGTTTTAATACCGTGTGTAAATGATATATTGGATCGGTTACCAAGTTCAAGGGTGTTTTACAATATTGATCTCAAGATTAGTTACCATCATATCATAATCAAGTCAAAGGATGAACAAGAGAAAGTATTTAAAATGTAATATTGATTATAGAAGTGTAAATGATATATTGGATCAGTTAGCAAGTTCAAAGGTGTTTTCCACTATTGATCTCAAGATTAGTTACCATCATATCATAATCAAGTCAAAGGATGAACAAAAGACAGTATTTAAAATGTAATATCGATTATAGAAGTGGATGGCGATATTGTTTGGTATGTCCAATGCTCCCAGTACTTTCATGAGGTTTATGCATAGGTATTGAGACCATTTATACACAGATTTATTATGGTTTATTTCGATGATATTCTACTTTATAATCCTACTCAAGAATCCTATTTGTAGAATTTATGGTTTGAAACTTTAATGAAAAAGTTTTTATATATGAACTACAAGTGTAAGTTCTTCACTAGTAGTGTCACTTTGATGGGGTTTTATTGTGTATGATGTGTTTAGGCTTATTAGTCCAAAGTTTTTATAATTATAGAGTGGCCAGCTCCAAGGAGCATTCATGATGTTTAGAGCTTTCATGGACTTACATTCTTTTATAAAAGGTTTACCAAATTTTCATTTTTTTCATTGTTCCCATTACAAAGTGTCTAAAAGGTTGTACATGTTAATTGACAAATAAGGCCAAATCCAACTTTCAGTTAGTGAAGCAGAATATGATTAAAGCTTCTATTTTGGCTTCTAGTCTTTCAGAAACTATTTAAGGTAAACTTTAATGCGTTCAAGATAGGTATTGAGGGAGTTCTTAGCTAGGATTGATGGCCAATTACCTTTTTCAGTAATAAGTTATCAAATTCTCAAAAAATATCTTACCATATGTGATCTAGAGTTTTATACTATAGTTTAGAGTTTCAAATATCAACGACATTACCTAGTGCAAAAAAAGTTTATCCTAATCACAAATCATGAAGATTTAAAATACATAAATACGCAGCATAAGTTAAGTCATCAACATACAAAATAGGATTTATTTTGCAAGAGTTTATCATTTCGCTAAAGCACTAGTTGGGCAACTTAACAAAGTGGTTGATGCTCTTAATAGGCATGTTGCTTTACTCGATACTATACATACCTAATTGACAAGGTTTGATGCTTTTAAAAAGCTGTATTCGGGTAATTCATCATTCGGGAAAATTTTTATTGAGTTGACAGATGGAGGTAAGCGAGACAACTTTAAACTTGTGAATAATTATTTATTTCATGGTCTGCAACTATGTATCCCAGATTACTCCTTATAGGAATATATCATCCGTGAATTACATTGTAAGGGACACTTTAGGCAAGACAAGACCTTGGCCCTAGTGTCAGCAAATTATATTTGGCTTTAGCTATCAAGCCAAATATCTAGTTTTGTGAGGAGATGTGTTGTTTGTTAGAGGTTCAAGGGAGCATTATCAAATTATGGGTTGTATACTCCATTGCTAGTTTTTTAATATGGATTTTATGTTAGGCTTACCTTATACCCAACGAGACATGGATTTTATTTTTGTTACTGTGGACAGATTCTCAAAAATGGCCTATTTCATAACCTATTGAAAGACCATAAACACATCCCGGATAACCCATATTTCCTTCAATGAGGTTATACGTTTACATGGCATTCCCAAAATAGTGGAATATAGCCTTATCGCAAATAAAGTTTGCTTATAACAAATCTCAAAATTTGACTACCCAATAAAGTTCATTCAAGATCGTCTATAGACAGAACCCTTTTAGAGTGTTGGAGTTTATGCATGTTCCTTATATCAAATGATTGAGCATCCAAGTTAATGGTATGGTAGATTATTTACATGGTATTCATGAGCAGGTCAAGAAGATAATCACTGACAGTAATGCCAAGTATAAAAGCCCTAGTTGATACTCATCATATGAAAATGGTGTTTGAGGTTAGTTATGTGGTATGAGCAGTCCTTACCCATGACAGGTTTTAAGTGGATGTGTAAAACAAGTTGAAGGAAAGAAAGATAAGTCTTATGAGGTATTGTAAAATATAAATGACAATGCTCACAAACTTCTCCTTCCTAACCATTTAAAGACTTTTGATGTCTTTAATATTAGGCACTTAACACCCTATTTGGAGTAAAAACAGAACTTGGGAACGAGTTTTCTCTAACTTGAGAAGAATAATGCAACTAAGCTTGTAGGAAATAAAAGTTCTAAGCATTTAGGTGAGGATTTGACACAAGTACAAGGGAATCTGACCCAAACACACTATATGGATGGCCTATCAAATGCTTTAATGAACTAGTGGCATAGGTCTAAGTATAAAAGGAGATCGGGTCATGCCAGACTGAGTTATCAATTTAAAACAAAGATATCAAGAGATCCGACAATTGGATCAGACTTTTTTCAAGTGATTTTACAAACAGTTTTTTTATAGGAGGTCATTGCATCGCTTATCAAGTTGTAGGATCTCTTGAAATTTGGATCTAGACCTGAAATGGTGTTGTTTAGACCTATTTTTTTATTTTTTCTAAGTTTTTTCAAATTCATTATTTAATTTGGATTTTTGTTTTAATCTCTTTGGTACTTTTGGATTTCTAGTTGTTTTCAAGAAGATGTAGGGTTTTTTAGTCTATTTACAAATCTTGTAAAAACAGACTTTAATAGTTATTTTCAGAGAAATAAATTATAAATTTAGATTTCACATTTATAACTTTTTTTACTCATTAAAATTATTGTGTTTGTTTCTATCTTTTTGGCTTACGTCTACGGTATTTGCATTGCTTTTCTCCACGTCTAAGGGGCGGGTCCTTGCATAAAATTTAACTACATACTTGATTAAACTCAGGATCTGGTCCACTAATTAAGGAATATATGCACTTAAAGTCTTGACATCGTAGACTGCAGTTGAATGACTCCCTCAACCGTAGTTGCTTGTGACATCATCAATCTGGAAAATAGCTACAAGTTCTTTCTAAAACTTAGACAAGGGTTGGCCATCTTGTTATTGTCGTTTCAGTTCAAATATGCAAGTTTCATCATAGCCATCATAAGAAGTTTTCGACATATTGTCTCCTATATGTCCTTGACAGAAGGAAGGAAAATGATCACTATATCATTGAAGGGGTCATGGAGTCAACGAGGCACCTCTAGACCCTGTTATTCTCAGCAATCCCTATGTTAAAAATGGCATCTTTCAAGGCTGGTTTTGTTGTAGCTCCAGTGAGATATCCGAGTTTGTTGCAGGTGCCAACACGCATCTCCATTGGTAAGGATCATAAGGGATAACTGGTCTCATCTAGTGTTGTTCCAGTGGGGATGGAACATTGTCCAATTGAACTTGCTAAAAAATCACTGGAGATTGTGATATTTGAATGATGGATGAGTCGATATCCCCCAATGAATCTGACAAAGATTTCAAGAAAAAGGTGTGTAGTTAGAAGAGTACTGTATTTTTATTGTTGTACCCTGCAAAACCTAATTTCAAGATGACAAGAAAATTATGATTGATAAGGATATCAAATCCTTCTGTGGTTGTGGTGGCAGCGGCGGGTACCTAAAGAACTAAGGTTGCAATAACTTCTCTGATACCATGTTGAGATTCTAAACATTTTATCATATATTTCTCTTCGCACAGTTGGTATAGATGCTAGTTTTACAATTCTAATAATAGGTAGTTGTATATTACTAACATGATTCTAGGCCAAATTACAGTGACGTGCTAGAATCTATAAAGGAAACAACTCATGCATTTACAGCAACACAGCTCACGGCGACGAGTACTGCAACACAGACTGTGGAAATTACTGCGTATGAGTATTTCACTAAACACTATGGCATACAACTCAGTTATTCTGTATACCTGCCCTGCCTTGATGTTGGCAAACCAAAACGTCCAAACTATCTGCCACTCGAACCTATGAATTTCTTTATTTCTCAAAAATTACTCATAATCAGCTGTTCCTTTTAAACCTATCTCACTCTTCCAAAGCATTTTGGTTGAAAAAACACGACAAGAGCCTAGTTACATTGTTTTGGTGCTTCTTCATTTCTTTTTCTTTCTTCTTTTTTTGGGTAGGGTGTATTAATTGAGGTTAGTTAATTTATAAGCATACTAGATAAATTATCAATACACCACAAGTCAGGCTAAATTTTTTTAACGTGAAGAAAAGAATATTGAAGTATTGTTAATTAATGTGTTTTCTAGTAATAAAAAATGAATCATTAAATCAAAATCTAATTCATACATTTAATAAAATAGTTTGAGAATTATATGAGCCTAGAAATGCCAAAAACAAAAGGATCTTAACGCATTAAATCAAAATCTAATGCATAAATTTAATCTTAGTCGTGAAGTTGAAAAGCAGACTCAAATAAAGATGTATGATCATGTGTTGCAAGAAAACCTTTGATTTATTTAACTTAGTTATATGGCACTAATATTTTTTATAAAAAAAATTAATAATTTAAATTTCATTGAAACAAAATAATTTGCTAGTAAAAGTCTTCTTTTTCTTATTCATATCTTTAATTTAAAAAAATATAACAATTTTTTCTATGTCAATTATTTAGTAAAAAACAAAAGTATTTAGAAGACATATTCAAAAAAATCAAGATGATTTAAAATAAGGTTAAAAAAGACACATCTCTAACTAAAACCCTCTTGTCTGATTAAAGTGCTTCTTTTTGAAAAAAATTCACCACAATATTGTTTTTGTTAGACGACATTCTATTATTATTATAAAAGCATGTTTGAATTCTAAAAAAATAAAATCCTAATAATTTTAATACAAGTATATTAAAAAAACATAATAATAATCCAATGCATGTGTTTTGTTGTGTGAAATTCTTTGAAAATGTTATTAAAACTGACTGAGTTGGTCATTGTTAAAACCTTCCATGCAAAATTATTTTTTAGCCCGAGTTTCAAATTAAACAATGTTGGGGTTGACTTGATATGATATAGTTGACTTGGCGTATCTAAAGGTAATTCTAAATATTGATAAAAACATGGTTTGACTTAAAAAAATTCAAGATAATATTTTTTTTTTAATATTGAGGTGACAACATATCATATTGATCCAAGTTAACTCGTAAAATGCGCGACGTTGATCATGGATTCAACTAGGTTTAATAAGTTCATTTAAAAAAATATATTTTTTATTTAATTATATGATAAAAAAAATTGCAATCGCGGTAAATCAACATAATAAAATAAAAACAAAATTGATTATGGTGTGGTGAACAAAAAGAATGATTGTTTGAGAACAAAGTAAAAACTAAATGGAATTTAATAAAATAATATCTAAAAGATATTCTTTATTAATCTAAGGAATTTTAAAGAGATTATTTATATTATATTTTAAATTATATAATTTTAAGAAATTAAATTTCAATTGTTGAATTAAAAAAAACAACAACAACAAGATGTGTAGGCCTGGGTGGCCAAGAGTGCCTAAACCTTTAAAAATAAGCCCAAACATGTGTGTAAACGCCTCGATAAAATCCACAAAATTAATAAGGGAAATACTATGGTAAATGAGTAAAGTGAAAATTTGAGTTTAAAAGGTGACCTTAGATTGTGGGAATTTGAAATAAAATGTTTGTGTATTAGTTTAAAAATAAAAATGTGAAAAATAAAGGGGGGGAAACAAAGAAAAGTAGATAAAAATCAAATGAAAAGGATAAAAGGAAATCAATGTTCTATGATATAATATAATAAAACTCGATGCAGTTAGTTTAAACAAGTTGTTAAAAATGCATCTGAATCTGGAAAATATGACGCGATTAATATAAAAGGTACAATGTAAATCTATAAGTTGAAAAATTGATAAACACGTATAAATATGGATAATTTTCATAAATTTAGAGTGAAAATATTTAGAAAAGTATTTTTGAAATTTTTAAATAAATTAATGCATGATTTTATGCGCAAATGACTTGGACCGCCAATATAAGTCTTATGCATAATCACACAGTTTTTTTAACTCAGAAGGGAACCAAAATTTGAGGAAAATCTGTATTATAAATAGGGATGGAAGTTCCCAATAAATTAGTTAAAATTTTGGATTATTTAAGTAGATAAAACAGTACAAAAAATAGAATTTTAAAGAGATTATTTATATTATATTTTAAATTATATAATTTTAAGAAATTAAATTTCAATTGTTGAATTAAAAAAAACAATAACAACAATACGTGTAGGCTAGGGTGGCCAAGAGTGCCTAGACCTTTAAAAATAAGCCCAAACATTTGTGTAAACGCCTCGATAAAATCCATAAAATTAATAAGGGAAATAATATGGTAAATGAGTAAAGTGAAAAGGGTAAAAGGAAATCAATGTTCTAGGATATAATATAATAAAATTTGATATAGTCAGTTTAAACTCATTAAAAATACGTAAGAATTTAGAAAATAGAACTCAATTAATATAAAAAGTACAATGTAAACATGTAGATTGAAAAATTGATAAATGCGTATAAATATGGAGAATTTTCATAAATTTAGAGTGAAATATTTATAAAAGTATTCTTGAAATTTTCAAATAAATTAATGCATAATTTTATGCGCAAATGACTTTGACCACTGATATTAGTTTTGTGCATAATCACACCATTTTTTTAACTCGGAAGGGAACCAAAATTTGAGAAAAATCTGTATTATAAATAGGGATAGAAGTTCCCAATAAATTGGTTAAATTTTTAAATTATTTAAGTGGATAAAACAGTACAAAAAATAAATTTATGACATCCTAGATTTATTAGCAACTATGTGGGGTAGCCAAAGTTTATAGCATTTACGAGGGACGGTTGGATTTATTAGCAACCATGTGAGTTAGCCGGAAAGCCTATGACACCTATGAGGGATGGTACTGTATAAATGTATATTTATGTGTGTTAGAAGGATCTCATTAAAATAAAATGTTATCATGTAATTATGCCTTCAGAGCGGGAAAAAATATCACGTAAATTGTGCCTTCGGAAGGAAAATGATTATTTTGTGTGAGTTACGCCTAAGGGATGGAAACTTAATGATAAGTGGATTAATGCCTACAGGACGTGAAATTAATGTTGCTCTCTTCTTCGTTATTTTACCGTGATTCTCTTCTTTCTTTTTTAAATTTAAAAATTAAAATGTGAATAAAATAAATTTTTAAATTAAATCATATAATTTTCAAAGTAAAAAAAATGACAAAATCTTAAGGCTAAATTTTTTTAAAAAAAATAAACCGTTCTTCTACTGAGGTGGTGCCGACAGTTTTGCTTAGCTTTCCTACAATGTAGATACGTGGCAGATGGGGAGGTGACTTCACTTAGACAACCCGTTGTGGTTATTTTGGTACTACACAGATGCAACAAGACAAGCGATCTTCCAATCTTCTGCAGATAGTTACAGATTATCCCAGAGGTTGGATAGGCAGTAATACTAGTCAGCTCAACGCCTCGATGAGTTGACATTTGCAGTACGGAATGACCATTTTTGAAGAATCGTTCTTTCAAATTTCTTGCTCTCCACCTCATTTCGAATGCATCATCGTTTCCAATCTATATTTACCGCCGATTATTTGCTTATGAATTTGGATGGTTCCCGAGCGGCTCAAGGCAGCCACAGTTGTTTCGTGGGCGGCTTGTGCCAATGGTTCCACGTTCGGTTAATGGTTGAACCACCGTGACCTGGGCCTTGTGTGGTTCAGTTGGTCCTCACAAGGGAGCTCGGTGAGAGTCTCAATGGGATGAGAATATCTCGATTCCCAAGTGTCATGATCTGAATGGCGATGGTTTAAGCTCAAATCTCCGGACTCTGTCCATAAGATTGGATTCATGTTTTTAGAGCCCATTCAAACAGCACGGCCACTGGCCTTGCAAGCGGCCTGGTGAATGAACATCCAGTTAATTTGGATTTGACCCTGAGAATCACGAGCCATATGAAAATAGGTTGGAGTCAGTTGTGATTTAAAGTATTTTTATTTAGAAATTATTAAAATAATATTTTGTTTACTTTTTTAAATTATTTTTAACATTAAAACAGTTTAAAAATATAAAAAAAATTATTTATTTAAAAAACATTAAATTTTATAATAACATTCTCAAACACCTCCTATACATCATCATCGACTCATCGTCCTTGCGCTTTTGTGCCGACAGTGAAATCAAGTCTTGTAGACTTTACAACGGCACTGCGTACTAGATTTTCATGGGCTATTTGGTGGCGCTTGTTTCTTGTTGTCGATCAGAAGTGAGCCGAGAAAACAAACTCATCATTCTGAACTAAATGGATCTAATTTCTGTCCCTCGAAGAAAAGAAAAGGACACACAGAATGGACACAAATAGTAAAGTTTGCGTCATTGGGAGTGTTTTTCATAATTTTCTAAAACATTTTTATTAATATATTCAATAAATTGATAGATGGTGATTCGAGTAAAAACATTCCCTTAAAAATCAAGCTAATTTAGAGATCTGATATGATCATGAATGTGAAAAAAAATTCAATTAAAAGGGTGTTGATTTTACATAAAAAAAAATATATTTTTTATTTTTATTTAATATTTTACAATCAACCTTCTAACTTATTAAAAAATATTTTTAATTTATAAAATTACGTGAAGAATTACTTATTTTATAATTCATTTATAATATTATTCAATAATTTCAATCATCATCATAGTTATTGTTGACATCCCTATCACTTCAGAAATGTTTGGGAGTGTAGTTACGGTTATTTTTTAAAATATTTTTTATTCGAAAATATATTGAAATAATTTATTTTTTATTTTTTTAAAATCATTTTTTATATGAACACGTTAAAATTATCTAAAAACACAAAAAATATTAATTTAAAGTAAAGAAAAAAATAAAATTTTAATTTTAATTTTTTAAAAAATATTTTTAAAACGTAAAAAAATAACACAACCTTAAAAAAACTCAAATTAGATAAATAATTGACTCAGGAGATTTTAAGATTAAGATTTAATAACAAAGTAAATAAATTTTTAATAATTTGTTTCATATAAAAAAAATAATATTTCTAGTTATTAGCTAGAAGACAATCAATCTTTTAAAGTACGAAATTTCTTCAATGAAACTTTTTTTTTTTTCCAAGGCGTCACTCAAAAAAAAAAAAAAACTTATCCACAATTAAAGTACGAATAACTTGGTTAGAACCAACCTATCAATCATTTTATAAACCATGATACGCGAACTTTTATCACAAGGATCAAATCAATCTCTCAAGGAAAATTATATTTTAGTTCTTTTTAAATTGAGAAAAAATACATTTCTTTCATGCAGTTAAAATTTTTCAATGTCTACTTCGTAAGTTCTGTAAAATCCTAAAATGTCCCTGACTTTGAATATTTTATAAATTTAACTACGTGTTCTCTTTTCTGAATTTTTAATTTGTACATTTA
Organism: Populus trichocarpa; assembly: GCF_000002775.5. Classification (NCBI taxonomy): domain Eukaryota; kingdom Viridiplantae; phylum Streptophyta; class Magnoliopsida; order Malpighiales; family Salicaceae; genus Populus; species Populus trichocarpa. The sequence goes on along the minus strand of NC_037286.2, from coordinate 21,145,181 downwards.
TTTTTCCTTACAAACTTCTCAATACTCGTATTCTATGGATTTAGGAAGGCAAATTGGGATTAAAAAAATATTTAAAAGTTGACAGAATTACGGTGTTCGTTCGCTTTTGTTTGTTAATTAAAATCAATACTCTTCCATTGAATTACGGTTGCGGTTATTTTTTAAAGTGTTTTTTATACTTAAATATATTAAAATGATATTTTTTTATTTTTAAAATCAACGAATCAAAACGATCCAAAACACATAAAAACATTAATTTTTAACAAAAAAAACTTTGAATTTTTTAGAAACACAGGTTGGCTTGCTTTTCCAAACTAGCTCTAAAAAAAGTAACAAACACAGCTCATGGTTTGCAGCATAGTACAAATTCTGCTATAGAACCATAGTTTTCACTCAAATTTAAAACAAACCTTTATTTAATAATTAAAAAAAGCATAAACCATGGGGTAAAAGGAGTAAACACAAGATAATAGCTTTCTAGCTGGCTACACCGTTGAAGTCGTTTGGGTGCAATCTAAACTGCCCAAAGGAAACGTTTCATGGTCAAATGGAATTTAAATCTTGAAATCACTATCATTATAGTTTATTTTTTAAAATACAATGAATTAATATGGGAAGTATATCATTAAAATTATTTCAAAAAAAAAATCTCGGTTGATTGAAAATATATATATATAAACTCCTATTATTAGGAAAAAAAAATGCAATTTAAGCAATACTATGCTTATTTGGCCAAAAATATTGGCTTATTATTTGTACGCGTTAAGACGTGGACTAGTAAAACCATAGAGTGAACGAAACAACGAGTAGTCGTTATGGTCATACATCTCAAGACTGATGGCAGCACTTGGAAGAAGAAGTCGTCTTGTGGAAAATTTGGATCAAATCGAGAGAATTGATTGGTCAGGTCAAAAGGTGTCAGCATCTGTCATCAGCAAGGCAACGGAAGAAAAGTAGATAAAAAAATCCCATAAATCTTTTTTAGTTTTTTGGGTTTCCAGCATAGTAAAAAAAAATTAAAGTAATACAAAGGGGAAAATATTTGGAGATATAATATAGTTTTATAAATTACATTTGTTATCTTTAACACTTGAGTCGCAGTTGCTATCTACTATCTTATTTTACAATTATCATATGCAATACTCGAGTTGCAAATAACATTTACGAGTTTATTTAAAATTAATACTCAAAACCTTTTTTATTTCATTTTTCCTTTTATTTCTCCTCTCTTTTGTCTCTTCTCATAGCCATTCGCCCCTCCTCTTTTCCCGTTATCAATGACTTCTCTCCTCATCATGAAACATACCCAAAACACCATGAAATCACCCATCTCTCTCTAGCTCGAGATTGTCACCTCCCTCTCTCCACTGTGGGCTAACTAATTCTCGGCCAAAACAACCACCACCATCCACGTTCTATATTTAGAGATATATTAAACATTTCTTCTTTACCAATTTGACGTGATTATGCTAATGTGTGTTAATTCGATTTCATACAATGTTATGGTTTTGAATTAGAGATTTTTTTTGGAAAAATTTAGGGTTTTACGTAGTTAGGTTAATTAAATATAATTTGAGTTGATAATTAGATTATTTTGTAAAATAATTAATGATCTTGGATTGTTGTTGATTATGAATTAGTGAAATTATTTTGTTAAATTTAATGTTGATTTAAGTTATATTATACAAATATCGAATTGGATCATTCATAATTATAGCTGGAGGCATGCTTGCATATCTCTGCCGATAATTATATAAAACATGTCTAAAAAAATAATAAATTATCGAGAGTTTATTATTTGTTTAGGTATAATTATTTTAAATTCTTTTATTGCTAGGAGATTAATAGCATTTTAAATATTTTTTATAAATATTAATGGCATACTATCTATAAATATAAAATGTACTAAATTTCTAAATATTTTTTTATATGTGCTTATAAAAATAAAAACTCTACTCTTTCCAACAAAAAAAAAACAAAGCGTAGGACTGTGGCTCGTGACAGCTATATTTTCTTACCTATTCACACCACGCTTTCTATCAACGCAATCGTATTTACTTTTGGTGGCTCAGTACGACTACTCTCTAGTCTCTCCCCTCTGAGCTGACACTACCAAATAATTTCTCTTTTTCTGGGACCCACTTCATTTCTGACACTGTCTGGGAGGTGCCATAGATTTCCTTGGTCCAAAGTTTTCTCACTTAGACGATACTACCCTTGCCAGAATAACTGAGAATTTTGTTTTCAAGATAACAAAATGGCTGCAAAATAAATCAAAAATAGCAAAGCTAAAAACTCATTTATGAAAATAAAATATTTATGTAAGACTTGCAGGTCACATATACGTCACCAACTGCTATGGCTGGAAAAATGACATTTGTTATTGTAATTATAATATCGCACAGCACGTCTCGCTTTGTCATGCGACCTCTACTTTTTTTAAAATTATATTATTTTTAAAAAATTAATTTTTTATTTATGTTATTTTAAGTATATTTTTTACTCGTTGTATTATTTTTAAAAAAAAATCAATAATTAAATGAAATTTAATTTGGTTTATTTAATTATCTTCTCCATCCCCATTCAGTCATCTCTGGACTATGTTAGCCTCAATGTAATTTTTTTTTCTTTTACAAATAAGAGATTTGATATTTTTAAATAACACTAATATCAATAGTCTATTGGCAATCTAATGGTCAATTTAATGATGCTGATCATACTGTGTTAAATATTAATTAAAATTTGGCTGATACGATGAAGCTAACATCCTATGTGCTGATTAACTTTGACCTATGTGGGAAGTGTTTAAGAGGTTACCCATGTATTGACCTGTTAGAGTTCGTGCTAGAGTTATGAGCCTTTTCCCACATTTTCTTAGGTTGGAAGGTCTTTGTGTTTGTGTTTTGAAAGTGTTTTTTTATTTTTAATTAATATTTTTAGTATTTTTAAATCATTTTAATGTGATAGTGTGAAAATTAATTTTTTTTTTAAAAATATATTATTTTAAATATCATTTAATAGTTGACTCACAAAACAGAGGGAGCCAGGTGGAGGGCAGGAACGGCACAGGGCTCCAATAATGATTTGCCCACAAACAAACACGTTACTAAATTAGGGATGGCTTTTCATGGCCAGTGGTTTTTTTAAAAAAAAACACAATCACCACTTTTCCGGTTAACGTTGTGTTCCAAAGACTTTTTATTTTCTTTATAACGATATAAGAATATGATAAAATTCTAAAACCCATACAACTAAGATTTGAATTGATAAATGAACGCATATTCCTTTACATATTTAAGTTATATCAAATCAGGAACAACGATTAGGGATACCCATCTCACTAAGATGGAATTAAATTTCTTGTTGAAAAACTAGAGAATTGTGTGTCTGTGTGTATATATATTCTAATTGTTTGCTTGTTTGAAACAACTTTTTAAATGGCTAACTATGAGAAGGTTAAAATTATTTATTCTCGTGCTTCGTCGAGCTTAGATACTTATGTATTTGGCGAGTTGGTAAATTTATAATTTTTTAATCCAACCAAGCACTAAACTCAAACATCTCCTGATAAACTAGATATATTTTATCTTAATATGACCGTAAATCAAAGATATTTTATTTTGATTGAACTGTAAATCAGAAATATAAAAGTTTTGTTTTTTTTAATTTTATTTTTTAATTCAAGTTGATACTGTATTGGTTTTATTTTGTTCTCATTGATCAATTTTTTTTATATATCTATGTTTTTTCGTTTGCTATCATTACTTTTTTTTTTAATATAATTCAAATAAAATCAACTTATTTAATTTGTGGAGACTAAAATATACTTGCAGCGCTGAAATATCTTATTAAAAAAATAATACAAACCTGCATTCCACTATAATTATAGTGCAGACACCAATAACATATATGGTCTAAGATTGCGTTTGGAAACATGATTGTACCCGTGTTTTTAAAAAATTTAATTGTTTCTGCTAAAAATTAATTTTTTTATATGTTTTGGATCGTTTTGATACGCTGATCTCAAAAATAATTTTTTAAAAATAAAAAAATATTATTTTAATATATTTCAGCATAAAAAATAACCACAACTACACTTTCCACCGCTACACACTAGATCATGAGCCATGAACACCATACAGTGACGTTAACACCCCCAAATAATTACATATCAAATAATGACACCGTGAAATTACAAAAGGAAAATGTCGTTTTCTTGTTAATTTTAATCTTCTATAGCAAACATAAAAATGACGGGTTGTTTAAACGGAGTTGTATGATGTTGGTTGGTAGTTATTTCTAGTATATTTATTTTTGTATTTTAAAAATAATTTTTTAAGAAAATTAAAAAATTTGAAATTTTTTATTTATTTCAAATTAATTTTTTATATTTTTAAATATTTTAATAGATGATATTAAAAATAAATTTTAAAAATAAAAATTATTATTTTAATGCATTTATAAATAAAAATACGCCCTCTTCATTGGCCATAACAATCTGATGAATGTCGGGACCCACTACCCTCCTCTACGGAGCGAATCCGAGACAAGCTCTTTTCTTTCCACTTCCCGGGATCTATGGGTTCCCTGACCTCATTAAATAAAAGAAATTCATATCCAACGGTCCATATCACTCCCTCCTTTTAACGGCGACGATTTTTCGCATCTTCTTCCTACAGCCAAGGAAAAAAAAGAAGAAAAACCCATCAATTAATCGTCGAGGAGATATTTTTCAGTGATTTTGCGCCTTATACGTTTTCAATGACGAAATTGCCCCTACATCGCTATCACCGCGGAAGAAATAACTGTACTCCCGGGATAGCCTTGTCATTTCGGTGCCTATGAGCAGTTGGAACTTCATCTGGGTCCCACCAGGAATTCAAACCCGATGGCCCACATCTCATCGCCGCCCACTCAGGTTCGCGCTCTTTGACGGTGACGATTTCTCTTTTCTAATTTCCCTTTTCTATTTGTTTTGTTTTTTTTTTCTTACAGAACCAAAGTATTAAACCATGTGATACTCACGCCTACTTTTTTGTCCATTAATGATAAAGCAAAAGACATAAACACCCCCGTCTCTTTTGATTTTGGAGTATTCTTGACGTGATGATGTCATATAAATCTGCTGTTGGCCCAATGATATATATATATATATATATATTAATTTCACTTTTTTCATCGATTGAAGATTTACGTATGTTTACCCACACATAGATTGTGGATTTACAGAGTTTTTTTGGCTTTGAATTTTTTTTTTATTCCAATCATTAATTTTTTTTAATTGAGCTGTTTTATAGTGTTGGTAAGAAATTGGGCTAAATAATTTTTTTTTAATAGAGTTTTGAGATGTTAAAATAACATCTTAATATTTTTATTAATGCTTAATTTTATATAAAAAAAATTATCGCATAAAAAATAACAGTTAGAGACCAAATTGAGTATGAGACAATAATACAAGGCTTTTTTATTTTATTTTTTAACTGCCTAAAACACACCTTTTATTTTTTATCCTTTTAGTTTTATAATTTATTGTTTTGATTCCAAACTTTATTTTGATCATATTTTAGCTTTTAAATTTGAAAGAGAAGAAAGAGCTTCACTAAAAAAAAAAAAATAGTAGAGGAAAGAAAAATTATTTGGTTGTCTATATTTCAGCAACAACAAAAATACATTCTTGATGTCAATGAGTTTCATTAAGATATTTTTTTATCCTTCATAATGTAAGAAAAAGGTAGATTGAATTGAGAAAGAATTTTTTTTGTTTAATTTTATGTTTTTGAACCAATTTAGGGATATTTTAAGATGAAAAACTGGTTCATTAATGTTTTTAAGTAAAAATAGATTGATAAATGATTATTTAAAATCCTAAACTTAGATCCTGATTTTTCAAGTTAACTGAAAATATTGTAGAAGATGACAAGTTGTCTGTCATAACGGACAACTTGTTATCCAATCTAAAAAAAAAAAACTCAACACGTCATTGATTTTATAAGAAAAAAACAACATAACACCTCTAGGCTCTTAGGTAATTAGCCACACATGTATGCCCAGGTTGCTAAGCCCATCTATGACTATGTTTTTTTTTTTAATCTTGATTATTTTTTAAAATTTTAATCATTTTTTAAATATATTTTTTTTCTTTACATTAATTTTTTTATTCACATTTAAACTATACCCTCTCTTTTATTTTTTAAATTATTTAGCTCATTGTTTTAAATAGTGTGTTTTTAACAATGTTTCAAAAAAATATTGTGAATTATTTTTAATTTTTCTTTCATATTTGATATAAAACAAATTGTATTTGCATGATGTATTTATCAAAATAAAAATAATGTTTTCTTGTTAATAAAAAATAATCTTTAAAGTAAAATAATTAAAATATATAAATTAAAAGAAAAGGTCAGGATTTGCTTTATCTAATTGTCGTTTTCTTTTATGAGAAAAAATAACTTTTCAATTTAACATCAACAACTTTCTCAATTTATTGGTTTATACATGTTTAAATTTATTCATCAAGCGCAAATAACATTTTTAAGTTTCTTAATTATATAAATCATGATATAATATAACACATCAATAATATTAATATATTTTTATATCACGTTAAAAACTAATTTAAGATATTACCCGTGACATAGCATTAACAACCTCTTATAACACTTCTTGAAACATATTGTTCTTATTTTTTTTTATTAAATATACATATTAAATTTTTAATTCATAATTAAACTTTTTTCATAATTTCAAAAATTAACTTTTCAATTTAACATCGAGAACTTTATCAGTTTATTAGTTTATACATGTTTAAATTTATTTCCTCAAGTGCAAATAATAATTTTAAATTTCTTAATTATATAAATCATGATATAATAAAACACATTTATAATATTAACATATTTTTCTATTACATTAAAAACTAACTTAAGATATTACCCGTGACATAGCATTAAAACCTCTTATAACACTTATTGAAACATATTGTTTTTATTTTTTTTATTAAATATATACATTAAATTTTTAATTTTTAATTAATTTTTTTTATAATTTCAAAAATTAACTTTTCAATTTAACATCGACAACTTTCTTAGTTTATTGGTATATACATGTTTAAATTTATTTCATCAAGTGCAAATAATATTTTTAAATTTCTCAATTATATAAATCATGATATAATAAAACACAACTATAATATTAACATATTTTTCTATTACATTAAAAACTAATTTAAGATATTACCCTAGACATAGCATTAACAACCTTTTGTAACACTTATTGAAATATATTCTTCTTAGTTTTTATTAAATATATACATTAAATTTATAATTTATAATTAAATTTTTTTATAATTTCATAACATATTCAGAATACCTGTACATTTATTTTTTTTAAAATTAAAAACATTTTGATTGCACCTAAAGAAATAATAATGAATAAATTCAAGCACAAGCTTTTACAATTCTCTAACATCAGTACGGATTAATTAATTAATAATTAAATGTACGAAGCATGGATTTCACTGCAGCGGCACTCTGGTAATCTAACTTCCAAAGAAAACTTGGACGGGATCCATTTCTCCGTAAAGCAGCAATCAACGGTGCAGAGGTCTTTCTTTTACTGAAAGTAATCATCAATTAATTTTTAGAAATATATTAAAATATTTTTTTAAATTTATTTTTGATAAATATATTAAAATAATTTAAAATTATAAAAAAAATAATTTAAAAAAATTTAAAACACGTTTTAAACTTAAAAACAAACACACTAGAGAAACCGTTGGTTAATAACAGAAATAAAAAGGTTAGCTCGCTTTGGAGGCAAAATCGTAAATTCAGTAGACAATAAATAGAATTCGTACACGAACGAGAACTTACTTTATGTTAAATGGTTTCACACTCATTCAAGGAGGAGAGGAGATCCCAACTCAGTTCCCATCACTCCACAGAAATCAAAAGAAAATTCAAAAAAATAAAGAATTAAAAGGGTAAAAGGGAGAGGTTTTTATTTTTATTTATTTATTATAAAATCTAATTGGAATATATTTCTTACACTATTGGATTCTTCTTTTTCTTCTTCATTTACTTATCTCAATCTCTCTCACACATTACTACCTCCATAACTCATACAAGATATTTTTTTGATATTTTTCTTTCAAAATAAAGAAACCCCTTTTTTTTTTTCTTTTCTTTTCGGGGTTTGATGATTTGTGTTGAGGAATGAAAATTTGGGTTGTTTATCTATTTATTAATTAGGGGTTAGTTTTGATTGTTGCTTTTAAGTGGAAACTGAAATTACTGATAAAATTACATAAAAGAAAACGCTTTATTATTGCTTCATAGAAACTGTGCTGTGATGCCAGACCAGAACAACAGGCAGGTCAAGAGCAATGCTGTGTCAAATCACTCTGCTGATAACATTGAAGGTAGGTAGTAGCATCATATTTATGTGTACTCTTTCCTTAAGGCAGTGAAGATCTGCCTCTTTTTTTTTATTTTTTCCTTTTTGGGTTTTTCTAAAGTGATGTGATCATGGTCTGGTAGTTTGTTTTTGTTGCTGTCATCAACAATTACAGATGCATATTTTAGCTGTGGATGGTTGATTATGGAACATGTTACAAGTTACTGGCCTCCTTTTTATTTCTTGTCTGGAAAAAAACTGTAATTATTGATTTGTGTTTGTAATCGTATTAGATGGTTTAGGCAAGTTGTAACTGGCTTTGTTATCAATTTGTTGATCACTGGTGGGTTTTTGGTATCAAGAGTTTTGGGGGCGCTTGATGCAATCAATGTATAAATTGATGAAACGAAGCTTTTGCGGATTCCTGTTTCTTTATTGTGATTCCTAATGTTGCTGGAATTGGAAAGTTTGTTACTTTCTTTGATGTTTTGTGTGTTTTAGCAAATTATTAATTAATGTGGGTTTCTTTTTACTTTTCTGTTATTGTAGTAAATAATTTGATCTATATTATGTGGTTCCTTTTAGTTTGGAAAGTCCAAACTTGTTACAGACTTTTGCTAATTGGTTTCTCATGTGGCTTTGTGGACAGGTGCTCTAGTTAATGATGTAATACTTAGGTAGGCTGTGAGGGGTTTTAACTTGATTCTTTGGCCTTTTTATGTGTTGCAGAAGCATTTTGGCGTTTGAAGATACATGATCCTCAAGAGCAAGGTGGTATGGCTCAATCAAGTCCATACCCAGATCGTCCTGGTGTGCCGGATTGTGGATATTATTTAAGGACTGGATTGTGTGGTTATGGAAGCAATTGTCGCTACAATCATCCTATTTATGCTGCACAGGTAAAATGCATCGTTGCTGTAGAATTTGGTATTTTCTCTTTGGCTCATACCTTTGGGTTTCGATGCTTAGCCCTGGGCCTGCTGGATGTAAATTCTGTCTAATGTGCATGTCTTCTACTATTACCTAGCTTTCTCCTAATAGTTTGTGGTTCTGGTTTTGTTATTCTCTGTACAGGGCACTCAATTGAGAGAAGAACTTCCAGAGAGAATCGGACAACCTGACTGTGGGGTAAATTCTTCTTTGCCCTGTCTCTTGAAAAGAAGTTCGCCCCCATCTCAGCTTCATTTCATTGATGACCATGGGAAATTTCCATAAAAAAAGAGAATTGGCCTGCTAACATATGCCTATCGTGTTTCTCTTCTATCCTTTTTCTCTTGCTTATTATCATGGTAAATTGATAGTAGTACATTTTTGTGGTGACTCCAATGCAAGGAGAGAAATTCACATAGTAGTGTAGACATATTTTATCAACCACCAGTCAGTTCATTGTTTATTAAACTAGAGTCAAATCATGCTTTTACCACGTGTGCCTCTTTTGGTTTGTTTTTTTTTTTCTCCACAAAGAGATCGCATTTGGTTGTTTGAGATACCTGTGATGGCTGAAGTCAATTACTACATTAGTCTACCCGAATAATTAGGGCTCTCCATGTACCTTTCTTCTTAGAAGCTCATGATTTTTTAGATAAATAAGAAATTACGCATGATTTAGAGTTGAAGATTTTGTTTGGGTTTGATCTTCATTACATGTGTTTGGAATTTTATGAGATGAAGAGATTGACATGACGATCAACAATTTATCAATGGTTATTGGTAAACACAAGGGGTTCCTTTTTTGAGGGAATACTAGTTAAATACCGTGTTAGATATAATGCCTTACAGAAAACTCTGTAATTTATAACTTTCTGATTCAAAATGCCCATTGCAGTATTATATAAAGACAGGAACTTGCAAATATGGATCAACCTGTAAATATCATCATCCAAGAGACAGGAATGGTGCAGGACCAGTTTCATTCAATGCGTTAGGCCTTCCAATGCGTCAGGTGTTTCCTGACATCTGGATTTGTTTTTTTCCTGGCTTTCCTAATATTTACTAAGTGCTGTAGACCAGATAAATTGACTTTCTAACTTAGAAATATGTACTTTTAGGATGAAAAATCATGTCCTTACTACATGCGGACCAGATCATGTAAATTTGGAGTTGCGTGCAAATTCCACCATCCCCAGCCTGCATCACTTGGAACTAGCTTACCTCTTACTGGAGCTGCTGCCTTTGGATCTACAGGATCACCAATTGTTCCATCTTCAGGTCTGCCTTATGTAGGCGGACTTCCAACATGGTCATTACCAAGAGCACCGCCGTATATGTCTGGTACACACTTACAGGGTCCACAGGCTTATATGCCTGTTGTTGTTTCTCCTTCTCAAGGCATTGTTCCTGTACCAGGCTGGAACACCTATGTGGTAATTAAAATTTTTTTTGCCATAAATGATTGGCATAAATGTGGCATGCTGATTAGTTCTGTGATTTGTCATTGCATTTTTTCATTGTTTCATAGTTTAATCCAAAAAATGTGAGTTATCAGAACTTCACATTATGAATTTATGATGCCCATAATCAATGCAATCCATTTCACTTTGTGTTCTGGTTCCCTCTATGATTGATTTCATCTTTGCACCTTTCTGAAGCGTGTACTGCATCATATTAACTAAAAATCAAACTTTTAAGATCTGATGATGTGATGTTTAATGCGAACCTTGAAGTATGATTACTTGAGTCTGTCATGCTGACTGAATTAGTTCTGCAACTTAGAGTTGCATTGTTAATGTGAATAAAGTTGTAGGATGATACCTCTACATCCAACATCAAAGAATTAGCTACCTTTTTGTTATTATCTGGCAAGGCAATTGTTTTGGAGGTGTAAGGTAGTTGGGCTGCGGGTTCATACCCAAAAAGTATTAATTATAGGATGGACTCAAACACACAAGTAAAGGATTTAAAAAGTTTTCCTATGTGGTTTTGTATTGAAATTCTGGGATTATAGAAGGGAAATTATTATTATTTCTCGAGCAACAATTGATCTGTCTAGATTATTTGATGCAATAAAGATACTCCCGCATCCATCATCTGGTGGTGCTAGTTCTCAGAAAACAAAAAAAGGTCCCTGTCCCTGCGGAAAAAGTTGTGAACTGGCACTGAGACTTCATAAATTAGTATTGGGACATATGCATGCAGCAGTGTCCTGCAATGTGGCCTAGGAATAGCCAAAATAAACTTTCTTTCAAACTCTTTATATTTATTTACTCATTGGCTCTTTTAATATGGCATCTAGTTATTCTCTCTCATTGCTGTTTTTTGGGGAAAGGGATTTTTAAATATTTTTTTGCATCTCATATCATGGTTTTATTTGTTTACCAGGGAAACTCGAACCCTATGTCCTCTTCTAGTATTCTGGGATCCAACCGTGCTTATGACTCGAGAAACCACGGTGACTCCGGTTCTAGTGGACATTTGTTGTCAACAGCCATTCCTGCTCTCCCTGAGAGACCTGATCAACCAGAATGCCGGCATTTTATGAGTTCCGGGACCTGCAAATATGGTTCTGACTGCAAGTACCATCACCCAAAAGAAAGGATTGCACAACTAGCAACCAACACTATGGGCCCATTTGGCCTTCCCTTGAGACCTGTAAGTTCTCTATATACTTCACATTTGGTGGCATGGAGTCAGCATCTTACATGAAACAATTTCGCTTGAATAATTCTGGTCGTTTTAATTTAGTGGGAATCTTAAATTTATTGGTGAACTATTTATATATTAAAAGAGTTTATATGGCAAAACATTGATTTCTTTGCTCTTCTTTTCACATGCAGGGGCAAGCTGTGTGTCCAGACTACAGTATGTACGGGATCTGCAAGTTTGGCCCAACTTGCAGATATGATCACCCCTTACCTACATACCCTTATAACTATAGTCTGAGCCTGCCATCTCTATCTATGATGGATTCATCTCTGGTAACTTATCCAAGAATGGCACAAGCAGCCCTGTCATCTGCAACTCCTGTTTCCTTGTCTAAACTTCCTGATCTGATCCGGAATCCTGATGGTGCAAGCTACAACAAGCATCAAAATTCTGATTCAAACACAAAGACTTTGGATGATCCAACTGAGCATGCTGGTTCCCCACCACCACACTCTTCACAGGCTTCTTCGGAACCTTCACATGATTAATTTGATTCAGCTCAGGTCTCACCATTTTGTTCTGTTTTTTCTTCTTTTTTTTGGGATACTCGGTACTCTTTAAAGGAGATTTTTGTCACAAGTACCTCCATCCCCCCCGTTTCACCTGTGTTTCCGCGGAGTGTTATAGGTGGTTTGAAGTTAAAACGTAATGAGCATAAATGATGGGGGGGTGGAAGGCGTTTTTTGTTGTGAATAAAATGCAGGTGAAATTTGTAATATTCGTCCCTTGGATGTGTTCTTGATTCGGCGATATCCATCCATAACAATATTCTGCTATAATGTTTCATTTTTAATGGTCGCCAGGCACCCCAAGCTTATGCTGTCTGTGCATTATACAGATGAAATGTGGCCGTGAGAATCAAAATGCATTAGCTGCTGTTCACAGTAAACGAGAGAGCCAAGTGCAAACATTATAAAAATGACTTCGTATTATTTGGTCGACGTGAATACAAGATTCTGTTTTTTACTTTTTTTAAATTTTTTTTTTTTTTGTGCTGATGAGGTTGGGAAGAGCATACATAAGCTGCGGAGAGTAGCTTGGTTGTTTGGTGCGGATGCTGATGTCTTGTAGCAAGCCTCCGTTGTGTGAGGTTCTGGCGCTCTTTCAGCCGAAATTCCTCCGGCGGGGCATTTGACGTGGTGTACATTTTTTAATGTCCCGAACTCCTGTTTGTTGGTCGTAAGTGTTTCCCGGCCTTCTTATTCCTATGGTGGACATGACCTAGAGATTGCTCATTATTCAAGTAAAAAGTTAACCTACCCCTCCAACGGGCTGTTAAATTTCTTGGATTTACATGGAGATGTTGAAAAACGAAAGGTGGGTCGCCCTTTTACCCAAAAGTGATGTGTATGTAGATAAAAGTAACACTTCAATTTCTTTTAAAAAAATGAGTTAAAAATTTGAAATTTATTGCTCAAAACTAATATTTCTCTAGGTGAACTAGATTTTTAGATTTGTATTGTTTTTATAAAACATATTTTAAACGTTTTTCATCGCAAGTTTTTCAAATAAATAAATAAATAAATAAATAAAATGATGAATAATACAATTTTTTTTTCTATATTCAAGTATTTTTAGTAATTTAAAATATCAATTTCTTTTTTATCTTCATATTTAATTAGTATTATAAATTTATTTGTTTTTATTGTGATTCTAATATAGATTTATTTTTTAAGTTATTTTCATGATAATTTCTAATTTGAATGAAATAAAATTGATATTTTATATAGATTTATAAATTATGTTTTTTTTTTTATGAAAAATAACTATAATCTTGACATTTTTTTTTATTTTTTCATTGGAAAAATTCTTCTCTGTTCTCAACAAATGACTTTTTTTTTAAGAAAAAATTATTGGAAAAAAAAGTTAGAAAAGGCAAAAAAATGAAAATAGAAAAGAAAAATGTTTTTTTTTTTATTAGACCCATGGTTTTCTGAGGTAAAAATATGCGTGTGGATATTCATATATCATCGAGAGTCTCTCCCCAAGCCCGTCTAATAATCATAGGATTTGGGTTAGCTTATTGAACAAATTTGTCTCATGAACAACTCTAATTACGTGATTATTGGTAATCAACCATGATTAGAGAAGTAAAACGCAAGAGAAATAAGCTTTTTGTTAGTTTTTTCCTATAGAAGAGGTCACTGTAGATGTCCTTTACCAGTTTAAAGACAGCTAATGTGGATGATAACTTCACTCTTGCAAAATCAAAATAGAGAGGTCCTCTTCTCTAATGCTTCTTGATGGTTAAATCACTAGCTAGATGGTTAAAAATGCTCTTAGTAAATGTTAAATCACTGAAGATTTTAATTTTTCGTAAGGATCAAGGAAGGATAATTGACATGTGATTAATACCAAAAAGAAAAGGCGGGAAGAAGCAGCATGCATGCAGCTAGGATATTGCAGGTGGGATATGGTAGTTAAGTCGTTACAACTAGTTGATTAGGCTGTTCTAGCTAGTTAAGAGTCGGTTGAATCGATTAGAGGAGATTAGTTGTAATCAATAAGTCCAAGTATATAAGCTGTAAATGGAGAACTTGGAAGACAAGCAAGAAATGAAGTGTATTTTGCACGAATTGCAGAACTCTCTTCCTCTCTTTTCAATCTCTTCTACTTCTCCCTCGCTTCTCTTCTAAAGTCTTGTTTGTTGAGGAAGATCCTTAACAACTGGTATAAGAGCTCGATCTCCTCGATCACAAAGAATAATCAAGTAGAATCAACACAATACAATGGTTGATAACAATAAGATCAAAGTCGATGAGGAGCATGGAAGGAAGATGGATGGACAAATACAATAATTACACGAAAAGTTACAAAAGACGGCTTATAATCAAGCTAGGAAGAATGAACAACTGGAATTGAAGATGGATTCCACTATAGCCACATTACAGATTCTTATTGGGAGCAAAAATGGCGACAAGGAAGATAGACTTGGTATGGAAACAAATGGAATGCTTTCTCAACAAAGAAGTAATCAGAGAAGATAGGGTATTGGGATTCAAGAAGAGCAAAAAAGGATATAGTGGAGCTTGGCCTAAAATGGAGTTAACAACCTTTCATGGAGAGAATCCAAAAAGGTGGTTAAGGAGATGTAGAGAGTTCTTTAAAATAAGCTACATACCAGTTCATCAGTAGGTGGAGATGGCCTCTCTTTACTTGGAATACAAGACAGAGGTTAGGTACTAAGGGTTTTTATATGGAGAAGAATATTTGGTTAGATGGGAAGATTTTACAAAAACTTTGTTTATGCGATTTGGTCACATGAAAGATGTTGAAAAATTTAACAAGCTTGTGCAAGAGAAGGAGGTTGAGGAATACGTTGAGAGGTTTGATGAGCTCAAGTCATTAATGTGCGCTCTGAATCCATCCATACTAGAAGCTTACTACATTTCAAGTTTTTTGAGTGGATTAAAGGAATATATTAGGCTAATGCTTAAGTTACTCAAGCCAGCAACACCAACGCAGGATTTTGATTAAACAAAGTGGCAGGAAAAAACAAATCATGAACTAGCTAAGAAGTCTATGATTATTCCAAGAAACAACCTCTCTTATGGAGCAGGCAAATTACCAGGTAATCTTTCACTTAAACTTTATAATCATTTAAAGATAGAACTGGGGCGAGGGCCTAAATATCCAATTAAGAGTTTATATGAACAAAAAAGAAGGTTATGTTGGCGCTTTAAGCATGAAGATAAGTACATACCAGGGCATCAATGTAATAGTAAAGGATTATATATGATGGAAAGGCTAGAAGACGAACATGGAGAGTTCTTGAAAGTTACAGATGGTGAAAAAATATAATTCTAAGTGAAGCTGAAATAGTAATTAAGGGGATATGGATTTTCACTAAATGCCTTGGCTAGGAGCTATGCTCACAATACTATCAGGACTGAAGGATGTTGCCAGGGAAGGAATTTGATAGTTTTAATTGACAATGGAAGCACTCACAACTTTATCAATATCAAGATGGTGGAAAAAATCAAAATCACTGCAGTTAAGACCATTGTTTTCGTAGTAACTATTGCAAATGGAAGCATTATAAGGTGCGACTCTCATTGCTTAAAGTTTGACCTAGTTCATGCAAAACATATGAGTTTCAAGTTCACTTAAGAATGAAAAGGCTAAAAAGATGTGATTAGGAGTGAATTGGCTACAAAAGACATTCTCCAATTCTATTTGACTTCATTAAAATGAAGTTGTCATTTAGAAAGAGAGGTATAATGATACAATTGAAAGGAATATGAGAGAATGCTTAGTTTCAGATTGTAGCCACCAAAGTACAAAAGAGTTTAAAGGAATCCATTTATGGGTTTATAAGGAAATTTTTTTAATGTGAAAGCAATTGAGAAAACTAGTCTGATTGTGCAAGATACAACAATTAAAGAACTATTAAATGAATTTGAGGAGGTTCTCATAACCAAAACAATTACCTCCTGAAAAAACCTTGGATCACAATACTACATTGATCCCTAAAGCTAAACTAGTTAATATTAAGCATACAAGAGCTCTTATATACACAAAGAAGAGATTGAAAGACTGGTGAAGTATGTCGTGACCTGCACGACATTGAATGATAGAGCTATCTTCTGAAATTGAAGGGGTTTTGGGTTTAATTATAAAGTTATGATTTGAGAGAGTCGCTATCTAGTATCATGGTCACTAGAAAACTTATTGGTCTGCAAGAGTCTGGGTAAGGGGACTAATTGTGCAAGAGAAAGACACATCACCTTTAGTGTAACACCCCACCCCACTAGCAAGATATTGTCCGCTTTGGGCCTCCCAGTCCACCCAAATCCAGGGCTTTCACCCAGGTCCCCCTCACGGGTTTGTTCTTGGGAGCCACGCATGGCCTCAAAACGCGTCTTTCAGAGTAGCGCAGCACACTCACCCTGTCAGATACTGTCCCCTCTGGGCCTCCCAGTCCACTCATTCCCCAGGCTTCCACCCAAGTCCCCCTCAGGGTTTTAAACGCGTCTACTAGTCAAGGTGAGCATGCACTTATAAGGCCCTGGCTCTGGACGCTCGCTTCCAATGTGGGATCTTACAATCCCCCCACCTTAAGACGAGTCGTCCTCGGCTCTGATACCAAATGTAACACTCCACCCCACTAGCAAGATATTGTCCGCTTTGGGCCTCCCAGTCCACCCAAATCCAGGGCTTCCACCCAGGTCCCCCTCACGGGTTTGTTCTTGGGAGCCACGCATGGCCTCAAAACGCGTCTTTCAAAGTAGCGCAGCACACTCACCCTGTCAGATACTGTCCCCTCTGGGCCTCCCAGTCCACTCATTCCCCGGGCTTCCACCCAGGTCCCCCTTAGGGTTTTAAACGCGTCTACTAGTCAAGGTGAGCATGCACTTCTAAGGCCCTGGCTCTAGACGCTCGCTTCTGATGTGGGATCTTACAATCTCCCCACCTTTAAAAATTTCGCCCCCGAAATTTAAGTCATACCTGGATCTTGAAATAATTCAGGATATTTTCTTCTCATCTCCGATTCCCTTTCCCAGGTCTCTTCTTCTATTTGAGAGCTCCTCCATAGGATCTTAATCATTGGTATCTTTTTATTTCGAAGCTCCTTTTCACTCCGGTCTAACACCTTCACATGTCTTACCTCCATAGACAAATCCTCTTTAATTTCCACAGGGACTTGTAATAGCACTCGAGATGGGTCAATTTCTGCTTTACGTAGCATGGATACATGAAACACATTATGTATCTTGGCCAAGTGCGATGGCAAAGCCAATTTGTATGCTACAGGCCCTATTATCTCTGTCACTTCGAAGGGCCCAATATATCTCGGTGCCAATTTTCCCTTCATACCAAAACACAGCATATGCTTCCAGGGAGCAACTTTTAGATAGACCTAATCTCCCACCACAAATTCAAGTGGCCTTCTCCTAGTATCAGCATAGCTTTTCTGCCTATCTTGTGCTGCTTTCATTCGATCTCTTATCACTTTCACCTTTTCTGTCATGATTTTAACTAATTCCGCCCTAATGATTTTTTGATTACCAACCTCTTCCCAACATAATGGAGTGCGACATTTCCTACCATATAATGCTTCATAGGGAGCCATTCCCACAGTGGTCTGATAATTGTTATTGTACGTAAACTCCACCAATGGCAAATGATCTTCCCAGCTGCCACCAAAATCCAGTATACAAGCTCTCAGCAAATCCTCCAATGTCTGAATTGTTCGTTCAGATTGACCATCAGTCTGAGGGTGGAAAGAAGTACTTAGATTCAACCTCGTCCCCAAAGCACTCTGGATACATGACCATAGTCGAGATGTAAATCGGGGATCCCGATCTAAAACTATTGACAATGGCACTCCATGAAGTCTTATCACTTCATTCACATATAGCCTCGCTAGTTTGTCGACTGGATCCGTCATCTTCATGGGCAAAAAGAGAGCAGACTTTGTCAACCGGTCTACTATAACCCAAATTGCATCATTACCCTTCCTTCCCCTCTGTAATCCTGACACGAAGTCCATTGTAATATCCTCCCACTTCCACTGAGGTATCAAAAGTGGTTGTAAAGGCCCGGTTGGTTTTTGATGCTCTATCTTTACTTGTTGACAGATACTACATCCATTCACATATTCAGCTATCTCTTTCTTCATTTTTGGCCACCAATAAAATTCTCTTAGATCCCTATACATCTTAGTGCTTCCTGGATGTACAGTAAATCTAGACTCATGGGCCTCCTTTAACACTTCTTCTTTCAACACTTTATCTTCTGGAAGATACATTCGCCTTCCCATCACCACCATTCCATCATTCAGTACTTGGAAAGGAGTTTCAGCTCCTGATTCTACTTTATCAATGTAACACCCCACCCCACTAGCAAGATATTGTCCGCTTTGAGCCTCCCAGTCCACCCAAATCCAGGGCTTCCACCCAGGTCCCCCTCATGGGTTTGTTCTTGGCAGCCACGCATGGCCCCAAAACGCGTCTTTCAGAGTAGCGCAACACACTCACCCTGTCAGATATTGTCCCCTCTGGGCCTCCCAGTCCACCCATTCCCCGGGCTTCAACCCAGGTCCCCCTCAGGGTTTTAAACGCGTCTACTAGTCAAGGTGAGCATGCACTTATAAGGCCCTGGCTCTGGACGCTCGCTTCCGATGTGGGATCTTACACCCAGTGCACTCTACCTAAGGTAAGTTGTATTGTTGATTGATTGTTATTCTAAGTTATATTTCTATTCATTGGTCTCATTTAAGATTTAAAGCAAATCTCCCTTTGTGAGGAAGTCTCTATCTTTTCGGGTTAAATTCTAACTATTTTAAGGCCAAAATTTTAGCATTGCATTTATTTTATTTTTGGTATCTTTACACCTGACACTTTACATTATAATTTTATACCCCAAAATATTAAAGTGTACATCTATATCCTAACACTCTGAATATTAATTAAAAAAAATAATTGTTGTGGTATTTTGACCAAACTCTAATGGATAATCATAAACTGGTTACAATATTCATTTTATATTTTTTAAAACATCATAAAAATGCATTTTTGTTTTTTAAAAAATATGCATGAAAAACCTTTAGAATTTGGCCGTATGCATGAAAACAAAATATATATTTTTTTATGTTTTTGAAATGAGGAATTGTTTTAATTTTTTTGGATTTTTTTTGAAATTTCAGAGAAAAACTGAGTATTTTTAATATTGGGTCTATATCTTATAATGTAAGTCTACATTTCAATATTAAATGAAATTATTGAAAAAAAAAAATGTTGTTGTGTTTTATGATATAAGGGAATTGTTTTTTGAATTTTTGAGATTTTTTTGAAATTTCAGAGAAAATCAGGTATTTTTAATACGGGGTTTGTATTTTACAATGTATGTCTACAGTCCAATATTAGGCAATAACTATTGGAAAAACATGTGAGGGACCCATAAATAATTTCATAATGGTCCCTAAATGTTTTGAAAATTTTAAGGATTTGTTTGGCTAGACACACAAATAAGGATAAATTAAAGTTAAAGGAAAAAAGCTTAGAGCATGTTTACCAAACAAACCCTTAGCCTAAAGTCAAAGGTATTAAAAATGTCTTAAGGCCATGTTTGGGAAATAGGCCTTAAGGACCCAAACAAGGTCTTATTTTTTAAGAAAAAATGAGGCGTGCCAAACATGTCCTTATATCTAGGTTGAGTTTGGCCCAACCATATAGATTGGGTCTATTGGGCCCGAGGCCTAAGCCCATGTGGTCAGGTTGAGCTATTGCCCGGCCTAACCTGATTTTTTAGGCCGATAGACAGCCCAACAAACCTTTATTTATTAAGTTTATTTATTTATATTTTATGATGTGGGTTAGACCCAACCTATACAACTTTGTCACTGGCCCAGCCTACTAACCAATTTACTTTGCAAAATGTGAATTATTTCATGTTTTGCATGCTTATGTTTGCATTAACTAAAAAAAAAAAGAGGAAAAGGATTACCTAGGTTGGATAAGGGTGTTGGCTGGCTAGTGGAGCTTTAGACGTGGCGTGGTGGCCTACTAGGAGAGCTAGTGGCAATTGTATGGGGGTCTGCGGTGGCTGTTAGAAGTTGGAGAAACTACACTGGAGGAGAAAAAGAAATGTGGAGGTTGTAGTGGAGAGCTACTGTGGTTGGTTGCAGTGATGGTGGATGGTTGCTCTGACATAGAGGAGCTTGTGGTTGCTCACGGTGGTGCTGTCTGGGTTAATCGTGTTGCGGTGGAAAAAAAAGAAAAAAAATGGTGGAAATGTAGGAAGGAATGGGGGTTGCTTGCTGGGCTAAAAAAAGGATGAAAGATGTTGGGTAAAGGTGCTTTTTAGGTGGTGGTGGTGGTGTTTTTGGGAATGCAAGAGAAGTTTTTCTCTTCTCATTTTTTTAGAGAAAACTAGTGTGTGAGGGGTGTTTTTGCTTTGTTTTTTTTGCTTTCTTTCTCTCCCAATCTTCTCCTCCTCTATTGCATGAAATTCACCCGGGGATGAAAAAGGGGGTATGAAACGTTTATCTGACATGAATCTTGGCCCTTTATTCAAACATGAAGGATTCCAAATGGTGGCCAAAACTCATCATCACAGGTTGTAAAGGCTGGTCGGGTCAGCCTCTTTGGGTCAACTTTGTAGCGGGTTCAGGGCTTCTAAGGGACAATTTCTTTGCTTAGAGGTGCAATGGTAGGTAACAAGAGTGATGTCTTTTTTTTTTCTTGTATGGTGAGGGTATGAGAGAGAAGGAAGGCCTCAAAAGTGGCATTAGAGTTGTCATTCTTGTTGTTGAAGGTTGAAGATAATGTGCAGAACCATGTCGCCTGACACTATTTTTTTTTTTTTTACTTTTATTGACCAAAACGACGTTGTTTTGATCTAAAACATGTTATTTTGGTCAAAACAACACCAAAACGCACCGTTTCATTTAAATAAAATGGTGATGTTTTGGGGTTTTTGACCTAAATTACGTCATTAAACCCTTTTTTTAATTTCACTCCAATCTTTTAATTTATTCAATTAAGTCCTCAATTGAATTTTGATTCTAAGAATCAATTCAAATTCACACCTAACAAGTTTTAAAATAATCCTTTGAATTCAACGGCCTTTCCAACTTGGTTGTGGATATTTTTAATTTTGCCCCAAATTGATATTCAAACTTCTAATTTTTCAATTTCACCTCTAATTGATATTTAAACTTTTAATTTCTTCAATTCCACCCCTGTTTTGAATTGAATTTATCCCCTAAGTTTGCATGTCTTTTGCAAAAAAGTCCTTAGTTGTAAGTTTCTTTAATTTGGCCTTTAATTGACCTCAAAACTTTTATTTTCTTCCAATTTTGTCCATGATTTAACTCAATTGAGTTTGGAAAAATGTAATTTGGTCTTCTAAAATTCAAATCTTCTCAATTAAACTCAAATTAGCCTTTCAAACTTATTTTTTCACCAATTAAGTCCCTAATAAAATTAATTTGACCAATAAAAGTCTAATTAAGTCCTTGCACTTAATTAATTCTATTAATTTAACCCAAATTAATTCTTAAATTTAATTAAACCTTTAATTGGGCCAATGATTAAATCAAATTGGCCTATTGACACGACCAAAAGATTGATATCTTCTCCCAAGTATAGGAGTGTCAGAGTAATAAATAACCCGGCAAGACCGGGGTCGAACCACAGAGAGGTTAATTATATAAATTATAAATAATAATAATAATAATAATAAGTTGAAAAGAGCTTTGAGATGTGATATTGATATAATGATTAAACAATGATAAAAACAATTGTCAAGGTTAGAGGATCCACTAATGGTATTTCAAACAAATATAGTATAAACTCTTATTACTCAACTGGAAACCACACACAAAGGAGGTTCTAATCGGATTATAAATTGTTAACATGATTACATTAGTTATCTTATTCGAGTAATGCTAATACTTGTAAATGTTGTCAGGTATTCATGATTATAACTTATGTTAACAACAAATCAAGTTCCTTTCATAGCATAGGTGTCGATTATACCATACGGTTTGGGCTATGAAAGTGCCAAGTACTTGTTGTACCAAGGTTATACAACATAAATCTAGATTAACCATTTAACAAGTAAAGTATTAAGAGTGAATAAGATAACAAATACAAAACATGTTAGTATCAAACATTAAAGTTCATGTTGAGTTTATACTATACTTATTATTACACCACTAGTGTACCCTTTTCACCTTGATATAATAAACTTAGCCGAACATTATGAAATAGAGAAACATAGATAAACAAAATAAGAACATAAATAAGATATAAGTTAACTAAGTAAAGGAAAGGAAATGAAAAGCATAAAAAAGAGATTAATATAAACAAAACTTAAGCATTACAAAAATATAAAGAGAGAGAGCAAGAACATGATCTTTATCTGAAAACCAAGATGCCTAAATGCATGTCAAATGCCTCCTTTTATAGGCCAAAATTTAGAACTATTGATTTGATGACTAATTGTTGAGTGGGTGGCCATATCTTGACTTGGTGACAATCCTTATCTTCTTGTCTGAATAAAACGTCATTGCTAACATCAGAATTTGAATAGATTTTCCGCATGAAAGTTCTAGGAAATTGTCTTAGCTTTCCAACAAAAAAAGAATCAGTGTATTTGGACTTCTAGAACTCCAGATATGGGCTGAACACTGAATAGTGTATGGGCTACATGACAGATTCCGACTTCTCCGTTATTGCTAAGATTTGGACTTCTAAACAGTAGAATTGAGTTTTTCACTCCATATGAATGTTTTAGGCCTATGTCTTAGCTTTCTAGCCATATAAACCAAATTGAAATCCAAGATCTACAGCTTCAGATATGACCCAATGACTGAACAGTGTTCCAGTTTGGACTAAACCAACATCTTTTTTCTAAGCTTAACCCTCTCTTTGTCTTCTCAATTTCAGTAGTTAAACTCATCAATCAATCCTTTGATTTATGTGATAGGCCTGCATTTAAGATGAACATTTACCATAAATTTAAGGTATCTTATAGTATCAGACTTGTTATTATAAAACATGCTTTAGTTAAGGAGTTATTGATACTTCAAGTGCAAAATGATGATATAAAACCTTGATAAAAATACACTTTTAAGTACTAATCACACCCCCCAACCAGCTTATTACTAATCCCTAGTAATCAATTTGCAAGTTCCACAAAACAAGACATTCATTATTCAACTTCCATTAATCTATCCAAATAAACAAACTCTCATTAAATTTATATATCTGCTCAATACCTCTTTACCAAGATATTATTAAACCTTTCTTTTGTGCTCAATATATCAACACATAATTATAGGGCTTTACTTGGACGAAAACAAAATTTTTGTTCTAATGTTTAAAGTTAACTTCCTTGGGTTGAGATTATTATCTCTTTTTTTTTTTTTAATATATATACATATAACTTAAAACATAATGCATCTTTAACCCATGTAACGAGCTTTTGGCTAATAACTCCCAGACCAGTTGGTCTTAGGGCATTAGGTGTTGAGACACCCTTACGAGCTTAGTAACTCGGGTTGCAGATACTGATACGTAGATAGTGCAATGTTTGATTCCTTTAAGCTTTTCTCCTTAACCCATGTAACAAGCTTTGGGCCAATAGCTCTCAAGTCAGTTGACCTTAGGGTATTAGGTGTTAAAACACCCATTCGGACTTAATTGCTTAGGTTAGGGAGACTACGAAACCAAACTTATCTACGTTTTTAGTATCATTATTTTTAATTTTTTTTTTGCAAATTATATACTATCCCTTTCCCTTAGTTGTTACCTTTAACAAAAGAACATAAATAATGTAATAATCCAATGTGCAACCCACAATCATATGTTAAAGTGTGTGTGTGAAAATGAAGGTTTAAGAATACTTGTTAAATGAGTATATGAGCAGAATCAATTGATGATAATGCGAGAGCTTGTAAACCTGAATATTTCAAGAAGTATTCTGATTGACCTTGTTATGAATATTGCAAATAACCATTAGAAAATGTTTACTAAGATGCGTCTCAAGAGTCAATAAAATTCCCCCTTACTTTGCCATCCTAGTAATAACAGTTTTGCCAAATGGTTTTATTAAAAACAAAAATAGTTAGTTTGTGATTTTTTTTATGTCAACTACTACCCTCTCCCCCCAACCAAAACGAGACATTGTCCTCAATATCCTAAGGTAGAAAGATAGAGTATAGAAGACATCACTTGAAGCAGCAAACACTGACAAACCTGAAACACACTTAAACAAATATAAGAGATAACAAAACAAAAAAAATATTATGCTATTAATAAAACCAAAAGACACAAATTTTTACAAACTAAGACTCAAATCGTAGTTGTGATTGTGGCTCACATCTTCCTTTGGTTTTACGTCCAAGAACGGCTTAAACGCCTTCTATGGGTCGAGGATAGGCTTCCCATCCAGTTTTCTTAAAAACTGACAAACAAGGTCTTTTATAGTCAGATTTCCAAGACTAAGTCGATCATGTTCTTTATGAAAATGGGGCCATAAATCATGAATTGCACGATGCACATCTCCACTAGGATGCGTCTCAAGAGTTAATAAAAGATTATCTAAAGACTCCTTACTCAGGCCATCCTTAATTAATTGTATTTTATCTTAACGGTTTATAGATACCATTCCTAAAGAACGACATTGTGCATTACAAGTCCATCTGGCACATCGATGACAGACTTTCAATCGTTTTGCACGACGTTTCTTTGCAAAAGTGCTCTTACCTGTCTTAGGCATGTATGAAATAAAAGAATTAGAAGACTCACCTGATAATCGGACCTTTGCTTCAATCATCCAGCGAATATCTTTAGGAATTCCATGATTCATTACTAACCTCAATCTTGCACACCCAGCTCGGTAAATTTTTGTAATCGCATTTTGAGGCAAAGCGGGAAAATACTTTTTCAATTTTTCAAGAGTGGTGTCCATTTTTTAGATGAGAAATGGAAAAGAGATATAAAGAGAAGGAACAAGAAATTGAACAAATATATACACAACTATCAGTTATCATGGGAAATTGAAAGAACCGACTTAAGAGTCACAGAGTACCGTTATCCGCCATTTGATCGGGGTGAGAGAAACTAACAAAACAAGAGTCCCACAAAAAAGAAACACAAAAACAAACACAAAAACAATGTGAGAAAAACAAAATAATCAACCTTTATCTACAGGATCATTCAAACCAATGGATTCATTTTCATTAGGAAAATTATCAAAGTAAGCTTTCAAACGATGTCCATTTACCTTAAAAACATTGTCATTCTTTGGATTCTCAATATCAAAGGCCTCATAAGGATACACATGTTTCATAATAAATGGACCGCTCCATCTTGATCTTAGCTTTCCAAGAAATAAATAGAGTCAAGAATTCTAAAGCAAAACGTTTTGACCAGTATCAAATTTTTGACAATTTTCACAAGTTTTGCAGAATGCATGCGTCTCCTTGAACATGGTGGGCCAATAAAATCCATTTTGTAAGATTTTTGTAGTCGTTTTTTTGACGAGAAATGACTCCCACATACCTCAGAATGACAAAGTTTAATGACACTACTTACCTCATTGTTGGGAATGCATCTTTGAAATATTTGATCAAGACAATATTTGAATAAGTAGGGGTCATCCCAATAAAAGTTCTTCACTTCGTTCAAAAACTTTCTTTTGTCTTGGGTACTCTAATCAGCTGGCAAATCTCCTGAAGAAAGAAAATTCACAATATTAACAAACCAAGGCATTGATCTAAGAGAAAGTAAGGATTCGTCAGGAAAGTAATCATCGATTGGTGTGATGTCGGATGCCGAATCTATTGTCACTCTTGACAAAAGATCCGCATCAACATTTTCGGTGCCTTTTTCATCCGTGATTTCTTCCTGAGAATAAATCATTTGCAAATCTTCAGATTCATCAAACTCAATTTTACTCAAAGTAGATTCAAGTTGATCATAAACTAATTCTTCAATAAAATCTACTTCTTGTAAATCATTATCATCTCCAGGTTGTTTGCAAATGTTGAAAATATTCATCTCTAATGTCATGTTTCCAAATTATAACTTCATCAGTCCATTCCTACAATTAATTAATGCATTAGAAGTTGCAAAAAACGGACGTCCTAAAATAACAGGAAATGAATTACATGCTTCAACAGGTTGTGTGTCCAAGACAATAAAATCCACAGGATAAATGAATTTATCAACTTGTACTAACACATCCTCAACTATTCCTCTAGGCACTTTTACAGATCTATCAGCAAGTAAGAGAGTTACAGAAGTTGGTTTTAACTCACCTAGATTGAGACTCTAAAAGACTGAATATGAAAGTAAATTCACACTAGCTCCAAGATCAAGTAAAGCTCTTTCAATTTTATGCTCTCCAATAAAGCAAGAAATTGTAGGACAACCAGGGTCTTTATATTTCAAAGCATTATTGTTCTAAAGAATGGCACTTACTTGTTCGGCTAAAAAGGCTTTCTTTTTCACATTCAGTTTGCTCTTCACAGTGCACAGATCTTTCAAAAATTTAGCATAAGAGGGTACCTGTTTAATAGCATCCAACAAAGGTATATTGATCCTTACTTGATTGAAAGTTTCAAAGATTTCAGAGTTGTGATTAACTTTTCTTTGTTTGGTCATGGCATGAGGAAATGGAAGTGTTGGCGGGGAATTAGTCTTTTCTTTGCAATGTTCAGATTCAACCCCTTCCTTACCCTCAGAGATTGACTCATCATCATTCTCACAAGGTTCAAGAATAGGTTTTTCAATAACCTTACCACTATGAAGAGTAATGACTGATTTGACTTGAGGATCCACTAATGGTATTTCAAACAAATATAGTATAAACTCTTATTACTCAACTGGAAACCACACACAAAGGAGGTTCCAATCGGATTATAAATTGTTAACATGATTACATTAGTTATCTTATTCAAGTAATGCTAATACTTGTAAATGTTGTCAGGTATTCATGCTTATAACTTATGTTAACAACAAATCAAGTTCATTTCATAGCACAGGTGTCAGTTATACCATACGGTTTGGGCTATGAAAGTGTCAAGTACTTGTTGTACCAAGGTTATACAACATAAATCTAGATTAACCATTTAATAAGTAAAGTATTAAGAGTGAATAAGATAACAAATACAAAACATGTTAGTATCAAACATTAAAGTTCATGTTGAGTTTATACTATACTTATTATTACACCACTAGTGTACCCTTTTCACCTTGATATAATAAACTTAGCCGAACATTATGAAATAGAGAAACATAGATAAACAAAATAAGAACATAAATAAGATATAAGTTAACTAAGTAAAGGAAAGGAAATGAAAAGCATAAAAAAGAGATTAATATAAACAAAACTTAAGCATTACAAAAATATAAAGAGAGAGAGAAAGATCATGATCTTGATCTGAAAACCAAGATGCCTTAATGCATGGAAAATGCCACCTTTTATAGGCCAAAATTTGGAACTATTGATTTGATGACTAATTGTTGAGTGGGTGGCCACATCTTGACTTGGTGACAATCCTTATCTTCTTGTCTGAACAAAACATCATTGATAACGTCAGAATTTGATCAGAATTAAATCATGAATGTTCTAGAAAATTGTCTCAGCTTTCCAGGAAATAACAATTGAGGTCATTTGGACTTCTAGAACTCAAGATATGGGCTGAACACTGAACAATATTTGGGCTGCATAATAGATTCAGACTTCTCCGTTATTGCTACAATTTGGACTTGAAAACGGCCTTTTTAAATCTTTGACTCCCTAGAAAAGTTTTAGGCCTATGTCTTAGCTTTCCATCCATATAGAGCAGACCTAAATCCAAGATCTACAGCTCCAGATATGACCCAATGACCGAATAGTGTTCCAGTTTGGACTGAACCAGCATCTCTTTTCTAAGTTTGACCCTTTCTTTGTCCTTTTAATTTCAATACTTAAACTCATCAATCAATCTTTTGATTTATGTGATAGGCCTACATTTAAGATGAATATTTACCATAAATTAAAGGTATCTTATGTTATTAGATATGTTATTATAAAACATGCTCTAGTTAAGGAGTTATTGATACTTCAAGTGCAAATTGATGATATAAAACCTTGATAAAAATGCACTTTTAAGTACTAATAAAAAATAAATTTCATTAAGGATGGACTGAGTAAGGAGTCTTTAGATAATCTTCTATTAACTCTTGAGACGCATCTTAGTGGAGATTTGCATCGTGCAATTCATGATTTATGGCCCCAATTTCATAAAGAACATGATTGACTTAGTCTTGGGAATCTGGCTAAAAACGACCCTGTTTGTCAGTGTTCGTTATTTCAGGTGATGTCTTCTATACTCTATCTTTCTACCTTAGGACATTGAGGACAATGTCTCATTCTGGTTGGGGGGAGAGGGTAGTAGTTGACATTAAAAAAAAAACTAACTTACTAACTGTTTTTACTATTATTAAAATTATTTGACAAAACTGTTATTAGGATGACAGAGTAAGGAGGAATTTTATTCACTCTTGAGACGCATCTTAGTAAATATTCTTATCAAGGTCTATCATAATACTTCTTGAAATATTCAGGTTTACAAACTCTCGCATTGTTATCACTTGATTCTGCTCATATACTCATTTAACAAGTATTCTTAAACCTTTATTTTCACACACATACACTTTAACATATGATTGTGGGTTGCACATTGGATTATTACATTATTTATGTTCTTTTATTAAAGGTAACAACTAAGGGAAAGTGATAGTATATAATTTGAAAAAAAAACAATTTAATGAGAGTTTGTTTATTTGGATAGATTAATGGAAGTTGAATGATGAATGCCTTGCTTTGTGGAACTTGCATATTGTTTTTCTATTTTAATGCTTTGATTACTAGGGACTAGTAATAAGCTGGTTGGGGGGTGTGATTAGCAATTAAAAATGCATTTTTATCAAGGTTTTATATCATCATTTTGCACTTGAAGTATCAATAACTCCTTAACTAGAGTATGTTTTATAATAACATTTCTAATAATATAAGATACCTTTAATTTATTGTAAATGTTCATTTTAAATGCAAGCCTATCACATAAATTAAAGGATTGATTGATGAGTTTAACTACTGAAATTGAGAAGACAAAGAGAGGGTTAAGCTTAGAAAAGAGATGCTTGTTGAATTCAAATTGGAACACCATTCGGTTATTGGATCATAACTGGAGTTGTAGAACTTGGATTTAGGTCTGGTTTATATGTATGGAAAGCTAAGATATAGGCCTAAAACTTTCATGAAGAGTCCAAGATTTAAAAGTGTCATTTTCGAGATCAAATGGTAGCAACAACGGAGAAGTCGGACTCTGTCCTGCAGCCCAGATACTGTTCAGTGTTCAGCCCATATTTCGAGTCTTAGAAGTCCAAATGCACTGATTCTTATTTTTTTGGAAAGCTGAGACAATTTCCCAGAACTTTCATGAGGACTATCTATTCAAATTCTGATGTTAGAAATGACGTTTTGTTCAGACAAGAAGATAAGGATTGTCACCAGGTCAAGATGTGGCCACCCACTCAACAATTAGTCATCAAATCAATAGTTCTGAATTTTAGCTTATAAAAGGAGGCATTTGCCATGCATTTAGGCATCTTGGTTTTCAGATCAAGATCTTGCTCTTGCTCTCTTTCTTTGTATTTTGTAATGTTCAAGTTTTATTCTATGTTATATTTTCCTTAATCTCTTGTTTATGCTTTTCATTTCCTTTACTATACTTATATAATTATGTTTTTATCTTGTTTATCTATGTTTCTTTTATTCATAATGTTTAGCTAAGTTAATTTTATCAAGGTGAAAAGGGTACACTAATGGTGTAAGAATATGTATAATATAAACTCAACATGGACTTTAATGTTTGATACTAACAAGTTTTGTATTTGTTATCTTATTCACTCTTAATACTTTACTTGTTAAATGGTTAATCTAGATTTGTGTTGAACAACCCTTGGTACAACAAATACTTGGCACTTTCATAGCCCAAAGGAACTTGATTTGTTGTTAACATAAGTTATCACCATGAATACCTGACAACATTTACAAGTATTGGCATTACTCAAATAAGATAATTAATATAATCATGTTAATAAATTATAATTTGATTGGAACCTCCTTTGTGTGTGGTTTCCAGTTAAATAATAAAAAGAGTTTATATTATACTTATTCGAAATACTATTAGTGGATCCTTTAACCTTCATAATTGTTTCTATCATTGTTTAATCTTCACATTAATCTCACATCTCAAAGTCCTCCTCCTCCTCCTCCTCCTCATCATTATTATTTATAATTTATATAGTTAACCTCTTTGTGGTTCGATCCTGGTCTTGCTGGGTTATTTATTACTTCGACACTCCTATACTTGAGAGAAGACATCAATCTTTTAGTCGTGTCACCCAACTTTGCATCATAGAGATCACTTCTGATTGACCCCCACAGTCTGCAAGGAGCTGATCTCGAAGAGTAAGAAGGGACTTCCATAAGGGAGAGGAGGTTCGCTGTAAAGTAACCAACCAGATGGAGCTATCTTGCAAATAAAAATGGTGCACCCATATAATCCAAATCGAGTCAGTCTTTAAATTGATATTCTATAGTTGTTTTGCAATGAAACAACGGTTCCTTGCCTTGATGGCATAGAGCCCCAGGCCTCCTTCATCCTTTGGCAAACAAATGTGTTTCCAGGCTACTAAGGCAGACTTACTTCTGGCTGTGTTACCAGACCATAAGAAGTTCCTGCAAATGCATGTAATTTGGTTGATGACAATATCCGGCATGGGGAAAATGTTGAGCCAAAATTGCACAATGCCAAAGAGAACATATCTAATTAATTCCATCCACCCAGCATAGGATAAGTGCCTGCCCATCCCGCCTTGTATAGCATATTCAAGTTTATACAGGAGAGGGGAAAACTGACTAGCAAAAAGCCTGTGGGGATTGAGGGGGACACCAAGGTATTTGAAGGGGAAGCTGCCTTCAGAAAAACAAGAATCTTGGAGGATACCCTGCTTAATACTGACTCCAACTCCACTAAAATAAATAGAAGATTTTCCTGCATTAATGTGTAACCCTAAAGCCTGGCTAAAAATATGCAGCTGCTCTAGAAGAATCCGAACAGAAGATCTATCCCCCCGACATAACCGAAGAATGTCATCAGAAGTAAGGTGACAAATATGGTGAAATGCACACTTCGAGTGATAGTGGAAGTCTGGCTGTTGAGATGCTATCTTCAGCATATGGGAGAGGTACTCCATGTAAACAAGAAATAGTTAGGGAGAAAAAGGGTCACCCTGCCGAACTCCACACTTCCCAGGGAAGAAATCATATAAGCTGCCATTGATAGCAACAGAGAAGGAAGAAGTTTCCACACAGAGCATAACAAGATGGACAAA
This sequence comes from Populus trichocarpa, assembly GCF_000002775.5. Lineage (NCBI taxonomy): Eukaryota > Viridiplantae > Streptophyta > Magnoliopsida > Malpighiales > Salicaceae > Populus > Populus trichocarpa. Next base: position 21,113,241 of record NC_037286.2, on the reverse strand, counting down.
ACGCTGAGGGAAACCCAGCAGATGAATAAGCTCTCTGAGAAAAGGCCATTGCACCAAATCAAAGGCTTTCTTGAAATCAACTTTTATGAGGCATCGTGGGGAGGTTCTCTTCTTGCCATAATGCCTGAGAAACTCTTGAGCCAGATTGATGTTATCTATTATATTCCTTCCTCCAAGGAAAGCATTCTGAGCTGGACCGATAATGTCTTGGAGGGCACGACAGAGTCTTACAATAAGAATCTTGGAGATCACTTTGTAGACCACATTGCAGCATGTGATAGGCCGAAAATCATTGGCATAGTTAACATTAGCAGATTTTAGGACTAGAGCAATAATGGAATGATTAATATGCTTGAGAATCTTTCCAGAGGAAAAGAAATCCTGAACCGCCACACAGAAATCAACCCTAATTATGTCCCAAGACTTCTTAAAGAAAAGAGATGAATATCCATTAGGACCAGGAGCTTTGTCATTTCCAATGCTGAAGAGAGTTTTCTAGATAGCTTCGTTGGACATAGGAGCCAAGAGAAAATCAGAGTGGGATTTATGCAGACAAGGACCACTATGAACAATAGCCTCATCAAGAGGAGAGGTAGACGATGAAGAGCCAATGAGGTTTTGATAAAAGTGGACAAATTCAGCACCAACTTCATCAATAAAGGTAGTAAGAGCTCCATTACTACGCTGGATGGCAGGGATGAAACTTTTCCTGTGCTTGTGACTCATCAAAGCATGAAAAAAGCTTGTACCTCTGTCACTGTCCTTGAAGAAATTACACTTGAGCTTCTGAGTAAAAAACGCTTTCTCAGCATACTTTAGGTTGAAAAGACTCAGCTTCAATTGATTAACCCTGTTCAGGAGAGAGATGTCATCTCTGGAATCATGCAGGAGGTATTGATGATACTCCAAATCAACCTTAGCTCTAGCAACTCTCTCTGAGATGTGACTGAAATGGAGCTTGTTTAAAGTCTTCAAAGGACTCTTCAAAGACTTGAGTTTCCTGCACAAAACAAACATAGGAGTACTAGCCACCGAGGATTGCCATCCTTCAGAGATTTAGCCTGTATATTCAAGATGGTCAGCCCACATATTAAAAAACTTGAAGGGACGACGACTAGGGGATATGCTGGAACCAATCTGAATGTGAGCTCCTGAGTGATCAGAGAAAGTCCCCGGAGGGTGAAAATGCACATGGGATGTGAGCTGAAGGTTACACCATAGGGGATTAGCCAACATGCGATATATTTTGGTCCAAATAGTCCCATTGGACCAAATATAGTGGCAACTAGTGTAATTCATATCAGAGAGGCCCAAGTCTGAACAACATGCTCTGAAATCAGTGACTTCATAAGATGAGACAGGGGCATTATTGTGCTTGTCCTCTTGTGACATAATGGAATTAAAATCACCCAAAACAATCTAGGGAGTAGCTGGAGCCTAGGACTTAAGGCTGTCCCAAAGAGATATGTAAGCAATAATAATATTGAAACCATGAACAAAAGTAGCAGCAAAAGTGTGATGAGTAGACAAGCTACGAATAGAAACATGGATAGCCTGGGGAGAGGAATTAATCATGTCAACATGAACAGTAGAAGGATTACACAACACAACTACTCTGGCAGTACCAACAGCTTTCATATTTGAGACAAGATTCCAGCGCTTCAGCCAAAGCCTATGAATGAATTGAAGCTTGGTGAAACCAACTTAATCTCCAAGAGACCACACACATCAAAACTATGGTTTTGCATGAGGCGAACCAGCTCATGCTGCTTCAGAGGATTGTTGAGTCCTCTGACATTCCAACTTAATATGAGCATTATATAGGAGGGGGAACCCTACCACTCCTAGTTGTTCGAGATGTGCTCCTTCTCTAACCACACACAGTGGTTGCATCAACAATAACAACATCAAGTCCTTTCCTGCATGGGGGTGCCTAAACAGGTTCTTTACCTTTAGAAAGTATGAGGGGGGTTTTGATCAGTGGTGGGAACGGCACGTGAAGGTGAGACAACAGGTCTTTTCATAAGGAACTTTAGATAGTAAGCTTGTAAAGAAAAAAAGAAGAGAGATTGTGGATTTACCAGATCAAGAAATAATCAATTCTTCCAAAAACATTATAAGTGAGGGCTTGAAAGTGCACTAAGAAAGAAAATGGATAGGGCTAAAAAGTGCACAATTCGGTATGTGAGGGCTAAAAGGTGCATTAGAAGAAAAGAGATAGGGCTAGAAAACGTACTATTTGATGGGTGAGGGCTATAAAGCGCATTAAAAAAAAATAGCGCTAGAAAGCACCCTCAAAATGATACGATTCGGGCAATGAAAAAACAATCAGATTCAGATTCTGACGTAAAATGCGCATCTGTCCAGTTTTATGGCAACAATTATAATTCTCAATCCGACCGTTGGATCAGGTTGAAAACTTACATAGAGTCTTTTGACATGTTTTCCTACCTTAGGTTAACATTTAAGGTCAATCGGAGTTTGAAAAGTCATGGAAATACCACCATCTTCTAGATGATCTTTTTGAGATTTTTGTTGGCTACCTCGATTACCCCATTCATCTTGGGTCTGTAGAAAAAAGAATTAAGATGCTTAATTTTTCACTTAGTGTAGAGTTCAACAATCAGCATCTTATTAAAATTCTGAGCATTATTAATTATAAATCTTGCTGGTAGGCCGTAGTGACAAATCAAATCCTTATAAATGAACCTCTTAACCACCTTTTGTGTCACATGTATGTAAAAGCTGACCTCTATCCATTTAACAAAGTAGTCTATAACAACCACCATGAATTTATTCCTATTGCTGGCCTTCAGATTAATTGGTCATATAACATTCAATCCCTATATATCAAAAGAACAAGGTAAGGTCATATTGAATAGCAGCGTCAGAAGTGCATTTATCTTATCACCATATATCTGACACTTGTGGTATTTTTTAACATAATCTATACAGTCCTCTCCATAGTCAACTAGAAGTACCTAGATCTTTGCATTTGTCTTGCCATCATATGCATGTTAGCATGAGTGGCACAAATTCCCTTGTGGATTTCCTGTAATGCTTGCACAACCTCCTTCTCATTCAAACACCTAAGCAAAGTCCTGTCAAATGACCTTTTATATGGGACATCTCATCCAAGTAATAATCCATGGTCATTTTCCTCAAAGTCTTTTCATATACCTTGGAGGCTTCTGAAGGATATTCCCGGTGCTGGATAAGCCTTTTGATGTCTCTATACCATGGTTTTCCATCTCATGTCTCTTCTAATGAACAATAATTAGCTTGGAGATTTTTTATTTTGATGCTTATTGGTTGGATCCTGCTCCCAATATTGGATCCTGCTCCCAATATTGATATGTGTCATCAAAGCTAGGGTTGCCAAAGCGTTAGCAAACTGATTCTTATCTCTGTTTATATGATTAAATTTTATCTCTTTGAACTCATTTGCTAACTTCAAGAGATAATCCTGATACGTCTTCAACTTCTCATCATTGGTTTTCCATTCTACCTTCACTTGGCAGATAATTAGCAGTAAATCTCTGTAAACATCAAGTCTTTATGCTTTTAACTTTAAAACATCATCTAGACTGATGATGCAGGCTTCACATTTGGCTATATTAGTGCATTCAAATTGCAACCTTACCGAAATAGGGTACCACTTTTTTTTTCCCAGGAAAATTATCACTGCTCCAGCGCCCCATTTCCCGATACATTCACTGCTTCATCAAAGTACATGGTCCATGATTAGTACTTAAAAGTCTATTTTTATCAAGGTTTTATATCAGAATTTTTGTAGCCTTTCAAATAATTTTCTTAGTACTTGCTCATTATCTTTTTTTTTCTTTGATTTGACAAGTATATCATCTACAGACTTCCACTTCTTGGTGCATCATGTCGTAGAATAAAGTGACCATTGCTCTTTGATATATGGCACTGACATTCCTCAATCCGAATGGAATCACTTTATAAGCAAAAGGTTTCCCTAGACGTGATAAATGTAGTTTTCTCCTTATCTTTCTATGCCATTCTAATCTGATTATATCCTGAGAACCCATCCATGAATGAGTATGTGACACTCTTCGTAGCATTATCGACTAAGACATCTATGTGGGTTCGGGCTTGTCTTGTTCAAGTCTCTGTAATCCACACACACCCTGATCCTGCAATCTTTCTTGGAAACTACAACTATATTAGCCACCCATTAAGGATAATGGACCACATTCAAGAATCATGCATCCCATTGTTTCTATATTTTTGCCTTCACCTTAAGTAGTATATCTGAGCGCATTCTTCTAGTCTTCTATTTAGCCGACTTACTTCTTTCCATCAAAGAAATCCTGTGTGCCACTATTTCAGTGATCCTCATAGTATCATAAAACTACTAAGCTGAGCTTCTCATTAGATGCTCATAATATGAGGGACTTAAAGGTGTTGGCGAACAACATCACCATTTCTGTTTCTATTAGTGGAGGTTGGATATGTATTGCCTTATCATGTCATCTTTGCGTATATGCTCTCATGGATTCTTGGTTTCCCTTCTTCATGGCTATCAGACTAGTCCTGTCAGCAATAGTTTCCAAATTGAATTTATACTACTTTAAGAAGACGTCTGCTAGATCCTTCCATTTATTAATCTTGGTACTATTTAGTCTCATATACCAACTCGAGGCAGATTATAAGCCTGGAATAAATAGATTAGCATTTTGTCATTGTGGATAACTTCATCCATCTTGTTGCAGTATGATCAGAGATAAGTGTTTAGGCATTCTCGTTTGGTATACTTGATGAAGTCCGACACTCTAAACTCCTTTGACACCATAATATTTGGAACCAAACAACCTTCAACTACTAATACAGGGTCAGTCAGATCATTTCCTTCAATTACTCTCAATCTCTCTTCAAGAGCAATCCATTTATGAGACAAGTAGATCTTTCATTAGAGGGTCCTTTAGCTGTCAAATCCACAGTAACCGGAGTTGGAGCTGGCTGGACATGGGTAATATGGATAAAATGTTACCAGGTCGCTCAATAACTTTTGAGGTGCATGAGGGACATGAGCTGTTGGTGCCTCTATAGGAGGCTGTGCAGATGTTCCTTTTCTACTCTTGAAACTCAGTGCTTGTTCAATCAAATTTGTGAGTCTAGCCACTTAACCTTTGATGCTCTCAATTTCCCACTTAACCTTTGATGCTTTTAATTTCCTTTTGATAACGAGCCTCTATTTAAGTCTTTTCTTTGTTTTCCATCCTTTCTCTCAGTTAGATGTAGTAGACCTTTTAGTGGGAGACCTGCGTTTCAACCTATGAACATGCATTCTAAATGTATGAGCATGCATTCAATATGAAGAGCTTGCCCTTCAAGGGGTGACACAGTCATAACTCTTGCATGATGAACAAAAATTTTGATTATTGCCTAAACTCTACAACAAAAATTTTCTGAGTGATGATCATTGTGTCATCCATAAGTTTTGAATCTAAGATGCTTCATGAATGACTTACCTTGATGCAAAACATGTGTAAGGAGGAGCATACACCAGAAGGTTATGTTCTAATTCTTTTATGTGAGACAAAGGGTAAGTTTACACTATTTGGTCTCTAAAAGGGTCTCAGATCTTCCTAGTGATGGTTTTTGTAAAGATAGTATAGGGATATTGCGAGGAATGATTAAGACATGTATGCCCACCATTACCGAGCAGACACTCAGATATGAGTTAAGTGTTTCACGCATCTGAACCCTGACCAATAGTCATAGATTAGATCGATAATCCCCTACCTAACCTAGAAGTTTATGTGTGCTTTTCAAAAATTAAATCAGGTGATGTATGAGGCATTAGTCCATATCTAATATACAAAAGCATGTGCCATATATACAAAACAATGCATGTTGATAATAATTAAAAACAAATGATGGAAAAAAGAAGTAAAATTTAAAGCATAAAAAAGAAAAAAAAGGGTACATATTAACAAAAAAACAAACACAACAATCAGACAAACAAACAAAATGTAATCCAAGGGTTCCAAGTGGAGTCGTCATTATGTCGCATGTGTGCGGCGTCATGATGATCATCTACTTGGATCAGGATCGTCAGGAATGATATGGTTGGAAAAGACAAGAAATTCTTGTTCTTCATCAGTAGAAAAAAAGGAATGAGGGTCGCTACCTAGTATTTTGATCACTAGAATCCCAATTGGTCTCATAGTTTGGGTAAGGGGACTAATTGCGTAAACGAAAGGTATTAGAAGCCTAATACGTCTTACCTAAGGTAAGCTATATTATTTATTTATCTAATGTAAACTAATGTAATGTTATGTTTTCTTGGTCTATCTAGGGTTTAAAAAAAGTCTTTCTCAGTAAGGAGATCCTTATTTTATCAGGTTAAAAATCTAACCATTCTAATGCTAATATAAAAAATAAAATAAACTATTTTTTTATTTAATATCAAGAATATATCTTACGTATAAGTTCATAATTTCGCATATTAAAAAAACAAAATATTTTTTTTTTTGCTAATTTTGAAATGTAGGCCAAAATCCTTTGGAATTTTACAAACTTGTTGTAAAATCCATGCAATATTTTTTTTTAATACATGTCAAAGAATTTTAGATTTAAAAAAAAATGCTTGAATAAATATAGGATTTTTAGCCATATGAAAATGAATAATTTTTTTAGATTTTGTTTGGTAAAAATCCATTTTTCTTTGAAATAAAACTACCAAAAAGAGGCTTATAGGGTTTTTTTTTCCAGACACACCATTAAACAAAAAAAAACCTTTACAAAAATCATGGCAAACCAAACAGGGTATTGAACCCTCTGACCCAATTTTTTTTACCAGGTTGAGCCAAAATTTTGGTTTGATCATAAACCAAACTAAAAATCTTGGTTTGACTCGAAAACAACCTAAAAACAAAACCAAAAAAAAAAACAGATTAAACACCAAAAAACACAAACTAAAAAAAACTTGAACAAAACGGATCAAACACAAAAAAAAAATGAAGAACACCAAGAACACTGAAATGAACCAAGCAACGTGGAACCAAAAACAGACCGGATTTGGTCAAAACGAAGGCACATACATGTTGAAAATCATGCAAGGATCAATAATCTAGCATCCATTTGATTATCTCTTAAACATTATGATTTTGTCAGCAAAGGTTTTAAACTAAAACCCTAGGATTAAAAACCATTAAAATCATGTTATTGATACAAATAAATACTAGATTATTGGTTAATCATGCATAAGGAAAGGTTATGTGCAAAGAAACTGATCAAAGGTGATCCAAACCTAGTGGTTAAGACAATGTTCTTTCTAAGAACACGAAGAACATTGCCTAAATTTTTTTAAAAAATCTCAGCTAAGGTAGCCATTGCCGAACCCATAAATGGATATTTTTGGCTTTTAAAACATGCTTTTTTTATCCCAACTTACAATATCATACACAAATATGTTTGAGCAAAAAACTAACAAAAAAAAACATCAAAGCATTAAAATCAAGCATGAGGTACCATATATATATAAAAAAAAACTATCAACTTAAAACAACCTATTTGTCCATGTAATATGGATTCAAAATTTGTTTTTTAAACTCATTTTGTGCATGAACAGACCTAACAAACTCAGGGTAAACACCCTTGCTTTAACATGTATGACTTAAGTTAAACAAAACCAAAAACAACATTGTATATTAAAAACAAACTTAAACAACAACTTTAATATATAAAAAACATATAAAATAACTTCAAAATAACTTCATTAAATAAAAATCACATCAACAAAGAGGTGAATGCAACATCATTTGTTAAACATTCCAAACCTCAATTCTATGCTTGTAAATATTAATATAAAACAAAAACAAATAAAAAAACAGTCACAAGGGCCTGCTTTTGGATTAGATGGTATACCTAGAATAATTACTCTCTCTCTTTTCTTTCATTTGAAAAGTTGTCTCTCACAAACTTACCACGCTTATGAAACTTGAGAAAACTTTGTGCTAGCCTCCTAAACCTTCACACTTAGTTCCCTTGTCAATCCCCCCCTCCCCCTTTTCCTCTCTTTCCCCTTTCTTCTTGATTTTAAAGGGGGTATTTATAGGGTTTTGGGAGGTCTTGAATCCAGTTTTGACCTTTTGATCATGAGGAAAGTGTTGTAAACCATTGATAAGAACCAATTGAGGAGCCTTTATGTGTGAACACACAAAAAGCAAATCGATTTTTGCATGGTAATTGCACTGTCGATTCCACATGAAATTGGTAGAGGGGATGCGCACCTTTCATTTGGATCTAAACTTGCTCAATTTAGAGGTCTATAACTCTATATTCATTTCTCAGTTTTTAAAACACAGGTCAGTCAACCGAACAACGTGTCTCACCTTCTCTTCATTAAATCTGAATGACAGGTCGTTCATAGTTTTTAATTTGGTATTGGCAAATTTTAATTGAATCTATGTTCTTCCAATGTCTTTTAATTATACACATAACTGCCTCAAAACTTTTATTTTCATGCAATTTCACTATTGTCAAACCCAATTGCCAACCCCAAAGTTAACCATTATTTTTATTTTAATCTTTGGTTTTGAATTTGTGCTTTTCGACCTCCAATTGACTAATAAACTTGCAATTTCTCAATTTAACGCCTGATTTGGTTAATTTCAGCCCCTACAATCACGTGTCTTTTTCAGTTTGGTCCTTCATTTTGGATTTCTTCAATCAAATCTCTAATTGCCCATCAAACTTCAATATTTATACAATTAAGCCTAATTTGACCAAATTTACTCTTAAAAATTGCAATTCAACACCAGACTTTATTTTCTTCCAATTAAATTCTAAATTGACTTTAAAAATCAATTTTTCTTGCAATTAAACCTTTAATAAATTCAATTAAACCTCGAAAAATTTCAATTGAATCATTTAACATCCAATTTTAAATTTTCTTCATCAAATTAAAATTTTTTTTGCCGATAATGCCTTCATCGATAAAAAAATATACTGTTAAATTTTCTAATCTTATATATTTTAATATTCCTCAACCAACCTTCGATAATTTCCTAGATATTTTGGTATATTCTCGTTACTAATATATTTTTGCAATTTTCTTCTAGCAATTGTTTTTAATTTTTTTATATTTTTTCTTTTTAATTTTTTATGTTAGGCTCCAAAATGAATAACACTAACGTTATTAAAAGATAAAATTAAAATTGAAAAATCAATTGAAAAAAAAAAAACAAAAAACCAACTTTAATTAACTCGCCAAACCCATTACAAGAATAATGAGATAAAAATAATCTTATTAAAATCAAATCACAACAAATCACAAAATATAATTACCAATCAATCTAATATTAAAGATTAAATTAAAAAAAAATCAATTAAATAAATTAATTAATTAAAACCAAGTTATAACATAAAACCTTTATGAAACTAAAATAACCTCACAAAAAATAAATTATAAAAAATATTATGAAGTTCAATCATTAATAAAAAAATAAAAATATTATTCGATTGAAGGATATAATAAAATCCATTTCTCATTTAGTATTTTGTTAATTAATCAAAAGAAGGCAGTTTCATTTTAAAAAAGCTAGCTGAGTTTTCTATGAATTAACATTCATAAACAGTAAATTAAGTTACAATTTAAGGTCAAAGAGACTAAATTGTTATTATATCGCTAAAAACACAGGACTAAATTATTATTTTACACCAAGTAAAACCAACACCACTTTAGCTCTAGCATCTTCAGTCCTAACAGCAGAGCACCACCCAAAATTTCCTGGAACCTGCCAAAATACTCGCTGAGCTACAACAAAGCATTCACCACCATCCCTCAACCTCGAAACATCAAAACTTGGCTGCATATAAGGATTTCACCTATTGATTTTTAACCAAATACGTTCTTTAGAAGGCCACTAGTTTATAGCATTTGCACAGTTTGCTGAAATATCTACCGCAACTAGCTGTCAAGAACTTGTAAAATGATACACGGTTTATAAAATTCCTTGACAAAAATGTCCCTCACTCTTCCTAGGATAAATAATTGGTAAATGTACAGGCAGGTATTCTACTTTCTACAGAAAACACCTTCAATCTAAATTCTGCCGTGCCCTCCATTGATTTAACTTCACAAAATCTGTGACAAAACTGTAAATCTACCTCTTTTGATTGGACTGGGGAAGCAATGAATGTTCGCATGATTTACTCCAACAGCCCAGCCACAAAAAAAAGTAACTATTGGAAACGTTTTCTTTCTCCCCTTCCCCTCTTTAACTAGTGAGTGAGATGGTAATTGAGTTTAAATCAGTTGCTTACAGGCCGACGTTTTCTATCCTCCATAGGCATTCTTTTCGCAGAGGGGAGTCTGTAAATATTGCTTTGATGAAATCTTTTACCTGCAAAAGTGAAGGACTTCTAAGCACAGATGAACATATAACACATACCACCAGTAAAATACAGTTAGGAAGTACAACTAGTGGAACACTTTTTCCTTGCTCTACTAGGAATGAAGCTGGAAGCAGAATAGGAAGAAAATCAGAACTCTGGTTGTATAATTGAGTTCTTAGATAACAAAGAACATTTTTTTTTTTTTTTTTTTGGGGGGGGGGGGGGGGGGGGGGGGGGCGCTAATGATGTGTCTAGAGTCCTTTCACCATACATCATACCAAGGACAAAAATTCCCCTCGCCTCACTAGCATTGGGCAAGTTAGTGGGACAAGATTGATGGCTGGGGGTTACAGATAAGGTATCTGACTCATTGGCTTCTTGCTAGTGAGCAGAGTAGAGTCAAACTCAAACTGCTATGGAACACGGGTGACGCTAATGAAAGTAGGAGGAACCACTAGATACAACTTTTGGTATTACAAGAAAATTTCACCATGGCAAGAGCATCTGGTAAAACTAAAATGTAACTAACTTCGTTTTCCATCAAATCACAGCAAAACCTATAGATGAGATGTATGCCTAAATAGAATTCATTCATATCAAATTGGAGACAACAAAGTATTGAATTCAAGACTCATAAAAATAATTCCAACTCTTATAGATGGAAACATGGAAAAAGTAGGGTCATTGCCGAATGTGCAACCCAGCTATTTAATGCAAGAGATAGAGAGTTTGCCACAAAGACATACCAAGAGAAGAGAAGGCAAAAAAATAGTAATTGCTTTTTCTCAGATATGCATATATACCTCTAGCATCGTAAACCCAATGCTGATGAGTTCCCCACTTTCCCAAGCTGTTGTAATGGATTTTAAAGGCATGTCCAGAAGTTCTGAAAATTACAAAGAAAACTACAGATAAGAACAAGCATTGGTTGCAAGACAGCCATTTGCCATCCACCAGTTTCAAGAGATAACTTGATTGACAGACTGAAAACTTGCCTGCAACTTTACGGATTTTACGTAATGATGGTATTAGATCATCTACAAGACTTGTATGATACTCTTCTGGCCTCTCCTTTTGAATGACAGTACTCAGAGATTCCATTAAAGATGATATGCTTTCCAGCATCAAATGGATCAGTCTTTGAAGCTGGGAACATATGAACAGATTAGATGTCTAGTAAACAAATAAGTAGACACAAATTGAAAATTCATAGTAAATGAACGTACCTGTAATGTTTCCTCAGCTGCCATATCATCTAGGAGGAGTATGTCTTTCGTGACTCTAGCAAAAACCGACTCTAGAACCATACACAAGCTTTTCTTGTAAGTAGATGGCAGCAAGAGTGGCTCCCAGATAATATGTACTTTTTCAAGAATAAAAACAACCTGATCATGAAACATTTTAGCTCTAGTCATACAGTTACAAGAAAGACAATAACAAAAGAAAAGAAAAAAAGTGCAGTAATAAAATATATGAACCTGATCTATGCTAAATTTTGCTGATTCAAATTGCTGAACCTGATGAGTGTTCTGAAAACCATCAGCACCATCTATGGCCTAATAAAACAGTTCATGAGTTGAGAGAACAGATAGTTCAAAATGTCAAGGTGAAAAAAATTCTGGCATTGTCAGTAGTATTTCAGTCACTAAACCTCTTTCAAATTAGAAATAACGAGCTGAATTTGTCTCTGCAGTATCTCCTCTGCCATTACTTGAAATCGAGGAGCTAAATCAACAAAAACAGCATGTTCCTTGATGGAAATCGGAAAGTCTGATCGATACTGAAACATCATTTGAACATATGCAAACAGTTATTTTTCTATTCCACTTAAAAATCAGTTTACACAAAATTCGTTATTAATAAATCTCCTTGCTGAAACAATAGAGGTGGATGTCATATAAAGAGTCCAGGAGAAGAAAATGAAAAGCAGACTGCTGCAGAATTATGGATTCCTAATTTCTAGATTACAGCATTACACATGAGAAAGAGAGAGAAGAAGAAAGAAAAACTAGCATTAATACGAACAGATTAGCAGAATTATAGTACATCGATACCTCAAATGCCAGTCCAAGTATCTCTTGAGATAGATAGAAACAGTCATTGTGCATGAGAACAGCAACCTGGTTGACTCCATCAAGCTGCCTTTCTAGCTTCATAAGTTAAATTGAACGTTACTAACATAATCGCTGACATGGACAGGCCATGAAACACCCATATATTTTGTTTTTAGCTATCATAACGATTGCAGAATAAAGAAAAAGTACCAGCAAGGAGTGTAAAAATGAAACATACTACAAGAATAATCCATCTCAAAAGAAAAACCAAAAATAGGCTTCTCAATAAATTTAGGAAATTGAGCACACCAAAGCCATTGCAAGGAGTGTAAAAACAAAGCTCAAATGACATTATTATTTAAAAAATCAAAGCAGCTTTGTTGACAGTAGCTGATTATAATTAGCCTTAAATCAAAGAGGAAGAAAAACCTCCACATAATGAAAGCATAGAAAAAATAATTCCCTAACAAGTTTTAACCCATGCTTTTACCAAATGTAAGTTGCAGTGGTTTTTATACACAAATAGCTACACATATATAAGTTTTGCAGTTAAATCTTTGAGTCAAGAGACTGCCTTCCATGCACTAACCTTGACAGGAACAACAGCCTCATAGAGAAGGATAGCATCCCTGGCAGCATGATAGAACTCCAATGCAACTCTGGGAGAAGACAAGCAAATGTCCTGCACCAAATGGCTATTAATCATGAGCATAGTGAGTGCGCTTTAGGTGTGAATTTAGAAGCCATACAGCTTAGACTTTTCAACACTCCAACAAGAAAAACATGCAAATGCTTGAAAGAACTCAGGACATCTAAATTATCATGTGTGTATGAGTTTAAGTTTTTGTATCTTTAGACCAGTTACCTTAAGTGTCTGATGTACAAGATCCATCAGTTGAGTAGCTGCTTTGGACACCAAACACCTCTCGGACAGAAAAAGCAAGTCAACAACATGTTCATAATAATTTACAGCTGTCCCACTATTCTTCATTGGATGACCTTTTCTTGTATATTCCTGCAGAAATATTCATTATTCATGGTTTAAAACATATCATAGCATCTAGAGACATGCATTTCAATCTTAGAAGCTCACTTGAGGAATAGTGAAGTCACACTGTAGAAGCAAATTTCTAGCCTTTGCCAAGATTTCGATCTTCTTCCTAGAAGCAAAGTGAAGCTCGACATTTTCAGCAAAGTTGCTCAACTTTTGGTCTGTGCTATCAGATGCTGAAATAAATGCCATCTCCTTCAAAGCAGTTTCAAACTCATATGTGTCTTTGATGATCTTCTGAAAGCCAGCAAGTTTAGAAGCATCTTCAGGGACAGCCTGGAACAAGAACTCACACTCAATTTCATCCATGGGGCTTCTGCCAAAGATAATTGCATAAATATAAAATATATATATTGTGAGAAAATATTGCCATTCAGTATGTCACCGATGCGATCAACCATGAACTTTGGTGGATCATTAGGAATTCAGTGGATCACAATGGATTCATGAATAGATGTGATAAAATATATTTTCCAGTTGATAAACAATCTGATTGATCATCTGATATGATGCTATCGAGGACCAAGTTAATGTCTTATATGTTACCAATTAAATTCTACCACCAAAATACTTAAAATCAGCTCTATTTTTATTTTTTGTTATACTAATCAATCAAACCTGCCCTTCACCCTTCAAAATACCTTTTGTTTTCAATTAAATTGAAAAGAATGAAATACTTTATTGCAGAATAGTAAAATCTAAAGCAAAGATTTTGCAATTGTATGGGAATAAAACTTGATAATAAAAGCTTTTAACGGATACTTGATTTACATTAAGTAGATATTTGTAAGTTAAAGTGGATAATGAATCAATAGAATAAAAATACCGGGTTCATGAAATTGTGGAATGTAAAATTGCAAAAACAGGTGATTGACATTAAAAATATGATTTTCAAAATAAGTAAGTTAAGAAAAATTATGAAGTATGCGAATGCATAATCATTTGTTTGACAATTACCATTAGACTTTTAAATTTGAATATTATTTCAAGTCAATTAAGTGATCATATATATGATACTGATTTTTAATTTTTAGAACATGTAGACCTGTTTACTTAAAGAATTTTTCATAAAAGCAATAATTGAAACAAATTATATACCAATTATGATAAGTCATATTACAAAAATTAAAAGTCAATGTGTTATCTTTTTAAGCTTACATATTTTTTATCTTGGTTTTATTATATGTTTCATTCTTATCTATTTAGGTTTTTAATTTTTCCCCATTTGTTATTTTTTCCATGACTTCTTCAAAAATCTAGAGCATATTCCAAAGTCAAGGTCTAAATGAGAAGTGACTGACTAATGGTATTGACATACTTGAAGTATAGGGGTTATAAGACATATTTTCAATGGACGACTGCATGTTACAAGAGACAAAGTACACAGAACTCAAGCTCATTAGCCTCTCTTATTGAACTCTTTGCATATAAAGAAAATAAAAGGCAGCATCATTTTGGACATGATCGAACATCTACTTTAAGGAGACATGCACCAGATGAATCCCCTATAATGTCTCATTCCATATCTCTACCACAAATATGAGGTAGATTTTCTTAAAGCATGTCTCTCATCCATACACTTCAGCGTTTGGGTGTCTCCAGTAAATCCATAAAACCCACACTACCAATACAGTATGGAAAACTTAAATTCATATGCCAATTTCAAACTTCATATAACCAAGTCAATGATTCACACGCCTCCATCATGTCCAAAATTTAGTACAACTCTGTCTGTCTGTTTTTTTTTAAAAAAAAATATTTGATACGTCAGTACATTCAAGATTGTTACAAGTGTCCCCCATCTCACATTCATTACGGTCATAGGTACAATGGTTTGTCCAGCTAGTGTTAAAGTAGTCCCAGAATGGGACGCAACTTTATTTGAAATTGGTTGAGAATAACTACACAATTCATAGTCTAAACAAGCAGGCATCATAATCTTGGATAAAATTTACAAACAAAAATAAGACAGGTTCTAAAAAGTACAAATGTTGTCCATTAATAAATGAATGTGTACTCAAACATTTGGAAACAGTATGATCAATATCAATACATCTATCTAAAGATTCAATGGGAAAAATAATAAACATAAATACCAGCATTAATGAATTATCAAGAAAAGTGAACAAAATACAGAACAGAAAAAACATTGTAGCTAAAGTACAAAGATTTCAGAAAAACAAACCTTGGAGAGAAAGTTAGAAATAACAAGTTCTGATATCCTTGGCCATGTCAACCTTCCAAAGCATCGAATCCAAGAAGGATTCTCAAAACATATGCACTTGCAAACAAAGTTTATAACCTGAATAATCCTTGAATAGATGATCTCACCATCCACATCGACCTTCGATATTGGAGAAAAAGGAAATGTCAAAGCAATGATAAGCACACTCCAGTAAGAACATAAATAAGGAAGAGACCTCATTGGATTGATCTATTGACAAACACATTTACTCCATCTGTAAGACTGTTAATGCTGTTTTTGGATGGAAAGTATGAAGTTACATATTCTCAAAACAATGCCCTATCAAAATGATAAAGCAAACACTATTGGTAGGGTTTCAGCAATCTGCATAACATTCATTGCCATTAACCTCCCACTGTAATAGAAACCAGTGCAATATAAGCGAAAATTTTAGAAAATGTTATTAAACCATATTTACCATTGGATTGCTTGTTGATAGTATTTTCAATATTGCCTCAGTCATTTCTTTGGAGACGTCTTTCAGATCTTCCATGGATGAAATGGATGATCCTTTCTTTACAACAGGAATGATGACATGCTTGATCATTTGGTCAGCCACTTTAGCAAACCCATAGTCTAATATACCAATCACCTACAATAATCCATCATAAGTAAGTGAATTTGACAATTGAAGCTTCCAATTGCACAGAGAACCATTTGTATCAACATAAAGCACATCCACAAACAGGGGTGATTAACTAGGGGTTCCCTTTGGGTTTTTTTTTCTTCTACTGGTAAAAATCCAGTGAAAGGAAGAGTGTCAAATAAATGTTAATGTGAAAGGTGATTTGAGTTTTTCTATAGCAAGTAATAGTTCTTAATGCACATTAAGAAAAAGTAGTGTTTCTTTTACAGAACTAAGGCATGCAATTGCACCCCTTCAACACAAAGCCACAGAGATATTTTACCAAGGCCAAAATACTACAAATAAATATCAA
The DNA here is from genome assembly GCF_000002775.5 of Populus trichocarpa. Taxonomy (NCBI): domain Eukaryota; kingdom Viridiplantae; phylum Streptophyta; class Magnoliopsida; order Malpighiales; family Salicaceae; genus Populus; species Populus trichocarpa. The sequence continues at coordinate 21,096,582 of NC_037286.2, read as the reverse complement.
TCAAGCTTCAAAAACAGGCAGTGCAATAGAGGCTTAGACAACATAATTTTTCCATACATTAAATTGAAATAAACGGGTCATAGAATTCATGAAATGCTTCGATGTTATCACTAACACCTCAACTTCAGGCGTGATTAAATTATAAACACATCATGTTTGAAAACTACTTTTGCATTTACACAAACAAAAATGAAGAGATGATGGGTGCACTCACTTCCATTGAATCCAAAACACTGTGGAGATCCACAACCCCAGCAATGCCATCAACACTCAACCGATACTTGACTCGAACAATACTAGAATCTGGCTCGAACTGCACTGCATTTTCCACGAATTTCACAAGCATCTCTTGAATCTACAAACCCAAATCCAATTCCTCTAAAAAACAATGATACACTCAATAAAAATCACAAATATATCAATCACAATCCACTAAGAAAATAAATATCATCACTTCACTTAAACTAACAGAACTATCTTACTCAAATGAAGCTTTTGTTAACTCCTAAGAAAACAATTCTGCGCTTCTATATATCCAGCAAGACTTTCGTCATTTTCCTTTTTTTTTTCTCAGCAACCAAACAGAGCTTAGCTATCTCTCCAAAAATAAATAAATCGAAGAAAGAAAACCATTACCTCCTCGAAGCAATCGAGCCACTCCTTCCTCAACAAACCATACACAACAGGCTCTCTCTCCTCCTCATCACCAATCCTCAATACCTTCTTCAAATCCCTAATATCAACAGCCGCAAGTCTCAGCCGTCCATTCTTCACTCCCTCTTTTATCCCTCCCAACCTCTCACTAATTCCCACAATTATCCTCACCAAATCCAATATTTCCCTCTTTTCCCTCGCCTCCTTCATCTTCCCACTCAACTCCTCAACAATCTCCCTAATCTCGCCATCAATCGGAGAATCGGAAACCAGAGCTAGAAGATCTAATAGGCACTGGTTAATCTGGTCGGTTCGAGAAACGGCGTCGTTGCAGAGGGAGAAGAGAGAGGAGAAGTCGCTGTGGTGAGCGAGGATGTAGGATTTGACTTTCGATTTGATTTGGAGAGAGTGAGATTCGAGACGGGTTATGAGCAGGCGGAGATCGGGTGCGGAGAGGGGTGCGGTTGGGTCCCTGAGATCACTCGTTGAGAGAAGGTCTCGAACGTTGATTGCGTCGAAGAGAGCGTCCATCTTGAAACGATCAGAGGATTTTGTTTTTGTGACTGAAGGAAAGGAAAGTTGATGGCGGGGGAGAACGGAGGAGAGGAACAACGTTCGCTAGTCTGGTAGCTGTCGCGACGTGACATGAACGGTTATGGGCTTTGAGATTTCTATTAATGAGCAAGAAAGGAGGCCCGCGTGAACCCGCGGGCTAATGGCATGTGCGTTTTTATAAGTTTATGAAAATAATTATAAAAAAATAAAAAAAAATTATATGTAGAAAAATTATTGCAATCCACAATTTTTTTTAAAAAAACTATAAAAATAAATTTTCAATCAACTTAATATTGAAAATGTAAAATCAACAAAGATAATTTTAAAAAAAATCATAAAAAAAACGAAAGGAAAAAAAACCATACAGGGAAACACTGTAACAATCTATAGTGCTTCATGAGAAAATCTACAGTTGTAATTCTCAATCAGCTCAATATTAAAAATAATAAAATTAACAAAGATAATTTTAAAAAAAATCATAACAAAAAAAAAATTATATGGGGAAACACTATAGTAATCCACGGTGTTTTAAAGAAAAAAACTACGAAGCTAAATTCTCAATCAGCTTAATATGAAAAAAAATAAAATCTACCAAGACAATTCTAGAAAAAAAACAAAAAAAATCATAAAAAAAAATCATGTGAGGAAACATTGTAGTAATCCACAATGTTATAAAGAAAAAAACTACAAAGCCAAATTCTCAACCAGTTCAATATTAAAAAAATAAAATCGACAAAAACAATTCTAAAAAAAAAAAAAGAAGAAGCCAATTTTGGGAAAAAAAAAAAGCAAAAACAAAATGAAAAAAAGAGGAAAAAACATGCAGGGAAAGTTAAAGCTAAATTCTCAACCAGATCAATATTAAAAAAAACATTTGACAAAGATAATTTTGACAAAAAACATGTGGGGAAACTGATACGATCAAAAGATTGATATCTTCTCCCAAGTGCAGGAGTGTCGAAGTAATAAATAATTTGGCAAGACCGGGGTCGAACCACATGGAGGTTAAGTATATAAATTATAGACAATAACAACAACAACAACAACAACAACAACAACAACAAGAAGAAGTTAAAGAGAGCTTTGAGATGTGATATTGATGTAAGGATTAAACAAGGATAAAATAATTGTCAAGGTTAGAGGATCCACTAATGATATTTCAAACAAGTATAATATAAACTCTTTTTATTACTCAACTGGAAACCACACACAAATGAGGTTCCAATCGGATTATAAATTGTTAACATGATTACATTAGTTATCTTATTCGAACAATGCTAATACTTGTAAATAAGGGATGAAATTGAGAAAAAAAATCAATATAAAAAACAATGCAAAACAAAAAAAATAGCAATTAAAAGAATTAGAACTAAATTCGACATAAAAATCAAATGAAATTAAATATTCAGGGATGGAATTGTAAAAAACCAACCCATTAAGAAAATGATTTAAAAATAGCAATTAAAGGAAGCAGAACCAAATTTGACACAAAAATTAAATAAAAATAAGTGCCTAGGGGTGGAAATTGTAAAAAAATAAATCAATCAAGAAAATGATTCAAAAAAAAATAAATAGCAATTAAAAGAATAAGAACCAAATTTAAAAATAAATTTCAAAAATCAAATGACTAGGTATGAAATTAAAAATAAAATCCAATTCGAAATAATCAATGTAAATTAAAAAGATTGCAAATAAGAGAAGAGGGACTGAATCCAAAGAAAAAATAAATTGAAGGGCTGGTATGATTTTTTTGCATGGCCAACGCGCAATCCCGAGAAGAAAGAGAAGTAAAAGAAAGAAAGAAATAAAAGAAAAGTTATTTCCGGCCAAACCTTGTTGAACCATCATACACTTGGTCATCTAGGGAGGAAGAGGACTCCGGGACTAATCAAATGCTACGGTAGAAGCACCATTACATCCACCGGTGTTAGCTGCATGCACCACCAGAAGTTGGCGTAGCGACTAACGCACTAGTGTGTAATTTGCACAAGCTAACAACTTTTTTGTTTTTGTTGTACAAAATCGAAAATGCCCTCAAGACCAATCAACAACAACAAACAAACCATGAGGAAATTGCTACCAAGCTCTTGAATCCAAGGCTAAAAAATTGGAATGACATGAGTAATGTAGTAATTTCACTGTTTTAGCAAACATGAAAAATACAAAAAGGCCCTTGTACATAAGGCGTTAGGTTATTATTCTAGGGTTACAATAGTTATTTTACTCTGCATTTTAAAACGTAATTACCAAAATAACCTCATTCGATTCTCTAAAGACATTTATATCACGGGGAAAAGACCACCCTACCCCTAAAGCAAAGGCAAAAGAGAAAATGAACAAGGGACACTGTAATAATTATGCTATTGTAATGAATAGTAAATGGTATCTTGGAGCACAGTAATATCACCATGAGTTTTAGCTTTCTTGTTAATTTAAACTTATTATAATTTTTATATTTAAAATAAAATATCAAATTATATAATTGAATTCAATTATACTATTTATAATATCATTGAAACAAATTGAATTAACAATCTTTACTATTTTATCTTTAATTTAAAAATCATTTATTTTTATTACAAGGGTCATTATATTTATTTAAAATGACATAAAATATAACTATTTTAAAAAAATATAAATAGATTTATCTCATATTAGTTCTTTATTAAACATTTATTAAAAACAATTTTCAATCAAATTAATCTTAAGTGCTAAAGGTTTTCTTTTTCAGAAAGCTTTGAAACACATCTTTACATCTCACATTTTAGAAGGTGTTTAGGATTATAATAAATGTTGTTTTTCAAAATGCTTTTTCTTAAAAATGTATCAAAATAATTTTTTGTTTTAATTTATAATGTGTGGCATGGATCACGTCAGCTGTCATGGCTATTATTGGAATATGCCATAGGCCTTTTCTAGTACTTTCTTCTACCATGAATTCACCATTCATCTTCTCATTTAGCATAAAATTTAGAGTTGGTATATTGGTAGCAAGAAGGATCATCTGAGAAAACTTAAACACCTATTAACAAAACTTTAAAACGCGTGGGTTTTTTATTGTACATGAATGCACTGTTAAATGAAAGACAATTCATTGTGGACTTACTGTACATGCATGCACTGTGGACCAAGATACAATTAACTGTGAACTTGCACAGTTGCTTTGCTATGTATTAAAACGTATGGGGATTTTCTACTATATATGTACTGTGTACCAAGATACAATTAACTATAGATGACACTATAAAACCTTGGGGGGCGTTCCTTGCCTGTGTTTTTAGTCAAGAATTGCGGCTCAGCGGCAAAGGCGACAATTAATTAGATTAGGTTGTCGACACTTGGCACTTGGGCTGCCAAGCCAGGGCGTAGGGGCCGGCCACACGCCCCTGGTCGCGGCCCCAAGCAGCAGACACCTGGCGCTATGGTTGGCCGAGGCCACAACATGCAAACACCTGACACGGGGTGTGGCTAGCCTTGGGCGCTAGGGGCGGACCCGCGCATTTGGCTGCAGCCCCAGGGCGCTTGATTATTTGTTATAATAATATTTATAACACAAATAATTATATTAACAAACCATATGGAAAAACATATGGAAAAAACACAAATAATATTTATTAACAAACCGCTTGGTTGCATAGTTGTTTTACTATATATTAAAATGTATGGAAAAAATATTGTAGAAATAATATAGATTTACTGTGGACACAGACACACTGCCCTGTGGATGACACTGTGGCCATAGAGTATTTACACTGTGGACGACACTGTAGCACCCTGGGGGGCATTCCTTTCCTGTGTTTCGAGTCAAGAATTGCAACTGGGGGCATGGCCTTCTCTGCCCCAAGCCGCTGGGTCTGGCTTTGGTAGCCGGACCCAACGTTGTTGGGTGTGGTTGACAAGCCAGATCCAAAACACTTTCAAAAGTGCAAATAGCGTTGAGCCCTGCTTCACTAGGACCCAACAACGTTTAAGCCTCCTTCCCACCGGGACCCAACAGCTTTAGGACCTCCCTCCCATCATGACCCAACAACATTGGGCCTTCCCTTCACTAGGACCCTTAGCCAATCTTAGTATTCTGTAAGCAAGCGATACCACTGGTTGACTATAAGCAAGCGATACCACTGGTTAACTGTAAGCAAGCTTCTAAACGAAAAAAGAGGATGAGAATCACGACGGAGGGTTACTACCACTGTAAGAAGAAAACCTTTAGTACCTGGTAGTGGAAAGAGCTTTTTTAAATAGTCATCTAGTATAGAAAAAATAAAGTGTCCCAGGTTAATTATTCTGAATGTTTCTTCATAATAATTATGATTATAATTATGACGGAGAAAATACCAATTCAATTTGAATGGATTCAAAATGTTGTTACTGTAGGGATCTTGATTAACAATTTACCGTTTTCATTCATTAAATAATATTTTAGTATTTCCTTTTAAAATGTTTTTTTCTTTTCTTTTATTGATTTTTTTTCATACTGTAAAAACGAGATAAATTGATGTGACCTTTTTTTTATTGTACAAAAATTGGGGGTGATGATAATGTTTTTTGTTTGAGGTTAGGTTGAATTTTCTAATTAAAACATATTTGATTTTGCGTTTCAAAAATTCTATGAAAAAAAAATTGATGAATTTGAAAATTTTAAATTTTTTTCTTTACTTCACATTAATATTTTGATGTGATTATATAAAAAATAAATTTCAAAAAATAAAAAATATTATCTTAATATATTTTTTTAAAAAATATTTTAAGATATTTCCAATTTTAATTTTTTTTTCTTTTCTCTTATTGATTTTTTTTTCATACTGTAAAGAGGATACAATTAATGTGACCTTTTTTATATTATACAAAATTTGAGTGATGATAATTGTTTTTCTCATTTCAGGTTGGGTTGAATTTCCTTATTAAAACATATTTATTTTTGTGTTTCAAAAATGCTCTGAAAAAAATTGAATTTTTTTATGTTTTCTTTACTTCAAATTAATATTTTTGTATTTTTTTTAAATATAAAGATTGGGTTCGGCCGGGCTGCCAGACCCAAGGAGAATATATTAAGTTGGGTCCGGCTAAGCAGCACCCAGTCGAGTTGGCTCCTACCATAAAAAGACCCAAAATAGCTTCAGGTCCTGCTGCGGCTGGACCCATCAGCCTTGGCTCCTGCCCCAGAAAGACCCAAAATAGCTTTAGGTCCTGCTGCTGTTGGACCCATCAGCCTTGGCTCCTCCTGCGAGCAAGACCCATCAGCGTGGGTCCTGTCAAGCCGTTGGGTCTGACTTTGTTAGCCGCACCTAACGTTGTTGGGTCTGGTTGACAAGCCAGACCCAAAACACTTTCAAAAGTGCAAATAGCGTTGGACCCTGCTTCACTAGAACCCAACTGCGTTGGGGCCTCCCTCCCACCATGACCCAACAACGTTGGGCCCTCCCTCCACCAGGACCCTTAGCCAATCTTATTATTCTGTAAGCAAGTAAGCAAGCTTCTAAACGAAAGAAGAGGATGAGAATCACGACGGAGGGCTACTACCACTGGAAGAAGAAAGCCTTTAGTACCTGATAGTGGAAAGAGCTTTTTTAAATAGTCATCTAGTATAGAAAAAATAAAGTGTCGCAGGTTAATTATTCTAAATTTTTCTTCAAAATAATTATGATGATAATTATGACGGAGAAAATACCAATTTAATTTGAATGGATTCAAAACGTTGTTATTGTACGAATCTTGATTAACAATTCTACTATTCTCATCCATTAAATAATATTTTAGTACTTCCTCTTAAAATGTTTTTTTCTTTTCTTTTATTGATGTTTTTTTTCATATTGTAAAGACAAGATAAATTGATGTGACCTTGTTTTTTATTGTACAAAAGTTGGGTGATGATAATTTTTTTTTGTTTGAGATTGAGTTGAATTTTCTAATTAAAATATGTTTGATTTTGAGTTTCAAAAATTCTATGAAAAGTTTTTGATGATTTTTAAGTTTTTGCTTTATTTCAAATTAATAATTTTTATGTTTTTGTATTATTTTTTGATTTTTTTTTAAAAAATATATTGAGATTGTGTCTGGCCATGAAACGAGACCTAGGAAATTTGAAAATTTTAAATTTTTTTCTTTACTTCAAAATAATATTTTTTTAAAAAAAATATATTGACATTGTGCCTAACTACGAACTGCGAAGTGAGACCCATGAAATTTGAAAATTTAATATTTTTTTCTTTACTTCAAAATTATTTTTTGATGTGATTATATAAAAAACAGATTTTAAAAAATAAAAAATATTATCTTAATATATTTTAAAAAAATATTTTAAGATATTTCCAATTTTATTTTTCTTTCTCTTGATTTTTTTCTTTTTTCTCTTATTGATTTTGTTTTTCATACTGTCAAGAGGATAAACTCTCAATAAATTTTTGATTCACATCATATACTTTCTAAATTTTTGGTATTATATAAGAGATTTTATTTTGAGTAATAGAAGATATTTTAATTTTATAACATTAGTGTAGGAGAATCAAGATTTTATCAATGTTTTATTGTCTTTAGATTTTTTATGCAGTAGTTTTGAATTATATATATTATTAAATACATAAATAAAAGACCCAATTAAGTGTTTGGTGCTACAGGGTGTTGAACCCAATTGGGTGTTGGGTCCTGCAATAGCTTTGGATCCTGCAGGGTGCAGCACGCAAATTAGCTTTGAGTCCGGCATCGTGCAAAACCTAATTGGGTGTTGGGTCCTGCCGGGTGTAGGACCCGAAATCCCTTGGGGTCCTAACGATGCAGGATCCATTTAAGTGTTGGATCATGATGTGTGCAGGACCCAGATGGATTTTGGGTCCTGCACCTAGCTAGATCCAGAGGGATTGTGGGTCCTGCTTGTGCAGGATCCACAATCCAATTGGATCCTGACAGGTACAGGATGCAAAATAGCTTTAAATCTTGTTTCGTAGTGTAAGATTTGTTAGTATTCCTTTTTGTCTGTTGCATGTGTTATATTGTTACTAATAAATCTAAAGTTTAATTTCTTGAAATAGAAGGTTTCATATATTAATAAGATAAATTCCGCGGGTGTGGATTATATTAGTTGGCCGTGGGTAATTGAATCCGAGTTTGTAATTTTAACGGGTATTTAGAATTTAGTTGAATCTTCACAATTCTTCTGCTTCCTTTTTAGACCTTATCATTATTTTTATTTTGATTTTCCATGTTAAGAGAAGTAGATTAGTCTCCATACAAATAAAAAGATAAATTCTATAGAACTTCCTTCAACTATTTAGAGTTAGGTGTATTTATAAAAATATATTTATTAAATAGAAAAACGAGTTTGAGTAATAATAATAAAAAGATTGAATTACCAAAATAATTATTCTATATTAAGCATAAGTTGTTGAACAAAACTCTAAATTAAAAATCCAATATTAGTGTTAGTTACATATTGTGGCGCTACTGTTTTTTGATTTTTTGAAAATTATTTTTTTTGAAAAGTATTAAATTATTTTTTAAAATATTTTTTTTACTGTTTTAATGTATTAATATTAAGAATTAAAAAATTAGGTTATACTGCCACTAGAACCCAACAGCTTTAGACCTTGCCTACCACCATGACCTAACACAACTCTTTTGCTATTAGGATCCAATATTTTTGAACCCTTTGATGACAAGACAAAATATCATCTTTTATTTTTGTTTGAAAGCTTTTTTTTTATAAAAAAAATCCACGTGTCCTTCTTCTCTACTAGAATTATATCTGGCTGGATCTTACTTCGGCCATTTACATTTAAAACAAGGAGGTTACGCCAAGCACAAGGTAGCATGCAATTTCAAATTTTCACCAAAAAGTAAGTGTGAGAGCTTTATCGATGATTATTTTTATTGGCTGCTTCACATGTTATCTTTCATAAAAACTATTATTTACTAGGTTTTTCTTTCAAGTAAATTCTTTTATGATTTTTATGTCAGCAAAAACTACAAGTGCTTGCACAACAAAAGTGCACTCCAAAGAATTTAGGAGACAATGAACTTTTTATAAGGAAAAAATATTATTTACCTGAAAAAATATTAAATTTGATGGATTTTTATATAAATATATAATTTTAATATCCTTGTATCAAATTTATCTAAAAAAATAAAAAAAGACATTAAGTTTATGGGGTTTTTTTAGAAAAAAAAGCATTTGAAAAGCACTAGAATTATATCATCAAACAATAATAAAATATTAGCCGAGAATCAAATGCTTATAAATTCAAATATATTAAATAAATACTGTGAATGGTGAGCTCTTATACCATAGATTCAAACAGTGTTTATAGCTAAAAATATTTTGTTGATCTTGCTATTAATAGAAAAAACTAAAAGATATAAAGATAAGCATTATGGATTGTAAGGTATTTTACTAAGGACTCAAGCAGTGTTCATCGCTAAAACTTTTGTTGATCCTACAATAATTTTGTTCAACTTCTTCTCCTGCTTTGCGTCCTTCCTTTTACCGAGAGACATGGCTGTTTGGAGACCATAATTTTTCCTTTGCTTTTTGAGTTTTTGGCAGATAAAAGGTCAATGCATCTAGGCTTCTTCTCCCTCTCTTTCCCACTCAAAATTAGTGCATCCAGGCTTAATTTCATTTTATCTTTTTATTTTAGTAGGTAATTGTTGATTATTGGGGTTTTTAATTAATTATTCTAGCGAACATTGTTTCTTTGGTTGTGCGTCTTCTTTCTTTAAAAGAAAATTGGTTGTTAAAGCTAATGGGATTTCTGCAGGTTGTTCTTGCAGGCATTGATGACGAGGGGAAAAAGGATGAACTCTTGAAGTTAGAGTCATTTTTTGGAGTTGGATTTTGCCATTTCTGCTCCTGAACATCGCTACTTTGTCTCCATTCTTCTTCTTTTTCTGAAAAAAATCCAGATTTTCAAATTGATAGGGTTTTTTTGACCCTTTAATACATATACTAAACGTTTTGTTGGACATTTTTTCAAGGTTTGTATTTAGCGGCCTTCAGGAGAAAGTTTTAACAAGCTTTTTGTTAAAATTTAAAATTATTTTTGTTTTAAATTAATTTTTTAGTATTTTTTATCAATTATATGTGTTGATGTTAAAAATAAATTTTAAAAAATAAAAACAATATTATTTTAATATCTTTCTGAATGAAAAATATTTTAAAAAATAATCGCTATGATATACTCCCAAACACCATTTTAATTGTTTTAAGGTTTCAGTAAGTCTTCACACTATTGTTGTTCCTGTTGATTGTGCAAAGGATTGTTTGTTACAGCTCAATGATATCAAGATTAGTTCCCATATAAACAAAAATGGATATTTAGATCACATTTCGTTTTATCTATTGTGTATTTAACAATAATGTAAAGGATTAATAGGTCAGAGATTCTAATAGTTGTGGTTTAACAGCAATGTAAAGGTTAAATAAGATTTCATTTTATCTAATGTGTATTTAACAATAATTTTTTTTTTGTGGTTTTTTGTTCTTGGCTATATATTTGGTTGCCAGCCTTGGTTGTTTCTATTCTTTTTTTATTAGATTAACATGGGTGTTTAGGCCAGCTTGCGCGTACCTCGACTAATCCCACGAGCCCTGAAGTTAAAAATCATGTAAGCCTCCAGTGATCCTGAGATTTGTGAGATTCAAACTAATGACCTCTAGAAAACAAATAAAAAGTCTGACCAGTTAAACTACACTCCAGATTTGATTGTTTCTATTCTTCATTTTAGATGTGATAGTGTTGTCTATTTGCTTGCATAGACTACGCAAGGTTGTTTTACAACAAAAACTAGCGGGAGCTTTATGGCTCAAAGCTGGAATTTGAGTATTTTTGGGATCACGTACATATGTAATGGTATAGATAGAAGATTTATGATCATGTAAATATTACGTTTTGATTTTGGTGGTGTCGCTGATAGTCACACTTGTGGTAAAATATAAATTTCCGGTCCAAAAATAGAGTAATTCTTAATTGAAAAAATGGTAACTTAAGAAGGAAAATTATTATAAATGGGGATAAAAACACTTAGTAATTTAATTTAATTTTTGAATGAAATAAAATAATAAAATCGATACGCGAAATGTTAACCAGTGATAAATCATGTAAACTCTCTGACCGGGTAAATTAATTATTTTAAAGGAAGATTTTTTTTAATGAAATTGGGGTGAAAATATTTATGGTAGTTATAAATAAAATAATGTATCATCTTATGGTTGAAAAATATTGATTGCCAGTATAAGTCCCGCGTATAATCACGTTATTTTGATCGAAAGTGGTGAAAACTCCGAGATTTGTTTTTATTATGATTATGAATAGGAGTCCCAAATGAATTAGTTTGAAAATATTGATAATTTAAGTAAATAAAATATTGCATAAATCCAGTTTTTAGTGTAAAATTACCTACTGTCCAGGTTTACGATGTTACATAATTCTTAATCTAATCATTGAATCGGGTTAAAATTTTACAAAAAGATATCCTAACATGCTTTTTTATCTTGAATTAAAATTTCAAATCAATCAGATTTTGAAAAGGCTTTGCAAGAGTTCTAATAGTCAGAAAAAATACAAAAATAATACCGAGGCAATTAAATAAGTCAAAAACTCCCTTTTCTGGTTACTATAGCAACTGCCAACCATTAAAAAAGAAATGGAGCTCAAATCTTCTTATTTTCATTGCAAAATTTTGTTTTTTCTTCTAAGGTAGGGTTAATAAGTGTTAGGAGATGATTTTAGCCAGGGAGAGCACCTAAAAGAGCAAATTTAAAGAGGGAATGAGGTTGGAAAGCTTGGGTTATAGAGAGGGAAAGTGAGGGAAAATTAAATAGGAAGGTTGAAGCTTGTGATTTTTGACAAGGAGACAACTTCATGGGACTGAATTAGTTAGGCTAAGTGGTTTTAATCCATTTATGACACATTTTGGTGAATTTTTCATGTTGGATTGAAAATTTTCAATTCTTCAACTTAGGATTTATGAGAAATTGTGTGTTTAAATGTTAATGAGAGGATGAATCATTGTTGTTGGGTTGTTTATATGCATAATTATTAATTTAATTAGGTTAGTTTGGTGAAGAATAAGAAACCCCAATTATTAGCAATTTTAGGGTTTATGATAAATTTGAGAGAAATATAAAATTGTTTATAATTTTGTTTAACTGATATGTGATGATTGTTGTTAGGGGGATTATAAACAAAAAAGATTTTTAGGGCCGCTCTTACTAATCATATAAGGGATTTTGTCCTGTTTCAATCCTAGAAAGGTGAAACCTTACCTCTCGACCTTTCTAGATCAAATACGTTGTACTTAAATCTATTAAATGAAAAGATGTTACCTTACTAGAAGAGTGAATCCCTGAAGGTGCCACCCAACCTAAACCTTTACAACCACCACAACCAAATATCCAATCCAAAGAAATAACCCATTATAGTGATGGTAAAATTAAACTATCCTTCTATAGACATTCAACTAGTTCTAGATTATCAGATGAATCTTATATATTTAGTACAATAAATCTTAGAAGAATTTTTGAAATTCTCTCTGTTATAAATATGCCTTACAATACAAACTCATCTAGGAAATCAACATATGATATTCCTAGCACAAGTTTTCAAAATGTTGATTATACTACAAATATACCCATACCATTATATACAAACATTGACCAATCTTCTCCATCAATCTCTCAAACATTCTCATCTGTAATAAAAAAATCCAGAATAAGCTGAATGTTCTTGAAACAGATTTTATTGTAAACAAAAAATATTTTATTGATAATTTTTATAGTAACCATAACTTTGAAAAGAGATCTTGGTTTTTCAAAACCTTCTTGAAAAAAGACATGAAAAACAAAAATATTTTTTATAATTCGTTGCATTACATAAATTTCAATTTTGTTCTTTGATTGATTCAAATCATTTTATGTATCTGAACATCATATTGCATATCCATTTACAAAGAATGCATGTCTCATAACATCTAGAAGTAAAATCCCTATTTGGGAACTTGTTAGTGTTACTTCTATTGAGTCTGAACATCCACCATTGAAAAACTTTAAAATTCCTCATAATAGTCAAACTGTAGATGCTGCTCCTTACAAAAACTCAGGTGAAGGTATCACCACAAACACCAAACACATTATCCAACAAAACAACTTCACCAATATTAACCTCAATACCATAAAAAAAAATTTGCTAGAATATAAAAACAAATCCAAAAGACAATTGTTTCTCTAGTTACAACTACAAAACCTATAGGTTAGAAGCTAAAAAACAAAGTATTCAAACCATACTAAATTACAAGAACTAGTCAAACTCAATTCCAAAACAAAAAAAAAGACTTTTTAAAGCCATTAAAGATCACTTTAACCACCTTAAGCTTCATCCTCCACCTTGGTTACTCTTGACACCTCACAACTTAGTAATAATTCCAAATTCTCCATAAGCAACATAAATACTATTCAAAATTACCAAACTCAGGCCTATGATGAAGAAGCCTTCCAAGAAGAAAATCCTGAAATCAATAAACTTGTTTGGAGAAATCCTACTCCTAAAACAACCATTGCCTTTAATATAGCCATCCATAATGAACCAACTATTATAAACCAATGCATATTCAATGATTTTTCCCTCTATGAATGGAACATAGATAGAATGTTTGAATATAATATCCTAAGCACTTTACAACAAATGATCATGACTATCAATGCCTACAAAACCCAAACTAGAACGACAGACAAAGCTATAGTTGAACTCCTCATAGCTAGTATTTCTGGCCAATTAGAAGAATGGTGGGATTATCATCTCATTGAAACACAACACCTTGAAATCCTTAACTCCATCCAAATGACTGAAGAACAAATACCTATCCTTGACTATGATGGAAACAACATCCAAGATGCAGTCTCAACCCTTATTTTAATCATTTTGTAGGAGATCCTTCCTATCTCAAAGACAAAAATATTGAACTTTTTCCAACCTTAGATGCAAAAAAACTCAGTGACTTTCAATGGTACAAAAACTTTTTCCTTACCCTTGTTATACTCTAAGAGGATTCAAACCAACCATTCTTGAAAGAAAAATGCCTTGATGGTTTGCCAACCCTTCTAAAAGATAAAGTCAGGAACAAAATCAAATACATTTTTATTTCCAAAACAATCCCTTAAGACAAGATTTTAAGATCATTTTCAGATATAACAACGCCATGTACTTATTTATTTTGTTTATTTTAGTGTGTGTGTGTGTGTATATATATATATATATATTCTATTTTTCACATGCATGATTATTGAAAATATGCAAATTAATTTCCCGAGAGAGTACAAGGCGTTACATAAAAAGTCTGGATATTGATTGTGCTTGGGGAAGCTAAGAAGAGCTAAGTTTGATATGAAGAGCAATACGGGTTCACTATGTTGTAGGTCTTTATGAGGGACTAATCTAAATCTGACTGTTGATCTTGGAGATTGAAGTGATTAATGCCAGATTTGGAGTTAAATTATTGAAATATTAGACAAGAGGAAAGATGAGAGATTAAGAGAAGTAAATATGAAAGGATTATATAACATACTCTTTTGAATACCCCAGGACCCTTTAGTTTCAAGAACTCCAGCACTCTGCAGTTGGAAATGAAATGAAATGTTGTTGGGAATAATTTCTTTCTAGGTCTAATAGTTTTCCTAAAGACTTTTAGAAACAAAGAATATGATTTAACATGCTTTGAATTTGATTTTTCAATTGAGTAATGGGGTAGGAGCAACATGCCATTAACTTGAATATTTTTTATGTTTTAGTATCAACTTCAAGTGTCTAACAAACTCTCTAAGATATCCTCCTCAAGCTAAATTCCCTGCACACCTTCATCTCTAGTTTTCTAGTTGTCTTGGCTATTGGTCTTTTGATGTCTAATTGCCTCAAGTATGGATGCATGCTTGGAATTCAATTAGTTTGTTGCACTATGTTGTTTGATAATGCAACATGTGTTATTAACTAGCAAGTTATTTATAGATTCCAGAGTTATAAGGAATCTGTCAGTTTCCTTGTGCATAGTATTATCCTACGTAGAATAGGAGTCCATGGAGAAGGAGTCCGTGTAGAATAGGTTCCCTTACCACCCTGTATATAAGTGTTGTTCTGCTGTAAAGATGAATTAATAAAAAACAGAGGAATATTTCATAACGAGAGAACTTGTATCTACCATAACTAACATGGTATCAGAGCGAACCTGATTTTTTTCTTCTTTTCTACACTGTTTCTTCCCTGCATCCCTCTTTGAACCTTGAAATCCACAAATCTTCCTCCTACAAATAATGGCAGAACACGAACAAAGTCCAATCGTTCAAACCACCCCAAACAATTCCTTGTCAAACCCAATCATCATTCAACAGGAAACCTCTGGCTTCCCTGTCAGTGTTATTCTCAATGAAACAAACTACACGTTATGGTCTCAGTTGATGGAGATGCGTATTGGAGCCCGTAACAAGGTTGGATATTTAACTGGAGCAGTGGCAAAACCTGCACATAATGATCCAAACTATGATATGTGGATTACTGAAAATCATAGAGTCAAGAGCTGGCT
The DNA here is from genome assembly GCF_000002775.5 of Populus trichocarpa. Taxonomy (NCBI): domain Eukaryota; kingdom Viridiplantae; phylum Streptophyta; class Magnoliopsida; order Malpighiales; family Salicaceae; genus Populus; species Populus trichocarpa. The sequence continues at coordinate 21,080,814 of NC_037286.2, read as the reverse complement.
CATCAAATCAATGAGTCCCCATTTGATGCAGAGATTTATCCATCTTGTCACAGCAAGAGAAATCTGGGAGGCAGTATCAAAGACCTTCTATGATGGATCTGATGAAACCCGATTGTTCGAATTGAATCAAAAGTCTTTTTCGACTACTCAGAATGGTAGGTCTTTGTCCACATATTATAATGAACTTGTTGCAATCTTCCAGGAAATCGATCATCGCAACACAACTCAAGAACAATCTGTTGAAGGAATTATACATCTTCATGCAACGATGATGAGGTTATAGGTACATATTTTTTTAAACGGTCTTGATCCTGAGTATGATTAAATCCATGGTGAAATTCTTCAAAAAGAACCAAAATTGGATTTGGAAGCAGCCTATGCATGTGCAAGAAGAGAGTCATAGCAGCACCAGGTTATGGGATTCTCTTGGTTAGCTCCTGAAAACACAACCATGATAACTCATCGAAACCAACGAGGGACAGGTACTAGTTCTACCAAAGGGAAAAATAATTATGTCTGCACTCACTGTGGTGAAACTGGCCATTCCAAACAACGTTGCTACGAGCTTATTGGATATCCCGAATGGTGGGATTTTTCGAAGAAACCACGGAAAACAATTGTCGGGAAAGCTGCAATGGCCACTTCGGGTGCAAGTTCTTCAACCCAGGAGGGGACTTTGATTCCTACTGCAAATTTAACCCAGCCAGGTAGTATTGGTAAGGCTAGTGCTCTCTCTGCTATTACTATGGATAATACTTGGATAATTGATACCAGTGCATTTGATCATATGATCAGAGACTCTCGTAAACTACAAAATCTTTGTCCATCGTCCCAATAGGTCATATCTACAGCTAATGGTGGTATCTCCCCTATTACAGGGAAAGGCTCCATTGATTTAACTACCACCATAACTCTTGATACAATATTGGTTGTGCCTAGCCTTGAATATAATTTGTTATCTGTAAGCCAAATCACTTCAACACTAACTTGTACCGTTACTTTTTGGCCTTTTTATTGTGTTTTTCAGGATGTTCTGACTCGGAAGACTCTTGGTTGTGGTGTTAAACGAGGAAATCTCTACTACTTGGAATTGATGAAAATCGGTGAACAACAATATAGCACGACTTGTTATGCGACAAAGAGTGATAGGATATTGTCTGAAGTGTGGCTTTGGCATAAGAGACTAGGACATCTTTCCTTTAGTTATCTTAAAAAATTGAAACCTCATTTGTTTACAGAATTGCAAATTTTAGATCTTCAATGTGACATTTGTGAATTGGCAAAGAGCCATCGTAAACCTTTTTCTTCCTCTTTCAATAAAAGCTCTAAACCTTTTATGGTTATTCACTATGATATTTGGGGACCTGCAACAATCTCATCTATGTCTAAAGCTCGTTACTTTATTACCTTTATTGATGAATGCACTCGGATGACGTGGGTATCCTTACTTCATAAGAAAAGTGATGCTAGTACTGCCTTTCAGGAATTCCACAACATGGTGAAAACTCAGTTTCAGAAACAAATTCAGGTATGGCAATCTGACAATGCCATGGAATTTCTTGCGAATTCGCTTGGTAATTATCTTCGACAACACGGAATACGACATCATACTTCTTGCCCCTACATACCCCAACAATATTGGTCTTGCAGAGAGAAAAAATAGGCAGATCATGGAAATGGTACGTGCATCTCTCTTCGGGATGAATATGCCCCGTTTCTATTGGGGAGAGGCTGTTAAGTCTGCTGTCTATATTATCAATCGTGTGCCTTCCCAGGTGATTGAGTTCCAGACACCATACCAGAAATTACAAACCTTCTTTGAGACACCCCATCAACCGAACTTGGAACCTAGAATCTTTGGATGTACTGTGTATGTTCATACACCCAAAGTCTTGCATAGCAAACTTGATCCCTATGCCCAATGGTGTGTATTTGTGGGTTACTCTGATTTTCAGAAAGGGTACAGATGTTGCTGCCCTCACACACGTAAGCTCCATGTCTCTATTGATGTCTCATTTCGTGAAACGACCCCTTACTACTTAGCAGGTGACTTTGGCTCTCCTCTTAAGGGGGAGAAGGTGTATGACAAAGAGCTGGAGGCAGTTGAAGAAGGGATTAGTAACACCAAGCAGAATATAACTTCACCAGTTGATACTCAAATTATTCCAGATGAGAGGAATCTATTATTGGACAATGACGTTTATAGGGGTTATGCTGATGACAAAGAAGTTGAACATCATGATAGGGAAAACACTGAGATGATTGAATCATGTGCTGGTGACACAGTTGCAGAAGCCGTAAATCTTGATAAGGAAGAGACTGCAATGATCGACATACCTGCACCACAAACCAAAGAGTCTTCTGCCCAAAATGTCCTGGATAATCTCATCATTGAAGACATACCCCAACCAGCTATTAGATATTCACAAAGACCCAACAAAGGCGTTAAAAAGAAACAATATGAGCCGAACATTAAAACCAATGTTAAATACCCTATCAGTAACTATGTCTCTGCTAATAGACTTTCAAAATCTTATGCACTAACCATTAATCAATTATCCAAAGTATCTATTCCTAGTAATGTGCAGGATGCATTGGAAGATCCAAAATGGAAAAAGGCAATGAATGAAGAGATGGAAGCATTGCAGAAGACCTCGACTTGGGAACTTGTTGTGTTACTAGAAGGAAAAAAAGCAATTGGGTGTAGATGGGTATACACTGTTAAACTTAAAGCAAATGGGAGCTTGGACAGATATAAGGCGAGACTGTAGCCAAAGGGTTTGCCCAAAAATATGGAATCGACTACCAAGAAACCTTTGCATCCGGTAGCTAAGCTGAATACCATTCGTATCCTCATATCCATTGCTATGAACCGAGATTGGCCTCTACAACAATTCGACGTAAAAAATGCTTTTTTGAATGGCGATCTTGAAGAAGAAGTGTACATGGAACTTCCACCTGGAATAGAACAAAGCTCTGAACACGAAGGCAGAGTGTGCAAACTAAAAAGAGCTTTGTATGGTTTGAAGCAATCCCCTCAAGCTTGATTTGGAAGGTTTACTTTGGCAATGAAAACAACTGGCTATCAATAGAGTAATGCAGATCACACATTATTTGTAAAACATAAAGATGGAAAGGTAACAACTTTGATTGTGTATGTATATGACATGATTTTGACAGGAGATGACCCTGAAGAAATAAAGACACTACGAGAGTACTTGTCTGCAAAAATCGAAATGAAAGATTTGGGACAACTAAAGTACTTTCTTGGCATTGAAGTAGCAAAGTCCAAACAAGGAATTTCCTTGTCAGAACATAAATATATATTGGATCTTCTAAGTGAGACTAGGATGCTAGCTTGCAAACTGATTGAAACACCAATACAAATGAATCATCAACTTGGGATTCTTCCAGATCAAATCCCTACTGATATGGGACGATATCAAAGACTTGTGGGTAAGTTAATCTATCTCACCCATACTAGGCCATATATCACATATGTTATAAGTGTTGTAAGCTAATTTATGCATGCACCAAGTGAGGAGCATATGAATGCAGTCTACAGAATCTTGAGATATCTTAAAGGTGCGTCTGGCAAAGGTTTATTATACGTGAAGAATGATGTCTCAAATATTGAAGGCTATACTGATGCAGATTGGGCAGGGGATCAAACAACCAGGAGGTCCACGTCTGGTTATCTAACCTTTGTGGAAGGAAATTTGATTACTTGGAGAAGTAAAAAACAGAAGGTTGTAGCATGATCTAGTGTAGAAGCAGAATTTCGAGAAATGGCTCAGGGAATATATGAGCTGTTATGGATCAAGAGTGTTCTGAAAGATCAGATTGCACACAATCCTGTTCAGCACGATTGAACTAAACATGTTGAAGTAGATTGTCACTTTATCAAAGAGAAGTTAGATCAAAGAATTATATGTTTCCCATTTGTTAGATATGCTAGTCAACTAGCTGATGTTCTCACCAAGGCAGTATCAAACAAAGACTTTGATAGTATAATCGACAAGTTGGGCATGATAGACATCTATGCACCAACGTAAGGAGGAGTGTTAGCTAGCAAGATATTTATAGATTCCAGAGTTATAGGGAATCTGTTAGTTTCCTTGTACATAGTATTATCCTACGTAGAATAGGAGTCCATGGAGAAGGAGTCCATGGAGAATAAGTTCTCTTACCATCCTGTATATAAGTGTTGTTTTGCTGTAAAGATGAATCAATAAAAAACAGAGGAATATTTCATAACGAGAGAGCTTGTATCTACCGTAACTAACAACATGTATATGCATATTTTTGGTAACATATAATTGCAGAGTATCACCAACAAATCAATTAATCAACATTTCTTCGAACTTCGGTGTGTTTGAATGTCCACTGCGTGAGTTTGAGTTTATCACAAAGCAGGAAATTTACTATACTTAAGAATAAGTGTTGTAATCGAACATTTCAGTGAGAAATGAAGATGGCTTTGATGTGTATACAACCCACGCATTCCTCAAGAAAGAATTACCAAGTAATATTGCTTTTATACATAGAGAATTTGTACTGTTGTTAACAGATCTTTTATACTGCCTATGCTAGCACATAATTAATTTACAATGTTTGTCTTTGTTTCTCTATGTAATTGGAATAAATGGTGTGTGTTTAATGATAGAGTTACTTTTGAAGCCCGTGTTATCTTGAAAAAAATATATAGCAGAACAAAAATGTTGATCCTTTCATTTTTTGATACCACAAACACATTATTTTTTGTTACTTTGTTCATTCAAAGAAAAATTGCAACATGTTCGAGTTCATTCCATAGAAGCAGCGATGACTTGCTAGGAGACAGAGCAGTCCCTACAAAGTTTAACAGGTGATGTAATTCCATCCTCTTATCCTAAAATTTGTTTACAAGCTTCTTGGCTGCTAAATTCTTTCTTATTTTTGTGCTCTTGATGATTTTGTTAGACGTAATTAGTGTTGGCATATAACCAAGTTATGTTGTGAAGGGATGATTCTCAAGGCTATTGTTTTTTTATGTCACGTATGATGGAAGAAGCATAGAAACTGCTAAAGAATTAATGTAATTTTATTTCCTCCTTTATATACACAGGCTCTTCAGAGAAACTTAGGGTCTTATATTGAACTATTATAATGGTTGTCTGATAAATTTGGAATTTTTGTGTGTAAAAATGCATGGTTGTATTGGTGTACAAGATGATAAACTAATATGTTGTGAGTTTTCTTATTTATTTTAAAAGAAATTTGTTATAAAAAAACGATGGCAACCCGCAGCAGAGCGCAAACATTTATATAGTTCTCATATAAATTGAATTTTTTTTTATTAACGTGGATGTCCGGGCCAGCTTGCATGCACCTCGACTAATCCCACGGGCCCTGAAGTTAACGACCATGTAAGCCTCTAGTGACCCTGAGATTTGTGGGACTCGAACTGGTGATCTCTAGGGAGCAAATGTAGAGTCTGACCATTTAAGCTACACCCCTCGGAGTTATGAAACTTGATATCATTCAAGATGCAACTTGCTATTTCCTTACAACTTGATTCCTTAATTTTTTTTTTTTCATTTTGGCCCTTTTCACTTCTTCTGGTCTTAAAATTAGAATCTATTTCTTCAAATTCCAAAAGAGTTTAGACCCTCAACTTACATGTGAATCGAATGACTCCACATTCATTAGCACCATTGTTGGAATGACTTTTACCTTTCTTGCATTGGAGTTGCATTGCTACTATCAACTGGGTTTAGTAGTTAAAAGTAATCAAGATTCTTAGCATTTCACATATATTATCTTCATCCTACGAATGTCATCAGACAATAATTAATCATATTTACATACAAACACACTATGATTTTTTTTTTTCTGATTTAATCCTTAAATATTGACTGTGGGTGAGCACAACATGTCTTTGTTGTGATAAGACAAAAGCAAAAGAAAAATTTGGAATGGACAAAGGCACAATCCATAGGTCATTTTTTTCATAAATAATTAACATATCATTCTTTAATTAAAATCTCTAATAAAATATATTATTATATAGAAACATATTTTTTTGCATCTGTGCATGTCAGTAGTCTATTTTGAGCGCATGCATAACCCATCTCATACATATATTTTGCATATCTAAGAAGAAATATTTCTAGCTAGCTCTAGATTTAATTTGCATGCCCTTGTTCCGTTAATTTTGATAAAATGCATGGAAACATACACAATATTAATTAAATGAGTTGATCATAACTTGGATCTAGTAGTTTCTCAAAATTAATTAATTAATTAATTCTGTAGTGTTTAAGAAATTAAGTAGTCCATTGACCATCCTCGTTCTTCAGTTTAGTAGTAGTGTTTTTTTTTTTTTCAAAAAAACTTCTTTTCCGTCAAGTTTTCCCATCTTATTTATTTCTCCTCCTTTTTTCATTACTCAAAAAATAAAATGTGAAATAAATTGAAAAAGAAAATAAAATTAGGGAAAGCACTCAATTATTTGACGAATATAAAAACAGAAGCATTAAATATATAGTTTCTAAAACTACATGAATTAATTAATTAGTATTGTTAAACTATAGAGATTAATTAGGCTATAATTGACTTTGACTGATTAAATTATATAACAAGGATGATCCTTCTCTTTAAATTCTTTTTGACCCTCCTCAAAAGGGCGTACTACCTTTTTGTTTCAGGGATTTTGCCATTACAAAAACTAGTATACATGCACGAAGAAATATTATTTATTTTAGGAGTTGGGGTTGTAATTGGAAATTTAATATATAACCGGTGCTTGACACTATTTTTTTCCTGGGAGTATTTAAGAGTGTAGTAGTAATTGCGGTTCAAAGTGATTTTTGCTCGGAAATACATCAAAATAATATATTTTTATTTTTAAAAAATTATTTTGGAATCAGTACATTAAAACAATTTGAAAATATAAAAAACTTAATTTTAAATAAAAAAATTTAAATTTTTAAAAAGCACAATTTCAACCGCGTCTCCGAACAATGACTCAATATTCCAGAGGAAACACTAATGCAACAATTTCTACATGACCACCAGAACACAAGATGAGTACTATTCATTCATTAATAAGAGGTGAGTACTATATATTGTTAAAATCATTAATTTAGTACATATATCCCAAATGCCCAGATGTGATGATTTTATATGAATGAGAGGATTCCAATTGCATGCTCTGAAGGCCTCAAAATTAATGATCATAAGCTTTAGCTAGATCCCAATATTAATTCTTTCCTTTTCTTTTCTTTTTTTGAAAAAAAAAAAAGCATAGTTCAATGAGTTAGAAGTTTATAAATAGCATGCAAGATCTCGTAACTTAGCTGGTGTGAACTCATTGAAACCAGCCCTATCCACCAAACCCATTTATTTAAGGCGACGGTACTAGGAAATCATTTCAGGATTTCTGAAGGATGTTTGGAAGGGGAAAAGAATTGATGATGATGACAATGACAGATGCATGAATGACTTAGCTGGTGTGAACTCATTGAAACCAGTCCCATCCACCAAATTCATATTATGGACACGTCAGTCACTCATTATAATAAAATCATTTTAAAAAGACTTTGTATATTTCACATGAATAGGTTGCCTATAAAAATTTCACTATTTCAAAATTTTTTTGAATTTCTTATTTGAACAAGTTACCCATTATAATAAAATTATTTTGAAAAGACTTTGTATGTTTCATTTGAACAGGTCACCTGTACAAATTTTACTATTATAATTTTTTTTCAAATTTCCACATAAGCAAGTCGTCCATTACAATGAAATCATTTGAAAAAATCTTCTAATTTTTCACAAACATTTTCTTTTTCTTTACAAATCTTATCTATTTTCTTTTGATTGCGCTCTCTAGCCCTATTTCTTTTCTTTTAAGTGTGTTTTCTAGCTCTCACATATCGGATTATATGCTTTCTAATCTAATCTACTTTTTTTTAAGTGCGCTTTCTAGCTCTCACCTATCAGATAGTGAGCTTTTTAGCCCTATCTCTTTCCTTCCGAGTGCGCTTTCTAACCCTTGCATACTAGATAGTGCATTTTCGAACCATATTCATTAAGTGCGCTTTCTAGCCCTCAACCATTATATAATGTGCTTTCTCGCACTATCACTTTTCTTATGAGTGCGTTTTTTAGCCATCGCATACCAGATAATGCACTTTCTAGCCCTCACCCATTAAATAGTGTGCTCTCTAGCCCTATATCTTTCCTTTTCAGTGTGCTTTTTAGCCCTCACATACTGGATAATATGCTTTGTAGCCCTATCTATTTTCTTTTTAGTGTGCTTTCTAGCTCTCACCCATTAGATATTGCACTTTCTAGCCTTATCTCTTTCCTTTCGAGTGCATTTTATACCCCTCGCATACCGAATAGTACGTTTTCCAACCCTATCTATTAAGTGCGCTTTCTAGTCCTCAACCATAAGATAATGTGCTTTTTAGCCCTCACATACCGGATAATGTGCTTTCTAGTCCTATTCATTTTATTTTAAGTGCGCATTCTAGCCCTCACTCATTAGATAGTGTGCTCTCTAGCCCTATATCTTTTTTTTCGAGTGCGTTTTCTAGCCCTCACCCATCAGATAATGTATTTTCTAGCCTCATCTCTTTCCTTTCAAGTGCACTTTCTAGTCCTTGGATATTGGATAATGCGCTTTCCAATTCTATCCATTGAGTGCGCTTTCTAATGCTTAACAATTAGATATTGCGCTTTCTAGCCCTATTTCTTTTCTTATAAGTGCATTTTCTAGCCCTCGCATACCGGATAATGCACTTTTTAGCCTTATCTATTTTCTTTTAGGTGTGATTTCTAGCCCTTGCCCATCAGATAATGTGCTTTCTAGCCCTATCTCTTTTCTTATAAGAGCGTTTTCTAGCCTTCACATACAGGATAATGCGCTTTCTAGCCCTATCCATTTTTTTTTTAGTGCGCTTACTAGCCCTCACCCATAAGATAATGTGCTATTTAGCCCTATATCTTTCCTTTTGAGTGAGCTTTCCAGCCCTCGCATACCAGATAATGTGTTTTCTAGCCCTTTCTATTTTTTTAGTGCACTTTCTAGCCCTCACCCATTAGATAATGCACTTTCTAGCCCTCGCATACCGGATAATGCGCTTTCCAACCCTATTCATTAAGCGCGCTTTCTAGCCCTTAACCATTAAATAGTGTGCTTTCTAACCCTCGCATACCGGATAATACGTTTTCTAGCCCTATCCATTTTCTCTTAAGTGCGTATTATAGCCCTCACTCATCAGATAATGTGCTCTTTAGCCCTATATTTTTCCTGTCGAGTGCGCTTTCTAGCCCTCACATACTGGATAATACGTTTTCTAACCATATCCATTTTATTTTGAGTGTACTTTTTAGCCCTCACCCATCAGATAATGCATTTTTTAGCCCTATCTATTTTCTTTCAAGTGCACTTTCTAACCCTTGTATACTGGATAATGTGCTTTTCAACTCTATCCATTGAGTGTGGTTTCTAGCCCCCAACCATTAGATAATGTGTGTTCTAGTCATATCTCTTTTCTTACAAGGGTGCTTTCTAGCCCTTGCATACTAGACAATGCACTTTTTAGCCCTATCTATTTTTTTTAATGCGATTTCTAGCCCTCGCCCATTAGATAATGCATTTTCTAGCCCTATCTCTTTACTTCCAAGTGCGATTTCTAGCCCTCACATACTGGATAATGCACTTTTTAGCCCTATCCATTGACTGTGCTTTCTAGCCCTCAACTATTAGATAATGCGCTTTTAAGCCATATCTCTTTACTTCTAAGTGCACTTTTAACCCTCACATACCAGATAGTGCAATTTTAAGCTATATCCATTAAATGCGTTTTGTAGCTCTTAACCATTAGATAATGCATTTTCTAGCCCTATCTCTGTTCTTACAAGTGTGCTTTCTATCCCTTTTAACTAGATTGTGCGCCACAAGCCCTATCTTTTTCCTTTTTAAGTGCACTTTATAGCCCTCACAACCAGATAGTGCACCTGTAAATGTTATCTATTCCTTTTGAGTGTGCTTTCTAGCCTTCACATATCTGATAGTTCGCCTACAAGCCTATCTATTTCTTTTTGAGTGAGCTTTCAAGCTCTCACTTCTAAAACTTTCATTAAAGATCCATCAATCTCCGAGGTATGCGTGAGTATCTTAAAATTTTGGAAGGATTGATCATTTCTTGATATAGTAAATCCAAAATCATTTCTTCTTTACAAGCCTACTATCTAAAGTCTCTTACAAGACTTTCTATTGTAAGCATTGTAAAAAGAGGGGGAATTGTCATAACCTAATTTTTGAACCCCTGGTTTTCTAAATATTTTCAAAATATAAAAAAAATAAAAAAATATTCTTGACGTATTTGCATCATTTTTAGCATTTTCAACGTCTTCTCTAAAGAATTAAAAATTCAAAAATTTCTTTTCAATGCATTTAGCTTTCGATGTGCCATTTTCAAAATCGTGGATTAATTATTCTCATTGAGTCGATGTTGATGTTGTCTTTTTCAAAAATCAAAATACAAAAAAACAAAAAAACAATAATATTGAGACAAAGGGACCACAATGAAAAGGAAGAAAACAAGGGACCAAAATGAATTTAGGTTGCTTGTTGGACCAAGCAATTAAAGAAGAAGACAAAACTTTCTAGTTATAAATAGGTGGTTATCTCATAAAAAGAGAGGGGGAGGGGGGGCCATTACAAAAAAAAAATGCCAAACTCTCTCCAGCTCACACACTCTCTCCCAAAATACATACATAAAAAACCTTAAATCCATTATTTCTAAACCAACTTCTCAATCAGCATCGCTAACAGCAAGCCAACACTTCCTCAAAGGCTAGAAGAAAAAATCAAGGGAGAAGGGAGGCAAAAAAGAAAAAAAGAAAAAAAAGAAGAAGAATCTAAAAAGCCATTCTCACCCACCTTATTTTCTATCCAAATATCTCAGCTAATTGCTCCGCCAGCATCGCTAATAGCAAACCAACACTCCTCTAAAGGCTAAAAGAAAAATAGAAAGGGAATACGGGAGAAATTCCAGTGAAAAGGGAGCCAAAAAACCATCATTGAAACCATCCTTTTTCTAGTTGCCCAACTAGCCACCTTTCTCCTCCATTAATAACCTTTTGCCCAAGTAAGCTTATTCTTCCTCTTTCTGGTTCATTACATTGTAGTTTTCTTGGCTTCAACATGGTACGACAACCATGTTTGCTGGCACTTTTGCTCACAAAACCTTGTCATTGGGTTGGGCCAGTGACAAGGTAAATGAGATGGACTCAAGCCCTTTTCGTGTCTAGGCTGGGTTCAACCCATGTTTATTTAGGAAAAAAAGAAGAAAGTTTGTTGGGTTAGAAAAAACCTGGTTTGGTCTAGGCGTCAACCCTACCTGTGTGCATGCCTTGGGCCTTAGATCCAATAAACCTAGCCCATGTAGTTGGGCTAAGAACAACCTAAAAGTTAAGAGCGTGTTTGGCTTGCTCTAATTTTGTTAAAGGAATAAGGCCTTATTTGGGTCCTTAAGGTGTGTTTGCCAAACACGACTTTAAGGCATTTTTAATGTTTCTGATTTTAGGCTAAAGGTGTGTTTGGCAAACACGCCCTAAACCTTTTCCTTTAGTTTAAATTTGATTTTATTATAGTGTCTATCCAAACAATCCCTTAAAAATTTCAAACAATTATGAAATAATTCAAGGACCATTTTAAAAATATTTATGGGTTCCTCGCATGCTTTTCTATCAATTTTACCTAATATCGACCTGTATGCTTACACTATAAGATACAAACCCGGTATTAAAAATACTTTATTTTTTTCCAAAATTTCAAAAAAATTTCAAAATTCAGAAAAATTTCCTTATTTAGGCAAACACAAAAATATGTTTTTTTTTCCCTCAAGAATTTCATTTAATATTAAGTTGCATACTTACACTGTAAGATACAGACCCAATATTAAAAATACCTGATTTTTCTATGAAATTTAAAAAAATCCAAAAACATTTCAAAAAAATTCATAATTTCAAAAATACAAAAATATGTTTTGTTTTCATACTTATTGTCAAATCCTAAAGATTTTTCATGCATATTTTTTAAAAAATAAAATCACATTTTTATCATGTTTTAAAAATAAAAAATGGATATCGTAACTAGTTTATGATTATCCATTAGGATTCTGCCAAAACACCAAAAATCTCACAACAATGAATTTGTTTAATTAGTATTCAGAGTGTTAGGATTTAGTTGTAGATTTTAATATTTGGGGGTATAAAATTACATTGTAAAGTATACCCTCAGGTATTAAAGATACAAAATAAAAAATAAATGCGATGCTAAATATAGGTATTAGAACAGTTAGGATTGAATTCAACAAGATAGAGACTTCCTCACGAAGGGAGATCTGTCTTAAACCTTATATAAGACCAATGGATAGAAACATGGTGTACAAAAACAATCAATCAGCAATGCAGCTTATTTTAGGTAGGGTGCACTGAGAGTGATGCGTCTTTCCCTTACACATCTAGTCCCCTTACCCAGGCTCGCAGACTATAGGTTTCTTAGAGACTATGATACTAGGTGGTGACTCCTTTAAATCATAATTTTATGATTAAACCCAAGACCCCTTCAATTCCAAGAGGCAGCTCCGCCATTCAACGTCGTGCATGTCACGACAAAAACAATGACACACACTGCCCCACGTGAGAGGAGACGCCTTGACATTTCCAATGTCATTGCGGAAGCTGTTATTTGGACATTGGAAGATGCCGCATCGACCATCAAAATGCCGTGGGTTCCTCCCACTTATTCCCACATATGTTGCATGTGCCAACCAACTTGATACAAATTAGCAAACATCACCAAAGGATCCATTAGAGGTATTAATTGAATTTGTTATAAGGTTTGAAACTAAAAGGATCCAAAAGGAATTTATGATGATTTTGGATATTTGGCTTAACAAGTTGTAAATTTTCTAGACTACATCTTTGTATACTTTTTAGGCCATTTATGAAACTACAAGAAGGATTTTGTTATGATTTAGTTAGGATGAAAACTAGATATCTCAAACTTTTCATCTATATATGGCAGGCCTAGTAATTCATCAAGACAAGAGAGAATGACGTATTTGAAGTCAGGTGAGAAGTTGCTATATGAGTTTTGCTATTTGTTTTTTTTTTTTTTATGATTTATAGACTTCTTATTTAGTAAGGATTCTTTTTTTTTTTAAGCTTTACCAAAACTAGGTTCCAGATGATGACAATGATGAAATAACACAGAAACTAAAAGATAAAGTGATATAACCTGATTTTAAAGCCTTGATTTGATACCGATTGATGTGAACCCTATAGATATAAAGAACCAGAAACTCATAGTCAAATTGACCCTTCCTATGAAAGCTAAACTTATGCTTATGATTGAGCTTAAGACAATGATAATCTGTACCTAGACACCAAGACTATAAGTAACCAACCCCCGCCCAACACCTATAATCAAGACGTGAACAAGAAGTATAGAAGACATTACGAAGCTTGGTTAATTATTTGATAAATTAAAGTAGTTCCATAAGGAACCAAGAGTAAAAACAAACTCTCACACATAACTTTTATTTATATCTACCTCTTATTCTATAAAATCTAAATACAAGCTAAATAACACTATTTATAATAGGTAAAAACATCCTAAATAATAGTAGGTAAATAATAATAGAGTTCTTAATAAAAAAGGAAAAAGAATCCTAAATCAACTAGAAAAATAATATAATTTTCGCACAATATCTTCTAGACCTTATAACAAGGTCTTCTTTATATCCGATTGGCCTGGGAATTTACTCCAATATAAAACAAGACCTCTTAAAACTTTTGGAAAAAATCCAACTAGATCCAAAGGTAGGATTGAGAATTAGAAAAACATAAGCTCAAAACCATCTCTAGTGCCATTGAATGATATGAAAATCTTGCCAATTAGAAAATCAACAAAAAAAAAAGGAAGCACAAGTTGCTGACTTGGAAATCCTTGCCAAAATAATCCCAATTGTTGCCGGAAATCCTTGCCAAAATAATCCCAATTGTTGCCACCTATGCTTTCCTTATAAAAAAGGAATCCATGCTAAATAAGAAGTCCATGAATCATAAGAAAACAAATAGCAAATATCTTACAACAACTTCGGGCCTAACTTTAAACACGTCATTTTCTCTTTGGATGAATTACTGGGCCTACCTTATATGAATGAAAAACTTGAGATGTCTAGTTTTCAGCCCAACTGAAATTACAACAAAATTTCTCTTGTAGCTTCAAATATGGCCCAAAAAGTACAAAAAGATCTAGTGTTATATATTTCCAACTTGTTAATCCAAATATTTAGAATCAGACCAATCAATCTCTCTTGGATCCCTTGAGTTTCAGATCTTATAATAGGTTCAATTGGTACCTTTAATGGATCATCTAATGATACTTGTTGATTCATAACGTTTTTAAATTATATGAAGTATCAAATTGCCCCTCGATTAACTTGATAATAACCAGAAAGCAATGATGAAAATATGAAAAGCCCATGAATGCTAGTTAAATAAAATTTGTTTTTAAACGTAATTTAGTCATTTCACTACGCTTTTAAAAATACGAGACCTTCTTGTTCTCGATCAATTTGATAATGACTAATGCACTTTGTAAAAAGATTATATTTTCCCCAATAACCAATGCATCGATTGTTTTTTAGAAGGGTAAATTGGTCATTAAAAATGATTTAAGTTTACTAACATTCGAAATAAAAGCACTTGAAAAAAAGGCATAGGTTTTCCACTTTTCCTACTGGGGTGAGATAGTTTGAAACAGCAAAAATTCTAAAGCTAGCCGGCGATCCGTGATCAAAATCAAATCAAATTTAAGTTCTTCCAATAATCTATGCATCTATTTTCATGCAAATGTTACCCTCCAAATGCATGAGATTCAGGATATTAGATGGTGAGAACCAAAAATATCAATACCATATACGGCTGTTAGCAGCTGCCACCGAAAGGTCTATCTATTAGAGTGGGGAGAAGAGAGAATTGATGTAATAAATTTGGTAGCAACCGCCCACAAAACAGACAAACTCTTCTTTCATCGAGCAAAGGCATTTAAACCTTAATATCCAACAGGAAAGGAGGTTACCTGTGTGATATCGATACCTCATTATATGTTCATGAAAAATTTGCGAGCAGAGTCCCCCCAAAATCTCTCTCTACGCCGGAGGTGTTCTACTGATTAATCATGAAAAGTATAGCCATTTTATTTAATTTATATCTACGTTTGAGTGATCTTACATGTTTCTGATTTTTATGACTGTTGGCTAGTGTATTTTATAATAGATTTTAATTTTTTAATAATAAGAGATCAACTAAGACTAATTCCCTTCTCCAAGTGATCTTAAAGACAAACTTACCCTTTATAATATATTTAAAGAAATTTAATAAATTTTTTCTAGTGTTAGAAGGGAGCATACCTTCTAACCACCCTCCAAGGTATTTAATAAAACATGTTCCGTTTGCTTACCAAACATGTAGCTTTTCTTACATTTGTTTTATTCACCACTGAAGTACAATCATCATTCCCATAAAAAAATACATATCTTTGAACAAGGTTATTTTAATATTTTTATAGGGTATATTAGTTATTATTGATTTGTTTGAGAATATTTTTGTCTATTCAATGTTTTAATGAATAATACAATAACCAAAATACCCCTAAGAGTAAAAAAAAAGTTGTCTCAAGTAGGGGCATTTAAGTATTTTTGTTTTTCATACGCAATAGAATTACACATATACCCTTAAATGCAAGACATTGAATTCATTGTAGTAAGGGGTTTTTAGGTCTTTTAGGTTAATTGTAAATTTGGTTAAGGGTAGTAAAGTAATTTACCTTTAAAATAATAATTTTATGTTTGAAAAGTTGTTGGCACGTGCAGAGCACACGCTAACGCGTTGGAGCCGCCATATTTTTGGGCAAAGCGGACGATGGTTTTCAGCGATAAAAAATGAGTTTTTTTCATCTCATTTTATTTCTCGCTATCTGCTCTTCTATTATAGATAACACATGCTCTCTAAATGTAGTCGGTGTATCGCTGGTGACCCTTTCTTTTTTTTCTTCCTTCATTTCTCTCTCATACCTTGGTGAATATACTATGGTCCTTATTGTTATTGTTATTTTAGATTCAAGCATTTTAGTTTTGATTACTTTTTTTAGTCATTTTTCTTTTCGTTGAAATTTTATTTGTTTTCAATTTAACCTTTGGTGTTTAATTTGTATATATAAGATATTTCGATTCGGTCCTTTTACTTTTAATTTTTTTATTTTTCTCATTTGCTCTTATTCTTATTCAAAAAATCATGGTTCTAATACCAAATACATGTTTTGTTTTTCAAAAAAATAAAAAATAAAAATAGATGAACAAGAAAAGGGGATTTTAACTATATATATATATATATATTATAAAATTTAAATAATTAAGATTTTGATAAACATTTATTCTAGTCATCCTATAATTAAATGAAAATAAATTTTAAAAATAGCTCCATAACATCACGCAAGCATTCTAAAAAATTGTATTTAGCATAACTTTGCTCCAAGTTCAAATAGCTACATATAGAATTAAATGAAAACAGATTTTAAAAATAGTTCTATAGCATCGTGTGAACACACTAATGAATTGTATCTAACTTCACTTTGCCCCAAGTCGAAACAAAAAATCAAATAACATTTTTGCCCAAATGTAATGGATATCATTTGTTATAAGGACATGTTTGATATAGTGTTATGGAGCATAAAATATAATAACTCATTATATTCCTATGTTGCGATGTCGCGGTCGCACAAATTAATTACCCTAGCTTAAAACACACAAGATAGTATAGAGCAAGCAAGGGGTCGATCCCACGAGGAAGTTTCAAGTCAGATTTTTATGTTGTACGTTATGTAATTGGAGGGATTTGGTTTGTGATTATCTAAACTATGGCAACAATTAAACTAGCAAACAAAATCAATTAAAACCGAAACTTATCAAGAAAACAAACCTTGGTCGCAAGCACACATCCACCAACGGAAATTAGAACAGATCCTTGAAACGAAAATTGCAGTTTATGTTCTGAAATTTTATCTTTTCTTAACGTTGATTAATTAACGGATCCGCCGTATAACTAATCCTAACCAACAAACAATCAAAGTGTCCGCACTAATGATTCAATTTAATGGTAGCTTTAAGAACTAGATAATTTCATCAAGATTAACATACAAGTTGTCCGCAGCTTGTGTCACTTTGTTCAAATATTCTCCCTAAGTTCAATAACGTAGTTCCGCCATAATTATCAAGCTTAGTTGCTTCACAAGTTCATATATCACAACTCCGGTTTTCATATTAAACTTAGCAATAGATTGTTCACAACAATAACTTAGAGTCCGCTCTAGCAATCATCAACAACAATCATAGGAAATATGCATAGGAAAACAATCATACTCATTCATAACATAAACTGAAAATAAAAGGAAGAATAAATCTCACGGTTCTTGAAATCCGAAGGTTTGTTGTGTCCTTGCAACCAAGAAAAGAGCTTAGCCTTGCATAACTATTGAACAACTACTTCTAAAGAATGAAAAGAGCATGATTTTTGGGTTTGTAGAGGAGAGAATTTGTGTTTATTCTCTGCTGGCTGCTGCCTCCTTCTGCTCTCCCTCTTTTCTGCTGGCTGCTGCCTCCTTCTCTCTTTCTTTTTATATGCTAAGAAACCCTAGTCTCTATTTTACAAAATAGTCCTTCCTTGAGTTGGCAGTTTACATTTAAGTACTTCAATAACTATTTTTCCTAAAAGGAGAAATAGCCTTGCATGAAATCTTCAAGCTCTGACTTAGAGGAGCTAAATTGCTGATATAAAAACTTGGATGTCGGTTTAGATGCTTTGGAATGTAATTTGGACTTGTTTCTTCACGAAACTTGTTTGCTGGCAGAATTCAGTTGTCATCTTTGAAAAATCATATCTCCCTCATATGACATCTTTTTTGGCTGCAATTTGGAGCGTTGATAGGTCTTGAAGTCCGGAATCCAAGAAAATTAAGTTTGCATTAATTGGACTTCTGTAGCTCCAGATATTAAATTTTGAATGGCTAAAGGTCAACACTGGCAGAATGCGAGATTTGACTTTGCAGGATGTGATTTCCATGATCTTTCTCTTTTTATTTTTCTTGCATTACATTTCCAGAAAGGTATGGATGTTAGCTTTTTAGTTCCACTGGAATCACTTCATTTCGATCTCTAGAACTCACGCTCTGCACAAAACATTGACTGAACGTCAAATCTGCCAATTACCTTCAATTTACTCCCTTTTGCATCTTTCATCCAAAAGTGCCTTCAAAACATAAAACAAAGAATATCAAGGAATTTTATATATAAAACATGGACAAAACATTAGGTAGATGTGGGTGAAACTATCGAATAATATGGTTACATCACCAAATGTAATGGATATCATTTGTTATAAGGACATGTTTGATATAGTGTTATGGAGCATAAAATATAATAACTCATTATATTCCTATGTTTGGCTAATTATTTCAAAAATTATTCTTTTATGGACGAATGTCACTTGAATTTATTCTTGATGGATCAATGAATTTTATATATGTTATTTTTGCTTAAAGCTCATGTTTAAAAGAGGCAAAGACAGGACAATAACCCAGAATACATAGTCATGGAAAAGGGCCAAGCCCATATGACATGGGTCTGGCTTGCTTCCAAGCCCAACATCTTTAAGTTTAGCTAGGTGTTGAGCCCAAATACATGTGAGTCCGGTGAGATGCTAAACCTAACATCCTTTGACTCATCTATGTGCTAAACCTAGGTACATGTAGGACCAACGAGATGCCAAACCTAATAACCTTGGACTCAGCAACACGCTGAGTCCAAGTACATATAGGTTTGACAAGATACTAGACCTAACATCCATGGGCTTAGTTACAAGCTGAGTGTAAGTACATGTAAGTCTAATAAGTTGCCATACTCATCACCATTGGGGTTGGGATCATTCCAGGTCCAAATGCATGTATAACTGACAATTATTATAGGTCCCATGTTGGGTCACAAGGCTTTGTTTGTTTAAGATGTTAAAAGTAAAGAAAAATCATCTCTCTACATCCCTAGGTGTATGAGAGTCTCCTAAAGGCCTGTCATATTTCCATCAATATTAATATTATGCAAGAGATATTTATTCCTCATTATTATTATATAAGAGATATTTATCCCTCATCAATGATATCAGAAGCAAATAACATTTTAAACCCTCCATTCAAGCAACATGAAAAGGTTTAAAGGCTATTTATACCCCATAAACTATTCAGGTAAAGAGTTCATATTTTTCTATTATTTGAAGTATTCATACTCTTATTTTCAAAGCATTTTTCACATACAAATAAGAAACAAACACTCTTGTTTTTAGAATTTAAAGCCTTTTCTTTTATTTATCGCAATCCTTTATTTAAATTCACTGACTTTATCATTGTAGGGTCCCTAAATCCCATCAAAAGAGACTGTTTTGCAGGTGTTAGGTCTTTTATCACCAACCATCAACTTCGTGAACTCTGAATAAGGGAATATTGACGTGAACATGTGATTACCCACTATCCAAACACTAAAAAAACCTAATTCCTGAGCATATTAAATTTTAGATCATTAATTGACGCTGTCAGTGGGGAACTGGTAAAAAAACCATCTATTATTTTTTCCAGAACTCGTTTATTAATATCCATAATCACCATCAATGGTAGATAATCAAGACACTTTTGAAATAGAACGTGTGACAGACCTTTCTGTCACAGTAGACACTTTTTCCCAACCAAATCTTCAACAACTCATCAACTAGGTGTATTTCCTTATCCAGACCGTGTTGGTAGCTTAAGGGCCAAATCAGACTTTGCCACCTTAACAAGTTTTAGCTCCCGCAACACCCTCTTTTACAAATCCATAGCTGTAGGTTGCTCCCAACACATATAGACAATTGCATTATCCAGAATAACTTAGGCATAATGAAGTGTTGGGGGTTTTTCAGCCTCAGCGACCACCAAGTCCCTCCGGAGAGCGTTTGCGTCATTACAATGCTCATGCACATAGCAAGCACTCTCGATACCCATCCGGGAACTGCAAGATAAAGGCTTCATATCAGTCCCACTGTTTCATGTTAGAAACCTCAATCTCCATAGAACCTTATAAATATAGGAGTGGGAAATAACCTACAAATGAGTATATCCATGAGGATGTTTATACCCTTCATCAGATTCAAGATTCTTTCTTATTAAAATGAGTGTTATACACTCTCATACCCAATGATTATATATCCACCAAGATGACTTTGGACAATTGTGATGGTTTTGCTGACCCAAGAGATCATAGGCATAGCGTACGAAACAACCTGGAATTAGTCATATAGGATAGTTATGCCATATGTAAGATCCTCACTACAACCTTTAGGGGGTCAATATATTCATGATATAACTTGGAGCCAGACTCCATTACAAATTTTAACGACCTCAGTGGTCAGTTTATCACAAACATCCCAGTTAAAAGAACTTCCACAAAACGTTTTTAGGTCACTTGAGTAGATGAGAAGTCCATATGAGCATATCTGAAGAGGTTTAATGAAAAAATGCTCAAGGTCGAGGAATTAATTGAGTATATGGCTTCTGAGGCCTTAATAAGTGGAGTAAAAGGGAGAGCTTTATATAAAGAGTTTTAATGCTATACCAAACAGAAGCTTGTTAAAAGTAAAGTAGTCTATAAAGAACTGTATACAAGTGAAAGAGGCAAGTGTGCTACGTCATGGGCCTCTTCGTTTCTTAAAAGAGAATTTTCCACAGAGGTCTTCTAAGCAAGATCGCTCTTCTAGGAGGGACAACAACCCTAGGAAAAGTTGGAATAAGCTAATCAAAGAACACATGACCTACCCTGAAACGCTCACGACTCTATTGAATGCTACCTTAACAGAAGTCTTCACTGCTATTGAGGGTAAACAATTTGTTCAATACCCTTTACGTATGAGATCACCATCCAGTACTCGCACTTCCAAGAAGTATTATCTGTTCCGTTAGGATATAGGACATGACACCGAAGAGTGTTATATTTTGAAAAAAGAAATCAAAAGATTGATAGCTAAAGGTTATCTCCGCTAATTTTTGAAAAGAGACTCTCATCTTGAGTTAAGTAGGGAATAGCCTAGCAAATTGAAACATGCATTACCTGAAATCAATGTAATCTTAGGTGGCACCTTAGTCAGGGGTGATTCCAACACAGGGAGAAAAAAGTATTAGAAGCAAGTCCTTACAATTATTCATCTTCTAAACTAGTGGCACGAACCCATCGTCTTCATCCTAGAAAATAAAGAGGGAGTAACTTTTCTATATAAAAATGCCCTAGTCATTTTCACAATCCTTTCCAACCATTAAGTCTACCAAGTGTTGATGGATGATGGTTGTACAATTAACATCCTTTCCTTTGAAGTGATGGCATAAATGGGGATAGCTCCCTTAAAACATGCTCGAGTGAAGACTCTCCTCATTAGGATAAAAGGTTCAAGAGTACCGGTGAAGGGAGCACTGAAAATTCCATTTACTATTGGCATAACCCCTAAGTGTATCTCCCTCTAGCAAACCTTTATGGTCATTGACATGGAATTGGCTTATAACGTCATTTTGGGTAGACCTTATCTATATCAAACCAATGTTGTCATCAACACCAGGTGCTTGGCATTAAAGTTTCCAACTCAGAAAGGAGTAGTCATAGTATAAAGGAATCAAGTGATTTCAATGCAATGTGCCTTTACATACTTGAAGGGTAAAAATGTTATAACACTAGACTAGCAAGGGTCCTTGAAAGAAAGGGTGAATGTTAGAACCGAAGCTGTTAAAGAATTGAGGGATGTTTTTTTAAAAGAAAATGAATAAGCAATCATGAAAGTGGGTTCAATCCTAACACCAACACAATAGTCATCACTGATGATGCTCCTCCATATATGAAGATCCAGTTTTATAATTGGCACCTCAAACATGCCATGAATCAGTCCTAAAATAGCCATTCATCAGGTAGATCCAACTTTCACCTAGTCCACTAGAAGAAGAGAAATTTTAGGGGTGAGAGATAGAAGATAATAACATAAGATGAATAAATTCATGGCTTATGGTTTTATTAGGGAAGTGATGTAACTTGTCTGGCTAGAAAATATAGTCATGGTCAAGAAAAGCAATGACAAATGGTGGATGTGTATAGACTTCACAAAATTGAACAAAGCTTGCCTAAAAGATAGTTATCCTCTTTCTAAGATTGATTGAGTGGTTGACTCTACTGTAGGTTTTGAGTATCTAAGATCATTATATACCAATTCTTGATATCACTAAATCCCCATCCATCCGGATGGTGAGGTAAAAATAGCTTTCATAGTAAAAAGAAATATTTTGTTACAAAGTTATGCCCTTCGGACTTAAGAATATTGGGACCACTTACCAACGAATGGTAAATAAAGTATTCAAGAACCAACTTGGGAGGATTATGGAGGGGTATGTTGATGACATGTTGGTGAAGAGCATGAATTTTGAGCAACATCTTGTATACTTAGAAGTCTTTTATGTTCTTAGCCACTATAAGATGAAACTTAATCCTTCCAAATGTGTATTTGCCATTAAAAAAGGAAAGTTTTTGGGTTTTCTAGGAAGTAGAGAGGGGATTGAGGCTATCCCAGAAAAAATCCAAGCCATTTTGGACATGGCTCCTCCTCGATCAATAAAAGAGGTTTAAGGCCTCATAAAGAGATTAACTGCCCTTAACCGGTTCATAGCTCACTTGGGGAAGCATATTTTACCATTCTTTAAGACCGTAAGGAATATTTCCAACTTTAAACAAACTCTAGATTGTCAAAATGCTTTTGAGGAGCTCAAAGTGCATCTTTCATCTCTCGAGATACTATCTTAACTGAGGGAGAATGAAAGCTTTTTTCTCTACCTAAGTCTCTCCTGAGATACCATCTACAAGATATGAAAGGAAAGAGTCTCCCTCATGCTTAATACTCTAATCATTTAAAAATGTATCATAGTCAATGAAAAAATGTAAGTTTATAAATATATGAATGTCTTATTCAAAATCACAGCGTTTTCATATTCTTTAAGTGATGCCTAAGGGCCTCTCGACACTCTTTAAGGGATTGACTTAGTCTCCCTAGAGAAATAGCCACATAACTCTCCAAGGTATTAACACTGTCTCCCTAGGGCAAGAGCCCTATTATCTCCAAGGAATATGTATGAGGTCTTCTTAGGGTAATAACCCCATACCTTTTAAGGAATTGATCAGTGATCACCTTAATGCAATTGCATAACTCTCCAAGATAAGGATCGACTCAATCTGTCTATGGATATTTCCCCATAATTCCATGCCTAGTAACCTCTCACCAATCCATTAGGGATACATTCAGATAGCCAGATTAAAGGAGCAAGCACTCTTAGATAAGGATATATATCTGCAACCTAGATTTCCTCATTGGTTCCAGGCAAGGGGCAAATCTTACTAATGTTAGGTGAAGTTCAAATTTGCAATCTTGCCAATCTTACTAAGGTTAGGTGAACTTCAAAGTTCAAATCTTGCCAATTATACTAAAGTTAGATGAAGTTCAAATTTGCAATCTTGCCAATCTTACTAAAGTTAGGCGGACTTCAAAGTTCAAATCTTGCCAATTATACTAAAGTTAGATGAAGTTCAAAGTTCAAGCCTTGCAAAAAGTTGAAATTTTTTCTATTTTTCTAAGTATGGGCATTGGACCTATACAAACTTTTAAATATTTTTCCAAGTATTGGCGTTGGATATACAAACTACCTGAAGAAATCTCTCCTGAAACTTTCGAAGTATAGGTGTTAGACTTGTACAAACTTTTAATTTTTTTTTCTAAATATAGGTTTTGGACCTTACATGGAGTTTTACTGTGTGCATTTGACTCGCAGACTACACAAGTCTATAAAATATTTCTCAAAGTAAACAAGAAATTAAATGACAACATTTTCATAAAATATCAAAATTTATAAAAATAAAAATATATTACATAAAAAAACCCTATAAGGTCGGGGTTGTTTACAAGGCCGAGGGGAGTTAAGGGGCAACAACTTTATTATAAGATGCCTAAAACCTTTTTTTGGTAGAGCCTAGTTAAAGGACAATACCTTGCTTGTTATCCTTCAGTAAGGCATATTCCACCTTGAGGTCTTTCGATTCAGTGTCCACAATAACCTTCTCCTTTCTTAGCCATTGAAAGGTTGTCTATTCTACCTTGTGTTTGGAAATGACCTCCCTCATATGGCTCCTCTTAGCCATCCAACACCTTTTGGAATAGGTGTACATCATGAAAGTCCGTCAAAGACAAAAGGTGTTTAGAAACAATAATGATAAACTAAAGTACATGATGAGGTCATACAATAAAGTTTCTTACATTGAAGATCTTTTATCCAGTCATGGTTAAATAACAGTTATATCTTTCATTAGATATAATCAAGATGCTTGAAGAAATGGTGACAACCCTCTCTAGATGCTTCACCACCTTGAGACCATTCTCCCTGAGGCTAGACCTTCCACCAAGATAGCCCTCATGACCTGCCTTTCCTCTTGGGTCAAGGTAGGGAAAGTAAAGAGGGCTCGACCAAAGATGAGGCCAAAAAAGTATCCTCAAATCTCTATTCAGCTTCTTCAAGAACTCCCTATGTAGAGGTCCTAACATTTATAGCCTCTGCAGTTGAAATTAAGGGTGAAGGCAAAAGGATATTCATCATAGAAGAAGCCTTTGCATTTAAGGCTATAATATTAGTCTCCATAGAGGTGGAGATCTTATTTTTCTTAAAGAGAACAACAACACCTACAATTAATTCAGGGAGTCAATTCTTCGTGATCCCTAACTAGGGGAGAAGAACTTCTCCCAACTTTGATTTTTATAGGAGAACTGGCTCCTACCATTGTTTCCTCAAGAATAGTGTCCTCAAGAATAAAGAGTTCATCTATATTGATGGGGTTATGCTCTATCTCCTCTCCTTGATGTAAGTTAAGAGATAAAGACCCCCTCTTTGATGTAAACAAACTTTTCTCTATAAACCTGTTGAAGTCTGTTCTTCTCTTTCAACTGTTAACTGATGCAACCATATTATAGTTTCACCCATATTTAACTAGTGTTTTTCCTATGTTTTATACATAAAATGCCTTGATATTCTTTGTTTTATGTTTTGAAGGCACTTTTGGATGAAAGATGCAAAAAGGAGAAAATTAGAGGTAATTGACAGATTTGACCTTCAGACAATGTTTTGTTCAAAGCATGAGCTCTAGAGGTCGAAATGAAGTGATTCTAGTGGCATTAAAAATATAACATCCATACCTTTCTGTACATCTAATTCAAGAAAATAAAATAAGGAAGAGCATGGAAATTGCAGCCTTCAAAGTCAAATCTCGCACTCTGCTAATGTTGACCTTCGGCCATTCTGACTTGAATATCTAGAGCTACAGAAGTCCAATTGATGCAAACTTAATTTTTTTAGATTCCTGACTCAAGGACCTATCAACGCTTCAAATTGAAGCAAAAACCAATGTCATATGAGGGAGATATGATTTTTCAAAGATGACAACTGAATTCTACCAGCAAACAAGTTTCATGAAGAAATGAGTCCAAATTACATTCTGAAGCATCTAAACCGAGATCCAAGTTTTTATTTCAGCAATGTAGCTCCTCTAAGTCAAAGCTTGAGAATTTCATGCAAGGCTCTTTCTCCTTTTTTAGGAAAATAGTTATTGAAGTACTTAAATGTAAACTATCTACTTAAGGGAGGACTATTTTGTAAAATAGAGACTAGGGTTTCATAGGATATAAAAAGAATGAGAGAAGAGAAGGGGGGCAGCCAACCAAGAAGAGAAAAATGCCCCCCTCCTCTAAGAAACCTGAAATCATGCATTCCTCCTTCTTTTTTATTAGTTGTTCAACAAACATGCAAGGCTAAACTCTTTTTCTTAGTTGCAAGGACACGAAAACCTTCGGATTTCAAGAACTGTGAGATTTATTTTACCTTTTCTTTTAGTTTATATGATGAATATGTTTGTTCTCCCATGCTTATTTTTTCTATGATTGTTTATTTTAATTGCTAGAGCGGACTCTAAGTTATTATTGTAAACAATCTATTGCTAAATTTGATATCAAAACCAGAGTTGTGGTATATGAACTTGTGAAGCAACTGAGTTTAATAATTATGGTGGATCTACGTTATTAATCTTAAGGAGAACATTCAATCAAATCAAACATAGACTGCAGACAGTTATGTTTTCTTCATTAATCAACTTATCTAGTTCTTAAGGTTGCCATTGAATTAAATTACTAGTGCGGACACTATGGTTGTTTGATGGGTTAGTTATACGACGGATCCGTTAACTAACCAATGTTTAGAAGAGATAAATATTTAGAATATAAATTGATGTCTCGTTTCCATGATCAGTTCTGATTTCTGTAGGTGGATGTGTGCTTGCGATCAAGGTTCGTTCTCTTGATAATTTTCTGATTTTATTTAATTTCGCTTGATAGTTTTCTGTTTTCTTTTACTTTAGCTTAGATAGCGTCCAAATCCCTCAAATTGCATATCATTTAGTATAAAAATCTGACTTGAACCTTCCTCGTGGGATCAACCCCTTGATTGCTCTATACTATCTTGTGTGTTGTGTTTTAAGCTAGGGTAATTAATTTATGCGACCGCGACATCACAACATTAACCATGCACAAAAACAAAGTCAGAAATGAACTTAGATGCACAAAAAAGGATAAAGAGGTTGAATACTTTGCAATATGGCTTGGTAATGCCCTTTAGCTATTTTATTAATGTCATACTCGGTTGTGGCCGATGCCATCATAACACAAGTTTTCAACTTATTCGATCTCAAACAAGACTTATTGTTCACATAAAGGGGAAGTACTCTCCAATAATAGGCATAATCCCAGATATGTTATATCTCATCTCTAAGGTTGACCGACCCATTATACCTAATTATCAACCACCTCCCTCACTATTTCTTGACATACACAGATTTTCCTTACAAAGTCCCCTTTATGGCTCCCATGGGTCTGTTGGAAAAGGTAAAGAACCAACGCATATCATTGTTACTATTAGTGACAGCGACTAGATGGTAGCAAATCCTAAAAACATTGACAATAAAATCAATTCTAACGAGCCTAAGAAACTTGTCAAATGCAACGAATATTATCCATCCATTGGGATGTGATTGGCCTAGCCCTAACCTATAATACCTAAACACTTCACTTACAAACCCTTAGAGAGAGAAGGAATACCCTAGCACATACATACACATACATACATACATATATGTGGGGGTTGCAATTTTAAATTGATCCCAAATAGAGTCCAAGATCGCTTGGTTGATTCGTTCAACCTTGGCAAACAGTTGAGCTATATACTCTCATGGTTACTGATCATTGACAAATGACATATCCTCTATGCTTAAAGTGCTAGGGGCATCATCCTCAGAGGCTTGATATAGCCTCTCTCCCCCGAGGTTGCTAGAAATAATAAGGGAAGGACTTCCCTGATGATGAGAACTACCTTTCCCCATATTAGAGGTGGACGTTGGAGTTCCACTCTCTCTAGTTTTAAGGCCAAATCGAATGGGCCTATATCCTTTACTGCTTTTTTTAGTTCCTGATTGAAATCTAAACTCATCACTAGAGAAAGCAATGTCCCTACTTCTAGGCTTAAATCTGACTCGTTTAGGGTCTGTATTTTTAGCAAAAACAAAAAGAAATTTATGGGTGAGAAATACATTAAAATGATAGTTTCTTTTTTTTTTAAAAAAAAAAAACTTGCTCAAGAAATCTGCAACAAATTTGTTTTTACAGAGAAATTGCAAGAGTGAAAGTAAAAGAAAAAAATGGAAGCAAGAGTGGCTAGGGTTATAAAGGAAATAACTCTCATCCTTACTGTTGGATGAATAACCTTTCATGTCACTTCAGATTTAAATACACGTCTCTATTTTGGTTCCTAAGGGACACCTCTTTTAATAAAGATATGCCATCTAGCCATCTCTATAACAACCCAGTTTTTCATAGTAAAAAATCGAAGGATTTTTTTTTTGTAATTCGTTAGGTTCTTGCCACAATAACATTCTGTGAATTTATAAATGCATTTCATTCCTTAGCAAGGCACAACCCATATAGGGTAATGTAAATCAACATCCTATAAAAGTGACAATACACATTCTCACAACGGTATTTAGGGTTTATCGTAATAGAATTCATCTCTTAGTGTAGTGCAATACTCATGTGATTTCACAATACAACATTCTCATAAAGGGGAATATCACATACATACATTCACCACAACATGTTTACAAGATCATACTTTCGCATCCATATTCCATTACAATTTTCGATAAAGTCTTTACAAAAGTGTTGAATGACAAATATTCAATTAGTTCGTTCATTCTTATCAAATATACAACACCTAAAACATACTATTACATAGCACCTATCAAAATATGTGAATCCGTGAAACAGGCTTTCCTATACACCTTGATTGTGTGATGTCCCTGTTACAAAAATAACATGGATACAAGAATTGTAAATAATCTAAACACGATAATAAACAACTAGAAGAACACTATCATTACTTTTCGTTATCAACTTAAAATGGGTACATTCATTCTTTTACTTCTCATATGCATTGTACAATCCTTATTGTTTTGTTAGGTGTATTATTCTCACTCATACACCCTAACTTTTCCATAGGAGTTGTGGAGCCGAAGTTTAAATATAGGTCGGGGTTAATTACTTCACTTTAACCTGGTTATCCACCTTGGATACTTTTAGTCTTAGTTAATCGCAACATCAAACTCAACCATCCATCTTGGATGCCATTAACCAAAACTAATCACAAAATCAAACCCATCATCTCTTATGGATACCATTAGCCAAAGCCAATCATCATAATCAACTTAGCCATCCATCTAGGATGTCATTAGCCAAAGCTAATCATTATATTCAACTTGGCCATCCCTCTATAATGCCATTTACAGAGACTAATCATCAACGCAACCCGGCCATCCATCTAGGATGCCATTAGTCAAAGTTAATCATCAATTCATCCTGGCCATCCCCTTAGGACGCCATTAGCCGAAGCTAATCATTAAACACAACCCGATCATCCATCTCGGATGCCATTAACCGAAGCTAATCATTGAACATAACGCGGTCTTCCATCTCGGATGCTATTAGCCAAAGCTAATAATCAATCACAACCCGGTCATCCATGTCGGATGTCACAACCCGGTCATCCATGTCGGATGTCACAACCCGGTCATCCATGTCGGATGTCACAACCCGATCATCCATCTCGGATGCCATTAGCCGAAGCTAATAATTGAACACAACCTGGTATTCCATCTCGGATGCTATTAGCCAAAGCTAATCATCAATCACAACCCAGTCATCCATCTCAGATGTCACAACCCGGTCATCCATCTTGGATGCCATTAGCTGAAGCTAATCATTGAACACAACCCGGTCTTCCATCTCGGATGCTATTAGCCAAAACTAATCATCAATCACAACCCAGTCATCCATCTCAGATGTCATTAGCTGAAGCTAATCATCGAACACAACCCGGTCATCCATCTCGGATGCTATTAGCATCGATCACAACCCGGTCATCCATCTTGGATGCCATTAGCCGAAGCTAATCATTGAACATGACTCGATCATCCATCTCGGATGCCATTAGCCGAAACTAATCAACAACTCAATCAACATTTCATAATTGGTTTAATATTCATCAACAACTCAATCAACATTTCATATTCAGTTTAACATTCATTAATAACTTAATCAACATTTCATAATCAGTTTAATATTCGTCAACAACTCAATCAATATTTCATCGTTGATTTAACATTTATCACAACCCAATTATATATCATCCTCAAACAAGTTATTTTGGAACATTAACATTATACAAGAAAAAGATGTAAACCACTTACCTGTTCCTCTCGTGGGGTGTCTTTGCCTGGTTGAAGGTCCGATACCGGTCGCAGCACCTAATCGCATTAATCAATGGTCACAAATCATCACATTTACATTCTAAAATCACATAATTCATCACTATACATATTTCAAGAATCCACATGTTCATATTCAAGTGTTCCATATATTACACAATCATACAATGAATTCGTTATAGGCATTTAAGTCAATTTTGATATGGAAGTCTATCACATAACATCGGCAGCGAAAGCTGATTCACTGGTGACATAGAATTCAACAGTGAAAACTGGTTCACTGGTGACACAGAAATTGGCAGCGAAAACTGGTTCACTAGTAACCCAGAAATTGGCAGCGAAAACTGGTTCGCTGGTAACCCAGAAATGGACAATGAAAATTGATTTGCCGGTGACACAAAATTTGGTAGCGAAAACTGGTTCGTTGGTGACATAAATTCAGCAGCGAAACTTGATTCTCTGGTTACACAGAAATCGACAGTAAAAACTGTTTTATTGGTGACACAAAAATCATTAACGCAATCCAATCATATGGTTAACGTATGAAATCATTCGCGTACCTAGTCTTCAATTAACTCAGAAATTGTTGATGAAAATTGAGTCACTACCAACTTAGAAATCATCAACGCGACACAGTTGCATACCTAACACTAAAATCGTCAGCGCATATGGTTCACGGTTGACTTAGAAATCATTGACGAAAACTAAGTCGTTGCTGACTCGAATATCGTCAGCGTAGTCAGTTTTATGACTGACGCTGAAATTTTCAGCTTACATATTCTATTATTGACATAGATATCATTGACAAAATTGAGTCACTGCCGACCAAAAAATCATCAATGCAATCCATGTCGTTGCCAATTTTCAAATCGGCAGCGGCGATGGATTTGTTTCTGATTCTACTTCTTTCTTTTGGCTAAGCGTAAGGTTTATACTAGACTTTCCCCCCACCAACGTTTCTCAATCTATTTGGATATAGAACCTCACTGAACCACACTCCATTCATCATACATTATCAAACAACACAAAAACATCTTTGTATGTTCATCTACCAAGTTTTTTCTCAAATTATCACTTCCAATACTAGCACCTAACATTGCTACTACCATACATGATTGCATTCACATTTGTATCATGGCAATGTATCAACATGACTAATAACAATTCTACAACATGTACGAGTTCTATTTCATTTTTATCACAAGTATATTTACAAAAATCATGCCACAACATATTTTCATTTACTTGAACCATTCTCATGTAAACCCATTAATATCATAACAAAATTCAAGCATGAACATCAATATAAATTTCGGTTCTAGCACACAAAACGTTTCTAGGAATCTAGTAGAATCACACTCCATGCATCTCCTCATTTCTATACACATTTCATGTAAGTTCATCAATCATATGTGAAAAATCAAGGCATTAATCATCAACATACATTTTGTTTTAGTTCGAAAATGTTCTTAAGAGTCCAACAAGGTCATTGTCATGCATTTCATCACACAATTACATGTTGTCCGACCCTTTAACTATGGTCAACCTTCTTTCAAGTTTGTTCATTCAAAATGGTTCATTTCTCTTATTGAATGTTCTGGAGATAGGTCCCCTATTCAGCCCCATTTCATCCCTCTTCCTAGTCTAGATTTCCTTAGCAGCTAGTGTAAGAATCCTAGGCCATTTAGCGTTTTCTTCTTCCTTTTGGTCCCAAAGTCCCAAGAACAAATGGAGAAGGGTTCTGCTTCATACCTCACAGTTTTCAACAACTTTAGGAAGGCATTTAATAGTTTTTCTTCCTTTCTACTTTCGGTTTCCTTCCCTTCTACTTTCAGTTTCCTTCCTCCTTTCTTTAGATGCACCAGCTGGCCTCCTACGCCCTTCATCCTTCCATAGTTTCAGCCATTTATGTTTTTCTCTAACTCTCATTTCCTTTCTAACACTCAAAGAATATACCTACAACTGGTTGCTAGGTTTTTTTCTTGGGAGAGTGGCTGCTTCAGTGGTGTGTGCTGGTCAGATTTTAGGGAGAGGTCTAGACTCCTTCGCCTTCCATGGCTTTGGCCATCTCTATTTTTCTCTAATTCTCCCTTCTTCTCTAATGTTACAAGGAGGTGCATGCAGCTGGGTTTGCTTTGGGAAGAGAGGTTGCTACAACCAAGGCTTAGCCAACTGTTTTTGGGGAAAGCAAAGGCCATTCTCTCTTCTTTGTTGTATTTATATCCCTTTTAAATGTGGAGGGGTGTTTGGAAGGCTGGTTACCCACGTTCTTATCCTTATTTGGTTCATCCTAGGGCTGGTCAAATCCTTTATGGTTCCCATTTAGAGTAGGTTATTTCTGCTCCCTCACACTTCCTCTTAGAGCAAGTCGGTCCATACCACTCCATTTTTCCTAACATGGGTCGGCCCTAGACTAAATTTTTGTTAGGTTTTTCATGGGTGTTACAAAACAATTTGTTGGGCGTTACACACTACCAACTCAGAAATCATCAACAAAGTTTTTCCACAACCGACACATGGATTTGTCAGCGCATACAACCCCTGTTGACTCGAGAATCATCAATGAAAACTCTGTCGTTGCCGATTTAGAAATCAGCAACAAAAACTGTGTCGCTGCCGATTCAGAATTCAGCAATGAAAACTGTGTCACTGCCAATTCAGAAATCGATAGAGACGATGGAGTCGTTTTTGTCTTTACTTTTTTTTGTTAGGTGTTTACAATCTCTTTCAATAAAGACGAGCCACCTGGCCCAAAGAATCCCGATAATTATGCTTGGGACATTGAAATCTCATGGGAAAGGTAAAAAGTCTCTCATTCAAGTTGATAACCTTTCAAATCTTTATGTATTCAATATATAAAGACTTAAGGGCTACAAATGGATCAACATATTTTATATATGTTATTTTTGCTTAAAGCTCATGTTTAAAAGGGCCTAAGGTAGGGTAATAACCTAACATGCCTAGGATTGGTAGAATGTCAAGCCTAGATGACATGGGTCTGACTTGCTTCCAGACTCAATATTCTTGGGCTTAGCTACATGTTGATCCCAGGTACATGTGGGTTTAGCGAGAAGCTAGGCCTAACATTTTTGGGCTCAATAAAGCATTAAACCTAAGTACGCATGGGTTTGGCGAAACGTCAGACCCAACATTCTTGGGCTCAGTTATGTGATGAGCTTGAGTACATGTGAGTCTGGTAAGCTGCCAAACCCATCACCCTTTGGCTTGGGATCATTCCAAGTCCAAATGCATATGTAACTGACAATCATTAGAGGCCCTATGTTGGGTCATGGAGCTTTATTTGTTTATTTTTATGGATTTTAACATAAAATGTTAAATGTCAAAAATAATCATATTCCTGCATCTCTATGAGTATTAGAGTCTCCTAAAGACTTACCATATTTCCATCAATATTAATACTGTGTAAGGGATATCTATCCCTCATTAATATTATATAAAAGATATATATCCCTTATTAATGCTATTAGAAAAAAATAACACTTCAACCCCTCATTTCAAGTAACATGGCAAGGTTTAAAGGCTATATACCTCCTAAACCACCCAGGTAAAAGGTTCATTTTTTTTTCTTTTCTCTAAAGTATTCATATTCTTGTTTTTAGAATTTAAAACTCATTCTCTTATTTATTATAATTCTTTATTAAAAGTCACTGACTTTATTATTGGAGGGCCCATAAATTCCACCAGAAATGATTTTTTTTTTTAGGTGTTAGGTCTTCTATCACTAACCATCAACTTCATGAACTCTAAAGAAATGAGTATTGATGTGAACATGTGATTACCTACTATCCAAACACTCAATAATCCATATTCTTGATCATATTAGATTTGGGAACATCATCAATTCTAAAAAACAAAAAATAATGAATAGTTGTTTTTATAATTATTTAGTTAGCCAAGCCAAATTCAAGGTTCTATGCCAAATTGGGTTAAGAACAATATAGATTGGACTAGGTTTTTGCCACCAAGGTTAGTGCTAGTCTAAGTAGGGCCTAAGGAATCAAGTCATCACTTGGAGTCAAAACATAGAGGGCAAATATAGTTCAAACCATAGAGGACAAATGTAGGCAATAAGTTTAGCTTTGAGATGTTAAAAGGCGAGGCTAGGTTCGAGTGATTAAGGTCAAGCTCCTATCCTAAATGTCAAGGGTTGAGACCAAATCAAGGGCATTGAGTTTGAGATTAAGGTTAGGCAACAAAATACAATGACAAGTCAAGTTAGGTGTATGGTAATAAGGGATGCCCGAATTGACCTCGCCTTTCAACAAGATTAGATGTGTGCTCTCATCCTTGATGATCTCACTTTAAGTCCCCTTTCTTCGCAAACTCATCTTACATCCCCTCTTATTGGTGGATCAATAACAAGCCCTCTCTTTAATGGGCTGGTTATGGATCCTTCTAGATTGACCACGCATCTTCCTAAACCACCTTACGTCCTCTTGGATAAATCATGCATCCTTTTATATTGGACATGCATTCCCTCTTATTGACCAACCATCCACATGTCCTTTTAGACATGGCTTATTCCTTAAAGTCCAATTCCTACACCCTAGGTACATTATCTTTGGTCAAACTTGGTTAACTTGCCACCACCTATAAAGATAAAAACATATATGCATTTTTATTTGCTTTGAGAGTTGTCATCGTCTCTTTACTGCTGGAGATGGCCTTCTCAGACTGGGGAAGCTTGATTGTCTGGCTGTTGTCCATTCTTCGGTAGTTTGGCTATGATATTGATGGGTGTCTTGCTGGAGAATTTTTGTTCCAGTTTGTTGTAGTTGCTTCCTTTGCTCAGTCGGTTAAGGTTGTTGGTATTGCTTTTCAGTTTGCTGAGGTTGTTGATGCTTGTCTTGCTTTGGTGTTGTAGCTAAGAGCTTTTTTTTTTGTTCTGGTTGCCGCTTTAGTCATTCTCGCTGTTTATATTTTTTTATGTCATGTGTTAGGTTCAACACCTTGTCTTTGATTAGATTCCTCATCTAACCATTGTTAGCTAATTCTTTTAGCTTAATAGTGCTTTCTTCTTTTGGTTTTGGTGTTTTGTTTAGGGAGTATGTTCTCTCTTTTGTAAATCTTGTATATGAACTTGATGGTTCTCCAGCCTTGTATATTTTTTTATCTGATATATTTACTTACCTTTGATAAAAAAAAAAAAAAACATATATGCATTAATTGTTCACATGTTCTCTTGCCATAATAGAGCTCACATAATAGCATTACAACATGTCCATCTCTACGAATGACCTTCATGTTATCATCTTTTCCATTCTATAGTGAACTACTAACCTCGCCTCCATACAAGTTGGTCTAACTTATGACTATATAAATGTTTAAGAGCCATTAGATTAAGGGGTCTATGGTAGAAAGCTCAAATTGCATCTCTTACCTCTAATAATCTCTTATATCTTCTCTACAAACACACATAACGTAACCTTAAAGGATTCCCCCTTCTATATCTATATTAATTTAAGAATCAAAGGGTCTTTTAAATTCACTAAGATACTTATTTTACAAGTGTTCATGAAACTCAAGTCTAATAGCTACAATCTCCCTATCCATCCATTAGCCTATAAAGACCTTGATCATTTGGGTTTTTTTCAAACCTTGTCAATAGTATATAAAAAATAAAATTGATTCAGTTAGGACTCAGGATTGGGTTTAAGGCATTGAGGTTGACACTAAGTTCAAATAAGAGAGTCAAGTAGAATTTAGGGCATCCAGGTTAGCACTGACTAGATTGAGTTGAGGACATGCATGTTGGGGTAAATATAGGGCCTTATGTTAGTGTATAAACCCTATACCCAATAGGACGATTACTCGTGACATTGACTTTGTTCGTGTAAAATATATGTTTAATTACTAAAGGCATTCTTTATATTTAATATTCATTTAAGTTTGATTAATTTGTCTAGAGTAATGATAAAGGAAATTATAAAGTGATTATAATTATAAGAAGTCTTATTACATCAAAACATTGTTCATAAATGTTCCTCAATAATGATCTATTAAAGTAATATATTGATTAAAACCATTAACACTAATACATATTATATCATTTCTTTTATGAAAGAAAACTATTGTTCTCATACGTTGAGATATTATAGATAATTGGAACTAATATATAAGTGTTTGTTAATAAGTATACTAAACTAATTTGCATTAGGATTACATATGAAGATATTACTCGTGTCTATGGAAAGACTCACATGGTAATTGTGTAAATGACAAAAGGGTGTCGCATGTGGGTGCGCTGCATAAGGGTCAAGGAGTCGCCACCTAGTTGTTTGGTTTAGAGTCACTATGAGACTCAGGTATATTGGTCTTATCAGAAATTCTAGGGTAAGGGACTGGTTGTGGTCAGAGAATGTATTAGCACCCCTAGCACACCTTACCTAAGGTAAGCTACATTGTGTGGTCTTCATATGATTTAAAGGTTTTGATGGGTTCTAAACCGATGGTCGGTCTATGGCAAAAATGTTTTTTACTCTTATAAATAAATCTAGCATTTTGAATTTATTATGGGCTTGTACGCCCAGATAAATTCTTATAAGAAGGGTCCATGTAGGTGTCCTAACAAGAATCAACTATTATGAAAGATAAAAGGTTTTTCATAACTCATGTACTGTTATATAAAAAAATAATTTCAATTAGAATTGTTGAATATTCAGATTAATTTTGAGATTTTTCTAACCAACTTTTGGCATTTATACCAGGATGTTGACAATTAATTCTCATGAATTAAAATTTTTAAGGGGGTTATTGAAATATTGGTCAAGTCCTCACGAATTTAATAAACTGATTATTAAATTAAAAAACAATCATGCAAAGATATTTTTGTATATAAAAAAATATTAAGTCACCATATATTTTTATTTATTTTTTAACATGATTTTTTAATTTTTTTGGAGACTTGGCCGTATGCACACCAAATAAAACATATTTTTATATTTTTTAAATAAGAAGATTTTTGTTTTGGAAATTTCGGTGGAAAACAGGTATTTAAATACCAGGCTCGCATCTTATAGTATAAGTATACAATCTTGATATTAAATAAAAATGTTGGAAAAAGGTGCGAGGGATCCATAAATAATTTTAGGTTAGTCTTAAACTTTTTTTAAAATGTTTTGGAATTTAAGTCTATGGATGCGTTTGTCAAACAACCTCTTAGGCCAAAAACCCTTTCACAAAAATATTAGCAAACAAATTAGGCTTTTACCAGGTGACCTAATTTTGATTGGATTGGGACAACCAAAAAACACCGATTCAACAATGGGCTGAACCAAAAACCAAGGTTCGACCCAAAACTAAACCAAAATAAAATCAAAACTAAAAAAAAAACACGAAAATCATAAAACTTTCTTACGAAATTCAAACCTAGCAACATGAACATCAAATCATACCAGATTTCAACCAATAAAAGGCAAATTTTTGTTTGTAATCAAGCATAGATCAAGAATTAAGGGTCAATTTGCTTCGATTATCATTAAATCAACACAATTTTATTGAAAGAGAGTTTCAGTTTGAAACAAAACCCGAAGATTAAAACACTTAAAAACATGTTATTGATACATGAAGACCCTAGATTATTGTCTAATGATGTCATTCGATTGTGAAGATGAATAGAAATGAAATAAAATAGGTTAAAAACTTGTAAATAAGGCAATGTTCTTAGGAAGAACATAAAGCACATCAACCCAGATTTTGCCCAGAAATGCATCAGCCTACTACCAAACCTATAAATGCAAACCAAGCCTCTAAACCAAATCTTTTTTATTCACACAAACCACATTGTCATGGTCATATACATTTGAATCAAAACAAACAACAAATCATGGAAAACATGCATGAAATCCCATTTTCCAAAACTAGCAAATAAAAATAGTAAGCTTATCCATGCAATTTGGATTGAAAAATGATTTTCAAAACATATTTGGTTATGACCAAAGCCTTATAAACCCATGATTAATAACATGGCTTATCAATGCATTAACAAAACTAAGAAAACAAAAACACTATTTTATCAAAAACTAACTTAACTAGAAGGATTTTATAACATCAAAAAAATCAAACACATTCTAAAATGCTTTAGAGAACAACATCAAATCATAAAATAAAAAAACTACAATAAAAAAAAGGAAATAAGCATCCCCTTACTTTTCAAACATTCCAAACGCATTTCCATACATATAAACATAAACAAAAACCAAATGACAATCAAAATCAAATCAAACAAGCAAACAAGCCACATGGACTCCTCTTTTAGGTTAAGAAATGTACTTTCAAACCCCTAGAATAACTATTGTCTTTATTTACTTTTCTTTGTAAAGTTTTATTTCTGCAAATTTGTTGCCCTTTCAAAGATGAAAAAACCTTGTGTTAGGCTCATAAACCTTCATAACTAGGGTATTTTCTCAGTATTTCTCTCCCTTTTTTTCTCTGTTTCTTCCCCCTCCATTCAGCTTGAACTTCCAATGGTATTTATAGGTTTTTTCTAGGGTTTTTGATGGATTTCATCAAAGATTGATCAAAGTTGAGCTCATTGATTAAATGAGAGAGTTCTTGACAAAATTTCACAGTTTGAACATTTGTCCTTCAATGGTTTTTGCAATTGTGGTTTTGGCCTAGGTGGTTTTCCTTTGCTTGGATATAAAGGCATGCATTCTTCACCTTCTAATCTTGAGGGAATGATTTATAGCCCTAGATATGAACCCTCTAAGATCTATGAAGTGTGAGCACACAAAACGGTTAGGTGGTTTTGCACTAATAGGTATATTAGTCTAGGCTGATTGAGTTGGGCTATTTTCGAGGCTTTATTAGAGCAATTCTGACATCATCATCATTAAAGACCACTTAAAGTTGGTAGAGGGGTGCATATAAGTTTTTTGGATCCAACCTTATTCAATTTGAAGGTCTGTAGCTCCACATTCACTTTCTTGAAGGTGTCAACTCAATCAGTCTAGAATTTAAAAATTAAGTGATGACGATTAGGAATAATATGTTATGGACTTTTATGGAAGAATTGGGATGTAAACATTCAATTTCATGGAAATAGGGTTACGGAGGGGATGTTCCTCTTTTATTTGCAAAAAACCGCATGTCATTTGGTAGTCTAGAACTCTATAACAAGCTGAACGATGCGTAATCTGAGTTAAATCCCTAAAAATTAGGATTTTTAATTTGTGATTTAATAGATTTCATTTTAGTCCTTGTTCTTCTAAATGCTTTTAATTGCACCCTTAATTCCCTCATAAACCCTTAATTCCCTCATAAACTCTTAATTTCATGCAATTTCACCCTTGCTAAACTCAATCATCAACCCTGGAGTTTAGTGTCATTTTCATCTTGGATCTTGGTTTTTGATATGTGCATTTAGACCCTTAATTGACCATCAAAATTTTAATTTTCTTCAAGTTGGCCCCTAATTTGGTCGATTTTAGCCTTTGAAGTGTCGCGCCTTTTACGATTTGGTCATTGGTTTTGAATTTATTCAATCAATCCTCTAATTGGCTATCAAACTTTAAATTTTTTATAATTAAGCCCTTGATTTAACCAATTAAAGTTTCCAAAGTTCAATTTTAGTCCCCAAACTTCAATTTATTCCAATTAAACTCAAATTGACTCCAAAAAACTGATTTTCCTTGCAATCAAGTCCTTAATAAAACTGATTAAGCCTTCCAAAAGCCTCATTGAGTCCTTACTCATCCAAGTTGTATTTCTTTACCCCAAATAAAAATAGTTTCACCGAATGGGTCTTTTGTCAATCAGAATTGGGTCGTTAATTTTGCCAATCTTGTACATTCTAGTCCTTCAAATTCTCCACTTTTCATTTTGATCTTTCATCACCAACTTGGGCAATCTTCTGGGCTTATTTATGTTTATCCTCTTGTATTTTTGGATAATGTTTTCTATTTTTTTTCTTGTCTTGATAGTAAAAAATAGGTAACAACATAAGAGATTCATCACCCTAGGTTATCTTGTATATAAAATGCTATGTTTTGATGCTAGCTACTTGTTTCATTAATCAAGGGTAAACAATTGACAAATATTTGATATAATATAAACTATATGAAGGTATTTATATGATCAAGCGAGGATTCATCACCTTAGGTGAATTAGAAAAGATATTCCATATATTCTTGAATAATATTGATTGTGAAATATATGTGCAATGTGGAATGCTTTTTGAAAAGAATTTCAAATCTTATTAAGAGAATCAATGACTATGCTGTTGAGAATAAACATGATTTGATAAAGCAGACACTTTTCATACTCAAGTCAAATCAAAACTTTTTTTTATAAATAAATAACATTTACACTACGAAACCAATCACTGAAAATATTAAGTCAAATCACATATGACTTTTTTAATATTTGGGGGATCCCGACACGTTGTAGATGCTAAACTTGATCTTCAAATATAAATTAATTAATTTGTTAAATTGATCATAAGTTAAATTATTTAATTTATTTAACTTTTTTTGTTAGATTATGATTTATATTTGGGTCAACATATTAGAAACCTAATGGTTCATACACATTAATAATTATTGGTATGAAATTAATGATTGATCAAGTGAAACTTGATTATAAATACATTTATAAATTAAGAACTAGAATGTAATTAATACACGAGATTATAATTTTAGATCTAGAAAAATCAAGAAATGACTTGATTGCATAAATTTCTAATAATTATCCTCAAATAAAATATGTGATATTTTGTATAAGGCAAAGTGATATTTTATCATTAATAGGGACATTAGGTTTTCCTCATAAATAGTATACTATGCCTTATATTTTTCTCAACAACACCAGAAATACCTGAACACACCTATACAAATAAAAAAATAAAGAAAATAAAACTAGAACTCAAGGCATGACAATCACTCACTTCTAAAAAGGTTTAGGAAATTTCTAATCTAGTGATGCATATGGATTATTGTTAGATATTAAACAATTAGATGACTTGTGGTTTGCAATAACTCAGCTTAAAAGAGTTGATCAAACCCTAGAAGAAAAAACCGATCTTGTGGTAATCTTCACACAAACCCTAAACAACCTTTATTGAGCCCATTTGACATTATGGTAGCGGTTGCTTTTCAAAGTATTTTTCACTTGGAAATGCATAAAAATAATTTTTTTTATTTCTTAAAATTAATTTTTGACATTAGCACATCAAAATGATATAAAAACAAACAAAAAATAATTTGTAGCTAAAACAATTTTTAATTTTTTTAAAAAATATTTTTGCACTGCAAAAACAAATGGTACCATTATCTAATAGGATCTTTGGGACTCCAATTTTTTTTTTTTAAAAATCATTTCTACTATTTTCATATCTTAAAAAAAAACCAACACCTTAGGCTTTACGAATGTAGGATGTGAATGCTTCAACTTAGGTCAAAGGTGTTGCATATTATTGCATGGTTGAGTGAAGGCATTGGATATATAAAGGCTATTACAATAGGAGTTAATGTCAAGTTTAGGTTATTGAAACCAATTGATTAGAGTCAAGGTCATTTTATGGTAAAATCGGTTTGGTCTTGGAGTTATGGTGACCTATATAGAGGCATCGTGTAGAATAGTAAATATTGTTGTAATTTCAATGAAGGTTCTTCCACACTTTATTGATAGAAGTTGTATGTTATATACGGAGTGATTGAGAGGCTAATTTAGGAAGCATGTAAATGGTAAGACTAAAGTTATGCTACTGTTACAATAAACAACTATAGAATTCAACCTTAGAATCAGCTTCAAAATATACAATTAATGATAGAATATTTGGCATAATTTTAGGCTAGACATGCTTTGTTTTGGTTTGAGAAGGATCCACGCATGCTTCCCTTGTAGATCAAATGTCCAAAGCCTAGGCGCCTTAGGCATTAGACAAAAATAGGGCACAATATAGGGATGGCCTGAGCTTAGGGCACTCGAGGATCAGGCTAGGCAAAGCCAAGTTTTATACATCCAAAAATGGAGTCATTTTCTAGGATACTCTCAACTCATCGTTACTCAATTTTCAAGAACTTGATTTTTTATTTTTTTTTGGTCATCTTATTTTTTTTTAATTTTATCCTCTCCAATTATATTGACTTTATTTTATGTGTTGAACTTGTATTGTTTTGAATGCTTTTGCATATGGAAAGTGTGTGAAAACATTATGACATTTTATTAAAGATAAATTTTGTGAAATAGAATTTAAAATTATAGATATAAAATTAAAACAAAAATGACCACAAAAAAACAAATATATCCCTTATCATTTTCACATAAGAAACTTCGGTTTGATCCTAAAGTTTTAATTTATACATGCCTGGACCATAAAGCGTTAAAATTTTACATTTTCATCTTAAACTTTATTTACTTCATATTTAAGTTCCTTGTAGCATAGAAGAGATAGAGAAAGTTATTGGAAAATGAAAACAATAGAAAAAGGTTCAGAATTGTGATATTCTAGCAAAAACAAATATATATAAATGATAGGCCTGGATTTAATGGGTTTGTACAGTAGAGGGAGTTCCATGAAGGTGATTTAAAAATTTAATCTTGCTAGAAAAAGTAGATCGAGCCTCAATAATTTTTTATATATATTTAATTTAATTTTGAATTTTTTAGACCAATTAGAGGCTATTCTGAGATTGAAAATGAGTTTATTTAGGTACCTAAGTTTTTTTTTTTTTTTTTTAGTATTTTCAAATAAAAACAAATTAAAATGAGATTTTAGGATCCAAAATTTTAAACAATATGTTGTTGTCCTATTAAAAAAACCTTTAACGAATAACAAATCATCCACCCATTTAAATAAAACAAAGAAAACCAAATGGAATAAGCTTGGGTGTGTCTAGGCTTTTTTATTATTATTTGTTTAGGCTAGGTGTACAGACCTATCTTCTCATGCTCAAGTGCCTAGTCTCTTTTTAAATGGTCATTCAAATTTTTTAAAATGAAATGAACTATAAAATATATATTTTAAAAAAATTAATATTCAAAAAACTATCCAATTGTTTTATTGTCTTCAAATAAGATTATATCTTTTTATGGTAATATTAACAATTACTTTGTGAATTATTATATTTTTCATTAAAATTCAATGAGAATACAATATCTATATTTTTATTCTTCAATAAATTTCCTTTTCGTGATTTTCTCATATTATTCGTTCTTTTTCAATAGCATTCAAATTATAAAGTTATGAATTTTTTTTATTAGATCTTGCTTTTATAATGATAATTTTTTTATATAAAAAACATGTTTTCATCGAAACAAAGAGAAATACATGAATAAAGTAAGAGAGCTTTCATCAAAAAGACACATTTTTTTTTTCTTTTCAACTCAAATCATTGAAATTTTTATGAATATTTATTTTAATTGAATTTAATTTTTATTCAGAAATATGCTATTAATAAAAAAGATATGTTTTTTTCCAAAACAAAATGAAAAAGAAAAGGAAATTTTCCTGGTAAAATATATTTTTCTTATAAATATTTATTTTAATTTTCATAAAATGTAATGTTTCAGTCAATTTCATTACATTATATTCTTAATTACATCATCCAATTCATTGCATTACATTACCTTGCACTACCATATCATCCAATTTATTACATTACATTACGTTCCACTACCATATCATTCCAAATATTTGCTATCAAATTCCATTACTT
Source organism: Populus trichocarpa (assembly GCF_000002775.5). Classification (NCBI taxonomy): domain Eukaryota; kingdom Viridiplantae; phylum Streptophyta; class Magnoliopsida; order Malpighiales; family Salicaceae; genus Populus; species Populus trichocarpa. Next base: position 21,037,058 of record NC_037286.2, on the reverse strand, counting down.
CATTGAAATTCTGCTAGAAGAGTAGGGATCAATTGCTGCGAGATTATTTGATTTGTTCTCTCTGTGGGATGGAAGGCATCCCAGAATACATATTTATTGGCGTCTGGACATGTAATTGAATGTTCATTGCAAAGGTAACTCATTTCAAATGTTCCTGTGGCACAGCATGCCTTCCCTGTCTCCTGGAATCCTGCCAATCAACAAACAAAACCACATCCAGACATCATATGGTTTTTGTGCGGGAGAAGAAAATTAGGCAGCAAAGCAACCCTGGATTTGCCGGTAATTCCATTTCCGGTCTTACCTCAGCGGCGGCAGTCTGAATCATTCTTGTACATCACTTAAGGAATTAGATTTTTAGATTCGATTGTTTCTTTTGCCTTCATGTGGATGTTTTCATATATAACTCCTCACTTCCTATTTGTAATACTTTAACACTATGATGGTGGCTTTACATGTACGTGCCATAATAGAAATAGTAGCAGACTAACGGATGATAGACTACATAGTTTTTTTTTTTTTTTTTCCAATAAGTAATATACTAATTATGTTTGGAGTGGATAAATTATCTTAGTCCCTCTTGTGATTCATCAATTTATTAGTGATGATGTATTGAGAAATACCTTATCGGATCAAGGCTTGAAAATCACAAACATCTGCAATTAGTCACCCTCTGATATTTAGGTTAGTTAAGTTGTACGAGGAATCTAGCTTTCAAAGCTACATGTTTTGTTTATATGAGAATTGAAGAAGAAGAAGAAAAAGATGATAAATTTAGGTGTTGTGATTGTGTGTATTGAATCACCTGATTTCTCTTTACCTAGTGTTTCACATGGGCTTTTATACCAATAATATATACACATCAACTTGCAGAGAAGCAGAGATGGCAAAAGGTAACAAATTTTCTAATGTAAAAAAAAAATCCAAACGATAGATAACCCGAGATAACTTGATTTAACATGTGAGCTCAAATGGAAGATTAAGATAATTCTTTTCCAGAAAAGAAAGCTGAAAAAAACACAAAGTCTAGGATTCAATAATATAATATCAAAAGATAAAATCGAAAAAAATCAGTTTTATTTTTAAAGAAAAAAATGAAATAATCCAGAGTTAATTTAATTAACCTGCCACATGCAATATGATATTGAGATAACAAAAATTAAAAAAAAAAAGACAGCAAAAAAAATAATACCGAAGCTATATCAATAAAAAAACGTTGAAAAAAACTCAAGTCAACTTTGGTTAACTTGACTAACCAGCACCCGAGAAAACCCCACTTAAAGGAAAGTAAAGCCCAAGTGCTAATAATTTAATGACAAAGAATGAAAGTAAAAAAAAATCAATTTCATAAAAAAAACTATAGAGAAAAACAACCTAAGTTAACCCAGGCTAACTTGACTAACCCACTATACAAATCATGAAACTCAAGGGCCAATAACCTAATATTGAATGATGAAATTGAAAAAAAAAAGAAATCAATTTGTATAAAAGGATCTAAAAAATTGTAATTAAAATAATTAGGTGAAAATCAAAATAAAAACTAAATTAGAGGACAAACCAAAATTTTCAATTGGAAGGTTAAATTGAAACAAAAAATAACTTTAACAAAAGAAAAAACAAATCAAAAGAATGAGGTCAAATTGAAAAAAAAAAAAAAAACAACATAAAACTTAATTGAATAATAAAATTAAAAACCAATAAAACTTTAACAAAGGAGTCAAGAAAAAAATAAAAATCTAAAGAATAAATACCGAAATAAAAAAAAATAACATATGAGAAATTGTAATTAAAAGATTATATTGAAAGCAAATAATTTTTTTAAAAAAAGGGATAGAAATAAAAATCAAAAATCAAAAATTAAAAAAATAATAACTTATAAGATTAAAATATCAAAAACAAAACGAACAATTATGCATTTTTTCTTAGTAATTTTGAATAATCTTGCTTTCCAAATTTGTGATTGCATCCACAGTACTAATCCTATATTAAAAATATAATGAATAAAATAAAATCACACTTAAAGGATGAATGAATGATTCATGCTACAATAAATATTTTGTGCATTCAAATTTATGAAGCAGTGCTGTCATTTTATCACAAACCAAACTTCAGAAGTGAAAGCAGAGTGAAGCTTCTTACCATATGCAGCAGGATTTCTAATGATTTGATAGACATTATCATAAACAGTCCTTGTAAACAACATCCTGAGCTCAGGAAGCTCTCTCTTCAGTTCTGATACCAAACCCTCTAATTTCCCATTAAATTCCACGGCCACCTTGTTATATTCCTGTATACAGTCATGCTGACCCATGATATTTGTGGTCCTCTCCAATGGCAGACACCCCATTGGAGGAACACCAGTTAAAGATATTTTCCTACCACCGAGATGGTAAAGTTTTGTTATGAAATTTCTTGCAAGTCCAACAAGAAAATCCTCGTATTGTCTGACAGTAAACTGGGATCGCCTGGTTGGAAATGTGTAATAATTTTCAAGGAAATCATTTGTACCTAAGCTCATCAGGTATAGAGCCTCACTGAATATCTCATTCGCCTTCCGCTCGCCAACATAAGCTCTCAGTTTTTTTTGGTAATCCTTGTAGTACTCTAGTTCCTTCCATAAGGGTATCACATTCTGCAAGTATATATGAGACAGGGATAAATTTTAATTGACATTTGAATGGCACCATATATAATATAAGAACAATCCTGAAAGAACAGAATTTGACAAAATTCAAATGCTCTTTTATTCTTCCTCATAAACTGGAATGTGGCAAAAAGGAAAGAGAGAGAGTGTATGACTAACTAGCACATTAGAAGTTGCATTGTCATAGCCAGTCCCAGCAGAAGCAAAGCAAACGCCAGTGGCAAAATCTGATATACTATACTGTGAGTCCAAGTAAGCTGGTATTGCTGGCTTGAGACCAAATGCCTCAGAAATGAAATCAGGAGGTATACGCCCATTGCAGAATCGTCCAGTGGGGCGACCACCTTCGAAATCGCGGCCATAAGGCTTGAAATTGCTCTTGAGAACAGTGGAAATCACGTTGTTGTTTCCAGCATCAACAGATGAATCTCCAAAAACTATAATTGCTGGGACATTAGCAGTCGTTTCAGCAACTAGCACCAGGATATATATTATTTGTGTAAAGAAGAGACAAAGAACATGCATGTATCCCATTTCTCCTTGGTTTTTAAGTGTTTTTGGTGACCTTATAAAAGAATCCTGGAAAAGGATGGGCATGTGGAAATTGAGATCATGAAGGGCAGTATAAGGGGAGGTTCGAAGGGAAATAAATGAGAAAAGGTTTGGTAGGTGGCCTAATTGCTGCAGGCATTGCATCAGCATTGAACAGTTTACCTGTGTTCCTTACTGTTCAGCATTTATAGTAGTTAGGTTCACAACATTTTTAATACAACTATAAGCTATTCACGAATAGAGTTTTACGGTGAGAGAAGAACTCAAAATCCCCATTAACCTTCCCTCAAACTTCAATAAACTGGGAAGCGACATTCTATTTATTTTCAAACCATTGTCAAGGTGTTTTGGAAGGATGCACCCTATTTCGGTGTGGGTACTGAGGATTGCAGTTCATAGCAACGGTGGTTCTCTCTTGTCTGACGAGAATCCAGCGAAACAAACTCTAGGAATGTTAACATTTCTCTATTTTACAACAAACTTTAAACATGGTAGATTTAAGTAGGATGAGTAATGGAAGTGGGACTTCCCTTAGGATGCCCGATAAGATCATGAAGATAGAGTTCAAGCTAGAGAGCTTGAAAAGGAAGTTAGAGGACCCCTTGTTTACATTAGTAGATCTCATGGGAGTTAGACGGCCCCATGAATATATAGTTGGATGATGAGTACCCAACATAATGTCTATAACACAAGTTGCACATATTTTTAGTCTAGCTGTAAATGGGGTATCTGGCTTGGATATCATTTAGGATGGAGAGGATAAGCAGGCAACTACCAAAAGCAAATATAGGGGGAAATAAATTACAGCTCTCCTTTGTATGTTCAAATAGGGGTACACATTCCTTTTCTTAAGGTTTACATAAATGCGAGCCAGCTACACCTGAACAGGTGAGCATTCTAGCTTTCTTTGAGCTTTACATGAGGCAGCACGGAGAAAAACCATCTCAAACAGTATTTAGGCACTATTGTAAGCTATTCAAGTGTGCAAGTGGAACACAAGTTTATGGAAGTTATGAGTGGTATTCAGTTCCACAACTTGTCTAATAGACTGACTGTGAACTTCTCTTGGGTTTTCCATCTCACTCCACCCCTTGACTTTACTATGATCTTTTTAGGGCATGTTAAGGCTACCACTAAGGGTTAATACCTAGCTAGTAAGCTTCATGAGAAATATGATGAATACCTAATGGTATTTGGAATCAAAGAGGAGCATAATAGGGGGAGCACACCTCAAGTTGATAGTTTGAGAAGATGCAGTAACATATAAGAATAGGAGCAACCATAGTGAAGGAACCAACCTAGGGTGATAGAAACTCAAACATGTAGGTCGACGTAAAAAGTTCTAGTAATGAGACCCTATCAAAATTTATTTTTTTAATTGTTATTTATGACCCAAAAACTCTATGTACTGAATATAATTACCTCTAGGTATGCTTTCATTAATTGTTATTTTTCATTTTTACCAAGTGTGTAAATTGCAATCTTTATATTCAGGATCTAATGCCCTTTCCTTGCATTGTGAACTTTGAAATCTCTATGTTTAAGGTCCAATATCCTAAAATATGCCTTCTAGAAGACCTAAGGTGATACGATTCGAGCAATGGAAAAACAATCAAATTCAGATTCTAACGTAAAACGCGTAATTGTCCAGTTTTACGGTAATAGTCATAATTCTCAATCCGACCGTTGGATTGGACTGAAATGTTATGTGGAGTCTCCTGACATGTTGTCCTATCTTGGATTAAATTTTCAGGTCAACCGGAGTTCGGGAAAGTATGGAAATACTGGTCAACAGGGGCTGTATAAATTTTTTTATTTACTTCTTTTTGACTTGTCACTACACCATTAAACAGTTTTACCGACGGACTAATTCCGTCGATGACAGGAATGAACTCCGTCGGTGAAATAATTACTGACGGAACACGTCCGTCGGTATAATAGTCATCGGTAACTTCCCTTTTCGTCGCTAATTCTGTCGCAAATAAAAAAAACAACCCACCGACGGAACACCAACAGTCTTACAGACGGATACACGCGCCAAAAAAAAAATTCTCGCGGGAACATTACCGACGGACTAAATCCGTCTGAATTTTCAACGGTAATTACCGACGGATAATCCGTCGGTAATTATGGCATCGGTGGTAATTGTGTGGCAACTCTCTGTGAAATACCGACGGATATTATCCATCGGTAAAGCCGTCTGCATGTAATCACCGACGGAATATGTCCGTCGGTAATTATGGCATGGCTGGTAATTGTTTGGCAACTCTCTGTGAATCACCGACGGATATTATCTGTCGGTAAAGCCGTCGGTATCTATTTAAAATATATATAAAAAAATAATTTATTAATAGTAAAACTCTAATAAACAAATAAAATTGGATTAAACATTAAAAATATAAAAATAATGTTAAATAATATTCATCCAAATATTCATTACAAATTTAATGTGTTTAAAAAACAAAATTAAACTAGAATAGTAGCGGAGCTGGAGGAGGAGGAGGAGGAGGAGGAGGCTGGTTGTTCCCGAGACTGTACGGCCAAAAAGGCCCTGCACAAGTATCATCACCCATCTTTGATCTCATCTCCATGACTATGTGATGGAGCTCATTATAATTCGTCGAGAGTTGTTGATATTGTTGTTTCAAGGCAATGAGCTCCTCAGACTGGATGTTCGATACTGATGGAGAGCTCCCAACGGTTGAGACACTACAAGCCGAACGCAAGTTTTCAGCCGTAGTGTTGGAGAGCCCATAGACCCGATTTTTATTAGGTTCACCAGACGATCCCACCTCCATCCACAAATTTGGATCGAAATCTGGATGGGTCGAAGGATTGTCCCCATATCTCTCCCTCAACCGGCTATTATAGGTCTCCTGAAAATTTTTAAAAAAATCATCATATGCAATTCAAGATGCAATTCAAGAAAATAATAACTTACAAAATAAAATGAATGAACAAACATACCACAAAGTGTTGAGCACGGTTGTCCACAAATTGCTGCACCCCCTTTTGGCGGTCTTGACTCTGCACATACGTCTCTACAAACAGCTCCATTGGATTCGGCTCACATCCAAGAGACGCCGCCTGTAAGGAAAAAAAAGGTTGAAAGTTATTTAATAAGGAACGACAAATTAATTAATGATATATTTCATTAAAATTAATCTTACCATCCGCTTTGCATGTGCGCTGAATGGGACGGATCCGCCAGTGTGCGTGGTCACCGAACCATGAATTTGCTGGTTCCGGTTGTCGGCGCCGGACTGTGAGCGCCGTGAGAACCGCTTTGAGGTCACGTGCTCAATATATGTCATCCATATTTCCCCCGAGATGAATGGCGGTTTGAATTCCCGCCAAACCGCCACCTCATTCCATCCTTCAAGACTGTTATCCCTCGCGTTTCTTTTTTATTTTTTTTGGGTGTCATACCAAAAATCATGCAACCTACTTCCATAGTAACAAATTAGAATTTAAAACATAAAATTATAAAACAAAAATAAATATTATTTTCGATGTTACCTAATTGCCGCGTGATTCTCCCATACCCTCCTCACAACATTGTTGTTCGCCCTATCCCACTCAAATTGGCGCTAGAAGAGGCAGCATCACAAGTTGGCGTAGATTCCTCGTCGTGATCAGCACCTAAGGATACGTCCTCCTCGCTGCTAGAAGAACTAGCTGCAACCGTCTTCTGACGACGTGCTGTAGATTTCATTCTACACATCTACACAAATTTATACGAATAATTACATAATTAACTTCGATTATTTTAAAAAACATTCGACAGAGTCTCCCCTATACTGGGTGGTCCCAAGTTATCGACAAAATCATATTACACTTCCAATTTTATTTCACATCCCGATCCAATCATCTTGGATCTCAACCCAACTCATCATCATCAACACAAAACATCTTATTCAATAACATCATATAACGAAATTCAAGTAAAAGAATCAATTTCAACTATGAACATTCATTGTTAAATTGATACTTAGAGTTACAAGCAATAACAATGACAAGTAAACAATAATATCCTAAAATTAAGATAAACTAATTAAATTTAATTCTATATTTCAATTAACATTTAAAACATAAATTCAACAATAACAATTATAGCAATACAAACAATAATATCATAAATTAAGATAAACTAATTAAATGTAATTCTATATATAAATTAATATTTTTAAAATAAATTCAACAATAACAATTATAGCAATACAAACAATAATATCCTAAATTAAGATAAACTAATTAAATGTAATTCTATATATAAATTAATATTTTTAACATAAATTCAACAATAACAATTATAGCAATACAAACAATAATATCATAAAATTAATAAATAAAATGAAAAAACTAAAAAACACTATACAAAACAACCTAAACACAAAACAAACAATAAACAAAACTAAAAAACACTATATCAATTCAAAATAAATTTGGGAATAAAAAAGGCTTACCTTAATAGTGTGTTGAATTTAAGATTTTATCCACAAACAATACACAAAACAAAGAACACCAAAAAAAATTATCATAATTAAAATAAAAAAAATACAAAGATAAAGAAAAAAGAATACATACCTTTTAAAACTACAACCAAAATAATAAAATCTCTTCAAAAAGCCAAATAAAAACGGAGAGGAAAAGAGAAATGGAGAAGAAGAGAAACAAAGCCGAGAGAAAAAAATGAACCAAATGGGGGGAAGGTGGTGTTTTATATGGCAATTTTTCATATGGAATTACCGAAAGACGTTAATTGTTGTCGGTGGCATTAAATTCCGTCGGTAATACCGTCGGAAATTAATTGATATGCGCACCAAAAAAGTTCGAAAATTCCGCCAGACTTTTCGATCCGTCCGAAAATTCGTCTGTACTTGTGCCGACGGACACGCGTCTGACATGCGTGCGCTTCGGGATGTGGGTAATCCGTCAGTGATTTTGTCGGTAATATACGTCGGCAACACCGTAGGTGATTCCGTCGGTGATTGTGGCACAATCTCGTAAATTTTTTTCAACTCTCTGTGAAATACCAACGGGTTATAATCCGTCGGTGACGCCGTCGGTGATTGTGGCACACTCCCGTAAAGTTTTTTCAACTCTTTGTGAAATACCGACGGGTTATAGTCCGTCGGTGAAACCGTAAATTTTTCTTATTTTTTTGTGTAACCCTGTCACAAAATCTTGAATTGCAATCTTACAGCATACGCAACACAATAACAAGAGCTAACCATTAAAGAAGAATAAATATTTCATGTTCCAAATTATTACATTATAAAAACAAGGCTTTAGAACATGTTTAGTTAGTCGGAATTTTCATCTTCATCCTCAATTGAATTGTTATCATCAGCTTCATCGCACTCTTCAATTTCATTATCATCTTCTTCAACAACATTCTTTTGTCCACTAGTAGAGCTCAGAACAGCATTCAACTCCTCTACGTCAACATCAACAAGACTATCGTTGAAAACACGCAAATTCGAATTTTCTTCTAAGTCAATTGAAGGAGCAACTCGGTATGGTTCAACCAACTCACTAGCTTGAAAGACTTCATCTATCACACTTGTGTCTTCGTTCTCATCCTGAACAACCTTGACACGACCCTTGGGTTTTGTTTTTAAAACGGATAACCAATCAACTCTTGATCGGTCCTTTCTAAAGGAAGGAGTGTATGTGTAATAAACTTGTTGGCATTGCTTTGCGAAAACAAAGATGTCGTTTACGTTACGGTGTCTAGCTTTTGAGTTGATTTCAACGAGACCATAGTGAGGATCTACTCTGATTCTTCTGTCAGTTGTGTCATACCAATAGCATTTGAATAAAAACACTCTATTCTTCTCGTTCTCAAATGAGGTTCGAAATAGTATGAGATAAATGTTGAGATCTCCTCAACAATATAGGCCTCACATATTGACGCCTCAACATGCGCCTTGTTCTTAACCTTTTTTTTAAGATTGAACAAGTACCTGCATATATATATATATATATATATATATAATTAATTAATAAAAAATTATCAATTAAAAAAATAAAAATAAAAACATTTAATTATGAATTACATAGCTCATATAATATCTAACCTCTCGAATGGATACATCTATCTGTACTGGACCGGTCCTCCAACTTTTACCTCAAACGGTAAATGTACGGGTAGATGCTCCATTGAGTCAAAAAATGATGGAGGAAATATAATCTCAAGTTTGCATATTGTCTCGATGATATTCTTTTCAAGCCTTTCAATGTGATAAACATTCAACTTGTTGGAGCATATAACTCTGAAGAAATGACTGATCTCCGTTAATGCATCCCATATCCCCTTTGGCAACAAATCACGAAAAGCTAATGGGATGAGTGTTTGTATAAACACATGGCAGTCATGACTCTTCATTCCATATAATCTGCTTTCCTCCATACTAACCAGCCTTGATATGTTCGAGGCATGTCCATCGGGGAAACACAGACTCTTAAGCCATTTATAGACTAGTAGTTGTGCGTTTTTCTCTAGCACGAAGCTTGCTCTTGGTTTTGCGACCCGTGACCCATCACGAACCAACTCTATATTTTTATGGTTACAAAACAGCGCTACATCCAATCTAGACTTGATGTTGTCCTTTGTCTTCCCCTTCATATCCATGATGGTGTTGAAAATGTTCTCAAACACGTTCTTTTCAATGTGCATGACGTCAAGGTTATGGCGGAGAAGATTGGTCTTCCAATAAGGAAGCTCCCAAAAGATACTTCGCTTCACCCAATTATGGGTCAAACCAAAACCAGGAAACTTCTGCTTACCTGATTGGAGACCAAACACAATGTCACCGTACTCTGACACAACATCAAACAATTCTTCACCGGAAAGACACGGGGGTGCAACATCCTTTTCAACTCTGCCAACAAAGAAATCATTTTTGTTCTTTCTATACCTGTGATTCGGTGGCAACAAATGACGGTGACAGTAAAAAAAAGAAGCTTTACCCCCGTTTGTTAGCGTGAATGCCTTGTTGTTCTCCATACAATATGGACATACCAGCTTTCCATGCGTGCTCCAACCAGAAACCATTCCATAAGCTGGGAAATCATTGATAGTCCACATCAAAGCCGCTCTCATAACAAAATTTTGTTTCCTCGAGATGTCATAAGTCAAAGATCCAGAGGACCACAACTGCGTCAACTCATCCATCAACGGACGAAGACAAACATCTATATTCCGCCCCGGACTACTCGGACCTGGTATGACCATAGATAAAAACATGAACTTCGGCCTCATACACATCCCCGGTGGCAAGTTATAAACCGTCAGTTTGACCGACCAACAAGAATAAGGAGCAGCAAATGACCCGAATGGGTTGAATCGGTTTGTACATAACCCAAGATGCACGTTCCTTGATTCAGCTGAAAAGTGAGGATGCACACTGTTAAAGTGTTTCCATGCTTCACCGTCAGAAGGATGAACCATCACTCCATCAACCGCATGGTGTGATTGATGCCATGTCATGTGCTCAGCAGTCCTTGGTGACATGAATAACCTCTGCAGTCTAGGTGTGATTGAGAAGTATCTAAGTTTTTTATATGCCACGAGAGTCTTCCCTCTACTAGTTCTGGGTTTGTAATGGGAATGCCCGCATGTCATGCACTCGGTCATCTTAGCATTTTCAAGGTAGTATAACATGCAGAAGTTAGGGCATATATAAATTTTCTGGTATCCTAAACCGAGGGGTTTCATCATGGACTTGGCAGCATAGAAGTTCTCTTTCAACCTGTTCCCTTCAGGTAAAATGCTTCTCGCTCATTCAATAATCTTGTCATAACCGACCTCACTCAACCCGTGATCTGACTTGATGGTGAACACCTATGCTACGGCTGATAATTTACTGTGGTTCGTGCAGCCATCCCATAATGGTTCGTCAGAATCTTTCAACAAATCAAAAAACCTTGCTGCATCTGCATTAGGTTCTTCTTCTACGATTGGACATTCCCTGACATTACCTTCACTCATTCTCATTGCATCCATAACCATATTCCTGTAAGGATTACTGTTCTCATTTCCAACTTCATGCATGTTGCTAGCACTAGAAGTTGACCCAACCACCTGTTCTTCCATGCTCTCATCAGGAACAAATAGTTCTCCGTGTGCATACCAACACAGGTAATCCTCCATGAACCCTTTGGTTAGAAGATGCATCGTTACAACATCTTGATGCAGAAACTTTAAATTTTTACACTTCCTGCATGGACACCTAATACCGCCATCAGTAAAATTCCTCGGAATAGATGTTGCGAAATTAATAAAACCCTGAACACTGTTACAATAATCCATCCTCCGCAATCCTTGGGGTGAGTCCCGATACATCCATGAACGATCATCCATGACTTCTATTGAACCTCTATAAAACATAACAAAAATATTGGTTTTCCCCGACATTATCAAACAAACTAAAACAACACTTATGTTAAATATTCATTATCAATTATCAACTATCAACGTTCATACATACAAATTTATACATATATAAATTTACAGAAACCACAACTTCGAAATAGAATTGATAACAATTAAAAAAGACTCGTTAAACAAGCTATTTATTATTTATTTCATCACAACACATTTAATTCGGTGTAATTCAAACAAAATTTCAACAATTTACAAACAAATATAATTTGACAAAATCTAAAACAAACTATAACAACTACAAAATTATACATTCATACTACAAGTTTCTTTGACAAATAACAATCAAACAAGTACATACGTTAACAAAATACATATACTAAAAAAACAATAAAATTCACATTTAAATGTTAAAACTAAAAAAAATAGATTTACTTACAAAAAAATGATAAAATCCACAAGAAACGGATATTGTGACCACGTACAAGGTATATGAAACTTGAGTGCTTGTGTTGAGAATAGTGGAGAGTTGGGATAGGTGGTTGGCTGCAGTTTGGGAGGGGAGAGGTGGGATGGGAAAGAAGAAGAAAGAGAAACAGAGGAAGAGAGTGTCGGCAGAGGGGGTGTATATAATGGTTTTTACTGATGGGATCCCCGACGGATACATTCCGTCGGTGATTCCATCGGTGACAGTGCCATGTCACTATACGGCTATCTCAGTTTGAATCCCTTGGTCATTCCATCGGTAAAATCGTCTGAAAAAATTGCATGTCACCACGTTGTTGCATCTTTCCAAACAAAATGCATAGTCCGTCGGAGATACGGTCGGTATATACCGACAGATTTTGAGACGGAATTTAGTTCGTCGGTAATTCCGTTGGTTTTCGCCGGTTTTCTGGTAGTGTGTGGACTTTCTATTTGGCTATGAATCTTTTCCTACAAGGATGTGGCAGCTGGTTTTGAGAATTTTCTAGTCTTGCAAGGATATTTAATGGGCAACAACATAGTTTCCATGTGTGGTATGGACTCCATATTAATGTGGAATCCTTATGGTGTATGGAAACAATTATTCTATCCTCATTAAATAAGTTTCCAAGTCAACTAAAGACGAAGCAACTTCAGATTTGATTCTCCTAGCTTATATGAGACTTTTAAAGGGCAGCAAATCTGATCCTATCGTATTTAGGATATTAAATTCGGAATTAGTTTTATTATTATTATTATTATTATTATTATTATTATTATTATTATTATTATTATTATTATTTTCTTCTTAGTTTAGGGTTTATTTATATTATTTGAGTTTAATTGTAAGTGGACATCATATAAGTCCACATAAGGAGTCCATTAGGGTTTGTTTCAGTATAGAGTCAATATAAATAAAGACATAACCAAATATGTAAGTTAGACAATTCAGATTAATAAAACTTCTTGTTTGTCGCACTTGTTGTGTGTTGGTGGGATAATGTCCTTTCCTTGGTTCTTTAAAGAACTGAAAAATGACTTATCGAAGAACATCTGACCTCATGGTGTCATCCTTATACTTCTCATTTGCAAATCAATATTCATCGAGTGGGAGTTTCCGTTTCAAATAGTGTTGGTGCCTAGGTACAAGTTATCTTTATGTCACACTCCTATCAAACCTGATTTACTTGGCTTTCCAGGAAATTGGTGCCTTTGCGAGTGAGTTGTGTGACCACCTGATCATGAGGTTTGCATCATTTGGTATTAGAGGTTGGCTCCATTAATCAGGTTATATCCTTTTATTTCTTTTATTTTTGTTTTTACCTTCCGCGTCAATTTTTCTTTGTGTTGTCTTTGTTTCGGGTCTGATTTTGTTTCAAATCAGTTTGGTCAGATTGTCTTCTTCCTAGGTTATTCTTGATTAGTTGCATTGAATTGAGTTTTTTGGGATAAGAAAGGGTGTCATATTATTCTTTCTTTCCAAAATTTCTTTTTAGAGAAAAAAAAAATCAGAAAACGTTATTTAGGAGAAAGGGGTTTGTTTCGCTTCTTTTTGCGTCCACTTATCAAACCATATTGTAATTGTGTCAAAATTGATATTCTGGTTATTTAGGGTGAAATCGCACAACATATCAATTTTCAAATCATTTGGACATCGTTAGGTTTAGGTTCCAAATTCAAGTTTTAAAGGGGCTAATTTGCGTCAGTTTCGCATCCATATATCAAATCAATTTGGAATTAAATAAAACTTGATAGTATAGTTTATTGGTGTGAATTCACTCTAAATATCAAATTTCAGACCATTTGGAGGTCCTTTGGTTTAGGGTTCTTTTTTTGGGTCTAAAGGGTTTTGTTACGTTCGTCAATTGAAAATCCATGTAATTTTGGGTCAGTTTTTAGTCCTCGCTGTGTTCTTACTTTCAATACTGCTATTAGCTTTCATTTTAGGTTCTGATATCAAAAACAAAATGCAAAGGTAGTATTACAATCAGCATTTCATGTATTCTGACGAGGTTTTATGGAAAAAGAAGAGGAGGATTCAAAAGGAGAGGTGGTATCAAAGGGAGAGAAATAAAGTGATTAGTGTTCTAAAAAATGAAACCAAAAGTCTATTCCGTATTCTAAGGGAGATGCAACAAGAACTTGATGTGTTAACGGCATTAGTCAATGCCTAGCAAGTTTCAAAAAGAGAGGAGCAAAAATGTCGTAATGATGGTAGACAGAAGAAAAGGGCTGCTACCTTCATCCAAAGCTCTTGGCAATGATTGTTGGCAAGAAAAAAACTCCAAAGGCTTCAAGAAAAGGCTAAAAATTTATCCCTTTTCCCTGTTAATGATTCGAGGATGAATCATGTTAAAGAGAGAGGGAATGATACGATCCGGGCAATGAAATAACAATCAGATTCAGATTCTGACGTAAAATGTGTAACTGTCCAATTTTATGTAAACAATCATGATTCTCAATCCGACTGTTGGATTGAGCTAACATTTTACGTGGAGTCCCTTGAAATGTTGTCCTACCTTGGGTTACAATTGCAAGTCAATCGGAGTTTGGGAAGGTGTGGAAATACTGGTCAACAAAAGCTATATGAATTTTGTTATTTACTTTCTTTTGATTGTGAACTTTCTATTTGGATATGATTATTTTCCTACAAGGATGTGACAGCTAGTTTTGGAAATTTCCTAGTCTTGCAAGGATATTAAATGGGCAACAACATAGTTTCCATGTGTGGTATGAACTCCATATTAATGTGGAATCCTTATGGTGTATGGAAACAATTATTCTTTCCTCATTAAATAAGTTCCAAGTCAGCTAAGAATACTTTGCAACCAAGAAAACTAAAAAGGAGGCAACTTCATATTTGATTCTCCTAGCTTATATGAGACTTCTAAAGGGCAGCAAATCTGATCATATCATATTTAAGATATTAAATTCAGAATTATTATTATTATTATTATTTTCTTCTTAGTTTAGGGTTTATTTATATTATTTGAGTTTAATTGTAAGTGAGCATCATATAAGTCCACAAAAAAAATCCATTAGGGTTTGTTTCAGTCTAGAGTTAGTATAAATAAAGGCATAACTAGATATGTAAGTTAGACAATTCATATTAATAAAACTTCTTGTTTGCCGCACTTGTTGTGTGTTGGTGGGATAATGTCCCTTCTTTGGTTCTCTAAAGAACTGAAAAATGACTTATTGAAGAACAACTGACTTCGTGATGTCATCTTTATACTTCTCGTTCCCAAATCAATATTCGCGGGTAGGAGTTTTCATTTCAAATAGTGTTGGTGCTTAGGTACAAGTTATCTTTGTGTCACACTCCTTTCAAACCTGATTTACTTGGCTTTCTGGGAAATTGATGTATTTGCGTGTGGGTTGCGTGACCATGTAATCACGAGGTTCGCATCACAAGGTCCCCAAACTTAGAAAAACTCTCTAAGTCTAATTTGGAACTTCTATACTCACAATGTTTAAAGTAAAGAACCCAAAATTCCAAGCTCATGTGTTTCTCTTTTGAAAAAAACTAAAAGAGAGTGGTCTTTACTAGTGTTAGATCATCATAACATATCCATATGTTGTTGATACTTATTAAAAGTGTTAAGGTTTTTATATAATTGTAACTTCAAAAAATTTCAAGTTTACAGATGGGCTTCGAGTACCCAGATTGGAAAAGAGGGATTTTCAAGTTTATCATTGTGTCACACTCCTATAAAACCTGATTTACTTGGCTTTCCAGGAAATTGGTGCCTTTACGTGTGAGTTGTGTGACCACGTGATCACAAGGTTCGCATTATTTGGTATTAGAGCTTGACTCCATTAATCAGGTTATATCCTTTTATTTCTTGTATTTTTGTTTTTACCTTCCACGATAATTTTTCTTTGTGTTGTCTTTGTTTCGGGTCTGATCTTGTTTCAAATAATTTTGGTCAGATTGTTTTCTTCCTATGTTATTCTTGATTAGTTGCATTGAATTGAGTCTTTTGGGATAAAAAAAAAAAAAGGTGTCATATTATTCTTTCTTTCCAAAATTCTTTTTAGAGAAACAAAATCAGAAAATGTTATTTAGGAGAAAGGGGTTTGTTTCGCTTCTTTTTGCGTCCACTTATCAAACTATATTGTAATTGTGTCAAAATTGATATTCTGGTTATTTAGGGTGAAATCGGACAACATATCAATTTTCAAATCATTTGGACATTGTTTGGTTTAGGTTCCAAGTTCAAGTTTTAAAGGGGCTGATTTGCGCCAGTTTCACGTCCACATATCAAATCCATTCAGAATTAAATAAAACTTGATATTCTAGTTTATTGGCGTAAATTCACTCTAAATATCAAATTTCAGACCATTTGGAAGTTGTTTGGTTTATGGTCCTTTTTTTGGGTCTAAAAGGGTTTGTTACGTTCGTTAATTGAAAGTCCATGTAATTTTGGGTCAGTTTTTAATCCTCGGTGTCTTCTTACTTCTATTACTATCATTAGCTTTTGTTTTAGGTTATGATATAAAAAAAAATGCAAAGGGAGTATTACAATCAGCATTTCATGTATTCTGACGAGGTTTTATGGCAAAAGAAGAGGAGGATTCAAAAGGAGAGGTGGTATCAAAGGCAGAGAAATAAAGAGATTAGTGTTCTCAGAAAAGAAACGAAGAGTCTATCCTGTATTCTAAAGGAGATGCAACAAGAACTTGATGTGTTAACAACATTAGTCGATGCTCAACAAGCTTCAAAAAGAGAGGAGCAAAAAACACTGTAATGATGAAAGATGAAAGAAAAGGGCTACTAACTTCATCCAAAGTTCTTGGCGATGATTGTTGGCAAGAAAAGAACTCCAAAGGCTTCAAGAAGAGGCTAAAAATTTGTCCCTTATCCCTGTTAATGATTCAAGGATGAATCATCTTGAAGAGAGAGGGAATGATATTATCCAATCACTGAAAAAACAATCAGATTTGGATTTTGACGTAAAATGCACAACTGTCCAGTTTTACGAAAATAGTCATACTTATCAATCCAACCGTTTGATTACGCTGAAATATTACATGGAGTCGTCTGACATGTTGTCCTAACTTGGGTTAAAATTGCAAGTGAATCGGATTTCAGGAAGGCGTGGAAATACTAGTCAAGAGAGGTTGTATAAATGTTTTTTATTTACTTTCTTTTGACTTGTGAACTTCCTATTTTGATATGATTCTTTTCCTATAGGGATGTGGCAGCTGGTTCTGGGAATTTTCTAGTCTTGCACGGATATTTAATGGGCAACAACATAGTTTTCATGTGTGGTATGGACTTCATATTAATGTGTAATCCTTATGGTGTATGGAAACAAATATTCTATCTTCATTAAATAAGTTTCTAAGTCAGTTAAGAATACTTTGCAAACAAGGAAACTAAAGAGGAGACAACTTCAGATTTGATTCTCCTAACTTATATGAGACTTCTAAAGGGCAGCAAATTTGATCCTATCATATTTAGGATATTAAATTCAGAATTATTATTATTATTTTCTTAGTTTAGGGTTTATTTATATTATTTGAGTTTAATTGTAAGTGGGTATAATATAAGTCTACATAAGGGGTCCATTACGGTTTGTTTCAATCTAGAATCAGTATAAACAAAGGCATAACCAGATATATAAGTTAGACAATTCATATTAATAAAACTTATTGTGTGTTGGTGGGATAATGTCCCTTCCTTGGTTCTCTAAAGAACTGAAAAATAACTTATCAAAGAACAACTGACTTTATGACATCATCCTTATACTTCTCATTCGCGAATCAATATTCGTTGGATGGGGGTTTCCGTTTCCAATAGTGATGGTGCATATGTACAAGTCATCTTTGTGTCACACTCCTATCAAACCTGATTTACTTGGCTTTCTAGGAAATTGATGTCTTTATATGTGCGTTACGTGACCACGTGATCACGAGGTTAGCATAACAAGGTCCCTAAACTTAGAAAAACTCTCTAAGTCTAATATGGAACTTCTATACTCACAATGTTTGAAGTAAAGGACCCAAAATTCCAAGCTGGTGTGTTTATCTTATTAAAAAAACTAAAAGAGAGTGGTCTTTACTAGTATTAGATCACCAAAACATATTGATACATTGCTAATATATACTTATTAAAAGTGTTAAGGTTTTATAGAATTATAACTTCAAAAAATTTCAAGTTTACAGATGTGCTTCGAGTACCCAGATTGGAAAAGAGGGATTTTCCCTTTTTGAATGATTTCACAAGGATTGTATGAAGTGGGTCTCATGGAGAACAATGGTGTTGAGACTTTTTATAAAGATTACCACACAAAGATATCTCGTTGAAGACTTTTATATAAGGTAATACATAGAGGAAAACTTGTAAATAAAATTGGATGAAGATCATACATGGAGAAAATCACTACTTTTATTTTTAGAGAAATTAAAGCACAAAAGATGATTATTTACTAGTGATATATCTTTAGGTGATCTAAATGTCGTGCATATAGAAAACTCTTTCTTTTGGGTACTCTTTATATCCAGGCTACCCAAAAAGATCTAAATGTAAAGTGATATTGATGGTGTTAGCTACTCTTGTGACTAGATGATTACTTATATTTTGACTTTTCCTTGTCGTGGTTGGAGCTCACACTAGGAGAACATTGATGTGAGTGACTTTTATATGAACTAGGGAAGCAATAGTGCTCTCATCTACCATTTTACACCTAATTCTATCATGTCTCCTTTATAAACTAGAGTTGTCTACATATGCTACGAGGTTTAAAGCTCTTAACTACTCTTGTATAGCAAAGAGATCATTTCTAAGAATTCTTACTTATTAAGATCTGGAAGAGTTAATGGAACTCTTGTGGAATAGAGGTCTCCAAACTTATGGAACGAAAGGGAATCGAACTAGATTTTGTTTAATTTCCCTTAGACAACGCCATAAAGTAGACTCATTGAAAACCTCACAAGTGAAAGTCTCTCTAAATCTGGTTTTGGGCTGAAAATAATGTAAATGAGATACTGAACTTGATGATGTATGGAAGTCATATTCATCTGTAAAACAAGTCTTTTATTTAGAATAAGAGACCATCTAATGCTTAAATTAATAAGATTGAATAAAAAAAATAATCTTAAAAGATGTATTAAGTGTATGTATGTTTATGATTGTTTATATAAGGTAATGATGAGGATGAATATGAGAGTACTAAAATGTAAAAGAAGTGTTCATACCTACCTCATGGTTCATGAAAACATATTTATAGTCATGAACAACATCAACTTGCATGATGTTGAGGTCAAACAAAAGAAATGATTGTGATACCTAAGTAAATAGTGATTATTTTTTAATTGTAAGCCCTTAAGAGTGGTAGTGTTCAGTTCAAGAAAAAGAGATCTTGTCATGTGGACTATAAGTTAGGCTTAAATGTGTCCAACATTACTGATGTCACTAGTAGATCTAGTCGTGTTAACATGATATGGATGCACCACAGGCAAGTGGATCAATTAGAGGATATGGTATGTATGCCTAAATGTGATGCGCCTTCATGGATAAAGAGAAGACCTTGAGCCTATTATGCATCCACTAGGGGTTTTTAGGTCAATTAGACCATCTAGGATTTTGTGTTTTAGGTGTTTACTTGTAGTATTTTTCTCACTTTTTCTTTTTCACAGTAAATAAGAGGCATAACATTTTAAGGAAGCATAAAAAAACCTATAAAAGGCAAAATATCAACATGCTCCTTAAATAATATCACATATATTATTTTAGGATAATATTAGAAATTTATTCAATTAAGTCCCTACTTGGTTTTTCTAGATTTAGAATTGTAATCCCCTCTATTAATTACATTCTAGTTCTTAATTTTTAAAATTTATTTACAATCAACACACACTTGATTAATCATCCCATTTTTATTTATGACCAATAGTTTTATGTATGTAACGCATTAAGTTCCCTAATAAGTTAGCTCAAATATATATCATAAAATAAGATTAAATAAATTAAACAATTTAATTTATTATCAATTCAACAATTGATTGATTTATATTTGAAGATTAAGTACAATGTTTAGCAATCTGTCATGACCCCCCAAATATCAAGAAAGTCATAAGTGGTTTGACTTAACCTTTCAATGATTAGTTTCTCAATGTAATTATTATCTCTTCATCATAAATTTTCCAATTTAGACATTATAGCTCGCAGTATGTTTACTTTGTTAAATCATGTTAGCACATTATAGTCATTAATTATTTGAATATATTTTTAAACTCTTTTCAAAACCCATTCCACATTGGCCAAGGATTTCACAACCAATACTATTTGAGAACATATGGAATAATTTTTCTAATTCACTTAGGGTGATGAATCCTCTCTTGATTACTCAAATATCTCCATATAGTTTATGTTATACCCAATGTCTGCATGTTTGTATATTTGTTACTCTTGATTATGACAACATGTGGTTAGGATCAAAGTATAACACTCCTTATATAAGATAACTTAGTGATATCAAGTTTAAGAATCACTTATACAACTATCATGAGAGCCTTTTCATAGACATATTGTGATCTCTCCATATGACATTATCTTACGTGTCAGTTCAGTATACATGTCATCTGACAAAGACCTGCATATTAGAGCTCCATAAGTGAAAACTAACCAAAAAAAAAATTCTTGACTTATTTAAGGACAAATTCATATAATTTTCCCTGACATTGAAGAAGTACAACATAAAAATCCCGATTGGGAAGGAAATATATAGATGGTGGTTGAAACATTTAAAGGGGGCAGGGGAATGACAAGGCCTATTAAAGTGACCTGGAAATCAACAGACGCTTCCAAGCAGAGAAGGTGGCTCCAATTAGGTGCACCATTTATGAGTTGATGCCTCTCCATTGAAGTTTGATGTGTAGTGTCCAAGACTCTTTAGCCACAGAACATTTAGATTGGCTTCAAGGAGGTCTGGTCAACACCAGGGTGACTACAACAAGATTGCATGTGAATCTAGTTTAGATAATTTATTTTTAATTGAATGAGAGAGAATGATTTAATCTTAATATATAAAAACTGACAAAAAAATCTCGACTAGAAAGAAAAAATAAAACATAAAAAAACTTTGAAATGTGGGTACTGTTAAATTCTGGCATCGGAGACGAGCACTATTTCAAAAGTTTGATGTATTGTAGTTGTGGTTCTAAAACTTTAAATGTGAAATAGTAACCGAGCCTCTCATTGCTTCGCCTGTCAACCATTCTCTCTTTTGTTAGTAATTTAATTACATATGGTACATAATAGTTAGGTGATCGGCGCTATATCACAGACTTATTTTTTTTTTCATAAAAAAAAAAAAACATTTTGATGCTGGCAGGATCCAAGTCTATTTTGGGTCCTGTACAACCAATGACCGAAAGTTATTTTGGGTTATGTAGCTGCAAGACCCAAGGTCTGCCGACACACAGGCTGGCAGCCCAAGCGCTACGTGTCCCCACGTAGTTTTTCTTCGATGGTGATAACAGTTTTTTAAAATTTATTAATGATGATAATGATGATGATAATAATAGTAAGTTTTAATTTTACCTTTCAAATCAAATCTATGGTTATTTTTTAATTTTAATAATAATTTTTTTCTAATTTAGTAATTATTTTATTAATAATATTGATTATTATAAAAATAATAATATTTATAACACAAAAGATAATATTTTTAATATTAATACTTTTGATTATAGTAAAAATAATAATATTCATAACATAAATAATACAACTTTTTATTCCAAGAATATTAGAACACAAATAATAATATTTTTTTTATATTAAAACTTTGAATTATTATAAAAATAATAATACTATAACAAAAAAAAATAATATCTTTGATATGAATACGTTGAATTATAAGCAAAATAATAATATTTAAAACACAAATAATAATAATTTGATATGAATACTTTGAATTATAAGAAAAATAATAATATTTAGAACACAAATAATAATATTTTTTATATGAATACTTTGTATTAGAAGAATAATAATAATATTTACAACACAAATTATAATATTTTTTTATATTAATACTTAGAATTGTTGAATATTTTTAATAATACTACGCCGCAGACTCACTTTTTATTTTTATAAAAAATATCATAAAAATTTATTATATAAATAATAATATTTTTTCAATATTAATAATAATATTTTATTTCCAATTTATTAATTATAAATAATAATATGTTTTCACTTTAATAATAACATGTCCAGGTCCTACATGGAATTGGATGCGGTCGCGTCCAGACCCAACAGGAAAGTGGGTTTGGGCGTGGACGCGTCCAGGTCCAACATGGAGTTGGACGCGATTGCGTCCAGGCCCAAAGTGGGTTTGGGCGTGGACGTGTCCAGGTCCAACATGGAGGTGGACGCGTCTAGGTCCAACATGGCAGTGGACGCAATCGTGTCCACACCCAACGTGGGGCTAGGCGGACGCGGTCGCGTTCGGGCCTAAAGTGGGGTCTTTAATCCCGATCTCCAGTGAATAACTTCTTGTTGGAGTCTGTAATCCCGATATCCACCATTCAGAATAAAGATCTCCTTAATATGACCAACGTATCTAAAATTGAGCGGGATCCAACGGTTGATGAAAGAGGAAACCGCCAATGACCGTGACTGACATGCAGACAATGTTTTCTTGAACTGTTACAAGGACTATTTCTCTCACACAAAACTAGAGCCTTTCGATCCCAACAATCAGATGTTAGAGGGTGGTGAGGATCATAATCTATCCCAAAACCAGCCCAATCAAACGGTGAAATACATAGATATGGCCATTTGAGTTCTGCTCTCAAGGTACTCTCTCTCTCTCTCTCTATCCCTCTCTTTTCTTTCATTCGATCCCAACGATCAGATGTTAGAGGGTGGTGAGGATATAATTTTGCAATTTATATAGGAAATCTATCCATATTTACTAAAACACACTTATGTCAAGTTTGGGTATCCTTTTCGTTTAACTAGATGCCTTTTCTCAGTCTGCATTTAAAATACCATGCGAAAAATCTTTCTCTCAATTTTCTTTTCTAATAATTCAATACTATTCCATTTTATTTTATTTCAACTAACCCATCTCTTTTCTAATAATTCAATATTATTCCTTTTCTTAGTCTGACCAGACAAAGCTTTCCCCAGTGGAGTCGTCATTCTGTCGCAGAGTGTTCGGCGTGACATCTTCAGTGATGGTGAGGCTTTATTGTGCCTCTTAATGAGGTGTGGTGTGTTGGGAATTTTTTTGGATTTAATCATAAAATTATGATTAAGGTTTAGGAGTCTCCATCTAGTATTATGGTTATTATGAACTAATGGTCTGCGAGAGTCTGAGTAAGAGATTGGTTATACAAGGGGTAGACGCATCACCCCCAATGCACCCTACCTAAGGTAAGCTTCATTATTGTTTGATTGTTTGTCCAGGTCGGGTTTCTATTCGTTGGTCTTTTCTAAGGTCTAAGGCAGATCTCCTTTTGTGAGAGAGTCTCTACCTCATCAGATGAAGTCCTAACTGTTTGAAAGTCCAAATTTTAGCATTGTATTTATTTTACCCTTTGTATCTTTAATACATGAGGTGTACTCTATCATGTAGTTTTTACACCCCACAAATATTAAAGTCTATATCTAGACCCTAATAAAGAAAATGATTGGTAAAGGGTTTTTGATATTTTGGGCGAACTCTAATGGATGATCATAAACTGGTTATGATATTCATTTTTTTTTGTTTTTAAAACATGAGAAAGATGCATTTTTTTTTTAAGAAGATATGCTTGGAAAAATTTTAGGATTCAGCCGTATGCATGAAAACAAAATATATTTTTTTTTTGAGAAAAGGAAATTAATTTAAAAGTTTTGAAATTTTTTGATTTTTTTGAAATATTTCGGAGAAAACTAGGTATTATAATACTAAGTTTGTATCTTACAGTGTAAATATACAATCTAATATTAAACAAAATTGGTAGGGAAACATTTAAGAAAATCACCATTTTTTTGAAAGGATTTTTTGATGTGTTTTTTGTTTTTTCCAATAATATAATATTATAATATATATTATATTATAAATAAATAAATATATATATATATATGGGCTGGGTTGGCCTAAGAAAGATTGGGCTGATCTCGACCCAACAAACTTTTCTTTTTTTATCTAGGCCGGGTCGAGCCCGGTCCAAAGTTCATTGCATGAACAGTGGACGTGAATATAATTCACGTCCACTTAGGACATGAATTATAATTCAGGTTTACTGTTCACGCTGTGACCAGAGAATGATGAAGAAAAAGAAGAAGAAGGCTACATGTCGCAACGGTGGTCTGGCCTTGTAGAGAGACGAGGTGCTAGCGGTGGCAACGGTGGAGGTTGGCAGTGGACGACAGAGAAAGAAAAAGAAGAAGAAAATCTGCAGTGGGGAAAGGGAGGAGAGGAAATAGAAGAGAGAGAGTTCAAGGCTGCCTGAGGTCACCACTTTAGGCCGGCGCCGGGGCCGCTATGTTGTCAGGCGGCCTGAACGGGCCATACCTGGTTGTAGAGGGGTGTCAGATGATCATTTTAGTTCAGGTTTTGTCTCATCGACTAAAAATCAGGGAAGAAAATGAACAATGACCAGATGACACGTTTTCAGGTTTTTTTTTTCAAATGCAAAATAGCGCCATTCACGTTTTATCCCATTGTTGTTCTATTGTACCCCTAATTGACCCTAAAATTTTGATTTAATGCAATTTAGTCCCTGTAGAACTTCAATTTGAACCTCGCATTTACGCGTCTTTTGTTGTTTGGTCCTTGGTCTCAGATTTATGCAATTTAACCCATAATTGACCATTAAACTTTCAATTTTCTTCAATTTCACCCCCGGTTTTTGTCAATTAAGCCCCCATAGTTTGACACCTTTTACAGATTAGTCCTTTTGATCAGAAATTGCTTGCCTTTTGATCAGAAATGACTTAATCGGGCATGTAATGTAGGCTTAGGCTCTTGGTTATGAAGAAAAATGATATTTATAAGCTCAAAAGGTGTTTAAGAGATTTTAAGACTAAGGATCACTAGTGCTTATTTCCCGACCTCCTTTTTTTTGGTTCAGAGATTTCGAGACCTTGGAATTGATTTGCAAAATGGTCCATGGTGCCCCCGGTGCCGGTTTTGGGCTTTTTTTTCACTTAGTTGAGCATCATCATATCAGTTACTTTTTCTGGAAAGCTCAAATCTTTTGAATCCTTTGGATTTTTCTTCATGCCCCCAAGTTTTGTTTGGGCGCCTTTGATCATTGAGAAATTTCTTTCATGCACCCCAGTATTGTTTAGGGCACTTTTAATTATTAAGGATTTTTGTATATCTCTTGCACTTGTCCCCCAGTGTGAGGTGTGATCCTAGCCAATGATATTTCCCAAAATACTACTAGGCTCAAAAGAGACTACAAAGGATATATTTTAGCATCATTGAAAGATTATCAAAGATTGCATTTTCTCATTTCAAATACATGCACTTAGGATCGGTAAGCCTTGCTTTCTCACATGCGAATATGCAAAATAGTTGCTCATTATTCATTCAGTTGAAGCTATCTCAGGGTGCGAGTGTTTGGATTGTCCTTCAGGTTTTTTATAGGTGTGTGGTCACATTTCTAGGAGATCACTTGAATTTTCAGAACTAATCTTTTAGAACAAACACCAATATGATTTTTGTTTTTATACTAAAACTTTGATTTCCCAAAAATCCTTGTAAAAACATGGGATCATGCATAGTTTTTTTTTAAGAAAAGGGAAATACACCAAAGAATTTTTCGTGTAGTGGTTTTGTGAGTAAAGGGAGTGTTATTTTCATGAAACAACAAAAACGAAGGCACATCATAAACATAAAAGAACACATGATCTTATTAAAAAAACAAGGCTTATGAACAAAGAAAGTCTTGTGGCATGAGCAAGTTATGGACAAGACGAAAAGAGGTTGAAATCAAAATCAAAAAAGCTTTGCAGCCATGATCAAACAGAGGTTGTTATTTATGGACATAACATGAACAAGCTCCATTCTTCAACTCTGGTAAAATTCCCCTTCGATCAGCCACCCCACAAAAGCTTTTGCAGAAAGGTTGGATTGTGTTGAGGCTCTTAACCATGTTCGCCCATTATTTCTTCAGACTGAGCTGTCGTTGGGGTTTGAACAAAGATGATAGGTTGGTTGGAAGGACCTTCCCAAAAAGCATTTCTAAGTGTTTGCTCGAGTAAGTTGGTGACGAGAGCCACTCTTGCCTTCAGAGACTCCAACTCTTTTTGAAAATTGGCGTCACGGTGAGCACACTCTTCCTCTTCCATGTTTCTCGCTCGGAGTCGGGTGTTGTAGACTTTTTTGGGACCTATATTTCAACCTGCGGTGTATGTATGTTATTTATAATGAATGGATGTATGTGTATGGATGCAAATGTAAACAAATGATGAGAACCCATGCGAGATGGCTATTTAGGGAGCCCATACTCTAAGAAAAGGTTCTAGGCCATTACATGATGGGTAGGCTTTCTACCTGGTCTCAAAAAGATCTCTTGTTGTCATAGTAATCACCCTCGTGAAGGTAATATGGGGGCTCAGTAGGTAATGGGATGACATATGTATCAATCATTATCAGTCTAAGCACTTAGTGAAGAGTTGGGGTTCACACAAACTTAAACATTGACTAAAAGTTGTAAGGTAAGCTGCTAGTCCCCCACTTAACCTAAAGTTTTTCAGAATAAACACTTATATAAAAAAAATGTGAATGATGCATGATGCAATTCTATACAATGCATGAATAAATATGTACAGAATTAAAGTGTATGAGCAAATGAGGAAATGCATATTAACAATAACACACAAACCAAACAATACAACACGATAATCAGACAAAAGCAAAGCTTAGTCCACAAGGGTCCCTAATGGAGTCCTCATTCTGTCGCACGTGCGCGGCGTTGCGGTGAAATTGCATCCACTTTAGGTTTTAGTAATCAAAAAATGGGATAGACAAGGAATTCTAGTATTTTATTAGTGGAATGAGGGAATGAGAGTCGCCAACTAGTATTTTAGTCACTAGGAACCCTAACTGATCTCAGAAATCGGGTAAGGGGACTGGTTGCGTAAAGAGAAGGTATTAGCACCTCAAATATGTCCTACCTAAGGTAAGTTGTATTGTTTGATTGTCTGATAAAAGCTAAGGTATTGTCATGTTTTCTAGTTGTTGGTCTGCCTAAGGTTTAAGAAAAGTCATCCTCAGTAAGGAGATTCTTATCTTATTGGGTAAATCCTGACCGTTCTAATGTCTATACATAAAAGAATTACCCTTTTAATATCGGGAATACGTCTCATATATAAGTTCGTAATCCCAGATACTAAAAAAAACAAAATAATTTTTTGTTTTTTTAGAAATATTGACCTAGTTCTCATGGCTTTAATAAACTAGTTATTAAAGCTCGAGATACATGCTAAAATGTATTTTGAATTTTTGTTTTATGAAAATACGATATAATTTTTTATCTTTCAGAGACTTGGCTGTG
This sequence comes from Populus trichocarpa, assembly GCF_000002775.5. Taxonomy (NCBI): domain Eukaryota; kingdom Viridiplantae; phylum Streptophyta; class Magnoliopsida; order Malpighiales; family Salicaceae; genus Populus; species Populus trichocarpa. The sequence continues at coordinate 21,009,498 of NC_037286.2, read as the reverse complement.
TGCATGAAAATATGATATTTTTTTTGTTTTATAGTTTTTTGCAATGTTTTGATAAAAACTGGGTATTTTAATACATGTGTTACGGTATAGCATACTACACATGACAAGTCAATACATTAGTAATACAATATTTCCTATCCTAGCACACGTTCCATAGTATTTCGGAAATCTCAATAATGAAGTACAATGACAATAATTACGTGAACTTGAGCCACTATCAATAATTTTGCTTAAATCTCAATAATGTATTCTGTGTTTAATCGTGCCTAGGTAATGGGGGATAGTATGATAAAAATGGTAATCTAATACCGCTAATTGTTAAGGAATTCGCTGGAGGCTTGAAGAGGATGCTTGAATTCCGATAGAAGCAAAACGCAGTTTCTTTCTCCTAATCAAGTTGAAGTTTTCGCGCGGATAAACTTTCTTGGAAAATGAATTCCAGGCTGATGACTAGTTGATGGCTTCAAAGCCAAATGAATTCCAGGCTGATGACTAGTTGATCGCTTCAAAGCATTTCTTGCACGATTTAGAGATTGGTTGTCAGTTTGGGATTGAAGAAAGGTCATCTTAGAGATTGATCGTAATTGGTTACTCTCCTAGGCTTTTGGTTAAAGATCATGTATTGTGCTTGACTTGGCTGATTCAGCGTAAGGATATGAAAATTGTTTCATGCAAAATTTCTAGCAAGTGATTGGTAATGCTTTTTTTTAGCTCAGAATATCCTTCATGTCTAATGCGAAAGGTCAACATATCATTTAAAAACTCTTCTTAGGCTGGAAACCCGTCAACTTTCGCTTGGCTTCATTGCCATCAGACAAGAAAAATATTAAAGTCGTTGACAATTCTTATGTTGACGATCCGGTTGCTTGTTTCAACACCATGAATTCCTTAAATGACAAATATCCTTATCCAATTAGAAGTTCGAAATTGAATTTTCATTGATCGGTCAATCGAAACAAATAATAATAATAATCTCCAAGTGATTCTGTATACCCAATCCATACCGAGGTATGTAAGATAATCATGTCTATTCCAAAGTTATCATGGCTAATTTAATACCTATTAATGTATGCAAGGTACTCACATCCATTCTAATAGTAACATAATTAATTTGATACATAGAAATGCACACAGTGTACTCATATTCATTTAAACATTATCCTAACTAACTTGATCCATATCATTGTACGCAAGGTACACATGTTCATTCAAACACTATCATAATTAATTGGATCCATACTAATACATGCAAGGTACTCTTATTCATTCAATTAATATCATCACAAGTTTATACATATCAATGTATGCAACATACTCGTATCCATTCCAATTATATCAGAACTAGTTGATACATGTCAATGTACGCAAGGTACTCATATTCATTCCAATATTTATCAAAGCAATAAAACAATAAATTCTAAAATTTATCAATAAGTTTACACATATTGAAAAGATAAGGTGCGATGCGCCTATTTGTTTCCCCAACCGACCTAGTCCTTTCAATTACCGATGACCCTACTCCAGGTATCTCTTCTGTTTAAGAATCAAGAGATACAATGAATACCCTCTTATAATTTTATCACAATGTGCATTCTTATACTATTGCAATCTCATTCACATGAATTCATTGCCATCTTTTAATTTTATTTTGCAATTATTTTCCTTCAACTACATCATTACACTCCTTACATCAGTTTTCATTGGAGAGCATTGTTTACCATCTTATTCATAACTGAAGTTATAGAGTTCGGTTTTAAGTGTGGCTCGACTCCTTGGAAAGGTAAGACATGGTTCTACAACTCTATTGAAGAATAGAAAGCCCAATTCTGCCCTTAAAACCCTTGAAATTATTCGTTATAGCACTCAACACAATATGTCCAGTACGAGACAGTTTGACCCTTCTTTCATTTTCAATCGTTATCTAGAGTTCTATAACTCCAAATTAAGCGCGGTCAGTTTTGTTTGAAAGATAACATCCATACCTATAACCTTTATTAAGAAACCAATATTCAATTTATCATTTGGGTGCCCTGACCTTAGCGGAAAGTTTGGTGACCAAACTGTTCAATCCCAATACATGGATTGGACAACCAATATCTCACTTTTCCTACTATTAACTTGTTTTTTCATTAATATCCTAAGGTTTATATATCATCATCACTTATTCATGTTTCTACTACCAATTTAACCTATCCAACTTCTTTAGAATCTATATTTGTCACAAAGTCTTTTTTATAAGTGGCTTGCCTCTATTTCTCATTCCTCGCCCCCATAATCTAGTCCTCACTTTTTCATTAAGTCATGCATTTAACATCAACACATGTACGTCATGTCTACCATTTCATCTTCCTTACTAATAATCTAGCTGAACATGCCTAAGGAAAGACACCAAGGATTTTCTTCAATTTAAATCATAATTAGCTTGCTTTTGATGGTTAAACACAAATCAAGCCACCACACTTTCCATTTATTTTATTCTTACTAACTTAATTTAAACAAAAGTTTCAGCAAGGTTAAAGTTCCTTTTAACTCAATTAGAACTAATCAAATCCAAACGGTGAAGTTAACCATCCTATTCTTCATCTTCTTTTTTTTTTTGCCCAAAAAAACTGCTCAGGTGTCTACTTTTCAAGGGCATTTAATATTTCATCTCTCAACCAAATCAAACAAACCATACACCACAATGATGGCTTAACATTGTACTATACCCCAGCGTAAATCTTGCATGTTTATTGCCTTTACATCCGCCACGATGCTGCCCCTAAATGGCCAACCCAACTAGCCTTTCTGCAGGGATTTTTACAGGTCATGATGACACCTTTGATCCAACAGTTAGGATCTTTTCGCTTGAATCAAAGGCCAAGATTTGTCCTCAATAAAAACAAAAAGTTCCTCTTCTACCCTCTATAAATAGGGGTGAATTCTAGGCATTGAGCATAAGGAAATAAGAGGCCAAAGTTGGGGAAAAATAGCCCTTCTCCCTAGTGTTGGTTTTTTGTCAACCTTTCCCCTTTTTCTCCGTCGTTGTTGTTACCACCAACCACTCTCTAGACTTCCCTACACCACCACGAATGCCACCAACAACTTTTCTCCTATGGCTAGGCAAGCTTTCCTCTTCCTTTTCTTCTCCAAACCCCCCTGTCATAGCTATTTGCATGCACAATACATTTTGCATGCAAATGGAAAAATGACATTAACAACAATGGGTTGGACCTGTCTCATCCGAGCCCAGATGACTGAACTGGGTCTAATCCAATATATATTTCATAATAAAAAAATAATATTAAAATATTTTTTTTAAAAAAAAAGATAAAATTTCAAGAATTCCAAAGGGCATTTGAAAAATATATGTGGGCCTCTCGCATGTTTTTCCAACTATTTTGCATAATATCAGGCTTTAGACTTACATTATAAAATACCCGGTTTTCTCCAAAATGTTTCTTTTTTTTTTGATGAAATCGAGAATAGATATATAATAATAAATAAATAAACATGAACAGTGCGAGCAGAGTTTAAGCTTTAGCTACATAGATTGTAGCCTAGGCATCAGCCTAATTACAATAAATAAATACAAGAAAACCTATAACCCTACTATTTGGCCAAGCAAAAACAAACCCACACTAAATCAGGAATTAAGCAGACCATGCCGAAATGCATTCATGATTCCTGTATAGATCAGCACCAGTATACCAAAAGGAAGAGTTGAGGTTCTTGATCCATCCTGCAGCAAAGTAAAACAAAAGCCATAGGATATCTTCCCATATTGGCTTTTGATCCTCAAATATCAAGTTGTTCCTAGCATTTCATATAGTCCAGATAATGCTAAACATAAAGCCCCCCCAAACAGATCTTTCAAACTTACAGTGGTTGCCCTGCAAAAGACCCAGCCATTGACATTGAAGGTCGTCAAGGCCATACGGCATTACCCAGCTCAAACCTCTCCAAGCTACAATTTTGTTCCATAGTTTCCAAACCACTTGGCAATGCAAGAGGATGTGGGATACAGTTTCTGAATGTTGCTCACAAAAAGGACACCTGTCCTCCTGAGGGCTTAGAACGTGCCTCTTCACCAGGAAGGCTCTTGTGCAAAGGCCTTCATTTAAGGCCAGCCATAAAGTCATTTCTGTTTTTGGAGGGTAAATGGATTTCCATACATTTATGACATAAGTTGTAGAACCAGCATACCTGATTCTTTCAAGGGCAAGCATACAAGAGTTGACAGTATAGTCTCCATCTTTCCCCCACTCCCAAATCAACCTGTCTTCTTTCAATCGATGAATAGCTGCAAGATTAAGATCAGACATTAATCTTTGAACCATCAGGGTCTCACTAGCTTTGAGGGGCCTTCTCCATTTCAGATTCCAATACCAAGTATCCTCTAACCAGTATCCCATCTGACTAACAAACCCTGATTTGGAGGAGGACAGGTGGAAGAGGGCCGGATAAGAATTAGCTAAGCAAAAGCCAGTCAACCAAGTATCTAACCAAAATTTAACATGATTACCATTACCCATTTTAAGTTTACAAGCAGCTCGAATAAGAGAGCTATCAAGATCCAAGCTAGTAATAGTAGAGCTGATTCCTCGCAAAATCCCTGAAAGTTTTTTCTTGAACGTGGGCATCCCATTTATAAACTGAGGTCTGTATTTTGCTTTAATAAAATCTGCCCAACTAGCTTTATCATTGCTTCCCAATTTCCAAATCCACTTGAAGAGGAGAGCTTTGTTCTTTGCTGATATATTCCCAACGCCTAGACCGCCCCTTTCCTTTTCTTTTGCCACTGTATCCCAAGCAAGCCGATGAATTTTCCTATTATCAACACTCCCACCCCATAAAAACTGAGCCTGCATGGCTGTGATCTTGCGTGCCACTGTCTTTGGAATGCAGAAGATGGACATGTAATAGAGAGGAATGGCAGAGATTACACTTTTAATCAAAATTGTTCTCCCAGCCAGTGATAATAACCGCCCCTTCCAAGAGTTAAGTCGTCCTCTAATCTGAGAGAGAACAGGTTTCCATGTGGAAATCCTTTTGGGATTAGCACCTAGAGGAAGCCCCAAGTATTTGATAGGGAGAGTATCACATCTACACCTGAGAACACCAGAAATCCCTTCAGCATATATCCCATCCACCCCCACACCCACCAAACTACTCTTATGGAAGTTAACATTAAGCCCTGAGCATAAACTGAACCAACGTAACATTCTCTTGGTATTTAGCAAACATTGAAGATCATTCGGAAGGAAGAGAAGAGTGTCATCTGCAAATTGCAGATGATGAATATATGTTGTTCCTGCAGGTTCCACACCATACAAAGCACCCATTTTCAGGCTCCTGCTGATGAGAACTGATATGCCTTCAGCTGCCAAACAAAAGAGAAAAGGGGAGAGGGGATCCCCCTGCCGCAGACCACAAGATGCTGTAAACTCAGAAGTAGGGGAACCATTGATTAAAACAGATAGTCTTGCAGACGAGACACATGCCATAATCCATTTCCTCCAACGAGCACCAAAATTCATGTAACCCATAACATCATTAAGATAGGACCAGGACACAGTATCAAAAGCTTTTCTGAAATCAAGTTTAAGAAGGAAACCTTGACAGCTTCGAGATTTCATGGAATCCAGCATTTCATTGGCAATAAGGACTGAGTCCAGAATGTTTCTGCCAGCAATGAAAGCTGACTGGGAGGGACTAACCACACTCTGCATAACTGCTTTTAGTCTAGTGGCGAGAATCTTAGCAATAATTTTATATAGCCCATTTAATAAACTAATAGGTCTATAGTCATTAAAAGAGGAGCTGCCGGTAACTTTTGGAATTAAAGCAATATAACTGGTGTTAATACCTTTAGGAAGGTAGCCTCTCCTGAAGAATTCAAGAACCATTGTGAACAGGTCATGTTGCATTAGCTCCCAGAATTTCTTATAAAAATTGAAGTTGAACCCATCCGGTCCTGGGGCTTTGGAGCCTTCACTGCTGAATATGGCCAGATGAACCTCTTCTATAGTAACCTCTCTTTCAAGCCAGGCTGCTTGGTTTTCACTGAGCTTCATAAAGTCTGCACTGCCCATCGTGGGTCTTGTAGTCAAAGATTCAGAGTAGATGTTTGAGAAATATGCTTTGGCTCCTTCTTTGATTTCATTTGGACTGGAGAGAATCTTCCCGTTGTATGTGAGCTGACGAATATAGTTTTTGCATCCCCTAACTTTTGCTGAAATGTGAAAGAACCGAGTGTTTCTGTCCCCCAGCTTGAGCCAAGACTGTCTTGCCTTTTGTCGCCATATGAATTAAACAAATTTGAGCCAAGACTGTTTTTCCAAAATGTTTCTTTATAAACAAATTTGAAAATTAAAAAAAAATCAAATTAATTTCCTCTTTCCAAAAAAATCAAAAAAGAAACTATTTTGTCTTTGTGCATACGGCCAAATCCTAAAAGTTTTTCATGCATATTTTCTAAAGAGAGATAAAAATCATTTTTATCATGATTTAAAAAATACAAAATGGATATCATAACCGGTTTATGATTATCTATTAGGGTTTGATCAAAATACAAAATATCCCATTATAATTAGTTTATCATTCGGATTGCTATGACTTAGCTATATCCAAGAAATAAATAAGTTTGGCCTTTAAAATGGCCATGATTTAACCCGACAAGGTAGAGACTTCCTCATGAAATGGAGATCTACATTGAACCTTAAACAAGACTAATGAATAGAAATGCGACTTAGAATAACAATCAAACAACAATGCAGCTTACCTTAGGGAGGCTGCGCTGGGCGTGATACGTCTTTCCCTTGCACAACCAATCCCTTACCCAGACTCTCGTAGACCATTAGGTTTTCTAGCGACCATAATATTAGGTGGCGACTCCTGAATCTTATAATCATAATTTTATGATTAAATCCAAAACCCTTTTCCAACACACTTAGGAGTCAGATCTACCAATCGACGTCGTGCATGCCACGACAATTGACTTCCTGTGTTTGCTGTTTCTCTTTCTCCAACCTGGCGTGGCATTGTTTTGACTTTCTCCACAAGAGAAAGCATAGCCATTCAACTTAAGTCAAGCATTGGGTTCAAGGTAGGTGATGAGAGTAACATTTGGTCTTGGATCGATTCTTGGCTAGGTACTCCAGCTCCTCTTCATAATTTATTTCCTAGACTATTTAATATTTCTCTGCAACAATTAGTTGGCCTTGCAAATGTGTATAGCCCGATTGATAATTCGGTGAGCTTGACTTGGAGGAGGAATCTGAGGTCTCGTAAGCTTTGTATGCGGGAAATTTTAATTGTAGAGGTGGAGCGTGGTTTAGTTTTTTCTGGAGGTGAAGATAGTAAGGCATGAAAATTTGATAGTTCCAACACTTATTCAGTGTTGCAAATTTCTAGATAGCCTGTCTGCTTCAGCGGCTCCTTCTTTTTTTGTTTTTCTTTGGAAAGGTTTTGCACCTCCTAAAATTGATGTGTTCATATAGCTCCTGTTTAATGGTAGACTCATCGCTAGGGGTTTTTTAGCTGAGAGGGAGATTGTTAATTATAAGGATGCTCGTTTTCCTTTTTATTGTGAGGAGATTGGGACTAGTAATCATCTATATATTTCATCACTGTACTATTACGTGGAATTTTTAGGGTAGATTCAATCATTGGTTCAGGTGTTTAAGTTGTCTATCTAGGGACCCTAAACAAAATCTTCAAGAATGGTACAGGTCGGTGAGAGGCAATTTTCAGTGTCAGGATATTATTCTTCTATGCAAAGGCTTTTATTGATCTATCTAGTTAGTTCGCAATCGACTTATCTTCGAGTCCAAGGTCTATAATTGGGATGTGATTTTTTATTTTACCTTTCAACATTTGACCTTTTGGTTGAAATTCTCAGTTAGAAACTTTAGTTACACAGGTTCTGATCAGATTAGAAGTCTTGAAGTTATCTTCAACTAGACTAATTAGTTTGATTTTCATTTTTTTGCTCCTTCTTTTAGATACTTATATTGTAAGTTTTTATTCCCTCGGTCACTATCTAATACCGGTACTTATTAAGGAATTCGTTGGAGGCTTGAACAGGATGCTTGAATTCCGATAGAAGCAACACGCAGTTTCTTTCTCCTAATCAAGTTGAAGTTTTCGCGCGGATAAACTTTCTTGGAAAATAAATTCCAGACAGCTGTAAAATTGAATTCCAGGCTGATGACTAGTTGATGGCTTCAAAGCCAAATGAATTCCAGGCTGATGACTAGTTGATCGCTTCAAAGCATTTCTTGCACGATTTAGAGATGGTTGTCAGTTTGGGATTGAAGAAAGGTCATCTTAATTAGAGATTGATCGTAATTGGTTACTCTCCTAGGCTTTTGGTTAAAGATCATGTATTGTGCTTGACTTGGCTAATTCAGCGTAAAGAAATGAAAATTGTTTCATGCAAAATTTCTAACAAGTGATTGGTAATGTTTTTTTGTAGCTCAGAATATACTTCATGCCTGAATGAGAAAGCTCAACATACACACATTACCATTTAAAAACTCTTCTTGGGCTGGAAACCCGTCAACTTTCGCTTGGCTTCATTGCCATCAGACAAGAAAATTAATGTCGTGCTTGAAAATTCTTATGTTGACGATCCGGTTGCTGGATTTTCTCTGCAAGCTTCAAGTACAATTGCTAGGCCTCACAGTGCAATTAGAGCACGGAATCTTAAGTTTGGTGCTTGTTTCAACACCATGAATTCCTCAAATGACAAATATCCTTATCCAATTGGAAGTTCCAAATTGAATTTTCATTGATCGGTCAATTGAAACAAACAATAATAATTGACCAAAATTATCCTTCTTGGTTGTTGAGAATAACCTTTCAAAATGATGCCTATAAATAGGCTCTGGCATGTCGATGTTCTTACAAAATCCATACTTCATACGTTCATTTCTTTATTTTTTCACTACTATCTCACTATACATTCTTTATTCTGATCACCCAACAATCTTTAGTGCTGCTCAAGCTTTTATTGCTCTTCTGCAAGGCTGTTCAACAAAGACTTAGTGTATATCATGGGAAGTATTGCCCAGTTGAGTCGTAATTCTTTCCCAGATGGTTTCGTTTTTGGATCTTCTTCGTCAGCTTACCAGGTACAACATTGCTTCAAGTACTCTGGTCGAAGAGAGAAACGCCTCAATTGTTTGTTCTCTGATGACGTTTAAATTATATGCAGTTTGAAGGTGAAACAAACAGGAGAGGTAAAGGGCCGAATATATGGGACACCTTCATCGAGGAGCATCCAGGTATCTCTTTATTCAATGCAGGAGTTCGTTACAATGCTTTCCTAACTAAAACAACGAATATAAATCTCTCAAGGAGTCACCTGCCAGCATGTTGATGGCCTGCCTAAAACCATAGTGTATTTTGTCTATTAAATCCAAAAGAAGAGAGAAAAGGGAAAGAAAGAAGGTGACTTTTGGGGTTAGGGGGAGAAAGTGCGTGCAAATTAAAGATGTAAATATGATTTTTATCAAATAATATATATTCAAAGGAATTTAAGAACAAATTCTGAAAAATTGCAGAGAGGATAAGTGACCATAGCAATGCAAAGGTGGCAGTTGATTTCTATAATCGCTATAAGGTACGATGTTCATCTTATTTTTCTTTTAGTTGCCTTTTGTGGATCTGATCACCATTACACTTGTTGATATATTTTACACGCAAAATGTTATAGGAAGATGTGCAAAGAATGAGGGGAATGGGAATGGATGCTTTCAGATTCTCTATTTCTTGGTCTAGGGTATTACCACGTAAGTGTTTTCTTTTGTTTTTACCCTACATCTCATTCCTTTTTAATTCACGAGGATGGGACGCGACTTGACTTTCGAAGTCCCACATTTTTCCTTACTTTGATTTTTCAATCATCGAATTGAATTCATCAGATGGCAGACTAAGTGCTGGAATAAACGAAGAAGGGATCCAGTTTTACAACAATCTCATCGATGAGCTCATAAAAAATGGTTATAACCCTTTCCTTTTCCTCGATGACTGTGTTTCATAATAATGTTACCGACTAAATAAGAAACTTGAGGTGGCCATGGTAAATGCAGGGGCAATCTTACTTTGCTTGAATTTCGAAAATTTGAAAAGCATTTTCCAAACTCTCATACAAAACGTTTCACACTTTAGTTTTCTCATATTATTTTTGCTTTGAAATGTACAGGTATACAGCCTTATGTAACTCTCTTTCATTGGGACACTCCACAAGCAATTGAGGACAAATATGGTGGTTTCTTGAGCCCTAATATTTTGTAAGTAATCGTTTTTATATTCATATTATATAAACATCTCACTTTAATTTAAATCCTCCATGCTTGAATCTAATAATTTCAAAACTCATATAGAAACGATTTCCGAGACTTTGTGGAGCTTTGCTTTCAAAGATTTGGAGACCGAGTGAAGCACTGGATCACTTTAAATGAGCCTTTTATGTTTAGTGTCAATGGTTATGACACGGGCACATTCGCACCCGGCAGAATTTCAACTTTGGAGAATTATCCAGGCCAACCCAAAATCTCTGGCGCCACCGAGGTTTACATTGTAACCCATCATCTATTGCTTGCTCATGCAACGGCTGTGAAAGTATACAAGGAAAAGTATCAGGTTTGCAAAAGCTAAAGCTATAATTAATTTGTGGTTCGTTTCATAACATATTTCACCAAAGTTTTCTGTGTGACTGTGCTAATTTTATCATTGAAAAAATCTCGTCAGACGTGTCAAGGAGGTAAAATTGGGATAACCCTCGTTTCTCATTGGTTTGAACCTTACTCAACTAGTGAAAGTGATCGGATGGCAACTGAACGAAGCCTTGATTTTATGCTTGGATGGTAAGCATTTTGCTAGCTGATTTGGATAATATAGTAATTTGAAACATTAATTTGGATTCTTAAATTCTATGGAGAAGAAACCAGGATCTTAAATTCTATGTTTTTGGCAGGTACATGGATCCTCTAACTAAAGGTGACTATCCACAGAATATGCACGACTACGTTGGAGGAAGATTGCCTAGATTCAGCGAGGAGGAATCCAAGATGCTGAGAGGATCTTATGACTTTATTGGGGTCAATTACTACACTACATACTATGCTCAGAATGTTGAGGATGTTAACTATAAAACTATTGGGTTTATGGAAGATGCTCGTGTTAACTGGCCAGGTGAAATATTTATTTACTTGTTAATTAAATGATAAAAAACTCTCAGAATAAGAAGAATACAAGGTCTAAAACTCTACAGTACTTTCTCACTTGTGTTGATATATATTATTTTACAGGGGAGAGAAATGGAATACCAATTGGCCCACAGGTGAGTGTGATTCTTCATTCTTGTTTCAACAAATTAGTAATTGATATGTAGAATCTTTTTTTTTTTTCCCCTTGGTATTGAGATATATAAATCAAATTCGCAGGCGGGTTCAAGTTGGCTTTATATTTATCCCGAAGGTATTCGTCATCTCTTGAATTACATAAAGGACGCGTATGAAAATCCAACAATATATATCACTGAAAATGGTAAGAACAGAGTTAACAACCCTCGTGTGTTTATGGTTATAGTTGTCAAGAAGCTCTGATTTACTGATTTGTTGGTTTTTTTTAATTAGGAGTTGATGACGTGAATTCCTCGTCATTAGAGGAAGCCCTCAATGATGCCATAAGAGAGCAATATTATAAAGACATTTTCCACAATGTTCTGAAATCTATCAAGTGAGTTTGCTCTTTCCAAATTCATGTTCTCGCTTCCTTTTTCAAACAGTCCCAGTTTTTGTTTTAAAAGGAATTTCTTTCTCAGTCTGATCTGCTCTAAAAACTTGACTTTTGCAGTGGCCATGGTGTCGATGTCAAGGGGTTTTTTGCTTGGTCATTCTTGGATGATTTTGAATGGGGATCCGGTTATAGTTCGAGGTTTGGTCTCTTCTACATTGACTACGAAAACAACTTGAAACGATATGCCAAAAATTCTGTGAAGTGGTTTAAGCAATTTCTGAAGAAGGACGAGAGTACTCAACTCAACGATAGCATGTAAGGCCTCTTTTCATCTCCTCTTATTATTATCAAACAAATCTCTCAACATTTCTCATAACACAAATGATTGCAATAACAGAAAATCAAAATCTCGAATGGAGGAAGGATCAGCTCGTAGCCGTAAGAAGTCGAGAATTGAATAAACAATGGCATGAAATATATAGTAAGGTATTGTTGTATATCATCTGAAGCCAAGCTTTGTTGCAGCAAGTTAGGTTTCCACGTCTGATAAATTCTATTCCATGTTTGCGTCCTTCTAGTTTATGGACATCAGTGGATCTTTGTCTTCGAATTAATTCTCACATTTTCGTATAGGATCGATGCCGTTCTTGTTGTAATAATAATATTTATTTGTATTTTTTTATTTTTTATATGTATTGATTGGTTATCAATCAAATTCGATATTAAATAATAACTTGCTCTGCGCAATTTCTTTTTTCCTGTAATATTTTGAAGGATACTTCTATTCATGCATAATCCTTTTCACTAGAATTCGAGGAATGCATTTGCATGTCAAACTGAAATTTATCAAGACCAAGTGAAAAGTAAATAAATAATACCTATGGAACATAATTAATTCCTGAGGATGCAAAATGTAGGGTCTCTTTGAAATAATCCTTATATTCAAGGGGAGGGGGTATAAGCAATTTTGGCGGTTTTAGTACTAAAGTGGCCGAATTTGCCGGTTAAGAACCCCATTTCTCCGTCTCATTGGATTCCCTGCGGCGGCTTTCTTGTCAAGGCATTGCACGTGTTGGTTGTTTCTTGATAGATTATCCTTGAAATTTTTTTTTCTTCTCTATTCTCCACTAAAATTCGCACTAATCATTTAAGATTTCAGGGTAGTATCTTAGTTGCGGTTATTCCAGTAACAGTCAATGGTTTTTTTATTTATAATTTCTGTTTTTAGTTTTTTTTTTTTTTTGGTTTTTGATTTTTTTTTAATTTTATCCTTCAATCTAAATTTATTATTTTTTTGTTTCTTCAATCTTGATCTTGGTTTTTTTTGTTGCTTAAGTTTTTTTTTACCCTTCTTTATTCTTTTAATTGTTTTCATTTTCATCCTTAGATATATTTTTTAAAAAATTTATTACTCATTATTTTATTGGTTTCTTCTTTTAATTATTTTATGAATTTTATTTTTCTTCTCAATTTAACCCTTCAATCCAAAATTATCCATCCTTTTTTTTTTTTTTCAAATTTGATCCTCATTATTTTAATTGCTATTTTTCTTTTGGATCATTTTGTATAATTTCTTTTCAATTTTTTCTTTTTACATTTGATTTATTAAAAATTGGGCTTCGTGGTTTTTCAGGTTTGGTGCTTCTAGTTAAGTTAATTGAGAGATTGATTTCATATGAATTGTAATGGTTGCTGAACCATGAGAGCAACCATCCTTTTGTATTTATACCTTTAGCGTTGTGCACAATGCAATAATATTTACATATATAAAGAATCTCTTTCCATAATACTTCTGATCAAATGGACCGGGTCACGGCTTGACTCGACATTGATATTTTTTTATGAAATAGGCTTCGTGGTTTTCTTTGTGTTTCTTCCTATCGGATTATCCTGATCTCATAACCTAAATCGCGGGTTTCGCCGGTTAACCTAGGTGGGCCCACACCTTTTTTTGGCTTTTAATTACTCTTTATTGTTTTGGATCCTTTTGTGTGGCTAACTTTTTTATTTAACTTCACCTTTCAATATTTGGTTTGTTGAGAATTGAGCTTCGTGGTTTTTTCATATTTGGTGTTTTTGGTCAAGTGGCCCGTGTCACGAGTTTAATAAGCTAACGATGGTTTTTTAAAAAAAAAAAATTAGGTTTCGTGATTTTCTTCATTATTCTTTCTATCAGGTTACACGATCTCACAAGCTGACTTGTGGATTTGGCGGGTTGACCCGGGTGAGCTCAAGTGTTACATCCTCGATTTTCTACATCCTTTTTCGCGATACGTTGAAAATTCTCAGTGTAATTTTTTTATATACGTTCCATTTAAATTTGTACCAAAATTTCAGCGGAGTCTCACTTATACCAGTAGGTTCCAAGTTATCAAAAAAATCATATTACACTTCCAATTTCATTTCACAACTTTATCCAATCATCCTGGATTTCAATCCAACTCATCATCATCAACACAACACATCTTATTCAATAACATCATACAATTCAAGTTCATAAAATAACAATGCATAATTAGATTGTTACATAATATCATATAAACTATATTTTGCATAATAACATCATATAATGTAATTCAAGTGAATGATTCGATGTCAACTATAAACATGCATGGTTAAATAGATACTTAGAATTACAAACATTAGATTAAAGTCATACATCTAAATTTACGGGTTAATATTACATTTCAAGTTTTAGGAGATAAGTCTCTTAATTTTTAAATAATTACATGGCCAAAAACAAAAGGTAACTAAACTAAAATCACTCATGACATGACTCCATGGACCTGAAAACAAAAATTAACATGTGCATATAAATATAAAAAGGTAATAAGAAATAATAACAACAACAAGTAATAATTTTCATGGCATTTCTTTTTTTACATAAAAAGGTACTCGTATCCATTCTAATAATAATATAATTAATTTGATACATAATAATACACACAAGGTATTCATGTTCGTTCAAACATTATCCTAACTAACTTGATCAATCCATACCATTGTATGCAAGGTACACATGTTCATTCAAACACTATCCTAATTAATTTATCTATATTGTTGTACACAAGGTACTCTAATTCATTCCAATAATATAATCACAAGTTTGATACATATCAATGTACTTAAGGTATTCGTATCCATTCTAATTATATCATAACTAGTTGATACACATCAATGTACGTAACTCATATTCATTCCAATATTTATCAAAGCAACAAAATAATAAATTCTGAAATTTATCAATAAGTTTACACAAATTGAAAAGACAAGGTGCGATGCACCTACCTGTTTCCCCAACCGATCGAGTCCCTTCAACTATTGATGACCCTGCTCCAGGCATCTCTTCTGTTTGAGAATCAAGAGATACAAACAATACCCTCTTATAATTTTATCACAATGTGCATTCTCATACTATTGGAATCTCATTCACATGAATTCATCACCATGTTTTAATTTCATTTTCTGATTATTTGCCTTCAACTACCTTATTACACTTCTTAGATCAGTTGTCATTCGAGAACACTGTTTACCATTTAGTCGTAAATAAAGTTATAGACTTCAGTTTTACGTGTAGCTTGACTCTTTGGAAAGGTAAGACACCGTTCTGCAACTCCACTGAAGGATAGAAAGCCCAATTCTGCCCTTAACACCCATTAAGTTATCCGTTATAACACTCAACACAATCTGTCCAGTACAAGACAGTTCGACACTTCTTCCATTTTCAGTCTATATCTAGAGTTATATAACTCCAAATTACATAAGGTCAGTTTTGTTTGAAAGATAACATCCATACCTACAACCTTTGTAAAGAACTTAGCCTAATAAAAAAAAGTGGAGAAAAGTGGTGATTGTTTTAAACTTGGGGTGAATAGTTTAATTTGGTTCTTATACTTTATAAATTATAAAATATAGGTCCCTTCCAATTTCTAACAATCAATTTTGATCCCAAAATTTATTTTTCTTTTTTCTTTTTGGTTTGAAAGGGGAGAGAGTAAGTGGTTGGATTCTTGTCGTAGAGAGAGAGAAAATCACGGTTGACATCGATTCCAACCACGTAAAAGAGAGATTTTGGTGTCAATGACTTCTATTCAATAAGAAAAGTTTATTCTAGCTAGGTTTTTTTTTTCTTTAACCTTGCTTGATATGGTAGATCTGAGATTGGTAAGAATTTTGATCTCGGGTTGATTTTGAGTGTTCAAGGTGATTTTTTTGAGTTTTTTAAGGTTGTGAATAAGTTTTCCGAAATGTTTAGGTTATTTTTTAGGGTTTTTTAGGTGTAAAACACTCATGCCCCAACTTCTGGCTACCAGAATTGAAAAAACAACAGGTGTTGTGTCGTTTGTTTTTTAAAAAAAAATCAAGAGAGAACGACAAGTTATCTATCCCAATAAAAAAAACAAAATAAAAAGAAAAGACTCAGTACCATCTGCCTTATAAAAAACAAAAACAAATAAATAAAAAGATCCAAGTGCTTCGGCTGCTACATGCCTACAAAGCTAGGCCATTTGTCTCGAGGCCCAGGCGCTGCAACCTTTTTTTCCTTTTTTTTTATTGTTTTTTTAAACCAATTAGATCTTTCACAATCATTATTGATTCTTCTAGCTTTTTTTTTAATTTACCCTTTATATTTTATTATTTTTCAATTTAATAATCTAATTTATTTTGGTTTTATATTTATTAGTTTATTAAAATTTCAAATAAATATTTTAATATTTAGTTGGTTCAAGTGTCTATTTTAAATAAAAAATTATAAAAAAGTGTTGATAACTGACTGATTTTATAATTTAAATTATAAGTTTAACTAGTTAATTTCATGTTTGAAGATGAAATATAACTTATGTATTTTTGAATGAAATAAGAACGGAGCTCAAGCATTAAAATTATAAGAATTATTTTGTGAATTTGAAATTATGAATCAATAGATTATCAACATCAACTTTGAAATACACAAAAAATATATATGATGGTAAGAAAGGAAGTTTTTTTATTTTTAACTAAATGAGAGGAAAAACAATTCTATTTTTTAGAATCGATAAATAAGATGGCATGTGCTTTTCAACTGATTATTTAATAGTTTTAGAAGATGAAATAAATTCATCTAATAATTTTCTTAATATTTAATACTTAATTACTTTCACCAATAATCTTAAAAAACGTACTAATACATTCCCATTCAGCATTAAATGCAAATACTCGTTAATAATATAGATTTTATTTGATATGAATTTTGCAAAATAATTATTTTTTAAAACTTCTGAGTTAAGAAAATAAAAAATATATATATGGTTGGAAATAAATTTCGACTTTAATGAAAAATTGTTTAAAAAAAGGAAACAAAAAACTGAATTTTTAACTTCTAAATTATACTACTTATCTTTATAAAAATATAATTTTATTAAATATACTTCTAACTTAATTCATTTTGTCGAGTCATTTTCTCCTTCAAATTTTGATGCAAATAATGATTTTAGATTTGAGAGCATTTCAAGATTACCCAGGAAAAAAAAAATTGAGACGTCGCTGTCAATCATTCTTGCCAAAGCCAAGCAGAGCAGAGCAGAGCAGCGCATCTCCAGCTCTGGTACTGAAACCAAAGCTAAAAGAGAGCAAACTCCATGGCCAGCTCTTCTCGTTGGCGTCGATTATTATCATCATCTCCCTTTCGCTACCAACTGACTCGTCGTCACTTATCTTCTTCCTTTGGCCCTCCTCCACCAGTCACTCCTCGCCGAGTAGTCGTCACCGGTATAGGCATGGTGACCCCTCTTGGTTGCGGAGTGCAAACGACGTGGAAGCGCTTGATAGAGGGAGAATGTGGTGTTCGGGCAATAACACCAGAGGATCTCAAAATGAACTCTTCTTTCGATACAGAGACTCAGCTGTACACTTTTGATCAGCTTACCTCTAAAGTTGCTGCTGTCGTTCCTTGCGGCACCAAAACTGGCGAATTCAATGCGGATTTATGGCTTAATTCTAAGGTGCCCGTCAAGTTTCCTTCTTTTCTTTTCCCCTCAATTTTGCACTCTCTCTTCTGTTTTGATTTGATTTTATGGTTTTCAGGAGCATCGATCAGTTTCAAGGTTTATAGGCTATGCGCTGTGTGCTGCTGATGAAGCTCTTAAAGATGCAAAATGGGCGCCCACTGAGCAGGAACAGAAGGAAAGAACGGTACTTGTTGTTTATTGTTGGAGTATATACTGTTTGATAATTCTGTGGATAGGATAAAAATGTTTTCTTATTTCCTGATTCTTTGATGATATATATTTTCTTTAACGTGAAGAATACCAGGGTGTCTCTATTGGTGGGGGGATTGGAAGCATAACTGATGTGCTGGAAGCCTCGCAACTGATTTGTGAGAAGGTAATTTATGTTCCTGCCTACGTAGTCAGAAATGAAGAAAAAGCATTTAACCTTATGTTTTCTGTATAATTGTGGTCATGTTATGGCAACTTCTCTTTGTAACATCATTTATCCTTGTAAGTGATCTATGCCTCTTGAAACAATTAACCTGATACCGAGGCTTTCTCAATGCAGCGACTTCGTCGGCTTAGTCCATTTTTCATCCCACGGATATTGATCAACATGGCATCTGGTCATGTGAGCATGAAATATGGATTCCAGGTGTGTATTTAACTTCCATGTCTAATATTATTGATAAATGAAACCTATGACTTCCTTATGAGAACATGTCTTGCTGTTTGTTGGTGGACCAATGAAAACTTGTTAGTTGGTGCTTCGCCTCTTAGATCTAGTAGGTTCTTTGG
Source organism: Populus trichocarpa (assembly GCF_000002775.5). Lineage (NCBI taxonomy): Eukaryota > Viridiplantae > Streptophyta > Magnoliopsida > Malpighiales > Salicaceae > Populus > Populus trichocarpa. The sequence continues at coordinate 20,991,004 of NC_037286.2, read as the reverse complement.
CAGATTACATGGGAGAATCGTACTTAGGGTTTAGGTTCAAGATAGACCTAAAATCTTGCAAGTTGTATTTGAAGGTAATTAGACAATGGGGGGGCATTCTTTAGGGTTATGAATATGAGAGGTTCGATTCAATAGATAAGGAAGAATGGCAAATCGATTTGAGCGTGTGCTTAGTGATGGTCAATTCTCCTTATAAGTTTTCAGCTTGTTTATTTTTCAGCTCAATGTACCAATCAATATTGTTTTTGGAGATTTGAATAGAATGAAGTCTTCAATTATGTGTAAAGTAACATGTTGGCTACAGTCAGTTTTTTTTTTCCTGGATACAGGGACCAAACCATGCTGCTGTGACAGCTTGTGCTACTGGAGCACATTCTATTGGCGATGCTGCAAGGATGATTCAATTTGGGGATTCAAACGTTATGGTGGCTGGAGGGACAGAGTCCAGCATAGATGCTTTATCTATAGCAGGATTTTGTAGGTAATTTGCTCTACCAAGTTTTATGCCTTCTCTGAATGCAGGCTATCACTTAGAGCTTTATAATAGTGCAATTTCTTGTTTGGTACTGAAATCTTATATATATATATAAAGAATAATGCAATTTATTGAATCAAATTTCTATTTTGCAGATAAATTTATTGGAAGAAATTTTATGCCTTCTCTGAATGCATGTTACTCAGAGCATTATTAATAATTTCCTTTTTGGTAGGGTAAAGTACCCCCTTGAGACATGGTGAAATTACAGGCACTGTTAAAAGAGTGAATGTTTGACCAGAAACCACCTCCATGTTCCAGAAAATATTACTGAATCCCTTTTTATGCCGAAAATGCCCATAATTTTTGTAAATTACAAAGGACTTTTGGGAGTAAAACTGCAGTATTTTCCTAAAAATGGAGGTTTCTATTAAACCTTCAAATTCTTAGGTGATGCCTGCAATTTCCTCACAGGTTTACTGTAGTTTATTATTTCTTTGTGGTTAAGGTTCACAAATCTTGATCATAAGCTCCCATGAAACTTGATTGCAAGTTTGAGGCTTGAGAGCAGTTACTTCATGCAAAAATACCAGACTGCTTTGGATCTCCTGTCCTAGGATCATAACTAGATCCTTTATGACGTTATGGTAAATGACGTTGCTTACCATACTGAAAGTAGAAACCAACTGCAAGCAAGGTAAGCTTTGGAAATGAGCACTATAATACCTGTTTTAGCATCCAATCATCAAAGGGATGGGTTTGGCATCATCTTGATGGTTATGGGCTTATGCTACTTCTCTGTAACCTTGAATATGCATTTAGATAATCAATTCTTAGAGTACATCTGTCACCAGATAAGTCTTCTTGATGGAGTTATGCTCAGCTTCCTTTCTTGTGTCATTCATCACATTTACCAAGTTTCTTAGCTGGTAACTTTGTCATGTTTAATTCCAGATCAAGGGCATTAACCACGAAGCACAATTCCATGCCTCTAGAAGCTTCTCGACCTTTTGATTGTGATCGGGATGGATTTGTGTAAGCACATTTTCATAACTTCTGATTTTCATTTTTTCACACTTGTTCTTTCTTGTTCTCACTCCCATCTTATGCTTTGAGCTCAGCATAGGTGAAGGTTCTGGAGTCTTGGTATTAGAAGTAAGTTGACTTGTTTTTCTATTAACTTTTCAACATATGAATTTTGTCAATTTGATGAGTTGAGTCATGACTATGACATTCATGATCTTTTCTCCTTTTACCTTGCAAAGGAACTTGAGCATGCAAAAGAACGAGGAGCAAAAATTTATGCAGAGATTCGCGGCTACGGGATGTCAGGTTTGGGGGGAAAAGTCGTAAATCTTTCTGTAGTCGTTTTTAGTAGATATTTTCATTTATGGTGATGTTGATAATGTCTAGGTGATGCATATCACATTACTCAACCACATAATGATGGAAGGGGAGCTGTTCTGGCAATGACACGTGCCTTGAAACAGGTAATTAAGATATGTGGGCTTTGACTTGTTTGTCCACTGTACATTAGTTGTCAAAATGTTTGCAATCTTGTTGAAAAGGTATCATTACCTGAGATGCAGACTACATCAAGGTGCAAAATGTCCAATGCCTAGTGTTTAAATTGTTAGATCAACTTTTATACTCTGCTAATTACTTGGTTCCTTGCTTAGAAAATTCTTTCTAATACTGTTAATTTTTTTAATACCACCATTCTGATGGAAAACGTTGTTTGCTTTTACTTCCCTGATTTTTTGTCAATGACAGTCTGGTCTTCATCCCAATCAAGTGGATTACATAAATGCCCATGCTACATCTACACCTTTGGGTAAGTCTTATGGACAGACCTTATCACATTGCTTCCCTTTCAATTTATCAATTTGTATCTCTAGAATGTCAATTTGTGTTATGAATTGTGTATCTGTGGTCCATGCTGAAATATCTGATTCAGGTGATGCTGTAGAAGCCATTGCCATCAAAACTGTGTTCTCTGAACATGCAACATCAGGTGCTTTGGCATTCTCTTCCACAAAGGTAAACATTAAGTTTCAAATCAGATTTACATTTTGAGAAGGACAAGAACAGTGTGAGTTGGCATTAGCTAATTGATCCAGGCACTGTCACTCACACTGTATGAGGACCTAAGTATTTAGAATAGAGTTCCATTGTCAAAGCTAATACTCGATGAAGCATGCACTACTGAAGATGGTGCTTGTAATTGAACTTCTTAACTTATGCATATTTGTAAATCTTATGTGAATAGTTCTCACTTGTGTTCACAACCTTTATTTCATTCTTGCATCACTGCATGCTGAGAAGTAACATCCACTTGCTTTTGAGATGAGCTTGAAGAGGCGTGGTCTTGAATAGGACTGATACTGGAATAACGTGGGTTATGAATGAGGAATTATACCCTGCTATCTTGAAGAAAGGGAATTATATCTCATCCTTGATTGAAGCATGCATGCTAGTTGCAGATTTTTTTCTGATGCCTTTTATCTTTAGAGAACAAAATTCGTTCTTGTTTCTTGTCAACAGCCAGTTCTCATGATGGTTTTGTTTGTGATTTATATTAACTTCAGGGTGCCATTGGCCATCTACTAGGAGCTGCTGGTGCTGTTGAAGCCATATTTGCAATTTTAGCTGTGCATCATGTAAGCATTTCATATGGCCTGCTTGCTCCTTTAATGAGAACCAGCTGAAACACCCCTACCATAAGAGAGTCAGATTCATAATATCTAGGCTTTTGAAAATGGCAATAAAGAGCTGTGCATATTTATACATGCCTTCTCCTATGTGATTTTATATTGAATGATCCAGCAAACTGACAACATGTCTCGCAAACTTAAAAGGAAAAAAGCTAAACCTATATGGCTGACTATGGAGGTTTGCATATATGGCTTTCCTGTCCATTGCCTGCTCTTCTTATACAGCAGCTACAAATTCACTTGGCTTCCTTGTATTCTTTAACTTTATAGTTGAGAGGTTTTGCAATCACAACAGAATGTTTTCTGTGGGTGTTTCAGGGAATTGCACCATTGACTCTTAACCTCAATAAACCAGATCCCCTCTTCAAAGACAATTTTATGCCATTGACTGCATCGAAAGAGATGCCGGTAAGAGCAGCTTTGTCGAATTCTTTTGGCTTCGGAGGAACAAATGCATCTCTACTTTTCACCTCAGTGTAAGACAGATTGATTGGTTCTGCACTCATGATCTGGCATCAGAACTGCTGGCATGAAAAGTATGTTTCTCCAATTAGTAAAATCTGCATCATCTGCGGTTTCTAGATATGGAGTCAACGAAATGAAATGGTGGGCATAAACTTTAAATTTACACTTTCAACTCTTCATAGACGTTGGAATAATGATCAATTTTTTTTTAAATCAAGCCAAAAATGAAGTTTTGCTAGAGGAGCTGACCAGATATAACTGCAGGAAAAGATATGAAGGTTGTTTTCTGGCAGAGTTTACTGAGGGTTTTGGTCGAGTTTTACATTATGCGTGATCATGTTAGCTGAAATAATTTATTTTGAGAACAGGTACATGTATGCTCATGAAAGTTCAAACAATTTAATTTTTTTCTCTGAAGGATGGCAACTGGTTGTTTTGGCATTTCTTTTGGAGCGATCTAGGAGCAATATTTTGCGCTTTTGTTTGTGGAAGGAGAGGCAGTCGGTTTTGAGTTCATGTGCCTTTGATTTCTCGTTCTAAAATTTGCACTTTTTGACTCTGTTACCTTTAGCCTTATATGCAAGGAGCTTCAGGCTGGTGGATGGATCTGTGATCCTCTCTCTCCAGCTAAATGGTTTGGGTTACTGAGACTCCATTCCAGATAATGTGGCTAGGGTTTATCTAACACAGAGTCAGCGTTTTTGCTGTATCATATTTATGATAGCAGCACTGTCACCTCAATGGTTTTAAGAAAGGGGATTTCACCCTTCAAAACATATCTTGGAAGATCCTCCAATTGTACAATGCAATAAAAAATCTCAGATTATAATGCATAACCAATGGATTCAAAAAGAAACAACAGTCCAGAAAAATGAATATTTGGGATTGTAGTAGCAGTTGCGGTTTAAAGTGTTTTTTATTTAGCAATGTTTTAAAATGATATTTTTTTATTTTTTTAAATTATTTTTAAAATCAGCACATCAAAACGATTTAAAAACATAAAAAAATAATTTTTAATAATAAAAAAAAAATTTCAAGTAACTCGTCAGCTAAAAGAATTTAAAAAACAAACCTGAATAATACAAACCTAATTCAATTTAAGTGATTGCTAATTTAAAAGAACTGAAGAACCTGAAATTAATATAGATTCAATCAACAGGCACTCTTGATTTCGCAACTATGATTTGCAATTTCTTTCCTCCTTTTTTTTCCGGCATAAACAAAATAACATTTGACTTTTCTCTTCAAGTTTGACGGATATTTTTTTTTATCAAAGAAACCACAAAAATAAATTTAAGATAAAGCTGAAATCAAGAACAAAAAAAAATTATAAAGCTCAAATCAAGCACTCAAAAAACATTTAAAGCCAAAATCAAGAACTCAAAAAAACTAGGGTTCAATAATTTTTAGAGAAAATTGAACCTAACAATGAAAAACAAGACTTAAAACACTAACATAAAATAAATTTAAAGATAAATAGATGAAACTTGATTTTAGAGTCAAGATTTTATACCAATTAATATGAACTCGGATAATAAAAACCTTATAACCCTCAAATAAGATTGAATCCTCATATAAAAAAGCCAAAATCATATTTGATAAACTAGACCCAATAATTACTTGAATTAAAGTTATAAAGGTTGAACACCAATAAAAATGAATCTTTGATAAATTCTAAATAGTTCAATGAAGAACTAATAACAAAAGAATTCATCTCCAATATTATTTATGGAATAAATGAATTGTTATCCTTACAAACCAAAGAAAGTATTTATAGTTGAGCAAAATAAACGCTATTAGAATATTGGGCTGGAATTAAAACTCAAATATAAACTAGTTTAAGATTACTTTACAATAAAATAACAAATCTTAAAGTCTTAATAAATAAAATCTAATTTGCATAGTAACTTCTCGAACTTATCTGAAAGCTTTTCCCAATGTTTTGTGCTATAAAATTTTAAACTTATAGAAAACTTAACCTTTAAAATCTTCTGGAAATGTCTCAGTTTGATCCAATTATCGAATTGAAAGTTATAATCATTAACTTAAAACTATAAGTCAACCTCTAATATGTGTTAAACAACTACATCACTTGTTTAAATCACATTGATCAAGGCTTGATTCTTATTTGAACTTGACTTCATGTTTAATGTCACCTTATAAGTAATTCTTGAAGCTTGCTCAACGTAAAAGTCTTGAATGAGCTCATTTAATTTCTCTTTGATTATTTTGACTCATGCCTTTATAATTGGTCCAATTGACATATGCAATGGATTCTATGATGTTAATTATTAATTCTCACTGTTGTATGCTTTTGTTTTTTTAATAAATAGGCACGGACAACATGTTGTACGCTCATTTAAAACAAGAAAAAAATAGTCAGACATGTGGGTTTAGCCTCACATGCCTAGTTGTTTAACCTCTTTTTTGTCATTTATGTTTTTTCCTTTAATTTTAATTATAATTCATTAAAATAAATAAATTAAAAAATTTAAATGGTTTTTTTTTATCAAACACCGTTGGATTTGTACTTTGTTTTTGAATAATATTATTGCATTTTTTTTTAACATTAACGCAATTTTTTTATAGCTCTTCATGGTGATTTTTTGTTTCTTAAATTTTATTTGAAGCCTTTCTCGCTCATGTCTATTTTATTATCGTATAATTTAATGAAAAATATATTTTAACAAAAATTATTAAACCCAATTAGGTATATAATCTACATCGTAAGTTTGACGAATTTATCTAGTTGAGGCTCCAAGTTGACCAGTCATGCCAATCTAGGTTTAATAACATTGCCAAAACGTTTCCTACGATAATTTTTTAGTAGTGCATTGTTCTTATATATTTTAATACATTCGTATCCAAATAATCATAATATTATTTTTTTTATCAATTAAAGCTTGCCTATATGATTAATATATTATATTGTTTGAAAAGCAAATATTGTAGTAAAAAAAGCAAAAACAAATGGAGCTAATTAATGAGATAAAGTGGTTTTAATTAGAGAAATACATTTTCAATCCTTCTTTCAAATCATCCAATATATATATATATATATATATATATATATATATATATATATATATATATATATTTATTTATTTCTTTTGGTTTTTGTTAAATAAAGAATATAGAAAAAAAAATTATATTTTCTATTGAAAAAGAAAATAATAAAAAAGGCGGAATCATATTAGAAAATTATTATATTTCAATGAAATTTATATTATTCCTTTGCTTAAAAAAATATTTCTATATAATTAAAAAATATATAATTTAAGAGCTCTCCATAACATGATTTTGAGTATTTTGATTTGTATCAATCTCTTAACTTCAACAACTCTTCTTAACATTTATTAATATATATAATTATCTTTTTTTTTATTGAATACATGCATCAAATTTTTTGTTTACAACTAATTTTTTTCTCCATGCTAGAGAACATGTTGACAATGCCTTCATATATTATTTCTGCGTTTAAAAATAATTTTAATCGAGCATGTAGCATAGCCTCGACCAACTAGCTAGTAACATCCTAAACAACAACCACATTATTCATTTTATTTTAAATAAATGATTACAAACCTTTATAAAATCATTTAATGAACTAAAAATTATTTTAACTTTTTATAATTTAATGAATTGGTTCATAATTACAAATAATTAAAGATTATCTCAATTAAAAAAACACAATGTTATCTTGAATAAATATATATTATTTAAACCTTAAATAAACCGTTTCCAAGTGATTATAAGCTAATAAATACTTATATTTATTATAACGTCAACTTTATCTTATTATTTCATATATTTGAAAACACTATATTTATATTGCCACCTTTTTTCATTGATAAAAGTATTTTTTTCTTTGGAAAAACAATGTTACTTCAAATTTAGAGTTATTATTAATTGAAATAGTGTAATGACAGTTTTACTTTTTCTATAAAAAAAAATAATCATTGAACTAGCTATTGGGATAGCACGATTTTTTTTCAAGGCTAATTAGTTATTATTAAATTGATCAAAAACAACTCAGTCTTTTCCCATTTATAAAATATAGTGAAATAACTAAATTATTCTGTAAAGGAAACAATTTTAAATTGATATCCAAGGTTTTTTTCTTCTTATTTTCATGCTATTATTTAGTTGTTATTATATTGATTGAAAGACAATTTGATATTTTAATAAATATAAAATATAATAAAAAAATCAAAAGTGGCTACACACATGCAATGCACGCGTCAACGTGTGAGAGGTGCTCACGGTCTTCTGGTAACGCGTGGAATGTCTCCTAGAGGCCAAAAACCCCTCTCTCTTTGTTGTTGGAATTAGTGTGATGTCCTCTTCCTATTGGGTCAGCGCTAGTGATGTTGGCGGGATGATTTATCGTTGATGGTGTTTTCTTTTTTTTTCTCTCCCATCCCCTCAAAATTCATGCTAGTTATTTAAAATTTCAGAGTTATCCTCTTCTTTATAAATATTTTAACTTTGATCCTTATTTTTTTTATTTATAATTTTTGTTCTTGGTCCTTTTGTAAATGGAATTTGTTTTCAATTTCATCATTCAATTCTAATTTGTGATATGTTATTTTTTTAATGTAGTCCTAATTCTTTTAATTTTTTTTGTCCTTTTGTTAAATTTATTTCTCTTTTCAATTTCACCTTTCAATAAAAAAATGTAGTTGTCCTCTAATTTATTTTTAATTTTAATTTTGATCCTTATTCTTTTAATTAGTATTTTATGTTTTGGATCTTTTTATATAATTAAATTATTTTTTTAATTTTATCCTTAATATTTGATTGGTTGAGAATTGAGCTTCGTAATTTTTCTAGATAGGTTGTTTTTAGTCTAATGATATGAGTCATAAGTTTTAAAAGTTAACGTGAGTTGATTTCATTTTTGTTTTTGCTTATTTTCACTTTAGCTTTCATCATTAGAAATTGTTTTTTTATTTATTTTATTTTTCAAGAAAAGAGACTTTGTGATTTTTTTTTTATTGGGTTATCATAATCTCATAACCTTAGTTGTGGGTTTGGAGGATTAATCGAGTTGGCTCGACCCTTATTACTTGGGTTATAGATTTATCATGCTAACTCGGGTTGATTTGAACTATTTTTTTAACCTAATTTCATCATTTCATATTTAATTAGTTAAGAATTGAGCTGTATCGTTTTTTTTTTTTTTGAGAAAAAAGGCTTTGTTCTCCCAATATGTGAACATTTGTTTTTGTTTTATTTAGTCCATTTGTTGTTGTTGCTTTTTTTTTTCTTATCATCTAATTAAAATAAAACCAACCTATTTGATCCAATCAAATTTATAATCCAAGTCATGGGTTTTTCTTTCTTTTTTAAAATGTAATGTGAACCTTGTAATCATGCAACTCACAATCAAGACTGAAATCTAATCCTAGAAAACTGAAATAGATTTGATAGGAGTGTGACACAATGAAAACTCGTTCTAAGATACCAACACTATTGAAATGAAATCGAATGACGCCACGAAACCAGATAATCTTCGATAAGTCAGATTCAGTTCGTTCAAGAACCAAAAAATGCAAAAATCTCTCTCACATGTTAAACTGAAAAATTTAGAAGTATTATTGATTAAAAGTTTTGAAATTTAGGCTTACATATGTTCAAATAGTTCTGAGAAATTAATCCTAATTGATCTACCATTGTGGGATGAATTGATCCACTTATAAAAACTGACCCAAAACCTTTACCAATAAGCCCAAATCCTAATCAAAATAAGTCTTGGATCCTAACTGAAAATAAAGTATTAATTAAACCTAAACAAGCATTGGACTGTAGCTAACAAAATAAAAATAAAGCCTATAAGTCTAAGTCTTGTTTTTCTAGGAGAAGAGAAGAAGAAAACAAAACAATAAAAGTTTGATACAAGACCTATTTATAACCTACAATGCTGCCTAATGATCTTAGAAACCAATCTGTCATTAAATATCACCAGCCCTTCTTTCCTTATGTAGCTAGGATGGATAAGGAATCCTTATAAGAAAAGAATTTTAGAACATTAATGAATCTTTGTCACACTTGAAATTTATGTTGCAGCCCATTAGAGATCTTTGTAAAATTAAAAAATTCCCAGAACAAGCTACCACGTCTTTGTAGAAAAAGATCCTTGTCAAATAAAAAGTCCATAAGTCAAAAAAAAAAAATAACAAAAGTCGTACAAACTATACATAGAAAAATATATATAGAATCTTCTTGTAAAGTTTTAACTCAATTCAATAGTTTGATTTAGAATTATGCTCAATAACATAAAAATAAAAATTAAATGATAAAAAAATTACATTAAAATTTAAATTTTACCTCATATAAAAAAAACATATTTGCTGCATTTAAATATAATTTTTCACACAAAAAAATAATTCAGCCCTACAGCACATCGCTGCTGTGCTATATGACACGTGAGTACAAAATCAAGTATGCAAGTAAGAAATTGCAAACGTACAAAAAAAAAGTTTTCCTTTGGTTTGGAGAAAAAAAATGAAAACCCACCGTAAGTCATTACATTTAACAATGGCAATTTGGAAATTAGATTTCCTGGCAACCAAGTTTTTTAACTCGATTCATGTCTGGGTACAAGCTCTATGCTATATGTTGGGCAAATTAAGTTAAATCAATAAATAATATATAGTTTTAATTTTTTAAAAAATTAATATAATATTATTTTGATTTTAAAAAAATAATCAAATTTTAACTAAATCATTTAAATTACAAGTTGATTTGTTGAGTCGATTGGATCAAGTATAAGTTTTTTTCTACCTATCTTGATCCAGATCTTTAATTGACTTGTGAGGATTGACCGTATACTTTGTTGATAATTTTTTTTTTCATGATTTATAATTAAGAATTATAATTTTATCTAAACTCAAATGCATTTTGACCTGATTTTGACATGAAACAATTCAAATAACTATGTTTTTCTTTTTAAATAATTACTCTATGATAACTAATAAATATGATATGTACATTATTAAACACTTTCCAAACTTGAGACAAACCTTTTATATATATATATATTTTGTTTTTTAAAATATTTTTTATTTGAAAATATATTAAAATAATATATTTTTATTTTTTAAAAATTATTTTTAATATCAACACATCAAAATAATTTAAAAATATTTAAAAATATTAATTTTAAAAAAAATTTAAAAAATTTAAAATTTAAAAATACAAAAACAAATAATCTCGTAGCATTTACTTGTACAGGAGTGAACTTTCACTTCTTTTTTCTTTCCTTTTGACTTTCTAAAACTCAGTAAAAAACAAAGAAAGGCTTACTTGTCAAACAGCACGAAAATTCTAACCGGCCTTTTGATTTTTGAGAGAAAAAGAAAACGACAGAAATTATTCCTTTTAAATACACACACAAAAAAGGAAAAAAACTCATCGGCAGCCTCCATCGAGAGGAGGAAGAAGAAGAAAACGATGGCTTTGCAGGCAGGGGTCTCCACCTCCAAGGTTCTCATTCTCGTCGGTGCAGGTCGGTCCCCCCTCTCTCATCCTTCCTTTCCCTTCTCCTATTATATTTATAAAAGCTTTGAATAGAAATTTATTTATTTTGTTACGATGATTGACCCGATAAAGAATCTAATCTCTTTCAATCTTGGTTTTTTGCTTTGCAAATATCAGCATCTCATATAAATTGAATTGGTAGAGTTTATCTTTTCTGTTTCTTGTTTGGTTGTAAAAATCTACGAATCTATGGTTACTTGATATGATTTTATTGTTCTTATTTATGCTAACATATTCCTTCAATAATGTCTGTGTGTTTTTTTTTTTAAGGTTTGACTAGTTCGATTATTTTGAAAAATGGACGGTTGTCTGAACTCATTGGGCAGCTTCAAGAATTACTCAAGGGTGTTGATCAAGTTGAGATCGCCCCCTACAAATACGATAGCGCTCTTCTTGCAGCCCAGGTTTTTGCTTTTTATTTATTTATTAATAAGAAATGGATTTTGTTTTCATAGAAAAGCATAACACAAAGGGATAATCATCTTGTTTTGATACATGAAAAAAAGAAGAAGCAGATTTCTCAACTATGTTTGAACAACAATGTCAGTTTAAATAAATGCAGAAGTGTGCTCATGTGGGTTTTTTTTTTTTTTTAATTATAAATTGAAATAACTTATTTCTGCATTAGTTTAGCACTGCTAGTTTTAGAGATCCTATGTGAAATCATCCCATGGAGGAAATCCTCTAATCAAATCAAAGGGATTTTCTTCCCAGAACCAAAGAAATTTAGGTAATTGAAGTCCATTGGAATTCTGATAGACTGCATTCCATGCGTGTTTTCTTCCTTTAAGGTCGTAGTTGTATTATTATCTGTGAGTTTTGAGAAGATTTTTGAATCTTCTAAGGGGTGATTGTATCTTTTCAAACTGAATGACATGAATAACTTACCAAACTCACCTTGATGTTTGGAAACGTTGGTTTTAGGATAACAAACATTTTTCTTAAAAAGGGGGCATTAATGTGCGGAATAGTAACTAGTTAAATTTCTAAGGGACTCAGGGTATTTGATGATTGTCAGCAATCTATTATATTTTTCTTCAGGTTGACTGTTTTTTTTGTGTATTCTCATGTGCCTTAGATTCGTCAATTGGCGCAAGAGATTAAGGAGTTGACCTTATCCAGTCCTGTAACCATCTACAATGGAAATTCTGCTTCTAATGGTAAGCACAACATATTTTTTCTTTAGAGCTTAAGATTCTAAGTAGTTTCCTTACTTTCTTGAAGCGATATTGATTCTTAGTAGTCCACGTTTTGCCATGTCCTTCAATTTTTATATTCTCATGTTCTGAATTGAAATTTCCCTGGATCTTCTATTGATACTTGTATGCAGTAGACCAACCTTCCCAATGGGTTTAAAGTTGATTAAAGTGCATCAAATCTGTCAAGTTTTTGTCCGGCTCTAACAAATCAGTGTGTTAAATATGAGGAGGGTTAACCTTTCAGGACTATGATAAACATTGATTGTTGGTTCATTTTACTGTGAGATGCAATGTATGCTTTGAAAGCCATATGTGGATCAACTTTGCATTTCTAATAGGACATTTCATTCTTCCTTGATCAACCATTGCAGACTAGAACATGAATCTTAAGTTAACTGCAGTTGAGATATCAAGTGTATCACGAGACTGCTTTCTTATTTTTTTGTTAAATAAAGCCTAAACAAGGACTAGATAACTCTCTAGGTAAAAATATTATAGGATTTAGAATTTTCTCTAAAGATGTTCTTTTCTTGATGTCAGAAAGTGACACTCCTACACTTGGAAGAAGATAAAAACTTGACACGATTAAATAATTGATGTCTTCTCCCAAATGCAGGAGTGTCAAAGTAATAAATAACTCGGCAAGATCGAGGTCGATTAAATAACTCGACAAGACCGGGGTTGATCCACATGGAGGTTAACTATACAAAACTACAAATAATAAAAGAAACAGAGTTGAATAGAACTTTGAAGATGTGATATTAATGTAAAGATTAAACAAAGATAAAATAATTGTCAAGGTTAGAAGATCCACTAATGGTATTTCAAATAAGTATAGTACAATTTTTTTTATTACTCAATTAGAAACAACGCACAAAGAAGGTTTCAATCAGATAATTATTAACGACTCATTTTAAATTATTAACGACTCATTTTAAATTATTAACATGATCATACTAATTAACTTATTTGAGTAACACTAATACTTGTAAATGTTGTCAGGTATTCATGGTGCTAACTTATGTTCACAACAAATCGAGTTCCTTTCATAGCACAATTGTCAGTTATCCATACAGTAGGTTATGAAAGAATCAAGTATTTGTTGTGCCAAAGGTTGTACACCATGAATCTAGACTCACCACTTAACAGGCAAGGTTTTAAGAATAAGTAAGATAACAATTATAAAACATGTTAATAGCAAACTTTCTTGATTATATAAAAATTAAAGTCCATGTTGAGTTTGTACTATACTTATTCTTACACTATTAGTGTAACTTTTTTTCACCTTGGCAAAAATAAACTTAACTAAATATAATGAAGAAGAAAAACATAAATAAACAAGATAAGAACATAATTATGATATAAATTGACTAAGTATAGTAAAGGAAATGATAAGCATAAACAATAGATTAATGAGAATATAACATAAAATAAAACTTGAATATTACAAAAATACAAAGAAAGAAAGTAAGAATAATATTTTTATCTGAAAACCTAGATGCCTAAATGTATGGTAAATGCCCCTTTTTATAGGCTAAAGTTTAGAACTATTGATTTGGTGGCTAACTATTGATTTGGTGGCTGGATGAAACGTCATTGATAACATCAGAATTTGAACACATGATCTTCATGAAAGTTGTGGTTATTTGTCTCAGTTTTCTAACAAAAAAAGAATGGACTCATTTGGACTTATAGAACTCGAGATATAGGCTAAACACCGAATAATGTCTAAGCTGCAAGATAAATTAAGACTTTTATTTTGTTGCTAAGATTTGAACTTGAAAACAACAATATTGAATCTTGGACTCTTCATGAATGTTTTAGGGTCATGTCTTAGCTTTCATCAAGATAAACCACATATAAATCCAAGGTCTATAGCTTTAGTTATGACCTAAAAACCAAATACTATTCTAGTTTGAATTGAAACAACACGTGTTCTTGAACATGGTGGACCAATAAAATCCATATTATAAGATTTTTGATGTCTTTTTTGACGAGAAATGACCCTTACATGCCTCAAAATGACACTATTTCCCTCATTGTCGGGAATACATCTTCAAAATATTTGATCAGTATAATATTCGAATAAGTAAGGGTCATCTCAATAAAAGTTCTTTACTTGGCTTAAAAATTTTCTTTTATCCTAGGTACTCCAAGGAGCTGACAAATCTCTTGTAACAAGAATAAAAAAAAACATTAAGTTATCATAAAAAAAACAAAAAAAAAGGAATAATATATATTTGAAGTTAACCTTAAAAAACACATTAGAACAAATTTTGTTTTCTTCCAAGTAAAGCCTTATAACTATGTGTTGATATATTGAGCATAAAAAGAAAGTTTATTAATATCTTGATTAAGAGGTATGTAACAGACATATAAATCTAATGAGAATTTGTTTATTTGAATAGATCAATGAAAGTAAAATGATGAATGCCTTGTTTTTGGATTTTGTAAATTGTTTTTCTATTTTAATGCTTTAATTACTAGGGATTAATAATAAGCTAGTTGAGGGGTGTGATCGCTACTTAAAAGTGCATTTTCATTAAAGTTTTATATCATCATATTGCACTTAAAGTATCATTAAATTCCTTAACTTAAGCATGTTTTATAATAACATGTCTGATAATATAAAATATATTTAATTTATGGTAAATACTCATTTTAAATACAGGTTTGCAAAATAGGCATATCTCACAATTTAAAGTATTGATTGATTTGTTTAACTATTGAAATTGAGAAGATAAAAAGAAGGTTAAGCTTAAAGAAGAAATTCTAGTTGGGTTAGTTTAATTGAAACTAGAATACTATTTAGTTTTTGGGTCATAATTGAAGTTGTAGACCTTGAATTTATATGTGGTTTATCTTGATGGAAAGCAAAAATATGGGTCTAAAACATTAATGAAGAGTCCAAAATTCACTATTGTCATTTTCAAGTTCAAATCTTAGCAACAAAAAAAAAAGTCTGAATCTATCCTGCAGTCCAGACACTGTTCGATGTTCAACTAATATCTAGAGTTCTAGAAGTCCAAATGAGTCCATTCATTTTCGGTTGGAAAGCTGAGTCAAATACCCATAACTTTCAAGAAGATCATGTGTTCAAATTTTGATATTATCAATGACGTTTTGTTCAGCCATCAAATCAATAGCTAACCACTAAATCAATAGTTCTAAATTTTAGCCTATAAAAGAAGGCATTTATCATACATTTAGGCATATGGGTTTTCAGATAAAGATATTGCTCTTGCTTTCTTTCTTTATATTTTTGTAATGTTCAAGTTTTATTTCATGTTATATTCTCAGTAATTTCTTGTTTATGCATATCATTTCATTTACTCTTCTTAGTCAATTTATTTTTGAGTAATAAAAAAAATTTGGACTATACTTATTTGAAATACCATTAATGAATTCTTTAACCTTGACAATTGTTTAATCTTTACATTAATATCACATCTTAAAAGTTCTCTTCAACTCTGTTTCTTTTATTATTTGTGGTTTTGTATAGTTAATCTCCTTGAGGATCGACCCGGTCTTGTCGAGTTATTTATTATTTTGATACTCATGCACTTCAGAGAAGACATCAATTAATTGATGGTGTCAAGTTTTTGGCGCCGTTGCCGGAGAGGTAAGTTACTGTATAAATTATAAATTTTATTTTATTTTATCTAATTTTTGTTTCTTCCTTTTCTTTTTCCTTTCTACACTTGTATAAGAGTCTGGTCATGCATATTAAGTGGTAGACTTTCTAGGAAATCTTTATCCTCTTCAGAAAACATGGTCGAAGAGGATAACTAGACACTTGATAATGAGAATAACCGTATTAGAACACTTAGAGACCATATGAATCTAACAAGAACAACTGCACCAGTATGTATAGTTTTCCCTCCTGATGCATCTCACTTCAATTTAAACCAGGTATTATTCAACTTTTACCTACTTTTCATAGCTTAGATCTAAAAAATCTATACTTGCATTTGAGAGAATTTAATGGGTTTGTAATACTTATAATGACTCAAATTGTAGCATGAACACCATCAGATTAAAGCTTTTTCCTTTTTCATTAAAAGATAAAGCTAAAACATGGCTGCAAAATCTTAGGTCAGGATCTATTCGTGCTTGGGATAAAATGCAACAACAGTTTTTGAAGCTTTTTCCTTCTCATAGAACAAACTTTTTCAAATAATAAATCACCACTTTCACTAAAAAATCAGGAGAAACATTTTACCAGTGTTGGATAGGTATAGAGACTTGCTTAATACATGTCCTCATCATGGTTTTGAAACATGAAAATTGGTTTCACACTATTATGAAGGGTTCACACCTAAAGATAGGCAAATGGTGGAATTGATGTGAAATGAAACTTTTGAAGATAAAGACTCTAATGAAGCAATAGAGTACATAGACTTGTTAGCTGAAAGTGCTCAAAATTGGGACACCACAGACACTTGCGAGGCACCGGGTAAAAATCAGTCTCATACATCTAGTGGAG
Source organism: Populus trichocarpa (assembly GCF_000002775.5). NCBI lineage: Eukaryota > Viridiplantae > Streptophyta > Magnoliopsida > Malpighiales > Salicaceae > Populus > Populus trichocarpa. The sequence continues at coordinate 20,974,123 of NC_037286.2, read as the reverse complement.
GCATGTACAACCTTAGGGAAGATCATGGCTTCAAAGCCAAATTTGCATTTTTAGCTAGAAAAATCGAGGCACTAGAATTGAAAATGAGTGGTCAATTAAAATCCATTTAAGAAATTGTGTGTCAAATCTGTGAAATTAATGAATACTTAACCAATGATTATACAACTTTGTCATCTTTTAAGGAGTGTTTTCATGAACAAGCCAATGCTTTAAACAGTTTTCAAATGCCACATGTTAATCCATACTCGCAAACGTACAACCTTGGCTAGAGAAATCATTCAGATTTTAGTTAGAAGAGTAGTAACAATAATTCACAAACTGATTTGACTTGATCCATGTGTTGGCTTCCCGAGCTACTTGCACTTGAATTGTATTGTCCTTTGGGATTTTGCCGTGGTTGAGAAGGAAACTTACCTTTCTCTTGAAAACTGAGAGTAGTTTGAGCATTTTGAGTGTTGTTTATCTCTTGCTTTTCAATGAATGCATTTAGTGTTTCCTCAAGATTTCTTCTAGGATGGGGAACATAAAGAGATACATATCCATGAGAATTTTGAAAATTATGGTGTGCTTAAAATGATGGCTGTGAAGTTTGTGTATTATTGTTACTACTTTTCCAATTGAAATTTAAATAATTTCTCCAACCAGGGTTGTACGTTTGCGAGTATGAATTAAGATTTGGCCTTTGAAAACTGTTTAAAACATTAGCTTGTTCATAGAGGCATTCCTTGAAAGAAGGCAAAGTTGGACAATCATTGGTTGAGTATTCATTAGTTTCATAGATTTGACACAATTTCTTGAACAAATTTTAATTGACCACTCATTTTCAATTCTAGTGCTTCGATTTTTCTAGCTAAAGATGCAAATTTGGCTTGGAGGCCATGATCTTTCCTAAGATTGTACATGCCTCCACTAGATGTATGAGGTTGAGTTTTACCCAGTGCCTCATTAATGCCTGTAGTGTTTTAATTTTGAGCATTTTCAGCTAACAAGTCTATGTACTCCATTGCTTCATTAGAGTCTTTATCTTCAAAAGTTTGATTTTACATCAATTCCACCATTTGCCTATCTTTAGGTGTGAACCCTTCATAATAGTGTGAAACCAATTTTCATGTTTCAAAACCATGATGAGGACATGGATGAAACAAGTCTCTATACCTATCCCAACACTGGTAAAATGTTTCTCCTGATTTTTTAATGAAAGTGGTGATTTATCATTTGAAAAAGTTTGTTATATGAGAAGGAAAAAGCTTCAAAAACTGTTGTTGCATTTTATCCCAAGCACGAATGGATCCTAACCTAAGATTTTGCAGCCATGTTTTAGCTTTATCTTTTAATGAAAAAGGAAAAAGCTTTAATCTGATGGTGTTCATGCTACAATTTGAGTCATTATAAGTATTACAAACCTCATCAAATGCAAGCATGGATTTTTTAGATCTTAGCTATGAAAAGTAGGTAAAAGTTGAATAATACCTGGTTTAAATTGAAGTGAGATGCATCAGGAGGGAAAACTATACATGCTGGTGCAGTTGTTCTTTTTAGATTCATATGGTCTCTAAGTGTTCTAACACGGTTATTCTCATTATAAAGTGATTAGTTATCCCTTTCGACCATGTTTTCTGAAAAGGATGAAGATTTCATAGAAAGTCTACAACTTAATATGCGTGACCAAACTCATGCAAGTATAGAAAGAAAAGAAACAAAAATTACATAAAATAAAATAAAATTTATAATTTATACAGTAACTTACCTTTCCAGCAACGACGCCAAAAACTTGACACCATCAAATAATTGATGTCTTCTCCCAAGTGTAGGAGTGTCAAAGTAATAAATAACCTGACAAGACTGGGGTCGATCTACAAGGAGATTAACTATACAAAACCACAAATAATAAAAGAAACAGAGTTGAAGAAAACTTCTGAGATGTGATATTAATGTAAAGATAAAACAATTGTCAAGGTTAGAGGATCCACTAATGGTATTTCAAATAAGTATAGTCCAAACTTTTTTTTATTACTCAACTGAAAACCATACACAAATAAGGTTTCGATCATATGATTTATCATTAATGACTCATTTTAAATTATTAACATGATGATACTAATTATCTTATTTGAGTAACACCAATACTTGTAAGTGTTGTTAGGTATTCATGATGCTAACTTATATCCACAACAAATCCAGTTCCTTTCATATCACAAATATCGGTTATCCATATAGTAGGCTATGAAAGAATCAAGTATTTATTGTGTCAAGGGTTGTACACCATGAATCTAGACTCACCACTTAACAAGCAGGATATTAAGAATGAGTAAGATAACAATTATAAAACATGTTAATAGCAAACTTTCTTGAAATAAACATTAAAGTTCATGTTGAGTTTGTACTATACTTATGGAGAATTCTTACTTCTCAATCTTATTACAAAATATATTCCTGATTATATACAACATCTACAAATCTATATTAGGAAGGCTATTAACTACACATAAATAGGTGTTATTATTTGGACTTGATTTATGGAAAAGAAAATCTGGCTTTCTATATTTATTTTTCATAAATCAGGTTTAGATCAGATTCAAATCTGCTTTGATTTCTTCAGAATCTTCAACAATACTTATTCTTACACTATTAGTGTAACTTTTTTACCTTGACAAAAATAAACTTAACTAAATATAAAGAAGAAGAAAAACATAAATAAACAATATAAAAACATGATTATGATATAAATTTGAATATTATAAAAATATAAAGAAAGAAAGCAGGAGCAATATCTTTATTTAAAAACTCAGATGCCTAAATGTTTGATAAATGCCTCATTTTATAGGTTGCGATTTAGAATTATTGATTTGGTGACTAGACAAAACATCATTGATAACATCAGAATTTGAACACATGGTCTTCATGAAAGTTGTGGGTATTTGTCTCAGCTTTTCAATAAAAAAAAAGACTCATTTGGACTTTTAGAACTCGAGATATGGGCTGAACCCCGCATAATGTCTGGGCTGCAGGACAGATTCAGACTTTTCTTTTGCTGCTAAGATTTGAACTTAAAAACAACAGTAGTGAATCTTGGACTTTTCATGAATGTTTTAGATCTAAGTCTTAGCTTTCCATCAAGATAAACCATACATAAATTCAAGGTCCACAGCTTCAATTATGACTCAAAAACTGAATAGTATTCTAGTTTGAATTGAACTAGCCTAACTAGATTTTATTCTCTAAGCTTAGCCCTCTCTTTGTCTTCTCAATTTCAATAGTTAACACCTCAATCAATCCTCTGAATTGTGAGATATAATTATTTTGTAAACCTACATTTAAAATGAACATTTATTATAAATTAAAGTATTTTATATTATCAGATTTATTATTCTAAAACATGCTTAAGTTAATAAATTTAATGATATTTTAAGTATGATGATATAAAACCTTAATGAAAATGCACTTTTAAGTACCGATCAAAAAACATTCATTCTAGTTATTGTGTTAGCATTTCTCATAAGTGGATAGTTTTATTAGATATTTTTGGCAAGTGGCAACATTTCTATTTGTCCATCTTGATATAAGAGTTCAAAATGTAACAACACTTGTAAATTCTCTTGCACACAGGGAGTTTTTCATCTTACCTAGTGCCAGCTGCTGCTCTTGGAGCAATGGGATATTGTTACATGTGGTGGAAGGCAAGATTCTTAATGCTTAAAATTAAAACTATTTCTTCTCACAAATGCTGATAGTGTTGCACATGTTAGCACATTGGCTTCTTGCTGATTGAAGTGTGCATGCATCGTCTATTTGCTTTATGGCACAGGACTGGTCATTTTCAGATGTAATGTTTGTAACAAAGAAAAATATGGCAAATGCTGTTGCAACTGTGTCAAAACAAATGGAGAATGTATCAGAAACATTGGCTGTAAGTAGTCTGGGCTATTCTTTTGAATAAGTCTTATGTCTTAGATAGCAACTCTATTTTTTGGATCCTTTGCAGTATTCTTAGTTCTCAATCGGCCATGAACTTGTGCAGTCAACCAAAAGACATCTAACAAAAAGGCTGGAAAATCTGGACTGGAAGATTGAGGAGCAGATAGAAACATCTAAGCTCATTGCCAGTGATGTACTTTCAATATTCTCCTTTTACTATTGATAGATATCAATTATTTCTCTCTCTTTCTTGTTTTCCCACCTTTCTTCATTTCCTAGGGCATAAGGTGTGCTTAATTGTATACAAGCCAAGCTTAGCTAACCATCACTTAACATGTCTAGCTCAGCTTGTAGAAATATGTAGCACAGTAGGAACATGAACTTGAACTTGATTGAGCTACCGAGTGAATCTGGTCTGTTATGTGGTCATAGAACAGAAAGGCAACATGATGTAGAGTAGAAAAGAGAAGGGAAAAGGCAGAATAATAGAGAGGAAATAGGGTAGAGAAGAGGGACATTTAATTTGATTGAGAAATGAAAAATCATGTGCCTGTTAAGTTTGATAGACTTAAGTAACGAAAGGTTGGATTTGAGAATCTGGTGAAACCAAAGGTTACAACAGCTTAATTTATTACACGAAGTTGTGATTGAGAAAACATGTAATATATAAGCTACATTAATAGGTTTCCCCTGTTTTCTTTTAGCACAATATTTTCTTTCTTTTTTGTGTAGCTTAAATAGTTCACCTCAGTGACCTCACTCTATTCCTTGCCTGTAGTGACATGGATTTAAATATATACTGCGAGGGGGGGCCTAATAAAGAAGAACCTTGTTTGATATTGAGAATCTATGTATCTGTTGATTTGGGTACAGTTTGAATTAGAATTTGGGATCATGGTTTATTGTGGTGGTAGAAGTATTGGGTGCGGAGCAACTTCGCATTGAAGAGCACAATTTCATCCCAGTGACTCTTCACATAATCCCGTTTTACATAGAATAGGACCACGTAATGATCTTCACAAAGGAAGGTCTGCATCCACTATGCCCAAAGGATTCTCTTTCTGATAAATTAAGAAAAATGTGGAAATTTGTGTCCCAATGCATCTGATTCTGTTTCTTATGAACTCCCATACCCACTCACAAATGAATACGCAGACAGCAGATAGTATTTTAACTAGTTCATCTCATATCAAGATAGACATGTATTTCAGCTATGGCAATATTACTTGCATGCAGGTAGATGAGATGAAATCAAACCTTTCCCAAATCGGATATGATGTTGAATCAATCCATCAAATGATATCTGGCCTGGTGAGTTGTGATGCTGCTTCTTATTTCTTAAATTTAGTTCTGATTGAAGGATGCCTTTGTTGACTCCTCATATCTCTAAAATCTCAACAGGAAGGAAAGCTTGAACTTCTCGAAAGCAAACAGGTTTCATTTAGTCTTCTTACTCAATGAGTTCCTTCTAACAATTTGCAGTGGCTCAGAAATTTTTGAATCCATGCCATGCAGGATACCACAAACTCTGGTCTCTGGCACCTATGTCAATTTGCTGGAGGCTTTAAAGATGGGCTTGGTACTAAAGTTTATCAGGTCTGATAACCATCTGCTGCAATTTCACCTCCTTTCCGCTTATAATAATTTTAGGTGATGGACGTTTTGCCAATTATCCACTATCTCCCTGCCTCTTCCCTCTTCGTTCTCCCAGCTTGCTTTGCCAACTTTATTGGCATCTACATGGATAATGCCCAGGTTGTGACCCTTGCTCTGTGAGGTGTTGAGGGATGGGCTTCTTGGGCTGATTCTGGTCGCACCTTGTCAATCGTTGTACTTAGTTACTAATTGAACTATTTTACCTTGGGATTTTGTTAGGATGTTGGTGCTAAGCTAGCGAACCCTCCAGCAATGGCATATGAAGAAAGGTCTCTAAAGGTATGTCAACTCCCATTTTCTTCACTTATTCCTCATTCCATTTTCCATGACATGGTCCATCATATTGTTTCAGGGTCTTCAATTTATTGCTGAAACCAAAGAGTCGGATAAGGTTGAGAAACCAGTAGAAAATGTGAAGAATGATCTTCATATCTACCCTGGTGAAAAAGTCAAAACTGTGAAGACGAGAGTACACAGGTCATATCCGGTCGGGTTTTCTTTGACCCGAGACATTGTCGGATCCGGCATATAGATTTCAATTATCTACTGGATGTTTTTGATTTTTTATGCAGACATCCTTTCTTTTGATTCCATGATGTGCATGGCTCGTTAGATTGACTTATCGATTCTTGCAATGAAAAATGCGGGTTAGCTTTGGGTTGCTCAAGTGTATTTACCAATTGCTTCCAGGATTCTCTTGTTTCCATGATTTGCTCTGATTTTTTTTTTTTTTTTGTAACTACATGTCAATGCTACTTTTTGAAATAAACCTCCAAGCATTTTGAGAAGGTTTTTTTATGCAGACGGGGAGTAGGAGTGCAAAAAAAGATATTTTTATGCATGCATCAATGTTTTAATTATATTAAGCTTTATTGGTTTTATGATATTCAGCCATATTCGAAACCTTCTATCCGAGTTATTCTTGTAATTAAGATGCATAAAATGTGGAAAAAAAGTACTTGTTCTGATATCGAAATCAAAAGCCAGCAAAAATAACCTCTCTAAGCGGGTTATTCTTGGTGATGGGTGGAAATAACAAGTAATTTTTGTTTTATATCAATAAAAAAGAGGATGGAATTGTCATTTAGTAATTTGGTCACTAAAAATCCTAATTGATCTCAATGTCTGGATAGATGCGATTGATTGTATATAGGGAGAACGTGTAACCTCTATTACACCTTACCCAAGATAAACTATATTGTTTGTTTGTCCGATGTAAAGTAAAGTATTATTGTGTTTTCTTACCATTGGTCTATCTAACGTTTAAGAAAAGTCATTCCCGGTAAAGAGATTTTTATCTTATCTTGTTAAAACTTAACCATTCTAATGTCAAAAAAATAAATAAATAAAAGAAAGAATATTTTATTCAATATTGGAAATATATCTTACATATAAGTTTATAATATTGTATTTTAAAAGAAAACAAAATAATTTTTTTGGTGTTCTTGAAATGTAGGCCAAGTTTTCGTGGCTTTAATAAATTGGTTATTAAATAAAAAAATTCATGAAAAAATATCAACAAAAGTATTTTTTGAATTTTTAAAAATGCTAAATCATGCCTTGTATATTTTTAATTTTTATTATTTATAAAAATATATTTTTTATTTTTTATTTTTGAGAGACTTGGCCATATGCACACAAATAAAAACATGTATTTTTTTATTTTCTTTGAATAAGAGAATTTTTACTTTTTTGTAATTTTCTGAAACTTTTGAAGAAAAGCGGGTATATTTAATATCGGGTTAATATTTTATAGTATAAGTCTACAATCCAAATATTAAATAAATTGGTTGGAAAACAAGCGAGGGAACCAAAAATAATTTTAAAATGGTCCTTGAATTTCTTTAGCATTTTTAGAAATTATTTGGGGTTTGTTTGGCAAAAACACAAAAAATAAGAAAATAAATATTTTGGGAAAATCAACATGGCGTGTTGCCAAACACGCCCTTATTAATAAAAAAAAAAGGCTTAAAAAAATACCTCAAAGCTGTGTTTGACAAACATGTCTTAAGGACAAAAATTGTGTTTTTTTTCTTTGCTAAAATTTCATTCAGCCAAACATGACCTTAAGCTGATGGACTCAGCCTAGCTGCGTGGGCTGGGCCTCTGAGTCTAAATTCTAAACCCAAAAACAAAGCCCCAAAAAAAAAAGGAAAAAAAAGAAAGAGTAAAGATCAAAGGAAGAAAAATCCTTGAATCTTACTAAAGAACACAAAGAAAAAAAACAAAAAATGTAAACTCGATTTTATATCAAAATTCGTTAAAATCATCAACACAAAAAGATGCAACATGCAACACTAAAACATAATCATGCATCAAACAACTAAAATGAGCTCTGATATGAACAAGTCAGCCCTAACAACAACAAAACCCTAAACCCAGCATTCAAAAGTTTTAGGGATTGATTGATCCAAGATAAACTTTAAGAAAACAAAATAAAGGTATAAAATGGTAATGTGTGTGCTATAATTTTGATAGAAGCTCAATAAGGAGGCTAAAACATTAACACCTAAGAAGACCTAAATCTGTGTTCAAGAACATTCAAAATTAAAACTAAGAAACTATCCCTTCAACCTAGAAAACTTTTAACTTATAAAAAACATAAAAACTTAACAATAAGACCTAAATATAGTAGCCTTGACAAGCATACTTATGTACACTTCAACAAACATAAGAAAACATCAATAAAAACAGAAAATTAATGCAACAGTACTTAGATCAAGTTTCATAGCAAACATATTTTGAAATCTAACAATTTGAAAACATTAATTAGCCACATCTTTTAGGTTTCAAAAACATGAAACCTCTTCAAAATTCAAAGTGGCTAGTTGAAACCCATGAAGGGTGAGCTTATACTTAGAAAATATTTTAAAAGGATGAGGGGATCTCAAAGAAAGTGACCTATGTTGACGCCTATATTTAGAGAAATTTCTATAGGGCAAAGGGGAGTGGATCCATGTCGATACTTATACTTAAAAATAATTTTAAAAGGCAGAGAGGACAGATCAATGGAAGGTGATTCTATTGCACCAAAAAACCTAAGTACATCCCTTAGAGAGTAGTTGTGCTTGAGTGTGGGAGGTATGTGATTATCCTAGAATGATATGAGACATGAGAGCCTCTACTAATGAGAGCCCTTTAAAAAAAAGAGATTTTCATGTTTTAATAAGCATGATATAAGTGTTTAGTCTTGGTATTTGTGACCGTTAGAGTGATATGCTATCACCATATTCTAGTTTTAGTTGCAACCTGACTTACTTAATAGATTACATTTCTATTAATGAATTAGATTTTGTTTATTCATTTTCTTACCAAAAATGATTTTAGTTAAAAACGAATTTTAAATGACTTTCTTTAACAAGTGTTATGATAAAAGTCCACCACAACACAATTGGGCTTCTAATAACCAAACCGAATTTACACTGAGCTCAGGACAATTAAATGGGCCCGATCAACATGGCTCAAGTTGGGCCTCCGAGCATAAACCGCCCCCAAGTTTAATCGAACCGACATCAAATTGGTACATAATAAACAAAGAGAGAATCAATCCACTGATTGTTCTCTTTTCTCTCTCTTTCAAGCTTCTTCGCTCGTCTTCACCTTAGCACCACCGCGCAGGTTACTTCTCTTTTCTTCTTTCCTTTTTTTTTTTTTTTTAAATTTTCTGATCATATTCAACTTACACAAGCGATTTTTCCGCTGTTCCCCCCCCCCTTAATTGACGTTATTGAATTTGGATTTTTGTTCTTTATTTTCAGATTTTTATTTTTTTCTTATTTTCTCCGATCTGATTTCTCCCTGTTTTTTTTTAATGTATTTTTTTTCTAATTACTATGTTCCTATGTTATTTTTCCTTGATCCTATGTTACTGTGTTCGAATTAATTTAGGAAAAAAAGTAATAGAAAAATTGGAAATTATTAGATAACTGATCGGGTATTTGTTATTGGTGTGTGGGAAATAGAAACAGAAACCATGCCGAAGAACAAGGGAAAGGGAGGAAAGAATAGGAAGAGAGGAAAGAACGAAGCCGATGACGAGAAGCGTGAGCTTATTTTCAAGGAAGATGGGCAGGAGTATGCCCAAGTGCTTCGCATGCTCGGGAATGGTCGTTGCGAAGCCACGTGTATTGATGGGACCAAGCGTCTTTGCCATATTCGAGGAAAGATGCACAAGAAGGTCTGGATTGCTGCTGGTGATATAATTCTCGTTGGCCTCCGTGACTATCAGGATGACAAGGCTGACGTTATATTGAAGTATATGCCTGATGAAGCTAGGCTGCTGAAGGCGTATGGTGAGCTTCCTGAGAATACGCGTCTCAATGAAGGTATTGCTGGGGGTCTTGATGAGGAAGATGATGGTGCTGGTGATGATTACATTGAGTTTGAGGATGAAGATATCGACAAGATCTAGTTTTTTTTTTTTGCTTTTTTATATTTAGTGCTAAAATGAGTGACAGCTGAGTGATGATAATGAATGCTAGAACAAGGTATGTGCATTATAAACCTGAATCTGAGATGTTAACTTGTTATATTTTTTATGTAATGGCTATTTGTATCTCTCATGTTTCCTCCTCCTATATTCTGCTGCTTTTGTTGTTGATGATGCTAGTCTGGATATCCAGTGCTGATTCTGTGTTTGGTCAAGGTTTCCATGGTGTTGGATGTTTTTAATGGCTTTTGAATGGAGAGGTATGCTGCCCTGGGTTTGATTTGGTATTGCATAACGGGTGCCAAATGTGATTATGCAATTATATTCGGTAGTGTTTGGAAAGGCGTTGAGATTTTTCTTTCTAAAAATTTAATTAATTAATTAATTTTTTTTATATATTTTCAGATTATATATTAAAAATAATTTTTAAAAAATATAAAAAATATTATTTTAATATAAAAAATATTTTAAACCGCCATTCCTTGCTTTGGTTTGTTGTCAGCTTGTGCTTCTGCTATGTTATGCATCGACAAGGGAACTAGAAAGGAAAGCATTTTTTGGGAACGATGCGAATTTCATGACATGAGCTTCCTGCATGAAGTTATTGCTCTCCAAAATACTAGGTTACCGTTTTGCTTTGCCACAGGCAAATTTATGATGCCCTAGTGTCGCTGATGTCAATCCAGCACATTGTTTCAGTCATCTTCTCCTTCAATCCAAGCCCTATTTGACTTTCTTCGGTTTAAGTGGTATAGAATGAGAATCTCTTTTCCGAGTTATTCCATATTTAGCAAGTGTTCGGAATGTTGCTTGATGTTTCTTCTCGATCGAACGATATTATGTCATTACATTTGCAGGCAACTAAATGATTTGAAGCCATAAATCCTTCTGAAATGGACTGCAAGTGGTAGGACACGATGTTCCTCTACAGATTAGAAATTTGTTGAAGATTACGACGTAACTTTCGAGCTACATATATTGCTTAAGATGAAGCATTGCATTTCACTTGATGGTGGTTTCGGTTTCTTCTCCTTGTATTGTTCAATCTCCTTCGAACACCCTTTTCTTGATGACCTGTTCAACAATGTGATGAATGATTGGGAAAAAGTATAAGGATGATCACCTGTTCAACGGTGATGAATGATTGCTCTTTCGAACACTGATAGCTTGGTGCTGTTATCCGCCTTGATATGGTTATGGTGGCCTTAAGCCTACTCTTCGTGCGGTTGAAGCCACCCATGTCATTTGATGCAATTGATAAGCTATCAAATTGGACAGATACCTCATTAGACCCGCAACTCTCTTTCTCGTCTACCTGCTGAATCAGAAAATCTCTTCCGAAATGCAAGTCTGTGATTGCTGTTTACTGGCTCAAGTTGTCTGCCAGTACAGCTTTCCACTTAGCATTCCGGAGGAACTCGGGTTGCCATCCACCTTCTAGCCAGCTCTAACATAAAAGGCCATTTGGCTTCTCAAGGAAGCCAAGTGCAGCCGGCCACTAGAGGAAAGAAAAGGGGAGGGAAATTCAACGGTTTATGAAAAAATTTCCATAAACCATATAAACTCTCCTGAATAAAAGATTGATAGGGAGTGTTGGAAGATCTAGGAAGGTTATTTACATCAATTTAGAGAGTTTAATGGTTTGGAGAAGAAGGACGAAATTGGGGGAAAATGAAGGGAAAAGGAAAAGAGAGAAGAAACCATGCATTCCTTCTCATTTTTCTTCTTGAATCCTTCATATTATAAGGTAATAACCGTTGTTGTTTTTTAATCAATTGATGTAAATTGAGTATGTTGAGTAGTTAAACATAATTGTTTCATAGATAAAATAAGAGATTTGAAGAATTCTTGCTTAAACTGTTTTATTTACATTCAAATTATGTTATCACACATAAATAAATGTTGGGACAAGTGAGAATTGAAGCAATTAAAAAAATTAATTGCTCTTTTTTCCTTAATGTTGGTGCCGGCATATATGTACCAAGAAAATAGAGAAGTATTTCCTTCAAATTGGTTATATTATAGGACATGTGAGATTTTGTTGATCTTGTAGTTATGATTTTATGCAAAATTTAAAGGAAAAACAACAAAGAATTTATAATTTCCTCGATATTAAATCTCAGCCTAAAAGACATTAAAATAAAAAATTGTTAAGTTTTAATTGGTTTAGTGTTTTGGTGTTGAAAATATACATAATAAATATAATGAGATGGATGTGTCCTAAACAAGAAACAATTCTTGGAATCCTATGTAAAGGTTGGTTGAATCGGTTCGTAACGCGGGAAATGAAGAAATAAATGTTGTTATTTGTATGTTTAACATCAAAATATGATAATTATATGTGAATGATTGAGTATAATATTATATGGGTCCAAGAGTCGACATAAAAGATGATAATGTAATATTTGATTTATTACAGGAGATATTGCTTTTGTCAGATCCTAGGATGCAAGAGTTTCACTATCAATAAGCCATAAAGGTAGGATTTCTCCTCAACTTATTTTTCTAATAATAAGAAACGAGGAAAGAAAATTCAAATAAGGATATATTTTACTTATGCACGGTCTACTTGGTAAATTCCCTACAACATTTCAGGCTAGTAATATCACAAAATACAGTACAAGCAGCAGCCATTTTTCCTCGATGATATCTGTTTCTGATATCTATTATTCTCAGTTAGTTGTAGCTTTTGATATGAAATTTGTTTTTATGTTGTGGGTAAAATTTGAATATTTTTATAGTCAACGGAGACAATTATTTATTCATTGTTTTAGGAATTCCTTCCTCCTCAGTTTTGCCTTCCATCAGAGCTAATCTTTTGATGGGATAGACACCAATTTAAATTTTGGCCGACCTCTGTTTGTGCCACAATCCAAACGGGTGCCAGGAAAGAAGCTAATTTACTACTATTATTGGAAGGGGATCCTTCATATATCTCATGAAGCTTATCAGTACTGTTATTTAGTGCCTTCTTGTATTTGTAGTTCTTAGGAAACAAGACGTTTAAATCGAAAAGGACATGCTTTTTCTCTTGTTTCTTCTTTGCACTCCCAACTAAATAGAAGCTGAGGTGCTGTACTGCTAAATCAAGCAAGGAGGTTTATTGGGATGGCATCAAGAAATTCTTTGGAAATTATAGTCATTTATATTCTTATTCCTGCATTCTATTTCTACTCGTTTTCCAGGTTCTTGTACTCCCAAATCTGAAACCATATCTCCAACTTCTTGAGAAGCAAAAGAATGGGATGAAGAGGCATGAAGCTTGGCAGGTTTATGGAGCCTTGCTGGTGAGTTATTGTCTACTTAATAAAGAAATGATGCTTATATCCCTTGGAGACTGGCTACAAGACCACATATCTTCATTGTGCAGCAGGTCAATGCATATATGCACATATCTTCAATTATACCATCTGAATGCTAAAGTTTGTGATGTGTCCATGTCAAAGTATCTATGGTGTGGAAATGAGATTTAGATAATCGATAACTGATGGTCCAGCCAATGTAGTGCCAACAGAATCCTCACCATTGCACATGCTACGGGAACCAATAGCTCCGACTCCTTCAGGTGATTCAAAAAGGGGACCATCTACACCATCTCCGGCTCCGGCTGCAGAAATTGAAAATGCAAGGGTGATAGTGGGCATCTCAAACAGCTTTGGAACGATGACTTGAATACTGGCCATCTTCTGGTATCCTTGTTTGAGCTGTTTGGCGAAAGCATTCTCTCCTTCATTCCATCTCCTGAGATGTCATTGTTTTTGTGATCCAATGCGGGAAGTTTGTTTCATACGCATGCTATACAAATCATGATGGAATCAGGTGTTTAGAGCGCAAAATCTAGTTAAATCGCACCGCAGATTCGACTCGAAGTTTTTATTTAACTAGACTTTATATGAGGACAGTTATTTCTTTAATTTTCATCTATTCCCCTGGACCTGACACGCAAATTCTTTTACCATTCTGATGCAACTCTGTTCTTCCATTCCCTTGAAGCTAAATTTTGAACGATGACTGAGATGCATCCAGCTCAATCCTTGTGCCCATGTATCTATTAGTTGATGAAGCCCTCTTGAAAGAGGAAAGATATTCGTGTTTCTGTCAGCCTTTTGTTATATTAACTATGGCTGGATGGTCATGACCAAATTGCATTAGGAGAGAACCAAGTTTTAAGGTACCAAATTGCACCAATAACAGAGCATTTCATTTATTTTCTTTGCTACATTCAGCTAAACTTGGAATGCATTCGGAGAAGAAAGAAATAACGAAGACAATTAATGAGTCATGTATAGGGTAATGGATGTGGAATTAATCAGGCAACGAGTTTAGCAGATTCCCACTCCACAGCCTTCTTCAGGAAACTGTCTTCTTCCAGGACCATCTGAACAGGCAAGAAACCCATACCATTGGCCATGGCTAGCATCATTTGCTTGGTCTCTGACTTGAACTCTTCTAACTCCACTGTCCCATTCAAGTCATGATCAAATTGGACAAAAAGAGAACCATAGACGAGAGCAAGCTCATCCGGGTCTGTTTCCACATCCACGCCGAAGTGGGTTTCCAATAACCTCAAACACTGCAGCTCCTTCAACATTTCCCCGTAGGAAAGCCGGCCATCATGGTCTGAATCAAGGTGGGCGAAGCGGTCACATATTTGCGCGTTGAATGCTTCCTCGTCCTCCAGAAAGTTGACAATGGTGGCACCATCCAAAATCTCCACACTCATTTTTGGTCTCTCTTAATTTACTCACAAACTAGAACTAGAGAAGGTTTAAAACCGTAAACTAAAGGGAAGCTTTAGAGAGAACTAATATGATATTGATGAATCAGGAGTTGGCTCTGTGCTCTGTGAAATAAAGAGAAGCTTTCGAGATAACTGATTTGATGTTGATGAATAAGAAGCTGGTCTCGTGCTCATTTATACGTAAATGAGGGGCACACAGACAGTTGACTAGCAGTCAGAAATATAGTTAGCACCCAGTTTCCATTTGGTTATTTGACGCTTTGCATGATCCGCTGCTTCAAGGATCGGTCGGTCAGCCACTAAAAAATTATTAAACAGGCGAGCCATCAGTCAGAATCTAATGGCGTTGGCAACTTAGGAATGGGCTTTTCCCCTAATAAAATTCGGTGGGCTAGCCGTGTTTATAAAGTCGAAAATCAAATGAAAGTTGACTTCTCGAAGGTCCAAAGATGGTGCTGGTAATTTCAAAACCCCCGTCGAAAGCACCGACAGCGGTCACTTTCCCTTCTCCTTGTAAGACGGACCGACCATGTTCTTTTTTTTTTTCCCCCGCAATACACAACAAAAATGAAAATACGGGCATGTAGTTGTCTATTCTACATGTGTTGTTTGTCAAACATTAAATAATGGGCATATAGTTGTCTTAGAGATTTAAACAAACTTAATTATGGTTCTAACTGAATTTTTTAATTTTTTTTCTTTATGGAGGACGCACCTGACATAACACGCACCTGACATAACATAAACTAAAATAGGCCTCCATATAGAAAGATATAAGATGAGTAAGTATTTAATCCTCAATAGAATTACCTTGAACAAGAGGCTGAAAATATAGCATATGATCACCGTTGACAATCATTGTCCACATCTTCACACGAGGCTAAAAATATAAGGAGCTTCAAGCCTGCAAGTGTGTTGTTTTTAAGCATTTAGGTTCTTTGTTTAAGTTGTGTTCCTGCATATATAAGATATTGAGTGTTTCCCTATTTTCAATGTTGTCTCAGTTGGAGAAGAGGAGCTCATGAGAATCCTTGTTCTTGTATGAATTTTCTTACCTAGATATCATCAAGTTATCAATGAGGAGTGGAATGTGGTAGCAATTGCATACAGGGCTTATGATCTTGAAGGAAAAACAATGGGAATTGTTGGTGTTGGACGCATCAGAAGGCTTTTACTCCAACGTTTGAAGCCTTTCAATTGCACTCTACAGTATCATGATAGACTTAACATGGAGCCACATTGGAGAATCAGACAAGTGTAACGTTTGAGAAGGATCTAGATTCAATGCTTTCTAAATATGACATAATTGTCATCAACATGCCACTTACATAGAAAACAAGGTATGATTTTCAACTAATTTTAAATATAGAAGTTTAGATCTTTTGCCTTTAGACCTTTACTTTCCCTAATGACCTAAGAGAACAACAAGATCTACTGCTGATCTCCATGTCCTAATCGTAGTGATGACATTAAATGATTTCAAGATGCTCAATTTGTGCCTTTTATTTCCAAGATTATTAGGATGGCCAGTTTGTTGATTTTTTGCTCTTCGACTGTGTAATTGTCACAGAACTTGACAAGCATATTCCTTATCTCCATGTCCTCATCACTACACCTTTCCACCCCGCGTATGTTACGACATAAATGATCAAGAGGGCAACAAACCTCTTCTCACTGCTGGAATTGGTTCTGATCATAGAGATTTGAAGGCAGCGGCTGCTACCTGGTTAACTACTGCAGAGGTCACAAGAAGCAATGTTGTCCCAGTTGCAAAAGATGAGCTCATGAGAATCCTTGTTCTTGTATGATATTTCTTACCTGGATATCATAAGTCATCAATCAATGGGAAGTAGAATGTGGCAGTTATTACATACAGGGCTTACGATCTTGAAGGAAAGACAGTGGAAACTGTTGGTGCTAGATGCATCAGAAGGCTTTTACTCTAACGTTTGAAACCTTTCAATTGCACTCTACTGTATCATGATAGACTTAAGATGAAGACAGAGTTGGAGAATCAAACAGGAGCAAAGTTTGAGGAGGATCTAGATTCAATGCTTTCTAAATATGACATAGTTGTCATCAACATGCCACTTACAGAGAAAACAAGGTATGATTTTCAACTAATTTTAAATATAGAAGTTTTGACATTTTGCCTTTAGACCTTTACTTTCCCCCATCTAATAATAACCTAAGAGAATAACGGGATCAACTTTGTAATAAATGTCATTTTATTAGTTTAGATTAGTGAAGATCTTTTTATGGTTGGTAAAAGGATAATTTAGCTAAGATAGAAGTTTATCAAGATTAGTTAGTATTATCTTCTCTGTAATTATTTGATTAGTTTAGATTATTTAAGAGATAAGTTCATATAGAGTAGAAAAAGTTATCTGAAGATAACTTTATCATTGTTTTTGTCAAAACACGTTAACAGTCTGTTACCAACATGACAAACTAGGAAACTTGAAGATTTTCCTTATCCTTATCACATAAGACATGTATATAAGAAAAGTTAGGTCTAAAGAAAACATTGCGTGATGTGCTTCAAATGAGAGTTTCAGAATGTAAAGACATTAATTACATTGAAGTAAGAATGCTAACCAATTAAGAAGTTTATACAGAGTTTCATGGCAAATACTCTTGACTGGCACATATTCGCTAGTCAGTACCAGTGTTTTGTTTCAAAGAAGCACAATAATACCACTATGATTGTATGATTGGCTCTTAACTCTAGATGTAGAAAAGAAAATTAGAATATATCTGATGATGATTAAGATAGACCTAAAAAAGGTTTATGATTGTTTGAGGTAGGACTTGATCCTAAACGTTATTAGGGATATGGTATTTTGGATAGTTTCACATCCTTAATCATGAAGCGTATCACAGTAACCTTGTTATAAGTGAGTTGGAAAGCTAAGATTTCAAATTCCTATACTTCATCACAAGGTATTCAATATGACGATCCTTTATTCTTATACCTTTGTTTTATGTATGGAAAAATTGATCCAATACGGTTGAGACTAGAGAATGAATTTGTCTATTTTAGTAAAGGGGTTTGATTATTTCTCATCCTTTCTTTATTTACAAGAACGATAAAGATTGGGTTGCGACTGAATTTTGCTCCCCCATCTCTAACCAGAGATATCTAAATCCAGCACTTGACTTCATCTTGTATACGATTGGATTGGATGAAGAACTTTCTTCATTCGACAAGTACCTCATTTGATCCAATTGTTATATTTTTAATCAAATTTTAAAAAATAAAATTGAAGCTTAAAAAAAAAATATATCCATCTATAAATCATAAAACAATAAAATAGAGTCTAAACTTTACATCTACATGTAAAACCATAACAATCCTCCGTGAATAATGGGATAAAAATCCATATACTATATTGAAATATAAATTACAACTCTATAAAATATAAAAGGGTTAAAAAACCACGTAAAAGTTGAGTCAAGTGATGGGTTAAGTGAACCATTTATTAACCTCCGCATCTATCTTTAGTCAAATTGAATTGAATTTTATTTATTTTTCAAATAAAATTGGATAAAAATATGATCCAACCGAATTGAATGACACTAGATTCCAAACGAGTCGGGTGAAGTTGTCATCTGTATTTGTTGGTGACAATTCTTTTTTGCAAAACCTGATTTGAAGCAAATCAAAGTTATCATACATGACTTTTGTAACTTTTTGGTAAAAAAATGTTAGTGTGGCTAAAACCAGATTGTTTTATTCGTCTAAGGGTGACTCGTGATATCAATTCATATTTAGGGTTTGCTTTAATAGAAAATATTTGGTAATATTTTGGAGTTCCTATGTTACATGTGCTTGTTAACAAATACATATAGTATAGTGGTGGAAAAAATTCAGAATGGAGTGCAAGGTTGGCAGACGACTCGATTATCTTTAGCATGATGAATCACTTTCTATTATGATAGGGTAATTCAAAGGGTCATAGGAAAATCATTTAGTTGCTTAGGAGTCTATTTGTCAGTCTAACTTTTTTTAGGTGTTTAAGCTTTTAAAATATTCCAGTTAACAATGATGCTTTCTTTATACAAATGATGCAGCTTACTAGAAGTATTAGGGTTTATTATTTCTCAAAAACCCTTGGAACAATAATAACAGTGAAGTTGTATAGAGAAACTTGACTCTTGAAATTTTATTCAAAAAAGATAATTAATATCCAAATCATTAAAAATAGTTTAAATAGTGTATACTAGGTAGTGTTTGGTTACTGTCCTGAGACAGAACATACGAAGACAGTGAAGACATAAATATGTTTTGTTAAAGAGATAAAAACATAAAAAGAAATATGTTTCTCGGATAATTTTGGAGTGAATGTCTATACTTTCAAAATAGAAGGTACATAGAGGACATGTCTCTAGAAATAATATTTGTTATTTTTTATTTCTAAAATATCCTTGTAAAAAACTCTCAATTTTAAAATTGTACAAATAAGACATGTAAGGATAAAAATGATTATTATCATAATTTTAAAACCCAACTTGGATTTAAATGGCTCTGAAAAGAAGAAATGAGAATACTTGGCTGATGCATTTCTGCAATAATTTGGATTCAACTTAAAGATGGCTCTAACCAGGTTAGACATTCAAAGAATTGAGATGAGAAATGATGAGTCAGTCAAGGAATATGCGATGAGGCTGCGAGAAATGGAAACACAAGTTTACGCTCCACTACTATAAAATGAGATCAATTCCATCTTCATCAATACTTTAAAGACTCATTATTGTGATTACATAACTTGTAATTGATCAACTTATTTTATAGAGATAATAATGACAGCAGAGAGGGTGGAGCAAGGATTGAAATTGAGAAGGATATGGAATTAAGAAGATAGGTTTAATACTATGTCATTTGACAAACTAGAAGATAGCTTCCATATGGGAAGTATGAATTAAGATCATCATGTATCTTAGCATCCGAATCATTCTCCTCAAATGGCTAATGAGGTTCGATCTAAAAAGCAAATATATGAAAAGTCACAGTAGTTAAAGAAAACTCTATCGCCCTTTCCTTTATCTTTTAAGGAGATATTTAAAATATTGGTCAATATTTGACAAATTATTTTGATTCTCTAGAAACCATTTCAACCCCTATATCTAAAATGGTATGATCCTAACTAGATATGTGAGTATCATGATAGCACTAGTGGTCATAACATTCAAAGTTGTTATGCTTTTAAAGACAAGTTCCTCAAACTTATTGAGGCAAGATGGATCACCTTCGAGGAAACCCCAAATGTGAACTCTAAAGTCATGATAGAATATGAATAGGGAAATGGCTCTCAGATTAGGAGTCTTGTCCAATTGGATCTCATTATGTCATCGGATGCTCAAGTGCTCGTATCAAATATTGACATACCTTTACCACTCAAAGATATTTATTAGCATCTCTTGAACACTGATGTGAACCTCGTGATTACGTGGTCACACAATCCACATTCAAGATTGAGATCTGATCCTAAAAAGACAAAATTGATCTGATAGGAGTGTCACACAATAGAAACCTGTCCTAAGACACCAACATTATTGGAATGATTGGAATGATGTCGAATGATGCCATGAAGCCAATTAATCTTTGAGAAGTTAGATTCATTTCGTTCAAGAACTAAAAAATACAAGAATCTCTCTCACACGTTAAAATTGAAAAATTCATAAGTATTATTCATCAATCGCTGCTGAAATTTAGGCTTTCATGTGTTTAAATAGTTCTAAAAAATTAACCTAAATGAATCCACCCTTGGGGGCTAAACTGACCCACATATAAAAACTGACCCAAAACCTTTACTAGTAAACCCAAACCCTAATCCAAATAAGCCTTGGATCCTAGCTGAAAAAATATATATTAATTAAGCCTAAACAAAATATAAAAAAAGCCTATAATATTAAATCTTTATTTCACCGTGAGAAGAAGAGAAGGAAAGAAAATATTACAAAATTGATTCAAGGCTTATTTATAATCTTCCATACATCTCATTAATCCTTGAAACTAAAGGAAAGGTAGCCGCCTATGTTGTTTGCAAGTTGTAGTAGGATTTTGATCTTAAACTTATGTTTTTTTTTCTTATTTTGAAAGGAAAGTAATTTAAGGTATTAATTCCCTTCTTTTGCCACCTCTTAGGATCCTTGTAATATTAGGAAACATAATTGAAGTTACTGGAATAATCTCCTTGCATAATTAGGAAGCTTTGCCGCCACTTCCTAAGTCAACTTGGATTTTTTTGTTTTCTTTGTTGTGTTTTCTCCTCACCTAACAAGAAAATAAATAAAATAATAAATTCTAATACTTAAAGGAAATAATTAATGTTCTAATACATAATAGCAAGTCCAAAACTAATTAGGAATCTAAAAAATACATAGAAACATTATAAAAACAAGACTGACCGAACATTTGGAAAAGTGGCAACCTTATTACCGAAACCTCATGGCCCAAATAAGGTTAGATTAGGTCCTTTTTACACATGGATAAGATGTACTAAGGCCTTCTCTTGATACTCCAATGGACCCTTCAAATTTGACTTGGTCGAAACATTCAAAACCAATGCATTCAATGCTTCTTTCAATGCCTATGTCTTACCCCGAGTCATTAGCCCATTTAGAACATGTAATGGGTTCTTGCTGGAGTTTGTGGGCTGATCCACACCATCCCCTCTCTCCTCGAAAGGATTCGACCTCGAATCAAAACCTATGTCAAACAAAGTAAGATTAACAACTTTAAAGGTAGCAGTAACACCATATTCACCTAAAAGATCAATTTTGAATGCGTTGTCATTGATCCTCTTTAAAAATCTAAAATGGGTCTTCACTACGAG